>NC_082719.1:59010212-60408665 GCF_030144855.1 Hypanus sabinus | reverse complement strand
AACATTCTGACTAGCGGTATCACCGTCTGGTATGGGAGGGCTACCGTGTAGAGAACATTCTGACTAGCGGTATCACCGTCTGGTATGGGAGGGCTACTGTGTAGAGAACATTCTGACTAGCGGTATCACCGTCTGGTATGGGAGGGCTACTGTCTAGAGAACATTCTGACTAGCGGTATCACCGTCTGGTATGGGAGGGCTACCGTGTAGAGAACATTCTGACTAGCGGTATCACCGTCTGGTATGGGAGGGCTACCGTGTAGAGAACATTCTGACTAGCGGTATCACCGTCTGGTATGGGAGGGCTACTGTGTAGAGAACATTCTGACTAGCGGTATCACCGTCTGGTATGGGAGGGCTACTGTGTAGAGAACATTCTGACTAGCGGTATCACCGTCTGGTATGGGAGGGCTACGTGCTAGAGAACATTCTGACTAGCGGTATCACCGTCTGGTATGGGAGGGCTACCGTGTAGAGAACATTCTGACTAGCGGTATCACCGTCTGGTATGGGAGGGCTACCGTGTAGAGAACATTCTGACTAGCGGTATCACCGTCTGGTATGGGAGGGCTACTGTCTAGAGAACATTCTGACTAGCGGTATCACCGTCTGGTATGGGAGGGCTACCGTGTAGAGAACATTCTGACTAGCGGTATCACCGTCTGGTATGGGAGTGCTACCGTGTAGAGAACATTCTGACTAGCGGTATCACCGTCTGGTATGGGAGGGCTACCGTGTAGAGAACATTCTGACTAACGGTATCACCGTCTGGTATGGGAGGGCTACTGTGTAGAGAACATTCTGACTAGCGATATCACCGTCTGGTATGGGAGGGCTACCGTTGTAGAGAACATTCTGACTAGCGGTATCACCGTCTGGTATGAGGCTACCTGTGTAGAGAACATTCTGACTAGCGGTATCACCGTCTGGTATGGGAGGGCTACCTGTGTAGAGAACATTCTGACTAGCGGTATCACCGTCTGGTATGGGAGGGCTACCGTGTAGAGAACATTCTGACTAGCGGTATCACCGTCTGGTATGGGAGGGCTACTGTGTAGAGAACATTCTGACTAGCGGTATCACCGTCTGGTATGGGGCTACTGTGTAGAGAACATTCTGACTAGCGGTATCACCGTCTGGTATGGAGGGCTACCGTGTAGAGAACATTCTGACTAGCGGTATCACCGTCTGGTATGGGAGGGCTACTGTGTAGAGAACATTCTGACTAGCGGTATCACCGTCTGGTATGGGCTACTGTGTAGAGAACATTCTGACTAGCGGTATCACCGTCTGGTATGGGAGGGCTACCGTGTAGAGAACATTCTGACTAGCGGTATCACCGTCTGGTATGGGAGGGCTACTGTGTAGAGAACATTCTGACTAGCGGTATCACCGTCTGGTATGGGAGGGCTACCGTGTAGAGAACATTCTGACTAGCGGTATCACCGTCTGGTATGGGAGGGCTACCGTGTAGAGAACATTCTGACTAGCTGTATCACCGTCTGGTATGGGAGGGCTACCGTGTAGAGAACATTCTGACTAGCGGTATCACCGTCTGGTATGGGAGGGCTACTGTGTAGAGAACATTCTGACTAGCGGTATCACCGTCTGGTATGGGAGGGCTACCTGTGTAGAGAACATTCTGACTAGCGGTATCACCGTCTGGTATGGGAGGGCTACTGTGTAGAGAACATTCTGACTAGCGGTATCACCGTCTGGTATGGGAGGGCTACCGTGTAGAGAACATTCTGACTAGCGGTATCACCGTCTGGTATGGGAGGGCTACTGTGTAGAGAACATTCTGACTAGCGGTATCACCGTCTGGTATGGGAGGGCTACTGTCTAGAGAACATTCTGACTAGCGGTATCACCGTCTGGTATGGGAGGGCTACCGTGTAGAGAACATTCTGACTAGCGGTATCACCGTCTGGTATGGGAGGGCTACCGTGTAGAGAACATTCTGACTAGCGGTATCACCGTCTGGTATGGGAGGGCTACTGTGTAGAGAACATTCTGACTAGCGGTATCACCGTCTGGTATGGGCTACTGTGTAGAGAACATTCTGACTAGCGGTATCACCGTCTGGTATGGGAGGGCTACCGTGTAGAGAACATTCTGACTAGCGGTATCACCGTCTGGTATGGGAGGGCTACCGTGTAGAGAACATTCTGACTAGCGGTATCACCGTCTGGTATGGGAGGGCTACCGTGTAGAGAACATTCTGACTAGCGGTATCACCGTCTGGTATGGGCTACTGTCTAGAGAACATTCTGACTAGCGGTATCACCGTCTGGTATGGGAGGGCTACCGTGTAGAGAACATTCTGACTAGCGGTATCACCGTCTGGTATGGGAGGGCTACCGTGTAGAGAACATTCTGACTAGCGGTATCACCGTCTGGTATGGGAGGGCTACTGTGTAGAGAACATTCTGACTAGCGGTATCACCGTCTGGTATGAGAGGGCTACTGTGTAGAGAACATTCTGACTAGCGGTATCACCGTCTGGTATGGGAGGGCTACCGTTGTAGAGAACATTCTGACTAGCGGTATCACCGTCTGGTATGGGAGGGCTACCGTGTAGAGAACATTCTGACTAGCGGTATCACCGTCTGGTATGGGAGGGCTACCGTGTAGAGAACATTCTGACTAGCGGTATCACCGTCTGGTATGGGAGGGCTACCGTGTAGAGAACATTCTGACTAGCGGTATCACCGTCTGGTATGGGAGGGCTACTGTGTAGAGAACATTCTGACTAGCGGTATCACCGTCTGGTATGGGAGGGCTACCGTGTAGAGAACATTCTGACTAGCGGTATCACCGTCTGGTATGGGAGGGCTACTGTGTAGAGAACATTCTGACTAGCGGTATCACCGTCTGGTATGGGAGGGCTACTGTGTAGAGAACATTCTGACTAGCGGTATCACCGTCTGGTATGGGAGGGCTACCGTGTAGAGAACATTCTGACTAGCGGTATCACCGTCTGGTATGGGAGGGCTACTGTGTAGAGAACATTCTGACTAGCGGTATCACCGTCTGGTATGGGAGGGCTACTGTGTAGAGAACATTCTGACTAGCGGTATCACCGTCTGGTATGGGGCTACTGTGTAGAGAACATTCTGACTAGCGGTATCACCGTCTGGTATGGGAGGGCTACCGTGTAGAGAACATTCTGACTAGCGGTATCACCGTCTGGTATGGGAGGGCTACTGTGTAGAGAACATTCTGACTGGCGGTATCACCATCTGGTATGGGAGTGCTACCGTGTAGAGAACATTCTGACTAGCGGTATCACCGTCTGGTATGGGAGGGCTACCGTGTAGAGAACATTCTGACTAGCGGTATCACCGTCTGGTATGGGAGGGCTACTGTGTAGAGAACATTCTGACTAGCGGTATCACCGTCTGGTATGGGAGGGCTACCGTGTAGAGAACATTCTGACTAGCTGATCACCGTCTGGTATGGGAGGGCTACCGTGTAGAGAACATTCTGACTAGCGGTATCACCGTCTGGTATGGGAGGGCTACCGTGTAGAGAACATTCTGACTAGCGGTATCACCGTCTGGTATGGGAGGGCTACCGTGTAGAGAACATTCTGACTAGCGGTATCACCGTCTGGTATGGGCTACTGTGTAGAGAACATTCTGACTAGCGGTATCACCGTCTGGTATGGGAGGGCTACCGTGTAGAGAACATTCTGACTAGCGGTATCACCGTCTGGTATGGGAGGGCTACTGTGTAGAGAACATTCTGACTAGCGGTATCACCGTCTGGTATGGGCTACTGTGTAGAGAACATTCTGACTAGCGGTATCACCGTCTGGTATGGGAGGGCTACTGTGTAGAGAACATTCTGACTAGCGGTATCACCGTCTGGTATGGGAGGGCTACCGTGTAGAGAACATTCTGACTAGCAGGTATCACCGTCTGGTATGGGAGGGCTACTGTGTAGAGAACATTCTGACTAGCGGTATCACCGTCTGGTATGGGAGGGCTACTGTGTAGAGAACATTCTGACTAGCGGTATCACCGTCTGGTATGGGAGGGCTACTGTGTAGAGAACATTCTGACTAGCGGTATCACCGTCTGGTATGGGAGGGCTACCGTGTAGAGAACATTCTGACTAGCGGTATCACCGTCTGGTATGGGAGGGCTACTGTGTAGAGAACATTCTGACTAGCGGTATCACCGTCTGGTATGGGCTACCGTGTAGAGAACATTCTGACTAGCGGTATCACCGTCTGGTATGGGAGGGCTACCGTGTAGAGAACATTCTGACTAGCGGTATCACCGTCTGGTATGGGAGGGCTACCGTGTAGAGAACATTCTGACTAGCGGTATCACCGTCTGGTATGGGAGGGCTACCGTGTAGAGAACATTCTGACTAGCGGTATCACCGTCTGGTATGGGCTACCGTGTAGAGAACATTCTGACTAGCGGTATCACCGTCTGGTATGGGAGGGCTACTGTGTAGAGAACATTCTGACTAGCGGTATCACCGTCTGGTATGGGAGGGCTACTGTGTAGAGAACATTCTGACTAGCGGTATCACCGTCTGGTATGGGAGGGCTACCGTGTAGAGAACATTCTGACTAGCGGTATCACGTCTGGTATGGGAGGGCTACTGTGTAGAGAACATTCTGACTAGCGGTATCACCATCTGGTATGGGAGGGCTACTGTGTAGAGAACATTCTGACTAGCGGTATCACCGTCTGGTATGGGAGGGCTACCGTGTAGAGAACATTCTGACTAGCGGTATCACCGTCTGGTATGGGAGGGCTACTGTGTAGAGAACATTCTGACTAGCGGTATCACCGTCTGGTATGGGAGGGCTCTACTGTGTAGAGAACATTCTGACTAGCGGTATCACCGTCTGGTATGGGAGGGCTACCGTGTAGAGAACATTCTGACTAGCGGTATCACCGTCTGGTATGGGAGGGCTACTGTGTAGAGAACATTCTGACTAGCGGTATCACCGTCTGGTATGGGAGGGCTACTGTGTAGAGAACATTCTGACTAGCGGTATCACCGTCTGGTATGGGAGGGCTACCGTGTAGAGAACATTCTGACTAGCGGTATCACCGTCTGGTATGGGAGGGCTACCGTGTAGAGAACATTCTGACTAGCGGTATCACCGTCTGGTATGGGAGGGCTACTGTGTAGAGAACATTCTGACTAGCGGTATCACCGTCTGGTATGGGAGGGCTACCGTGTAGAGAACATTCTGACTAGCGGTATCACCGTCTGGTATGGGAGGGCTACCGTGTAGAGAACATTCTGACTAGCGGTATCACCGTCTGGTATGGGAGGGCTACCGTGTAGAGAACATTCTGACTAGCGGTATCACCGTCTGGTATGGGAGGGCTACCGTGTAGAGAACATTCTGACTAGCGGTATCACCGTCTGGTATGGGAGGGCTACCGTGTAGAGAACATTCTGACTAGCGGTATCACCGTCTGGTATGGGAGGGCTACCGTGTAGAGAACATTCTGACTAGCGGTATCACCGTCTGGTATGGGAGGGCTACCGTGTAGAGAACATTCTGACTAGCGGTATCACCGTCTGGTATGGGAGGGCTACTGTGTAGAGAACATTCTGACTAGCGGTATCACCGTCTGGTATGGGAGGGCTACTGTGTAGAGAACATTCTGACTAGCGGTATCACCGTCTGGTATGGGAGGGCTACTGTGTAGAGAACATTCTGACTAGCGGTATCACCGTCTGGTATGGGAGGGCTACCGTGTAGAGAACATTCTGACTAGCGGTATCACCGTCTGGTATGGGCTGGCTACTGTGTAGAGAACATTCTGACTAGCGGTATCACCGTCTGGTATGGGAGGGCTACCGTGTAGAGAACATTCTGACTAGCGGTATCACCGTCTGGTATGGGAGGGCTACTGTGTAGAGAACATTCTGACTAGCGGTATCACCGTCTGGTATGGGAGGGCTACTGTGTAGAGAACATTCTGACTAGCGGTATCACCGTCTGGTATGGGCTACCGTGTAGAGAACATTCTGACTAGCGGTATCACCGTCTGGTATGGGAGGGCTACTGTGTAGAGAACATTCTGACTAGCGGTATCACCGTCTGGTATGGGAGGGCTACCGTGTAGAGAACATTCTGACTAGCGGTATCACCGTCTGGTATGGGCTACCGTGTAGAGAACATTCTGACTAGCGGTATCACCGTCTGGTATGGGAGGGCTACTGTGTAGAGAACATTCTGACTAGCGGTATCACCGTCTGGTATGGGAGGGCTACTGTGTAGAGAACATTCTGACTAGCGGTATCACCGTCTGGTATGGGAGGGCTACTGTGTAGAGAACATTCTGACTAGCGGTATCACCGTCTGGTATGGGAGGGCTACCGTGTAGAGAACATTCTGACTAGCGGTATCACCGTCTGGTATGGGAGGGCTACCGTGTAGAGAACATTCTGACTAGCGGTATCACCGTCTGGTATGGGAGGGCTACTGTGTAGAGAACATTCTGACTAGCGGTATCACCGTCTGGTATGGGCTACTGTGTAGAGAACATTCTGACTAGCGGTATCACCGTCTGGTATGGGAGGGCTACCGTGTAGAGAACATTCTGACTAGCGGTATCACCGTCTGGTATGGGAGGGCTACCGTGTAGAGAACATTCTGACTAGCGGTATCACCGTCTGGTATGGGAGAGCTACTGTGTAGAGAACATTCCTGCTAGCGGTATCACCGTCTGGTATGGGAGGGCTACCGTGTAGAGAACATTCTGACTAGCGGTATCACCGTCTGGTATGGGAGGGCTACCGTGTAGAGAACATTCTGACTAACGGTATCACCGTCTGGTATGGGCTACCGTGTAGAGAACATTCTGACTAGCGGTATCACCGTCTGGTATGGGAGGGCTACTGTCTAGAGAACATTCTGACTAGCGGTATCACCGTCTGGTATGGGAGGGCTACCGTGTAGAGAACATTCTGACTAGCGGTATCACCGTCTGGTATGGGAGGGCTACTGTGTAGAGAACATTCTGACTAGCGGTATCACCGTCTGGTATGGGAGGGCTACTGTCTAGAGAACATTCTGACTAGCGGTATCACCGTCTGGTATGGGAGGGCTACTGTGTAGAGAACATTCTGACTAGCGGTATCACCGTCTGGTATGGGCTACTGTGTAGAGAACATTCTGACTAGCGGTATCACCGTCTGGTATGGGAGGGCTACCGTGTAGAGAACATTCTGACTAGCGGTATCACCGTCTGGTATGGGAGGGCTACCGTGTAGAGAACATTCTGACTAGCGGTATCACCGTCTGGTATGGGAGGGCTACTGCACACGGTCAAAGTAAGTTTCAGTTGTAGATTTAGTGAGCTCCATCATGGGTACCAGCCTCTGTAATATCCAGGTCACCTTCAAGAAGCGGTGCCTCAGAAAGCTGGTGTCCATCGTTAAGGACCTCCACCACCCAGCACATGCCCTTTTCTAATTGTAACCATCAGGAAAGAGGTACAGAAGCCTGAAACCACATACTCAATAATTCAGGAACAACTTCTTCCCCTCTGTCATCCAATTTCTGAATGGACATTGAACCCATGAATTAACTTACTACTTTTGTCCCCCTAATTTTTGCATCACATTTAATTCAACTGTTTTATACACACACACACACACACACATTAAACCTGATTCTGATTCCAATTCTGATCCTGATAAGTATTTTGCATTGCCCATCTTTACCAGCCAATTATCATCAATCCCCAAAAATTCTACCACTGCCTTCTCAGTGCATTGTATCATTGTGTTTCCTCTACAGATGTCTCTGATAGGATATACACCTAAGAAGGTAAGGAACAATACAACAAAATGCTGGTGGAATTCAGCAAGTCAGGCAGCATCTATGGAGCAAAATAAATAGGGTCTTCCTAACGGGTCTCAGCTCAAATCATTGACTGTTTATTCCCTTCCATAGATGCTTCTTGACCTGTTAAGTTCCTCCAGCATTTTATGTGCCTCGCTCGAGATTTCCAGCATTTGCAGAATCTCTTGAGTTTTTAAGAAGGTATGAAATTTTGAGTGATGATTATTCCTGGCTGACCAATGAACTGAGTCCCTACTCTGAACCAAACAGAAATGCTGTAGTTCATAGAAGATCGGATTTTATCAGTTACAGACATACACACTCATCCAAATTCAACAAACATAACAACTTTCAGATTCTTCTTTCTGGGTAAATCAGCAATGCTGGCACATACAGTCTATTTTCAATGCGCAATGGCCTGCGTGTTCTCCATTATTTCCCATTTAAGAGCAACAGAGAGGTAAGTAGAGAGAAAAAAAATTGGCTCTCCAAGTAGTGGAGCCACTACTACACTGAACTAGGCTCACAGGATAAGCACTCAAAATCCTCCACATACTGTATGTGGGGTTGCAGTGATTTGGTCCTGAAGCCAGTTGGGAAACAAGCCCTGGACTATTGATGTATCAGAGGTGCCACGAGGTCACAACAGATTGCAGGGTGCTTGGCACACAGTTTCAACACTTTCAAAGCATGCTGACCAATGGAGCATGTTTGGTCTCTCAGAGTGGAATGAGTGTGCACTTACTGCACAATACTTTGGGCATTTCACTTCCTGTTTCTCATCCAAGAAACAGACAAGCTCTAGCAAATTCCCAGATATCATCTTGTTGAATTCCTTCCGATAGTAAAGTTTCTTTCTGGTGAGTGTTATGTTTCGTAACTCCAAAACTAATCAAAAAAAAAACATAGAACCCATGGATAAACATATCTACTTCACTTTTAATTTTAGTGAGATGTTCACATATGATGTAGTGGCACAGTGATTTATGCCATTCACATACTGTTACTGTACATATAACCTGTAATGAATTATAGAAATAACAAAGAATATTTAATCAAACAATATACGTACAATATTACTCAAATATTACTGAATTGTTAAATACACAACACTCCTCCCAGCTTAGCTATAAACTCCAACTCAATATAGAATACATCTCAACTTAGATATGCATTGTATTGCTCTCTAGTCATCTTATACAGTATATACTATATATACATACACAGACACTGTACCTCATACACAGACACTGTACCTATAAGAAGTATTCTTGCCTTGGAAGTTTTCATGTTTTATTGTCGTTTTACAACATTGTATCATGATGGATTTAATTTGCCTTTTTTTACACTGATCAACAGAAAAAGACGCTTTCATGTCAAAGTGAGAACAGACCGCTACAAAATGATCGTAATTAATTACAAATATAAAACACAAAATAATTGATTGCTTAAGTATTGACCCCCTTTAATATGACACACCAAATCATCACTGGTGCAGCCAATTGGTTTCAGAAGTCACATAATTAATTAAATGTAGATCACCTGTGTGTAGTCAAGGTGTTTCAATTGATTGTGGTAAAAATACACCTGTATCTGGAAGATCCAACTGCTGGTGAGTCAGAGTCCTGGCAAAAACCACACCATGAAGATGAAAGAACACTTCAAGCAATGTTGTGGAAAAGTTATTGAAAAGCACAAGTCAGGAGATGGATACAAGAGAATTTTCAAGTCTCTGAATATCCCTTGGAGTACAGTTGTCATCAAGAAATGGGAAAACATGGCTCAGCTGTAAATCTGCCTAGACCAGGGCATCCTCAAAAACTGAGTGATTGTGCAAGAAGGGGATGTGTGATTGAGGCCTTCAAGAGACCTATGACAAATCTGGAAGAGTTACAAGCTTCAGTGGCTGAGATGGGAGAGACTGCACATACAACTGTTGCCTGGGTGCTTCACCAGTCACAGCTTTATGGGAGAGTGACAAAGAGAAAGCCATTTTTAAAAAAAACTCATGTGAAATCTCAGTTTGTGTTTGCCAGAAGGGATGCTCTGAAGTCAGCTGGAAGATGGTCTGATGGTTTGATGAAACTAAAATTGAGCTTAATGGCCATCATTTACTAAACACTATGTTTGGGGTAAGCCAAGTGCCGCACTTCATTGAAAACACACTGTCCCTACACAGAAGCATGGTGATGGCTGCATCATGCTATGCTAATGCTTCACTGCAGCAAGCACTAGAAGGCTTGTGAATGTAGAGGGCAAAATGAGTGCTGCACAATAGAGGGAACTCCTGGAGGAAACTCTGAAGCAGAACTGTGATTTGGGAGTTTTGCTTTCCAGCAAGGTAATGACCCCAAGCATAAAGCTGAAGCTACACAGGAAAGGCTTTTTTTAAAAAAAAAACCAACAAATTTAATGTCCTGGAGAGACCAAATCAGAGTCCAGACCTCAACCAAACTGAGAATTTGTGGCTGGACTTGAAAAGGGCTGTTCATGTGTGATCCCCATGCAATCTGACAGAGCTTGAGCAATTTCATAAAGAAGAATGGGGAACAATTTCAGTGTCCAGATGAGCAAAGCTGAGAGGGAGCTATCCATACAGACTCAAGGTTGTAATTGCTGCTAAAGGTGCAAACTAAATACTGATTTGAAGGGGGTGAATACTTGAGCAATCAATTATTTTCTGTTTTATATTTGTCATTAAATTAGATGAGATATTTTTTCACTTTGACATGAGTCTTTTCTGTTGATCAGTGTCAAAAGCAGGTAAAATAAATCCACTGAGTCAATGTTATAAAACAACGAATATATATTAGTCATCCATAGCATAGTAAACTTTAATTTGTCCCATTAAGGGCTAAAGATTTAATTGCTGTACAGAATTTCTTACTCTTGTGGAGTAATGTCTTTCCTGACGAAGGGGACGGGGTTACTCTGCTTGGCAGTTGAGACTTGTGGCAGGTGAAACAATCTCAGGTTCTGGGGTCTCCTTGGTGTTGGTTGCAGGAGTTCACTCTGGGACTGCAGGAAGTGGTTCTGACAGCTCTGGCCACCTTTCTTTTTTAACAATTGACTCTTCTCACCTGATATCTCCAGGTGACATCAGACACAATCTCCACTGTGTGGGAGAATAGCTCACTTCTGTCCTTAATCTTTCCAAGCTCCTATTTTTGATCACCTATGTAGTCCCTCACCAGGACTGCTTGTCCAGGAAAACAATGAACCTCCTTGTTTGAGGAGCCCTCCGTTTGTCTCAACTGTTTGTCTTGCATACTCTTGAGATTGGGTTTGAGGACATCCAAGTGTGAGAGCAAGGAACAACCCAGGAACATCATAGTCGGTAAGTTGTTTGTTGTGTAGTGTGCTGCACTACAATATGCAAGGAGGAAATTGGTGAGCTGCTGATTCAGTGCCTGTGTGGTGTGTTCTGCTGACATTGATTGCAGTGCATTCTTTAGACACTGGATAAGCCTTTCTGCCAAGCCATGTGTAGCTGGGTAGTAGGTTGCAGATGTAATATTTCTTATTCCATTCCTTTTTAGGAATGAATGAAACTGTTCCACAACCAACAGGTCCATTGTCAGTGACTAAGTGTTCTGGAACACCAATCCTTGAAGAGGTTTCTCAGCACACCAAGTGGAGGCTATTGGGAACACCTCTGGTCATTTTATAGCTGCATCCAATATTATCAAGAAATTTGTACCCATGAAAGGTCCAGCAAAATCCACATGAGTTTTATTCCAGGGCAATGCAGGCCATTCCCTGGTGTAGGAGCCATGTAATAATTTTTTTGGCTGTACTGTATTTTGTGTTGCACATTTCTTGTTGGCAATTTGCCACATGGTTTGGGGCATAGTAGAAGCAAATGAGTATAGTCACTTATCCACACTTTGTGCGATAGTTTTAGTTAGAGACCAAGAGAATGGATATTTTCTGTTAACTGCTACTTTGGTTACTGTAACTTCGTCGACTTCACTATTGCTACACTAGCTTTGTTTTTTATCGTTATATAAGATTGTCTTTGCTAGTTTTGCAATAAAGGATCAAACTTCCGTGGGACTCAATTATTTGGAAGCACATCATACAGTATCAAGCCCCTTGCTCAGTTTTAGTGGTTTTGATTTGTTTTTCAGGTGACCACTACATTTTGTCAACAAAACATAGTCATACCAAATGAACACCAGGTCTATGGCAAAGGATGGTGAAACTGGAGCAGCTTGCAGTAGGATTATCTGTGACCTTTGTTGATTCATGCCTTGCATTTGTGATTTGAACAGTTTCGAATGGTCAGTGTGCCTGTCCATTGGGGACCGTTGCTCGATCATGCAGTGTTTGCCTGGGGGTTTGTCACTTTGTTTCATTGCAGTGTTGAAATGTTCTTCTGGTTGCAGATATTTGCAATGAGCACTGTTACTTTGGTCTGGTTTAAGTGCTATGCATGCCTGGACAGTTTGTTGGCTATGATTATTGAACAGAATATCTCCAGTGTGTTTTGCAAATGCACCATGGATGAGCAAGGAGTTAATTGGAAGTTGAACAATAAAGAGAAATTAATGTGCGAATTGAAGCATGTTACTGAAGTCTGGGCTAGCAAAAGGAGAAATTAAACTTGCTGCAAAAACTTTGGCAGGTAAAGTTGAAAGTCTTCAAAAGAATTATAAGACAAATGTGAACAAAATTAAGGATCTTTGAGGGAAAAATAAGGAAAATGTCTTACAAGTGCAATCTCGTCTTGAGAATTTCACTAAGCTCTGTGAAGTTGTTTCTAAGCAAATACTTGTGTCATTACTTCCCAAGTACAAACAGGTTAAATAGCATGGATGGTTTTCAACCATTGACAGCTATAACAGCATTCATAGAGAACGTGAAACAACGATTGACCCAGACATGTTACAGTGAAGGTCTTGTTGTAATGAGTGAACATGTCTCACCTTCCATCAGGCGATGTTTCTCAAATTCCAAGGAATGTTTTGACTACGTATATTGCAGATGACACATAGGATGACGTGAAACCAAATGTCCGTATATCAAATGTCAGCAATCGAAGCTCTGCTGCAGGAACAAAGTCTTCTGCATCTACAACCTCCTCTCCACATGTTAAAGCAGAGGCTGATTTAGCTGCATCAATAGCACATTGATTATTGAAGGACAAGCATACACTAGAGGATCAAGAGGAATTATTAATTGCTATGGAACTACAGGAACAGCTTAACTTGGAAGAAGAGATTGCCGTAAATATGGCTAAAGTTAATGTGCTACAGGCTTAAAGTGTGGCAAGTGCTGAAAGTGCTCCAGCAGGGCAGTTCTATGGTGTGGGTCCTTGTATCGAAAAGGCACAGAGGAGAAACAAAAACACTCAATGCCAATGTCAGTTCATTTGTTCCTCAAGTGTTTCGAATATGTGAGCAATGGGGGATATACAGGATGCATAGCAGCAATCGGGGATTCTATAGCTAGGGGAGCAGGTGGATGATTCTGTGGATGCAAAAAGGAAGCGGGGATGATAGTTTGCCTCCCGGGTGCCAGGGTCCACAATGTTCCTGAACGCATTCACAATATCCTGAAAAGGAGGAGGAGCAGGGAGAAGTCGTGTTATATATTGGTACCAATAACATGGGAAGAAAAAGGGAGGAGGTCCTGGGGAAAAAAATTAAAGAAATTAGGAAGGAAACTGGAAAGCAGGACCTCAAGGATTGCTGCTTTTGCAATGCGGCAGTGAGGATGCGGATAGAATGGAGTGGCATATAAATGTGTGGCCGAAGATTTGGAGCAGGGATTCAGATTTCCAGATAACTGGGACTTCTTCTAGAGTATTGTATTTAAATGTACATAGCATTCAGAATAAGGTGGATGAACTCGTGGTGCAATTAGAAATTGGTCGTTATGACATTGCAGATGCAGAAGATTTTGTTCCTGCAGTAGAGCTTTGATGGCTGAAAGAAGGCTATAGTTGGGTGCTTAACATCAAAGGATATGCTTTGTATCAAAAGGACAAACTGGAAAACATAGATGGTGATGTGGCTCTGCTGGTGAGAGATGGAATTAGACTTTTAGAAAGAGGTAACAGTGACATCGGGTCAAAGAATGTTGAATCTTTGAGGGTGGAGGTAAGAAACTGCAAATGTAGAAAAAACCATTATGGGAATAGTAGCCAAGATTGAGATTACAAAGGGGGCTGGGAAAGGTATGTAATAAGGGTAATGGCACAATTGTAATGGAGGTTATCAATATGCAAGGGAATTGGGAAAATCAGATTGGTATCCAATCGCAAGAGGGCATTTGTTGAATGTCTGCATGATGGGTTTTTAGATCAGCTTATGCTTAAGCCTACATGGGGAATAACCCAGATCTTATTATGGAGCTTAATGTGAAGGAACCCTTAGGAGACATGATTAGGAGATGTGATTGAACTTGTGCTTCTCCCTCCCAAATTGCAGTATAAGTCACATGTATCAGTATTGCAATGAAATAAAGGATACTGGTGGGGATGACAGCAGAACAGATATGGCTGAAGTTTCAGGGAATACAGACAGACCTACTTTATTGATCCCGAGGGAATAGTTCACAAGATGCAGGATGAAGTGTCCCTCAGAAGATTCTTCAAATGACAGGGGTAGGCAACGGTGGCAGACAAGGGAAGTTAAGGGTTCCATAAAAGCCAAGGAAATGGCATATAAGATAGCAAAAGTGAGTGGGAAGTTAGATGATTGGGAAGCTATTAAAATCGAACAAATGGCAACTAAAAAAAAACTATAAGAAGGGAAAAGATGAAAAGAGGGCAAACTAGCCAATAACATAAATCAGGATACCAAAAGTCTTTTTTCAGTTATCTAAAGAGTAAAATGGAGGTGAGAGTTGATATTGGACAACTGGAAAATGATACTGGTGAGGTAGTAATGGGGGGACAAAGAAATAGCCGATGAACTTAATGGGTACTTCATGCTAGTCTTTAAGCTTTCAAGAAAGAGTTAGATAGGGCTCTTGAAGATAGCGGAGTCAAGAGATATGGGGAGAAGGCAAGAACAGGGTACTGATTGTGGATGATCCGCCATGATCACATTGAATGGCGGTGTTGGCTCGAAGGGCTGAATGGCCTACTCCTGCACCTATTGTCTTCACTGTGATAGACTACTAGCAGTGTGCCAGAGGTCTGTGAGTATCAGGGAGCAGGACTGAGTGTCATTGCTATTACAAAGGACAAAGTGCTAGACAAACTCAAAGGTCTTGAGGTGGATAAGTCACCTGGACTACATCCTAGAGTCCTGAAAGAGGTTGCTGAAGAGATAATGGATGTATTGATCATGATGTTCCAAGCATTACTTGATTCTGGCATGGTCCTGGAGGACTGGCAGATTGCAAATGTCACTCCACTCTTTAAGAAGGAAGGAAGGAAAAAAAGGAAATAAGACACCAGTTAGCCTAACCTCAGTGCTTGGGAAAGTGTTGGGCATCCATTATTAAGGATGAGGTTTTGGGGTATTCGGAGACTAATGATAAACTAAGTCAAAGTCAACATGGTTTCTGTAAAGGGAAATCCTGACAAATCTGTTCAAATTCTTCGAGGAAGTAACATGCAGAATGGACAAAGGAGAGGCAGTAAATGTCATTTACTTGGATTTTCAGAAGGCATGTGATAAGGTGCCACAAGTAAAGCTGCTGAACAAGATAAAATCCTATGGTGTTACAGAAAAGATACTGACCTGAATAGAGGAATAGCTGGCTGGCAGCAGGCTGAGAGTGGGAATAAAGGGGGCCTTTTCTGGTTGGCTGCCAGTGACTAGTGGTGTTCCTCAGGGGTCAGTAATTGGGACCGCTACTTTTCATATTATCAGTCAATGATTTGGATAATGGAATTGATGGCTTTGTGGCAAAGTTTGTGGATGATACGAAGATAGGTGGAGGGGTAAGTAGTGCTGGGGAGTCAATTTTATTGTAGCAGGTCAGACAAATTGGATGAACTGACTGCTCTAATGAAGTACCCTGAAACTATGCCATATCTAACAATTGAAAGGGCTCAGGGTGACATTGATTTACAGCACAGAAACACTCTGGTTTCAGATGATAGAGGTCAAAACAGTATTATTGATATATTGAGGAAGCAATATGTGTATTAAAACAAAAGCAAAAAAACCTTATTGGCACAACAAAAATGTATTTCATCTTTGCCTAAAAGAGAGATTCAAATCTTCGATGGTGATTTATTGCTGTATCATGCATTCATGAAGGTCTTTGAAAATGGTGTTGAAGGCAAGACGTAATGACTGCCTTTACTTCCTTGAACAGTACACTAAGGGTCGCCATAGAGAACTTGTCAGAATTTGTCAGCATGTCGACCCCAAGAAAAAATATATCAAACCTCTGACTTTAGGGACATTTTGGTAATTAACAGAAAGTTGCATTTGCCTACATACAAAAGGCTCTTTTTTGGGTACCTATCAAATCTGAAGATGACTGCCATATTTTCAAGCACAATCCAGTACTTGAAGATGATGTCTTGAAAGCTGGTGGACAGCCATGTCTGAAGAGTCTAAATGTCCTGAACTTGTCTGCCTTTCCTACAGTACTACTTGTATTGAAATGTAGACGACTGAGAACATTAGTCTCACATGGATTTTTGTCTGAGGTCTTAACACTATCTGTCACCTCAACCACTGTAATGTCTGTTCTGCCACTCTGGTTCCCATCCCCTGTGCCTCTACCTTAAACCATATCTCCCCATCCACATCCCCATGCAGTACTAGCAAACCTGCCTGCAAGGATATTTCAGCCTGAACCGGAAGAGGACTAGTATCCTTGCAGGAAGGTTTATCTCTTCTGTATAAGTTCCACCTTCCCTTGAAGAGAGCCAAATGATCCAAAAAAATCTGAAGCCCTTCCTCCTACACCAACTCAGAGTTTAACAACTCTGGTGTTAAACTGTATGATCTTCCTACTTCTGGCCTCACTAGCATGAGGCATGGGTAACAATACTGAGATCACGTCCCAGGAGCTCCTGTCCTTAACTTAGCACCCAACTCCTTAAACGCACTTTGCAAAACCTCGTCCCTCTTCCTACCTATGCCATTGGTACCTATATAGGTCATGACCTCTGGCTGCTCACACTCATACTGAAGAATGCTGAGCACTTGGTCCATGATGTCCCAGACCCTGGTGCCCAGGAGTCAGCATGCTACCCAGGAATCCTGTCCTCATCCACAAAACCTCCTTTCTGTTTGCCCAACTAATGAATCACCTATTGCACAGATTGCCTCTTCTCCCCCCTTTTGCTTCTGAGCCATAGAGCCAGAGATGTGACCACAGTGACTTGCCTCTGCGAGGTCATCTCCACTACCACCCCAACAGTATCCTGTTATTAAGGGGATGGCCATAGGGTACTCTACAATGGCTATTTAATCTCTTTCACTCTCCTGACCGTCACCTGGTTTCCTGTGTCCTGCTCCATTGGGTGTAACTACCTCTCTATATATGTCCTGTCCATCATCCCCTCAACCTCCTACACAATCTGGAGTTCATTGTTCCCACTCCTTAATATGACCTGTTAGAAGCTGCAGCTGAAGGTCTCCCTGCCTTCCCATATCCTGCAAGAGGAGCGTTCAACTACCCTGCCAGGCATCCTTCCTGCTCAAACTGTGCAGTTATAAAGAAGGAAACAATAAAAAGAAACTGAAAAATAAACAATAAATAAACTAAAGCCAACAGCTTTTCATCTTGCCTCAAACAAGCTTCTAGAAGAACTGAAGCCTCAATAACTCTACTGTAACAATGTCTACTCCAACAACACGACCCTGCCTTATTTTTATTTTGCACTTGCTAATGATCTCAATAACTGATTCATCACTATGCAAATGCTGAAACTCCTGCAAAGCATTGCTTTTTAATGTACACTCACCAACCTGACTGAGTTACTCCTTCTCTTGCTCCTAATAGAAACATAGAAAACCTACAGCACAATACAGGCCCTTTGTCCCACAGGGTTGTGCCAAACATGTCCTTACCTTAGAAATTACTAGGCTTACCCATAGCCCTCTATCTTTCTAAGTTCCATGTATCTATCTAAAAGTCTCTTAAAAGACCCTATCATATCTGCCTCCACCACTGTTGCTGGCAGCCCATTCCACACACTCACCACTCTCTGAGTAAAAAAACTTACCCCTAACATCTCCTCTGTACCTACTCCCCAGCACCTTAAACCTGTGTCCTCTTGTGGCAACTATTTCAGCCCTGGGGAAAAAGCCTCTGACTATCCACATGATCAATGCCTCTCATCATCTTGTACACCTCTATCAAGACACCTCTCATCCTCTGTCACTCCCAGGAGAAAGGGCCAAGTTCACTCAACCTATTCTCTTAAGTCATGCTCCCCAATTCAAGCAACATGCTTTTAAATCTCCTCTGCACCCTTTCTATGGCTTCTACATACTTCCTGTAGTGAAGTGACCAGAACTAAGCACAGTACTCCAAGTGGGGTCAGACCAGGGTCCTATATAGCTGCAACATTACCTCTCGGCTCCTAAATTCAATTCCATAATTGATGAAGACCAAAACACAATACACCTTCTTAAACAAAGAATCAACCTGTATGGCTGCTTTAAGTGTCCTATGGACTTGGACCCAAGATCCCTCTGATTCTCCACACTGCCAGGAGTCTTACCATTAATACTATATTCTGCCATCATATTTAACCTACAAAAATGAACCACTTCACACTTATCTGGGTTGAACTCCATCTGCCAATTCTCAGCCCAGTTTTGCATCCTATCAATGTCCTGCTGTAACCTCTCACAGCCCTCTATACTATCCACAACACATCCAACCTTTGTGTCATCAACAAACTTACTAACTCGTCCCTCTACTTCCTCATCCAGGTCATTTTAAAAATCAGGAAGAGTAAGGGTCCCAGAACAGATCCCTGAGGCACACCACTGGTGACCGACCTCCATGCAGAATATGACCTGTCTACAACAACTCTCTGCCTTCTGTGGGCAAGCTAATTCTGTATCCACAAAGCAATGTCCACATGGATCCCATGCCTCTTTACTTTCACAATGAGCCTTGCATGGGGTACCTTATCAAATGCCTTGCTGAAATCCATATACACTACATCTACTGCTCTTCCTTCATCAATGTGTTTAGTCCCATCCTCAAAAAATACAATCGGGCTCGTAAGGCATGACCTGCCCAAGACAAAGCCATGCTGACTATTCCTAATCACATTATGCCTCTCCAAATATTCAAAAATCCTGCCTCTCAGGATCTTCTCCATTAACTTGCCAACCACTGACTTAAGACTCACTGGTCTATAATTTCCTGGGCTATTACTACTCCCCTTCTTGAATAAAGGAACAACACCCGCAAACCTCCAATCCTCTGGAACCTCTCCCGTCCCCATTGATGACGAAAAAATCATCGCCAGAGGCTCAGCAATCTCCTCCCTCACTTCACGCAGTAGCCTGGGGTACATCTCACCCGGTCCTGGTGACTTATCCAACTTGATGCTTTCCAAAAGCTCCAGCACATCCTCTTTCTTAATATCTACATGCTCAAGCTTTTCAGTCTGCTGCAAGTCATTACTACCATCACTAAGAACCTTTTCCATAGTGAATACTAAAGCAAAGTATTTATTAAGTACCTGTGCTATTTCCTCCAGTTCCATATACACCTTACGACTATCACACTTGATAAGTCCTATTCTTTCACATCTTGTCCTCCTGCTCTTCACATACTTGTAGAGTGCCTTGGGGCTTTCTAATCATACCTGCCAAGGCCTTCTCATGGCCCTTTCTGGATCTCCTAATTTCCTTTTTAAGCTCCTTCCTGTTAGCCTTATAATCTTCTATATCTCTGACATTACCAGCTCTCTTAACCTTTTGTTTTTTTTTGTAATTTTTTTTTAAAGTTCATCATCAAACAAACATTTCCATAAGATGTATTTCAGACATTGTACATATATATCATATAATCATATATGTCACAAGTCTCCACATAGTATTTATCTGAGGTATACACTTATAGAAAAGAGCAGAGAGAAAAAACAAGCAAAAGGAAAGAACTATGTACAAGTAGGGAGTTGTTATTTTTTTACAACATATTCATTGATTTGTAAGAATAAAATCAGGCCTATGAGGCATTATGTAGTTAAACCATTTTACCCAGTATGAATCAAATTGTTCCAGCTTATGATTAACAGATGCTGTTATCTTCTCCATTTTGTAAATGTCCATTGTAATTTCCATCCATGCATTTAAAATTGGGCTCTCCTGTGATAACCATTTCCTAGTAAGAGTCTTTTTATCAGCCACCAACAATATATTCATTAACTATTTATCTCTTTTCAACCATTCTTGAGGTATATATCGAAAATATATGGTCTTACTCTCTAAGGGTATTTCACATTTAAAGATGTCTTGTAGGGCATTGTGTATCCTCCTCCAATAGTTTTGGATAACAGGGCAGTCTCAAAAAATATTGATAATGATTTGCTTTTTGATTTCCACAATTTCTCCAGCAAACAGATAGATTACTATCATAATGGGATTTCTGAGAGGGTGTAATAAAATATCTTATCAAGTTTTTCCATCCAAACTCCCTCCTTTTCTGTGAATTGGTACACTTCCATTGATATCTCCATATTGTTGTCCATTCTTCCTCAGATACAATTATCCCTCCTTCCTTCTCCCATTTTGTTTTAATGTATGAAGTCAAATGTGTTTTAAGATTTGACAACCCCTTATACATGCTTAAAATTATTCTACTACCGTTATCTGAATTATATGCTTTTCTAAATAGCTCTATCAAGCATATACTTGCCTTGGTTACATTTTTAAGTGTCTTATTAACATTGTCGCATATGTAAATACCGTTTTTAAAAAATCTTGTTTTTCTAATAAGTGTTTCTCTTTAAGCATTTAAGCATTTCAAAACTGAACAGTTTTGTTATTATTTTGTTAAAATTTTTTGTTATTTTGTTATTCATTATGTTGCAAAGTACTGTTATTCCTTTAGCTGTCCAGTCCTTAAATCTAGCGTCCAATTTATTTGGTGTAAAATCCGAGTCATATGCACACCATTTAAGAATTGCAATATCTCCCTCTAGATTATATTCTTTTATAGTAGTTTTCCATATTTTAAGAGTCAATTTCACCCATGGATTATCAATAGTATTTATGTACCTTTGCAGGTTGTTATCAGCCAAAATTGCTTGTATGGGAATGGGAAGTACCCACTCCTCAATGTTTTTTCATTGAGCGTCAGATGATGGGTTGCACCAACATATCACAGCTCTCAACTGTGCTGCAAAATAATAATCTCTAAGAGAAGGTGGGCCCCATCCCCCCTTTTCCTTTGCTAATTGCAATGTTTTGAGATGAACTCTAGGCCTTTTACCCTGCCAAATATACCTTGATGATATCTTGTTCCATTCATTGAATTGATTTTGATTAATCTCTATTGGTAGGGTCTGAAAGAGATATAACGGTCTTGTAAGCTTTTCTTCTTGACTAGATTTATTGCATCCTTTGTACACCATGGTTCCTGTACCCTACCATAACTTCCCTCTCTCATTGGAACCTACCTGTGCAGAACTCCACACAAATATTCCCTGAACATTTGCCACATTTCTTCTGTACTTTTCCCTGAGAATATCTGTTTCCAATTTATATTTACACATTCCTGCCTGATAGCCTCATAATTTCCCCTTTCTCCAATTAAACACCTTTCTAACTTGTCTGTTCCTATCTCTCTCCAATGCTGGTGTAAAGGAGATAGAATTATGATCACTATCTCCAAAATGCTCTCCCACTGAGAGATCTGACCCCTCACCAGGTTCATTTCCCAATACTAAATCAAGAACAGCATCTCTTCTTGTAAGCTTATCTACATATTGTGTCAAGAAACCTTCCTGAACACATCTAACAAGCTCCACTCCATCTAAACCCCTCACTCTAGGGAGATGCCAATCAATATTTGGGAAATTAAAATCTCCCATCACAAGTTATTGACCCCTTCCTGTTCCTAACCCCCACCAACAGAGACTCCGTAGACAATTCCTCCATATCATCCACCTTTTCTGCAGCCATGTCACTATCTCTGACCAACAGTGCCACTCCCCCACCACTTTTGCCTCCCCCCATCCTTTCTGAAACATCTAAAACCCGGCATGTGAAGTAACCATTCTTGTCCCTGAGCCATCCAAGTTTCTGTGTTGGCCACCACATCATATCTCCAAGTACTGATCCATGCTCTAAGCTCATCCGCTTTGCTCACAACACTCCATGCATTAAAACAGACGCATCTCAAACCTTCGGTCTGAGTGCGTCCCTTCTCTATCACCTGCCTATTCCTCACACACTGTCTCCTGGCTTTCTCTATTTGTGAACTAGCCACTTCTTCCCCAGTCTCTTCAGTTTGGTTCCCATCTCCCACCAATTCTAGTTTAAACTCGCCTTAGTAGCCTTGGCAAGCCACCCCACCCATCCCCCTACCAGCCAGGATATTGGTCCCCAGGGATTCAAGTGCACACCTGCCCCAAAAGGGGTCCCAGTGATCCAGAAATATGAATCCCTGCCCCCTGCTCCAATCCCTCAGCCACACATATATCTTCCACCTCATCCTATTCCTATTCCCACTGTCACATAGCACAGGTAGTAATCCTGAGATTACTACTTTTGACGTCCTGCTTCTCAACAGGTCCACAACAGATGCAAATTCTTTAGCTTTTCATTCAACCTTGGAACATCTGGACAACAAAGATGCATACTTCGGCATGCTCTTTATTGACTTCAGCTTGACATTCAATACAATTATCCCCTCAAAACTAATCAATAAGCTCCAAGGCCTTGACCTCAATAGCTCCTTGTGCAATGAGATCCTCAAGTCCTCACTTGTGGACCCCAATCATTTTGGATTGGCAGCAACATTTCCTCCACAATCTCCATCAACACAGGTGCGCCACTAGACTGTGTGCTTCACACCATGCCCTGCTTCCTTTACATTTATGACTGTGTGGCTAAGCAAAGCCACAATGCCATATTCAAGTTTGGTGATGACACCACTGTTGTAGGCCACCTCAAAGGTGGTGAAGGATCAGCATATAGGAGGGAGATTGAAAATCTGGCTGAATGGTGCCACAACATCAACCTCTTGATCAATATCAACAAGAAGCTGCTTATTGACTTCAGGAGAAGGAAACCAGAGCCATTTTCAGTGGAGGAGGTCAGCAACGTTAAATTCCTCAGTGTTATTATTTCAGAGGACCTGTCCTGGGCCCAGCATGTAAATACAATTACGAAAAAGCACAGCAGCACCTCTACTTAGGATTTTGTGAAGATTTGGTATGATATCTTAAATTTTTACAACTTTCTATAGATATATGGTGGAGAGAATATTGATTGGCTGCATCACAACCTGTTATGGAAATACCGATGCCCGGGGACTGTGTATGCTATAAAATTTTGTGGACAGAACCCACTCAATCATAGGCAAGGCCCTCCCACCATTTAGTACATTTACATGGAGGACTGCCACCAGGAAGCAGAATCCATAATCGAAGACCCACACTATCCATGCCACGGTCTCTTCACTCTACCACCATTGGGCAGGAGGTACAGAAGCCTTGAGTCCCACCATACCAGATTCAGTAACAGTTGTTATGGTACAACCATCAGGCTCCTGAACCAGTGTGGGTAACTTCATTCACCACTACTCTCAACTGATTCTACAATCTATAGGCTCACTTTGCAACTTACATTCTCAGTTTTATTTTTCAAAAAATTCTATTGTATTTCTTTTTCTATAAATGTCTAAGAAAATTAATCACCCAGCCATGACCTTGGATTTGGATTTATTTATTAATCACATGTATATCAAAACATACAGTGAAATGTGTTTGTGTTTAACGAGCAGCACAATGTGCTGGGGGCAGCCCACAAGCGTTGCCATACATTCTGGCTCCAACTTAGCATGCCTACAATATTCAGCAGAACAATACACACACAACATACAACAAGCAACAACAACAAAAAAATGAGCTCCTACCCAACCACCATCCCCTCCAACCCATACACACAGACCCCAGGAGAGACTACTTCTCGGCCACTGAATTTCCATATTACTGCTCTAAACTCACCGACATTGGATCTCCTACCACCAGGTTTACTGACCTAGGGGTTTTGATCTCCAAACTAATGGACCTCCTAGGATACAGTCCAGGACTTGCCAATCATGGGCCTCTGACCTCAAAACCACTTGCTGGCCAGGGCTATCCAGTCCTCACACTTGCTGATCTTGGGAACCACCTTGGATCTCCATCCTTGGGGAGCCACTGGCCTCTAACCTTGGGAAACTTCAGCCTGAACTTGATCTCTGGCTCTTTTCCCTAACTCTTCATTTACTATCCTTGTCTCTCACCCTCTTAAGGTAACAAATGCTGTAAGTGCTTTGATAGTAAATTTACTTTGAATAAGATGCTGCAGTTGTCATCAAGCTTAGATGCGTTCTGATTTCAGGAACAGTGTCATGGAGCAGGTGTATATTCTAGAGATTAACTTGTTTGTGGAATAAGGATCATAGCTGGTGAGCATCAAATTAAGCTCTTAACAGGAGGGCATTGAAGTTTAAGTGTGGGTAGGTGTGACTGACCTTTAAAAGGATGAAGAAAGTGGATGCCATTTGTGCCTTGTGTCATCTGGAATCCCTCTCTGCCTACTGCAGGGATAAGGAGAATGAATAATTAATGATGGAGAGCAGTGCCAGTGCCTTAAAATCTGAATCAAAGTAGCACTGATATAAAATTTTTAATTTGTTTACTGGATAATGACATATTAAAAGTAGCTCAGTCATGAAATTAATGAGTTAACATTTTAGAAATGGCAGATAATGGATTTTAAATCCTCATATTTACGTTCTGCAGAGAACCTATCAATGCATGTAATTTGCTTCATGAACATTTTCAAAAGAGATCCTTTGAAATACTATCTAAAGCTTCAGGGTGGGAGAGATGGTAGCTGAACCAAAGAGATTCTTTGTTTTATCTAATGTCTTGTTCCTCTACAGCAATGCCCTTGAACATAAAATCCTACAAACCATAGTGGATATGGCCCAGTTCATCATGAGTAATTTACTCAACCATTTCTCTCCTCTTGTGAAGAAAACATGCTGCGTTTTTTTTTAAACTTGGATGATTTGCTGCACTTCAACAGGTAGGTAACCATATTGGGTTCGACATAAAACTACCTCATCACCACTGATATGTTTTGTAACTACAAAACTGATCAAAAGAAAAAACATGGGGGCACATGGATAAACATGTCTACTTCACTTTTACACTCAGTGAGGTGTGCACGTATGACATGCTGGCATAATGACGCATGCCATTCACATACTTTACAGCACATAATTCTCTGATACTTCTGCCTCCTCCAACGGATCCCACCACACCTTTCCCTCCCCTCCCCCACCCTCACTTTCTTTTTTCTGCAAGGATCGCTCCCTGCACGACTACCTTGTTACCTTGTCCATTCATGCCTAAGCACTAAGTTCCCTCCCAGCACTTATCCTTGCAAGCAGACAGTGCTACCCCTGCCCATTCACCACCTCACTCACCGCCATTCAGGGCCCTAAACAGTCCTTCCAGATGAGACAACACTTCACCTGTGAGTCTGCTGGGTCATAAACTGTGTTCAGTGCTCCCAGTGTGGCCACTTGTATATCAGTGAGACCCAACATAGATTGGGAGACCGCTTCACCGAGCACCTACACTCCGTCCTCCAGAGAAAGTGGGATCTCCCAGTGGCCAACCTTTTTAATTCCTCTTCACATTCCCATTCCAAAATATCTATCCATGGCGTCCTCCACTGCCGTGATGAAGCCACCTTTAAATTGGAGGATCAACACCTTGTATTCTGTTTGGGTAGAATTCAATTTGATAGCATGAATGTTGATTTCTCAAGTTTCTGGTAATGACCCCCATCCCCTCTCCGTCACCATTTCTCATCCTCTTTTCCATATTCTCACCTTATCTTCTTGCCCACCCATTACCTCCCTCTGGTGCTCCTCCCACCCCCCCACCCCCACCTTTTCTTTCTTCCATGGCCTCGTGTCTCTTTCACCAATCAAGTTCCCAGCTCTTTACTTCATCCCTCCCCTTCAGGTTTCATCTATCTCCTGGTGTTTATCTCTCCTCTCTCCCTCCCCCCGCCCCCCCCCCCACCCACCACCTTTTAAATCTACTCCCTAGCTTTTTTCTCCAGTCCTACTGAAGGGTTTTGGCCCGAAAAATCAAGAGTGCTCTTTTCCTAGATGCTGCCTGGCCTGCTGAGTTCCTCCAGCATTTTATGTGTATATTGTTTGCATTTGCAGCATCTGTAGATTTTCTCTTATTTGTACTTTTACATATAATCCATACTGAATTATATAGACAATAAAGAATGCTTAATCAAATGATATATTTACAGTATTACTGAAATATTAATATATATTAGTGAGTTCTGTGCCAATTTACATTACTAGCTTATTTTTATTTTTATCAGCCTTATAATTGTTAATATAATTTTGTTAAAGTCAGGGCATTGTTCTTTAATTTTTCCCATTTCCACACATAGACTGGGCAGCCCATACTGTAAAAGGGATGGATGGTTTGGAGTTTGTAAAATGTGTGCAGCATAATTTTTTGCAGCAACACATGGAGGTACCAACTAGAGAAGGGGCAGTGTTGGATCTTCTGTTAGGGAATGAAATAGGTCAGATGACGAAGGTATGGGCTGGGGAGCACTTCGGGTCCAGTGATCAAAATACCATTAGTTTCAATATAATTATGGAGAAGCATAGGACTGGACCCAGGGTTGAGATTTTTGATTGGAGAAAGGCTAACTTTGAGGAGATGCGAAAGGATTTAGAAGGAGTGGATTGGGACAGTTTGTTTTATGGGAAGGATGTAATAGAGAAACAGAGGTCATTTAAATTTTGAGGGTACAGATCGTTATGTTCCTGTTAGGTTGAAAGGAAAGGTTAAAAGTTTGAGAGAGCCATGGTTTTCAAGGGATAATGGAAACTTGGTTCAGAAAAAGAGAGATATCTACAATAAATATAGGTAGCATGGAGTAAATGAGGTGCTCGAGGAATATAAAGAATGTAAGAAGAATCTTAAGAAAGAAATTAGAAAAGCTAAGACATGAGGTTGCTTTGGCAAGTAAGGTGAAAATAAATCCAAAGGGTTTCTACAGTTATATTAATAACAAAAGGATAGTCAGGGATAAAATTGGTCCCTTAGAGAATCAGGGTGGACAGCTATGTGTGGAGCCGAAAGAGATGGGGAAATTTTGAACAATTTCTTTTCTTCAGTATTCACTAAGGAGAAGAATATTGAATTGTGTAAGGTAAGGGAAACAAGTAGGGTATTTATGGAAACTATGATGATTAAAGAAGAGGAAGTACTGGCGCTTTTAAGGAATATAAAAGTGGATAAATCTCTGGATCCTGACAGGATATTCCCTAGGACCTTGAGGGAAGTTGGTGTAGAAAACGCAGGGGCTCTGACAGAAATATTTTAAATGTCATTAGAAATGGGGATGGTGCCAAAGGATTGGCATATTGCTCATGTGGTTCCATTGTTTAAAAAGGGGTCTAAGAGTAAACCTAGCAATTATAGGCCTGTCAGTTTAACGTCAGTGTGGGTAAATTAATGGAAAGTATTCTTAGAGATGATATATATAATTATCTGGATAGACAGGGTCTGATTAGGAACAGTCCACATGGATTTGTGTGTGGAAGGTCATGTTTGACAAATCTTATTGAATTTTTGAAGAGGTTACAAGGAAAGTTGACAAGGGTAAAGCAGTGGATGTTGTCTATATGGACTTCAGTAAGGCCTTTGACAAGGTTCTGCATGGAAGGTTAGTTAGGAAGGTTCAATCATTAGGTATTAATACTGAAGTAGTAAAATGGATTCAACAGTGGCTGGATGGGAGATGCCAGAGAGTAGTGGTGGATAACTGTTTGTCAGGTTAGAGGCCGTTGACTAGTGGTAAGCCTCAGGGATCTGTATTGGGTCCGATGTTGTTTGTCATTAATAATCTGGAGGATGGGGTGGTAAATTGGATGCAGATGATACTAAGGTAGGTGGCGTTGTGGATAATGAAGTAGGTTTTCAAAGTTTGCAGAGAGATTTAGGCCAGTTAGAAGAGTGGGCTGAACGGTGGCAAATGGAGTTTAATGCTGATAAGTGTGAGGTGCTACATTTTGGTAGGAATAATCCAAATAGGACATACGTGGTAAATGGTAGGGCATTGAAGAATGCAGTAGAACAGAGTGATCTAGGAATAATGGTGCATAGTTCCCTGAAGGTGGAATCTCATGTGGATAGGGTGGTTAAGAAAGCTTTTGGTATGCTGGCCTTTATAAATCAGAGCATTGAGTATAGGAGTTGGGATGGAATTTTAAAATTGTACAAGGCATCGGTAAGGCCAAATTTGGAGTATTGTGTATAGTTCAGTTCACCGAATTATAGGAAATATATCAAGAATATAGAGAGAGTACAGAGAAGATTTACTAGAATGTTACCTGGGTTTCAGCACCTAAGCTACAGAGAAAGGTTGAACAAGTTGGGTCTTTATTCTTTGGAACGTAGAAGGTTGAGGGGGGACTTGATAGAGGTATTTAAAATTATGAGGGGAATAGATAGAGTTGACGTGGCTAGGCATTTTTCATTTAGAGTAGGAGAGATTCAAACAAGAGGACATGAGTTGAGTTGGGGGCAAAAGTTTAAGGGTAACATGAGGGGGAATTTCTTTACTCAGAGAGTGGTAGCTGTGTGGAACGAGCTTCCAGTAGAAGTGGTAGGGGCAGGTTTGGTATTGTCATTTAAAGTAAGATTGGATAGGTAAATGGACAGGAAAGGAATGGAGGGTTATGGGCTGAGTGCAGGCCAGTGGGACTAGGTGAGAGTAAGCATTTGGCATGGACTAGAGAGAGTTTCCATGGCCTGTTTCCATGCTGTAATTGCTGTAATTGTTATATGGTTATATGTTCATGTATAATTTGCATGTAAATGCTGTTACAAGTACACCATTGTCATTTCTGACTTTTCATATCATTATTTGAATACAACTATAATTTTCCAAATGGCATCAGTTCATAAAAACAAGATCAGGAGTGAAAATTAAAAACCTTACAATGAAGATGACTGATAAAATAGCCAAAGCTGTTTCTGGGGAAAATCTTGTTATAGCAATTCTGTGGTAGGAATTGCCCCTTGTAATAACAAACAGAGAGGCACAGACAGAATTTGTATTTACCAACAAGTAAATGTTATTGTTTCAACTAAAAAACACATGAATTCACAAAATAACTAACTATATGCACACCCACTAGAATTTCCTGACCTTCCATGAGCAGTCAATGAAGGGGAAGGTATTACCCAGGAAAGAAGTCTACATTGACCAGATGTTTCTTGTGGTCCCGATCACGGGTCTGCGATTGGTTGGTCTCTGGTTTCTAGAGAGTTATCAACGTTATGGATTTGGATCTCCTGACTCTTGAAGTGTTTTTCATTAGTTGAACTGGTGGATCTCCACCCCATTGGCTCAAGGTCATCTGACCTACTTGGGTCACCTTCCTGGCTCTAGCCCAGGTCTACAACCAACAGTCTTGTGTAGTTGCTCCTTTCAACTCTGACAGGTCCAAACCAGCAAACTAGGTGATCCAGATACAAAGTCAAGTGAGATTACAGATCACTGGTCAGATTTACCAGAGACTTTACATAATAATAGCTACCCAGCTGAAAATAGTCTCAGGTTTAGCAGGGCACCAGCTGTAGTTCTTCGTATCCACATTGAATTGCTCTGATTAGATTGTCCCAGAGTGAGAATCAGTTCAGATTTCACACAATGGGGATGGAGGAGACAAAGACTATTGTTTTGTAGGCTTCCCCTGTTCTTGATTCATCTGAATCCCCTAATTTGTAGACTGCACTTCTTTTTGTCTACTTCCCCTGTCTTTGCCTCATTCAAATCCACTAATATGGAGACTATAGTTCCTTCTGGACAACAATTTTTTTCATGAACAGAAGAGATACAAAGACATCTTAAAAGCCAACATGAAGAAATGTAACATCGACATCAACAATTGGGAAACCAATGCCGAGGACAGGAAACTCTGGCAAGCCATCATCTGAGAAGGAACAGCAACTTTTGAAACCAACAGATGTGCAGAATTAGAAGAAAAGAAAATGGAAAGAGAGGCAGCAACAACCAAAGCCCAATCTGCCATCTGGAACTACCTGTCCTGAATGCGGAAGAACTTTCAAAGCCAAGATTGGACTTGAGCCACTTGAGAACCCATAAATAGATCAACAGAACGAAGACCATCATCCTCGACCTCAAGGGATAGCCACAACGACCTTTCATGTAATGATTGGCTAGAATCTAGCATACATTACCAGGGAATTAGTGGATGCAGATTCAACCAGTGACTTTCTGAAGAAACTGGGTAAGTATTTGAAGGGAAAATAAAACAGGAATAATAGGAGAGGCTGTGAGTGTGAGACAAGCTGGATTATTCTTCCATAAAAATATATAGACTTGATGAACCAAAAGATCTCCATATATTCTAACCACTCCATGATTCTGTGACTATCTCAGTTGTATATTGGCAAGCTTATTACTTCTATTTGTGGGCCTAATCCTTGTACCAAAAACTACCAGTTGTCCAACCCAAACCTAGCAAAGGAACCTCCTCAACCTGCTCGTATTTTTCATTGAAGAATAATAAGTACAACAAAAACTAATCAGAGGTGAACAGGCCTATTTTCTGCCTAATCCTTGGAAATTATATAATAGCTTTATAATGAAGGCCATTGCAGAGGCAATGTCCACCAGTGAGGCTGAAACCACTGAAATTACAGTTTTCACATATTCATTGCTCTTTCTCTCTCATCCTACAACCCCTCCTGACTAACAAACTACAAAGCTCTATAAACCTTACTTTCATCCATTATCATTTCTGAGACTGAGGACTACTCACACTGTGAATTCAGTTTCATAGTTGAAGTGTCAAAGGCACAGGGCACTTTGAAGATAGTTTAATGTCACTTCCAGTATACAGGTGTAAAGGAAAATGAAATAATTGTTACTCCAGATCTGATACAGCACAAAAAAAACACTATAAGCTAAGAAACACAATAATATTTGTTTAAAAATACAACAAATATTAATATGGAAAATAACTTGTATACTGTACATAGATTGTATGTCTATAAGGAGCCCACACATGAGGCAACTGACTGGAAGATAGGTAAAGTAGTGGTGATTGGGGGTGTGGAGGGATGGGTTTTTTGGGTGGAGGTGTTGATCAGCCTTATTGATTGGAGAAGGCATCTGTTTCTGAATCTGGTTGTCCTGGCATGATGCTACATATCCCCCTCCTTGAAGGGACTGGGACAAACAGTCCATGAGCAGGGTGGGAGGGATCATTCATGATGTTACTGCCCCTGTTCCTGGTACCTTTTGGTCCTTGAGATGGAGCATGTATGACACTCTTCTCCATCGCTATGCATACTCCTGGGAAATCCCAATCTTGTTGCAGCAACTAATGTCTTGGTTTCCAATTTTACAGTAATGCAGCAACCATTGGGTGTGATTACTGCAACAGAAGCTCAGCTTGCTGTCATTATGGGTGTGTTTGAGAGAACAATGGGATATCACAGCACTCCAGTAACCAACTGTCCAACAGATCTTACTAAAAACCTCTGCAAACAAGGTCTTCTATTAAGAGGGTATCTCCCAAATAATTATCTTAATCAGGCTACCATGTTTTCCATCATTGTCATCATGCCTTACAAGCCTGATTGAAACATTTTTTTTGAGGATATGACTAAACACATTGATGAAGGAAGAGCAGTAGATGTAGTGTATATGGATTTCAGCAAGGCATTTGATAAGGTAACCCCATGCAAGGCTTACTGAGAAAGTAAGGAGGCATGGGATCCAAGGGGACATTGCTTTGTGGATCCAGAACTGGCTTGCCCACAGAAGGCAAAGAGTGGTTATAAACGGGTCATATTCTGCATAGAGGTCGGTCAGCAGTGGAATACCTCAGGGATCTGTTCTGGGACCCTTACTCTTCGTGATTTTTATAAATGACCTGAGTGAGGAAGTGGAGGGATGGGTTAGTAACTTTGCTGATGACACAAAGGTTGGAGGTGTTGTGGATAGCGAGGGCTGTCAGAGGTTACAATGGGACATTGATAGGATGCAAAACTGGGCTGAAAAGTGGCAGATGGAGTTCAACCCAGATAAATGTGAAGTGGTTCATTTTGGTAGGACAAATATGATGGCAGAATATAGTATTAATGGTAAGACTCTTGGCAGTGTGGGGGATCAAAGGGATCTTGAGGTCCAAGTCCATAGGATGCTCAAAGCAGCTGCACGGGTTGACTCTGTGGTTAAGAAGGCATATGGTGTATTGGCCTTCATCAATCGTGGAATTGTAATTAGGAGCCAAGAGATAATGATGCAGCTGTATAGGACCCTGGTCAGACCCTATTTGGAGTACTGGCTGCCTTACTACTGGAAGGATGTGGAAGCCATAGAAAGGGTGCAGAGGAGATTTACAAGGATGTTGCCTGGATTGGGGAGCATGCCTTATGAGAATAGGTTTGAGTGAACTCGGCCTTTTCTCCCTGGAGCAACGGAGGATGAGAGGTGACCTGATAGTGGTGCATAAGATGATGAAAGGCATTGATCGTGTGGATAGTCAGAGGCTTTTTCCCAGGGCTGAAATGGTTGCCACAAGAGGACACAGGTTTAAGGTGTTTGGAAGTAGGTACAGAGGAGATGTCAAGGGTAAGTTTTTTACTCAGAGTGGTGAGTGCGTGGAATGGGCTGCCGGCAACAGTGGTGTAGGTGGATATGATAGGGTCTTTTAAGAGGCTTTTAGATAGGTACATGGAGTTTAGTAAAATGGAGGGCTATAGGTAAGCCTACTAATTTCTAAGGTAGGGACATGTTTGGTACAACTTTGTGGGCCATAGCGCCTGTATTGTGCTGTAGGTTTTCTATGTTTCTGTGTGCAGCAGAAGCCTTTAGGTCACCTTAGCACTGATTTGGTAGATAATGTTTAATACTGGAAATGGAATCACTACGAAAGACATGACCCAAAGACTAGGAAAGTAAACATGCACTGGAACCGAGAGTCTGAAGTCTCACAGATCAGTAAATGATATCATGATCAGGTTGTGTTATGTATTTCCAAAAGATATTAATTGTACACACACTGTGCCATTTTACAACACGGCATTCACCATAACTCTTTTTGAAGGTAAATGCACAGATCATAGCTTTTTTGTAGCAGCAAAATATAGAACATACTGCACAGACCAGTTTCAAAAACTTGTGTCACATATCTCATTTGACCTCCCTCTCCTCGCCCCTTCCTCACTTCACCTTACATGCATGCTCACTAATAAAAGACCATAAAACATAAGAGCAGAATTAGTCTATTTGGCCCATCGAGTCTTCTCCTCCATTTAATCATGACTGATCCTTTTATTGCAAATCCTCAGCCCCATTTCCCTGGCCTTCTCCCCTTAACCTTTGTCCATTCAAGAACCTATCAAGCTATGTCTTAAATGCACCCAATGACCTGACCTCCTCAGCTGCCTGTGCTAATAAATTCCACAATTTCACCATCCTCTGGCTAAAGAAATTTCTCTGTTTTAAATGGACACTCCTACATCCAGAGGCTGTGCCCTCTTGTCCTGGACTCCCCCTCATGGGAAACATCCTTTCCATATCTACTGTGTCCAGGCCTTGCAACATTCGAAATGTCTCAATGAGATCTCCCCCACCCAATCCTTCTAAATTTCTGTGAGTACAGACCCAGAGCTGTCTAGTGTTCCTCATATGATAACCCTTTCATTCCCAGAATCATCCTTGTGAACCACCTCTGAACCACCTCTGAACCCTCTCCTATGCCATCACATCTTTTCTTAGATAGGGAGGCCTATCTCACGATACTCAAGGTGAGGCCTCATACCTTTATACCTTATAAAGCCTCAGCATCACATCCCTGCTCTTGTATTCTAGACCTCTTGAAATTAATGGTAATATTGCATTTCCCTTTGTCACCATCAACTCTACCTGCAAGTTAATCTTTACATTGTTCTGCACAAGGACTCAGATCTCAGACTGAATCTCAGATTTTTGGATTTTCCCCATTTAGAAAATAGTCTGTATATTTATTTCTTCTACCAAAATGCATAACCAAGTATTTCCAGCATTGTATTTTATTTGCCACTCTCGTGCTCGTTCTCCTCATCTGTCTAACTCCTTCTGCTGTCTACCTGTTTGCTGAACACAACTTGCCCCTCCAGCAATCTTCATATCATCTGCAAACTTGGTAACAATGCCATCTAGTCCAATATCTAACTCATTGATATACAACATAAAAAAAAGTGGTCCCAATATCAACCCCTGTGGAACACCACTAGTCACTGGCAGCCAACCAAAAAAAGATGCTTTTAGTTCCCACTTTCTGCCTCCTACCAATCAGTCAATGCTCTAACCATGCTAGTACCTTTCCTGTAATACCATGGGCTGTTAACTTGGTAAGCAGACTCATGTGTGGCACCTTGTCAAAGGCCTTCTGAAAGTTCAAATATACAACATCTGCTACATCCCCTTTATCTATCCTACTTGTAATCCCCTCAAAGAATTCCAATAGGTTCATCAGGCAAGATTTTCCCTTAAGGAAACCATGCTGACTTTGTGCTACCTTGTCCTGCATCAAATACTCCATAACCTCAACCTTAAACATTAACTCCAATATAGAAACATATAAACATAGCACAATTCAGACCCTTCAGCCCAACAAAGCTGTGCCAAATATGTCCTTACCTTAGAAATTACCTAGGGTTACCCATAGCCCTCTATTTTACTAATATCTTCCCACCCACTTGAGGTTAGGCTAACTGGTCTATAATTTCTTTTCTGCTACGTTCCTCCTTTCTTAAGAGTGGAATGATATTTGCAATTTTCTAGTCCTCTGGCATGATGCCAGACCAATGAATTTTGAAAGATCATTACTAGTGTCTCCACAATCTCTACTGCTACCTCTTTCACCACCCTAGGGTGCAGTTCATCTGGCCTAGGTGACTTATGTACCCTTAGGTCTTTCAGATTTTTGAGCACCTTCTCCTTTGTAATAGTAACTGCACTTGCTTCTCTTCCCTCGCACCCTTAAACATCTGGCACACTGCTAGTGTCTTCCACAGTGAAGACTGATGCAAAATATTGGACATTTTGACTCTGGGAAAAAGATACTCACTGTCTGTTCTATGTATGCCTCTCATAATTTTATAAACTTCTATCAGGTCTCCCAAATATTGATTTCTACCCCAGGCTTATTACAAACCAAAAGAACTGCTAAATTAGGTGTACCAAATTAAGAAAATATTTTATCATAATATTCTCTTTTACATCAATTTTTTTTTGATTACTTCCACTGACCTTCCTACCCTCAGTGGCAACTTCACCAGATAGGTTGTCCGCACTCTAAATATACATAAATATTATTACAAGGACAAAGCATTTGCAATACATACAAAATGCTAAAGGAACTCAGCAGGTTAGGCAGCATCTATGCAAAGGAATAAACAGTTGATGTTTTGGGTGACACCCTTTGTCAGGACTTGCCCAGTCTCTGCTCACAAAGATTCTATAGTCAGGGTTTCAGAGGGCAGAAATATGTCTAGCCGCCGATAATAAAGAGAAGGCGTTTGGGAAGATGAAAGGTCTGAAGGTAGATGAGGCATTTGGATCAAATGGACTGGGTTCTGAAAGAGGGAGCTGAACAGATTGTGGAGGAATTAATAATGATCTTTCTAGAATCATTAGATTCTGGAATGGTTCCAGGGGACTGCAAAATTGCAAATGTCACTCCTTTCTTTAAGAAGGGAGGGAGGCAGAAGAAAGGAAATTGTAGGCCAGTTAGCCTGTCCTCAGTTGTTGGGAAGAATTTTGGAGTCCATTACTAAGGATGAAGTTTCAGAGTACTTGGAGGTAGATGATAAATTAAGCCAAAGGCAGCATGGTTTCCTTAAGGAGAAATTTTACCTGACAAATCTGTTGGAATTCTTTAGGGAAATAATAAGCAACATAGACAAAGGAGAGTCAGTGGATGTTGTTTATTTGGATTTTTAGAAAGCCTTTCATTAAAGTACAAGCATGAGTCCATAATGCAAAATTGCATACTTTTGACTTTGACCAAATCAATGATCTGTGCAGTTTATTTTAAAAATTACTGCAAGTCTGCAATACTGTGCCACAAAACTATTACTAACATAAATTAGATATGAAGTTATATTGATCAAACAACCTTTAAAAATTTAAAACTTCAGTTGGACACATCTCGAATACAGTTTTCTGTTTCAAAGATAGGCTTACAGGAAGATTTACAAAGCAATTGGCTGTTGGAGATTTTTAATCCATCCAACCCATCTATCTTCTGTGTTCCATTGGCACAGAGATTAAACATTTTAGTTTGAAAAAACAGGCTGGAAATGTATTGAAAGCTGTGTCTACCTCATTGTTATAAACAAAATATTCATCACCATTTGCAAGAATTTTTTCAATTATTGAGATATAACAGATTGTGCAACTCTATGGATGAGAAAAAGAGATGATTAGAGGATTTTGTTTACTGAAGTTACACCATATCTATATATCATGCTTGAAGAATGAAATTGACATCAACTGTCCTTTAACTGTCCTCAGCTATGGATTGTCAAATTAACCCAGTCTGGCCACATTTCCTCATATCTCCGATACTCACTAAAATGACAGCAAACACATTCAGGTATATAATTTATACCATAATAATAGCCACAGAAACTTGCAGGCAATTCTCTATGCATGTTATAATGATTCCAGTCAACTTGCATGCTTATGCTTTCTACAAACTATAATGATGTATTTGTCTACAGATACTTGTTTGTGATCATCAGTCATGTCTTCCTTTGATTCAATCTAATCAAAGCCACTTCCCTATCCTAACAAAAACAAATTTCCAAACGTTACAGCTTTAATTATTTTCTCCTATGAATCATTTGGGCATGCACTCTTTGCGAAATGCATCATTTTTTCCATTCTCTGGCAGGAAATGCACTGATTGTACCACACCACCACATTGTTGATGACTTAGTGTTATTGAATTTTATTTGCGCCCCTGGGCAAGTGGTCCTCCTATTTCACTTTCTCAATCTGAGTTGTTTTTCAACAAAACCTTTAAGAACAGCACAAAAAGAACAGAACTCAGAAAGGTCTACAATCTTGTACCTTTTAAGCAAATAAAGATCGAAATTCTGCTTCAGCATCACACATTGCTTTGTTGAATGCTGTTAAATATAGCCTATCTGATTTTTTAATTTAATAGTAAGTGGTTTTTCATTTAAATTTTTTCAGTCATTGGTTCATTAATGTTGTTATAGCTGGAGGTAGGAGTGGGAATAAGCTGCCATCACCGATTAAATACTCCCAATGGTGTGTGTCTCAAATAGCCTCTGACAACCAAGTCCAACTCCTGGCCTTCACATGTGGCTTAGCTGCTAAGCCCAGCAGAACCATTTCCACTGACAGACGGGGCAAATTCGGGTTACTGGCACCTTAAAACTAGTCAATTTGGACAGATGAGGCTTGGCAGCCACGGTTGGCAGCTCATCTAGGCCAAGGACAGCTCTGATCTCAAACCTTCACTACCTTGCAACTGTGCCCATTTGTGGGGAAGGCTTCGGGAGTAAATCCTGACAGCTGGAGTCCCTAAGGCAGTCCTACATTGAGTTCAGTGCTGACCAGCAACTCCTGCGATGCTGCTGGTGCCAAACTGTATCGGTCTCTGCTGTTCCTCTGGGTTTATCAGGTGCATGGAGAGGGGGAGCCTGATGCATGGGCAGCAGGTTTGTCTTCTTATCGTATTGCCCAAGCGCGAGTACAGGCTTGCGTATCTTGTAGACAGCTGGGTCGCAAACCCCTGAATGACAGGCTGCCTCAAGGATAAAATGACAAAAATATTTAAAAAACTAAACAATGCTTTCTTAAACAAAACAATAATTGGCTGACACTAACTAGAAATAATTTCAGGATTAAGCAGATTAATGAATCTAGTAAAATAAAATGAATTAATAACCTAATACCTAATAATTCAGGTTTATTATGAAACTGTAAGTAAGTGAGACGCAGTGTCAAGTTCTGGTTCTTCTTAATCTCATTTATTCTTTCCATAGAAAGCCTTTCACTAGTTAAATAAAAGTATGGACTGCAGACTAAATATCTGGAAGACAAAGGTCTCCATCAACTACTTTGCAACTCAATACTACTCCCCAATAATTAAATACCAGGATGAAACCCTGATCAAGTTGGATCACTTCTCATTATTCAAGGGCCACCTGTCAACAAGGGTACACGTACATGTCGAGATCAAATCCATCAATGCATCTGTCAGCCAGACAATGGAAAAAAGCATAGGATAACCAAGACATCATTGAGCACCTAGCTCAATATCTGCCAACCAACACTGAGTTCCACCTTCTTGGATTCATGAGATATCCGAGTCTCTTCCTGCAGTCAAACTAAACAAACTGTGTCTCTGAAAACTCCTCTGTATCTTGTCCCTGGTGAATACATCCAGCAATGATACACTCATCATCTTTCGGCTGCCCTGATGGTGAACCATACTCTCCATTATAGATGCAGAGAAGGCATTACCAGTTTGAAAGAGAGTACTTCAAGGACAGCCTCAGAGTGCCTTTTAAGAAATATGGCGTCCTCACAAACACATGTTAGTCCCTAACCCAATATCATTCAAACCGGCAGGGAAATATACAGTAAGGCACCAACCATCTCAGATATCTCTAATAGCGTACATGAAGCCTAAGCACAGTGGAAGAAGCCCTCAATCCAGCTATGTATCTACCTGCATCATTAATCCCCAACCGTGACAGAGTTTGTGGAACCCACATTTTTGCAAATGGGACCAAGTTATCCTCAACTCCAAGGGACTAACTAAGAAGATGAAGATGCCATCACTTTGAAAGAACACAACAGAAACTTAATTGTGTATTCCAGTGAAACTGTACTTTAGCAGAAATAGTTCTAACCTTTTATTTCAGTACTGTGAGGCCACAAAGCTGCTAGTTGTTATTTCCTAACAATTTGCATAAAGAAAGATATCATAGCTTTACCTGCCTGCTGTAATTGTTAGTTATAAGTATTGGTAGAATTGCAATAGTCAAGTCTTGTAACATAAATTTTATTTTGCTTGAAATCTGGAAAACATAATTAATCAACAATGTCCTCATCTCTTAGTGACTCCTCAAACATCTAAAATAATGTTCTAATTTTAATGAATGTCCTAAAAATGTATTGTGGTGCTCCGGAGCATGGTCAACAGCCCGCCCAGCATTCCTAGTGACCAGTTCAATTTATTGTTCTTGTTTTAAAATGCATTCATGAGATTATGATGGGATGTTCAAGTTAATTTATTGTTAGATTTTAGCATGGGTTATACAGTTATTCTTGTGCGTTAGTGGGTCACCCTGACTGTAACCGGGATGTGTGATCATCACCTCCCCCTTCTGTATGTGACTGAATGGGTTCTGTTACTGGTTCAGAGCATCCAGTCTGTTTTCGTGTTTGTTGCAGTAAAGACGTTAGTTGAGATAAACAAGCTTTTCTTGTCTGTCATCATGGACTGAATGCTCACCACATTGGTGCCAGGAGTGGGATCGGAAATTGATGGTGAAATTGAAGAGCTACAATGTCAGATGGAGCATCTTAAGACCTGGGGATAAGTTAGTGAACGAGCGGTATGCCTCACCTGCACACGTAAGCCGGGCGCCAACCGGGAGGGAGGGCCTGGGAACAGAGCACTGTGCCTTCCCAGGGAACCCCGACTGGGCAAGTGTCCCCCAACACAGGAGACACGGCAGAATGCATCACCTGCCACTCTCGCGGCCTGGACTGGGGAACCCAAGACACCTCAGCCATGGGAGGATGAGCAACGCGGGAAGCACCACCAAGGCCGCTGAAGAAAGAGGAGGACCAAGGGGCTCCAGCAATTAATGCCACAATGTCTGGCCTGAAGCTCCCCAGATGCAATGGTACTAGCTGCCTGGAACCTTACCCGGTGCAAGTGCAAATTCTGCATGGCACAATGGGTGGAGCCCCACGAGACAGCGGTGCACCTTGCCGGGAGGGGGACGCCCTGCAGACCCTGCTTGACCTAATGCTGGCTGAGCAGGGCTCTTTCAGTGGCGCTGGAGCAATGTTTTGAGCTGAGGCCATTGGAGGGAGCAATGAGGGAAGAACTGGACAGCAGGCAGCACTGAGTGGGAGAAGCTTGGTGACATTTGCAGCAGATCTCCGCTACTGTGCTCAGCACATCTACCCCCCAGTTCCCTTCCGTAGGCCAGGAAGAGGTTGCCCTTCACATCTTCGTAAAGGTGCTGACACCGAAGTTCCTTCAGCAGCACGTTCGCCTGACATCACTGTCATTGCTGGCCAAGGTGGCAGAGAGGGCAGAAGCAATCTTAGCCACCTGGCCCCAAAGGCATCCCACTGTTGCCCAAGATCTCCAGTGGTATTCCTCTGGTGTCACCTCCCTGGGTGGGCCATTTAGGTAAAGAGCAAGGCTTGTACGTGGAGGGCATCAGATGCCGTGCGTTGGTGGACGGACACAGGGTCAACCATCACCATCATCCATCCGGGTGTCCTCCCAACACGGACCAGCCAACCCCGCCTGGGTGGACAACTACGGCAGTCCAGCTGGCTACCATCACCGGCGACTCTACCCCAGCACTGAAGCGGTGGCTTTGTGGCAGGGCACCTTCCTGCTTCACACAGTCCATGCATCGCTGACCTGTCTATTGAGCTTCCCGAGGAGCCGCTAGTGCAGTATCGGAAGCTCTCCAAGGCTGCAGTTCTGAGATACAGCAACATGCTGACAGGTACCAGGGCAGTGCTGACGCCTTTTCTCACTCCCCCTGTGGGGCCACCGAGTGTCGCTACTCTTGCCACCTCAAGGAGCAGAGCCAGGGGCAAGCGGCGGTGGTGGCAGCTAGCAGCGACCTCCCCACCAGGGAGCACCAGCTGCTGCGCAACGAGCGGATGAGCCATCCCCTGCTGGCCCAGGTGAGGGACGACGGCCAGCGTGGGGTGAGTTCTCCGCCATAGATCCAGAGACCAAAGCCCTATGCTCCCAATGGGCATGCTGAAGGTGCGCGACTGGTTGCTGTTCTGGTGGTGCTAGTTTCCCAGCAGCAACGGAAATCTCCGGGAGCTCCGCACCATGGTGCTGCGGTTGTTGCACGAGCTGGTGGGGGCCGGCCATTTCAGGATTGCAAAGACATTAGGCAAGTTGCGAGAGCGCTTCTATCGGCCTGGACGCAGGCAGGATGTGGAGCTGTTCATGCACTGCCGCAGTGCTTCCATGAACCAGAAGGAGCCGGGCAGCCGGTCAAGGGCACCAATGTAGCAGTACCTTGTGGGGGCCCAAATGGAGCACATAGGGATTGACTTTCCCCTGTACAGATGCTGGGAATTGCTATGTTCTCATGGCCATTGATCACTTCACAAAGTGGCCAGAGGCATATAGGGTGCCAGCCCACCACTGAGAGAGAAACTCATGCAGGGGCTCTTCTACCATTCCAATACCTCTGAAGAACGCCACAGTGACCAGAGGCACAACACTGAGGTCTGGGTTTTTGGTGAGGTCTGCAGGTGGCTGGGAAACACCAAAACGCAGCCCACCCCTTTTCACCCACAAAGTGATGGCTGGTGCAGTGTCTTAACTGCATCCTGGCATCAGCACAATTGGCATCATCACCCATCCCTAGTATTGTGGGATAGCAGACGGCAGTTCAGGAAAGCACCAGGTGTACGCTGGCTGTGCTCATGTTTGGGTGGGAGCTGCTCACACCGGTAGATCTGTTATTTGGCCCCCACCCCCGAGCCAAAGATTCCTGGGGAGGCTGGGTCGGAGTACCCGCAGCACCTCAGGGGGCGCCTATGAGCTGCTCAGGATGCGGCTCAGCAGAACCAAAGCACAGCCAGCGGCTGCTAAAAATGGGCTTATGGTGCCTGCAGCCAGGACAGGACTTTACTGGGGGTGGACGAATATGGGTGTACTGCCCCTCCCAGAAGAAAGGGCTGCTTCCCGAGCTGGAAAGCCCCTAGAAGGGGCCGGGAGATCAACTCGACCTCATCTCCGATGTGGTACAACTGGTGTGGTTGCCTGAGCAGGAGGTAGTTGTGCTGCACTGGAATCAGCCCTTGGCCAGCACCTACTAGTGAGCAAGAAGGAATGAAGTGACGGTCCAGTTGCCCTGCCTCTTGCCTCACCAAACAGTGCCTCTCCTGAGGGATACCCCCCCACCCCCCAAGTGCCCCAGGCCACAGTAGCAACCACCACCATGATTCTTGGACTTTGTTGTGGACTCTTAGGGCTTCTGGGGATGGGTGACCCCTCCGGTGGGGGCAGCTTGGTGCCCAGAGGCATGGTCGACAGCCAGCCCTAGTTATTTATTGTTCTTGGGATTATGGTGAGATGTTCAAGCTCATTTATTGTTATGTTTTTGCTTGGGTTATACAGTAATTTACTAGTGTGTTTGTGGGTCACCCTGACTGTAACCAGGGTATGTAATAATCACCTCTCACATCTGTCTGTGACTGAGTGGGTTCCCTCGCTGGGATATTGTGCCTGGTATGTTTTTGTGCTCGTAACAATAAAGACATCAGTTGAGATAAATGAGCTTTTCTCATCTGTCATCATGAACCAGATGCTCCCCAATGTATTTATACAGGAAAGCACATGTGAGGTTGTATTTACATACCCAATGAACTTTGTGTAAGAGTAAGAGGTCAGCAAAATTCTGCAAACTGTCAGATCCTGAAGAATTTGTGCCTTAACTTTCTTTAAATTTTCCACCCAATGATGTTCATGTGGCAAGCAGTGCATTAGGTTTAAAGTTTATTGTAGAGAATTGTGACATTAGATAAAAAAAATCTCTTTAGTTCAGCTACTACCTCTCCCACCCCATGGAAGCTTTTGATAATACTTCAAAGGATCTCTTTTGAAAATGTTCATGAAGCAAATTACATGCGTTGATAAGTTATTTCTCTGTAGAACATAAATATGGGAATTTAAAATCCATTGAATGCCATTTGTAAAATGTTAACTCATATATATTAATTTCATGACTGAGCTACTTTTAATATGTCATTATCCAGTAAACAAATTAAAAATTGTTATATCAGTGCCATTTTGTTTCAGATTTTAAGACACTGGCACTGCTCTCCATCATTAATTTTTCATTCCCCTTATCCCTGCAGTAGGCACAGAGAGGGTTCCAGATGACACCAGTCAAAGTCACAGATGTCCTCCCACTGGGAGCTTAATTTGACTCTCACTAGTTATGATCCTTATGCCACAAACAAGAGAACTTCTTCCGAATTTACGTCTGCTCCATGACAATATTTCTGAATATTACCTTGATGACAACTGCGACACCTTATCCAAAGTTGAAGCATTCCAAAGTCAGAGGCCAGCAATGTCCAAGGATGAAGATCCGAGGCTTATGACACCCCAAGAAAATGGCCGGTGACTCCCAAGATCAGTGAGTCCTGGGGTTGGAGATCTAAGGTCAGCGGATCCTGAAACTGGAGGGCACTGACCGGTCAGTGGTTTTGAGATCAGATTCCCATAATTGACGAGCCTTGGATTATAGCTCAGAGTTCCTCTAGTTTGGAGGCCGAAGCCACTAGGTCAGCAAATCTAGTGGTAGGAGACCCAATGTCAGTCAGTTCTGGACCCAGGGGTGGTATCTCCTCAGGTCAGATGTGTGTGCATATGGTTCGGGGGGGGGGGGGGGGATGGGTGTTTTATTGTTGTTGCTTGTATGTTGGGTGAGCGTTGTTCTGATGAACATTGTAGGCATGATAAGTTGGAGCCAGAATACGTGGCAAACACTTGTGGGCCACCCTCTGCACATCCACAAAGTGTGCTACTTGTTAAATGCAAAGAACACATTTCACTAAATGTTTTAATATACATGTGATTAATAAATAAATCTAAATCTACTGCAGGGGATTAATTTTCTTACAGATATTTATAGAAAAAGAAGAAATACAATAGAATTTTTTGAAAAACTACATAAATGGGCCAAGAATGACAAACACCAATAGCATAATATGACAAACTACAAATAAAAATAAAACTGAGAACGGAAGTTGTAAAAAATCCTTGAAAGTAGTCCTGATTTTATTCTCACAGATAAATGAATATGTTGTAAAATAAAAGATCACTCCCTACTTGTACATAGTTTTCTCCTTTTGCTTCTTCTTTCTTTCCTCTCTTTTCTATAAGAGTATACCTCAGATAAATATGTGGAGATTTGTGGCAAATATGACTATATGATATATATGTATAGTATCTGAAATACATCTTACGGAATTGTTTGATGATGAATTTCAATAAAAAAAAATAAATTACAAAAATACAAAAAAAGAAAGTGAGCCGAGATTGCAGAATCAGTTCAGAGTAGTGGTGAATGAAGTTACCCACAGTGGTTCAGGAGCCTGATGGTTGTATGATGACAACTGTTACTGAACCAAGACTTCTGTACCTCTTGCCCAAAGGTAGTAGAGAGAAGCAGCCATGGCATGGATAGTGGGGGTCTTTGATTATGAATTCTGCTTCTTGTGGCAGTGTTCCATGTACATGTACTCAGTAGTGGGGAGTACTTTGCCTGTGATGGACTGGGCTATATCCACCACTTTGTGTAGCCTTTACTCTTCCTGGGCATTGGTGTTACCATACCAGGCTTTGATGCAGTCAAAACAGATGCTGTCCACTGAGCATCAATGGAAATTGGTTAATGTTTTTGCTGTATTGCCCAATCTACGCAAACTTCTAAGAAAGCAGAGACGCTGCCTTGTCTTCTTCGTGGTAATGCTTATATACTGGTCCAAGGACAATCCTCTGTTATGTTGATAGCTAGGAAATTAAAGCTACTGACCATCCCCACTTCTGTTCACCTAATGAGGGCTGTCTCATGGACCTTGATGCACCATCAATAACTCCCGGAGACGTGAGGCGAGATATAGGCTTTTATTGGCTGGAAGAAAGAACAAGCAGCAAGTGACCACCACACAACATCCTGGAGACTGAGGCCGGGGCCGTGCCTCCAATCGCCTTTATACCAGGGTCTGTGGGAGGAGCCACTAGAGCAGTCAGCTGGGGGGGGGGCGTGTCCAGACAGGTATACATAGTTTACCACAGACCTCCAGCTTCTTCCTGTAGTCTACAGTCAGCTCTAGTCTTGCTGACATTGAGTGAAAGATTGTTGTTGTGGCACCACTCAACCAGATTTTCAATCTCCCTTTTATACGCAGAGTCATCATCTCTGATGCAGCCCACAGAAGTGGTGTCCTGAGCAAACTTAAATACCGCATTGGAGCTATGCTTAGAAATATCATTGTAAGTATAAAATAAGTAGATCCAGGGGCTGAGCCCTGTAGTGCACCTGTGCTGATAGTGGGTGTGGAAGAGATTTTATTGCCAATCTGTACTAACTGGGAAATAGAAGACCAGTTACTCAGAGAGGTTCTGAAGTCCAGGTCTTAGAGCTTAGTGATGAGTCAGGAGGATGATAGTGTTAAATGCTGAGCTGTAGTCAATGAAGAACATGCTGACTTATGCATCTTCATTATCCAGGTGTTCCAGAACTGAGTGGAAAAAGCAATGAAATTGTGTTTTCTGTGGACTATTGTAATGACAGACAATTTGAATAAACTGTTGACATTTTAAGCTGAGACCCTTCACCAGCACTGGAATGGAAGGGGGAAGAAGCCAGAATGAGAAAGTGGGAGAAGGGGAAGGAGTACAAGCTAGAAGGCGATAAGTGAATACAGGTAGGTGGGGGAGGGGCTACAAAGTAACAAGCTGGGGGGGTGATAGATGGAAAAGGTAAAGGGCTGGAGAAGAAAGAATCTGATAAGGAGAGGAGAGTGCAACATGGCAGAAAGGAAAGGTGGAGGGGCACCAGAGGGAGATGATGACAAGAGAGTGGAGTACAGAAAGTGGAATTAAGTAGAGGGAACAGGGAGTGGGATGAATTGCTGGAAGTTGGAGAAATCAATGTTCATGCCATCAGGTTGCAGGATGCCCAAAAGGAAAATGAAGTGCTGCTCCTCCAACCTGAAAGTGGCCTCATCGTGGTAGTAGAGGAGGCCATGGATGACGTGGCAGAACGAGAATGGGGATTGGAATTAGAATGGTTGGCCACCAGGAGATCCTGCTATTTGCAGGTAGAGCAAAGGGGCTTAACAAAGTAATCCCCTAATATGTAAGAGATGTCACCAAGGCTGCATCAGGATCATTGGATACAGTAGACTATCCCAACAGATTTGCAGTGTTATCTCATCTGGACTGATTGTTTGGGGCCCTGAATTGGGGTGAGGGAGTAGGTGAATGGGTAGCTGTAGCACTTCTTCAACTTGCAGGAAAAAGTGCCAGGAGGGAGATAAGTGTGGAGGGTCAAATGGACAAGGTAATCACAAAAAGAGTGATCACTGCTGAAAGTGGAGAGTGGGGGAGAGGTAATTATATGTTTGGTGCTAGGAACCCATTGAAGACAGCAGAAGTTGCGGAGAATGAAGTGCTGGTTGCAAATGTTCATGGGCTGGTTGGTGAGGACAAGGGGAATTGTATCCCTATTAAGGCGGTGGGAAGATGGGATGAGTGCAGATATCCAGGAAATAAAGGCAGTATCAATAGTGGAGGAAGAGAAACCCTGTCCTTTGAAGAAGGTGGCCATCTCTGTTAGAAAGGAAGGCCTCATCCTGGGAATACATGCAGTGGAAACAAAGGAATTCTGAAAGGGGAAAGGCATTTTTATAGTAGACAGGGTGGGAAGAGGTATAGTCAAGATAGCCATTCAAGTTGGTAGCTTTACAAAAGGTATAGGTGGACAGTTTGTTTCTGCCTGCTCTTGCATGACTGAACTCATGTCATGAACTCCATTTTATTCCCCTTGGTTCAGGTCTTTCCCACCTACATCCTCAACACTTCACATGCTCTTCACCTCCTCAACAATTTTCAATTTCCTGGACCCTGATCACCTCATTTTCACCAGGGATGTCCAGTCACCATGAACTTCTATCCCCCATCGGGAATGGTTTAAAGCTCTCTACTTCTTTTTAATGAGCAGACCTAACAGTTTCCCTCCAGCGTCACCCTCCTCCATTGGTCCTCAGCCTCAACATTTTTTCAGCTTCTACCACTTTCTCTAAACTCAAGGGGTAGCTACGAGCACCTACATTGGCCTAATTTTCATTGGCTACGAGGAAGAGTTCATGTTCTAAGCCTTCCCTGGTAATGCCCCAATTCTTTCTGCACTGTATTGATGACTGCATTGATGCTGCTTCACGCACTCATGATGAACTTGTCAATTTCGTCAACTTTGCCTCCAACTTCCACCCTGCCCTTAAATTCACCTGGTCCATTTCTGACCCCTCTCTCTACTTTCTGGATCTCCCTGTCTCCATCTCTGGAGACAAATTGCTTACCACCATCTTTGATATATCTACCAGCTTCCATGATTATCTTGACTATACCTCTTCCCACCCTTTCTCCTGTTGAAATGGCATTCCCTTTATTCAGTTCCTTCATCTCCACTGCATCTGTCCCTAGGGTGAGGCTTTACTTTCCAGGACAACAGAGATGTCTTCCTTCTTCAAAGAATGCTCTTTCCTTCCTCCACCGTCGCTGCCCTCTCCCATATCTCCTCCATTTCTTGAACATCCATCCTCATGACATCTTCCCACTGGCTTAACAGGGGCAGAGTCTCTCTTGTCATGAACTACCACCCCATGAGCCTCCGCATTCAGCATGTTATTCTCTGCAATTTCTGCCATCTTCTGTGGGACCCTACCATTATACACTTCTTTACCTCTCCACTCTGTGCTTTCTACATGTATCACTTGTGATTTCCTTGTCTATTCATCCCTCATCTCTAATCTCCCTCCTGGCACTTATCACTGCAAGTGGAAGAAGTTGCTACACCTGCCCATTTACCTCCTTCCTCACCTCCATTCACAGCACCAAGCAGTGCTTCCAGATGAGGCAACAGTTCACCTGTGAAAGTCTAACAGTCATCTGCTGTATCCATTTCTTACGATGGTGCTTCCTCTACATCAGTGAGATCCAACATAGATTGGGGGACCGCTTCATTGAGCACCTTCGCTCCATCCACAAAAAGCAGAATTTCCCAGTGGCCAAACATTTTAATTTCAGTCCCCTTTCCCATTGTGATGTGTCAGACCATGGTCTCTTCCACTGTCATAATGAGTCTACTCTCTGGTTAGAGGAGCAATACCTCTTATTCCTCTGGGTTTCTTCCAACTTGATGGCATGAATGTTGATTTCTCCAACTTCGGTAATTTTCCCCTCCTCCTCTCCTCTTCAATTCCCCACTCTGCTCATTTACCTCTTCTCTTCATCTGCCTATCATCTCCCCCGGTGCCCTCCTCCTTCCCTTTCTCCCAGGGACAACTCCCTCTACTATTGGATTCCTTTGTCTCCAGCCCTTTACCTTTTCCACACATTATCTACCAGCTTCCTACTTCATAGACCCTCCCCCACCCACCTGGCCTCACCTATCACTTTCTAACTTGTACTTCTTTCCCTCACCGTCCTATTCTGGCTTCTTCGCCCTTCTCTTTGAGTTCTGATGCAGGGTCTCGGCCCAAAACATTCTCAGTATATGCATTTCCATAGATGTTGCCTGATCTGCCAACGTCCTCCAGCATCTGGTGTGTGTTGTAATTTATGTATCTTGGTTTTGCTTTGTAAGAGGTAATGGCATTCAAGCCCGGCCACAGCTGTCAAGTATTCCTCTGTGATTCAAGTTTTGCCCAGAATTGCCACTTTGCATATGTAATTCCTCTCTGAAGATCATTCCTCGTCCTCCAGTTCTTTTTCAGTTTGCCAGTACTGAACACCACAAATCTATCCTTCAGCAGAATTCAAATATCCAGGTTCATCCAGAGTAAGGGTTCTCAATCTGGTGTCCACAGACTTAATGGTAATGGTATTGGCCCATGGCATAACAAAATATGGGAACCTCTGATCCAGGGCTTCCAGTTAGGGCAGAGCATTGTGTTGTCTGTCTGGTGATAGGCTTACGAACATCACTTCTACACAGGAGAAGGACTTGGATGCGAAGGGGAGGGTCCATAGCCACAGTCCACATAAATATTATATTGTAGCTGGTCATACCATGATACGGCAGGTTATTGGATGAAAATGAATGTATGCCAAACAACAAATCCAGAGTTGCAAATAATGTAAAAAATCAAGGATTAACGTTCTTTATATGAGTGCACATAGCATTTGCAACAAGATAGATGAGGTGGTAGCACAGCAGCAACATGTAAGTATGTTGTTTATAATTACTCAGGAGTGTGGTTAAGGATGGCCAAGACTGGTTGTTCATTCAACACTGTTCCAAAAAGCAAGCAAAATGTGAAGGAAGGTTGGGTGACGCTGTTGATCAAAAGCTGGTACTAAGCAGTGCTAAGCTGTGATATGAAGCAGTGATTGTAATATGGAGTCAGTTTGTATTGAAATCATAAATAGCAGGAGAAGACATGGGTGGGTGACTCCCAAAGTGTAAACTCCCTATTGGTTCGAGTATAATTAAGTAGGTTTGCCACTAGGTGGGAAGCCCTGGGCAGCAGTCAGCTCGTCATGTGTAGAGAAATACTGGGAGAATAGTCTTGTACCAGCCTTTTCATCACGCCAATCCACCACGGAAGAGGATGATGACGAGCCAGATTTGTACGGCTTCACAGAGGAAGACGTGCATGAGGCAGAGAAGCTGTCTGAATGGAACAGAGAAGAGCTACACCAGTGGTACTCTGCCGATGACAAATGCCCAACATATCAGCACCTGACGGACACCGAGATCATCTGTAACGCAACTATGGCACGGTGAAGGCAAGCGTACCGGTTAATTTGTGTTTTAATTTCCACAGTAACAACAATGATTTATTCGTGGAATTCTTTAATTCAAAGGTAATTTACTTGCAGAAAGGTAAACGTGCAAAACACGAGTCAAATAGGGCAAAAATAGGGGTGTTTTAGAATGTAGGTCAACATTGGGTCAGTTTGAGCACTGATTTTCTTGAACCCTGATTTAGTGCGACCCGGCTTTTCTCGCGATAACATTTTATGGACCCAAACGATTGCGTTATAACAGGGTTTCACTGTATCAAGAATGTTAGAAGGGAACAGCAATTACCATCGGAGATTTTAATCAAGATCATTGGATGAACCAAACTGGCAAGGGCAACTTGGAAAAGGAATTTGTAGCATGAATCAGGAATTGCTTTTGTAGAGCAGCACGTTGTGGAGGTAACCCAAGAACAGGATATTTTAGAGTTGGTCTTATGGAATGAGGAAGGATCTATTAGGGATTTGTGATTTAGGATGCCCTAGGGAGCAACAGCACATGACAGGATAGAATTCTAAATGCAGTTTGAGGGTGAACACCAAAGGACCTGTGTTTTCAATTAAATCTGTACAATTATAATGTGTAAGGGAGAAGTTGTTTAAGATGGACTGGGCAAACAAGCTAAGAGATAGTGGAAAAAATAAAAAAACACAAAATGCTGGCAGAACTCAGCAGGCCAGACAGCATCTATGGGACAGCACTATCAGAGATAGTGGTCTGTTCAAATAACAGGTCTGTAATGTTTAGCAAGAGTTTATCCCAATCAAAAAGGGAAATTACATGAGAAAGTATTGGAATTGGTTTATTATTGTCGCATGCACTGAGATACGGTGAAAAAGCTTGTCTTGCACACTTTACACAGATACGATCTTTACACAATGCACTTAGATAGCATGAGGTAAAGCAATAACAGAATGAAGAATAAAGTGCAATCTGTAAATAGCGAAGGAGGTAAATGACATTGTTAAATTGGAAAGCAGTGTATATAAAATGGCAAGAGTTAGTGGTAGACCAGAGGACTGCAGAGTTTTTAGGATCCAGCAACCATAGAGTGAAAAGCAAATAAGAGAGAAAATAAATTCTGAGAGAAAAGTTGCATGTAATATAAAGCAAACAGTAAAAAATTAGACATTAGGAAGAGAAACTAAGGTAAATGTGCACCATTTAGTGAATGAGACTGGTGAAATGACAACAGCAAACAAGGACATTGCAGATACATTGCATAATTATTTTGCATCAGGAAAATGGTTATAATCAAATATAGTTAATATTCCAAAAATATCAGTTAGGATCATTTCAGAAAACTTGGTAGGACTTACACAATTCCCTTTAACAAGGGATGGCTGAAGGTGAACAAGTCTCCACGACCTGATGGACTGCAAGTTAGGTTTTTAAAAGATTACAGGGGTAGTGGGCCCAATGAATGAAGCTTTTCTGAACTCCAGGAGGATGGCAGAAGATCAGAAGAGAGGCAATAAAACTCCCTTATTTAAACAAAAGAGAAAGATAGAAGGCTGGGAACTGTAAGCCGGTTAGTTTAAGATGCTAGAGACAATAATCAAAGAAGAAACAGCTCATTAATTAGGAAAGCTGGAATAAGTAAACTTAGTTAACATGGTTTAACCAGCTCAGACATCATCCAGCTCAACTTCAGCACTCCTCTCTCCTATCCAAACCTTACCTCCTCTGAACACACTTCACTCTACTCTGGCCCACTGAACTCATGTCAGGATAACTCAACTCCATCTTATCCCTCATGGTTCAGTCCCTTCCCACCTGCAGTACATCCGCAACATTTCACAGGCTCTTGATCTCCTCAACAAATTTTGATTCCCTGACCCTAAATCGCCTCATTTTTACTGTGGATGTTCAGTCCCAATGCTCTTCCATCCCCCATCAAGAAGGCCTTAGAGCTTTCTGCTTTATTGACAGAAAAAAACAACCAATCCCCCACCGCACCGGTACCCCCCTCTGTTCGACAGAACTAGACTCACCCTTAACAATTTCTCTTTCAGCTCCTCCCACAATCTTCAACTCTATGTGTAACTACAGACCCTCACATGAACCCCAGCTATGCCTAGCATTTTGGTGGCTACTGGGAACAGCCCATGTTCTGAGCCTTCCCTGGGAATTCTTCCCAATTCTTTCTGTGCTACACTGAATACTGGTTTGATGCTGGTTCATGTTCCCATGCTGAGCTCATCTATTTCATCAACCTTGCCTCCAACTTCAATTCTGTGCTTCAATCCACTTGGTCCACGTCTGACACCTCTCTCCCTTTTCTTGATCTCCCTGCCTCCATCACAGAAGACAAATTTGGAGTAGTCCGGCTTTGGCTCAACAGGTTTGGGCAAGAACAGGCTTGGACGAGCACAGTTGGAGGTTCTAAGTAGGTCAGAAAGTTTCTAGAAAGTATTTTTTTCTGTTACTACATAGCTAAGAATGGATCTAGAGATGTTATTATGTTACTATGTTCCTTATGTGAGATGTGGGAAATCTGGGAGGTTTCCAGTCTTCCTGATAACTACATCTACATGAAATGCATTGAGCAGCAAATTAAGGAACTGCAGCTGCAGCTCCATGATATTCGGCTCATACAGGAGCATGAGAAGGTGATATGTAGGAGCCACTGGGCAAAAGACAACCCTAAGCTGCATGAGGCGGGCCCTTGGGTGACTGTAAGGAGGAGACAGAAAGGGAATAAGTAGACAGTGCATAGAACCCCGGTGGCTCTTTTCCTTATTAGTAACTATACCGGTGTGGATGCTGTTGTGGGGGATGAACTACCAGGAGAAACTGCAGCAACCAGGTCTCTAGCACTGAGTTTGGCTCTCTGGCTCAGAGGGGAAAGGGGTGGGGGTGGGGGGGTGAAGAAGAGAAATGCAGTAGTGATAGGGAATTCAGTAATTAGAGATGCAAAAGCAGATTCTGTGCACGTGAAAGAGACAGAGGGTATGTTGCCTCCCAAGTGCCAGAGCTGTCTCAGAACGAGTCCACGGCATTCTAAAGGAGGAAGGTGATAAACCAGAAGTCCTGCTACATTTTGGTACCAATGACCGAGGTAGGAAAGGGGAAGGAGGTACTGAAGAGGACATATAGAGAGCTAGGCAGAAAGCTGAAAAACAGGACCTCCATGGTAGTAATCTCTGGGTTGCTGCCTGTGCCACATGCCAGTGAGAGTAAGAATAGGATGATGTGGCAGATGAATACATGGCTGAAGAATTGGTGCTGTGGGCAGGGTTTCAGATTTCAGGACTATTGGGATCACTTCAGGGGAATGTATGACATGTACAAAAAGGATGGGTTACATCTGAATCAAAGGTGGATAAGTATCCTTTCCCGTAGGTTTGCTAGAGCAGTTGAATAAGGTTTAAATTCACTTGGCAGGGAGAGGAACCAGAGAGAAAAGGCTGAGGATGGGCAGTTGGTATACAACTAAAGCAACACACACAAAATGCTGGAGGAACTCAGCAGGTCAGGCAACATCTATGGAAAAGAGTAAATAGTTGACTTGTCAGGCCAAGATTTTTCTTCAAGACTGAGAAGAAAGCAGGGGAAATGCCAGAATTAAACAGTGGGTGGAGGGGAAGAGGCTGGCTGGAAGGTGATAGGTGAAGCCAGGTGGGTGGGAACTTCAAGGGCTAAAAATCAGGTGAGAAAGTGATCTGTAGGAGAAGGGAAAGAGGAGGGCACCCAGGGAGAAGTAATAGGCAAGTGAGAAGAAGCAAAAGGTCAGAGTGGTAAAATAGAGGAAGCGGGGGTGGAAATCTTGTACACTTGAAGGTGAAATCTATATTCATACCATCATTTTGGAGGGTATTGCTCCTCCACCCTGAAGCTAGCCTCATAAGAGGAGACCATGGATTAACATGTCAGAACAGGAATGAGAATCGGCATTGAAATGTTTGACTACTGGGAAGTCCCACTAGTGACAGATGGTGTGGAAGTGCACGACAATGCAGTCCCCCAATTTACAACGGGTCTCGCCAATGTAGAGGAGGCCGCATCAGGAGCACCAGACACAATAGACGGTCCTAGCAGTTTTACAGGTGAAGCCTCACATGGAAGAACTGTTAGGGGCCCTGAATGGAGGTGAGTGAGGAGATGTGTAGGCTGCTTGTAAGGATAAGTGCCTGGAGAGAGGCTGGTTTGGAAGAACGAATGGACTAGGGAATCATGGAAGGAGCAGTCCCTGCAAAAAAGCAGAGGTGGGAGGGAGGGAGAGATGTGTTCCGTGGTATGAGCTCTTTGGAAATAGTGGAAGTTGCAGAGAACAAGAGGAGGGACTCTTATCACTGTTACAACAGTGGGAAGATGAGTGAGTGCAGATCACGTGTCCTTACCTACCAACACATCAGACTCTGTTTCCAACTTCTCATATCCTCCACTTCTCATGTGAATCTGCTGTGAATTGTGAGCAGTTTGGAGCCCCTTTTCTATGAAAGATGTGCTGGCATTGGAGAGAGAGGAGGTTCACAAGAATGATCCCAAGAAAGAAAGGGTTAACTCATGAGGAGCATTTGATGCCAGTGGGCCTGCACTCACTGGAGTTTCGAAGAATGAGAAAGATCATTGAAACCTATCGAATATAGAAAGGTCTGGATTGAATGGGTGTGGAGAGGATGTTTCATATAGTGGGGGAGTCTAGGACCAGAGGGCACATCCTCAGAATTGAAGGACATCCATTTAGAATAGAGATGAGGAAAAGATTTTTTTGCCAGGTAGTGGCAAATCTGTGAAATTCTTTGCAGAGGCCAAGTCATTGGTTATATTTAAGGTGGAGATTGATAGTTTCTTGATTAATCAGGATGTCAAAGGTTACAGGGAGAAGGTAGCAAAATGGGGCAGAAAGGGGTAATCCACCATGAAGGAATGGAAAGGAAGGGAGTAGGTGCCAGAATACGAAGGGGAATGGGGGATAATAAATCAGCTATGGTGATGAAATGCCAGAATAAGGTGGGGGGAGGGGGATAAGGACACTAGAAGTGATAGGTGAAGCCAACTGGACTGAATGGACTAATTCTACTCTTATGTCTTAAGATCTTATGATCTTTATTCACCCCCGCCCACTTTCCTCTTCATCATTTCCCCACCTCTTCTCCTCATCTGCCTATCACCTCCCCCTGGTGCCCCTCCTCTTCCCTTTCTCCCATGATCCAATCTCCTCCCCTATCAGTTTCCTTCTTCTCCAGCCCTTTACCTTTTCCACTCATCACCTCCCAGTTCCTTATTGCATCCCCTCTTCTCCACCTGTCTGGCTTCACCTATCACTTTCTAGATTTTCCTCATCACCTATCCACCCCCCGTCCCACTCCACCTTCTTATTCTGGCATCTTCTCCTTCCTTTCCATTCCTGATGATGGATCATCTCCATAGATTCTGCCTGACCTCATGCATTTTGTGCGTACGTTGCTATGGTTTAATGAAGGTAAGTTTTGATTAAATTCTTTGAGGATATAACAGAAGGAATTGATAATAAGAAACTTGGAGATGCAGTATATTTATTTTTCAATAGGCATTGACAAAGTGTCATATAAAAGACTGCTACAAATATTAAAAGCCCATATTATCAGCGGAAGTCTGTTGAATTGGAGTGAAAACTGATGATTGATAAACAAAACAGAGTGTTTGAATCAATAGGTCCTTTTCAGACCAGAAGGAGGTAACTAGTGAAATATTGCCAGGATCAGCTCTTGACCCACAATTGTTTAAATTAATGACCTGGAGGAGAAACAGTACATAAGGTTTCCAACTTTGGCAATGATATAAAAATAGTTCACTTTTCAAGGACACTTTAACATAAGGGTTCTGGCAAGTTGAGTTTAACGTGGGGAAGTGTGAAGTCATACACTTCAGTAAGACAAATCAAATGGCAGATTATTATCAAAATAGAGAGGGATTGCAAATGAGTGTTTAAAATCAGGGTTTTGTGCTGTGGTAGGGTAATGGTTATAATTTTATTTCAGAAATAGTTTAAGCATAATAGCACACATGAAGGAGATTCAGTCAATATGTATTCCTTTTCCTCCATTGAAAGTGTTCCCTCAGCGGCTGTAATAGTCACCAGTCCCACTATCCCCTATAAAATCTCCTACTCTACTCATGTCAACGTGGTCTGATTATACAGCATTGTGACTTGGCAAGCTGCAGTGGAGGACTTATGCAGTATCCAGCATTTTCCGCTGATCCATAAAACCATAAGACTCAGGAGTAGAATTAGGCCATTCAGCCCATTGAGTCTGCTCTGCCATTCTATGATGGCTGATCCTGGATCCCACTCAACCCCATATACCTGCCTTCTCACCATATCCTTTGATGCCCTGACTGATCAGGAAACGAACAACTTCCATCTTAAATGTATGCACGAACTTGGCCTCCACCACAGCCATTGGCAGAGCATTCCACAGATTTATAATCCCCTGGCTAAAAAAAAAATCCTCCTCACCTCTGTTTAAAGGGTTGCCCCTCAATTTGAAGGCTGTGCCCTCTAGTTTTGGATTCCCCACCCCCACCCCACAGGAAACATCCTCTCCACATCCACCCTATCTAGTCCTTTCCTGCATCTCCCCACAGTGAGTACAAGGCTAATGCTAGGATTCTTAGCAGAATGGAGGGACAGAGGGATCTTGGGGTCCACATTCATAGCTCCCTCAATGCTGCAGAGCAAGTTGAAGGTGTTGTCAAGAACGTGTATAGTGAGTTGGCCTACTTTAGTTGGGGGATTAAATTCAAGAGCCACGAAATAATATGCAGTTCTATAAAACTCTCGTTAGACAACATTTGGAATATTGTGTTCAGCGATGCACCATCAATAACTCACTCTGAGACGTAAGGCGAAATATCGGCTTTTATTGACAGTAAGAAGGAACCAGCAGTGGTTGACCACCATACTACATCCTGGAGACTGAGAGGCCGGGCTCAGGCCTTGATCGCCTTTATCCAGGGGTCTTTGGGGGGAGCCACAGGAGCAGTCAGCAGGGGGCATGTCCAGACAGGTAGATGTAGTTCACCACATAGTTCACAGTTCTGGTCACCTCGTGATAGGAAAGATGTGGTAGCTTTGACATGGGTGCAGAACAGATTTACTAAGATGCTGCCTGGATTAGAAAGTATGTCTCATGAGAATAGGTTGAGGGAGCTCAGGCACTTTTTCATTGGAGTGAAAGGGGAGTGTACATCACTATCTATGACTAGATAGTGATGTACAAGATTATATGAGGCATTGATGGAGAGTACAGCCAGCATCTTTTTCCCAGGGTGGCAATGGCTAATACAAGAGGACATTCATTTTAAGGTGAGTGGAAGAAAGATTGGGACAGACATCATAGGCAGCTCTTTTACACAAAACTGGTGAGTGCCTGAAATGCCCTGCCAGGGGTAATGGCAGTGGTAGAGACAGATACATTCAGGATATTTAAGAGAATTTTCGATAGACACTTTGATGAAAGAAAAATGGAGGGCTATGGGCTACGTGGGAGGGAAGCTTTAGATTGAGCACAGAATAGGTTTATAGAGGTTGGCCTGTCCTGTGCTGTACTGATCTATGTTTTATACCCAGGAAATACTTTGTATCAAACAGAACAAGCAGAAGTGATCAAGAGTTAATTTCTATCCAAGTATTTCCTCAGAATGTTGTACACTTTCCTTGAACTGGAACTGTTAAGGTAGCTCATAAGTTCAAAAGCTAAAATGGGATTTTAAGACCATAGCCTCTAGAATCAGAAGCATAAAGAAAAACTCTGTGATTACCAACTATAGAACATAGAACAGTACAGCACAGGAAAAGGCCATTTGGCTCAAACTGTTAAGTCAAACCAGCTAAAAAGCAAATCAAAATCACTCAAACACTAATCCAATCTACCTACACTGTTAGGTTTGTTCTTAATAAAGTAAATCCTGGTGTGGGTTTAATGTTAAAACATTTTATTTACAAAACATTGTTCAACACTGAGTGTGTGAGGCCAGTGCACCAACATCATTTCCATTTCCCAGTGAACTACCCGCATTACCCAGTGGGAATTGAAGTTCTCTATTTTGTACACATATCTCCCCCCTTTAAATAAAAACAAACACAATACTATGTCATAAACCTGCAAGGAACAGCAATTCATTCCAATAAAGATATAGCCAGTACCTTATTCACTCACCAACTTCAGTCAGTCTCTGAGGTGGTTTGATGAGCTTTTATGATAAGCTATTTGTTTCCACAGATGTATTGCTTTCATTTGTTGTGTTAATATTAAGTTTTTTTAAGTACTCTGCTCAATGTGTTCATTTCTTTCACATCCTTGTGTCAAGACCCTATCTGTTCATCTCTGTTTTTGTACTCACTGTGTGACCATAATTTGCTTCACAGGCCCGATAATGGAGCCCTGGAATACATCCATGTGATCAGTGAATCTTTGCACAACTTCCAACTAATTCTGTCACAGAGCTCCCTATGTTGGCTGCGTATCATAGATAGCAACTCCTCCTGCTGGTTTGTGTTGAACTGTGGCTGTTGTTCTGACCTTGGCGACTGTGTGGTCTCCACATCTTCCTTTTTATTTTTCCTCTTCAACTTCAGAAAGGATCCTGGAGATAGTCTTGATTTCCTCTCTTTAACTGGAAGTTGATGAGAGGCAGAATTTGAACCAAAGCTGCATGATGCGGAAGCAATACAGGTGACTTCATCGTGATCTCTCTGTTCAGCACTGGCATCCTGACTCTCATGCTGATGCAACTGGTATGGATGCCTGTGGAAGTTGATATTTAAATACCCTCCACATGTCCGGTGTGGACATGCCAGAGAAAAGGTATTCCCAACTAACGCTTCTTAGTTCCAGCCTAATGCCCTTGTGATTAGCCCTACACCACTTTAAAGCTCTCCCCCAAAGACCATACCTATCCTTATCTAGAGCTATCCTGACTGTTAAGGAGTTGTGGTCACTGTTCTCTAACTGTTCACCAACTGAAAGACACCTGGCCAGACTCATTACCCAATATCTGATCCACTGTGGCCCCTCATCTCCTTGGACCATTCACATATTGATTTAAGAAACCTTCTTGGAAACACATAATAAATCCTGCCCCATCTAAACCCCTTACACTAAGAAGGTCCTAGTTTATATTAGGCTACTAGAAATCCCCCATCACAACAACCCTGTTATTTTTATACATTTCCATAGTCTGATTAAATGCCTGTTCCTCAATTTCCAAGTGGCTATTAGGGGTCTGTAGTAGAATCCCAACAGTGTGATTGTACCCTTCCAATTCCTGAGTTCCACCCAAATAGACTCAGTGTCTCCTCTGAGTGTAATTGTGATATCGTCCCTGATTAGTAGTGTAACTCCCCCCCACCCTAAACTCCTCTAAAACTTTAAAAATCTGGTACAATAATCACCCATTCTTACCACTCTCTCAACCCAATTTCAGTAATGGCTACAACATTGTATTTCCATGTATTGATCTGTGATCTAAGTTCATCTCTGTCCATCTCAGGATGGCCCAGAGAACAGGTTTAAATACCCAAACAATGATGCAAGCACCACAAGAAATGAGTGAAATGTAATTATGCGTCTGCACCAGCTGTGAGTCAAGCTAACTTTAGATGAGGTGCCGGGGCCGCTGGGTATGATGTGTACTAAGGTTTTCTGAAGGCAAATCAGGTCATGCTGGAGCCTGTGAGACCATCGCAGACAGTGAAATTTCCAAATAATAGCTGCTTTGGCACCAACAGTTGTTATCTTCTGGTAAAATCTAACATGATGTGAGTGTTCCTTTATGAAAATTTTCCAGTTTGGAATATATTGCCAATTGCATTGATGGAAATGGTCCTTCTGGAAAAATGCCAGTTGATGTCAAATAGAAAAAATGTTAGTCAGTAATTTTAACAGAAGATAACAGATTCCACATCATCTTCTTTTCATGCCAACTGCATTTAACCTTTTAAGTGTCTTTCAACACAAAACATAGTTATTGTTAAAACACTTGTCTACAAGTTGGCAGTATCCTAAAAAATTAAAAAGATCTTTTTGAACCAAGAAGTGTAAATGACAGATATAATTCTTCTAAATTTTCAGGTTAGTCATCTTGCTAAATAAAGGCACATTAAATGTAACAACACGTAATATGAAATTTATTCATTTAAATATGAAGACTGCTAAAGAGTTTTGAAAATTAACAACTACAGTAGATTAATGATGGCAGTAAACATTAATTATAGATGCTTAAACTGGTAGTAAAAGGTATATATGAGAAAGAAATTATTTAGATGGTGCAGTCTGCCTTATAAATTCTCAACTTTCTCTCTTTGCACATTCTCCTGCAGAAGCCATTAGCATTATGAATAGGGGAACTCTCAGCGTAGAGTGCATACCTGTGCTTGTAGCAGGCTGGTGGTAAGCTTCCACTGGGGATTATTTGCAAAAGTGAATACATGTAGAATGTAAAGGTATCCATTTGGCATGAGCGGGTAACTGGGTCAGAGGTAAGAGAAAAGTGAGAAGCAAATAATTTCTTTTCTGCTTGTTGGTTGTGATTAGTGGTGCTCCTGAAGATCTGTACGCTATCTTACCAATGTATATTCGTCCGTAGACATAGAGTTTTTCATCCAGAATTAAAGATGCCATTGGTTTAGCAGACACTCTAGACAGCAGAAGGAACAAGAAGTTAGAATGGACACAAACAGACTAGGTAAGGGGAGGGCAAAGAATGAAAGTGAGTGGAAAAAACTATTGTAGGGAAGATAAATGTGAACAATGAGTTGAAGTTAAGAGTGATAAATAGGAATCTTTTCTAAGTGGTACATGTTCAGAAGCTGTGGAAGAGCAAAATTATGTAATTATTCATGTCCACAAAATCTGCAAGTTAAATTACAGATATTTTAAAAAGCTAGACAGATGGGTAAGGGATTTTTTTCCCAAGAGATTGGAACACACAAGTAAGAAATAGATGCTAAATTTGTCCAAAGCCTTGGTCCAAAAATTTTGTGAATACTATGATCACTTTGCCAATCTCAGTAAAAAAAAATCTATTTGTATTACAAAGCGCAGAATACAAATCTCTCAAAATATTTCTCAAAAAGAATCTTCATGGGTTAATGTATGAATCGAAACTGCATAACTATGGCATGTGAAAAGAGGAGGTGTAATCTAAAAGCATAACAGGAATTGCTTGTGTGCAGAATAATAATTTCGTCTGGTGACAAAAACCAGATCAAGAGTGCAATTCATAACTGAGGCACTCTGAAGTAAAATCATGACATGTGCTTACACAATTTGTGATGGAAAGTTGGAACTCTTTTCCCTGTCTGAAATATTAAAGTTTGACATTAATAGATATTAGTTAAGCCAGTGTGGCAAGGAATCTGGAACAAGGAACAATACTGATATTTGGGTAACAATTTCAAAATATGCTAAAAATAATAATTAAAATTGTCCAATCCATACTATCATCTCTATCTGAGGTATGAGCATCATGTAATAACAGGAAATATTAAGGAATTTGGTGAGAAAGAATATCCACAATATTTCCTAGCCATTATAGGAAAATTGTGTATAAACCCAAACTACATTTATCAGGAGCATTGTGGACAAAAGGCCTGGAACTTTGTCGAGGATCCCTACCGTCCTTCCCACAATCACTTTTACTAACTACCATCAGGAAAGAGCATCAAGTCTAGGACAGAATGAGTAAGAGCCTCTTCCCTCAGGCTGTGAGACTAATGAATACCCTGGCACCATTAGGTCTTGTCACTACGTCAGTGAGCTTTTTACTATATTTACTATCTGCTTACTGTATATCTGTGCTGCACACCACAAGCATTATTAACTTTTTTATGGTATTATATTGTTGAAAGCTTTGTGTGTGATATGGGCTTTGTGGGTGGACTGTGGTCCAGAGAAGCGGTGTTTTGTTTAGTTGTATATATGTACAGTCAGATGACAACAAACTTGAACTTGAGCTTGAAAAGAAAACACCACCAGAATCAACAACAGTAAACACAAAAGGTTCTGTAAATGCTGGAAATCTTCAGCAACACACACAAAGTGCTGGAGAAGCTGAGTAAGCCTGTGGTGGGGAATAAACAGTCAACACTTTGGGCCAAGGTCCTTCATCAGTGGAAAGGAAAGAGGAAGAAGCCAGAATAAGAAGAGAGGCAGGGAGGGGTACCAAATGGCACATAAGAAATGCTGGTAAAGACATGACGGGGATTAGCATTGGGGCCCCAGTAGGGTAAAGCATTTGAGGGGTCAGTGGGGGGGGGAGGGTTGGATGAGAGAAAGATGGGGCTCAAAGTAAACTGAAGTTACTTAAAATTTGGTCACCTTAAAATTGTGTATAATTGTCACCTTAAGGTGCTTTCTAGGTGTGTAATTAAACCTAAGAATGAGAATTTTAAATTGGAATGATTAGGAGCTGGAAGTTAACATCAGTTATTGACATTGGGGAGTTCAAGTTCAAGTTTTAATTGTCATTCAACCATTCATAAATATCCATGAATACAGCCAAATCAAACAATATTCTTCCAAGGCCAATGTGCAAAATACAGTACCAGCAGATATTAGATACAGTTAGAGAACAGGTTAGGGTTTAGAGACACAGATAAGGGGGTATTAGAGGATAGTCCTGAGTCTAAACTTCCACTCTGCATTCAAAGGTCAACAACCACATGTGCTTGAATGGTGGGCCAGCAGACTAGCGAGGAGAAAGGCTGGAGGCATCAAAGTGTTCAGGAATCTGTGTTCCATTTCAGTAGGAGGATCAAGGGCCAGTGACACCATAGGTATCTAATCATGATTTTGGGTCCTCATCCAGGACTGTCATTCGTCATCATCGGCATGTCCTGGGTCGACACTGAAGGATCAAATTCTGAAGGATGATCAGAAGTTGATGCCCAATGACCAAAGCCCTGAGTCAACAGAGCACTGCAAGTCCACTGGAGAGGCCTAAGCTGCAATGCCTGTGAATCTATAAGTCCACTGGAGGATGGAGGCCTAAGAAGATGGCCTGCTGGGGTTAGAGGACAACATACTGTATGTGTGTGCGTGGGAAGGAGGAGTCAGGCCAAGGAACTTTGTGCTCTTCACTCTCTCCATTGCAGATCCATTGATGTGCAATGGAAAGTGGTCGACCTGAAGACCACAATCATCTCTTTTGCCTTGCCTACATTGAGACTCCAGCTGTTTTCTTCACACTTATATGACAAGCCTCCTAAATTTTCCTACAAGGCCAACCACTATTGTGCCGTCAGTGAACCTGATGATACGGATCTGGGCATCTGCAGTCTTTTGTGTCTCAAAGCTTTAAGATAAATTGTATTTTTGGAAGTTGTGGGTAGTATGCTGTCCAGGAAAGAACTGGATTAGTAAAACCCAGAGATGTTCATGGCCATTTGAATGTGAAAATGAACAATATAATGGAGATGGAACTAAGTATATTTGTCAAGGAAATATGAAGAAACATCTGTCAAGGTTGAATGGTTTTCGGTACAATCTGGTACAGCTTGAGACAATGACTGTCTAAGGAAATAGCACTATTCACACATTTACTGAAAAGCTAGGGAATGTGCAAAGTTATAAATTCCGAACCCACATATTCCTGATTTCTCGAGAAGCTTTTGTAGTTGGGTAACAGGTCAGTGGGGATTAACACAATAGCACTCTAAAACAGGCATTACTCAATTAACACTGACCTGTTAATTGCAATGCAGGTAGAATGCCAACTTCATGATGCCTGCTCATTAAAGCTATTTCAGCATGAAGCCAGCACTAAGCAGACAGTAGATTTGGTAGATGTATCACCAGACAGCCAATGTTGTAATTGGCTAGCAGACCTTAAAGCTGTCTTTCACCCTGAAAGGGGAACTGCTCTGGGTCTGGAGTATGTGTTGCACGTGTACCTGGGAAAGGCAAAATATGGGAAAAAAAACAGATCCCAATGCTTTCTGTTCTGCACTGTAGGACTTGCTGGGGGAAGACGAGAAAAGTAGGAGAAGTGCAAAGGCAGGAGTCTGACAATATAACCGTTCAAAAGGAAGTGAGATCAGATAATACTTGAGCTCAAACACAAAGATTTCAACAATTCCTCACAAGGATTTGAAGTCAGTGATTGTATATTCAAAACCCATTTTTATTCATCCATTGAATAAAATCACCTTCCAGGACAACTTTTCAGAACTATCCTAATTATCCTTGACTAATCTGTTGGAGTTTTTTGAGGGTGTAACAAGGATGTTAGACGAGGGTAAGCCAGTAGATGTTGTGTACCTAGATTTTCAGAAGGCATTCGATAAGGTGCAACATAGGAGATTGGTGAGTAAAATCAGAGCTCATGGCATTGGGGGCAGGGTTTCAACATGGATAGAAAACTGGTTGGCAGATAGAAAGCAAAGGGTAGCAGTGAATGGGTGTTTCTCGGACTGGCTGGAGGTGACTAGTGGGGTACCACAGGGCTCTGTATTGGGACCACAGCTCTTTACGATTTATGTCAATGATTTAGATGAGGGCATTGAAAACTATATCAGCAAGTTTGCTGACGATACTAAACTGGGTGGCAGTGTGACATGCGAAGAGGACGTTAGGAGAATACAGGGAGACTTGGATAGGCTGAGTGAGTGGGCAGATACTTGGCAGATGTTATTCAATATGAATAAATGTGAAGTTATCCACTTTGGAAGCAGGAACAAGAGGGCAGAGTATTGTCTGAACGGTGTCGAGTTAGGTAAGGGAGAAATGCAAAGAGACCTAGGAGTCCTAGTTCACCAGTCAATGAAGGTGAATGAGCAAGTGCAACAGGCAGTGAAGAGGGCAAATGGAATGTTGGCCTTTGTTACAAGGGGAATTGAATACAAGAGCAAGGATGTTCTTTTGCATTTGTACAGGGCCCTGGTGAGACCACACCTGGAATATTGTGTACAGTTTTGGTCTCCAGGTTTAAGGAAGGACATTCTGGCAATTGAGGAAGTGCAGCGTAGATTCACTAGGTTGATTCCTGGGATGGCAGGGCTGTCTTACGCAGAGAGATTGGAGAGATTGGGCTTGTACACGCTGGAATTGAGGAGATTGAGAGGGGATCTGATTGAAACGTTTAAGATAATTAAAGGATTTGATAGGATTGAGGCAGGAAATATGTTCCAGATGTTGGGAGAGTCCAGTACCAGAGGGCATGGATTGAGAATAAGAGGTCAGTTATTTAAAACAGAGTTGAGGAAGAGCTTCTTCTCCCAGAGAGTTGTGGAGGTGTGGAATGCACTGCCTCGGAAGACGGTGGAGGCCAATTCTCTGGATGCTTTCAAGAAGGAGCTGGATAGATATCTGATGGATAGGGGAATCAAGGGATATGGGGACAAGGCAGGGACTGGGTATTGATAGTGAATGATCAGCCATGATCTCAGAATGGCGGTGCAGACTGGAGGGGCCGAATGGTCTACTTCTGCACCTATTGTCTATTGTCTAATTGCATTTAGAAGGGTGGTAGTAAGCCATCTTCTTGAACTCTGGCAATTTTTGGATTGAAGGACTTTCATGGTGCTGTTTGCAAGAGATTTCCAAGATACAGTTTTACTGATGATGAATGTGCAGTTTCCAATACAGCCTACCATGTGGGCCTTGTCAGAGGCTCTGCTAAAATCCACTGCCCTATCCTCATCTACCCTTTTGGTTATGTTTCCAAAAAACTCTCAAAGATTCATGAAGCATGTCTTTCCTCACACAAAGCCGTGCTGACTCTCAGTCTCACTTTGTCTACCCATTGCAGGTATATTGTGAAGAATGATCCATTGAATGCGGAGGTTAGTTGGGTGGAAAGTGAGAAGCCAGGGTATCCTAGTCCGGGTGGAAAGATGGTAAGAGCAGAGATGCCAGTCAGTCCTGGCCGCAAGTTTCTCTATCTGTAGTATTAACACAATTTCTTCTCGCTCCACAGACACTTACAGCACTCTCTTTTGGTTTTAGTTGAGTTGTACCTCACACAAAGGAGCTTGTTTGTAGTTTTTAACAGTCAATGATTGTCTCAGCAAGATATCACAGCGATATCCTTCATCCAGCTATCTGCAGTGCTTTGCCATAGGACCAGAAGATGTTTACTGACAATTGAACAATATTTAATTCCTTTCACCAATGTCTGTCAAAGGCTGTCTCTCATTCTTACATCCATAAGACCTTGGTAATATTCAAGCTTGGGGTGAGAATTAGCAAGTAACAAAGGCACCTCCTTCACATCATAATAGTATCAGCATACCATTGACTGGACCCTAAATGAACAAGCCAATAAAGGTTGTAAGTGGGCTTTCCTGCATTCTCTAAAGTCTTTGCACCATCTACAAGGCATAAGTCAAGAGTATGATAGAATATTTCCCACTTATTTGAATGAGTTCAATTTCATTAACATTTAAGAATCAGATTTGGATTAGTTTATCATCATATACACCTAGGTGCAATGAAATCCTTTGATCATGTGAAGCTCACAGATTAAACAGTGCAGGTCGTTTTACTAAGTAAAATAATAGCATGATGAGTGCAAAACATTAATATAATGCAAAGATCGTAGTGCAGTCTGAAAAGTGCAAGAAAGTAAATGCTGAAGTGCCAATAATGGAATGAATGACAGTGGTGGAATTAAGAGTCCAAGAATGTAATGGCATCAGTGGGAAGAGAATATGAATGATGTGATTGGCTTATAAAAAAAACCACCCAGAAGAAAGCAACGCTCATTTACTCTCCACTCAACAGCCTACTGATCATTTGCCTCCACTACAGGGCACAGGGCATCACCAGCAGTTACTTACAACATTTTCCAAATAGCACCTCTTCATACTCCTTCAACTCCAAAATTGCATCAGCTTCCTAGCAGACACAGTCTGAGCAGTCCTAATGAAGGGTCTTGGCACAAACATCAACTGTTCATTTCCCTCCGCCTAGCCTGCGGAATTCCTCCAGTGCTCTGTCTGTGCTGCTCGGTTTCTCAGCACGCGTTTTTAAATAGAATCAGATTAGATTGGTGAAGGCATTAGAGTGAATTTTCTCTGCTGGAAGCATAGAGATCATACAGGTCATAAGCTCAGTCTATTTGTAACACACTTTCTCATGACTTTAAATTGTCTGATCAAAGGGAAGTGATGGCACAAGCACTGGAGGACTTTGAGCTGATCTCATGACCATGAGAGGACTGTATCTGGTAGTAATTTCTTTGTAATACTTCATGGCTGGGTGAATAAGCAGAGGACACAGAGAACAGGATATGCTGTTGGAGGAGGTGGATGGTGAGGAAAAGACATGCTTACGGCTGGAAAACTTGATAAATAAGCAACCCCAGGCTGGTTTACATCTGCAAAGAGAGAATCACTAAAATCTGCATCTACTGTAGGCCATCTGCAACTGAGCAGAATAACACCAGCTTTTCCAGTGATGCTCAAGGTTAATATAGCTGTCTAATTTGTTTCCAGCTGAAGCTATTGTCAGTATCATGGAGAATGTTGTTTCTTCTGTGTAAGGGAGGATTCTCTGCGTCTCTGTTCAGAAAGTGCTAATTACTTTTCATTTTGATTTGCCAGTGACCAGCAGATGAAAGGGATATATGACATTGCTGGAGCTGAAGGGATCTCCACGAACTACAATGTAATGAGGCGCACGTTTTTTGGATAATGGGTGCCGTGCCATTTCTTTCTTACATTGGAAGAGCAGGTAATGCCACTCTATCACCAATCAGTTAGTGAGTTAAGCAGACTGATGCATGATATTTGGCAGCAGTCACCAAGGCTTTATTCCACAGCTGCCCACTATGCCAACAGTATGTGAGCCACCCTGGAAACCATTTACACAAAGCTAATATTCCCTGTGTGCTATCTTTTCAAAAATCAAATGCCAACTGCTCACATGAGGAGGCACAAACATCAGTGTATTTAAACATTTCTTTAACTAACTCGATTGTTCTTGTGGGATTCTAGGAAACTTTAGCAAGGAAAACTTAAGATTCCTTAAATTATCCGCATAACATCATCATTCTGAAAGCACATGCAGTTTAGAAACTGTAGGTGAGCTCACACAGGTAAAGTTTATTTAAGTATGTTTAAGCATGCTGTTTTCTTTGTATCCAGGTGAGCATCTGTATTGTAATGATATTGAACAGCAGAGTCATATGGTCTTCTTGATGCTCAATATGTGTAAATGTTTCAGAGACATTCATTTTACACCAAGGACTTAAGGGATTTAACATGTAATTAGTTTATAGATGTATTTTTCCACACCTAAATGCATTCTGAAAACAACATTCAAAAATGTATACTAACAATCAAAAAATTTAATCTAAAGTTGCACAAATCCCAGGAGGGGACCATAACAGTAATCCGACATCTTTCAATGTAAAATAAAAATTCAGAAGTGCTGATATCATTGCAATATAGACAGAGAATGATTTTTCAGTATTTCAGTATGTTCTCAGATAACCAAAAGTAGACAGTCCTATTTGTATTCTTTTTTTTTAATTTTTTTTATTAGTTTTTCAAAACATTTTACAAATTAAAAACCCCAAATCCCAATGAGAAACATTAAAACAGTGCAAAATTAAGCATAAAATAACAGTATGTTACAAAGGAAGAGAATTTAGCAAAAAAAAGCACCTAAATTAAAGACAAGTAAGCTTAGTGTCCTCCCCAAGCCCCACAACACAAGAAAAAACAACAGCAACTCCAGACCAACCACAACACAATATAGAGAGTATAAGTCAGGACATCCAAACTCCCAGACTGTGAATACACTCAGCAAAAGAGGGTAATAATGCCTTCTACCAGAAAAAAAAGAAGCTGAAAGCAAGGGACCGAAGAGAAAAAAAAACCCTAGTCAAGAGGAAGGTTATGAAAGTACTCGATAAAAGGTCCCCAGACCTTATGGAACTTTAGATCCGAATTGAGAACTGAATAATGAATTTTTTCGAGGTCCAAACAAGCCATAATGTCGTTAAGCCATTGGGCATGAGTGGGCGGGGCAACATCTCTCCATCTGAGGAGGATCAAGCGTCTAGCCAGAAGAGAGGCAAAGGATAATATTCGGCGTTTGGTCGGACCCAGACATAAATCTGTCTAGCCCCAAAAACCGAACAGAGCAATTAAGGGGTTTGGTTCTAGGTGCTGATTCAGAATACACGATAACGTAGTGAAGACATCTTTCCAGAATTTCTCCAAGCTAGGACAGAACCAGTACATATGGATGAGAGAGGCCACGCCCCTCTTGCATTTATCACAGAGCGGACTAACGCTAGGGTAGAATCGAGATAGTTTAGATTTAGACAAATGGGCTCTATGAACAATCTTAAACTGTAAAAGGCAGTGGCGAGCACAAAGAGAGGTTGAGTTAACCGATTTGAGAACTGAATCCCAGCTCTCCTCAGATAAGGAGATATTTAAATCCTGCTCCCAGGCCATTCTGATTTTATCCATGGGGGCCCGTCTTAAGGCCGCTAGTTTATCTCAGGTGATTGATATTAAGCCTTTACCTAGTGGATTCATGGAAAGAAATAGGTCCATAAGCATTTTTCGCAGGCATTTCAGGGAAGTTAGGAATTAAAGGAGCAATAAAGTGTTGGATTTGGAGATATCTGAAAAAATGAGCATTGGGCAGATTGAACTTAACAGAGAGCTGCTGAAAAGAAGCAAAGTGATTATCAATGAAAAGATCTTCAAAATGTCGGATTTGAGAGAAAGAGTAATAAGTCATCAGCATAGAGAGAAACTTTATGCTCAACACCCCCTCTCCAAATCCTAGTCAATTCAGGGCAGTTTCGAAATGCTATCGCCAGAGGCTCCAGAGCCAGATCAAAGAGAAAGGGACTTAAGGGGCATCCCTGGCGGGTGCCACGTTTGAGATTAAATACTTGGGATTTCTGAAAATTGGTTAAAACAGAGGCAGTAGGACACAGGTACAGCAATTGGATCCAAGAGATGAAACTTTGGCCAAGGTCAAATTTTTCTAAAACTACAAAAAGGTAGTTCCACTCTATACGATCAAATGCTTTCTCCGCATCGAGGGAAATAACACATTCAGGAATCCCAGTTGGAGGTGAGTATAAGATATTAAATAAACTCCGAATGTTAAAAAAAGGGAGATGGTTTTTAATAAAGCCTGTTTGGTCATCAGAGATAATGGAGGGAATGATGGTTTCTAATCTATGAGCCAAAACTTTAGCTAAGATCTTTACATCAACATTGAGCAGAGAGATCGGCCTATACGAGAAACACTCTGTTGGGTCTTTGCCCTTTTTTAAAAGAATAATAGATGCCTCACTGAAAGAGGGTGGCAGTTTGCCGTAATTAAACGAGTCAGATAATATTGAAAGTAACTGAGGAGAAAGAAGAGAAGAGAATGATTTATAAAATTCTACAGGGAACCCATCAGGTCCAGGAGATTTGTATTCATTTTTTAATTACATCCTCTCATTGTTACAAAGTAGTTCACAATCCAGTCATACCCAAGCTCAACAATTCTTTCAAGCATATTTTCTAACCATTACAAATTACTTATTTGGATAACAAAAGCCTCAAAAGAGTGCATCAATTGTTATACCATATTTTATATAAAATCTTGCTTTCATGGAGATAAAAATTAATTGTTCTGCTCTTCTTTGAAAATAATTTTTATTACATGCTAAAACTTGTAAAACTACCCAGCAGGCCAGAATCCTCATAGATATTTCTCAACTGAAAAGAGAAATGTCCACTACATAGCCCTAAACAATCTGTATGGAATAGATGTCACTTTAAAAAAAAACATTGCAAATAGTCACTCTAAGTCAAAGGAAAATTAGGGAGTTGATAAAGGGGGAAAAAAATCATCTGCCTGTCTCCTTGTGTCTGTTACGCCTCTGGTGTTTAGAGCAGAAATGAAGGTCCATCATTTCTGGCAGTGTTTAGGGTTTCCTTCATCGTGTCAGTACCTTCTCCTCGGATTTCACTATGTCATTCATGCAAGTTCCAGATGGAGACTCGGGAACACCACTGCACACAGATGTAGAAGGATTTTTCATTGCTGTGTCTAACAATTTTGTTTCACCAATCAGGGTTGTTAGCCCGGAGCTAAACCCCTGAACCTGGAGAGCCAGTGGACTACTCTTAGTCTGTCCTCTACCCTTTGACCTGTTTAGCATGAGTGTCTCTACCCAGAAGCAAAGCATAAAGCCCTGGCTCAGCCAACATAGATATCTGGGTCATTGAGGCACGCAAGCCTCCAAACCACGACAAGGTTGTGGTCCTCTTGGAGGAATCTGCCTGTCAAAGAAAAATAAATAATCTGACGCACAGTCAAAATAAATTAGTCAGGCTTTAAAGATTCTTTGCCTGAGGTAAGGTTTTCCCAGATGTGTCCAGTTCTTCACTTGGTCACGTCACACAGTATAAATAAATGAAGTCATGAATTTTGAACAGTAATTGTGTTTTTTTTTCTAATTTCTGTCCATCCAGCTAGATTATCCCATTTCTGTTGCAGAGAATGCAAATGCTGATATCAAGATTCCTTAATTTAAAAAAGTTAATTTAAATTTTACTTCATTTGGCAAAACTGTAAATGTCAAGTTGCAACTGACATTGTAAGGTTATAATGTGAATGTGATAGTCATGTTAATTTTGATTTAATTTTTCAACTAAAGTTCTCATTTATTCCAAAATGACAAAGTGCTTAATTTTTCCAAGTTCCAACTGTATTGTTCCATTTGGAATATTTGCTTAATCCTGAAACCAACCAGAATCTTCCAGAATTTTAACGAAGTTTCAAGAAATGTACTTATTTATTTACTGAGATACTGTGTGGGATAGGCCTTTCCGGCCATTCAAGCCGCACCTTCCAGCAAGCCCTGATTTAACCCCATCTTCATCATGGGACAATTTACAATCACCAGCTAACCAACTAAGCAGTATGTCTTTGAACTGTGGGAGGAAACCGGAGCTCTAGGAGAACACCCACATGTCCCCCAGGGAGTACTATCATGGCTCTGCCTTGATGCATATAATTGATTCATAGGGATTCTGTGGGAAAGGTTAAAAATAACGTGCTTGGCTCTTCATGGAATGCCATGCACCGTGGATCACTGCCATTTCTGGGGGTTTCCCACTATTTAAAGAATATGTTTTTGCACCGTTGTACACTATCACTTTATGCTTTTGGGGAAACATCTTCAAAAGGTATTTTTCCGAGTTTCTTCCCTAAGGGAAGGTTGAGGAAATTTTCAAGCAACATTTAAAAAATAATAGAACTCTCTTGGAATATTAATATTACGTTTGAACCCAAGTCTAGTGAATTAGTCCTCAATGACTCTTAGAAAGGTGTAAAGTCTTCCCTTTCTCCCTGTGATATTTTCTCTGGTGCTCCAGTTTTCTTCCACATTTCAATATGTGGGGCTTGGGAGGTTAACTGGTTGCGATAGATTATCCTGTGTACAGGTAAGTGGTAGAATCTAGGGAAGCTGAGAGCAATGTGGGGAGAATGAAAAATGATGTTGGGGTAGAATTAGTGTCCACGGGTGCTTACCTGTCAGCATGGGTAGTGGCCGAAGGGCTTGCTTACCACTGCATCCTTCTATGACTATGGCCCGAGGCTTTTCCATAAATCGATCCACATCCCTGCACTCCCTAAAATCTAATTCTTCAACCAAGCTTTTGACCATTTGTGTCAGTATTACTTTAGGTGGCCTGGTGACACATTTTGTTTGACAAAGCTTTTGTGAAGTACATTAAAATATTTAATCACGTTAGAACCACAATATAAAGATGCTGTTCATGCTGATTTCCATCTAGGTTAAAACTATTCTAATTGGTAATGACTGCTGACAATGTTAAATATATTTTCATTGCAGCAATTTACAAGTTAATGCTGGCAGAAAGGTTTGTTTGCCAAGAACACATATCGTGGAGGTCACAGGCCCCATAAGATTCAGGATATAGAATCTCTGGTCCCCACTAAACTCCATTTTTAAGATCCTACTGCGCACTTTGGATGCTCACAGGAGTTACCCAGAGTCAGAAAATCCACTGTCTTGAGTAAAGCAGACACCCCAGAAAAAGCTCCATGCCCACAGTACGCACAACTGAGCTGGCATCGTGCCAGCCAGAACCTCTGGCACTACAAACACGGGCAGAATGCCTGCAGCTGCTGCTATTGAATGGGGTCACCCAAGTTTCCTTCTGCCTCTGTACTAATACTAAATAACCAGTGCACTTAGCACAAACCACTCAGCTTTCGAACAAACTCCATCTTATTTTCATGGCTTTTACCCATGTTGCTATTGCTAGGCTGTGGAAGGGAGTTGATATTCACCCTCAACTATATTTAAAAGAATCCTTCAGCTGGTGAGGAACTGTGTGTAATTAGGCAGCTCTTTCAAAGAGCCAAAGAAGCTACAATGGACTTAATGAACTCCTACTGAGCTGTGTACGACTTTCACCCTACTAATTAATATTTGCTGCCAGAAATGATATAACACCCATGATCCACATTACTACTAATCACATCCAATACTGAAGTTATACAGTATCCTAAATAACATTACTTCAAGCACAAATTCAACTGCCAGTGCATATATTTTGTGCATTTGTTAGCCCATCAACTGTGGCATTTCAAAACTTAGAAAATTTACCATTATTGTTCAAAATTATCAGTCAATATGGTAAATTCTGTCAAATCTTAATATCCTGTATCTTAAATAGTCTCTATGGCAAACTATCAGAGCCACATCAGAGGCAGTGGAAAGAAGCAGTCAGTGGCTTTGGACCAGATCAAAGGACCTTTCTTGGGCTCTGAGATAGCATCAGGAGTGTGGGAAGACTCAACAGGGGGTGACTCTGGGACTCCAGAAGTCATCGTCAATCCTACTGAAAATGTAGTGAGCTAATCAATGAAACATCGAGGAAAGACGGTGCCCACTTGAAAACCCCTGCATGTCAACCCTGCGCATCCCCAACATCAAGTCAGTCTCAGTCAAGTGCTCACAACCCATTGGCACAAGGGATATTAACATCTTATCCTGTGTTTTTTGATTTCTGTATCTTAGTTTGTTTTTCAGTTAACATTTTCTAATTAATTTTCATTGCCACAAAGTTAACATCAGAGGCTAAACATTTTCATATCTGGCCCCCGTCCTGCATCCTATCAAACTTAGGCTTGGCAAAGAGACCAAGCTACAAACTGTTTCTTCTTCTGAGCAATCTATGAGTAAAGTTGATGTGCTGCAGGGAAGATCTTGCAAAGGAATGTTGCAGTTAACATTCTAATTATCTTAAGCATTGTTTCATATTTGGTCCATCAGTTAATCAGGGCAGCCACTTACTTGGGACAACTTTTAAAGAGCAAAAATGAATCAAGAAAATAGCTGGGATTCCCTCTCTTTATTTGGGACACCTTGCCACTTAATTGGGACAGAAGACTTGCTTTTTATCAAGCAAACAGTTTTTAAGTAGTGTCAGTTGAGTGTGCTTGTGTTCAAAAATCAGTCAGTTTTGTCACTGATAGTTGGCGAGGAATAAGCAGTAAGACAAATCAGAACTGTTTTGCTCACTGCTGTTTCAAACATTCAGGCTTGGAGATGCCAGAACCAGCCGGGGTTGAAAATAAAACAATTTCCCTCCTTCACAACTTAGAAACTACAAAGAATTTGAAGGTTTTGAATACTTTGTAGTTTCTACTTTGAAGATAATATATTGAATGTTACAATAAAAATGAAGATTTGGAGAATGGAATTGTTGACAATGTTGTGTGAAAGCAGACCAGTATCTACATTAAATGTTTGTGCTGATTTTGTTTGTTTATAGTCAAAAGAACATGACACAGATGAATTCCTCCATCAATAAGTATTAGGAACTAATACACCGTCTTAGAGTACTATAGTAGTAGTGGTAATGTTCCAATATGTCCTGTATTTCATTTAAATATATAATTTGTTACTCAGTTTGTCTCTTCTATTCTTTTTTATCTATTTCCTTGAAACTTCGGCCAATTGGGGCAGCTGTTAAACTGGGCCAAAATATACTGGTCCCAATGTGTCCCCATTAACATTATAATATATTGTTCCACATTATCAGTCAATAAAGTCCAATCTATAATATCTTAATATCCTGTTTCTTACATAATTTCTATGGCAAACCATCATGATAATGCATCGAATTTTTGCCCAATCAAATGATAGAAAGTTTCTTATTAAGAATGTTGGGCTCAATCATTTACAACAATTTCAACTGACTTCCAAATCTTACAGAAAATGTTTTAAAAATCTACAGATGCTGGGAATCTAAAGCAAAACAGAAAGTGCTATAAACAGCTTAGACAGCTTGTATAGAATGATAAACAGAGTTAGATTTCAGGTCCAAGAATCTACAATGGAACTAATCTAGCATTAGCAAAAATAACGCAGTATAATAGAAACTACTGGAAATATTTATTAGTGCAGGACTTATCTGGGTGAAAGATCATCAAGCTGAAATGTTTTCTCTGTTCTTTCCCGACATATTCTGCCTGAAATATTGGATATCTCCAATATTTTCTATTTCCATTTCAGATTTCCAGAATCATTTTTTTTGTTTTATATTTATGCACTATTAGAAAATTATTAAAGAAAACCTGGTGAAGCAATGTAAGGCTACATTCGGCAGAAGTTTGATTAAAGAAGATAGGTACAAAGGAGTGCCTCAGGACAGGAAAGGGAAGTAGGGAGTTGGTAAAGTTTTGGAAGGGATTCTTGTAATATAGACTCAGCAGTGGAAGACACAAATTCAAAAGAAAGGAACTATTGAATGCAAGCTTGGTCTTAAAGTCAGAAGTGGAGGGTTCAGGCATTTTTACGAAACATTAGAGATGAATGACATTCCAGAGACAGAAAGGGGGAGAACATCAGGGATTTGAAAAAGAGAAATTTTAAATCTATGTTATCCCTAATTATAATCAAAGTAGGTTACCAAGCACAGACATAGTGGGCAAATAAACTTTAGGGTAAGGTCAGAAGTTCTGAATGCAGCGTTAATACAAGCCTGAAGGTGTTGGAATGATGAAATCTAGAAACAGCAAGGGTTTGGGTGAGGGGATATCTATGGCAAAGGTAAAGTTGAGCAATCTTTCAAGGGTCGAAATACACAGAGTTAGTGATGTTGCCGTAACCTTGTCCAAAGCTCATCACGGAGTCAAATAAGGTAACAAGGATGTATACAATCTAGTTTAATTTCATTGGGTTGTTATTTGATGGAATCAATTTGACTGGCAGGTATGTTATGATGAAAAAAATACTACTTTCGATTTCAGAATAATATATTCAAAGAAATTTCTACATACCTTGCCATCTGATAAATGATAAACATCAGGAATTTGGTGGATAGGGTGACAGACACTATCGATGTACTTGTGTAAATTCATATTAGGCTTTTGGGAGATTGCCAGAGGATAGCAAGGGTCTGAGGGCTAGGAGGAGGACAGAGATGTGCTTGGGAGACTTCTGCTGTATTCAATGAAGCTAATGAATTAAAAAATAAAATAAGACTAAAATTAAAGTGCAAGAATAATAAATAATACCCATTCCTTTTATTAATTTGAGAGATTGTTGAGCAGCTGTGATTTGAAAGAATATCTATTTAGAACAAGATTTTTTTTCCAATATATTAAAAAAACAGTAAGAAGTACTGAAATACTCAGCAGTACAGACAATATCTCTGGAGAAATAAACAGAGTTAGTGTTTCAGATCAATGATCTTTAATCAGAATATCAATCTGATTGAATATTCTCCACAGATGCTACCTGACCTGCTAAGAATCTACATTTTCTGCTTTTATTTCAGGTTACTAGTATCTGAGGGTTTTCTTTCAATTTACCATAGAAAAGGAATCCCAACATCCATTGAAACACAACATGACTAAAGGCCTTTCAATCCAACTTGTAAACACTGATGGAAGTTCACCAGTCTAAAATGTTAACTCCATCTCTCCCTCCACAGCTTCTGCCTGACTTCCATCATCTGTAGCTTCTCTCCCCACATTTGGGTGGCTTCTTTGCTGGAGGCACTGTAAAGACTGTTCTTAAATAAAATCTAACCACCTTTTCAGTAATAGCAAAGATCAGCAACTGAAGAAATAAATTAAAGTGCTCCTGGGCAAACCAACCTCTCCCCAAAGCCTTATTTTGTTACAGCTGAAGCAGAGTTTATCTCAAACACTAATTTAGAATGTAATCTTTATGACTTTAAGTCTGCATCAATATGAAGCCAAAACTAGTTTGAAGAAATACAAACTATATACTATAATTGGCCTTTTAATTGCTACAAACCAATTTACTAGCTTGGAATGAATTCACAAGTGCTCCCATATTTCAAACAGATTGAATTGTCATGATGTTTTAAAGGTTGCTGTCAACCTTGCATCCTGCTTATATTGCTAGGGTCACTTAGTGAATTTCCTTGCTCCAAGCTGTTGAAGCAGAATTGGTAATCCAATTTTACACTGAGTACATATGTTCGTTTGCACAAGTGCAGATGGTCTAAACTAATCCAGCTACATTTCTGTTAGAGCAAAGAATGATTTGCATATAAAATTAGCTTCTTATTTGAACAATATTATTTCATAATCACCACACTCTGTTTTCTGGACATTTTCTTTTCTTCCAAATTAAAACAAACAGTGCTAAATGTCACACTCAGACTGACAGTTTATTCATGACTCAGCAGTATTCATGAACAATGCAGTATGGATTTCAAACAAGGATTAGAGTATTTATTATTCATTAAATGTATTTGTGAAATTTATTAGTCATATTCATTTGAAAGAGGGAACTAAAAGAAAAATGGAAAATTCCATTTAAACAGAACAATGCGTTTAGCATTTAAATGAAATCATCTACAAGGCAAGCTGTTACAATAAAATTACATCTGTTGGATATTATACAGAATAATAGCAGTGTAGGAATTGATTATTCTTATATTCTATGTATAGCGGTAGGAGTATTGATTTGAAGGAAGATAATGGATCAATGTAAGGTAAGTCATTCTCTAGATGTGGATAACAGGCATGGTACCAAATATTGAAAGGTCATTTCCAGCAAGATTTAAAAGTGCTGCATTTGTTGGGTTAGCTTGAATATAAATCTTCATTATTACATTAGCACAAAAAAGTGAACTTCCATCAGCTGGTACTGGATTTCAGTTCTAGAGTATTTAGGGATTTTTAATGAGCTTTCCTTCTGAAATGTTATTGGGGTTACATAATAACTTATATTGTGCAGCAATGTACAGTTATTTTCAGAAAAAAATACAAATATCTTACATATTTATCAGAACCTTAAATTATACTTTCCATGTGTAACAACTTATGAAATGTAGTGATCCAATTTGAATATAAGGTTTCACACACAACAATGAATACACTGTGTGCCATCTGTAGAATGCAGTACAATTATTCTCATAGGCTACTTCAACGGTATCTCCCAGAACTGTGACCTCACCAGTTGAGCAGGGCAAAGCACCAGTGTAGGTGTCTGTAAGCTCTGGAGATTCCACCACCCTGACATGGAAATTTATCTCAAATTCTTCCTTGTTACTCGGTCTAAACGCAGGAGCTCTACCAGCATCATTGCTGAGTTCCTCCAATAGACCGCAGCAATTCGAGAAGGTAGCTCACCACCACCTCTCCAAGGCAATTAGGGATGGAAAATAAGTAAATAATTAGCCAGGTGAACTGCTTTTGATGCTAGGAGAGACATGAATGCTGGCAAGGAACTCAAGGAAATCATTCCTGCTCTTCTTTGAATTGTACCATGTGAATATTCTTCGAATTTTTACATCCAACGGAAGGAGTATGTAGGTCTTTAGTTTAATATATCTAAGAGGATGAGTTTGAACAGTGCAACATCAAGTCAACTCAAGTCTCTTTTATTGTCATTTTGACCATAACTGCTGGTACAGTACACAGTAAAAATGAGACAATGTTTTTCAGGACCATGGTGTTACATGACACAGTACAAAAACTAGACTGAACTATGTAAAACAAAAACAACACAGAGGAAGCTACACTAGACTACACAGAGCTGCATAAAGTGCACAAAAAAAGTGCAGGCATTTACAATCAATAATAAGCAGGACAACAGGGCAAGGTGTCAGTCCAGGCATTGGGTATTGTGGAGTCTGATAGCTTGGGGGAAGAAACTGTTACATAGTCTGGTTGTGAGAGCCCGAATGCTTCGGAGCCTTTTCCCAGATGGCAGGAGGGAGAAGAGAGTGTATGAGGGGTGCATGGGGTCTTTCATAATGCTGTTTCCTTTGCGGATGCAGCGTGTGGTGTAAATGTCTGTGATGGCAGGAAGAGAGACCCCGATGATCTTCTCAGCTGACCTCACTATCCGCTGCAGGGTCTTGCGATCCGAGATGGTGCAATTTCCGAACAGGCAGTGATGCAGCTGCTCAGGACGCTCTCAATACAACCCCTGTAGAATGTGATGAGGATGGGGGGTGGGAGATGGACTTTCCTCAGCCTTCGCAGAAAGTAGAGACGCTGCTGGGCTTTCTTTGCTATGGAGCTGGTGTTGAGGGACAAGGTGAGATTCTCCGTCAGGTGAACACCAAGAAATTTGGTGCTCTTAACGATCTCTACCGAGGAGCCGTCGATGTTCAGCAGGGTGTGGTCGCTCTGTGCCCTCCTGAAGTCAACAACCATCTCTTTTGTTTTGTTCACATTAAGAGACAGGTTGTTGGCTCTGCACCAGTTCGTTAGCCGCTGCACCTCCTCTCTGTATGCTGACTCATTGTTCTTGCTGATGAGACCCACCACGGTCATGTCATTGGCGAACTTGATGATGTGGTTCGAGCTGTGTGTTGCAGCACAGTTGTGGGTCAGCAGAGTGAACAGCAGTGGACTGAGCACGCAACCCTGGGGAGCCCCCGTGCTCAGTGTGATGGTGTTGGAGATGCTTCTCCCGATCCGGACTGACAGAGATCTCCCAGTCAAGAAGTCTAGGATCCAGTTGCAGAGGGAGGTGTTCAGGCCCAGTAGGCTCAGCTTTCCAATCAGTTTCTGAGGGATGATTGTGTTGAATGCTGAACTGAAGTCTATGAACAGCATCTGAACGTATGTGTCTTTTTGGTCCAGGAGGGTTAGGGCCAGGTGGAGGGTGGTGGCAATGGTGTCATCTGTTGAGCAGTTGGGACGGTACACAAACTGCAGGGGGTCCAGTGAGGGGGGAGCAGGGTCTTGATATACCTCGTGATGAGCTTCTCGAAACACTTCATGATGATGGATGTGAGTGCAATGGGACAGTAGTCATTTAGGCAGGACACTGAAGACTTCTTCGGCACGGGGATGATGATGGCGGCCTTGAAGCATGTTGGAACGGTGATGCTGCTCAGGGAGATGTTGAAGATGTCAGTGAGAACATCTGCTAGCTGGTCTGCACGTCCTCTGACCACTCTACCAGGAATGTTGTCTGGTCCAGCAGCTTTCCGTGGGATGACCCAATACTGCTCATTCTCACATCACTCAGTACTGCTCTGCAGTAACAGAGATGATGTGTTTAAATTATAGAGTGAGCCTTGAACTCATTAAAGTTTAAGACAAAGGCATGAGTTCTATTTAGCAAGCCAAAGCTATATTTGATTATATGTGTATTTTGAAGTTGTTGCATTATCAGCAATCATGTATCTTTCACTAACCACTGCTGGAAATTTATTAATTTAGGATACTTATGGTGACTGGAGTAACTGAAACCTGTGGCTAATTTAAAAAAAAAACAGCTTGATTTCAAGAGATAGTTATTTTCTAGAACATGATTCACAAAGGGTTATAAGCCTGAATTAAGGGCAGATCAATATGTTCTAGGTCAATACATTCAGAGTCCACAAGAGAGAAGAACTTTTAGATTTCAATTTGTACAATGTGAAAGTATGAATTGATGATCTTGTTATAAAGGAGACTCTAGGGAAAAGGGAAGAATTTTACCTTGAGCTTAAAGTGATGCAGTTTAATTCCAATATAAGGAACAAAGTCTAAACACGGAAAGTTAATAAGGTAATGAAGGATGCTGGATCGGGTTGGGTGTGAGAATTGGCAATGACTGATTTAGAAAGTGAATTGAAAGGTGTGATGGTGACAGACAACGGGTAATACTTATGATCCATCATTTCCAGAAGAAAATATATTCTTTAAAGGCAAAAAAAAACAACAGAAAAGTAGTCCAGTCATGACCAAAAGAAGATATTACAAATGGTATTAAATTCAAGATGATGGTTTGTAAATTTGTTGGAATTAGCGGTAGGCCTGAGGACTGGAAGCTTTTTAGAACTCAGCAAAGGAGGACCAGGAAATTGATATAGAAAGGAAAGGTAGAAGATCAGAGTGAACTGGCAAGAAACATAAATATGATGGACCCTATCAACCCTCCCTCAAATCCCTCTGACAATCATACAAACCAACTCCTCTATTGATTTCAGCCCTTACCTCATACTGGTCCAACCTCATTTTTAATTCTGGATTCGCACCCCCATCCCTGGTACCCCAAGTTTCTGTCAATGCAACCACATGGACCATAGACTCAGGCTGGGCTTCAGATTACACAGTTTTACTTGCACAATTCACAAATACTAAATTTCAAACCAATGAGCCCTCAAAACAAAACATATGCTGATCTGCATAAGCTGACTGTTCAGATGGAGGTGTCTTGCAGTCTGTCAGAAGATATCAGACAAGTTTGTTGTTGTTTTACATATTATAATTGTTAAAAAAAAACAAAAGCAAGAAACATTTTTATTTAATGGTCCTATTCATACCAATGTCCCAACTGGAAAATATGATTTCACTGATTTCCATCAGGATTACTAAAAAAAATAGTTGAAATTCAAGATGCTGGATAACCTGAATTTTTGGATTCTGAAAAAAAAAGAGTCAAGCACTTAATAATGTAAGAGAAAAGGGCAAGCCAGTCATGTACCAATAAATCACTGCTGACAGCTCTCTGGTGCTTAGAAACTTATACCAGCTGAAGAAATTAGATTATAAACTGACATTTTATTCTGTAATAAATTACTCTAAATCGACGATAGTGTAAGTTAAAAATTAATGCAAAAGACTCAGCTCCAATTAACTTTAGGTCATTAAAGCTACCAAAAACAAATCCAGCTCTTACTTGTGAGAAGTGATTTCCACCTGCCATGCAGCAAGGGTCTAGGAGCTTATAAGATAGCACTCCCAATATCTTGACCAAGTAAGGTTAATCAGAAAACGTTGTTAAAATATGAATTAGTCCAATAAGTTCATAAGGTCCTTCTTAATCTTAGCCGGTAACATTCGACTCCATATCTCACCTGCCTCATCTGTTCTGCTTTTCAAATTTACATGCAGACCTACTTATCATGAAAAATTATCTAATTTCAGTATCTTGCAATTGAAAAACTATTACTTGGTTTATCTACTTTATAATTTTACGCATCAGCCTTTTCTGCTCCAAGATACATTGCCAGTTAACTACAAGAGAAGCTATTCAGGAGGGTAATTTTCCAGAACATTTTACGGCCTATTTATCAGTTTCATTCCTCTTTTTACATTTTTGATTTGCAAACCCACATGGCCTTGAATCAAAATCTAGTTGCAATATCATAAACTGCCTTCCTATGAACTGCCTTTGAAGTTCCACATTGATGGAAAATCCCATATAAACAAATTTTAAGGTGCTTTAAAACTGCTGAATTCAATGAAAAAAATAATCCCCGGAAAACTGGTTAAAATCAGTTAAAAGTCAAGGCTATTTAATGCACCCATGTATATAGATTTCCAAATGTTTACAACCTTTAAACTAATAAATGGAGTGAGAGGGCAGAACAAGGCAGGGTTTGGAAAAAATATGTAAATTCTCAAGAGCATTTGCAATAAATGAATTAATAGCACAGGTGGAAATTAATAGATTAGATCAAATAACCAACAATGGACGTATGTGACAAGTAACAATATAATATTTTAGGATACCTTGCTTTTATTAGGAAACACAAAATGGAAAATGAGGAAGATTAACCTGAAAAATGTATGGCAATGTCAGTAAAGGCAGCAAAAAGAAAGATATATTACTCATAGAATCAAAGATTAGGATCAGGTTGCATGGCGCTGAAAAAGCAAGAAGTGGAGTATATTGGTGGGAGTTGGTTAATACAATAGTCATGGAGAGGCTTTAATCTGCATAAAAGATTGGAAGACCAAATTAGCAATAAAAATGTCAAGGACAAATTCTTGGAATGTATATAAGGTGGTTTGTTGGACCAATGTGTTAAGAAACTGACAAGGGAACCTTCACATCAAACCGAATCCAGGATTTTAAATCTAAACAAAGCAAACAAGGAAATTTGAAGGTTGAGTTGTCCATGTTATCTAGGAAAACTCTGTTAAGAATGACCACAAAACAAACGATGGTTAATATTTAAATAATTAATACATTGTTTACACCATATATGGATCCCTTTAAGGCACAAAAACCTAACTGGAACTGGGGTTATTGGGAGCCGTTAAAGGCAGTATAAGACCAAAGCAAAAAGCTAACTAGAGCCTGGAATCCAGAGAAACATTGGAGGAACTCAGCATATCAGGAAGCATCTGTGGAAGGAAACGGATAGGTGAAATTCCAGGCCGAGATCCCAGCCCAGAGGAAGGATCTTAAACCAAGTTGTCGACTACTTTCCTCCACAGATGATGCCTAATCTGCTCAGTTCCTAAAACCTTCTGTGTGCTGCTTAGAAAATAATTATTATTAGATTATTATTAATTATCAGATTGGACAGTGCTAATGAGGATTCATAGATGGGAACTAATAATAAAGTCTTTTAGGAATATTTTTGAGATTGTTAGCAGAATAGGAAAATGAGAACCAGTGTTAATGACATATTTAATTTTCAGAAGGTTTTGAATAAGATGCCTCACAAGAGTTGCTGGGGTCCCTGCCCTGGATAAATGATTTGGATGAGGAGATCATGTGCAATATACACAAACAGGAACAGAGTGAGAGTCATGAGGAGGATGTAGGTTTAAGCGGATTTATACAGTTTAATTGAATGGGAAATTTCAAGCTTCAGGTTCGAATTTCATTGTCATTCATCCGTTCATAAACACAGCCTAATGAAACAGCATTCCTCTGGCCCTAAGATGCAACACAGTACCTACAGTCACACACAGCACACGTGATGATGATAAAGCAGAAAAACACCAGAGTTCCAAAACATGACTGTCATGGCCTGTAGATTCATGTTGCATGGATATTGTTCTGAAAGCACGTTTCTGCAGAACGAGCCCACAGCACTTCCTCATGTACGGCAATGCAGTCCAGTTTTCCACCCAGAAGGCAAACATTGACGGGCAGCCCCAATGGGAGGGGTCTGCTTCCAACCCAATATGGAAACCGGCAGCACACAGCCACCTCCGGTGCCTCCTTCCTTCGCAGCCACAGCAGGTGACCCCAAGGCATGAATGAGGTGTGGTCCATGCCACAACCAAGGCCATGCAACTCCCGTGCCACTGGTCATTCCAATGAACTAGTGAATTGGACATGCAGATGGAATATGATGTTAAAATGTATGACCATAATACATTTTGGTTGAAAAATTAGAAGCCCAGAATAATGAAAGGATTTGACTTTCAAAGAGTCCTGGATGTCTCTAAACATAAATTATAAGCAGATGATATACAGGTAAGGAAAGCATAATGCAAAGCACTGTTTGGATCTTAGATGCCCCAAGGTTTCTGTGCAAGAGTAAAGATGTATAACTACAATCTGCAGTATTGTGTTATGTCTGGTCTCCGCACCTAAGTAAAATTTACCAGCTTTATTTCTGTGATGGTGCATTGTCCCACGAGGAGATATTAAGTATACCAGGTCCAAATACTCAAAAGTTTAGAAGGATGAGAGGTGATTTCATTGAAACAAAAAAAAATCCAAGCAGGGTCACTAATGTTTTATTCAGATCAATGTCTTGAACCTAGGGATAGAGTTTCAAAATAAGTGCTCAACCATTCAGACTGAGATGAAAAGAAACTACTTCACACAAAGTGTAATGAATCTTTGGAATTTTCTACTTCAGCTGCAATAGATGCTCAATCATGGAATATAATGGAAATCAATAGATTTCAGGTTATTAAGGAAAGGAGGGAATATGGCATTGATGCAGGAAAATGCATTAGCCTTGTTCTTAATGAAGAGCAGTGTGGGTATTTCCCAACAGTTTTTTGAGTGTCAAAAGACAACAACATGGGCACTTATTTGCACAGATGAAGCTGAATTGGTTTCAATTTGCATAATTTTTTTATGTGGACAGGATTTTTTGGAAGGGCTACTTAGGGTAATGCCTTATGAAATAATGTATGGAATCACAGAAATGTCATGACATGGAAAGAGGCCACTTGGCCCATTGCATTAGCACCAATCCAAAAAGAAATACCTAACATAATTCCATTTTCCCCGCACATGTCCCCTACCCCTGCTGATGGCCGGGTACAAACTCAAAAGGTATTTCATCACTGAGTTGCTGATCCCAGCTAATGGGCAACTTTGTGAGGTTCTTAAAGGGTTGGCAGTTGGATCGCAGGACATCATCATGTCCCTGTGCTCAAGGTAATGGAATACCAGAGAAGGTAATGAAGGTAGCCAAGGAAGATTAGATCATCGCAGTCAGGCCTCTGAACATCCTAGCCCATCTATCTGGTTGCAAACAATCCTGTTGGATCATGCTGCAGGAATAGACATTGCTAGGGTTCAAGTGGGAAGAAGGGTTAACACCATGGGAGAAGTTTGAAGGCAGGTGGAGGATAAAGCTGAAGTGTCAGTAATCATAGCGGTGAGGGCACTGCAGACGGGTAATTAGAGATGCAGTCACACAGCCTCAGAGATCTGGGTTTGATCCCAACTTATGCTGCTGTCAGTAACCCACACGAGTTTCTACTTGCATCCCAAAATGTGTTGTTGGGTTAACTAGCCCCCGTAAGATGCCCCGGTAGATGGCGGGTGAATCAGGGAAGAGATGATATGCATTGAAAAAGGATTGTCTGCAGAGAAGTAACTGCCGGAATAGGAGGGAATAGAATTGCTTTGAGATCTAGTTTAATTTTAAGGAGCCACAAGACTTCCTGCTATGCTTGCTTGTTAGTGATACTGTGGGAAGGTCTGAATACAGTGGAGGTCTGATCATGGTGGGGAATCCAATCACAGTGAGATCCATTCATGGAAAAGGAAGAAAATTAAATTTGGCAGCTGAGAGAAAAATTCCTGCTTCTGTCATAAACAATCACTGGAAAGCTGCTCTGTTCTTTTTTATTTAGTCCTTGCCTCCCTTTAGCTAATTGGTTTACCAATGTCTGGTAAACACAGATTACTGCAGTTGATTCTTGAAGCTATATAAAATGTAAGATTTGCTCAAACAAACTTCTACAAATGGTTGCATCGTGGCTTTGTAGAGCATTTCAAACACACAGGGCACAAGAGATGTAGGGAGCAGTGAATGTAGACTGGTCCATCACAGGCACAATCTTACCCACCATGGAGCGCATCCACATGGGCTGCTGCCTCAAGATCACAGCACCTATCATCAAGGGTCCCTGTTCAGCTCTGTGCAACCAGCTGGGAGGGCAGACAGATGCCTTTAAGTCCGACACCATAAGGTTCGGGAACAGCTACTTTCCTGCAGCCACCTGAATTTTGAACTGAACTGCACAACCTTAATTCTACCTCAGCAACAAACACTATGAACCACTTCTTGACCCACCATGAACTTGTCTCTGAATGAGCTTTTTTTTTTCCACACTAGTGTCTTGTTTTTCGCTATCGATCTCTTCAATTCTCATTTATAAGTTATTTATATTTATGGTCTGTATATGTTGCCTGATTCTACACACCAATGCTTTTTGCAAGTAAGTTTATCATTATACCTGTACCTCATTGTACCCGCACATATGACAATAACCTCAACTTAATGTAGTCTTATCTTAATATCTAAGCTGCCAACAACTAATTGTGCCCCATGGTTGCATCTCATTTTCTAAAATCAGAACTGGGCCAGTTCAAAGTGTATTGTGGTAAGTTAAAGAGATTTTTTAAAAATTCATGCCACATGACTCGAATTCTTAAGGAGGGAGTAAAGTTTCACATCTTTGATTACATTTTTGCTTCACTGGCCACCGATATATGCTTTCATCTGTATAGTAATCTAGTAATCATGTCTCAGAATACGATACAATCCAAGAAAATATTTTTCATGTAAAGATTGCATTCCCAGAAATAAAGGCTTAGAATGTGAAGGTAGATTTTCATCTTTAAAGGCTGAGTGTTAATGCCAAAGAGATGTAGATGGAATGCCTGGTGGGCAGGATTACATGCTATTAGACTGGGTCATGGACTTCCTAACTCTTCATTATAATGACAGTAAAATCAACTGAGCCTGTTGGATTTCCTTCCTGTTCACGTAACTTTGGGCACTATACCCTCCACTCCCTTATCTACAGGGCATAAGGAGAGATGCAAGTAAAGATTCAAAGTACATTTATTATCAGGGTATATATGCAGCATACAATCCTAAGGTTCGACTTCCCACAGACAGCCACAAAACAGAGAACTCGTTCAAAGTAAACATCAAATCCCCAATGTGCATAGAAAAAGAAAAAAAATGGCACAAACAGCAAAAAATGAGCAAAAATACGAAATATAAAATATCAAACCACAAGTCATTGAAACAGGCTAGGAATGTTCAATTAAGGTCAATTCAATTTAACCTTATGTCATTTGTTGACCACAGGCTGCGGAGCCAGTCCACCCCGATCAAAATCGCACAAATTAGCAATTTAAAAAAAAGTATTCAAAATCCTGAAACACATCATAGCATGAAATACAGACTCCAATCACAAACTGTGTTGATTAAACCTTGCCCAAAAGACCCAAGGTTCCTGCACCATTCTCCAGCAGCGTCGAGTGAGAGGGAGAGAAAGAGACCGGTCAAACACAGGCACCTTCCTCCAGGAGCAGAGCTCAAGAGTAAGAGAGAAACCAGTTCAACGAAGGCACCTTCTTCTGGGAGCAATGAGCGAGAGTGAGAGAGAGAATGATCAAATGCAGGCAGACAGTACTGACCACCCACTCGCTTTCTGCTCTCATTCTCGTTGATTTCAATCGTCCTCGACACTTTAATCAGTGAGTAGGTGAATCCCTGGTAAATGGAATATATAGTGTAGGAAAACATGAATCGTCTATTTTAGAATGTAGAACACTACAGCACAGTGCAGACCCTTCAGCCCACAATGTTGCACTGACTTTATAAACTATGTTTAAGATCAATCTAACCATTCCCTTCAACATAGCTCTTCATTTTTCACTGCCTATGCCTTTCTACAAGATTCTTAAATGTCCCTAATATATCTGCCTCTATCACTACCACTGGCAGGGCATTCCACGCACCCACCACTGTGTGCAAAAAGGGAGGAAAAATAAATTTTAAAAACAGCATCAACTGTAAATTGTTAGTGATTACAGAGTTCTGAGATGGAGTGGGATCTGGCTACCCGAGCGTATGAACATGACTCAAAAGTCCTCGAATACAGCATTATTAGGAAAACCAACAAAATATTACAGTGCATTGCTTGGAGAAATTAATACAAATCTAGGGAGGTAATGCTTCAGTTATATATGTCATTGGTCAAGATCATATCTAGAGAACTGTGTATAAAATTGGAAACTTTACTTAAGGGAAGATGTTAGTGCAGTGGAAGCATTTCAGAGAAGGTTCTTTTGAATGATATCTGGAATGGGCAGATTGGCTTAGGAGAAAAGGGTAAACAGGCCAGGAATGCATCTGAGGGAGATGAGAAGGCTGAGAGGACAATTGATTGACACATAAGATCCTGAGGGGCCTTGACAGAGTGGATATGGACAGAGAGAAGATGAAAACTTTTCCGTTAGAATTCATGCATCTTGAAGCTCTCTTCCTGAAAAGCTGGGGGAAGCAGAGTTTTTGATTTGACTTCTTTTCATACAGAAGTTTGTAGATATTTAATAAATAAAGGATGAAAGGTTACTGCAGACAAAACTACAGCTATGATCTTATGATGAGGTGGAAGAACCTTAAGGTGCTGAGATATTCCTGATCATAATTGGTATGCTCTATCATAACTGGAAAGATAGACTAATGAAAGAATATGACATAAAATCTAAAATAGAAACTAAATCAAACAACAGTTGGACTTGCGTCAGATATACAAATCTCTAGTAGATCTCTTACACCAAAACCAGAGAAGGAAATAGCCTCTGCTGAGAATATCGATCAAACATATCTTGGAATATAGGAACAGGAATAGATGACTCAACTTTTCTACCATTTAAATCAGGATTGTGATATAAAAAAAACTGTTGACACATACCTAATGATAATTGTCAGGCTGGGAATTTGAGGTGGGGAATGAATGGCTAGATGGGAAATAGAATTTCTCACTGATGCTCAATGGCAAAATATACAAGATCATCATTGCTCAAAATAACTACTTAATGAGGTTATCTTTTGGAGGAATAATTGACATGTCTAAAGCAAAAACTTTGCATGTAAAGCAAATAAATATTTGAAGTGCATTTGTTTACTGTATGCACAATCTTTCACTCTCCTCAGAGTCTGGAAGTCTGCTATCTGCTTATCAGACACAACACATCTTAGTGCAGCTGCTTGTTTTCCCTTCAAACTTGTTTGACTTTATCAGAAAGTTTGCTGAGAATGTTGTCTATGAAAAGGTAGACTCATCACAGGTCTGCACCCAGTGAGAGAGATTCAGAAACATTTATTCATCATGTGCACGTCCAAACATACAGTGAAATATGTAGTTTGCATTAACAACCAACACAACCTAAGGATGTGCCTGGCACAGCCCACAAATGTCGTCACACATTCCGGTGCCAACATCGCATGCCCTCAGTGCTTGGCAGAACAACATAGAACACAACAAAACAAAACATAACAGAATAAACAAGCAAACAACAAAACAAGTCCCTTTCCTCCCTACGACCTCCAACTTCACACACCTCCACCACAAACACACGGACAGTCCTCCAATCCAAGGACAGGCCTCAGGACCTTCAGTCACCAGGCTGCAGCCGTTGGGCTTTGACTTCCAATCGATCCTTAGTGTTGGCCCCTGGACTAGGGAATGACAGGATCCTGAACTCCAGGATCGCCAACTCACTGGCCCTCGTGCTTCCTGCTCACATGGACTTCTGACCCCAGGACTTAGCAACCTGGGACAGCCTGACATCCACAGACCTCCTTCATCACACGTCCCTGTCGCTGGCCTTTGAGAATGGAGCAGAGGCTTAAACTCCAGATATCCTTCGTCACCCACGCACGTCACTGGCCTTTGAACATGGAGTGGAGGGTTCAACTCTGGATGTCCAGGTGTGTGGTGGCATGTTTTAGACATTGATGTGCCCTGTGGGAGTTGTTCATTACTGGTCAGGCTTCTGCTTACCAAGACTATTGCAGCCAGTCTAACTGACCAAAGTAACAACATCTGCTTCATATTGATGTTTCCACGGCATCAAAATTTGGCAGTTTGGTTTGTGACTCACACAATTTTAACAAACTTAAAAAGGCAGAAACCAAAATAGAACACATAAAACATTGCATTTTACAAATAAATGCAGAATAAAAAGTCAAGATACACAAATATGTACCATACAATTAGATTTAATGAGAGTTACTTCTATTTAATTTATTCAAGCAGTTACCTCCATCTGTCTGGATTCCCATTTTATCATATATTTGTAAACTGGCTTAAGTATTACACAATAATATTATTAAAGCAATACTTGTGTAACTGGTTCTTTAGAAAGGGATCTGGCTAAAAGGATCAAATGATTTCCCCATGACAAATAAAGAGTATGCTCCACCTAAAACCTGTCTCCTGCTTCAAGTCTCATACAAAGTCTCTGTTTTCCAAAATGCTTTAATCTACTTGGCAAACTCTCATCAATTTTATCCTCATGCATGAGATTTCTGTGCACAATGCCAGCCCGAGGCAGGCCACAGAGGACAAATCCTAACTTTAAAATACCAGAGATCATTGAGAAAACAGGCCAGAAAGCACCTGGAGAGACATAATGCATGATATCAAGTTCCTGTCACTAAGTTATTGATGCTAAAGTTCATAAATTCAAAGTTCAAAGAAAATTTATTATCAAAGTATATACATGTCAACCTATACAACACTGAGATTCACGAGTTCTGGCAATACTCAATAAATCTGTAGAATAATAACCATAACAGGATCGCTGAAAGACCACACAAGTAGGGAATTCCACCAGAGTACAGAAGACACCAAAATGTGCAAATGCAAAAAGAAGATACAACAATAATTAATTAATTAGTTAATTAATTAATTAATTAATTAATAAGCAATAAGTAATGAGAACATGAGATGAAGAGTACTTGAAAGGGAGTCCATTGGTTGTGGGAATATTTCAAAGATGTGGCAAGTTGTATGAAGTTATCTCCTTTGGTTCCAGAGCCTGATGGTTGAGGGGTCGGAACGTTCCTGAACCTCGTGGTGTGAGTTCTGAGGCTCTTGTATCATCTTCCTGGTGGCTGCAGTGAGAAGAAAGCAATCCTGGGTGATCCCTGATGATAGATGCTGATTTTCTGCGACAGTGTTTCATATGTAGGTGTACTCTATGGTGGTGAGGGCTTTACCCACGATGGACTGTGCTGTATCCACAACTTTTTGTAGGATTTTTCTTTCAAGGGCATTGGTGTTTCCATACCAGGCTCTGATGCAGCCAATCACTGTACTCCCCACTACACATCTATAGAAGTTTATCAAATTTTTAAGTGTTATACTGAATCTGCATAAACTTCTAAGGAAGTAGAGGCACTGCCACGCTTTTTTTTGTAATTGCACTTACATGTTGGGGCTAGGACAGGTCCTCTGAAATAATAACACCTCGGAATTTAAAGTTGCTGATCCTCTTCACCTTTGATCCCTCAATGAGGACCGACTCATGGACCTCTGGTTTCCTTCTCCTCAAGGCAATGATCATCTCCTTGGTCTTGCTGACATTGAGTAAGGGGTTGTTGTTATTAGATCACTTAGCCAGTTGTTCAATCTCCTTCCTATATGGCTGATTCATCACCTTCTTTGATTTGCCCTGTGCCCACCTTTGATTCGCCTAATGCATGATTCAGAGATTGTACTGGAATGGCAGTTAGCACAATGGAAAAATAACCATTTTTACTGCAGCCCCACCAGCCTCAGTCACAAATTACTGATCATGTCACTGGATAGTATTGAGTTGTGAATATTCTTACTGGGATTGGTGTTTGATAGGAACCTGCTTGCTATGCTGGAATTTTGGGAATTTGGGGAACTTGCCAGGAGTAATGGAATAGTGGACGGTTAAAATTCCTTTGTCTACGTCTTGCACTGCTAATCATTTCACCCTTTCATAGATGTTCTCCTTGCCCCAACCCGCCTTCTCTGCCACTTAGACTAACTCCTTTTGTTTTACTCTCAGGGGGTGAAGAGACTGCAATTTCAGGAATCTGCACCAAAAAGTAAAGAGCTAGAAGAACTCAGTGGGTCAAGCAGCAATTGCAGAGGCAAAGGGATGGTCAACATTTCAGTCGAGACCCTGCATCAGGACACAGGGTCTTAACCCTGCATCATATCAACCATCCCTTCGCCTCCACAGACACTGCTTGACTGTTGAGCTCTTCCGCTCTTCAATTTTACTTTCTCCCTTTCTTAGCTCAGATGGAGGGGCTTTAGTCTAAAATGTTAATTGTTTCTTTTTCCACCGACGTTACCTAAACTAATGAGTTTTTCTAGCATTTTATCTTTTTACGACAGATTTCAGGCAACAATTATTTTTGGAGTTATTGTCACTTAAAACTAAAGCAAAAAAAATAAAGGTCCTTCAGTCCTTATCCATGCCAAAGAATTATTCCGTCTAGTCCCATCAACATCTGCCAATACCATAGCCCTCCAAACTCCTATTTCCTTCTTTTTCAATAGCAAGCTTCTTCTGTTGTTTCACACGATGCAGTCCCATGTTGTACCTTAATCAGGGTGCAACCTCAAAAAAGCCACATGCTATCGCTAGCATGCTTTCTGGCCCTCTTCACTTGTGCCAGGATCGGTTCCCGAGTTGGATGGTAAAGCACAGCATACGATATGTATTGGTGGAAGACCTTTGCGCTGTGGCTAGTGGCTGACATCCACTTCAGGAACAGCTAGACTTAGCCAAAATCTACTCCTGATATATTCCATTTGTTTAAATCTCTCCATAGCTTTTTGTTGAGTATAGTTCATATGGCAAATTCTGCTTAAAGCACCACAGAATCTAACCACAACAAACTTTGAGAGTGATGAGTCCATATGACATAAAATTGATGGGAATATTCCCCCTGTATATACTGCCAGTGGACAAGCAACTCCGTCAAGTGTAAACATGTAGAAGCTTGGCACTGTCGTAATATTCATGAAGATACAAGCAATTCAGTTTGAGAGAGAAGTTTCCTGTGGATATCTGATTAAGATTCTTGTGGCTTTAGAGTCATAGAGTACAGCAGAAGAACAGGCCCTTGAGCCCATCTACTTCATGCCGAAATATTTAAACTACTTACTCCCATCGACTGGCACCGAACCATAGCCCTCCATACCCCTATCATCCATGTACTTTCCAGACTTATCTTCAACATTGAAATTGAGTTCACATGCACCACTTGCACTGGCAGCTCGTTCCACACTCTCACCACTCTCTGAGCGAAAAAGTTTCAGCTCATGTTCTGCTTAAACTTTTCACATTTTACCTTTAACCCATGGCCTCTGGTTGTATTCCCACCCAACTTCAGGGGAAAAAGCCTGCTTGCATTTACTCCATCCATACCCATCATAATTTTGTATAGCTCTATCAAATCTCCCCTCAATCTTCTACATATCGAGGAATAAAGTCCTAACTTATTCAGTCTTTCATTATAAGTCAAGCCCTCCAGTCCCAACAACATTCTTGTAAATTTTCCCTGCACTGTTTCAACCTTAGTTATTTCTTTCCTGTAGGTAGGTGACCAAATTACACACAATACTTCAAATTAGGCCTTACAATGTCTTATACAACTTTAACATAACATCTCATCTCCAATACTAAATACTTTGACTTATGAAGGCCAATGTGCCAAAAGCTTTCTTTACGACCCTATGATGCCACTTTCCATAAATTACAGACTTGTATTCCCAGATCCCTTTGTCCTACCCCTGTAAGACCTACCCTGGTCGGTCCTCCTGAAGTGCAAAACCTTGCATTTGCCTGCATTCGATTCCATTTTTTTTGCTTATTTTTCCAACTGCTCCTGATTCCCCTTCAGGCTCTGATAGGCTTCCTCACTGTCCACTGCACCTGTAATCTTGGTATCATCTGCAAATGTGCTGATTCAGTTAACCACATTATCATCCAGATCATTGACATAGATGACAAACAGCAACAGATCCAGTACTGATCCCTGCGGCTCACACCAGTCAAAGGCCTGCAGTCAGAGAAGCAACCATCTACTCCCATTCTCTGGCTTCTCCCACAACGCCAATTTACTACCTCATCATGAATGCTTTCTCTGTGTATTGTTCAGCACATGCCCACTATGTACGGAACAATTGTGGACTGTCAGTTATTTCCTCACTTTCATCATTCCTCTGAGGATAGCTTATACCCCATTAAAAGTGCAAGGATCACAAGGAAATTATTTACTGAACCAGAATGTTCACATTTTAAGCTTGACAGTGAGTTATGTAGCACTCACTGAGACAGAATCAACCTTTTATCACTGCACATAGCTAAATGCCATTACTTGTTTGTGTGGCCTATAACTCATGGACTGTACGATTCATCCCTTTAACTCCACAAGTCTCTGCCACAGCATCAATTATTATTCCATTCCTAATAAGGAGCAATCACAACACAGCAATAATAAAAAATAATATTAATTTAAACTAAATCTGCAGCAGTTATTAATATCATTTGTTGATATAGCAGATTTAGTCCCTCCAGATTGTGCTCCCATTGTTCGATGGTCATATTTACTAGTTCAGAAATGTAAAGATAGTGACATCTCGTAAAAAATATTTACTCTTTCCTCCAAGCTTCCCTGCAAACTGTATACATTACCTTAAACAGCTGTGATGTTTCTGCTGCTGGACCATCGAGTCATCAGCCGGGTACGTCCATCTCCAGACGTTTCATCCCCTAACCCGAAACGTCCTCAGGATGGTGGGACAGCAGAAGGTGATCTGTCTTCTACCCCCGACGGTCAGACTTCCAGCTACTATCGTCCCTTCACAGTCAAAGCCAGCTGGACACTCTCTCTGCTGCTTGAGCCATGGTGTTAGTGGCTCTCTTCCTGGTTCTCCCTCGTATCCCTAAAGCTGCCATCATCTTCCAGCATGACATGGCGGGAAATCCTCTTGCCCCCTCTTCGACAGGGAAGTTCCACGTCTGCAGTCCGCCACCAAGTCTTCATACCTCGCAAGCTTCCTCTCGTGAGCCTCTTGGCAACGGGTCTCCCATGGTACTGTTAGCTCTATCTACACAAGCTTCTTTGCGCTCTCTGACAATAGTAGAACTTCTGGTCGAATTGTGGTCTCTACTATTGGTGGGAACACCAGCTTCTTTACAAGCTCAACCCTCATCTCCCAGTCCTTTGCCAAGCTCAGGATACCGTCTCTGCGCTTGTTTGTTGCTGCAACATGTTCCCCGGTCCTGATGAAGTTTGGTTGGCTGTCCTTTTTGTGGTTCTTCTTCTTCTCTGTCTCCAAAGTGTGGGCGAGTGCTCTCAAAACCTGGTCGTGTCTCCATCTGTACCATCCTTGGGAAAGGGCAACCTGGCTTGAGGAAAGAATATGCTCCAGGTTGGCTGTTTCTGGCACAGATGGCACATTGAATCTTCTATTATTCCCCAGTTCCGCAGGTTTGTTGAAGTTGGTAATACATCATACACAGCTCTCAGTAAGAACTGGAGTTGGAAAGATGTACATTTCCATTATGTCATCCCATGTCAACACTCTATCTTCTGTTTCCCACTTTGTCTAGGTCCCTTGACACCGCATCTCCACTGCTCACACTCATCTAGCCTCCTCCTCCTCTTTCTTCCTTATCTCCTGTCAGACCAAGTGTCATCTGTGCTTAGGGTTGGTCTCCCTCCACCTGGTTGTTGACTCACATCCCAGGCCCTGTCTGCCTTTACACATTCTTCCCACAACGTCTCTGTGGTGAAGTCAGGTCTCTGCTTCTTCTACTGCCTCCGCCGCCTTCCATTTGCTCCCTGTCTGTATCCTGACTCCTGCTTCACTGACCTTGTCGTCCTTGGAGTCTTTGAAGGTCATGATGAGGAGTGCTTTCCCTGCCTTAAATACCTCTACAACTGAGGAGAGGGGCAACTGGAGCTTGGCTGACTTGCTGTAGAGCCCTGTTGCAGAGAAACACTGTGGTACTCCTAACCACCTCCCAGATACCGGTTAATCTTCCTCTCCATGCCTTTGATCGTTGACAGGGTGATGTAATACAACATCATTGGCCACATTAGTCTGGGTAGGAGCCCATGTTGGAGGATCCATGCCTTGAACTTTCCTGGTAAACCTGATTTGTCGATCTTTACCAGCCTTTCTGTTGTTTGTTGCTCCAGCCGTCTGCTGTTGTTGACATCCTTCAGGCTGTCATCATACCATTTCCCTAGACACTTAATGGGGTTTCCTATGTTACGCAGGATTTCTTCATCCTGAATCTTCAAGGTGAACTTCTGGGTAAGTTGGCCTTTTTTTATAACCAAACACCTTGATTAAAGGAGTGCTAAATGATAAATCACTTATCATAGTATATATTTTATAAGATGAGAAACATTTATTTTAGATCAGGCTCTGAGCTAAGCCCAATATATTAACAGGTTAACTTCATCCACCCACAGTACTTCGGCTTAAATCTACCTTTTTTTAAATTAGTTTCCTATATGAGCATATTAACCTCCCAAATGTGATATGCAATGCCACCTTCCCATTTATATGCCTCTGTCCAAACCTTGGATGTTTTTTAAGTAAGCCCTTCTTGCTATTCTCTAAAATCTCTACCTTGGACCAGATGTTGCCTTTATGAGGATCATAATCAGAATCAGATGAAATTAGTTAACTTTGCAGCAGTAGTACAATGCAATATATGATAAATACTGTATAGAGAAAACCGAATTACACCAAGTATATACATGTATATTAAATAGTTAAGTTAAAATAACTAATGCAAAAAAAAAAATGGGTTCGTAGGTTGGCAGAGTGGCAGAAGCTGTTCCTGAATCACTGAGTGTGTGCCTTTAGGATTCTGTAACTCCTTCTTGATGGTAACAATGAGAAGAGGGTATGCCTTGGGTGGTAGGGATTCTTAATGATAGATGCCACCTTCCTGAGGCATCATACCTTGAAGATGTCTTGGATACTACTGAAGCTAGTACCTATGATAGAACCGACAAATTTTACAACTTCCTGTGATTCTGTGATGTAGCCCCCTCCCCCAGACCAGACGGTGATGCAGCCTGTCAAAATGTTCTCCATGGTACATCTGTTGAAGTTTGAGTGTTATAGGTAACAAACCAAATCTCCTCAAACTCCTAATAAAATATAGCCACTGTCTTGTCTTCATTATAGCTGCATCGATATGTTGTGAACAAATTAGGTCCTCAGAGATATTGACACCCAGGAACTTGAAATTGCTCACTTTCTCCACTTCTGATCCCTCTATGAGGATGAGTTTGTGTCCTCATTCTGCTCTTCAGACGGGAGCTCTGTTTTGCCAAAATCGGCACCAGATCAAATGTCCTTCTTTGCTGCCGTATATTTCTACGATTCTAACAGTAACCAACAGCTCTACCACATTTTCACAGATCTTCTTACTTAGTGCAGACACTATGGATTAACTTCATCAATATCTTTTCTAGTCAACTTATTTTCCTGCCAGAAGAACTTGGTTCAGATTAGTGTACAGTTTAATTGCAATCCTAGTGCAAAGTATTCTACCTGACACACGGGTCATACTCTCTTTGTTCAGCTCACTCAAACATTTCGCCAAACTGGTGGAATTTGTATTTAATGAGATTTTCGTTTTTACTTTTGCCTAAACATGTCTTCCCAGGGTCACAAACACAAAACGGAGAATACATACTATACATTCAACATTTTCTGCAACATTCGGGGGTTGGATGGGCTAAGCAGTACCAGGAATCCTGAGCAGACTTCCTCACTCCCTCCGACAGGCAGTGAGGCCAGCTGGTGGTCATTCCTTGTGCTCCACAACTGTTTCTGCGATCCTCTTCCACACACCAATCTTGTATCTTTATGCCTTATGAACACTGCTCAGAAATGGAATGATTCTATAATGTGAGAGTTTCTGCATTTTCCTCTGGAGGACAGTACACCATCACCAGGCCCTATTTATAGGTCAATGAATTTTTAAAATGTATATTTTCTTATATGTAAAGCACACATTATAATAATAATCTGCTTCAGAAGTTCATTTTGATTGTGCAGAGCACAATGATTATTTTGAGCAAGTGAACAAGGATGAATTTTTATACCCAGGAATGAGAATTATCACAAAAATAAGTCAATGGAACTTGTGATTCAGGTGGTGGCCATAACAAATTTCAGACTAAATTCTTGTGTAACTGATTTATGACTTTTGTATCGATTTTTCTTTCCAAATGATGAACGCAGCTAACCTGACAGGAGTTTTTGATAGATTTTGACAAGATGCGATGAAAGTTTTTGTTTCATTATCATTTGGTGCCTGAGGGTCACTGGTGAAGCAGACAAATTTTATCACTGAAATTTTATAATTAAATCATGAAAATAAATGCTTAATGACAGCAATATTAAGTTCCAAGCTATGTAAATAATCTGCATTACTTTTTAAAATTGTTATAATTTATTATTATAAAAATCTATTATAAGTTATATTTGGAAAAATATTTGCCAAAGCTATGGACCTTACATAGTATCAGTATTTATCTGTCTCATGCAAATATGCTGAGACTACATCTCCAAGTAAGCATTCAACAATGCAATTTAGTTTTCAAGACCAGGCTATCATCCAGCTCCTTATATTAGAACAATAAATCATTGTGGAGCAAAGATCTGAAAGCTAATAGCTAAAAAAAGGATTGGAGTATTTTCATTTTGTCCTTAAAAGTCTCTTGGGATTATTGAACTGTGTCACTGGTACAGTTAAATGCTTTACCTTGCAAATTGTCTTCTGTTGTACATGTAGACACAGACATTGCTGGTCAATGTTTCCTGTCAGGTTAAATCTATAAATCTGACATTTATAACTTTGCTGTGAAAATTACAGTACATTTTTGCTCTCTACACACTGATGTGCATTTTTATTTTGCTCCATGTGTGATTTAAATAAAAATCTTTATGAAAGATGATAAGATTTTGTAGAGAAAATATATTTTTAGATTCTTTAAAAGCATTATTTGGATTTATTTACTACGAAGTTATATCACACTGTAATCCAATTGATCCCCGACCTGTTTTCTGCAATTACTTTCACCCTGTACTTCTCCAAGTCAGGGTGGCATATTCCACTCAATAGTTCACATCATTTGGACCAACAGCAAGATAAGCCATGAGTCAATGACTCTGATAAAGGTACTTGCAATGAAGGTTAAACTTCAGCCAGATGCAAAATGGCTAAAACATGAGGAAAGCAGTCAGCAACAGGCTTATTCCTTTGCCTGTCAGCCATAGGGAATACAACTTGCAGTTACTGAAGCACGATGTTGATGACAAAATATTGCATGTGCTTTGAACTCTAGGGTGACTTCAAAATTTTCATAGATCTCCTAAAACACCAACGTCAGTTTCCACAGAAAGACAATCAAACCAGTAAAAAAAATTTTAAATGTTCATTTTTTAGTGTTTGCTCAGGGGTGCACACCTGCAAACTACAAGTACACTACCCATTCCAATTGGAGCTTATCTAAAGATAGTTGTTCCTTTCATTACTGGGTATACCAGCTTCCAGTACAAGAAAGTGTTAACTTTGAATTAGTTAATAGTCTTTTACTTTCAAGTGGTTCCAAGTGCCTCTCAAATGATTTGTGGATGTGTCTACATTGACACTGCACTACAGTATCCAGGTAACGTTGAAGATGTTATGATACGGATTCTGTAGTCTTCGAGATCAACCTGGTCCATCATTGAGTAAGATCTTGGCTGGTTTAATTGTAATCTCAAATTGCCATTCCTATCTATCTTTCTTTGCCCTTGCTTATCAAATTTCTATCAAACTCTTACGTTAAAAGTATTTAAAGACTGTCTCCAAGATACTTTTGAGAAAAACAGTTCCAAAGACTTAAGCAATAGACAAGATTTCCAGCATCTATAATCTCTGTTATGTCTCCAATGGCTTAAGACATACTCAGAAATAAGTCTCATCTCTGTGATAAATAGACTACTCTTTAATTTTAAAGAGTAACTCTTAGTTTTGGATCCTCCAACAAGAGAAATATCATAGGCCCCTTGGGATCTTATATGGTTCAAATTAAGTTGTCTCTTACTCTGCTAACCTCCAACAGATATAAGCATTTATGCAACATTGGAGTCTACACAGACCAAAAACCTCTAAGACGAAGGGATCCCAGTGGAACATCAAAAGAAAGTTAGCACTAATTTGTCAGCCATTAGGGAGATCATTTTAATTCAATTTGCCCATCATAAATCTGATGGGTTTAGGGGGAACACTTCTAATTTGTCAGATTCCGCATTATCTTCCATTGAACTTAGTGCAGAGTAACATGATGTGGAGTGTGAAACCAGTTTCACACCAAAGCCTGTAGGCTGAAAACTGGTAAGTTAGATAAAAATCGCACCACAGCACTCCTAGCTGTTGAATTCCTAACATACACATAAAGTGGGTTTGCCAATCTGTAGACAATTAAACTGCCTTGGTATGTAGGACTGTATTTTATTGGCACCAGTAACATAATGGTCTGAGAAACTCCTGTAAAATGGTTAAATGCAAGAAGTCTGCAACTATATATCTATATATTTGAAACTAGATCGCAGAGGAAAGTTTTTTTTTGTTACTGGCATCATGAATTAAGAAAATGTGATTTTCTTTACGTCACCTCTACCGCTCATGTCAAAACAATACAGATTGTGTTCAAAAGCTTTAAGATGATACTGGTTTGCTTGATAAAGTTTCCACTATTTTTGAAGAAATCTGGAGAGACCATTGCCTGTGGCACTATTTTTAATATCATTTATTTTCCACAGTAGACATTTTAAGAATGAAATTAGTTGCAGATGGAGTTTTGGAATTTTCAAGGTGTGATGTTAATAAGCCTGACCTGAAATATAGCTACTTGCTGACACATCAAAAGTGCGTTCTCTTAGGCTGATACAAATGTTTTAGGATATCATAGTCTGTAGTCAATTATATTCCTTGACTGCAATTCCCACCTCAATTTAAAATTGCCAATATGTTGTCACAATAATCAAAATCTTTATTATGATAAAGATCTGTTAGAAACTGGATGCCTTGGCTTTCATTTTGTGATATAATTAACAGCGAGGTTATCATTTCTCAACATTACTGTGGGGCTAATTGAGCAGTACCTTTAGTACCTATATAACATGTAATGCATGTACGTTTGGAACCTGTCCTGAGGAAATAAAATGCCCCTTCATAAAATGTGGTGGTGATCTACTCATCAATATGTTTGGCACTAAAGTTATGATACATTCCCACATTCACCACTGAGTACACAAGGAAAAAGGTGATCAAATTCAAACACAAGGTGGCAAAACATGAACAGCAAAATACAGTAAACATAACTTTTATCAAACAGTGTTAATACTGTGTGGAAATTTGACTTCTTAAATGTTGTTCCTCCTGAAGTTAATAAATTCTGATGATCTACTTGTTTTACTAACACAAGAGATTCTACAGATGCTGGAAATCTTGAGTAGCACACACAAAGTACAGGAGGAATTCAACAAGTTATGGTGCATCTACTGTATGGAAAGGAATAAACCGTCGACATTTCAGGTAGAGACTCTTTATCACAACTGGAAAGGAAGAATGAAGAAGCCAGAATAAGAAGGTACAAGCTGGCATTTGTGATGAGTGAAAACAAGAGAAGGTCTGGAGTGTGGATGGGAGAGGGGGATGAAGTAAGAAGCTGGGTGGTGATAGGTGGAAGAGTTAAAGGCCTGAAGAAGGAATCAGATAGGAGAAGACAGTAGACCAGGGAATAAAAGGAAGAAGGGAGAATGGGCAGGAGAAGACCATGGAAGAAAGGGAATGAGGAGGGTTTCTTTGATCTCCCTGTTCTAATTACTCTCATGTTTCCCTTTTTTATGTCACCTGTTTATTATTAAAAATAGTTCATATTTCCTGCACTTAAGCTTTTTGGTTTATGTTCGGTGAGGATGAGAGCATTTGAGAGCAGGTGGGAAGAAAGTTAGACTAATGAAACTGATCAGGAACCAAGCTCCAACCTGACAAAATATCAGGCTTTACTACAGCACATTAGCACAGATCAAAACAATCTCCTGAGTGAGGCAGCTTGTCACTTAATGTTCATTAATCCTTCAGTCATAGCACAATAAACAGGCATTTTAAGGCTTCACTTTCACACACACAGCCCAAGTGAGGGGGCTGAAGTTATTTCAAGGAATTATGTCACCAAGGATGCCATACACAACTATTTTGGTAACTGTGACGAAGGAAGTGTTCACAAGATGTGGTAACAGTGTGTCCTACATACTTGGAAGTGACTTTATATGGTTTGGAAGTAGCTGTAACACCATGCAGGTTTGGAGCTCAGATTTGTGAAGTCAGAATGGATGCTGTTTGTGCTGCTTTATAACTGGGTGTTGGATGAGGAAAATTACCATCAGTAAGAGCAAAGAGAATGTTCCTCACTTCCCAGAAAACTGAAGCCAAGCTATCACCTAGATCCGCTCTGCTAAATGATGCATTTAGCCCCAATACTCAAGTGGGAGACCTGCAAAGAAATCAATTCATTCATCAAATACAACTTCAAAAAAAGTCCGTGTGGTCTTCCCTCTACACGTTGCACTGTCTGCACAATTTCCTGATGACAGCAGTAGGTGGCCACTCCATTCCAGGTGTGACAGTGCTTTAAAGACCTTGTCTAGGCAGCCACTGCAACTGTATGAGAGACTGTGGTGGGGAGAAAGGACATCACTGGGGAGTGGGACATTCATCTTAGGTATCTCTGGCACATACTGCTTACCCAGCCACTGCCACCACAATCGTGCCCATGCATCTAATCCCATTTTCCCCAGTGGGCCAAAGATATTGCAAGGCTCAACATCATTACGCAGGTACTGAGTGTCAATGATGCCCTCAGCAAAAATGCTGCAGAAACTAAATAACCCAGAACTGATCTGCTGCATAAGCAGATTGGACATCAGCCAGGCAGGGAAAATGAGGAAGCAAACCATCAACATCTCTGGGGGGGCACTTCAATTCACGTATGGTTGGTGACGCCACAGAAGTTGTCCTTTACTTGATAATGAGTGAAAAACACAGGCTCTGAGTCACTTAATTTTCACTAGTTTTACAAGAGTAGTTCCCAGTATAAGGGATTATGTGTACAAGGATAGATTAAAGAAGATGAGACTGCTTCCTTTAGAGAATGAATGAGGAGAGATTTCAATCAAGTTTATGAAATGATAAAGGTGCAGAGAGTGGACAATGGGAGATTCTCTCAGTTGGTCGAGATAATCAAAGGTATAAGTTAGAAGAGAAAAGAATGGAGAGACACGATGTTAAAATCTTTCACATAGGTTGTGTTTAGAATCTGGAATCCACTGCCTGATGTGGCGGAGGCAGGTTCTATTGTCAAAAGACAGATTGCATGCCATACTTGCTAATACCAAAGCAGTGATCTTATGGAGAATGTAGCAAGGGTACACAATCACGTGGTGGGCAGGAAAAAACTCTTTGAACATCCCTGAAGAGCTTACACATTAACACATACTGTACCACTGAGAGCACCGCGCTTTGGATCATCAAGCTAAAAAAAGTTCTCGTTCCTGAGGAACTATGGAGGAAAAAGGAATATCAGAAATTAAGAACTTTTGCTGAGTTCTTTTACCAATTCTAAGCTCTCTTACCAGTGTGAAAGGAACGGAGAGCCCTGCTTGGTCTAATCAGCCATCTCCATGCACATGACAACACTGTAGATGAGATGTCATCTCAAGAGCGAAAAGAGTCATAAACAACAGTACGAGGAAGTGAGCATATGGATGCAAAAGTATTACGTGCACCAGAAGTTATTTTTAAGCAAATGGAATCTATATTCAAGATGAATGGAAGAACATGCCCTGGGGTGTGTTGATTATTAACACAAATGATGTATTTCACTGTATGTTTTGATATACACATGATAAATCAGTTTGAATGTTGAATCTTGAATGTTGAGTGAAAGCTCCCTGACACAAAACAATGGAACAGCAGATACAAACTGCAGCTTAGAACCTTTCCCTTCTGGTGCCCTATTGTCTGGAACGTTCGGCTTTATAGGCGCTGCTCAATGACCAGTACCCTGTGCAGACAAGTCTCCTGGCTTTTTTCCTGCCACTGGTTGCAGCAGCTGTTAGAAAGGATTAACAGCAGTCACTAGTGAAACCCAACCGAACCATGAAATAAACAATAAAGCCATTGGTGCTCAATCTTCGGAGCAACTAAGCTAACAGTTAACAATGCTATGAACTTTGGCAGGCACAGTTTTGGGAGACGAAAGGAAGTAATATTGAAGACATGCCAAATGCACGTCTAACCACTAAAATTATTCAAAAATCTCCCAGATTGGATTTTGCTTCACTCCTACCACATACCATTTTTCATCCATTTATATCAACAGCTCGTTAGGGGAGCAGAGTGCATACATTGTGAGATTGCACAAAGGAATTTTGGTGATGTAAGATGAGGAGCCATGGATCACATTTTGCAATACAGGGTTTATAGAGACAAAATTATTTCAGAAATCATTCATATGTGGCTCAGTTAAGGACAATGATAACATTGGTCCTTACAACAAATGGGCACGGGTAGGCCAGTTCCCTATTCATGAAAGCTGAAGGCAGCTAGTGTACAAGTCAAGTGAAGTCACTTCTTTTTGTCATTTCGACCATAGCTGCTGGTACAATACACAGTAAAAATGAGACGTTTTTCAGAACAATGGTGCTGCATAAAACAATACAAAAACTACACTGAACTACGTAAAACAACACAAAAACTACACTGGGCTACAGACCTACCCAGGACTGCATAAAGTGCCCAAAACAGTGCAGGCATTACAATAAATAACAAACAGGACAATAGGCACAGTAGAGGGCAGTAAGTTGGTGTCAGTCCAGACTCTGAGTATTGAGGAGTCTGATAGCTTGGGGGAAGAAACTGTTATATAGTCTGGTCGTGAGAGCCAGAATGTTTCGGTGCCTTTTCCCAGATGGCAGGAGGGAGAAGAGTTTGTATGAGGGGTGCGTGGGGTCCTTCATAATGCTGTTTGCCTTGAGGATGCAGCGTGTGGAGTACATGTCTGTAATGGCGGACAGAGAGACCCCGATGAACTTCTCAGCTGATGCCACTATCCGCTGCAGGGTCTTGCGATCCGAGGTAGTGCAATTTCCAGACCAGGCAGTGACACAGTTGCTCAGGATGCTCTCAATATATCCTCTGTAGAATGTGGTGAGGATCGGGAGTGGGAGATGGACGTTCCTCAGCCTTCACAGAAAGTAGAGACACTGCTGGGCTTTCTTTGCTATGGAGCTGGTGTTGAGGGACCAGGTGAGATTCTCTGCCATGTGAACACCAAGAAATTTGGTGCTCTTGACGATCTCTACTGAGGAGCTGTCGATGTTCAGCAGAGAGTGGTCGCTTTGTGCCCTCCTGAAGTCAACAATCATCTCTTTTGTTAATGGGGTATATAGGAGTTATACGAAGAATTGTGTCTAGAAGGCACAAGGACTCCAGGTTTTGTAAGATAGTAGGATCATAATTTGTATAATGTTTATCTATTATTGGTTACACCAAACACAGCTCAGCTTAATTTTCATAATGAGCTTTGGGACATCTTATTTAGTATGCTGTAAGCTAATTTTCAAAACTGCCATTTGAGAATACTTTCCAACTGTAATCATGCAAGAATAATTCTCAAGTCATAGAGTCATTTAATCATAGAGTACTACAACACAGGAATAAACCCTTCATCCCATCTAGTCCATACCAACCATTAATCTGTCTCAACCCATCTGGACTATAGCTCTGCATACTCCATTATGTACTTACCCAAAATGAAAGGGAATCTTAGGGGAAGCTTCTTCACTCAGTGGGTGGCAGCTCATTACACACTTGCACAATCTGAGTGGAGTTTCTACTCAGATTCCCCGTAACTATTTCACCTTTCACCTTTACCCATGACCTTTAGGTCAATGCTCCCCAGACGTCAATGGAAAAAGACTGCTTGTATTTACCTTATTGATAACTTCTCATAATTTCATATACGTCTATGAAATCTCCCCTCCAGGAAATAAAGACCTAACCTATTCAAGCTTTCCCTTTAATTCAAGTCCCCAAGTCATGCAACATACTTATAAATTTTCTCTGTATTCTTTAAATCTTATTGATATTTCTCCTGCAGGGAGATGACCAAAACTGCACACAGAACTCCAACTCTGATTCATGAAAGCCAATGAGCCAAAGGCTCTCTTTATGACCCTATCTACTGGTGATACCACTTGCAAGGAATTATAGATCTGTATTCTACACACTCCTTAGTGCCCTACCCTTAACTGTGTATATCCTACCTTGGCTTGTCCTCTCAAAGTGCGACATTTCACACTTGTTTGCATTAAATTCCATCTGTAATTTTCAGGCCATTTTTCTAGCTTTTGCCTTTAAAATTGAAGTACTAGCTATGTACATCTTGTCAGATTTCCACCTTCAGATAACCAGAATATCCTCCGTCTACAGGTACATGCACCTCAAACAGATCAAATTTTTTTGATCATTTTGCAAACTGTTCCAAACAACATTTTCTCACCTTACCAAAAGACATAGCTAAACACTGACACTAGCAAGGTTTTAATTGCCAGCATTTCTACCCATTAATTGCCAGTCGCTGGTCTTCTTGTAACACTTAGAGACATGTGATAGAGTCATAGATAAGAGAAAATCTGCAGAGGCTGAAAATCCAAGCAATACACACGAAATACAGTCATGGAGTTGCACAACCAGCAAAAAAGGTTCCTTCTACCAATACTGACGTTTTTTGCCCATCTACAATAACATGCCTGATTCCCTTACTTTCTCTGTCAGTGCATTTAGCTATTAACCATTTTCAGTGTGTAAAAAAAATTACCACTCAGATCCCCTTTAAAAATTCTTCCTCTCACCTTAAACCTCATCTCGGTTGTTTTTGTTGTTCAGGTTACCCCCTCATCTTCCTTTACTCCATGGAAAAGAAACAACTGATTTAAAATCTCCCCATCCCTAAACTCCTTAAATCATGGCAACATCCTGCTTGAATTTCTGCTGAGCATTCTTCAACGCAATCACATCCTTCATTTTATGAAGTGGCCTTAACTGCACAGAATATATCCAGTGCTACAATAGACAATAGGTGCAGAAGTAGACCATTCGGCCCCTCCAGTCTGCACCGCCATTCTGAGATCATGGCTGATCATTCACTATCAATACCCAGTCCCTGCCTTGTCCCCATATCCCTTGATTCCCCTATCCATCAGATATCTATCCAGCTCCTTCTTGAAAGCATCCAGAGAATTGGCCTCCACCGTCTTCCGAGGCAGTGCATTCCAGACCCCCACAACTCTCTGGGAGAAGAAGCTCTTCCTCAACTCTGTTTTAAATAACTGACCTCTTATTCTCAATCCATGCCCTCTGGTACTGGACTCTCCCAACATCTGGAACATATTTCCTGCCTCAATCCTATCAAATCCTTTAATTATCTTAAACGTTTCAATCAGATCCCCTCTCAATCTCCTCAATTCCAGCGTGTACAAGCCCAATCTCTCCAATCTCTCTGCGTAAGACAGCCCTGCCATCCCAGGAATCAACCTAGTGAATCTACGCTGCACTTCCTCAATTGCCAGAATGTCCTTCCTTAAACCTGGAGACCAAAACTGTACACAATATTCCAGGTGTGGTCTCACCAGGGCCCTGTACAAATGCAAAAGAACTTCCTTGCTCTTGTATTCAATTCCCCTTGTAACAAAGGGGAATTCCATTTGCCCTCTTCACTGCCTGTTGCACTTGCTCATTCACCTTCATTGACTGGTGAACTAGGACTCCTAGGTCTCTTTGCATTTCTCCCTTACCTAACTCGACACCATTCAGACAATACTCTGCCCTCTTGTCCTGCTTCCAAAGTGGATAACTTCACATTTATTCACATTGAATGACATCTGCCAAGTATCTGCCCACTCGCTCAGCCTATCCAAGTCTCCCTGTATTCTCCTAACGTCCTTTTCGCATGTCACACTGCCACCCACAAGGGGTTTTGTAAATTTGCAACATAATGTCCCAACTCTTGTATTGTATGCCTGACCAATGAAGACATGCATGCCATATGCCTCCTTCACCATTCTACTGGCCTAGGTTGTCACTTTCAGGGACCATGAATATGGATCCCTGGATCTCTCTGTTCATCAACATTCCTCAATTCCCAAACATGTATTGTACAGATCTTATCATTATTTTACTTTCCAAAATCCATCACCTCGCATCTATAAGGATTAAATTTGACCTGCCAGTTCTCCACTGAGCATTCCAATTAATATAGCCAATTGAGGCCTTATTCAATGTTCCTCACTACTCACAGCACCATCATTCTTCTGCACATCTGCAATTTACTAATACCCTCCTATATTCACATCAAAGTCTTTAAATAAGAAAGAGCACAGTTTGATGCAGCAGTAGTAATAGATTTCTAAGCACAAAAATATCCTTCCTCCACTACACCCAGCCTTCTATCATCAAGCTAAGTTTGGACTCAAATAACCAGTTCACCTTGGATCCCGTGTCTTAACATTCTGGACCAGCCTGCATGCAGGACCTTGTCATAAATCTTACTAATGTCCATATAGACAACATATGTTCTTTCAATCCCTTCTTGTTCCTTCAGAGCCAAGAAATTGAGATGTGGACAACTTTACTCCCGATGCTTTCAACAGTCCACTTGTCAATTCTGGTATAATTTCAATAATATGTAGTGTAGTCTCTAATGTTGGACATTTACATTGTATGTCAGGCTTCAAGCTCTGTATTGGGAAAAGAGACAGCCAAAGCTACAGTTTGTAATCTTGACCTTATTGCTTATCTTAACTTTGCATGGCCATGAAAAAGGAAATATCCTATAACTAACCACCTATAAAATGGCTGTTGAATGCATTATTTTACCACAGTATTCTAACTACATGAATGAAATAAAAGGACAAGATACATTTATATAGAACTTTTCTTGGGCTTGAGTCATCTCAATATTGGCTTTATTTCCAATGAAGTACATCTGAAATGTGGTCCTTGTGACAATCTTTTGCGATTTAGCAAGTTTCAATGGTTTGTTTCCTACCATAAAGGCCTCTTTACAATAAATGTATTGATCCAAGAGATGTTTACATTGGTAAGCATTCACCTTAGAATTCAACAATGAGAATAAGCACATAAAACAGCACAATTCACTTTTAAAGGGAAGAGGAGAATGACTTTCAGTAGGCTATACCAAGCCAGGGTTTTCAGGAAGCAATCCTCCCAGCTAATCCTCAGAGTCAAATGGTATCTAAAGACATCTCTACTTCCGTAAAGATGCTCTCAATCAAGTCTAACACCTGCTATAACCTCAGAGTTGGAAGATCACTGAGGCCAAGAACTTCTCTATTCTATACTACTTCCAATTCAAAGTCAGAGACATTTGCATCATCTCACAATTTGCAATCCGGTGTTCTCTAAATAAGTTTCCTGAGCCAGTCTATGCAAAGAGAATTGATTATATTTTATCTTTCCTTGGCAGAGATAAGCAATTTTGTTATGATGAAAAATCAAAATACTGTGAGTGAATCAAAATTCTGAACTAAAAATCAAATTGGTGGAAATATTCCATAAATTATCGACATTTCATTATGAGCCCTTATGGAAAATAAGGCCTCCCATTGAGGTCCTTTCTTCTACTCTCAGTTCAAGTAGATTGTCATGTTTTGTATATCTCCATTTATTCTTACAGTCATGATGAATTCCGGGTTGGAAGCCCACTAATGTGCCCTTTACTTTGGATCATCCATAAACATCACAGCTAAAAACTAAATAAGTACTTACATCTAAAATTATTAATGAAATAAAACGATACTACGTTCAAATATCAATCAAATCCCTTGTGATAGTCCTTGTCTTCCATGCGTCTTTGCTTGTTGCTTGGAACAATGAGACAACCATGCACAATCTGTTTTCAGCCGCTCACCAATTTAGCCCCAACAGTTTAAAGCTGGTGAAAGTACAGCTTCTTTAAAGTAAACTTAATATCTTAAGATGGATTATACATGTGATTATGTCAAAAGTTCTGCACTGTATATCACTATAACAACCCTGAATAATTGCAATGCGATTAAGTCCTTATTCAAAATATATATATGCATTGTACTCTGATGTGCTTAGCAGAGCACTGGCAGAACACCAAGTTCTCCAATTGTGGAAGTACTCAGCTGTTCAAAGATTCTGCTTCCATATTAGTACAATGACCACTATTGTATAATAAAACAAATCATGCCAAAGAGTGTTTCAGTGCCAAGAATAGGGTGCTGAATCTAAAGCTAAGGTTGGAGAACAAATCACTCACCAATTATGTACTTCTATTAAGTAATTTGTTTAGTCATTAATGGATACAGTTCAATGGAAACAATGTTTTGTTGACTGAAAGACTAATGGATGTATTTCCTACATTTTTATTACATGTTGAAATTTACATACATAAATTGCATTAGGTCTTGAAATATATAGCCCTTCTATTGCTTTTCAATATGCTTCTTTAGCTAAATGGTTTTTTTTCCATTCTTTTTATTGCATTATTCGGCATTTTCACATTTAATGCTAATTCACTGGACTATATTCATATAGTATTACATAAATGCTTTCTTAATAGCCCTGGGAACACAGAAGATAATTGCTGAAACAAAGTCCATGACTCAACAAATAGCTAACAAGATAATGACATTTTAAATAAGTAGTAAAGGCAACTTTGGTGAAATGTATACTGTTCTATAAAAATAAATGCTTAATGACAAAGTCAATTTGCTATTATACTATTTAAATATTATTTTCAAGATTAACATGATTTACCTCAACATCTTCATTAGAGAGACTTGGTTGTAGGAGGAGCAGGACTGGCAGCTCAATAATCCAGGGGTTCCGTTCCTTTAGACACGACGGAGCAGGAGGGGTTAAAGGAAGAAGGGTGGCATCACTAGTCAGGAAAAATGTCACGACAGTGCTCTGTCAGGACAGACTGAAGAAATTAGCTAGTGAGGTGTTATGAGAGGAACTAATGGATAAGAAAGGTATGAACACTTAGTGGGGCTAAATTTCAGGCCACCCAACCGTCCACAGGATTTAGAGGAACAAATTTGTAGAGAGGTCAAAGACTGTTGCAAAAAACATAAGATTGCTATTGTAGGTGATTTTAACTTTCCACATATTGACTGAGACTCCCATACTGTAAAAGGACTAGATGGGATAGAGTTTGTCAAATGTGTTCAGGAAAGTTTCCTTCATCAGTATGTAGAAGTCCCAATGAGAGAGCAAGTGATATATGATACTTGATATATGATATATGATACTTGATTTGCTATTAGGGAATGAGACAGGGCAGGTGACAGAAGCTTGTGTAGGGGAACACTTTGTATCCAGTGATCATAGTTTCAAAGTAAATATGGAAAAAGGTAGATCTGGTCTGCAGGTTGAGATTCTAAATTACAGAAAAGCCAATTTCAATGATATCAGTGTGCAGTGGGACAGGCTGTTCTCTGGCAAATGTGCACTTGATATGTAGGAGGCCTTTAAACATTAAATGTTGAGAGGACAAAGCTTGTATGTGCCTGTCAGAATAAATGGTAAAGATAATGTTAAGGGAACAATTGTTTTCAAGAGATACTGAGACCTGAGAGGGGGAAAAGGGGGTACATAGCAGGACAAAAGGAAGTGCTTATGGAGTGTAAGAAATGCAAGAGAACACTTAAGAAATCAGGAGGGTTAAAAGAAGGCATGAAGTTGTGCTATCAGACAAGGTGAAGGAGAATCTTAAGGGTCTACAGATATTGTATGCTACGAGCAAAAGGACTGCAAGGGTCAAAATTGAACCTCTGGAAGATCAGAAAGGTAATCCATGTGTGGAGCCAAAAGAAATGGGGTAACCTTCAATAGACTTTTTTTGCATCAGTATTTACTCAGAAGATGGACACAGAATTTGTAGAGGTATAGCAAAGCAGTATCGACTTCACGGACCCTATACAGATTACAGAGGAGGAGGTGTTTGCTGTTTTGATGTAAATTAGGGTGGTTAGATCTCCAGGACCTGACAGGGTGTTCCCTCAGACCCTAAGGGAAGCAAGTACAGAAACTGAAAGGACCCTCGCAGAGATATTGAAATCATCCTTAGCCAAAGGAGAGCTACCAGAGGATTGGGGGATCGATAATGTTGTTCTGTTGTTTAAAAAAGCTCTAAAAATCAACCAGGAAATTATAGGCCTGTGAGCCTGATATCAGTACTGGGAAAGTTATTGCAAGGTATTCTAAGGGACCAGATATATGAATATTTGGATAGGTATGGACTGATTAGGGATAATCAGCATGGCTTCGTGCTTGGTAGGTCAGTTCTACCCAATCTTATAGAGTTTTGAGGAAGGTTCCAGGAAGTTGAAGAAGTCGAGGCAGTGGATTTTGTCTAATTGGACTCTAGCAAGGCATCTGACAAGGACCTACACAGGATGGTCAATAAGGTTTAGTTGCTTGGCATTCAAGATCAAGTAGTAGATTGGATTAGGCATAGCTTTGTGCTTGATAAATTGGTTCTAACAAATCCTAGTTTTTCAAGGAAGTTACCAGGAAAGTTGAAAATGGCAGGCAGTGGATTTTGTCTGCATGCAATGAATATAGAGAACCAATAATCTGTTGTAATGCACATATTTAGAAAGAGTACTGTAAAATTTGCCAGAAATCAAGCAGGAAGTCATATAGCATGGGCTTCATCCTATGATAAAATTCCTCTGTTAGGATTTAGTCATTTATCACTGGTAGCTTTGGCTGGGCAATGTCAAACATTATCCTGCTATACCTATGCCGGTCCTTGGATGCAGGATCATCAAAGAAGATAAAGACAACTCCAGGCTTTCAGAATGTATTTCATACTGTTTTCATATACTCCTCTCATCTGCCTACCTCTTAAAACAATGTTAGCTGCTCATGAACTTCTGTCACTTTGGTCAAGACTACACAATTACATACCTCTATTCATCCCCTCGCTTCCTTTATTTTTGCCCTCGGTCGCCCAAATTGTCTGAGAACTTTCACCCCCAGGCATTTAAATTATTATTCAATGAGAACTCATTAAACAGTGTTTTCTTTGCACAGCCTTGATGCAAATTATTTTCATTGAAAAACTTCACATGACTCCTGGAATTTTAAACTTAATCACTACAGTGAACTCCACGACATTTGAGACAGTGACATTAAATGACAGGATTCTAGGAAAGACTGCATTAAGTTTGGATCTGTAATCTTTCTGGATTAATGGCCTTCCAGTCCTTGTAATCTAAATTAATAATGGTCTGCTGATATGTGGAAGAGACCAGAATGCTATCAACACCAGTATCATAGCCGCTGTAACATGATTGCGTTTCATGTAGGAGAAAGTAGTCATCTGAGAGACTGCAATCACATGTAATACTTAATGAATCCTGGTGCTTTATTATCTTTAATTTTTTTGGGGAAAAATTGTCTTCAAAAGTCCCTTTCATGGTTTCTAACTGGGAACACAAATAAAGTGAAGATGCTCATTGAAAGAAATTAGATATTGGAATTAGTGGATTATGAAGAAGAAATAAAATGGTCAAACTTGCTTCGGGAGTTACTTCTTACATAATTAGATTTTCATAATTAATTAACAGGCTTATGCTCTTTTCATTCATTATTCACAAAGACCATCATGTGAAATAAGTGTGTCTGGAATAGCAACAGCTTGTTAGTTACTCAAAAACTGAGTTACTGCGGAAGACAAATAAATGTGCACTCAAGCTGCTGTGAATTAAATTCATCCTCAAAGAGCCAGTGGGAAGTTATAAATAAATCCAGGAGCAGAGAGCTGTTGTGAAGGTTATTGACTTGGAATGAAGAGATGTCACTGCAGGACGCAAATTAAAAAGCACACTGGCTAAGGTAGAGGGCCACCAGAGCAAGGTTTCAAAACAATGAATTCACAGGGACAGCTATTGAACATTAGAAGCTTAGTTTTTCTTTGTATGAAATAGACAGCATCTTTTTCAGGAGACTGTGAAGTTTAGACAACATAGCAACTTGCCTCCTGCATCAATTTCTACTGTGGTACTTCACTAGTGTTATATTATTATCTGGGATTCATAATTTCCATTTGTCTTAATCAGTTTTTGGAACCAACTAAAGATGTCATATGTGATTTTTTTTTACCCTCTCTTTGCCTCTTCTCCTAAGGGCAAGCACTGATACCATAGATCATGGTTATCAGCTTTACAACCTGACTGATTGTCATAAGCAACAGCTCTCTTCTCATTGCTGCCATTAGGCAGGAGGGACAGGAGCCTGAAGACCCACATACCAAGATTCAGCCACAGATTCTTCCTCAATGCCATTTTGAACCAACCTGAAAAGTCCCAATTCTAACTCAGACTATATTTCCCTCGACTTGCACTAATGTCATTTTGTTTATTTTGTCATTTAAGTTATGTATAATTTATGTAAATTTAATTTGATGTTAGTTGTTATGTTTGTAATGTACTAGCTGCTGCAGAAAGGAAATGTTCATATCATTTATACCCTCTGTATTTATGCCCATGACAATAAATGTGAGCATGAATACATCTGAACTCAAACATCACTGGACCAACCATGACACACAAGCCAGGCTGATTTGCTCCTCTCAGTAGTTCATAAATTATGAGGACAATTATGGTACACTTTGTAGAATGTAGCTGAATACAGTCAGCCAAATAACCCAAAAGGGATTCAAGACCTGTACCTTTTGATCCATTCAGCTCAGCACCACACTTGAAATCACATACTGAATCATTGGAGTAATATGGGATATTATCGAAAGATTGATCATACATAAAATAGCACTGTGCTAGAAACTGTATGTTGCATCTACTTAAACAGCTGCAACAGAAATCAGTCTTGGTAGAACAGTAGCTCATGGCTAGTCATAATCTAGGATATCGGCAGCAACCCTAAATATACTTGGCTTCCCACATATCTGTGTAGTCCTACTAATGCTGAAAATCTTACATGAAATCGAGTTGGATTGCAATGGAGAAGAATGGAAAGTTCAATTTGCACAGTCCTTTCTTCCTCGGGTTCTGACTGTTCTGCTGGTACATGCTAATAACAATGGAGAAGTGGGTTCAGGTTTGCACTAAGAGGGGGCATTCTGATTACAATCAGAGGTTAGACAGGCATCATGACGTGGGAGCAAAATCCCTGAAAGAGAACATTTCCCTTCCATCCCAGTTCATTGCCATTCTTATCTTTCGATCAGAACTTCTGTGATTGTACTTCAGAGCTGCAGAGGTAATTCACCAGGCTGTTAATCGGGATGGATCATTTCATTTATAAAGGCAAAATTAAATAGTTTGGATTTGTTTGCCCTGAAGCCGAGAACACTGATGACCTGATTTAGGCAAAACTATGAGGGGTATAGGTAGATTAGATATTCCTTTCCTCCATGGTGAGGGTTTTTTAAACAAATGTGTGTAGGTTTAAGATGAGAGTTAGTAGATTTAGAGGGGACTGGAGAAGATGTTTGTCTTTGTGGTGAACTACATATACCTGTCTGGACACGCCGCCCCCCCCCCCCCCCCGCTGACTGCTCCTGTGGCTCCTCCCACTGACCATGGCTCCTCCCACGGACCCCAGTATAAAGGCAATTGGAGCCTGAGCCCTGGTCTCAGTCTCCTGGACGTAGTGTGGTGGTCAATTGCTGCTTGTTCTTTCTTCCAGCCAATAAAAGCCTGTATCTCGCCTCACGTCTCCGAGAGTTATTGATGGTGCATCAGTCTTTTCCACAGGCAGAGTAGTTAGAAACTGAAACACACTGTCTGAGTATGTGGTAGAGACAGATAGCTTTGCAACATTTAAGAAGCATGCAGACAAGTACTTGAATCACCAAAGTATAGAAGATACTGGACTGACTATGGGTAATTGGAACTAGTACAATGATCAGCACAGACCTGGTTGGACAAAAAAGGCCTGTGTTTGTGCTGTATGACCATCATCTCTCTCTATCACACTATATTTGTCAAGGCATTTATTATTCTACTTCAAATCCTTTCCATCAACAAAATTGGCTTCCAAGGAAACAGAGAAATGGGTCTGGGCCACTCAGCCCCTTAGGTTACCCTGTCATTCAGTTAGGCAATAGTCTTTCTAAGCTTTACTTGTCTGCCTTTGGTCCTTGCTTTGAATTTGACATTTTCTAACGAAATGGCTAAAGCAGTGTTTTGATGTTTTGCTGTATCAGTGACATTCAGCCTAAGTTTATTGTTTTGGGAAAATGGTGTGCGAACTGTAAACATCTGCTTTTAATTTTTAGGATAATAATCACATACTCCCTGCTCAGAGATAATATAGCTGGAGGAAAATCAAATGCCCCTTGACTTTCTCTCTGTACTATATCTCTGAAGTGAATCCCTTACAGTTTGTGTGAATTGTATCACTTCCCTCCGGAACCTTCCATATTTGATTTTATTTGTTTAGAGATATGGCATGGAATGGGCCCTTTCTGCCCATCGAGCTGTACCTCCTAGCAACCCACCTATTTAGCCCTAGCCTAATCACAGGACAAATTACAATGACCGATTACCTACTAACCAACACGTCTGCAGACTGTGGGAGGAAATCGGAGCGCATGTGGGAAAACGCACGCTCAATAGGAAAGAATGTGCAAACTTTCTTGCTGAGGATACTGGAAATGAAATCCAAATTCTGACACCCCAAGCTGTAATAGTGTTGCACTAACCAATACTACTGTAGCATTTATTCTCAAGCGAAAAAAAAGCTTTATTTTCCTTTTCTTTCTGCTACCGTCTTTGCTTGCAAGAAATTTAATTAAGTTTGCCCACACTCATTTTCTTCACAGCCTGCAGAGGTTCATCCCATTAAGATGACAAATTTCAATCCATGTCCTCAGTACAGGAGCAGAACCATAGACGTATAGTTGATTCAATGATGGGATTGCAGACTAAATTCAGCATTCAAATCCCTATTATAGCTTGGTCACAGGTATGTAATTACTTCTTAATTATGCATTTAAACTGCCGCAGGCAACTTCAGTTGAAGAAATCAATCTTAACTTGTTTAGTTTGCTTCAGGTATCATGTGTGTTTCAGTTCATTGCCAACTTTACAACAGTTGGCAGCAGTATGAAGATTTTACAAAATTCTTAATTCAGTGAATATATCCACAGTATCTAAAAATGATCACAATATATTCAGAAAGAAGGAATCATATTAATAAGTGTTACTCAATGAACAATGATTTCATGAATATTACGGACATAATTTAGAGAACTCATGCTGAGAATAATAATGTTTTGGGATTAGTAATCTAACAATAATCCAGGAAATATGACATCAAATCTCATCATGACTGTCTAAGAGCTGAAGCCTGTTTATAAAACCAATTGGATCCTGAGTGTCCTTGGATTTTAAAAAACATCCTCCCTGATCTACTTTACTTTGTCACATCAAAGTGGTTAAATCTTAATTGCCCTTTGAAATGACAGAGGAAAATACACAACTATAGGGCATCAGTGCAATAGAAGACAAAAGCTTGCACAAATTTTGGCAGATTAACTAGGGACAGGTCATTATTTCTGGCTTACAAACAATTCTCATTTAGAATAAATCAAAGAAATTATACCTAGTACATGCAGTTGATCTATTTTCTTTCACTCTATTTTTAGGATGAGGTTTGTTTTGATCTCCAGATGTATAGTAGTTCTTCTTTTCCCTGTAAACTAAGTTCAGAAAACTTAAGTCCCCAATTAATTTTAACCAATATATTTTCTCTAAGGAATAGATTGGCAAGGCCAAATTGAATTCATACCCAAGTTTTAAAGACATACTGTAAGACAGTGACCTCTTAAACTTTATCACATCAAATGCAAAGTTTGACTGCTATAATTCATGGAGAAGCAGTCATTACCATGGATGTCTCTAGATATGTGTTCTGTATTAAGTTTCATATATTACAAGAATTAGAGTTTGTAATGCAAACATCAAAAAATTGCTTTAAAACTGATATTGTGGGAAAATAGCTTGCATTCTTTAGTGTATCTTGTTTAGTCAGAATGTATAAACTTATGCATTTGCCTGTCAGAATTGTGAATTGGTCATTAAAATGCAGTAATTGGTATTTTTGCACAATACTCTATCCATTAACATTAATATAGGATTCACTGCTCACAATGGTCAAAATTTTGTACTTGGACTGATAGTTTTGGAAAATCCAACATATGCTGTCAATGCTGCAACAAGGTAACAGTTAACTTCTTTGCAATACCATCTAACTCCCTGCCTTCTATTAAAAAACAATGAATATCTGGTGGTTTTCAAGCAGTCAGGTGACTTGAGTCATCTTCATCACACACCCGTCGATTTTATGGTTAAATTCGCAACGCAAATAAAATCTATTTTTAAATATAAATTATTAACTCACAATGCCAGAATAGAAAGCGTCTGAATGGTAATTAAATCCATTTTATGAGTTATCACTCTTTAGAGTATGACCAGTTTACAACTGTTCTTTATTCTCAGGGCAGCAGGAGTCTCAATACGTTCCACAGAGCAGGCTCCTTTCACTGTTCTGTACAATTAAAATTTTATATCAAGCAACAGAAGACTTGTAAAAATACCAGACACTGATACCTCTGCAGCCAAATGCACATATAAGAGGTAGATCTGTTTAACAGTGAGGGGTGATTCCATTGGGAAAATACTTAAAACTCACACATAATTTTCTGGAATTACTATGTTTTCTATGATGTGCGAAGTATTGCACCTATATTTCTTGACAAGATATTCACTGGAATAGATTGCACTGACAAATATTTGATTGACATACTTTAACACTGTATAAAAACAGGATGTATGTAACAGTAGTTTAAGTGCATTCATGGCAAAAATAATTAAAATCACTCTGTGAGCAAACCTCCGCCTCTAGCATTCTTATGATCAAAGCAGAAGGAACCCATTTCAAATACTTTATTTTTTATTTACTCCTGAATACCTGTCTACTTCAACATTAGCTTCAATCAACCAAGAGGAAAAGTGAAAAAAAAAACAATTAAAATATAAATGATAATTAAACTATTAAAATGTAATCTTGTAAAGCTGTATCTCTCTATACATTCAATGCCATCCTAAGAAGTGTATTTCTTTAAAATAAATCTATGACAGAAGTTACCTAATCAAGTTATGTATATTGTAAGCCTAATGTTATACTGATATGGAGGTGGATCGATTGGGGAAATTGCTGAGCATTTCCCCACAGGAGTGAGCATGTGAAATGTACCATTTTTGAAATCAATATCAAGCAGTCATAAAGATTATGCTTGTTATACTTTTGGTCCTGCTATTGGCCAGTTACAGAATGCAATGAGGCTGCAACATGTTGAAATTTTCCTTCTTAAAATCCAATGACGCTTACAAAGAATAACCATTATGGCATCTTGCCATGAGAAACTTGGTACTCGTTAAACCATGCAAAGGTAAAGTAATGAGCTATTAAATGACTGAAGGTGGAAAATAGAAAAACCAGAGGGAGAATTTTAACCTGGAGCAACATTTGCATTTGGATATGGTTGGTGTGAAAATTGGGAAAAATGTTTGTTGAAACCAGTCCAACTTATTGACTTCCACGTTTCAGTAGGGTGAATTACAGTTTTGATAACAACATAATGTTGAAGAGGTAAAATGTGAATTACATCCCAGTCCCTCAGTTCAGGATGTTAACAATCGGTCCCCGGACTCAGTAGTGAATCCATAGTGGAGCAGAAAGAGTCTCTGATTGCTATTTTCTAATGCACAGGCAGAGACATCAGAGACAAACTGAACTATGAGAAGGATATGCCTGCGATACTGTTAGAAATATCCACGCATCTTCTATCCCTGATATTTTAAAAATCAATATGTTACGTAGATGGTTTTCATATAATAAATCAGGGAGCAGGTTAACAAATTGTGGAAGACACAGGCAGCAAAGGGTACAAATACTTTAAGTTTACAGAAGAGGGAACAAGGGAGCCCATCAGAATAATCAACAACAGAAATGCCAAAGCCAAATTTCAACAAGAGTAGAGATGGATGATAAAGTAAAACAAACAATGATGGTATTCCAGAGCTTATCTTAGGGTAGGTACACTATAGCATGAGGGTTATAAACTATCCGATTCACATTCAAACAGTTGCTATGGAGAGGAATGGAATAGGTCATGAGATAAATCGAAAAGATTTTGGTTTTGTCTTCCCAATGTCAATTAGAAGCAATTTCTCCTCATTCTGCCCTGTATGCCAGACCAGAGTCTGCATAGTTAAAGAAAGTGAGAGGCCTAAGGAGGTGATGGTGAGATAGAGCCAGGTGTTGTCAGATATGTATATACATATATATATATTTAAAGCATGACTTGTTTATTCTTAGACTGCTTTTGAAATAATTTATTCTCTGACATTCAAGTGCAATTCTGGCATGCTAATGTGACAATGTTTTGGAGACATGCTTAAGTAAACATTCTGTATATTTATCTTACGGTGTGAAACAGTACTTCATACCAATGAGTGAAATGGATGTTTCACAGTTATAGCACATGAAAATGAGCAATGTGCCAACAAGGTTGCAAATATATATATAATGAACATTTGACTCAGTGAATTATAAAACAGTTCAGCAAGATGACTATTTGACCCATTGAATCTACATTTCTACTTTTAACATACTGAATTATTGTTTACATTTGTACTTTCAAACTTCTGTGATCCTTTCTTTTTTATATAGAACTGACTGTAATGTTAGATTACCCCTTGCATAAAATGTCCTCATAGATATTTCCAGCCAAATGTTTTAAAATAATCTTCACTTATCTTTAAAACTATATAGATTTCCCAAGAAATTTAATCTCTATTAGTTGTTATTGTTACTAATTCTGTGGAGCTGATTATCGCTGCTACCCTATGGAAAGAAGTATGGTCAGCGTATCGGGCTGAGACCCTTCGGTAGGTCTCAGCTACTTTTTTCCAAAGATGCTGCCTGGCCTGCTGAGCTCCTCCAGCATTTTGTGGGTGTTGCTCGGATTTCCAGCATCTGCAGATTTTCTCTTGTCCATTGCTGCCACCTTGATGATTTTCAAACAGGCACTATCTTTTCTGAAGGTCACATGACTCAAGGAGTACCCGGAGTGGATGGGAGTGGAAAATTGCTATGACATTTAATAGGCTATTGATGGTGTAAATCTGTTTGAAGTTCAAAGTAAGGTAATTGAGTTGTAGAGAAGGTATGCTGTGTTAACTACTTCCTGAATGGGAAGAAACTACAAAATATGTAACAAAGAAATGAAAGATACCAAGTGGACAGGTATAAAAAGAAATGCAAAAAATTGATAGCTATTGTATCAAGGAGGTTTAAATGCAAAAGGATGTTATGCCACAGCTCTGTCATCTACAGCTGTACTTAAATCACATCAGCAAAACTTCATTCATTATTAAGCACTGTCTCTTAAGGATATATACTGGCCTTGAGGAGAGGGCATTGTGGATTCACAGGAATGCTGCCGAGACTCAAAAGTTTAAAAAATGAGGACTGCTCTGATTGCATTCCTCACAGTACATAAGATTAAACGGTTATGTTTATTGTGTTGTGTACAAATATTAAAGGATTTGCAAGGCACCAATAGAAAAATACTCTTCCAGTGAAAGTACACAGATCAAAACTGCACAGCATTAAAATTATAGGAAGCAGCCATCCACACACAAGTCTGTAGAAGTCTGAAACTGTCTCCCCAAAATGTTACTGACCCTACAGCTCACTTAAAAATTTATATATTGATATGCCTAGATTTTTTATTAGGTCAGCACATTAAAGTATATGAAACAAAAGTGGGTAAAATGAGTTGAGATAAAGTTAGCTGTGATTTCTGTTATGATACTATCACCTGAGTGCCAACTAATTTCTGCTAATGTTTAGTTTCTTAACCTCGGGATCCTTTTACTGAAAAGTTTATAGTGCACAGGACTTCAGTGAAGAGCCTTTATTTGCCATTAATCTTTATTCAATTAAAGTGCTGGGCTCCTTTCTCAAGGTATAAAGACTGGTAGCCCTAATGGAACTACTTTTCCTTTTCTTGGGCACTCTTCTTGTGCTGGAAGACTGAACGTGCTTCATCACCTTAATAGTCACTACCTTCAGGTTATTAACAGTGTGCAGCTTCCTTCATTGTGGTACTATCTACAGAGTAAGCTATGATTCTGTTCATTCTCATTTATCTGTGCCATAGCTTTAAGTTGGAGTCAAAAGCACAGGATTAAAGTGTACCTCAATGATGCCCATTGCCTGACACACATATTTGTTCTCACCTGCCTGTGGAAGCCTTTTTGCTTGAGGGATAACGGATTATTGTTTGATGCAAATTACAGAACAAGTTCTTAATTATTGACCATTCACTCACAGGATAAATTGAGTGTCTATACAACAGCGCACACTAAAAGGAAACGGACTATTTCTGCTAATCAACATATTATCATACAAGACCAGTTCTTGCACCCACCAGCTTGTGTTCAATCAAAAGGAAATTTCAAACAGAGCAAAAGCTGTGCTTCTATTCTTAGCAATCATTCCACACTAAAGTCCATGTCAAATTTCACACACTCTTCCTCCAACATTATCAGCTAGTTCAGCTCTTCTTTTCCCATGACCTTATAGTCTAGAACTTTCCGTCCCAGCCAGTCCGCACTTCGATGAGTGTTTAGCTGGTCAGTCTTCGAAAACAAGCCAAGTAAGACAAACAACATGACAACACTGCTCTGTCTGTTCTTCATAATTATTTCTGGATACAGCCAATGGTAAACCATCATGCTAAATATTGTTATTAAATCACACTTTGAGGTCAAACTAGATTTCTTAAAAGTTGTCTTAAAATCTATGTTTCATAGTTTCATAGATTCACTTATTACTATCAAAGTATACAACTCTGAAATTATTCTTCTCCAGATAGCATGAAACCAAGAAAGGAAAGAACGGCAGCTCCATTATCAACCCCCAAATCCCTCCTCCCCACACAAAAAAAAACAAACAAAAATAGAACAGGCACTTCAACCTCCCAAATCACATTCCCCCACACACAAAAAAACAAGGAAGACTGAGCGCAAAGCACCGAATATGAAAAACCACAAGACTGATAAAAAGTCCACAGTCCGAGTCCACATCCAAACACATGCCAAACCAGGGCAACATTCTCTTTTTCCATAGCAAAGCGATCTCACCAGCGATAAAGAGGCAGCCTCCCCTCTCCGCCAGCAATAAAAGGCAAGCAGCTGGTGTTTCAATCTCCCTCATCAATTTAATCGGTGAAATGGAGTCAAACATCTACTCGCAGCCTTCTCACCCCGAGGTTCCTGCACACTGCTTCTGCCTCCTGGAATTCCCTCAGAGACTGCAGGGTGCTGAAACACCGAAATAATCTCCAAACTGCAAATCTCAGGCTCCAACAGTTGCAGACATAAAAGAATTTTCATGATCCATCCAGAAGATGTGGACAGAAGGAGTGTGGGATGCAGGTGTCATCTTGACTGGAAGTTTTATAGCTTCTGCAGGTTCCAGAAATCAAGCTGGTTTGGACAGGGTGAAAAACAGAACTTAAGAGAATGCAAGCATTGGGATTTCTAGACACTGCACAAGATCTTGATGTAGAAGTTGGAAAGGTAGGCTGATGTCCCACAGCATCAAGGAGTTTACAAAACATCAGAGAGCACCAGAAATCAATTCCAGCTGTATAGTCTCAAAGATGTAGGTACAGTACACAAGATTAATGAACTCACACGTGGTCAAGCTCTATGTATACATCTTAAAATGTCTCATTCCTCAAAATGCTCACCGCTCACCTTAGGCACTGCACAATGCTTCCTCTCATCTGTCTGCCATAAACTGTTACAACTTACACTCAGTGGCCGTTTTATTAGGCAGTCCCGTGCACCTGCTCATTAATGCAAAATCTAAACAGCCAATCATGTAGCAGCAGCTCAGTGCACAGAATCATGCAAACATGGTCAAGAGGTTCAGTTATTATAAAGACCAAACATCAGAATGGGGAAGAAATACAACATAAATGATTTTGACTGGAATGATTGTTGGTGCCAGATGGGGTGGTTTGAGTATCTCAGATAACGTTGAGCTCCTGGGATTTTCATGCACCACTGTCATTAGAGTTTACAGAGAATTGTGCCAGAAACAATAAACATCCAGTGAAGAATGGCTTTGTGAACAAAAACACCTTGTTAATGAGGGTGGTTAGAGGAGACTGGCCACAAAAGTTCAAGCTTACAACAAGGCACCAGTAACTCAAATACCCATGCATTACAACACATCAGACCTTGAAGTGAATGGTCTAAAGCAACAAAAGACCACAAACAGACTCAGAGTCTATGCAACATTCAGGTACTTCCCCAGTCCTCATGCATTTGGATCTGCTGTAAGCCTCGTGCATTCATCTCATGGCTTATACATACTACCAGCAACTTAAATAGATCAGTCACATCATCTAGATTACATGACACTCACAGTGAATTTTCTCTCATTCTAATGCCAGAAGGTAACACATAATCAGAAGCAATGGGAATTAAATGGGAGCAGGAAGTCTGTCTACATCAAAGTCAAAGTCAATTTTATTGTCATATGCACAAATACACGTATGCATTGGAAATCACACGTGCATCAGGTCAGAGGCACATAAGCATCATATAAGCAGCACAAACAAGAAAAGTATAAACTAAACATAAAATATACAATATTTATAAGAAAGAACACAGTTAGTAGTCATAGTATTGCTATATTGAGGTAATGAATAAAGTTGTGACAGATGGTTCAAGAACTGAATGATGGAAGGGAAGTATCTGTTCTTGAACCTGGTGGTGTGGGACAGGCCAGGCAGCATCTATGGAAAAGAGTAAACAGTCAACATCTTGGGCCGAGACCCTTCATCAGGAGAAGGTCCCAGTGAAGCGTCTTAGTCCAAAACACCAAGTGTTTATTTATTTCCATAGATGCTGCCAGACTTGCTGAGTTCCTCCAGCATTTTGTGTGTGCTACTCTGGATTTCCAGCATCTGCTGAATCTCTTATGTTTATGATCCACTACTCTCTGCTGTTTCGTATATTCCTGCACATTAAAATTGGCCTACCAGATCAGGATGCAGCCAATCAGGATACTTTCAACAGTACATCGGTAAAAGTTCAGTGACTGATCAAACCTCCTAAACATCTTAAGAAAGTAAACATCAGCATGTTCAGATCCCAGAAAGGAGACTGTTGTGGAAAGAGCTATTGTTGAAGCCATTATCGTCAATGGCTGAAACAGATGAAGATCAAGATATACTCATACACCACCTTCCTGTTTTCCCATCATGACAACACAATTTTTGACCCAGTTTCCTATCAGACAAAGGAAGAAGGGCAAAAGGGAACTGGAGTAGGTTTGCTGACAGAGCCACAAGTTCCAGCCATGAAAACATGTATATAGAGGATCAAATAGAAGCACGGACTGCACTTTGTAAGATAAAGTGTGCTGCCCCAGGAAGCTCACACTGTTCCTTCATGTTCCTGGCTTGCAGTGTACTACTCCATACTAACCCTCCAATCTATTCTACAACCGGTGTTCTCCTAAAAGAGTTCCTGTGGACTTGGCCTCCCGCTGGCAGGCTTTCTCCCTCTGCAATCCGAAACCTTTGCTCCGCATGGACCTCAGTGGGAAGCATCAATATGATCCATCTATAATCTAAAAGGCTTCATTTGCAGAGAAATGTGATAATAAGAAATCTCTAAAGTGAAAAATGGTATTTGCAACACACTGGCTTCCCCATTCATCCCTCCCTGACTCTAATGGTGTCATCAGACAGTAAGGCGGTAACTGTAAACGTGAGAAGTTCTACAGATGCTGGAAATCCTGAGTAACAGACACGAAATGCTGGAGGAAGTCAGCAGGTTAGGCAGCATCAATGGAAATAAATAAACACTCGACGTTTTGGGTTGAGACCCTTCTTCAGGACGGGGAAGGAAGGGAGAAGACACCAGAATAAAGAGGTGGGGCAGGGAAATGAGGATTGCTAGAGAGTGATAGGTGAAGCCAAGTGGGTAGAAAAGGAAAAGGGCTGGAGAGGAAAGAAACTGATAGGAAAGGAGAGTGGACCATAGGTGGTAACTGTGTTCTGATAAATATTCACACCTTTATCACATTTACTCATCTCTTTTCACACCACTGCCGGCAACCAACCAACTTACTTTAAATGGCCCTGTGCCATCCAAAGATTCAGTTTAACTGCGAGGCCAGCAATAGCTTTCAAGTTGATATCAGTAGGTCAGTTAAAGTGGTTCTTCTGGGCCACGTGGAGTTTTCCTTTAAGACAAGCTTTACCTTTGCCAAGCACAATTTTAATGATCAGAGACTATTTCAGTGGGTGTTCAACAGCAGAGAGGGCAAGTTCCCGTTAGCTTCAGTCAGGATTCAGACATGGGCATAAATAGTTGCTTCCACTATTCGGATAGTTTGCTGAACAGTTTGCCTGAGTTTCTGAACTAATAGAATGAATACATGACTTGGCATACTTAATGTGACGGATTTTGAAAATAACACCACCAAAGTTTGTGCATATTGTCAAAATGTTACAGTGTCCAAGTGACATGTCAGCAACTCATTCTGAACAACCAGTCAACAGAACCAATCAATTTAGTCCACTGAGCATGCATAGCTGGTGGAGTGAGTCATGGAAATAGGAATTTTACATCCTGCTGCAACAGGGGTATGAAGAGATTAGTCCCACAGCGCTCTAATGCCTGTAACACCTACTTAACAAGGAAAAAAACATAGGCATTTTTGAAAATGTCGCCTTCTGCTCCTTTTGCAAGACCTGACAAATCTCATATTTAAGAGCTTATTTGAGTCATTAATACTTTATTAAAATTCACAAATTGACATTTACAAATGGTTATTGAAGAAATTATTTAAATGTTTAGTAATTGTGGTAACTCTAGTAACTAGTAAATGCATGAAGATAGGAAAAGATAAACAGAACGCTGGAAATTTGAGATGATAGGATCAGAAATCAGGTTTATTATCACTAATGTATGTTGTGAAATGTGAAATGCAGTAGTACTGTACAATACATAAAAATTACTATAAATTACACAAAGAAATATATAAAAACAAATAAAAACAGCAAAAAGAGCAAAATGGTGAGGAGGTTCATGGGGTCTTAGACTGTTCAGAAGTCTTTGGGATTGTTGCCAGATTAGGTCAGGGACATGTTCTGCAGCAGAGGACTAATAGAAGGACAATGAATGAAGCGTCAGGTAAACACACTAGAAACTCTGGAACGTTGACCAGCCAGGCCGCATGCAATCTGAAAGAGAACAGGAAAGCACAGCAGTGACCTTGCACAGGGGTTTCTACAGAGCTTGTAATCCTTCTGCTCCACCACGCTATTGCTGCACAACTGCATCACCACACCTGCAGGTAGCCTTCTGCTACCCAATATCTCAGCTCCCAGTGAAGCAGAAACTGAAACTGTTCAACAACACCATACCATGATGGAAGTTCAGGCTTCTGCCATCTGGACTGGATGAAAGGCATTGAACTGGAACATTGTCTGTCCATTTCCCTCCCGTGATGTTCCCTCCCCTGACCCACTGAGCCCATCAACAACCTTTCCCTCAATGTCAGCAAAGTAAAGGATCTGGAGAGCTGGTCATTGGCTTTGGAAAGTGGTGGGAAGGGGATGCTGGGTGGTGGGAGCACACATGCTCCTGGTTGTGTCAATGGTGCTGAGGTCAAGAAGTGAACATCACTAAAACCTGTCCTGGTCCAACCATATTGATGCCAAGGCTGAGAAAGCTCTCTCGTGCTAAAGAAATGTGTCACATTCCCTTTGGCCCTTAACAAATTGATCAATGTACCATAGAAAGTACCCTACCCAGATGTATCGTGGCTTGATGCGGCAACTGCTCTGCCTGTGACTGCAAAAAAAACTGCAGAAGGTTTTGGACAGAGCTCAGCACATGATGGAAACCAGCTTCCCCTCTGTCGACTCCATCCACACTTTTTCTGCCTCAGTAAAGCAATCAACATAATTAAAGAGCCCACCACCCTAATCATTCTCTCTTCTCCCCCAGCCCATCAGGCCGAATATACAAAGCACGTCCAACACCCTGAAGGGCAACTTTTGTCCCTCTGTTAGCAGACTACTAAACTGTTCCCTAGTATGATCTGATGGACCCTTGACCTCATAGTCTAATTCATTATGACCCTGTATCTTACTGTCTACCTGCACTATATTTTCTCTGTATCAAAGCAATAGTCTGCACATTGTTATTGTTTTACCTCAATGCACTCTTGTAATGAATAAATATGAACAGTATGTAAGAAAGTTTTTCACCGTACTTTGCTACATAGAGTATGACAATTATAAACCAATTTATCAATATTTTGCCTCTGTCAAAATTGGATTGTTATAATAAAATGTAATGACTCCATGGATACAGTCTGACCTGCTGGTTATTTCAACTTTAATATGTATATTACAATTTTAAATTTAGATTTCCAGTTTGCTATGTTTTGTATCTCAGTTCCAGATTTTTTTCTTTCTTCCCATCCTCTGTCCTACATGTTCTGCTGCAAGTAACAAGAATTCTCCATCCTTTCTCAACCAGCTCCAATAACAGTGATGCCATTTGGTCTCTCCTGGACTCCACTCTATTTGATTGATTGCTGTTCTTTCCACCCTCACACTTCTCTACAACTTAGCACATCATTAATTTGGAACTATTCCAAGCCCTGATGAAACATCATTGGTATTTAACATCCAAACTTTAACTCTGTTTCTCTTACTGCAGATATTGTCTGACCTACTGAGTATTTTACAGCATTTTCTATTTGTAAGTTAGGACTTGACAAAGACAGTACACTAATGCCTGTGTTAAATGTCACCAACATCATCTTTCATGTCCCTAAGTTACTGTCACTGATAACTTTCCAAGCAATTTCTGATGTCCAGCTGCTGGTGGAGATCAATGTGAGAATACAAACTGGCAATATTTCCTTTACACTTACAGTGGAGAATGAACACAAACATTTTGTTCTTCTTCAAGAGAAAATGAATGCTTCTGAAGAATTAATGTACCTCTTTCTTTTTACTATAGTTTAAATATTCTTAATCTGCACATTAATTTTATACATATTTCAAATATTTCGTTTTTCAGAAATAAATATTTGGAAGTGTCAGATGAACTCAGAACGTTCTCCGGGGTTGTCACCTGCAAAACCAGATGTGTGGCTTAACCAGCTGTCAGAGATTTTTGCCCTTTTATACACGAGGTTTGTTCTGCCTTACTCCCCTACTCCACCCTAAACGGTCTTCATAATTTTCAGATAATTTTGTCAGCACTGAAAAATCCTGATGTTTACTAATTACAAGGGGAACTACCTTATATAAGTTCATGTCCTCTTTGGTGATTAGTGCTGATTGCAAGTGTCTCACAACTTCTCACAAATTCTGAGCCTTTGTGCAGGTAAGCAAGAGAGCAATTCTATTGGAAACATACACAGAACCGTGCAGTGAAGAATGAGTTAATCTATTCATAGTTTTCTTAATTGAAGGAAATAAGGGTTACATTTAGGTTATGCCAGATAAACCTGTAACCGAAGCTTTTTCTCTTTGTTTTTACCCTCCATCCACACTAAAATGATGTTTTTGTCCCCTGAAACCGGAGCTTTTCAGAAACGTTTTCCAGGGTGGGTATTTTTGAAAACATTGCTCAGGCAGATCAGTGTGGATGGGGTAACCGGAGACTTCTGAAAATGCTATCAGACGGTAAAGCACTATTTCATTGTATTCTTGAACGCAACCTAACAATTTCAGAACAGACAGCAACTAGACTTATGCCAGAAGAGTTAGAAATGTACTCACCAAATACTTTGACCCATAATTTACTGAAGAAATAAGTATACTTTGCCCTGTTTTCTGTCCTTGCTCGTATGAAGGTGGTTTTACCTATTTATGCAAGTACTTCTCTGACAATAGATGTATAACAGCCTGATGTAACATTGAATGGAAATACAATATAACACTGATACAGACATGTTTTATACATTTAACAAGGTGTTTTATTAATGCAACAGAGTTAGTCAATTTTTCAATGTTCGTCGTCAGCCGGGCCAATCTGTCCATGAACTCCGTCAGTTGCCTCCGTACGCTCCAGTATTTGTTTTTTTCAAACTTTTAAGTTCTCCTGCGTGATAGCCAACAGATGTCCATTGTTTTAAGTTTTTCTAGTCTGTAACTACACAAACACACACTTTTACGGCGAGATTCAACACTAAACATGTCGCTTGTTTTCGGTAGATGTGTCCTGTGCATGCGCAGTAGGAGGAGATTCGCCGAAATCTCCGTTTCAATGTGGATAGAGATATTTTTAAAAACGCATAGTGTAGACGCCTATCGTTTTTATGTGAAACCGGCATTTTCAAAATTATCCGGTCTAGTGCGGATGTAGCCTTAAAGTTGAGGTTGGGCAGGATACCAGCAGATCATCCTGCTCCTCAAATAGTTTAGTAAGAGTTTTACTCCAGTACACACGAACAAGAAATAATTTGCTAGTCTATTCAGTCTTTTCATGAAATTGATTAATACATCCCAAAACATTTCAGCCTCGAATAAAGGGCACAGAAAGGTAAAAAAGGTGATTTGAATTCTCAGATGTTTTAAGGGAAAAAAATCAGTTCCAAATTGCTTAGATGATCAAAACCAGTTTGAGAAACAATTTTGACCATGATATCAGTCTCTCCTGGAGTGTTCCAACCAGACAGAGGGTCTGTTTTACAAAACCAAACATACTCTCTTTGTGAGCCAGCTCCCTGTTCCATAGACCCACCATTACCCAAGTACAGAATACCCTCCAAACTGGCTAAACCTAACTGATTATACACAAAAGTTGAAATGGTTTCCTCTTTCTCACACATTTATTTAGCTGAGGTGAAGCAGCTAAATATACATATTCTTTAAATTTTGTTCAAATCATCCCCATATCTAGACTTGTCTAAGGGTTAAGATTTAGCTCTTTGAATCTATCACGCTAATTAAACTAATTTAAACTGGATATTAATACTGTAATCTGTGCCTTTACCATAGCTTCAATATCTTCTACTATGCAGAGAGTTCAAAACTGGAAATATTTCTACCTGCAGCCTAATCAAGCATTATTACAAGGACACAATATCATGATTTGTTCTGCACTGGATTCTCTTGTAAATATGTAATTTACCCGAGCATCTGTTGCAAAAAACCTTCCAAAAATCTGTGTTGTAGAACATCTTTATCCATGAGCTTTATCTCTTTTCCCTGTAGGGTACATGGTAGATGTTCCCTGTAAGAACATCTACCAAATAGACAGCCAAGAACTCAGTTTAACTTTTCAATTGAATGAAGGATTTTGGTTCTGTGACCCCGGTGCTCTCAATCCTTAGTCATCTCTCAGTGCAATGATGGAATTGCGATATTTTGATCCTTTCATTACTTTTCAGTGAAATAAAATACTTCTGCATTGAGTTCTTCAAAGCTACAGTTTCTTCATGTTTCTTACATGTTGAATTGATACCAAACTCTGGCTTCACATCAAGCCTTTTATTCTGCCTGAAGAGGCTTTTAGCCTCAATGCTTCAAAATGAAACACATTTCCTCCATTACTAAAAGTGTGTTCAAGCTCTTTGTTGCATATAGTAAATCCTTCCTTTGTTAACCATACTTGCTATAAATCAGAAGGCTGTGCAACTCTTGCATGCACTTCTACTTGTGGAAAAGTACTCATCTTAACAGAATCCCTGGAAAGAATACCAGCAGAGGCTTCTCACCTGAGAGGACAGCATTCTCTGGACTCTATTTCAGGGGTTCCCTGCTTTTTTTTAATGCCATGGACCTTTACCATTAACCAAGGGATCCATGGATCCCATCTTAGGAATCCCCGCTCTATTCAGAACAATTGACCTTTCCTCATTTTAATTTTATCATTGCTCAATCACATGATGAACTTTTTCTTTTGCTTTTGAATTTCAAATTAGCCGAATATACACAGCTTTTTTCTTATATCTTCAGCCTTTTGTTAATGTTCATATAATTACAAACGGCAAAAAAAAATCTAATTCCTAAATCTGAAGCAAAATTAGAAAAAGATCAAAATCACTCAGCAAGCCAGACAGCACCCAACCCATGGAGAGAGGAATAGAGAACAATGACCCTTCTTTTGAATTCAAAATTCTCATCATTGTTAGCCAGGTTTTTCTTAAACTCTTTGGTATTTGCTTCATTTTACAATTTTCAGCATTTTAAAATCCATGCTTACCACCACCTCAACAATATTTCCCGACATAGCTTATGTGGTCTGGTACTAGTTTCATTCTGGGTGTTGCCTTCTGCGCAATCTATTGATCCTTTATCTTGCTTTCATAATAATAACTTTTAAATAGTCGTGCATACTGGCTTAGAATGATTACCAAGCCTGAAATTAGGTTTCTGAATGACTGCTTGCTTGCAGTCAACATTGATGCAACATGGAATAATGATTGTATGCTAATGTTATTTCATCTCCCACTTGTACTGAGTGACTAAGTAGAATTGTATTTGTTCTTGGGATATGGACAAGGCAGAATGCTAGGTGTGACTGGAATGTAATGTATCAGAATAGCTCAGTGCTGGGTTCATTTTCTCAAACTAATTGGGAAAAACTTAAATTTTCACAAATGATGCAAAACAAGTGATATCAAAATCCACAGAAGCAAAAAGAAAAACAGGCTGGAGTGTATAATGGATGGATAAACCTGTATCACTGAATTAACTATCACTCTTTGTGCTTTATTACGACTGTCTTTCGTTATCATTTTTCTAGTTACTCCAATTTCATGGCCAGTTTGCTCCATTTCACAGCCTACCAGGATGGAATCTGAATCCTCAGACTCTGAGTCTCAGTGCAATACCATTACCCATACTATATACACCTGGTATTTTCTCAACTTAGACATTAACCACAGTGAGACAATATAGATACTGGCAGCTTAGAAGTCTAGGATGTTTTCCAAAAATAATCAGGAAAACCCCTTATACAGTGGATTCCAGTTAATTGGGCCACCAGTAATCAGAGAAGCTGCTTATTTGGGCTAGAATTCCTTTAATTTATTTGGCACACTATGTCATTTAATTGAGGCAGGAGACTGTCACCTGTATTTGTGTGGCTGTTAGACACTACACTGTGCTTAGAATGAACAACTTTTAAATAGCATCAGTTGTGTGTGTTTGTGTTCTAAAAGAAGTGGCTTTTGTCACTGATAGATGGCAAGAAATAAGTAGTAAGACAATTCCAAACTGTTTTGTTCACTGCAGTTTCAAGCATTCAGATTTGGAGATGCCAGAAATGGCCAGGAGTGAAAACGAAAAAATTTTACTATTTTAACAAGTTAGAAACTACAAAGAATTTGAAGGTATTCACAATCATCTTGTATTTTTCAATGGAATAAAAATTTGGAAGATGCAATCTTCATAAACATTGTATAGAAGTAATTCATTATTGACATTAAAGTTTGCGCTGATTTTGTTCATTTACAGTCAATCAAAAGAGCATGGCAGTGCATCCATTGATAACTATAATAAACTAATACAGATTTATAGTACTGTAGTAACATTGATGGTGTTCTAATTTGCTCTGTAGTTCATTTAAGTACATCATTCATTGCTCAGTTAAGGTATTCTTAAGTTTGTTGTAGTTTGGGGGGGGGGGGGTGAGGTGGAATGATGATAGACTCTCACCACCTATAAAATGCTCCCTATACCATACATCTCAAAGAGCAGTTGACAAACAAGTCCAGCTCCTGACGTGTGGCTGAGCTACAAAGCCCGGTAGAATAGTTTTTGTTGACAGGAAAAGAGACCATAACACCATAAGATATAGAAGCAGAAGTAGGCTATTCGGCGCAGTGAGTCTGCTCTGCCATTCAATCATGGGTTGACCAATTCTTCCAGAATTCCCCTATCCCTTGCTTTCACCCCATACCCTTTGATACCCTTAAGACAAAGGCAGATTACTGGCATCTTAAAGCCAGTTGCTTTGGCCAGATGGGGCTCAACAGTCATGGTTGGTAGCTTACCTAGGAGAAGGAAATCTCTGATCTCAAACCTCCACTGCCTTGGGGACATTTCCCCTAATGGGGAAGGCTTGGGGTGTAAACCCTGAGGAAATATCTGGAGCTGGAGTCCCTAAAGTAGTCAATGTTAATTAAGTTCAATGTTGACTAGCAATTCCTACAATGTAGCTGGTGCCAAACTGTATTGATCTCTGCTGTCCCTTTGAATTCATCAACTGTGTGGAGAGGGGGAGCCTGTTGCATAGTCAACAGTTTGCTCTCCATTTGTACTGCCCTGGCTTGCATATCGACAGCTAGGATGCAACATTCAGGGTCGACCCTGGCCAACGGAGTGCCCCCTACTCAGTTAAACAGTAGTTTTTCCTTTTGTTTATACTTTTTCCAACTCTTTCCATGAAACCTCAGCTAATCGGGGCAGCCACTTAACTGGGCCAAAATGTACTGATCCCGATGTGTCCAAATTAACTGGAATCCACCACATTCCCACTCTTTTTAATACAAGGCAATAAAGTGGTTTATTAAAACTACCTATCTCCTACCAAAGATATTGTGTTTGTAGAATCTACAAACTTTGTTTGATGGATTGATACTATTAAATATGCTTTGCGGTTGTAAAAGTAAAATTAGTCTCTTGTGTGATTTGGAAATGATAACTACCACCCTTTCAAACTAATACATGATCCAGTCTAATAACACTGTGCTTGACACTACTGGCCTACAGCAAATAGGAATGGTAATAAATATTGTCTTAACAGCATTAGACACACAAGCTGCACTAACAAAAGTTAAGCAAGATACATTCATTTTGTCACAGCAGCGATTATACTCAACGTTAGGAATGGTGTCAAAATATTGCAGAATAATTAGTAAATAGTTAGTCCAAACTAAATTTGAGGCATTTTTTATGAACAAATTTCACTAATTTGTAGTTTAAGTAGTCCATGTTTGCATGCAGCAAGATGCAGATAGCATTCAAGCATGGAGTAAGTGGCAAGTAACATTTTTGCCACAAGCGATGATTATCTTCAAAAAGAGAAGGTCTAATTATCTACCCTTAAAATTCACTAGTTGTGAATCATTAATATCCTAGAATGACCTTCAATCATAAACTTAAGCAGAACAGCCGCATAAAAAACTATGTCAACAAGAATGTTCAAAGGCTGCTTATCATATGGATATTGACTCATTTCCAGAATGCTTGAAAGCTTGTCCTGTACCTGCAAAGCAAGTCCACGGTGTAAGAGAATACTTCACACTTTGCCAACAATATTCAGGAATGACTACGTCTATAAAAAGCAGTCCAGTGATTAATATTGAACTTACCATTCCCTTCATCACAATCAACCACAGTTACAGAATGTGTCAACTAAAAAATGCACCAATGCTACTCAAGAGACGACTTCAAAAACACCTTCCAAACTCCTGACCTCTAGTACCAAGATCAAAAATGGGCTAGAGGCACATACAGCAACAACACCCGCTGGTTGCCCTCCAAACCAAATCATGATCTTTCTGCTCGTGAAACATATACGTACTGTCACTGGATCTAAATTTTGAAATTACCTAGTTCATAGGTAGTAAAGATTAAAAATAAGGAGATTTCTCTTTCATTGTTTAACGTACTATGCTGTTGCAAGTGATTAAATGGGTGAAAGATAGGTGTGGACACAATCCAAAGCAGCTACACCAGTTGTCACAGTAACAGAATTCTGACATGAAATCCAAGTTTGCCAAGCTGAATGAGTTACTTAATGCGACGTATGCCATAAGATTAATTTCACACAGTCATTTCAGTGACAGTGCCATTAGCATCTCTGCTTTGTGAGAATGGATCCAGCTGTTATTTTTATCCATTTGGAAATGATGGGTCAATATAAGGAGGTGGAGACTCAGCTATTAGTCTAATTTCACATCCCTGACTTTTGCAGCATGCTACGGGCACATCATCTACCAACCTAAACTACAACATACACTCAGTGACTCTTAGCTTTGAAGACGACTTCTGGAATGTGCAGGAAAGAAACACAGTTTAGCTGGGGGAGAAAGAATATAATCTAGAAGCATGGTTACAGAGAGTGTACCATCTAGGGTAAAAGTAAAACAGAGCATCAGAAGGCTTGTGGAGGTTGCACAGATATGGTACTTGAGAGACTTGTCCACAAGAATGTTAATCATCTACTGATTAACAAGAAAACGGTGGATGGTTTGAAGAATCCTCAGAAGTTTCCGACAATCTTCTGGCAAAGTTACAACAAGAGACTGGAAAAACACATTTCCCTACTCCCTTCCGTGCCTATCCCAAATTTCTCCCTGTGGAGTGTACTATCTATACACCATCAGAGCAATATGGCTTTATGCATCAAAACAAATTTTTTGAAAATGAAATTGTTAAGCCTCAGCTAGAGAATCGTGTTCATTTCCAGGCATCACACTTTAATGAGGGATAAAAGGCTGTATGGAGAAAGCAATAAAGGCTTCCTAGAATAGCAACAGGGATGAGAGACTTGAGAGACTAAAAAAAAAATGGGAAGCTATGAAGTTTCAGCAGTTTTTGATGGAGGTGTTCAAAATCATGACTACTGAAAGGAATAGTGGAAGCAGAAGAGTAAGTAGAATATAGAGATATACTTGATAAAGGAATAAAAGGCAACAAGAATAAGCATTATTTTATGAAGCAAGTTATTATAGCCTGGAATGAATAGTCTGAGGTGGCAATGGTAATTAATTCAATCATATCTTTTCAAAGAGAAATGGATAAATAGTTTAATAGAATATATGCAGTGTTTAGGGGGAAAGCAGGAGAATGGGACTACTTAAATAGCTTGACCAAAGAGTTAAAAAAGATTGAATGGTGCCCTTTTATGCAGTGTCACTCTGAGAATCAGGTCCAACAGAACTAGTATCTTTTTCAGAAACATGTCTAACAAAGCTCAACATTAATCTTTCACTGAGAAACATAGACAGACAAGATGGAGGCATGAAAGAAAACTTTATACCTGGAATCGGTTCAGAATTAGACAAGGCTGCAGAGGTGTTGTTGACGGTAATTCCAGTATGCACACAAGGCAAAGGATTATAAAACAGAAGAAGGAGTGCAAAATGCCCGCTCTTGAAGTTCACCAGATTGCAGTTTCCCAGACAACCGGAGAATGAATATTACAATTGGCTTTTAAAATGATGAAAAATTGTGAAAATTGTGAGCATTGTTATCCGTGAACTTTTCTACAATATCACGTGGTGTCAGAGAGTCATAAAGTTATGAATCACAGAAAGTTTGTTCAGCCCTACTTGTCTATGTTAATCAAGGTATCACCCTGGGCTGTTTCCACTTGTCTGCATTTGGCCATTGGCCTCTAAATCTTTCCCATCCATACAGTTGTCCAAATATCTTGTAAATACCGTAATTTTGCCCACTTCTACCACTTCCTTTAGCAGCTCTTTCCATTCATTCAGTATTCTATGCTTCAAAGGTAAATATTTAATGTCAGAGAAATGTATACAATATACATCTTGAAATTCTTTTTCTTTGCAACCATCCACAAAAACAGACGAGTGCCCCAAGGAATGAATGAGCATTAAATGTTAGAACCCAAAGCACCCCCTGAGCTCCCCCTCCCACATGTAAGCAGCAGCAAAGCAGCGAACCCCCCCCCCCCCACCGGCAAAAAAAAGGCATCAGCACCCCCCACCGAGCACTCAAGTTTGCAGGAAACATCATTAAAGACACAGACTTGCAGTACCCCACAGATCCAGTAATTCAACATACCGCAGGCTCTCTCTCTCTCTCTCTCTAATAAGAGAAAAAGTGGTGTCCCCATTTCATAGCAAGAGGGGAGACATAACAAACAACTCGCGGAGTTCTGATGTTAAAAGTCTGCTACATCACTTTTTCTGAGCTCTGTGCCCGAAGAACTCTGGTCTCTGGGCCCACAGCCAGCAGCCATCATCCGTGCACTCCCACAACACATCAGGCAACGATACTGACCTCGAGTTTGCCCGCCCCCACAGCCACAAAATCCCAAAACTCCAAAGGCACACCAATCTTCTAGGCCGTGTCCTTGGTATATTGAATAATGGCCAGTGGTGAGATGCCGAGAGCGGGTCCCATTCCCACAAAGAACCAAAGTCAACTGAATTCCAAGTCAGGGTCTTCAAAAGAACCCTGAAAGAGAAAAATAGAGATATTAAAGATAGAAATAGAGCTGTTTCTGAAGATGCAAGCAAGCAAAGGAGTCGTCATTAAGCGCCATCGTCTCCTAAGCTCCACCCCCTTATGTGTGGAAAAACTTGTCTCTCTCATTCCCAAAGTGTTTCTCCTTGCATTTTAAACTAATGTCTTCCAGTTTTAAACACTCCTACTTTAAGAAAAAGACTGTGACAATCCATCTTATCTATCTGCCCCCATGATTTTATGAACCTCAGCCTCTTTAATTTCAAGTAAAGCAGCTTCTCCAATATTTACCCAAGTCTCATGCTTTCCAGTCCTGTCAATACCTTGTTAACCTTTTCAGCATCCTCTCTAGCAGAATCACATCTTTCCCATAGTATGACAACCAGAACTCAGGTGTGGACTCACTAACATCTTCAGCAGGGGTAACATGTCAACCCAGCTCCTGTACACAGTGTCTCAATCAATGGGGACACACATGCCATGCATACTCAATTCCTTTCCCACCTGCGGCACCACTTTCACTTTCTGCCCTAGGTTTCTCACTCTACCACACTCCACAGAGCCCTGTCATTCTCTACATATGTCTTGCCCTGGTTTAACTTCCCAAAATATATCAATTTGTACTTATCCAAATTAAATTCCATCTGCCATCCCTTGGCCCATTTTCCCAGTTGATCTAGATCCCATTGTAGCCTTAGACAACTTTCTTTACTGTCTATCACTCCACAAATTCAGGTGTCATTTGCAAACTTACTAATTATACCACCTACATTCTCATCCAACTTATTAATCTATGTGCCAAACATTAATGGATCCAGCACCAATCCTTGTGGCATACCACTGGACATAGGGCTCCAATCTGGGAAAAAACCTCACTTTTATTACCCTCTGCCTCCTTTCCCAAAGCCAATTTTGCATACAGTTGGCTAACTCTCCCTGGATCCCATTTGATCTAAACTTCCAAACTAGCCTACCATGTGAGACTTGGTAAAAAACCTTGCTAAGATCAATGTACTTTGCATTGAATTAAGTAGTTCATGAATTATTGCACTTGTACAGAGTTTCCATGGATAGCAACATAGTTTTTATGTTATTTTCTTTTACAAAACTTCAAGTATTTTTTGGGTACAAACTGTTCTTATTATTAAAAGATATTAATTAGCTTATAGGCCACTTCCATCAATCATGTGCTATTTGTTTTTCTCACTCTCTAAAAGGAGTGCACAGTTACTCCCTTGGCTATCTGAGTAGGCTGCAAGAAAACTTACACTAAATAATTACTAACAGAGGAAAAAAAACTTTCTGGTTTATTAGCAGTGCTGGAATTATAAACTAAACAGGCATATGTCTTTTAATTCCCATGTAAAGTTGTTTTGGGATTTTTCAATAAACTTAACATTTCAAGAAATATGATCCAGAGGTTGACAGGGTTGGCCAACAGCTGTTTTTTCATCACTATTTTTTTCAGCTATTGAGCTGACAAGCTCCCATCTCCCAGGTTCTTCAAAATTCCAAACCAGAATCTCTAAGTACCCGCCAGCATGTCAGGATATCCCTTTTCACCCCACATATCAATTCCCTGAAGGATCCATGCTAAAGCCAATGCTTTCAGTTAAAAATAAGAGTAAATCTGCAGATGCTGGAAATCCAAGCAACACACACAAAATGCTGGAGGAACTCAGCAGGCCAGGCAGCATCTATAAAAAAAAAAGAGTAAACAGTCAAAATTTCAGGCCAAAACTCTTCCTGACATAGATGCTGCCTAGCCTGTTGTTCCTCCAGCATTTTGTGTGTGTTGCTTTCAGTTAAAATATTCCTTTCTTGTGTTTAAGGTTAAAAATGGAGAATAATACCAAAGAGGATGCAATATATGTCATTCTAGTCTACTAGCTTTTCACCATACTCCAGCCAGACAAAGGATTACTGCCTTTAGATCATTCATATTACTTAGAATAATGTTATTAATAAACAGCCTACAGCCAGATTTTCACAACCAGTAGAATTTTTCCTGCACCTTCTGCCACAATGTGAAAACAACAGCTGGCACATCTGTAATATTGTTTGTGTTGAGAGTTGACTGTGTTGAACCATAGAACAATTAGAAGGAAAACAGAGCTCAAGTTGAAGAAAGAAAGGTCAGAGAAAGTTTAAACAACACACACAAAATGAGGGTGGAACACAGCAGGCCAGGCAGCATCTATAGGGAGAAGCACTGTCAATGTTTCGGGCCGAGACCCTTCGTCAGAACTAACTGAAAGGAAAGATAGTAAGAGATTTGAAAGTTTATCGCTTTAGATTTTACAGCTTTTATTAAATTTTGATCAAATTAAATGTTATAAATGAAGTTACAATGGCAGTATCATGGTACCAGTGATGTAACTGTGCTCTTCCCCTTGCTGATCAAAGCTTGGTAGACCATGCATTATGGAAATTTGCTCCAGCAGCCTCTGTGTCCAAGGTTGATAACTGTCATTACAGTGATTGTTGTTGTACATGTGGGGTGTAATGATTGAAAGAAAAACTGTAAAGGATCAAAATCTAAATGTACATAGCTATTGATTGAGTTAAATGGTTCAACAAGAACATACATTTTTGCTTAATACCCCCAACAGCAAGCTTCTCCACAAAAATATAATAAATAACAATGACACCACAACCTTTGCAGCAGCTACACCTTCTACTTTCCCTTTCAAGCAGCAAGGACCAGCTGTGAAGTGCGAGGGGCAGCCTCGGGATGTGAAAGACGCTTATATACTGTATACGTTCATGTTCTTATTGTGGTTGTGCCCGAGGGAAACTCAGAAACTCCGACTATTCAACACTAAGGAATCCAGTCTATTACTGGTTAAAATGCACACAAACTGCTCCTTGTAATCAACAGCAATTCAAGCGAGATCTTCATGCTTCAGTTGATGCCAGAAATAATAACATTGTTAGCAGAAGACATTCTGTGATCCCACAACAAACTAGAAGATATGCTGTTTTGTGGCAGCAGAATTGATAATTATGTCTTGTCGGATGTAAAGTGAATGTAAAGTTGTTGAGTTACCGGACTAATCAAGTAGTCATGTAACTCAACAACTTCAGGTTACTGTTGAACTAATTATTATTGGACTAATAATCCAAGCTGTTGCTCTAAAAAACCAGAAGACATCCCACCATGACTGTTGTGGAATTTAAATTCAGTTAATTAATTTACATTTAGAATTTAAAAAGCTATTATCAGGAAATTGCTTGTGAAACCACAGAATTGAATTAATGAAGTAATGTAAAATATGTATCTGGTTTTCTAATTTGCTTTAGGGAGAAATATCTATTCTACCCACCACTGCAAAGATGGCTTTACTCAGAGATAGCAGTTCTGTGACTCAGTTGATCAAAATCTCTGTTAAAAAAACTCTCCAATTAGAACCCACACCATCCAGAGTCATCAAGGCATGGGGCATGATAAAAACACACACTGCTTGATAAACCTGAACTCTCTTTCTCACTAACAGCTGAAGATATTCAAAATTTTAGAGACCCGTCCCACAGTTTCATCAAGCAACTGATTAATGTACTTACACTTACATAATTATATCTGTTAGATGACTTCCCAAACTGCTCCATTATGATCCTGGTCTATCATCCAGGCAGACTCAATAATGTTACAGTCGTGTGTTATAAGAATGACATAGGGCAAGGCCGTGCACAGGAGTGGGCCAATCGTTAATCACACTGAGAAAATACACTCAGTGGCCACTTTAATAGGTACCTCCTGCACCTAAATAGATGCTTGTGGTCACTTACATCTTTAGCCCATCCACTTCAAGATTCAACATTTTGTGCATTTGGAGATGGTCTTCTACACACCACTGTTGGAACGCAAGGTTACCTGAGTTACCGTAGCCTTCTTGTCAGCTTGAACTAATCTGGCCCCTCTCGTTAACGAGATGTTTTTGTACACAGAACTATTCTCTTTAAACTCTAGAGATTGCTGCGAGTGAAAATTCCAGAACAAGAGTGTATGAGATACTCAAGCCACCTCATCTGGCATCAACAATCATTCCACAGTCAAAGTCACTTATATCACTTCCCCATTCTGATATTTGGTTTGAACAACAACTGAAACTCTTTATCATGCCTTCATGCTTTTATGCATTGAGTTGCTGCCATATAATTGGCAGATTATATATATGCATTAATGAGCAGGTGTACAGGTGCATGTAATAAAATAACTACTCAGTTTATCTAGACAGCTCATCATTGTTTGAAGTGTTCCTTCAAAACAGCCAAAATTAAATAGGTCTCCATAACAACTGGAATCAGGAAGAAAATAAGCAAAGATGTCTTTAACTGATTGCCATGACTTATTCTGCATCAACTGATGAATCAGTACTCTTCTATAATGGAAGAAGGGTCAAGGTTGCACATAGGGCAATAGATTCCAACATTCATAACCATTACAGCAGCACCAATAACTGAACTACCCAGGATCTGAACGACTTACTTGACAAATGGGATGGCTACAGATGGTAGGATACTCATCCTCGGACATCATGGTGGTATAGTGATTGATGTAATCCTTTAACAGTGCCAGCTGTAGACCAGCGTTCAATCCCCACTGCTGACTGTAATCAGTTTGTATATTCTCCCTGTGACCGTGTGGGTATCCTTCAGATGTTCTGCTTTTCTCCACATTTCAAAGATTTACAGTCAGGGTTAACAAGTAGTGTGCATGCTATATTGGCATTAGAAGTGTTGGGAAATGTGCAGGCTGGCCAACACAACCCTCACTCATTTGATTTGATGCAAATGACACAATAGAACCTAGAAGTTTAAGATCTGAGTTGAATGGGTAATAACAGAATTCAGGTGTGGGGTAAAGAGAGAGGGATTAGAAGCCTTAGAGTTGGCAGTGCACAGGAGTGATAATGTTGATAGGTCATCATGGTGGTAAAGTGATTGATGTAACCCTATTACAGTAAGATGTATCGGAGCTGAGTGCACTGAATACTATAGTATTGAGAGGGAGCTGGGAGGCAGTAACTGTTAATTCATTGACATACAGTAGGGCAGAAGAGAAAACATACAGGTCACAGCTCCCATGCTTAAGCATTGCATTCATATAATGCAGTTAATTCTGAGTTTGAAAAAAGATCCAATATTGCATATCCAGTATTAAAATTAACTAAAAAATATTGTGGTTGTGGAGTAGAGTGCAAAGTCAAACATTTGTAACTTGGCAAATTTTAAAAGTTGAATATTTCCCATCTAACTTGTTCAGGTAAAAGTAATTTACCTCTTAACCAAAGATTTTAACTTTGAGACTTAACCTATTCTTCTTTAATCTAGAAAGCTGATTACAACCATCTTACTGAAATTGTTCAACATGGTGGACTTGTTTTAGCTGCTATTGATCTTTTCATTGTAAGTTCATATTGAAAATCTTCTCCAAATTATGGAATTGACTGCCACCTACTGTCATGGAGTATTGGTCTCCTCCATTCATGGCAGACATGGTTCTCTGGCTGTATCAGCTACACATCTGTAGTCAGGACATTGGCTTTACATGTCAAAACTTATTTCAATGCTCATACTTCAGAATTTTTTAAAGAGTTCATATGCAAATCACTATTTATCTCAGTGCTCTCAGAGCCCACCTTGGTGTTCATACATATACATCAGTGGGCATAATGAAGACCAATCCTATACTAGAGATAGCCTGAAATAGACATTAAGAAATTATGACTGTGAGAGTTCTATGGTATCATGTAGCCCAACTCAAGTAACATTAGGCATCACATATTAGTTTATATCACACTAGTAAAGGAAACTCAGTCAGTACTTTGGAAAAGTTTCAAATACAGAGGGAGCCAATCTACAATTCTCTATATCATGTTATTTCAATCTGGGGTGCGTCACAACCTATTGACTGAAAATCTTCCAGAATATCATCCTTCCAGCAAAAAGTAAACAATCCCACAGCTTCATATGCACAAGGCCGCTGGAAGCCATGGGCTAAGTGGTGGCCTTCGACCCAGAAACTTTTATGAATCCATAATGTGACCAATGAGGACTTTTGAGATTTTTCAACTTATGACTTAAATGGATAAAGACATGAGATGCAAGACTCATCAAACAGCTGCTTGACAAGCCAAGTGCACCAAATGGCCAATTTCTTTTGCAAAATAATCTGCCTCCAGAGCACAACAGAAATCATTGTCCAGAAGCTCTCCATGCACTAGAAGAAAGTATATTAAACACAAACATAATCATAACTGAAATATAAATTCATTCTTACTTGCTGCTGCACTTTGCCATTTTGGCACATAGCAAACAAAATCTCAGCTGTCAAAAGATCAAGCAAAGCAATTGACTTCTGTGGTGAACCTTATAGATGGCTGGAGGGCCATGTGCAATAATGTTCATACTAGAGCCAACTATTTATGCTTGGAAAAATGTCTGTCTTTTCAGATACTCATGAGTCCTTCATTTTCCTTCATGGAGTAAAACTGGTTCATTAGTTTTATGGTAATTGAACTCTCTGAACTCATATGGCTGTAATGTCCTCATCATCTGAACCTTCTACGTTGTCCCAAATCCATCAGTGGCCACTCCATCATTACTGGTGTGTGTCCTCACATCATCCCTTTACCATATTCACTAGCCACAGAACTGCTCTGTAGCACCAGTTGTATGTGCAATACCGGTTTCACTAAGTTGACCAATGCATACAAACACATTTGTTACTTGAGTCATACCAGCCATCTTAAAGAAGACTGTGGTTAATACAAAAATACACTGAGTAGATGGATTTTGGCATTGGATTAGTGCACTGTGTTGATTGAGGAACAATACTACCAAAATTGGAGTTTAGCAATTTATTTAACAGACTCGTTACCTCACATAGCTGAATTTTCCACCAGCACTTTTTAAAGGAATCAAGTACAAACATGTTATCTTTTAATTGAAATTTACTAGCTGCTATATTAATTTTTTCAAAATTTCTAAGTCGCAGAAGTCTACTCTGAGTAGAGTGGCAGAATACTGAAGAATCTTGTCCTCTCTTCAAGCATTTGCACAAACAAGTAACTCCCAGAAATGGGTACACTTGTAATTCCCACTTGGAGAGCTGCATGCCCAAGAGAGAAGCCTTTTAGGAAGAAGCCATATCCACTTATGATATTTAGAAGCAATTCACAAAGCAAGGAGGAAACTTGGAAGATGTTTATCAGTATGGTATCCTTACTGATACAACATCTGCAGCAGCCACAGATCAGGGAGGTCTAAGAACAGCTTGGTCACTAGCTGCTGAGGCTGTGGTCATAAATGATTAGGCATCCATTCCCTTATTCAGGCTGGTTTGGAGATAATTGCAGCTACGCATTAATGCTGCACATTAAAACGGTTCTTTGAAGCAGTTCTCCAAAAAAAAACAAATTGCTGGAGAGCCACAGATGATATAAGCATGAAGCTTGATGAAAATGCAGGCCTTCCCATTGTTGACCGTGCACACTGGTTTTGAGCATGAAACATTTCAGCTCAGAGATATGCTATGATAGAAGATTATTTCATTGCCTTCCCATCGAGTTGATGTATAACCACATATAATCTGTCATCCGTAGCAACCAATTATCGTGCTTTCATACTGCAGCATTCCATCGCGGCAGCTAGATTTATACCACCCTGCCAAATCAAAGGGTGGCTCTGAGTAACAAGTGATATCCACTGACTGCTTTGGTATTTTTGCGGGTATTAGTACAATTCCCCTTTTAAAAACGCAAGTCGAGAAAGTGATCGCTGCTCTGGAGCTGTTTAAAAGGGACAGCTTGGAACGGGTAAATCATATCAGAATTAGAATAAGAAGCAGGTTTATTATCACTAATATATATCATGCAATTCATTGTTTTGTTTCAACAGTACAGTGTGATACATAAAATAAACTATAAATTTCAATAAGAAACATATAGAAAAAAATACATAAGTAGTACAAAAAGAGAAGAAAAATAGTGAGGTAGCTTTCACAGGTTTATTGTCTGCTCAGAAATCTGTTAACAGAGGAGATGGATCTACAGTTTATAAGATCAGTATATTTTCCATTAAAATTGGATTGCACAGTGCATAAAAACACTTTAGTGATACAAAATCCAATTCTAGGCAACTAGTAAGCATTAACTAAAGCAGGTTAGCTTTAAGTGTACTAGCTATTCACAAATCTGGGCCTCTGGCTGAGCCAATAAGCCGAAGAATAACAGAGTTAGCCCTGGCTGCCAGCTGAGGACATTATAATGAGTAGGCACCATGAATTTAGTGCGCCATCTGCGCTGGTTTAATGAGATATGGATAAATTGTGCATAACAATCCTTATATCCCTTTCTTGGGCTCTATCCAATGTGCTCTCGCTGACCATCAGCAACAAAAAACAAGCAAACATGTTTTAATTTGATTGAATGGTGTTGGAAAATTGCTGGATGCATTTTTCACTTAGCTACAATACATAAAAATTGTTAATTTCTTGCTTCAGTAATATTTGTGAATTCTTCTTTGAAGTTTTAGTTTCAGGATGATATTCAATTATAAGACCACAAGACATGGGAACAGTTATTAAGCCATTTGGATATCAAGTCAATTCAAGGCCACCATCAATGGTAGCTGATTTATTTTCCCTCTCAACCCTATTATCCTCCTTCTCCCCATAATTTTGACCCCCTTATCAATTAAATAACTATCAACCTCCACTTTAAATTTGTCCATTGACTTGGCCTCCATGGCATCATCTCTGGCAATGAATTCCACAGATTCTTCACTCTCTAGCTAAAGAAATTCTCATCTGTGTTCTAAAAGGACACACTTCTATTCTGGTCCCAGAGTCTCCCACTATTTGAAACATCTTCTCCATATCCATTCTATCTGGGCCTTTTAATATTCAGTACATTTCTATAGGTTGTCCCCCTTACTCTTCTAAGCTCAAGCGAACACAGTCCCAGAACTATCAGATGTTCCTTTGCGTCATCAACAAATTGGACCACAAAGCCATTCATTCCAATTATTAATACATAACATGAAAAATAGTGGACCTAACACTAACCCCTGCAGAACACCACTAGGTACTGGCAGCTAATGAGAATTTCTACAAAATGTATTTACCTCATACTTTGACTGAAGGTACTGTCCCAATGAGGATCAACTTTGCCCTCTACTGTTATGCAACTGCAATGTTACCAGCTTAGTGCAAAAATGAGGGTCAATTGTAATGAATGGGTAACAAATCACCTCTAAGTGGTTAAGAAATGATGCATTCCTGAAATAACTGTCTAAATTGTCTATGTGATGGACTGATGTTATAGGATTATTCTATCCTGTTCATTACTTGCAGTCAACATTAAATTGGTGCTGACAGCTGCTTAATTTGTTGCTGTGCTCACGCAGCACTATCCAAGGTTCTCACTGCCTGCATGAACTAACAGAAACAAATATCATCTGTAGCTAACAAAGTCTAACACTTTAAGTTTGAGCAGGAGAATAAGTATCCTTGCATTCACAGAGAAACAATGCCCAGAATATGTACAAGAGGCAGTCAGAAGAAGCAACAACTTGGGTTCATTGCTCAAGAGCAGGAAAAAGTTTAGCTATATCAAATGAGGTGTCAAAGTGTATAAATTCATCGTCAAATGTCACTTTTCTACTACTAGGTCTGTCAAATGTCCTGATCCACAAAATTTGGTTATTTTCTGAGGAGGAGATAGACAGGAGCTACAGGGAGGTAATCACTGATAAGTTGCAGGAATCATATACTTGGATGACTGTCAGGGGAGAGAGAAGAAATGGGCAGCTGGTGCAGAGTACCGCTGTGGCCATTCACCTCAATAATAAAAATACCGCTTTGGATACTGTTGGGGGAAACGACAACCTACTGGGGGAAGCTGCAGCAATTGAGCCTCTGACACTGAGCCAGGTGCTGTTTCAAATAGTGAGGGAGTCTAGAACCAGAGGACACAACCTCACAATAGAGGGACGTCCATTTAGAACTGAGATGTAAAGGAATTTCCTTTGCCAGAAGGTGGTGAATCTGTGGAATTCATTACCACAGACGGCAGTGGAGGCCAGGTCATTGAGTGTATTTAAGGCAGAGGTTGATAGTTTCTTGATAGATCAATGTATGAAAGGTTATGGTGAGAAGACAGGAGAATGGGGATGAGAGAGAAATGGATCAGCCATGATGAAATAGTGGAACAGACTCAATGGGCTGAATGGCCTAATCCCACTCCAAAGTCTTATGGTCTTTTCAAGATCCCCAATTTCAATGGTTTGAATGTTGGCAGCCATGTGTTTAACTACCAAAACTCCAAAAAATATTCCCAAAAACTTTAGGTCACTCGCTTTTGCTTTCATCTTTGTTTCTAGCAGTACCCTTCATCTTTTTTCATATGCCCTGTGCATTAAATTTTAGATTACAATATTCATGTAAAGGGCTTTGAAACATTTAACTACTTTAAAAGTGCTTTAGAGATACAAACTATTGTTCTTAATGGTGAGGTCCATTCAAGGTATGGTAGGAACTTTTGAGATACAATCCTCATATTAAGCAGAGTTGGGATGTACAACAGAATAAACGCCATTTTTCTGATAATGCACTGGGAATATTGGAACAAGATAAGAGAAGTAAGGACATCCTCTGTCAGTGGGGGGGGGGGGGTGTCAAATTGGCTCCGTCTTAGCTCCAGTCACCACTGAAATTCTAGCCACCTGCCACAATCCCTCATTCACAAGTACGTTGTGACTACAGTTCCATAAACAAAGACAAGATATATCACAACAGCTCACCAAGTCACCTTCAATTGCACCTTCCAAACATGTAGTTTCAAACAAGCCCAAGGGCACTAGGCACATGGGAACAACACTACCGCACAGTTCCCTTCCAAATACAAAAGGTCCTAACTCCATTGTGAAAAGGCTATGATGAGGTTTGGAGCCCAGAAGGTCTGGAAAAACCCAAACTGACCATTAGAGATTAGATTATTGGCCAGTAAATTCCACATACTAGAATAGTCATTGGCAGCTTCTATTACCTTGTTGATGATTGAGTGTAGTCTGGTGGGGAAGTAATCAACAGGACTGCACATGCAAAGTGGCAGTTCTGGACCAAACTTGAGTCACTGGGAGATGCTCAGCAGCAGGGGCAGGGCTTAAATGCTATTATCCTTTACAAAGTAAAACCAAGCAACATAGGTGACAACAAGGCTTCACTCCCAGATCAGCTCAATGCCTTCTATGCTCACTTTGACTGTGGAGAAATCTTCATGAACTCCCAAGGTCCCCAGTGATTTCAGTTTGCAAGGCTGAATTGGGAGCCTCCTATGGGAGGGCAAACCCACACTAAGCATCCGGCCCAGGTGGGGCATTGGCCGAATACTAAACATCTGTGCAGATCAACTTACTGGAGTGTTCATCTTTAAATTCTGGCTGCATCAGTCTGAGTTACTCACCTGCTTCAAGCAGGCTTCAATTATACTAGTGGCCAAAAAGAACGTGGTAACCTGCATCAATGACTATCATCCGGTAGCACTTACATCCACAGTGATAAAATGCTTTGGGAGGTTGGTGATGAAACAACTCCTGTCTGAGATGTGACTTGGATCCACACCAATTTGCCTAACTGCAAAATAGATTGACAGCAGATACCATTTCATTGGCTCTTTACTCAATCCTGGAACATCTAGGCAGCCAAGATACTTACATGAAAATCCTCTTTATTGACTACAGCCCGACATTCACAATTATTATCCCCTCAATACTGATCAATAAGCTTCCAGACCTTGGCCTTGTGCAATTGGATCCTTAATTTCCTCACTTGCAGAGCCCTGTCGATTCAAATTGGTAATGACATCTCCTCCACAATCTCCATCTGTACAGGGGTACCACAATGCTGTGTGCTTTGGCCCCTGCTCTACTCACTTTATTCTTATGACTGGGAGGCTAAGCACAGCTCCAATGCTGTTTGCTGACAACACCTCTGCTGGTGGCCAAATCCAAGGTGGTGATGAACCAGCACACAAGAGGGAGACTGCAAATCTAGTTGAGTGGTGCCAGAACAACCTCTCACAAAGGAGCTGATTATTGACTTCAGGAGTAAGTCAATGAGCCAATCCTCATCAGGGGATCAGAGGTGGCAAGGGTCAACAACTTTATATCCCTTGGTGTTATCATTTTGGGGGATCTGTCCTGAGCCCAGCATGCAAGTGCAACTACAAAGAAAGCGCTGCAGCACCTCGACTTCTTTAGAAGCTTACGAACATTCGGCAAGATATCTAAAACTTTGACAAACTTCTACAGATATGCAGTGAGAGTACATTAACTGGTTGCATCATAGCCTGGTATGGAAACAACAGTTCTTGAATGGAAAATCCTACAATAAGTAGTGAATACAGCCCAGTCCATCACAGGTAAAAGCATACCCACCATTGAGCACATCTACGCAGTGCTGTCTCAAAAAAAGCAGCATCCATCATCAGGGACCCCCACCACCCAGGTCATGGTCTCTTGTCACTGCTGCCAGCAGGAAGGAGGTACAGGAGCCTCAGGACTCACACCACCAGGTTCAGGAACAGCAATTACCGCTCAACCATCAGGTTCTTGAACCAGAGCAGATAACTTCACTCACTCCATCATCTTTCTGTTCCCACAACCTATCAACTCACTTTCAAAGACTCTTCATGTCATGTTCTCAAAACTTATTGCTTAGTTATTATTATCACCTTCATATTTGCAAAGTTTGTTGTTCTTTGCACATTGCTTGTTTGTAGGTGCAGATTCTACAGTGTTTCTTGTATTTACTGTGTATGCCCACAATAAAATGAATCTCAGGGTTGTACATGGGGACATATGTGTACTTAGATAATATATTTCCCTTGACCTTTGAACTTTGAAATGGATTTATTCTCTTTTTGCAAACAACACATATCTGAACAATTTTCCATATTGTTGGACAAATACAAGAGTTGTAACTGTACTGAAGAAGGTGTTTTGGCAACAAGCATGCCTTTTTCTAGTGTGCAGGCCTTCATCAATACTCTGGTATGTTGTATGCTTTTGTTGACCGTACTGTATCCATTGCTTTCAGCCATTTCTTGATGTCATGTGTGGAACCAAATGAGCTGAGGATTGACTTCTGTGATGGGGGAAGATATCTAGAGGAAGCAGAGATAGACTACTGTGGGTTCTCCATCCTGGAGTCCACAATCTGGTTGAATGTGTTTCAAATAGTCACAAGTTGTGTCAGTGTACATTTCTGCTGCTGACAATGACCTAAAGATTACCATGGATGCACGGTTTCGAGCTGCTGGATGTTTTCTAATATATCCCATTTATTATTTTACCACAAAACGCAATGGAAGGAGTTCTCACCATGTAAAATGAAACTGTGAGCTGTTGAATATCATGCACAGATGCAGCTGCCACAGGTGAGGACCAGGTTAAAATTGATTTAGCCCTCATACTGACACACTCACTATCTGTTACAGGCCAGAGGCCACTCTGGTAGTTATATCCTTCGTGACTTGGCTGGCTCAATCTCAAGCCCTTTTTTAGATAACACTGAAGTCCCCTATTCGAAACATACTTTGTGCTCTAGCTAATCTCAGCGTTTCTTCCAAGTGTTGCTCAGCATGAAGAATCACATTCATCGGATGAGGGAGAATGGTCGGTAGTGAGAGGAAGGTTTCCTTGCCATGTTCAACCTAAAGCTATGGCACTTCATAAGATATGGAGTTACCGCTAAGGGCACTAAGGATTACATCTTTCTACCTGCATAACACTGTTCTTCTACTCTAATTGTCTGTCCTCTTGTTGAGTCGTCTTGCCAGATTATAATGGACATGTCTGATACATTGCCTTTTGCATTTAATTCTGAGTCAAGCACTTTTTTGATTAGGCTATAGGGTAGGTTTCCCAATTGAAATCTTCATCCTTACTATTGAAGCTCTGAAATTTGTTTTTTGGGGTCTCTCAGACTGAGGTCTTTACAATTATATTCTTTCTCTTTTCAAACATAGGGGCACTGGAACAAATGAATGATCTGCTAAGTCATTTCATAGGGCATTTAAGAGTCAACTAAATGGAGTGGGTCTGGAGTCACATGCGACAACAGGGAACCTGATGTGAAATCTGCTGCAGATAATGCAGGTTTCTATACAGAGTAGTGCATTCCACACTGCGTAGATACGGCGTTGCCACGGGGTATGCTTAGTGCAGCACCTGTAGTGTCTTCTATGACACCATTTAATAAAGCCAGTCACAGAGTTAACGTACAACAAAAACAGGCCCTTCAGCTCACATCTATGCTGACCATTTGCCTACCTGAGTAAAAAAACTCAAAGCTTTTAACCTTTTTTGAAACAGCTCTTAACTAAATGCAGCAATTGAGGCAACAATGTACAAAATACGTTACCACAGGGACCTTGAAGGATATAAAACATTCAATATATGTTAAACGGCTTAGTTCCCAAAAATGTAACAAACTTGTGAACAATAACCATCTACATATATAGGACATAGAATAGTACAGCACAGTACAGACCCTTCGGCCCACAATGTTATGCCAACCCTCAAACCCTGCCTCTCAAAGTGACCACAGAATGTATATAATCCACATGACTTGGGGTCAGCGATGCCCCCATATGCTCCCCAGAAATGTCTTTACCAGAGAACAAACCCTATCACAAACCTGGACTCATTTTGCATATTGTATTCTGGATCACTATCCTCTTGAGTATCGTACACATGTGCCGGTTGATCAATCTGCATCCATCCACATTTGTCATTCAGCATTCTAGTTCCTGACTGTCAGAATGTCTACAATCTCCTCACAATTGCAACTTGACAACCCTCCAAACACAACATTATCATGGAGTCCCCATCCTGAAACCTTATCTCCCAAAACTATGACTTACGCCACCTTCTCTGGTTCATTATATCCTGCACCCATCCTTCCAAGCTCACCTGTAGCAAATTCAACTGGCAAAACATTAACATTTCAGCTGTAATATTCTGTGATAGATTTGGGAATGTTCCTGTGTAAAACCAGCAGTGTCAGCCGATGGCTCTTGGATCTATTGTCCAATAACTGAATGCTGTTTTTTGGCTATCCTGTTCATAGAATATTCAGGCTCCCTATTGAATAAAAAGGGAACATAGAAATATGTTGAATTTCAGTAGAGATCACTTATATGATCAATTCTGCCACCCTTAATGTGGACAATTATCAGAAATCAGTTCCTCCCAGGTGCCATTCGTTGTAAAAACAAACTTCAGAGCTTAAATAGGTACATTCCAGATGGCAACAGTTCCAACCACTTTGAGTGAATATTAACCAGCAAAAGGAAATGTTTTTATTCCTACTGAAAGAAGATCCCATGTATGCCTTTGAAGGGACAAGCCAGCCATCTCACATCTGGAACAATGTAGTAAGCACTATTGCCTTCAGTCCTGATACATCAGGCAGGATTTCACCAAGTCCTCAATATCTGGCTCCCAACATCCTATACACATCAACACTCGGAACCACTGCTCTGTCCGTAATTCAGACAACTCTAATACTTGAGCAGCTTGTGCTCCGTTTCACTCCATCATGTCAGAGTATACTCATACATCTCCCATTACCTGCCATGGAGGAATATTAGGGGGAATGGCTTGGTAATCACTCTGGCTACAAGTAAAAATCATTTCACTACAATTTGCAGTCAAACAATTCTCCATTCCAAAGCAGTCATGCCAACACACCTGCTGTAGTATTCAGCATTAATAAGCAATATTTAATGGAGTAATCTAGATAGAACAACAAAGTAGCCTAAGCATTTGGTGCCTCAATTGCCATCATTGGAATATCTGACTTCAGGCCAAAAAAAGCTGGCAATGCTTATTATAAAGTGAAAGGTCATCCAAAAAGAAACTTTTGAATTTGAACGTTGCCCAAAAACTCTATCCTCGTACAGCAGCTGTTAATTTTAACAATGATCGTATAATGATATTCATGCTACAAACCTATGTAAATTTCTTCAGAGAAAGCCTCCATTTGTGAGTTGCCTTTCATGTTTTCAGAATCCCAATCTGCAGGCAGTCTTCTGTGGCTCTTTACCTCAAAAATTATCTTAGGCTTTCTTGTCTGTTGGATCTTCATGACACAAGATCTCTTTGAGTCACAGAATAAAAGAACACTACAGCACAGAAACAGGTCCTTTGGCCCATCTAGTCTGTGTCAAACTATTAATCTGCCTCGTCCCCTTGTCCTGCAGATAGACCATGTCCTCCATACCCCTCCCATCCATGTACCTACCTGAATTTCTCTTTAGTATTGAAATCAAAGCCACATCCACCACTTCTGCTGGCAGGTTGTTCCACACTCTCATCAGCCTCTAATTGAAGAAGGTGCCCCTCATGTTCTCCTTAAACATTTCGCACTTTACCCTTAACCCACTGTTATATGCTGAGGGGGTAGTGCAGAGTACATTGGACACCATCATGTAGGCTATCCAACTGAACTTTATTGACAACACAGCTTGTACAATATGTGAACTCCTCCCAAGTGGGAGCAGCTGATTGTGTGGCATTGGATTAACTCATTAACTACCACAACACCCATGACTTCTAGTTCCAGTTTCACCAAACCTTAATGCAAAAAGCCCACTTCCATTTACTGTCTGTTCCCTCATAATTTTGTATACCTCTATCAAATCTCTCTTCATTCTTACATACTTTACTTCATTGTCACCAAACAATTGATACTAGAGCGTACAATCATCACAGTGTTATTCGTTTCTACGCTTCGCGCTCCCTGAAGTACAAATAGAAGTAAATATAATAAAAATTTAAATTATAAATCATAATTAGAAAATAGAAAAGGGAAAGTATGGTAGTGCAAGTCAGGTCAAGATGTTTGGAAGGTATGGCCCAGATCCGGGTCAGGATCTGTTTAGCAGTCTTATCACAGTTGGAAAGAAGCTGTTCCCAAATTTGGCTGTATGAATCTTCATGCTCCTGAACCTTCTTCCAGAGGGAAGTGGGACAAAAAGTGTGTTGGCTGGGTGGGTCTTGTCCTTGATTATCCTGGCAGCACTGTTCCGACAGTGTGTGTTGTGAAGTGAGTCCAAGGAGGGAAGATTGGTTTGTGTGATGTGCTGGGCTATGTTCACGATCTTCTGCAGCTTCTTCCAGTCTTGAACAGGACAAATTCCATACCAGGTTGTGATGCACCCTAGAAGAATGCTTTCTACGGTGCACCTATAAAAATTAGTGAGGGTTTTAGGGGACAAGCCAAATTACTTCAGCTTTCTTAGGAAGTAAAGGTGCTGGTGGGCCTTCTTGGCAGTGGACTCTGTTTGGTTAGACCAAGTCAGGTCATTTGAGATATTCACCCTGAGGAACTTAAAGCTTTTGACCTGTTCCACCTGCGCACCACCGATGTAGATGGGGTTGTGCAGTCTGCTACTCCTTCTGAGATCAACAACCAATTCCTTCCTCTTGCTGACATTGGGGGATAGGTTATTGTCTTCGCACCATGCCACCAGTTTCTTAATTTCCTCTCTGTACTCAGAATCATCATTACCCAAGATATGGCCTACAATTCTGGTGTCATCAGCAAACATATATTGAGTTATTACATTCTCCTAAACTATTCACCCTTTCCCAATAACTCAGGTCCTCGTGTCCTGGCAATGTCTTTGTAAATTTTCTCTGCACACTTTCGATCTTATTCCTATTCTCTTTTATCTTAATCTTAATTTTATTCTTTTTCTCTCTTTTCTGAGCTAGGGTACGAAAACGGTACACAATACTCCAAATTAGGCCTCACCAGCACAAGACCAAAAGACCATAAGATATAGGAGCAGAATGAAGCCATTTGGCCCATAGAGACTGCTCTGCCATTTCATCAAGGCTGATCCATTTCCCTTTAAGCCCAATCTCCTGCCTTCTCCCCATAACAGTTCATGCCCTGACTAATTTAGAACCTAGCAATTTCTGCCTTAAATATACCCAATGACTTGTCCTCCACAGCTGCGTGTGGCAATGAATTCCACAGATTCACAACTCTCTGGCTAAAGAAATTCCTCCTCATCTCCATTCTAAATAGAAATCCCTCTATACTGAGGCTGTGTTCTCTGGTCTAGACTCCCCCATTATAGGAAACATCCTCTCCACATCCACTCTTTTGAGGCCTTTCAACATTCGATAGATTTCAATGAGATCGCCGCTAATTCATCTGAATTCTAATAGGTGCAAGCCAAGAGGGAACAAATATCCTAAGCCTTTCAATCCTGGAATCATTTCCGAGAAGCTCCTTTGAATCCTCTCCAATGTCATACATCCTTTCTTCGATAAGGTGCCGAAAGCTTCTCACAATACTCCAAGTGAGGCCTCACTGGTGCCTTATAAAGCCTCAACAATACATCCTTTAATATTCTAGTCCTCATCTTATACAACTTAACCCATGACCTCTAGTTCTCATTTTTTCAATATCTTATATCACTTCAATGCTTTGATTTATGAAAGCCCAATGAGTCTAAAGCTCTATTTATGGCCCTATCTACCTATGATGCCACTTTCAAGACATTATGGACCTGTTTTCCCAGATCCCTCTGTTCTACCATATTCCACTGTGCCCTACTGCTTACCATGTAAATCCTATGCCATATTGTCCACCCTATGTGCAATATCTCACATGCCTGCATTAAATTCCATCTGCCATTGTTCGACCCATTTTACAGCTGGTCCTGATCCTGTTTCAATAGCTTTTCTCACTATTCACTACACTCACCAGTCTTGGTGTCAAGAAGATAATTTGTTGAAGACACTTTCTGCCACCAACTTACGTGGTCTTGTGGACAAGGAAGATAATGTTCTCTGCTCATGGTTGATGCCTGCCTCACATTTTCAAGTATTTCCATTGCCAGGACCTACCTTAAATTCCCTTTCTACAGCTCCATCAAAATTCTCTTTTCAACCAGTCTGCACACCAAACAATCTTTCAAAGGAACCCTTGGAAGTTGCACCTCCTTTCCAGGAGCTTCATCCTCATCACATGGTCTTCTGATCTCTGGTTGCATATCATCATTGTGTTGCTTGCAAAAAACGCAGATGATTCTGAATTAAAATATCCCTTCAAGTAGTTTACATATCTGTGTAGGAGCCTCCATCCACAGCTCATGGTGCAAATAGGCTCATTGTTGGTTCATATGTCACCAACCCAACCACAGTATTGCCTCTCCATTCACATGTGTGTTACTCTGTCTCCTTCACTGGGACCTCAGCAATACCATCTGCTCCGCATCCTCTCTATAAAAAAACCAAACAGCTGTAACTTCTCATTCTTTTCCACCTCACCAGGCCATTATTTGCTATCAGTGTCGATCCAACAATAGAACCTCATTCGTTTGCATTATATTTTGTTACTACCCCTGGTACTTCCACAAGTAGCAAAATCCCAAACTCATCTCCAATGCATGATCTTTGCATTTTTCTACTAAGTTATTTAGCATAGAGGGTAAAAAGGTTGAAGCATCCTTTATTGGAGATGAATGACATTCAGCTAACTGCATTGGCTGGTATAACAGAGTATCAAAATTCATACCACATCCTGCACAAGATTATGCACACAGATTAAATATTATACTGCACATATTGGATAGTGTATGTTGTATGACATTTTACTTGGTTATGAACCTCAACATAGGAATGTTATGGCCTCACCTGTGTTATTTAAAGGACATATCCCTCACTTGCGACATAACTGAGGTTAACAATAGTGATAGTTACTCCAGAATGGTAAGTTCCTGGTTTCTCACAACATCCCCACTCTTCACTAAAGCTCTCTCTATATCTTTTGAAGTTGCTATCCAGAAGCTAGCTTGTTTGATATAGCCAGTAGATAATTCTCCCTGTAATAAATTCTGTTGCCAAGTAAGATTTTCAGACCCTTCAAGTTGTTGATTGTGTTCAAGTTCAACAACATCTTTCTGTTTTTTAGAGATTTTTTAGAGATAAGCTCTAAAATTGCAGTTGGGAGTACAACCTGGTACCTGCTTGAAATATTTAAAAAATTGGGAAACTTTGCCAGGGTTCATTGCAAGTTTGAATATGATAAAGTGATACCACTAAGTTAGGTAAAATAAACAGGATCCATGACTTAAAACATTACTAAATCACTTAATATTTTGAAACTGCTCATGGTGCACAAAAGAACTTTGAGGTTAATGGTTCAAACAAAGTTCATAATTACCTTTCACACAACTGCAAATGAAATAAAGTAAGTTTAATGAAATAAAAAGATTCTCATGACAAGCCATTGCTGATGCTTAATCACTGAGGCCAATTAACTAGAGGAAGAAAATTTCTCATTTGGTTCAAATTTGCTTACAAGGTCAGCATAATAAGAACCACACAAACTAATTATAGATTAGGCATGAAGTGTACCCTGTAAAAGAGCTCAATTACATTAAATTTCTCACCTCCTTGGGAGGTATAGTAAGCAGGCAGCATTAAATATTGAAATACTTTATTCAATTATAAGCAGCAAGGTTTTTTCCCTTCAATAGAAAGATCTGTAATAATATTTATGCAGGCAAGGTTTTCCTGATGACATTGATAACTGGCTGATTCAGAACCATCATGCCATGTATCAAATAAGCTCATCACTTGCCCACTGTGCTTTTAACCAGATACTTATAGCTATAACAGAGCCTACTCTATCTCCAAACGAGCAGCAGTTGTAATAAGGAGAATTATCATAGAATACAAAATATTTAGAGATTCAGCAGCTCTTCATCAATTCATTCCTAATATGATTTATTGGGATTATAAAATGCCACATGAGTTTCAAAAGATGAATGAAGTATACAAACAATCACTTACTTTACCATTTGATCGGCCATGATTTGTAGATTCCAGGTATTTAGTGTGGAATTCCTTATTTAATTATTCCTTTCTTATGAAAGTTTATCTACATTATCTTAGAATTGTTTGCACCAGCATCTGACTCTAACTACAGCATAGTATTTGCAATTGCTAGAATTCTCGACACTAAGCTATTGACACAGATACTCTACTCCAATTTCCGCCATTGCCAAATATGATCAGGTGACAGAAGGGAAGATTCAAAGGTATTCTCAAAGTTTCCTTGACTTATGGGAATCTTGGCACATAACTTCTCAAAATGAAGACATGCCTTTGGAATAGTGTTAGGAACCTCACATTCATGCATTAGGAGCTGACAGAAAATGTGCATAAATGGTAGCAGAAAGGCACCACTTCTCAGATTACCTAAACACTTGCTACATCCAGTATTTCCTGCCATGTCAGTAGCAAAATCTTCTGAAAAATCACAGAAGTGGAATGGGAGCAAGTCATCTTCGATCTCAAGGCAATGCCTGAGAAAATGTGCAAAATATTTATGACTTTCATAATCCCAGGAACTATTTTCAGATTCCATTTTGTTAAGGTATTGTGTCTTCAAAGGCAAGGGTTAGGGTTAGGGTATTAACTTAATACCATAATAAGTATTAATTTAATGAATCAGTAAGGATGCTGGTACAACAATGTTATAATGGTTAGTTCTTCGGAAAAGGGAACTTTAGAATAAATTGAACAGCTGCATGAAGATAACACAAAACTAACACTTCCATAGCTCGTTAGGTAAACAATCCAAGGAGAGGTAATATATAGGAAATGCTTAGACTTTGTAACTGAAATGCAATACTAATCTGCCTTCCTTTTTTAAGTGCCTTAAAAATGTTTTCAATTTATTTCAGATGAATGCCTCAATGAATTTTATCTGGTAGTGCATACATCCATTGTGATTTCATGCTTTGAGACGTTGGTCATGAAGCATGTCAACTCCTGCCTGAGGAGCAACCCAGGTCCACCCCAATTTGCCTATCATCACAGCAGCTGCCATTTCAGTGGCTCTCTATTTAGCTCTGGATAATGAAGATGAACTTTATCGTCTACTGCTCAGCAACCATTGCTATCATCCCCTCAAAATTCATCACTAAGCTCCAAGACCTGGGTATCAGTAACTCCCTGTTAAACTGGATCTTCAATTTCCTCAGTATTAGACTCCGGTTAGTATTATGGGCAACGGCATCTCCTCCACACTCACTGTTAGGATAGGTAGGCCACAGGCCATGTGCTTAACCCACAGCTCTATTTACTTTATACTTACGATTGTATGGCTAAGTACAGCTCCAATGACACCTTTAAGTTTACTGATGACTGTTCTTGGCTGAATCAAAGGTGGTGACAAATCAGTTTATAGGAGAGAATGTCAACAAAACCAAAAAGCCGATTATCCACTGCAGGAAGAAGACAGAGGTCAATGAGCCAGTCCTCATTGGGGGAATGGAAGTGGAAAAGATCAGTAGCTTTAAATTCCTGGGCATCCACATATCAGAGGACCTACCCTGGGACGATCACAAAGAAGGTACAAAAAAAGCCTCTACTTTCTTAGAAATTTGCATAGATTTGGAATGTTACCTAAAACTTCTATAGCTGTACGGTGGAGAGCATCTTAACGAGTTGTATTATAGCCTGGTATTGAAACACCAATGCCCACAAACAGAAAAGGCTACAGGAAGTGATACATACAGCCCAGCCATCACAGGCAAAACCTTTCCAGCCAGTGAGTATGTTTAACTGGAAAACTACCACAAGAAACCTGAACCAATCATCAAAGACCTCTACCATCCAGTGTATGCCTCTTCTTAGTACTACCATTGTGCAGAGGATAAAGAAGCCTTAGGTCCCACACCACATGCTCATGAACAGTTACTACCCTACAACTTATCAGATTCCTGAACTAACATGGATAACTTCATTCACCACTGCTCTGAACCGATTCTACAACCTATAGACTCCCTTTCAAGGACAATTTACAACTCATGTTCTCAGTAATTATTTTTTATTTGCACTTCTCCTCACCTACCACCCATGAGCCTCCTCATCCAACACCTCATTCTCCACAACTTCCACCATCTTCAACAGGATGCTACTGCCAAACACATCTTTACCTCCCCTCCATTCTCTGCTTTCTACAGGGCTCACTCATACCATGATTTCCTTATCCATTCATCACTCCCCACTAACTTCCCTCCTGGCACATATCCCTGAAAGTGTTAGAAATGCTACATCTGCCTGTTCACCACCTCCCTTACCTCCATTCGGGATCATACAGTCCTTCTAGGTAAGGCAACACTTCACCTGCAAATCTGTTGGTCCTCTATATCGGTGAGAACCAATATAAGTGGGGGACTACTTTATTGAACACTTCTGCTCCGGCTGCAAAAGCCACAATTTCCCAGTGGCCAACCATTTTAATTCTATTCCAACAAGTTGGTCCATGGCTTGCTCTTCTGCCTCTCTCACTATGGAAGAGCAACACATATTTCATCCTAATAGCTTCCAACATGATGGCGTGAACACCGATTTCTTCTTCTAGTAATTTTCTTCCTCTCCTTCCCTCTTCTGTTCCCCTCTCTGACCTCTTACCACTTTTCTTCACCTGCCTTTTACCTCCCCCTGGTGCCCCTTCTTTCCTTTCTCTCATGGTCCACTCTCCTTTCCTTTCAGATTCCGTCTTCTTCAGCTCTTTACCCCTTCCCGCCAGGCTGACTCACCCATCACCTTCAAACTAGTCCTCCTTCCCCTCCCCCCTCATTTTCATTCTGCCATCTTCCCCCTTCCTTTCCAGTCCAAAAGAAGCGTCTTGGCCAGAAATGCCGACTGTTTATTCATTTCCACAGATGCTGCCTGACCTGCTGAGTTCCTCTAGGATTTTGTGTATTTTGCTCTGTATTTCCAGCCAGGACCTGCATAGTCTAGTGTGTGGCTTATTGGCACAGTCTGTTTCCTTTTGCACATTCATTGTTTGTCATTCTTTGTCTGTTTATGAATAGTTTTTCATTAATTTATATCAGATTTCTTCTTTCCTATAAATGCCTGCAAGAAAGTTAATTTCAAGGTAGTGCATGATAGCATATATGTACTTTGATAATAAATTTACTTTGCACTTTTGAACTTGAGAAATTTCAATTTTTGTAAAACCTTCAGCATCTAAAATTTAAATAGCATCTTTGATGCCTCAGATGTCTCAAGACACTTCAATGTTTTGAGACAGCCATGGTACTGTAGATGAAAGGTCCTCAACCTGAAACATTAACAATCGCTTTTTTTGTCCGTAGATGCTGTCTGCCCTGCTAGGTATTTCCAGCATTTAGTTTTTCTGTAAAATTTATTGGGTTCAGTTCACGTGCATCTTTAAAATCTATTTGAAATCTGAAGCCAATATGCTAGAAAATTATCTTACTGGTTCTTAAATGCAACAAAACTTTTAAAAGTTGATGTTTCTAAACATTGATTTTCAATATTAGTTTGAGAAAGTTGCAATTTTAAAATGTAATCCAGTGCAGCATCAATTTTTGAAAATCAAATTGGAAATTTTATCATTTATGACATAGCATAGCAACTAAAGCTGTTAAAATCCTTGAGTTATCTAAGAGATGGTACCGCATGAATTAAAGTTGGATTGATCTAGCTTAAAACCTTTATATTTTCTTTTGCTTATCTGTGCTGGAGGTCATATCTGTCAGTCAAATATGTAGTAATCTGTAAGAAAATAAGAAAGAGAATTAGGTGTCAGCCTCATACCTCCAATAGATCATGGTTGATCTCTTATCATGGCACGACTTTCCTTCATGAACTACAAACCTCAATATATCTTTCAGATCATATAATAAATCAATTATATGATTAAAAATAATTTTCCCTGTTCCAATGAGAAGTTAACAACTTGAAACCTTAAACTTTGTTTCCTTTTCCACAGTTGTTGCTGCACCTACCTAGTAATTCCAGTGTTTTTTTGTTCATATATTTATTAGATATAAGGTGTGTTTGATCAAGCTGCATTCCTTCCTCGGCAAAACAGTTGGCATGGAAACCTGGAGTCAATCACAGAAGGGGTGCCATTTGAAACATTACTGATCCACATCTCCTGGCTAGAAACCATGACTGATGAGATAGAAATCTTTCGGAACATTTTCATAGCTAAAATATTTGTAATATTTTGGTTCATTAATTGCGGATGTTCTATGGGTTCAATTGTTGCAGAGTGCTCATTTGCCTAATTGCCAGAGATAACATAGGTAGTAAGGTAGTAAGAGCTCATGTCTTCTCCCTTGAATGGTTGGGTCTACAAGCCAGAAAAATGTAACCAACCAAGGAGAATATGCACAATTGGCCTATATTTCCTAATTGGCCATATGGCTGTGCAACAGATGCCCCAGATCAAAGCATGAGCTGGATGTGGCATTAATTTTCATTAGTAGTCCATTCCAGTCTCTGATCCTGCTAGCCAACATTGGATTCGTCAATTCTGGTTTATTTAAAAATCAAATCAGGATTAAATCAACCTCATTCAAATTTTAGGGGTGGTCTATTCTTATTTTTCCTCATTCTATCATTTAGGATTTAAATGATAGTTTGTTTCCAACAGTCCCTGAAACATATAACTAGAGAATAAAGATCATTTTCATGTGCCCGGTAAGAAGGTATCCCTTATTTTCTATATAGCATGTAAGCCTTAACTGTTTGCTCTAACAGAACAGAATGTGCTGTGTGCCTGTATAAACAAACATAAATGTGATGTCTATGGTAAGCCTGCTTTCCTGATGTGTAGAAGGTTACACTGGGTGAATAAAGTATTTCAGTTTTCTGACTTTTCCCATCCAGTCCTATAAAGTGTTATAAGATTCTATTTGCATTTAACCTTGATTTTAGTTCAGACTATAATTTACCCAACATTTTAATTATTGCTAGTAACAGTTCCTCTGCAACAAATAAGGTTTACAGAGGGTTTTTCCCCACCATCCTGAAGTTAGATGAAGAAGAGTTCAAACATAGTGTATATCCATACCAGAGGGTCAATGGAAATCTAACAGCAAACTGCAATGGGATGCCCATAAATAATAGGTATCGTCAATTGCACAATATTTCAGAAGGAGATCTCATCATGCACTTGGGACTGGGGATAGCAGAGCATTCAGACCACCGCACCAACGAATCACTCTCTGGACCCAGAGGAGACAGATCCAGATTACAGGTGTCCAATGCACAACTTGGTGCTTCTCAGAGTCAGTTCTCTGCACAATCTGAGCAGGACCCTGCTCAGGATGAAGAAGTGTGTGAGTGTTGAGAAACTCGTCCACTGCTACTACAGATGAACCCAAGGAAGGGTCATGTGCTCCTGAAGGACAGAAAGCTATTCATCTGTGACATTATTCTGATCGTGTGAGAGAAGCCCACTCACACAAGCTGCTGACGTTCAGCATCCCTTCTCTCCAGGAGAACAAGAAGTTGTTAACAGCAACAACCCGTTCATGAGGGGCACTTCACTCTTCAGCTGCTGTTGGTGTATTGCTGTTACTGAAGAGCTTCAAGCAGATATCATGTACTCTTGCTGGATGAATATGAGAATGCGATGGAAGTAAAAAGATCAAACAACACACACAAAATGCTGGTGGAACACAGCAGGCCAGGCAGCATCTATAATGAGAAGCACTGTCGACGTTTCTGGCCGAGACCCTTCGTCAGGACTAACTGAAAGGAGAGGTACGATTTGAAAGTAGTGCGGGGAGGGGGAAATGTGAAATGATAAGAGTAGACCAGAGGGGATGGGATGTGATTGGCTAAAGGGATACAGAGCTGGAAAAGGGAAAACATCATGGGATGGGAGGCCTTGGGAGAAAGAAAGGTGGGGGAGGAGCACCAGAGGGAGGTGGAGAACAGGCAAACAACTAACTATGTCAGGGATGGGGTAAGAAGGGGGGAGGGGCATTAACGGAAGTTAGAGAAGTTTATGTTCATGCCATCAGGTTGGAGGCTACCCAGCCGGTATGTAAGGTGTTGTTTCTCCAACCTGAGTTTGGATTCATTTTGACAATAGAGGAGGCCATGGATAGACATATCAGAGTGGGAATGGGACGTAGAATTAAAATGTGTGGCCACTGGAACATCTTGCTTTTTCTGGCAGACCGAGCATGGGTGTTCAGTGAAACGGTCTCCCAGTCTGTGTCGAGTCTCACCAATATATAAAAGGCAACACCGGGAGCACCGGACGCAGAATACCACACCAACCAACTCACAGGTGAAATGTTGCCTCACCTGGAAGGACTGTCTGGGGCCCTGAATGGTGGTGAGGGAGGAAGTGTAAGGGCAGGTGTAGCACTTGTTCCGTTTACAAGGATAAGTGCCAAGAGGGAGATCGGTAGGAATGGATGGGGGGGACAAGTGGACAAGGGAGTTGCGTAAGGAGCGATCCCTGTGAAAAGCAGAAAGGGGGGAGGGAAAAATGTGTTTGGTAGTGGGAACCCGTTGGAGGTGGCGGAAGTTATGGAGAATTATACGTTGGACCTGGAGAGCAGAGTTTATGGTGGACGAAGGGAAGCCCCTTTGTTTAAAAAAGGAAGACATCTCCTTTGTCCTGGAATGAAAAGCCTCATCCTGAGAGCAGATGCGGCGGAGATGGAGGAATTGTGAGAAGGAGATAGTCTTTTTGCAAGAGACAGGGTGGGAAGAGGAATAGTCCAGGTAGCTGTGAGAGTCTGTAGGCATAAAGTAGATATCAGTAGATAGGCCGTCTCCAGAGATGGAGACAGAAACATCAAGAAAGGGAGGGAGGTGTTGAAAATGGACCAGGTAAATTTGAGGGCAGGGTGAAAGTTGGACCCAAAGTTAATGAAGTCGACGAGCTCAGCATGCGTGCAGGAGGCAGCGCCAATGCAGTCATCGATGTAGCGAATGAAAAGAGAGGGACGGATATCCGTATAGACTTGGAACATGGACTGTTCCACAAAGCCAACAAAAAGGCAGGCATAACTGGGACCCATATGGGCGCCCATGGCTACACCCTTGGTTTGGAGGAAGTGGGAGGAGCCAGAGGAGAAATTATTGAGAGTAAGAACTAATTCTGCTAGACGGAGGAGAGTGGAGGTAGAGGGGAATTGGTTAGGTTTGGAATCCAAAAAGAAGCGAAGAGCTTTGAGACCATCCCAGTGGGGGATGGAGGTATATAGGGACTGGATGTCCATGGTGAAAATAAGACGGTGAGGGCCAGGGAGCTTAAGATCATTGAAAAAATTCAAAGCGTGAGAAGTGTCACAAACATAGCTGGGAAGAGATTGAACAAGAGGGGATAAGACAGTGTCAAGGTATGCAGAAATGAGTTCAGTGGGGCAGGAGCAAGCTGAGACAATAGGTCTACCTGGACAGGCAAGTTTGTGGATCTTGGGTAGGAGGTAGAAACGGGAAGTGCGGGGTGTGGGAATTATGAGGTTTGTGGCAGTGGATGGGAAATCCCCAGAGCTGATAAGGTTGGTGATGGTATATGAGACAATGGCCTGGTGCTCCTTAGTGGGCTCATGATCAAGGGGTAAATAAGAGGAGGTATCAGAGAGTTGTAGTTGTGCCTCGGCCAGGTAGAGGTCAGTACGCCAGACAACAACAGCTCCCCCTTATCAGCAGGTTTTATAGTGAGGTTGGGATTGGTGCGGAGGGAGCGGAGAGCAGAGCATTCGGAAGGAGTGAGGTTGGAATTGGAACAGGATGTGGTGAAGTCAAGACGTTTGATGTCCTGTCGGCAATTAGCAATAAAGAGATCCAGAGCAGGTAGAAGACCAGAGCGGGGTGTCCATGAAGAGGAGGAGGGTCAAAGACGGGAGAAGGGGTCATTGGTGGGGGTAGGAGAATCCTTGCCAAAGAAGTAAGCTCGGAGACGGAGCCGGCGAAAGAAGAGTTCAGCATCATGGTGTACGCGGAACTCACTGAGGTATGGGAGAAGGGGAACAAAGGTGAGGTCCTTAATGAGGACAGAGCACTCTGCCTCAGAGAGTTGAAGGTCGGAGGGAATGGTAAAGACCCGGCACGGATGAGAGATGGGATCAGAAGGGGGAAGGAGGCTGGTAGTGTCGGTGGAGAGGGAAGGGTTGGGGTGAGAGGAAGTCGGAGCCTCTGAGGGCCCAGGAGCTGACAATGGGATCTGAGGGAGAGGGGATTGCAGGGTGGTGGTGGGGGAAGGGGAGATGGGAGTCACAATCGCAGCATGTGAAGACCCGGCCTGGAGTTCAAGGTTGGAGTCGCAGTCGGTGGTTGTGCAATCGCTTTGAAGCTGTCCATGGTCATTGGAACCCGTGGTGATGGTGCTGGATTCCGGGTTTTCAATATGCCCATGGTTGCTGGGGCAGCCGAGCTCGACAGCTGGGGCCAATCCATGGCCGTTGGAACACTCAGTGATGGTGCTGGAGTCCGGGTTTTCAATATGCCCTGGGTAGTTGGGGCAGCCGAGATCGACGGCCGGGCCCGGGGCCGCGATACGAAGTCCACGCTGGGGTCTGCAGATGGAAGATCTTGCGATCCTTGCAGGACGTGAGAAAGTCAAAGAAGCAGCGGTTGTACGCATGGATCCAACAAAGGATGAAATAACGGACAGGTCTATTGCAAACGGAGAAAAAGGTGTCCCGGAGGCGTGGAAGGGATTGTGATAGGGACGCCAGGTACCTTCTCATGGCAGAGAGTGTCACCCTCAGAGCTCGACGGGAGAAACAACGGGAGGCAGAGTCAATTAAATGTGAGTACCTGGGATCCTCAGAAGGTCCAATTTGAGAAGCTCGAAAATGGATCCTGAAGACAACTGGAGTCGGTTAGTGGCAGAGGCACATTCCAAGGAAGGATATATGGCTGTAATAGCGGGTCTGGTTCAAAATATGATGGAAAAGTTGAAGGGCCAAAGGAATTATAGATGGGGAACAGTGAGAGAGGGTTTCACTGAACTCCCATCGAAGAGATTTAAACTTCTTCAGTGTAGGCATCACTGGCAGAGGCTTCGCAGTAGTGAATTTAAAGAGCAAAAACGAGGAAATCTGCAGATGCTGGAAATTCAAACAACACACACAAAATGCTGGTGGAACACAGCAGGCCAGACAGCATCTATAAGTAGAAGCACTGTCGACATTTTGGGCGGAGAAGTAAAAAGATGTTGTGTTGTCTCCAGATGAGCATTCTCCAAAACCAGGTGGTGCTGTGTGATGTTTATGTTGCAATTTCTCCCCTGAACAGAGGCGATTATCTCCTGGCCCCACTCAATCACCTGTGAATGCAAGGAGGTGGACTTCTGTATGCTCCTTGTCAACAGTTGCATTTCATCATTTCATGCACTGCTTGGTTGTGTTATGAGATCATCCTGATTGTGGTCTTCATCTGTCTCCTCGGGGAGAGTAGAGATCCATGAACTTCCCATCCAGCAAGTGCCCACTTGAGATTCGTTATATTCCTGTCAGGTTACATTCTACTTGTCACACTGACATAGAGGCTCTAACATAGATTGCTGAAGTTCTGGAAAACCTAGCCATTCCACCCACAGAGACTTCTGATAGAGGATGCTGGAATTTAACTCCAAATTCTGATGCCCTGAGCAGTAATAGCATCATGCAAACCGCTAAGTTACAGTGGTCAATGGAAATCTAACAGCAAAGAGCTTAGTTAATTATGGGATGCCCAAGTCTAATCATTTGCACAGATATTTCAAAAAGAGAGTTGATGATGCATTGGAATAAGCGTGCCTGGACTGGGCAAACAGCAGAAATAGGACCCAGGACACAAAGAGCTGGGTCCAGGTTCGGTGGAGATGGTACAATGTCAAAATTAGGATGGCAAATGGAATGTTAGCTTATAATGAGCTGGTTTGATTACAGTAATAAAGAAGCCTTATTGCAGTTATATAAGGCATTGTTGAGTTTGTTGTTGGGGTATTTTGTAGAGTTTTGTTAATCTAACCTAAGAAAGGATGCTGCATTTGCCGCAGAGGGGATGCAGGGAAATTTGACTAGACTGATTCTAGGAATAGTGAGAGTATGAGTAAATTGGGACAGTAGTTGTTGTTTAGATGAATAAGAGATCTTACAGAAAAATCCTTAAAGTGCTTATCAAGCTACAAGGAAAACAACTGAACAGTCTAGGACTAGACAAACTGTTTTAAAATAAGGAATAGAGCAATTTGGAAAGAGATCATAAAAAAATTTCTTCTCTAATAACGTGAAAAACTGAGGTCTGTGGAGACTCATTCATCAAATTCATTCCAAACAGATTTATGGATTTCTGAACTTTAATGGAGTCAAGACATATCATGATAGAGTTGGAAAATGGTGTGGATGTTGTAGCCATGCTATTGAAGAATACACTCTGCATCAGCAGGCTCAAAAAGATAAAATGGCTTCTCCTGCTCCAGTTTCTTATGGTCTATGCAAAAATAAACTCTCAAGGTCTCTAGAGGAGGTGGACAGACACTGGAGAAGTTTCCAAACCCGGGGTGTGGTGAAGCCAACAAGGGACATTGGCAAGAAATAAGCAGTAAGACAATTCACTGTAGTTTCAAGCATTCTGGCTTAAAATGCCAGAAATGGCTGGAAGTGAAAATGAATTTAGTTCATTGTTTCACCAAGTCAGAAACTACGAAGAATTTGGAAACATCGACAATCACCTTGAATCTTATGTTAAAACGAGGATTTGAAGGAAGCAAACACCAAAAGCACTGTATGAAGGCAACCCATCATCTACACTGATGTCTGCACGGACTGTGGACATTTACAGTAAAAGGAACAAGACAGCATATCCATCTGTAACCATTATGAACTAATACAGTTTTATTCTACTGTAGTAGCATTGATAGTGTTCTAATTTATTCTGTATTCCATTTTATTACATCATTTATTACTCAATTAAGTCTGGTAGCACGAGGGGTGGTGGGGTTAAGCTTCACCACCCCTTTACACTCTTGAAGTATTCACCAATTTGAACAAGAACTGATGAATAGGCCAGCTGAGTTTTGCCAAAAGACCTCCATTTCCCCTTAGTTTGTCTACATTTGCTCTGCGAGTTTTAGGTTCACAGCTAATAACTTTTAAGTATTTTCATATTCAAGAAACTTTATTAATATGAAAAGGCAATCTTGTTCGATGCTGTAGGGCTTAACGCAGGGCTTAGATGATGAGCAATCTAATCTGATAGACCTATCTTCAATCCCCTTTTTTCAGTTCTATCTAAATGTCCCTTGGCCTCTCCACACCCTGGCTATAGAACCCTTGCCAGTGTCTGTCCTCTTCCACTAGAGACAAAGTGAATCTGTAGACATTTGGATAAAGAACTTCTCATCAGTCATCAAAAGCATCTGTGCATCTTCAAATTTGAAGGAGAGCAGCCAGGTGGGAGATACTGTTATGTGACCATATGACCTGGAAACCCACCCAAAATTGCAACATTGGAAAACACTGCAAATGATATGATTTCCCCATTTATGTATTAGTTGGTGTAATCTTGGTATAAACTTTCTGCAGAATCTAGCATTGTTCAAAAAAAAACTCTCATTTGCAGCAGTAACATTCTGTGACCACAGTATGGGGTGACAAATGGTGCTCTTCAAATGTTTACTGATGTCATGCAGGTGAATATGCTTGAGCAACAATGTGCTTGACTGCCACAAAATGGTAATGATTCCCCATTAAATTGAAAACCTCCCTCCAAAAGACAACATAGCTATAAAATAATTTTCACAGCAGACTTTAGCATGGCCTTTGACAATGTCATACATGGTAGGTTGGTCTGGAAGATAGGTAACTGGGATCCAGGATAAGTTAGCTAATTCATTTGGTAGAAAGAGCCAAAACTGTAGTGGAAGATTGTTTTTCAGATTGGAAGCCTGTAACCAGTAGTGTGCCTCAGGGATTGATGCTGGGCCTTCTGTTGTTTGTCATCTATATTAACTTTTAGGTGGTGTGTCACGCAGGTGAGAAACTGCTAGAAAATTCAGCTGTCTAATGAACAAGGAGGCAATTAAAAGAGAGAGAGGACTCTGACTTGGTTTTGATAATACTTTTAATTGTAACTTTGAGAGAGAGACGCGAGCTGGAAGTCACCATGGTGACAGCTCAGAGCGGTGGAGCTAACGGACGGCTGGAATTTCGAATAGATTATAAAAAGTTGAGGCTTTTGGTCTGATAACGGCAGAGGAGACACGACACGGGAGAAGTGCAGAAGCTACGTGAGAAACCACTGGTGGAGTTTAAGACCACCACGAGGGTGGAGGCCACTGACCGATTAATTTCGACCCGTGATTACCAGTGCGGGTAAGAGCTTGCCTGTGGGGGTCTGCTGGTAGTGAACCCGTGCTGTGGGTTAGTAGACCGTTCCCTAGAAGGGGCTCTGTCCATCTGTGTCTGTGTGGGGTTCACATGAAGTGACTCTAAAGACTTCAGAAGCAAGAATAACTAAAGCTGCCAACGTAAACATCAACTCAATTAACTCTCTCTCTCTGTCCATCAATTCAACTCAACGCAACACAAAGTGAACTGAACTGTTTAAACTTACCTGACACCGTAAGACTGATATCTACCTCCGGGACTATTATCTTTCTATCACACACACACATTTACGGAAATATATATATAATAGTTTATAATCTGTATCATATTATCTGGTTTTAATGATATTAATTCGTAGTTGTAATAAATATAGTCTTAATTTATAGTAAACCAGACTCCAGGTGTGTTCCATTTCTGCTGGTCCTTTTCAACTTGTCACGGGATTCGTGACAGCTGGCATCCATTAGTCTCACGAGACTACGGATCTGCGGCTGGAAAGGTTTCCAGAGTGCAGGCCTGGGCAAAGTTGTATGGAAGACCAGCCGTTGTCCATGCAGCGAGTCTCCCCTCTCCGTGCCACTGCAAAGTTCTCCAAGGGAAGGGCAAGGGCGGATACAGCTTGGCACCAGTGTCGACACAGGAGTTGCCAGAATGAGGTTGAAGGCAACGTCGGACTGCCTTAGGGACTCCAGCTCCAGATTTGTCTTCAGGGTTTACTCCCGAAGCCTTTCCCATGAGTGGGTATGGCCACAAGGCAGCAGAGATTTCCCATGAGTTGGTGTGGCACGGCAGCAGCGGCCTTTCAGACCTGGTGTTACTTTAATTTAATTTTCTATTTTAAGTTTGATACACAATTTTCGATTAGGGCACATGGATAACAGAGCGGCTATCTACCATCGCCAGATACTACTACGATACAGAGATCGTCCAAAAACAAACCTCCACAAAGATCTGCTGGCTGAATTACATGACCTCGGCTTGCTGAGGGGAACAGGCAAACCTTAAGTCAGTGCTCCCCAAACTCCATCAGAATGTGCACTTTGCAACAAGAGGGGAGAACGCGTTGGGCCTGGTTTACACAAACATTCCCGATGCGTACCGGGCAGAGCCCCGCCCCCCCACCTCGGTTACTCAGACTACATCTCTGTTATACTAATCCCAGCATACAGACCACTCATCAGGCGCTCCAGACCAGTTCAGAAGCAGGTGAAAACCTGGCCAGCAGGAGCCATCTCTGTTCTTCAAGACTGCTTTGAGCACACTGACTGGCACATGTTCAGGGAGGCTGCAACCGATGGCGACTCTACCAACTTAGAGGAGTACACAGCATCAGTGACCAGCTACATCAACAAGTGCATTGATGATGTTACTCTGTCCAAGACCATCACTATACGTGCCAACCAGAAGCCATGGATGACTGCGGAGGTGCGTGTGCTGCTGAGGTCCCACGACTCTGCCTTCAGATCAGACAACAGGGCAGCTCTAACAACAGCAAGGGCCAAACTGTCCCGAGCTATCAGAGGGACAAAGTGTGTACACGCCCAGCTAATCCACACCCACTTCCAGGACAATGGCAACACGTGGCGCATGTGGAAGGACATCCAGGACACACCAATTACAGTACAACATCACCTGACTGTGCAGGTGATACCTCCGTCCCAGATGTGCTGAATAACTTGTACGCCCGGTTTGAGGCGGAAAATGATGTGACGGCAAGGAAGTCCACCCCTCCTCCAAATGACCAGGTGCTGTGTCTCTCCGTGGCCGATGTGAGAATGATCCTGTACAGGGTCAACCCACGGAAGGCTGCTGGACCAGACAACATCCCTGGTAGAGTGGTCAGAGGATGTGCAGACCAGCTAGCAGGTGTTCTCACTGACATCTTCAACATCTCCCCAAGCAGCGCCACCGTTCCAACGTGCTTCAAGGCCGCCACCATCGTCCCTGTGCCGAAGGTCTTCAGTGTCCTGCCTCAATGACTACCGTCCCATTGTACTTACATCCATCATCATGTAGTGTTTCGAGAGGCTCGTCATGAGGCACATCAAGATCCTGCTGCCCCGCCCCCTCAGGACCCCCTGCAGTTTGCGTACTGTCCCAACCGCTCAACAGATAATGCCATTGCCACCACCCTCCACCTGGCCCTAACCCACCTGAACAAAAATACACATATGTTCGGATGCTGTTCATAGACTTCAGTTCAGCATTCAACACAATCATCCCTCAGAAACTGATTGAAAAGCTGTGTCTACTGGGCCTGAACACCTCCCTCTGCAACTGGATCCTAGACTTCCTGACTGGGAGACCTCAGTCAGTCTGGATCGGGAGCAGCATCTCCAACACCATCACACTGAGCACGGGGGGCTCCCCAAGGTTGCTCAGTCCACTGCTGTTCACTCTGCTGACCCATGACTGTGCTGCAACACACAGCTCGAACTACATCATCAAGTTCGCCAATGACATGACCGTGGTGGGATTCATCAGCAAGAATGACGAGTCAGTTTACAGAGAGGAGGTGCAGAGCCAACAACCTGTCTCTTAATGTGAACAAAACAAAAGACATGGTTGTTTACTTCAGGAGGGCACAGAGCAACCACTCCCCGCTGAACATCGACTGCTCCTCGGTAGAGATTGTAAAGAGCACCAAATTTCTTGGTGTTCACCTGACAGAAAATCTCACCCGGTCCCTCAACACCAACTCCACAGCAAAGAAAGCTCAGCAGCATCTCTACTTTCTGGGAAGGCTGAGGAAAGTTCATCTCCCACCCCCCATCCTCATCACATTCTACAGGGGTTGTATTGAGAGCATCCTGAGCAGCTGCATCACTGCCTGGTTTGGAAATTGCACCATCTCGGATCGCAAGACCCTGCAGCGGATAGTGAGGTCAGCTGAGAAGATCATCGGGGTCTCTCTTCCTGCCATTACGGACATTTACACTACATGCTGCATCTGCAAAGGAAACAGCATTATGAAGGACCCCTTGCACCCCTCATACAATCTCTTCTCCCTCCTGCCATCTGGGAAAAGGCTCTGAAGCATTCGGGCTCTTACGACCAGACTATATAACAGTTTCTTCTCCCAAGCTATCAGACTCCTCAATACCCGAAGCCTGGACTGACACCTTGCCCTACTGTCCTGTTTATTATTTACTGTAAATGCCTGCACTTTTTTGTGCATTTTATGCAGTCCTGTGTAGATCTGTAGTCTAGTGTAGCTTTCTCTGTGTTGTTTTTGTTTTACGTAGTTCAGTCTAGTTTTTTGTACTGTGTTGTGTAACACCATGGTCCTAAAAAATGTTGTCTCATTTTTACTATGCACTGTACCAGCAGTTAAGGTCAAAATGACAATAAAAGTGACTTGACTTGACTTGAAATCAGAGTTTTCTCTCTCTCGGATAGACTGCCCTCCCAGGCTAACAAGCTCCATCTACCCAAACTTTTAGGTAACTATGTTAATTAACATGGTTAATATGTTTGCAGATGTTACCAAAATTGGTGGCATAGTAGGCAATAAGGAGAGTTAACTGAGATTACAACAAGATGTAGATCAATTAGGGAAGTGAACAATTAGGATGATACACTTTTGTAAGTTTAACCAGGCCCGGACTTATCCTGTAGAGTACTGTAGAACAGAGAAACCTTAGGGTGCAACTACATGGTTCGCTGAAAGTAGAGACACAGACCACAGGAAGTATGGATTTGGTACACTTGTCTTCATTGGCCAGGGTACTGAGTATGGAACAACTGTCTTCACCTTGTTTGCAGGCCTGGTCACCCTGCAGTAGAAAGGTTACTAAATTGAAGAGGATGCAGGAAGGATTCACGAGGGTGTAACTGAGTCTGGCGCGTTCACATTGGAAGGAGAGGTTGAATTGGCTGGGAGTTTTTATTCCCACAGTGAAGGGGAAAACGTTAGGGATACAAAAAATCATGAGGAGAATTGTTAAACTAAATGGTCGCATTCTTTTTATTCATAATAGGAAAGTTTAAAACTAGAGTGCTTCAATTTAAGATAAGAGTGAAAAGATTTTAAGGGGACCTGAGGACCAATATTTTCATACAAAGGTGGTTGGTTTATGGAATGAGCTGCCAGAAGAAATGGTAGTAGTGCGTACAATTACCATGTTTAAAATGCATCTAGGCAGATACATGGATAAGAAAAGTTTAGAGTGATATGGACCAAACACAATTTAATGAGACTAGCTCAGGTAGACAGCTTGGCCCACATGGATGAGTTCTGCCAAAGGGTTTTTTTCTATGCTGTGTATAACTCTTTGGCTTTATAATTTGATTGATGTACTTGGTGCCTTATTCATCTAACAACGGTCACATATTCTTTCTAAATCAGTTGATTACTATGGCACAATACTTATCCTCTACTTGGCCTGTTCTTGCAATACTTATAATGTCCACCTTTAGAGGAGGGATTGTTAAGAGAGGAAGAAAGAAACTTTGCCTTTCTCTTGAAGTCCCTATTTTGAGGGAAATTAAAACTGACAGGAAAAATTGAGAAAGTGTTAGTGAAGAGTGATTGCTTGTGCAGGAAAGCATGATGCTAAATTGATCAGAACCGACTGTTCTTAGCAGAGTGAAACAAAATGCCTCTACTGCTGATATTTCATCAGTTGTGCCCCATTGAAATAGTCAATGTATGCAATGGCTTAAAATGAAATGAACTGCAATTGGCTTTTCGCACGATATTTTTGATTGTGGACATTATTGGCTTCAAATATTAAGTCCTTCAATGCATAATCAATGGAAGTTAATCTACTGCTGTGTGTATACTTTCAGTTGCAGTAGATGCAATGCATATGTTACTATTGATATCGAGCAGTAGTTCAGAGGGCTTGAGATACTGAAAAATACAGTATGTATACCTGGAGAGCGGCACTGAATTAAACAGAGTGCATTTTATAGAAAGGCAGGCTTCCACAGAGTCATGGTTTGTAACACCACACCATAAAATCTAATTGAAAGGGAGAAAAGTGAGCCAGGATTGTAAGACCAATTTTGTATTTACTTTTAAATGACAGACAAATACATGATGTGGTGATGTGATGACATATGCCAATTACGTATTTTACATATAATCTATAATGAATTATTCAAACAAACAAAGAATGCTTAATCAGCAACATATTTACAATATTACTCAAATATCAAATACACAGCACTCATCTCTGGTCCAATATTGGAACGCCAATCCAATATTCAACAAGTAGAGTAAAACTCCAATAAGTATTATCTAATAGTTTAGAAATTCTAATGGGTGCACACCCACCTCATGAGTGCTGTTTCCTGCACATACCCTGACACCCTGTTTTCTTAAACTCACCATAGCCCTATTTCCTGCAGGCCCTTTAATCCATCAGGTTCACTAGAAAATTTACTATATTACTGAAAAAGTGAACTAAAAGTTTGTTGGGAATATTAATTAGAGGAATATGCCTGGCACCACCAAAATCCTGTAGATTATTAGGGTTTTTATTGTCTTTCAGTCCCTTTAATTTTTCCAATACTTTTATTCTAGTAATGAAAATATCTTTCAGCTACTCATTCACTCTGGGCCATTTGTTCTCTCCTATTTCTGGAGGTGTTCTGTATCTTATTTCATGAAGGCAGACACAAAATATTTCCCTGTCAATATTATTTCAAATATCTCAATCTGTGAGGGATATATGTTTCTTTTCACATACCTATAAAAGCTTTAACAGAATATTTTGATGATTCTCCTCTAGCCTACATTAATATTTTATCACCCTATTTCCATAATTTCAAAGTGCTTAAGCTTGTTTCTCTTTCTGGCAACATAGTAGGTTTGAGATCAAAGAAAAAGGTTGTCTTTAACCTTTCTTGCTCACATAGCTGGAATAGCTTTCTGTTGGGATTATGTATTTTCTGCAACCAATTTATCAGTTCAATAATGCTTTAAAATATTAGTCATTGTTTGTTCACTGCCATACCTTTTAAAGCAGTTTGCTTGTCTACCTCTCATCACATACCATCATAATTTCCTCTGTTTAGATTTGAGGCCCTGCTTCCGGATTAACTAAATTACTTTTGATTCTTATAGAAAATTGGAATTAGAACTTATTTAATATTACCACTCTGTGCATACAGATCAGATTATTACATGGTGTATTGAGGGTAAAACTATAACAAAGCGGAATAATGTGTAACAGCAGTAGAGAAAGCTCAGAGCAGGTAAACGATAAAGCACAAAATCCTAATGAGTTAGATTGTGAGATCAAGGATCAAAAGCCCAACTTATTGTGCTAGGAAACAATTTAATAGTCATACAACAGTACATTGATTCTGTTCTTGCATCTGGTGCTCTGTGCTTTCAGGCTTTTATATCATCTGCAAAATGAAAGCCCACTCTGGCCACCAACGGGCCCGTTAGAACAACCCTAGGTCTAAATCAACCTATTCCTTGTTGCTTCTTTAAAACACTGCATTTCTCATGCACTTCATAAATTCGCTCTCTTTGTTAATTTAATTTGTCTAGATCATACACAGATTAAAGCATTCAGATATTACAGTATTACCCTCGCTATATGTGCATTTAATTTCCTGATGTAGTGACCTTGATCTACATTAACACGATTGCTCAGAGGTACTGACAACAGCCACCAATGATTTCTACTCTTCATCATTTCTAAGCTACAGTCAGGTCTCCCAAAGTCAGCTGATTCTCTTTTTCAGACCACAATACCATAAGACACATGTAGGAACAGAATTAAGCTGTTCAGCCCATTCATTCTGCTCTGCCATTCCAGCATGGCCCACTTATTCTCAACCCCATTCTCATAAGCCTGATGAATCAACAACCTAACAACCTCCTCTTCAAATATACCCAATGAATTGGCCTCCACAGTCATCTGTGGCATCCTTTTCATCTCTGTTCTAAAGGGAGATCCTTGTATTCTGAGGCTTTGCCCTCTGGTCCTAGACTCACCACTATAAAAACATCCTCTCCACATCCACTCTATCTAGGCATTTCAATATTCAATTGGTTTCAGGGAGATCTCCCCCTTATTCATAACTCCAGTGAGTACAGGCCCAGGGCCATTAATCATTCCTCATACATTAACACTTTCACTGCTGGGATCATTCTTGTGAACCTCCTGTGGACTCTCCTTTCTTAGATAAGAAGGCAAAAACTGCTCACGATACACCAAGTGCAGTCTAACCAATGCCTTATAAAGCCCCAGCATTACATCCTTGCTTTTATATTCTAGTCCTCTTGAAATGAATGCTAACACCTGCCTTACTTACTTAACCCGCAACCTTTAGAGAACCCTGCATGAGGATTCCCAAGTCCCTTTGCAACTCTCATTTTTGAACTTTCTCTCCAGTTAGTCTACATCTTATTCCTTCTACCAAAGTGCATGACCATATACTTCCCTACACTAAATTCCACCTGCATCTTCTCTGTCCATTTTTCTTACCTGTTCAAGTCAGATGATTAAATATTGAAAAAAATCAATAACAACACAATATTCCCAGATGTATTTCAGTTTCCTGTTTGATGGTTTTTGTGTGGAGAGTTGATGTTCTATCTCACTCTGGTGTGGAGATAAACCTGCCACAACACATCATATTATACATGAACACCTGATGCCAGGAAGAAGTCAAATGTGCTTATATGGATTGCACATAAAAAGAGTTTAATCCAGTTCTACAACTGTTACAATTCTCCCTGCATAAATGTCTTAGCAGTAAAGACAATCTGAAAGAAGTATGCCATTTCCAAGGACATCATATTGCTCTTTTTAATACCTTTGTTTCATTACAATCATTCTGCTTACTTTTTCTCTATGAGATTTTTGTAATTCAAGATATTCCAATACAAATGAAAATATCCAAATATTGTGTGCAAAGTACCTGAAAAACCCACAATATTTGAAAAATTAAGGATTTGGTAGAACTGTAAAATGGTTGGGTTGACATGAAAAATGGCGGTTCATTAGAAATACTCTTTTCAGATCAGGGAGCGACAAGCCATCTGATATATGCCACCGATTTTCATGCAGGTTTTAAAGGCAAATTAAAATGAGTGTTGATGGGATTGCTTTCTGTGCTTTCCATTATTTCATGACTGAAGAAATAAAAGAGGGAAAGAATCATTTTAGAAAGATCAAGAGGTTCCTAATCTAGAATATTTGCCTCCATCTCAGCCAGTAACAAAAACAAATGTACATAACCAAACAGTAGTGAATTCTGTTCATTACCAACAGTAATGAAACAGCAAGTGATTCTCCCTGTTCTTCCAAGTAAATTACACAACATAGGACATAGAACAGTACTGCACCATACAGGCCCTTTGGTCCATGATGTTATACTGACCTTTTAACCTACTCCAAGATCAGTCTAACCCCTCCCTCACACATAACCCTTTATTTTCTTTCATGTAATTGTCTCTTAAGCGTCTCTCATGTATCTGCCTCTACGATTTACCTCTGACATTTTCCACCCACCTTAGAAGTACATCCTCTCTTATTAGCTATTGCCAGCCTGGGATATAGGTACTGGCTGTCCACTCTACTTATCTCTTATCTATTAACTTCTACCAGGTCTTCTCTCATCCTCCTTCACTCCAAAAGGAATAGCCCTAGTTTGCTGAATCTTTCTTCATAGGCTATAATATGGATAGTTGTAATAGCTCTTTCAGATAAAAATTACATGACGTACAATCAAGTATTCAGCTCTTCATTTTCTCCAAATATTGTTATTAACATCAGAGGAACAAGAGTAAGCTATTCAACTTCTGAACATTTCTCTATGGCTTTGAGTCTTTTCTATTCCCAAGTTTCATCCACCCACTTAGACTCAACATCTTTAATACATTCCAGCATGGATTTATGGATCTGATTTTAAATTATTAATTGAGGTAGCTTTATTAAATCCTGAAGTGGGATCTGTACTTCAACAAGCCTTCACTTAAAGAATGTTTTCTTAATTATATCCAAAATGATTTAGACCTGATTTTAAAGTTGTACCTCCCTCTCCTACCATCTGAAAAACATTCTCCAATCCATTTCTGCCAAAACACTGGAAAGCTGATTTAAATCACCATTCAATATAGTATGCAGTAGCAAACAGAGCCCATGGAATTTATCCCTATATTTCAATGCTTAGAGACCTAGTAATATTCTGATGTATCTAGGTTATTACCATCTCTGTGCCGTCAGGAAACTAAGAGAAAAAAATCTTAATATTATTTAAATCATTTAAAGCAGATCATAACTCCAAAGTTCAAAGTACATGTATGTCACCATATATAACCCTGAGATTCATTTTCTTGCAGACATACTCAATAAAACATAACAGAGTAATAATCACAATATAATTAATGAAAGACCACACCAACCTGGGTGTTCAACTGGTGTGCAAAAGACAACAAAGTGCACAAATATAAAAAGAATTAAATAATAATAAATAAATAAGCAATAAACATTGAGAACATGAGATGAAGAGTCCTTTAAAGTAAATCCATAGGTTGTGGGAACATCTCAATGATAGGACAAGAGAAGTTGTCAAAAGGGCTGGGTCAGGCAGGCTTGGTGGAGAAGGAGCCAGTCGGGATATCAGAGGAGCTGGTTTGTGCTTGGAGGAGTTTCCTGGCTGCAGACCGTGTTGCCACCTGCTACTCAGAGGCATCGGAGTTGGTGCAGAATAACCGTGGGAGATCGTCTCAGACATTTCACTTGCGATCTCAAGACTCTGTTGAACGGTGATAATGTAAGCTGCCGCAGGCCTATTAGCCTTGTCTGGTGGAGGGACAGTCGACATAGGAGCCGTGTAGCCTCGATGCAGCGATAACTAGGCCACAAACCTCGGGCTTGCCTGCTGCTGCAGACCAGGCAAGAGACGTGGAAGCTCTACAGTGTGGTTGAGCTTGGCTGGGGCCTGGCCTCGCCTGTCAGTGCTGCTCTTCCATGTTCGAACGGCGGAATGACAGGCTGGATTGTGTGTGTCTGTACCATCAATTGCTGGACATTGTCGCTCAGGGTCTTGGACTATGTATATGTTTTTTTGAGTGAATATGCTTTTTTGAATCTGTTACTCATATTTTTTGAATAGTTGCTTCCTAATTTTGACCCTAGTTTTGCATCTTGGCCCCAGAGAAATGCTATCTCATTCAGCTGTATCTATGTATGACTTGAATGATAACTAAACTTGATTTGATTGGACCTGAGTGAAGTTTGGTTCAAGAGCCTGATAGTTGAGGGATATTAACTGCTCCTGAACCTGATAGTGTTCCGGTACTTCTTTTCTGATGGCAGCTGCGAGAAGAGAGCGTGACCTGGGTGGTGAGGTCCTGGACGATGATGCTGCTTTTCTGCACCAGCACCTTGTGTAGGTGTGCTCAATGCTGGAGAGGGACTGTGAAGGACTGGGCTGTATCCACTACTTCTTGTAGGATTTTCCATTTAAGGTTATTGATGTTTCCATACCAGGGTCTGATGCCTCCAATCAACATGCTCTCCACCACACATCAATAGAAGTTTTAGATGTTATGGGAACCTTCACAAACTTCGAAGGAAATAGAGACGCTGTCATGCTTTCTTCATAATTGCACATACATTCTGGGGCCAGGATCTCAATACCCTTCACATTTTTTATCCCATGCCTTTCTCTAGTTCTTTTTGTTATCTTCATGTGCCGTTCTTAACATATGTGTCCCTGCCTCTTGGATCCAGGCTGCACTTCTACTTGCTCTCTGTTTCAGTTCATTACCTTAGTTTTCAGTAACCATGCAGCAGGTTGGGATTTATGCTCTAAATGGATTAAGCTGAATAACTTTTTGAACACTGCTCACTATTCAGCAGTACTTTTACCTGACAACATACTAGCTCAGTTCACACTTCCTTGCTTCTGGATGATCCATCAAAGTTGGCCCTACCAAAATCTGGAATCTTAATAATCACATTACTATTCTCCTTTTAAAACAACGATTGACATTGTCATGATCACTGCTGAATAAGTCATTCAATATATAAAGTTTAATTAATTGTAGCTTAATAATTAGTAAATTACTAGAATTTTTATACATCAGCATCCTGTGGGTTTTGAAAAGTATTGCTCTAGAGCTCCTTAATTATTATAATATTCTAATTCTATATTGAAGTTGGACAGTGACTATTGATTACAAATATTAGTTATATTCAAGTTATCTCTCCAATCTACATATAATCTGCTCAATCTGCTTCAGAAGCATAATTGCTTCACTGCATTAACATAGGATGACTTAATCATCATTGTCATTGCCATCTTAGAATCAGTGTTCTTAAAGGAATATCTAAACATATACTGCCCCATTTTTTAAAAAAAAGTTTCTTTATTTTAAAGGAAATTCAATAATATAGTCCCAGTTAATTAAACTGTATACATAAGCTCAACATTTACATGCAGTCACTTTTTGACTCTCAGTACTTATTCAATAAAAGGCTCAGTCTCAACAGGTCATCATGTTCTTTCAAATATTCTGTATTGCAGATGTTTCCTGGATCTCCTGTAACTTAAGCATCTGCTATACTCATTCTCAATACTTCACTCAGATTCAGCTTCTGTTGCTTGCTCAGAATCTGGCACCATACACTGTATACTCAGTCCAAAATCAGTCTCCACTTTTAGATTATCTGGAATTGAAATTACATAGTTTGTTCACACTCCATGCTGTCCAAGCTGGAATTGGACAATGCAGCTTCTTATAGCACAAGTCCAAACAACCTTGCCAATTTCCTATTTCTGATCAGATGGTTTCTGTAGTGATCTGCTTCCTTTGGCATCACAAATCTTCTCATCCATCTGCCCTTTTTTCATAGGCTGAGTTGGAGTGACATATAGCTCTCATTGGAAAATGTTCTTTAGGCTCAGATGAGTCAAACTGAGCATCATAAAAATCAGCAACTTGGCTGGAATCAATCAACCATTTAAATGCATTGTTGCTCAGTATTTGAACATGAAATATTCAAGCCATTGATTTAAATTTGACTCTATATGTCTGACTAGGACTTGATCCTTTAAGATTTCCTTCATTGGGCAGGTAGTTGGCCGTGCCACTCTGTTGGAGTAGCAATGATAAGGTTGAATTAGTTTGTATTTAATTCTATTGTTTTGAGAAAGAGCTGAGAAACATACAGCATGAACTGTGGCCATTATCAGATACTAGATGTTTAGGAAGTCCTCGCTAAGTAAAATTTTCTGAGTTCAGCTCTCATATTTGAAAGTTGTCGTTCTGAGGGTTTCACCTGAAGCCATTTCAAATACACATCGATAAGCACTGGGATATATCTATCTGACAGAAAGTGGCAGGTACATTCTGTAAGGCCAGTCCTTGTATTATGTATTTTCAGTGATTCCAGACAACATTGCTGATGAACAGTGTAGTCCTGAAGATAATTATTTATATCATGCTAGCAAGTAAGCCCAGTGGTCCATGAAGTTATTTCCATTGTGTAGATAAGGGCTGAATGCATTTCATCCATTAAACTTTTTGGGAATTATGACTTCATGAGTCCTCTTAAGGCATTCCAGGTACTTAAATACATTAAATCACCAACTGAAATAGGAATCAAACACTTATAAGAGTATTGGATGGTCCCCTCATATGGTAAGATCGACTTGTGAAATCATATTATACCTCCTTATGACCTTGAACTTTACTATCTGCCTGTAATGCACTTTTTCTGTTGCTGTTACACTTCATTCTACATTATGTTATTGTTGCACTTTGCCCTGCCTCAAAGGACAGTGTGATGACTTGATCACTATGAACAGTATGCAAGACAAGCTTTTCATCGAGCTTCAGTACATGAGACAATAATAAACCAATCCCAAAGATTACTCATGACCCATCCTCCCAATATTTGTTTGTACACTTACCTGTCAGTGTACCCATAATATGATATGCAGGAAAATAGTCATGTACTGTATTAATTGAATGTTGAAGGTTAATTCTGCAATTACATGATGAAGCATCTACAATGGCATTGTAGCTTGACTGGATTCCAACAGTACGGTTGCACTGGGATAGAACTAAACAACTACCACCTGGCAACACCGACTCCAATCATCATGGTAACGGCACCTATCAAAAACTGCATTCCTGCCACACCGGACACTCACCAATATGTTTACCAGCAGAAACACTATACAACAGATGCCATGGCATCTGTCATGCAGCTGACCCTGACATACCTAGAAAACAAGGAAACTTATGTCAGAATGCTGTTCCCAGATTGCAGTTCAGCATTCAACACTATTGTCCCACGGAGCTTAATGAACACATTCCTACTTCTCGGTCTCCTCGGTACACCACCGGGCAACTAGGAGTTGGACTTCCTAACCAACAGACTTCAGATAGTCAAGATGCACAACCGCTGCTCTCTCCCCACCATCCTCGACACGGATGTCCCCCTGGGCTGTGTGCTGAGCCCACTGCTGTACACTCTGCTCACACATGACTGCATGGCCAAATGCCCAAGTGAACACATGGTCAAATTCACCGATGACACAGTGGTCTTGGAGCTCATGACCGACAAAAATGAATTGGTCTACAAAGGGGAGGAGGAGAGTCTGGAGCCTGGTGCCAGGCAAATAACTTCCTCCTCAATGTCAAGAGGTCAAACTAGATAGATATGGACTTCAGGAGAACTCGCACTAATTACACCCCTCTTTACATTACATTACAGACAGACAGACATACTTTATTGATCCCAAGGGAAATTGGATTTCGTTACAGTTCCACCAGCCAAGAATAGTGTAGAAATCTAACAATATAAAACCATAAATAATTAAATAATAATAAGTAAATTATTCCAAGTGGAAATAAGTCCAGGACCAGCCTATTGGCTCAGGGTGTCTGACACTCTGAGGGAGGAGTTGTAAAGTTTGATGGCCACAGGCAGGAATGACTTCCTATGATGCTCAGTGTTACATCTCGGTGGAATGAGTCTCTGGCTGAATGTATTCCTGTGTCTAACCAGTACATTATGGAGTGGATGAGAGACATTGTCCAAGACGGCATGCAACTTGGACAGCATCCTCTTTTCAGACACCACCGTCAGAGAGTCCAGTTCCACCCCCACAACTTCACTGGCCTTACAAATGAGTGGCACAACAGTGGAAACTGTGAGCAGTTTCAAACTCCTGGGAGTGCACATCTCACACGCCCTTCTCATGGACCCAGAACATATTCTACACAATCAAGAAAGATCACCAATGCTCCTACTTTCTGAGGAGGCTGAAGAGAGCTGGATTATGCACATATAAACTCGTGTCCTTCCACAAGTGCACAGTAGATGCATGGTACAGAAACTGAACTGCAGTGGACAGGAAGGCTCTGCGATCCGAACTGCCCAACACATCACTGGCACCTGCCAAGCCACCATCAATAGACAATAGACAATAGGTGCAGAAGTAGACCATTCAGCCCCTCGAGTCTGCACCGCCATTCTGAGATCATGGCTGATCATTCACTATCAATACCCAGTCCCTGCCTTGTCCCCATATCCCTTGATTCCCCTATCCATCAGATATCTATCTAGCTCCTTCTTGAAAGCATCCAGAGAATTGGCCTCCACCGTCTTCCGAGGTAGTGCATTCCACACCTGCACAACTCTCTGGGAGAAGAAGCTCTTCCTCAACTCTGTTTTAAATAACTGACCTCTTATTCTCAATCTATGCCCTCTGGTACTGGACTCTCCCAACATCTGGAACATATTTCCTGCCTCAATCCTATCAAATCCTTTAATTATCTTAAACGTTTCAATCAGATCCCCTCTCAATCTCCTCAATTCCAGCGTGTACAAGCCCAATCTCTCCAATCTCTCTGCGTAAGACAGCCCTGCCATCCCAGGAGTCAACCTAGTGAATCTACGCTGCACTTCCTCAACTGCCAGAATGTCCTTCCTTAAACCTGGAGACCAAAACTGTACACAATATTCCAGGTGTGGTCTCACCAAGGCCCTGTACAAGTGCAAAAGGACATCCTTGCTCTTGTATTCAATTCCCCTTGTAATAAAGGCCAACATTCCATTTGCCCTCTTCACTGCCTGTTGCACTTGCTCATTCACCTTCATTGACTGGTGAACTAGGACTCCTAGGTCTCTTTGCATTTCTCCCTTACCTAACTCTACACCGTTCAGACAATACTCTGCCCTCTTGTTCCTGCTTCCAAAGTGGATAACTTCACATTTATTCACATTGAATGACATCTGCCAAGTATCTGCCCACTCACCCAGCCTATCCAAGTCTCCCTGTATTCTCCTAACATCCTCTTCGCATGTCACACTGCCACCCAGTTTAGTATCGTCAGCAAACTTGCTGATATAGTTTTCAATGCCCTCATCTAAATCATTGACATAAATCGTAAAGAGCTGTGGTCCCAATACAGAGCCCTGTGGTACCCCACTAGTCACCTCCAGCCAGTCCGAGAAACACCCATTCACTGCTACCCTTTGCTTTCTATCTGCCAACCAGTTTTCTATCCATGTTGAAACCCTGCCCCCAATGCCATGAGCTCTGATTTTACTCACCAATCTCCTATGTGGCACCTTATCGAATGCCTTCTGAAAATCTAGGTATACAACATCCACTGGCTTACCCTCGTCTAACATCCTTGTTACACCCTCAAAAAACTCCAACAGATTAGTCAAGCATGATTTGCCCTTGGTAAATCCATGCTGGCTCGGCCTAATCTTATTTCTGCCATCTAGATTTGCCACTATTTCGTCCTTAATAATGGACTCAAGCATCTTCCCCACGACTGACGTTAGGCTAACAGGGCGATAGTTCTCCGTTTTCTCCTTCCCTCCCTTCTTGAAAAGTGGGATAACATTAGCCACTCTCCAACCTTCAGGAACTGATCCTGAATCTAAGGAACATTGGAAAATGATTACCAATGCATCCGCAATTTCCTGAGCCACCTCTTTTAGAACCCTCGGATGCAGACCATCTGGACCCGGGGATTTATTAGCCTTCAGTCCCACCAGTCTACTCATCACAGTTTCTTTCCTAATGTCAATCTGTCTCAATTCCTCTGATATCCTATGACCCTGGCCCATCCATACATCTGGGAGATTGCTTGTGTCCTCCCTGGTGAAGACAGACCTAAAGTACGCATTAAATTCTGTTGCCATTTCCCTGTTTCCCATAACAATTTCTCCCAATTCATTCTTCAAGGGGCCAACATTGTTCTTAACTATCTTCTTTCTCTTCACATAGCTAAAAAAGCTTTTGCTATCCCCTTTTATATTCCTGGCTAGACTGAGCTCATACCTGATTTTTTCTCTCCGTATTGCTTTTTTAGTTAAGATCTGCTGCTCCTTAAAACTTTCCCAATCATCTGTATTCCCACTCATCTTAGCCCTGTCATACTTCTTTTTCTTTAATGCTATACAATCTCTGACTTCCTTTGTCAACCACTGTGGCCCCTTCCCCCTCTTTGAATCCTTCCTTCTCATTGGAATGAACTGTATTTGCATCTTTTGTATTATGCCCAAGAATATCTGCCACTGCTGATCCACTGTCTTTCCTGCCAGGGCATCCGCCCATTTAACTTTGGCCAGCTCTTCCCTCATGGCTCCGTAGTCTCCTTTATTTAATTGCAACACTGACACCTCTGATCTGCCCTTATCCCTCTCAAATTGTAGATAAAAACTTATCATGTTATGATCACTACTTGCTAATGGCTCCTTTACTTCAAGATCAAGGACGTACTGTATATACAGAAAGGTCAGCTACATAATGAAAGGTTCCACCCACCCTACTCATGGAGTGTCTGTCCCACTCCTGACAGGGAGGAGGCTGCCTAACATCCACGCCAGGACCACTCGACTCAAGAAAAGATACCTTCTCCAATCAGTAAGGCTGATCGATGCCTCCACCCACTAAGGCACCCCACTACCACTACTTTATCATTTCCTGTCAGAGTCAAATCATGTGCAGAAATGCCTGAGCCAAGCATTACTTTATGAATATAAAATCAATCTATGTATGCAAGCTATCTTTTGTATTTGTACTTCACTTTACTTTACTTTATTGTCACCAAACAACTGATACTAGAGCGTACAGTCATCACAGCAATATTTAATTCTGCGCTTCGCGCTCCCTGAAGTACAAATCAAAGTAAATATAATACTTATTGTATATACTTATTGTGCTTCTTAAATTATTGTGTCCTTTATCTTACAATGAGCTGCATCAGATCAGGTTAACATTCTACTTTACACTTGTGCACTGAAAATGACATTAGACGAACTTGAATCTTGAAACATTGCAATTCTTCTTGGATGGATAGGCCCACAAGACACAAGGATGGCTAATAGATTTTTCTGGTGAACAACCAAACAAAAAGAGCTTCTGAATAGCAAAAGAATCAGTTTGTACTTCACTCTATTTGCACATAATAATGCTTAATAGTGTTTACTGTTCTCAGTTCATACACCATTACTCTCTGAACCGTCATCCGGTAAATGACTAATTATAACCTCAACTCCATAGTTTCATGCACCATGTGCTGGCTTTAGGGTCAGAGTAGAAACAATGAGACACTACTCAATGCTTTTTGCACTATCTTTTATGTTGGATTTCTATCTAAGAGCATTTGTTATCAGTTTTTGAAAGAAGGAAGTGGACTCACCATAATACAGCGGTTAAATCTTCATAACCTCTCTAAAAGTAACACTAAGAAAGAATGCAACTCCACACCTTTTTCATCATCTTTTCCCTTCGTTGCTGCGTCAGTCTTCTGTTTCATGTTTTATTTCTTCCATCCAAAATTTGAATATATTTGCATGCATGTTACACATTGAGGATCAAATCACTGTATGTACTGTATACAGTAAATATTGTGGTTAATTCCCAAATTACTTGAACCAACTGGCTGCCTTCTGAGTGACATCCCAGCTGTTGCTGCAATTGAAACTGGTCATTATCTACACAACTGCATCTTGTGATTTCAAAACCATTCACAGCTTGAAAGTGCCAATGCATTCAATGGAAATAATCTGAAGCTGGTTCTTGCTAATATCAGTGGTTCTTATATTAATATACACAATCTGACCATATCTCTCTACTCCCAAACCCTTGTGAATTATTCTCTCTCCTGGCTGCAGATGCTGCTGGAAATTTTTACCTCAGTTTCTTAATTGTCATTCCTGACAGAAGGTTGTATCACTCTATTTTATAGTCTACAAAACATTCAGACTCCTAAAAATGTAAGCATTGGTGTAATGTACTCTTTTGTAATGGTAGCGATGTCCTTTGATGTCTCTTTGTATCATGCAATGGTTAGTCTATGTTGCAGAGGTATCTGGACATATGTTTAATTGCTACAGGTCATATTCTGTTACAGTGCTAATGTCAAACAAAACTCTGTGCTATTCCTTGCCTCTAATTCCATGGATTCTGCTACTCACACATTGCATCAAACATAACGTGTTTCATGTTGAGAAATTTTGAGAGAATCTTCCTTATAAATCATGTAAATTTTTCAGAAGTATATTACGACGAGCTTTCTCTGTGCCGTGCCCTTCACCTTGCCTTCTCCTCCTATTAAAACTGCCAACTCTGAATGCATTGTTTGTTGACTGAATTTCACTAACAAAGTCATTATGATAGATGGTGAATTCACACTGCTCCCCATTCACTGTGGCATAAGCTAACTTACACTCTCCCCTCCACCAGTGCTAGTGCACCGTATCTGTGTCTTAAATATTGAGCAATGAGACACAATGCTCCTTTTGGTCTAACCATGCATTCATTGCCAACCCTTAGCCATAATTCCACACTCTGCAATAAACTGCCTGCCATGGAATTGCCATTATTCTCACCATCACTGTAATGTTCTAGCATCACACTAAAGCTTCAGGATCAGGCATATAAATGCCAGACCACAACTACTAATTGTACATATTAGTGCAGATCAGCTCACCACCAATTTCTCAAGAGCTTTGACGGTTGGGCAATAACTGTCGGCCATGCTGGTGATGTCTAGATCCTAAAAAAATAGTGAATACCAAGTCTGTATGCGAATCATATCATCCGCTCAAGAACCAAGAGGACTGCATTTTTTATACTAAAGACGATATCATTACTTGTTAAGTTATCTAAAGAAAAAAACTACAAATCCCATAAATATACCCAACAAATTCAATACTCTTCTGACATGGGTTAATCTTAATTTGCAATATGAAGGATCAGTAACAAAAATGATGAGGATTGCCAATGATTGTTATTATAATTCCGCAAAGGTGCAATGGAAAATTCACATAATATTTTAGTGCAGGGTAACTAAGTCCTTGTAAAAGTTTAACATCAGTTCCTTTCATTTATATTAAATCCCCCTATAAAATCTAAAATTCTGCTCACCTTTCTTTGAGGGATTGCTGCCATGTGGAAAAAGATTGTGAACTTTAGGAAGATGCAAGATACAGCACATTAATGGCTCCTCTATGGAGCAAGTCAGGGGCACCAATTTTCTTGGAATGCACATCACCTGGTCCCTCAACACCATCTCTTAGGTCAAGAAGGCACAGCAGCATCTCCACTTCTTGAGAAGATTGAGCCAAGTGAGGCTTCCTACCGCCAATCTAACCACATGTGGTGAACTATGTGCCTGTCTGGACACGCCCCTGCTGACTGCTCCTGTGGCTCCTCCCACAGGCCCCTGTATAAAGGCGATCTGAGGCCTGACGCTCGGCCTCAGTCTCCAGGACATAGTATGATGGACACTCACTCCTGGTTCCTTCTTCCAGTCAATAAAAGCCGATATCTCGTCTTACGTCTCAGTGTGAGTTATTGATGGTGCATCACCACATTCAACCGAAGCATTATCAAAAGTATCCTGAACAACCGTATCACCGTCTGATATGGGAATTGCAGGGCGTTTGACTGCAAGAGCCTGCAACAGATTACAAGGAATGCTGAGAGACCCATTGGGGTCCCTCTCTCCCCATCCAGAACATAAACAAGAAGCGTTATGTTGGCAGAGACCTCGGCATTGTTAAGGACCCCTCTCATCCGTTTCACAATCTCAATGACCTCTGACCATCAGGCAGAAGTTTCCACAGTATAAGATAAAGGACTTTTTGGCTCGGTAACAGCTTCTTCCCCCAGGCAGTAAGCCTTCTGAACATCCTGTATTGTCACAACCATGACCTCTGCCATGGGGTCCTGGCACCCTCGTAAACAGTCTGCTGAATGGGTCAGCAAACACACTCAGGAGTATGCATATTCCAGTCAATTAGTGTTTCATTTTGATGGTATTTAACTCCCTTCCTCTCTTTTCAGTCTTGTTGAATCTTCACCAAAAGCACAGCAACGTTAACATTCCCTGCTTGTTCCAGGAAAGAAGAATACAGTTTAGATTAACACTGTACAGGAGCAGTATTTATTTAGTGTTAATTTAAAGCTTCTGAGCTGCAGTGTCAGTGCTAGTTTGAGATTATTAGTTAACAGCCCTAGCATTTGTTGTTTTTCCCTTTAATTCTGCACAGTTCTTATTAAAAGTCAGTAAACCGTTCATCCACTTCATGGTCTCTCCCTCTGCAATTGGGCCATAACTACACATTCTTGTCGAGTACACATTATTTATGACAGCACCAGTAGCAGTATACTATTGCATATTTAACTACACGTCGTAGATGCACTTTATGTCAACTTGTACATCTGCAGAACACTTTTTCTAATCTGTTAATATTATTGTGTTCATATTATTTTGTGTGCTATATTTGCTGAACATGAACTTGAACAATAACTAATGGAGCATATCATTTAGAGTGTTGGTTAGTGAAAGGAAGGATATCACAGACCCAGTCCAGGAACTGTGGTGGACAGTGACTGCAAATAAAAAGGCACAGGGAGCAGCCGGAGTAAGCAGATTTGTAAAATGGTTTTCTTTGCAAGAAAGGTGTGATTTTGAATAAACTAGTTCTGGTCTGTGGAGCATTCAACGGAATGACACATTAATCATAGAGCCCTCCGTCATTTAGCAGGGGAGGTTTGAAATCAATCCTAGAAACATGAAGTGTCTGCCTGCAGCCATAGGGGAAAATGAGACGCAGTGATTTTGTGTCTCTGAAGGGACACTTCAGGTGTGGTGCAATGCTGCATTTAAATGAGAAGCAACACCAAGCAAGTGATTTAATATGGCTTTAGAAGAACGTCTAGGAAGAGGTCAGATGCTGTTCTTGTTTGTAGGAAAATTAAGACATAATCTACAAAATAATGCCACCAATTTGTACTAATATAACATCTTTATTGCTGTAAAACACATCCTAATAAGGTTTATAACACTCCCAGGGGAGCCATCCTCAAACCACTGCTGCAGACAACCCAAGAGTAAAAAAAATAAGGACAGAATTTTAATCATGTAATGCATGTTTATTTATATGACACGAACCCCAATTTGTACAGGCTGTTTGATCACAATTCATGTTCAGCACATTAAACCAGGCCTTGTGTCATTTATAACAATGAGACACATGAAGCATATGACCAAGGGACATTGTGCTAGTACTTGCCCTCATTAGATCCTGTGAGACATAGTCTACATATTATTAATTTAATTTATTTATTTAGAGATGCAGCATGGGATTGGACCTTCCAGCCCAACAAGCTGCGCCACACAAGAAGCCACCTATCTAACCCTAGCCAAATCACAGGACAAGTTATAATGATCAATTAACCTACTAACTGGTACAACTTCAGACTGTGAGAGGAAACTGGAGCTAAGTTAACAAATTTCACGTCACATGCCGGTGATAATAAGCCTGATTCTGATTCTTCTGACTCAGAGGAACCCCACACAGTCAGGGGGAGAGTGTACAAACTCATTACAGACGGCACTGGAGATGAACTGCAAACTCCAACGTCCCAAGCTGAATTGCATCGGAGTTACTGCAATGCTACCATGGCATATAAAGCAGGAAACATGACCTTTTTCGATTTAAGGAGATACCTAGTTCCACATGTTTGTTGGGAGTAATTTGCAAGAGTTCATTTGTGAGCTGAGAAGTGAGTAGGATTGTGGATATTATTCTATTCAGTGGAGTGATATTTTGTTAAGTATGGGGACTTCAGCACTAATCCTCCTGGGACTCCAGCATGCAGGGCCCTCACGTCAAAGGAAACTGAATAATAAGGGGAGAAAGGATTTGAGCAGAGGGCTAATCCATCAGAAATACTCCAGGAGTAACACTCCCTCCCCATTCCACATGCACTACAGGGAAAGGTTGACCCTAGGTGCAGAATTAGGCCATTTGGCCCATCCAGTCTTCTCTGCCATTTCATCAAGGTGGATCCAAGTTTCCCCTCTCAGCTCCAATATCCTGCCTTCTCCCTGTAGCCCTTCATGCCCCGACCAATCAAATCTATCAGTCTCTACCTTAAATATACATAAAGACTTGGCCTCCACAGCTGCCTGCGGCAAAGAATTCCACAGATTTACCACCCTTTGGCTAAAGAAACTCCTCCTCATCTCCGTTCAGAAAGGACACCCCTCTATTCTGAAGCTGTATTGTCTGGACTTAGACTCTCCCACCATAAGAAACATCCTCTCCACATCCACATTATCAAGGCCTTTCACCACTTGATAGGTTTCAATGAAGTCACCCCTCATCAAATGCTCTTCATATAACAAGCCATTCAATCCTGAAATCATTTTTGTGATTCTCCTTTGAACCCTCTCACCACTCTTTTACACTTTATGTATCTGAAGAATCTTTTGGTATCCTCTTTAATATTATAGGCTAGCTTCCTTTTGTATTCCATCTTTTCCTTCTTAATGACTTCTGTTGGTTTAAAAGCTTCCCAATCTTCCACCTTCCCACTTACCTTTGCTGTATGATATGCCCTCTCTTTGACTAGATTAGAACTTTATTCCCTGGAGCATATGTGAATGATGGGAGATATGCAAAATGCAAGCAAGCTTGGGTGAGGTTGGGCGGGACTAGAACTAAAAGTCATAGGTTATGGTTGAAAGGTGAAATATTTAGGGGGAACCTGAGAGGGAACTTCTTATATCGGAAGGAGTGAGAGTGTGAAAGAAGCTGCCACCAAACGCGGTGGATGTGGGTTCAATTTCAACATTTAAGAGAAATTTTGATAAGTACATGAATAGGAGGGGAATGGGGGTGCTGTGCTCTGTGTGCATTTCAATGGGACTAGGCAGAATAATAGCTCAATACTGACCCGATGGGCAAAAGAGCTTATTTCTGTGCTGTGGTGGTTTTTGACTTTATGACCCTGTGAGTATACAGAGGCAAAGATTTTCAAATTAAGTCTTGTCTAAGATCAGCCATATACAAGAGCATATTCAGAGCCATACATATGCATGTGTTGAAGATCAGTGACTCCAGATTATTCCATGCAGCAGCGGTGCATAATCAAATTTGCCACCCATCACTGCATACGAAACTTTGCAGCCACTCTCTACACAAAGAGGTGAAAATTCATCTCCATGCAGAACAGAGAACATCGAGCAGGATAGGACTGCATCCTTGTGGAAAACATAAACTGATCTATGTTTCAAGTTATAGACACCACAGAAAATATCACTTGGAAGTCCATGGTCAGTTCACATCAGTGCCCCTTCACTCCCTCATGTGTCTCTGCTCTATCAAAGCTGTTCAAAGCCACGCATCCAAGAATCTTGCATCGTTTTTGTTTAATTTGAGGCATTTGCCGGTGTCAGATGGACTTCCAGTTCCAAGCAGGCAAGAAAAAACATGAACTTTCTTTAAAATTAGTATATTTTGTACATTCTATGTTCTACTTACACAGCCACTTATACTGTCTAGACTGCCATATTTTAACCAAATTAGAATCAAATTATATTCCATGTGGTTAGAAACTATAACCTTCAATCATTTTTCAAACGTACTTTGTCTGGCATTTGTCAGGAAGTAAGCATCTATTGGAATCTGTATGGAAGGAAAATTAATTCAGAAAACAGCTGTTTGAATCTTTTTGTAAGGAGATTTAAAAGAGCAACTTGAATAAATTAAATCTTAAGCATTTTGGATTTAGAAATCCAACCTTGCAATGCCCAATTTTCAGGTTGCAAATGGCCTTTCAGATAAACTTGGCAAAAGGTTTACATTCACATCAATTAGCTATACATAGCTTGCTATATCTGTAAAGGAAATAAATTAATGTGTAATGACCAGATGTGAAACAAGCATACTGTATACCAATTAGATACGTGATGCCTGTTGAAAATCTGCACTGCAAGATTATAGTTGCCTCAGTTAAAATCAGTCAGAAAAACCAGGTCTATAAAAGAAGATCAGAAAGTCTTTGCTTAAAGCACAGGCAGCATTGTAAAATTTTAAAGAATTGAGAAGCCAGAGAGAGTATGTGTGCTCCTTCATTCCCAAGATCAATGCCTTTGACCACCCTGATCATATTCCCCTCTGCATTTGAAATTGCCTTCTGAAAATAATCATTGATTTTTCCATATTTTTCTAAATTTTAAATTATATATGTGATATAATGATTTACAATCACGTACACTAATAGTAATTGTTACTTTAGTGTCATAAGCAAACACAAACTTATGGAAAGTAAAAGAATCAGAATTAGGTTTATGAAAACAAGTCATAGCAAGTCATGAAATTTATTGTGTTGTGGCAGCAGTACAGTGCAAGTCATAAAACCATTTCTGTAAGTTCCAATTAAAAAACAGTACAAAACTGAACAGTGGGTTAGTGTTCATGGCCCACTGAGAAATCCGATAGTGGGAGGAAAGAAGCTGCTATAAGACATCAAGTGTATATCCTCACCGATGATAATAAGAGGGTGTGTGCTTGACGGAGAGGGTGCCAAATGACCAATGCCACACTCTCGAGGAACTGCTTTTGAAGATGTCTTTGATGGTGGGGAGGCTTGTAGCTGTGTTGGAGCTGATTGAGTCTATAATGTTCCACAGCCTCTGTAGATCCTGTGCATCGGAGCTTCCATAACAGGCAGTGATGCAACCAGTCAAGGTGCTCTCCATGGTACATCTGTAGAGGTTTGCTGGTTTATTTGGTGACATTCCAAATACCATGAGGCAATTATAAGAGACTTCAGAACACAGGCAGAACATTAAATTAGGTAGATCCATGGCAGAGAAATTTAGAAGCAGAAGCATAGAAACATGAAAAAAACTACAGCACAATCCAGGCCCTTTGGCCCACAATGCTATTCTGAACATGTACTTACTTTAGAAATTACCTAGGGTTACCCATAGCCCTCCATTTTTCTGAGCTCCATGTACCTAACAGGAGTCTCTTAAAAGACCCTAATGTATCCACCTCCACCATCGTTGCTGGCAGCCCATTCCATGCATTCAACACTCTCTGCGTAAAAAACATACCCCTGACATCTCCACTGTACCTACTTCCAAGCACCATAAAACTGTGCCCTCTTGTGATAGCCATTTCAGCCCTGGGAAAAAGCCTCTGACCATCCACACGATCAATGATTCTCATCATCTTATACACCTCTATCAGGTCACCTCTCATCCTCCGTCACTCCAAGGAGAAAAGGCAAAGTTCACTCAACCTATTCTTGTAAGACATGCTCCCCAATCCAGGCAACATCCTTCTAAATCTCCTTTGCACTCTTTCTATGGCTTCCACAACCTTCCTGTAGTGAGGCGACCAGAACTGAACACAGTACTTCAAGTAGGGTCTGACCAAGGTCCTATGTAGCTGTAACATTACCTTTTGGCTCTTAACCTCAATCCCATGGTTCATGAAGGCCATTACGCCAGTGCCCTATGGACTCAGATCCCAAGATCCCTCTGATCCTCCACACTATCAAGTGTCTTACCATTAATACTCTATTCTGCCATCTTATTTAACCTATCAAGATGAACCACTTCAAACTTATCTGGATTGAACTCCATCTGCCACTTCTCAACCTAGCTTTGCATCCTATCGATGTTCAAGTCAAATCATTTTTATTGTCATTTCGACCATATCTGCTGGTAAAGTACATAGTAAAAATGAGACAATGTTTTTTCAGGACCATGGTGTTACATGACACAGTACAAAAACTAGACTGAACTACATAAAAAACAACCCGGAAAAAAAAACTGCACTAAACTTCAGACCTACCCAGGACTGCATAAAGGGCACAAAAAAGTGCAGGCAGTACAATAAATAATAAACAGGACAATATGGCAGTAAGGTGTCAGTCCAGGCTCTGGGTATTGAGGAATCTGATAACTTGGGGAAAGAAACTGTTACATAGTCTGGTCATGAGAGCCCGAATGCTTTGGTGCCTTTTCCCAGATGGCAGGAGGGAGAAGAGTTTGTATGAGGGGTGTGTGGGGTCCTTCATAATGCTGTTTGCTTTGCAGATGCAGCGTGTAGTGTAAATGTCCGTAATAGTGGGGAAAGAGACCCTGATGATCTTCTCAGCTGACCTCACTATCCGCTGCAGGGTCTTGCGATCCAAGATGGTTCAATTTCCAAACCAGGCAGTGATGCAGCTGCTCAAGATGCTCTCAATACAACCCCTGTAGAATGTGATGAGGATGTGGGGTGGGAGATGGACTTTCCTCAGCCTTCGCAGAAAGTAGAGATGCTGCAGGGCTTCCTTGGCAATGGAGCTGGTGTTGAGGGACCAGGTGAGATTCTCTGCCAGGTGAACACCAAGAAATTTGGTGCTCATAACAATCTCTAACGAGGAGCCATTGATATTCAGCGGGGAGTGGTCGCTCCGTGCCCTCCTGAAGTCAACAACCATGTCTTTTGTTTTGTTCACATTCAGAGACAGGTTGTTGGCTCTGCACCGGTCCGTTAGCCACTGCACCTCCTCTCTGTAAGCTGACTTGTCGTTCTTGCTGATGAGACCCACCACCGTCGTGTCATCGGCGAACTTGATGATGTGGTTCGAGCTGTGTGTTGCAGCACAGTCGTGGGTCAGCAGAGTGAACAGCAGTGGACTGAGCACGCAACCCTGGGGAGCCCCTGTGCTCAGTGTGATGGTGTTGGAGATGCTGCTCCCGATCTGGACTGACTGAGATCTCCCAGTCAGGAAGTCTAAGATCCAGTTGCAGAGGGAGGTGTTCAGGCCCAGTAGGCTCAGTTTTCCAATCAGTTTCTGAGGGATGATTGTGTTGAATGCTGAACTGAAGTCTATGAACAGCATTCGAATGTATGTGTCTTTTTTGTCCAGGTGGGTCAGGGCCAGGTGGAGGATGACGGCAATGGCATCATCTGTTCTGCTGTAGCCTCTGACAGCCCTCCACACAATCCACAACACCCCCACCTTTGTGTCATCAGCAAACTTACTAACCCATCACTCCACTTCCTCATCCAGGTCATTTATAAAAATCACAAAGAGAAGGAGTCCCAGAACCGATCCCTAAGGCACACTACTGGACACCAGCCTCCATGCAGAATATGACCCATCTACAACCACTCTTTGCTTTCTGTGGGCAAGCCTGTACTGGATCCACAAAGCAAGGTTCCCTTTATTTAATGTAGAAAAGTGTGTAGAAAGAACTTTGGTAGGAAGAACAAGGATACAAGCATAGGTCACATGACTTCACATGAGGACAGCTAGAAATGGGCCATAAAAACTACCTTACCTGCTTTGCTTTGAAAGAGAAAAAAAACATGTTTGCTGGCATCTACACAAATGTCCATAATCATTGGAACAAAGGTCATTCCATTGATTGGAGATCATGACTGATTGTTGAAGTGTTAAATGTTGCCCTGGTCCTAGTATGAATATTGTTTGTGCTGCTAAAGGTTGAATTCTTTCCTGTTTCTTTCAGTTTTGTTATTTAGAATTCCAAATGCCAAAGCTGGGCAGAAGAGAAGTATCTGGCTTCAAATGGGAAGACGCTAAGCTAGAGTAACCCAACATCCTAACCTAAACCAGAGTAAAAACCTGCCACAGATGTAACATTCCTGATGTTTTTCATTAAGATATTAGCATCTTTTTTTAAGAAAACAGGCTTAGCAGCACTTTTAGATCATGAACAAATCAGACATTCAAATGTTTTCCCATTAGTGTCAGAAGCAGGAATTTTTAGGATAATATTTTCAAAAGAAATAGTTTAATGAATAATTGTTCACAATTTGACAAGAATTCACAATTTTTCACATGTAAAGAAAAATTAGCATATGTCAAGTTTTCTATTGATCCAAAAAATTGATTTATAAGTTAATTGACCAAGTTATTATTTCTTTTAAAAATCAGATTTTATTTATTTAAGCACTTTTTCAATGATAAACAATATTCTTATTATTGAGATAACCAACATTTTCACATTACAAAGGGATTTGGCAAGCTGTCAGTGGGATAATACAAATATTGTCAAATGGTTTTGCCATTCTATTGGAGTTCAATTTCTTCTTCTCTTTGTAAAATATTACGTAATGAACTGTTCATTGTGAAATTTATTGTTGAAAGCACGTCCGTGTTTCCTTTGCCAGAAACATCCAGATACATTTTCCATGCACTCACTACTCTGTCGACAATATTGAGCAATAGCTAGGCAAGCACAGGCTGCAATGATGCTAGCAGGGAAGCTAGTTCAAGCGTTTGGTAAAATTAAAGCATGGTAGTGCCAATGAACAAGAAAAAAAATTGTCTCCAGAATTTATACCAGTTTCTCAACTCAAGCATTGTGCAGCTGTGCTCCCAGTGGCAATGACTGTTAGGTGGATCCTATGACCTGTTTTTAATGTGCTGAGAAAAATCATGCTTCTGCTATGTCTTGTCCTGTATGTCTTTTGGAAGACCTGAGGCTATACTGCTATTTGACGAGTGCGCTAACAGAACTAATGACAAATTTGGCACTTATTAAATAGTAGAATTTGTTTACTTTAATCCACTGAGTTTTTAATATCCTCCGCCATTAACAAATTAGGAGGTGAACTTTGAATATCTTCCGTCACCTTCTGTCGCTACCAAAATACTAGATGCCACTGTATGAAGTAAAAACCATTTAATAAACTATACTGGCAATTATATTTTGGGTGAACAAAGGTAAAACTGAAAATGTTGCCTCTGTCTTTGTTTAGTTTGGATCAATACCAGCAGTGAGGTAGTAATGCAAGTGTATGCCTCATTATTCTTCATATTTGTCTGGTGTCCCAACCTGCAAAATGAAGCATGTCGATGCTCTTGAACAGCAGCGAGAATTCTAATAATTTGGCTGTGAAACAATGGTTGAGCATCAGATGGGGAAAGCAGTAAAACTTTCAAATCAGATTTCACTAAAAATAAAAATTGGATGATGAATCCAAAGGAGCGTACTATAATGGATTGCTGGTCAACCATTTACATAGATTAAATGGGTTTTCTGCCAATTTCCTGCTATGGGCTGAAATGGGAGATTGCAGGAAGCTTCTTGAAAATTCTAACATAAACATGGCAAGATTTCCAGAATATATTTCACAGCAAACAACTCATCTTCAAATTTCTGTCAGTCATGCTTGCTGGTGTGACTCATTCCTTTTCTCATGTGTGGGCATATGTATTTTTGACCACATTATTACCACATTCAATAGCTTTATAAGTAATAACAGGATATCTGCACAAATATGTTACTAGTGCAAATTTTCAAGATATTTTACTGTCTCATGAAAGATGTATTCAAAGGGCATTTTATTGAAAAGGATTATTTCTTTATTTTTTTCTGCTCTTATTTTAAGCTGGCAGATGTATTAAACCCATTAGTCTTGAAGCTCAAAGGTGTCTATATTACCTCTTTCAGAGTCCACACATATTTCACTGAAACACGGCTAGATTGTTATTGCATTTTTATTGTATCTTTCCTTCCTTACAATCCTCACCTTAAACTCTCACTGATCTCCAACTGAGACAAAAAGGCAAGGGAACTGTAGATTCCTTTATCAGGTAATTTGTTACTGTCTTGGCTGAGAATGTGGCACATGCACTAATAAATTGGTAAGCTGCATTTTTCAAATTTAGCAAGGAAAAGAAGGAGTGTGCATTCTCGCTCCAACTCCACATGAAAGTTTAGAGTATCAGCTGGTGCAAAGAAATCAATGAAAGTAACAAATGCTTCTGATTACTTTGAAATTGATCTCAGAATTTAAGCGAATATGAACTACTGCAAAGAGTAATGTTGGAGCAGATCAAAACTCACTGCATACAAATCCACAAAGTTAAGGAGTAATGGGTAGTGTCCCTGACGATCAGACAAGAATCTGTACATTTTTCATTATGATATCTACTGACATATAATTGCTTTCATGTGAAACTGCCAGCACATTGCAACAATATAGAATGTAGGATTTGGGGGACTGAATTGGATAGCTCCCAAAATTGGCACAGTGATGGGGGACACAGAATCAAACAGAACCCACTGCATCTGATGTATTAATTGTCAAAATCCTGCTGCCTTCTTATGCAGTCAGTGTCAACCTCAGCATTGAATGGCTGATCGTCTCAGTAGGGTGTCAATGCTATAAGAGGCATTGCTCCAGTACAAAGCTCCAGTACAAAGCCACAAAGTTAAGGAGTAATGGGTAGTGTCTTCGACGATCCGACAGGAATTGTACATTTTTAATTTCGGTATCTAGAGACTTAAAATTATTTTTATGTGAAACTGCCAGTACATTGCAACAATATAGAATGTAGGATTTGGGGACTGAATTGGATAGCTCCCAAAAGACTACAGACCCCACTTTCTAACGGGAAGCAGTACTGTGGCTGCATCATGTACGAACTCATTCTGTCTGGAGGAGGAAAGCAATAATAGCACAAAATGCGAGCCATCAAGCTCCAGGTCTTCCAACACTACACAGGAGGCCCTGTTGGAGGAGATGAGATGTGTTTTATCCACTACAGGCCAGTTGGCCTGCCAGGTAGATTTTCTAAAGGCATTGGAACCAGGCAAATGAGGCAAACAATAGTAAGAATCAAGCTCTGATCTGGAATCAATGCTGCAAAAAATTCAGTAACTTCACACTCATGCTTCATGTTAAAGAATGCACTTACCAGATTCTGTTCAATAAACTATTCTGGCCCAAATCTACCCACAAACTCACATCTCACAGTTTTCATACACAAAATACTTAGATATTGGTGAAGGTCAGGCTGGAGGAAATTCTGTAGACAAGGAGCATGAAATCAATGAAGGCAATTAAAAAAACCAGATGAAAAAATAAAATGGAGGTGCTGAATACTGAGGAGTCAAAGGTCAGTGATTGTAAAGGTGAAGGAAAATAGTATTTATTCAAACAGAGAATAGGCAGCAATGTTTTATGTGACATTAAGTAGGACACAGAAGGCTAGGCAAGAGTGCTTCAAACAGTCAGCTTTAAAGGTACAATTACTAACAGATGGACACAGGCAGGGTACTGACTAGTGATATTGTGTAGTTAGAAAGATACAGGCCTTTCAACCTAACAAATCCACATTAACCATCAAGAACCCAGTTTTACAATAATTTCAAGCCCATTTTATCCTTCCCACGTACCCTCAGCTCCTCGCAGATTTTACTACAAATCCGCATACTGGGACAATTTGTAGTTGCCAATTATCCCAACATCCAGCACATTTTTGGGACGTGGGAGAAAACCAGGATGCTCAGCGGAAACCGGTGTAATCAGAGGGATAACATGCAAGCACTAGACAGCACTAGAGATCAGGTTTGAACCCATGTCGCTGGAGTTGCGGGTCGGCCACTCTTCTAGCTACACCATCGTACTGCCATTATGATGCTGGGAAGAGGTTGATGATGCTGTATATAGTGAGAAGTTAATGTTGGAGTGAACGTGCGTGGTGGCGTAGTGGTTAGCACGATGCTTTACAGTATTGGTGACTGGAGAGTTCAATTGCTGCTGCTGCTGCCTGTCCGGAGTTTGTGCGTACTCTCCGTGACTATGTGGGTTTTCCGTCTCCTCCCACAGTCCAAAGACTCTCTGGCCATTATAAATTGCCCCGTGATTAGACTAGGTTTAAATCAGGGGTTTGTTGGGCAGTGCGGTTCAAAGAGCCAGAAGGACCTATTCGGTCTTGTTTCTCAATAAATAAACAAAGATATTCTATTCCACCTTTCATAAGAAAAGCTTAGTTATTGATCTTACTAAAACTTAAAGATTAAAAGAATAAATATTTAAATAATTCCACAGAAATGATAGACCTTACAGAAGGAACTCATTATCCAGTCCATTTCTGTCATTCTTCCTCCTCCTGCTTTTACATTTTTCCAGAGGGTAACTGAGGGGTGCCGCACTAATGGAATTGCTGCATTTCATACAAACTGAAACTGAGCTCCTTCTGCTTTCATGAAGATACAAAAGATCCCACTAGGCAATTCTCCTCAGTGTGTTAACAATATTTATGTTTCTACCAAGACCTCTGAGCAGACTATCTGATCATATGAAATCTTGCTATGGAGAAATTAGCTTTCTGCTTCCTACATTGTATTGAGATTAAATCAAAGGCATCCCTTTGGTTGTTCGATGTTTGGGTCATTCTGAGTTCAAGGACAACATCACGATAAATACAAGCTCTTTAATTTGATTTATCCATTTCCATGGAACAGTTCGATGATTTTAATGTTCAGTTTGTTTCTCGTGTATTGTATCAAGCATTTGTAATTGAATAGGTAAAAGCACAAAGCATGTGAGCTCAGTAAAGTATTTTTGAGAAGAATGGTTTTCCAATACTTACTGTATTTTATTAATGTATTGCTTTTTTATTAACCAATACTTATGAAAGTTTGATTTCCACTTGGGAAAATCCACATTGTCAAGTATGTTTAAAGTTGTTTGGTAATTCTGTTTTCAAAGCACCTGAAATATTGTACAATCTTTCATCCTGCATGCTTCACATGATGAAAGAAACCTCTGAGGGATAGCAACAAGCTCCAGGACACTGATCAGACCAGGGAACACTTTCTCGCCAATGATCCAAGGCAAGTACCTCACCTTGTTGCAGTTCAAGTGCAGCAAGGCCATTTGCAAGCAGACAAAATAGCAATAACACTGCACATGGTGAAAAATGTTACCACTGCCCTCACTTATTGCACGTAAGATATACACCCAAATAGCACTGCAATTGCAGATATCTTACAATTCACTGATTCATCAAAAGGATATGCAGCAGACTTATTGGGTTATTTATATATCCTATGAAGTCAGGCTGTGACTCCGGTAATGTGATTAAAGTCAAGCATACAACAGTCTTAAGACTTTTCTCCAAGACAATTTAGTGCAGATAAGTCAATTAAACTGTTGGGAAAGACACAAAATACATGATAGAGATTTGAGACTTGGGAATCGTAAGAGTTTGTATAAAGGCTGCAAGCATTTTTCTATGGCGCCATTGATCCATTTATTACTAGAACATCACTCTCTGAGGATTAAGAGCAGAATTATTCTGCCTGCAGGTGTAACACTTATATTTATAAAACATTCCTGAATAGTACTGACGATTTGCCCGTTTCTCTGGTTACAGCTGATTCCTGAGAAAACGCTTCCATTATTTTCATCAGTGAAGAAGATGAAAATGAAGACAAAAAGCATGAACAGGAGGAATTTTTGTACTTTCTTTGCAAGTACACTAATTTTAAATCATCTGAAGTTTTTATAAACTCCAGAGAGGTCAGATTAAATAGAGATGTAAAACATCTTGGAATCACAATGTACTGTACAAGTAAATGTATCCAGATGACTTAGCCCCCAGACAATGCTGTTGCATCCTTAATGAGATTGCTGTCACCACCTAGGTCCAATAGCACTCTTTATTGCAGTAGCATTCATTTGTATGATACAAATTAGTGAGTGGCCACCTACAGTTAGATCTGACTAGCAACTGATTTATTTTCTTTTTGTCCATTTTAAAGGGTAAGTCCTCATTGCTCTAACCACTACTGGAACTCATTCCGTGGATTTGGGAAGACCCTAAGAAACCATAATATAACAGGACAGATCAGATGTCTCAAATTTCCAACAGGATTTAAAAAAAAGTTCTCTTTATCCAGAGGCCCTAGAAACCAATCCTATCCATAATGAACAGCAGGGTAAAAAAATCAGTTGCAAGCTAGTATGATCATAAATGCAATGTTCAATACTTATTGAACTTTCACACGTGCTGTGTAACTGCAGCGTTCAGTAAGTTCCCATTACTCCCCGAATTAGGACCAAAATCTAAAATTCTTGTGACCAGCTACATTCTCTCACATATCACTCCAAGACTCTCAGAAGTTAATGAAGCAAGAACTTGCAGAGTTTTGGCACTGTGATAAGAGATAAATGCTGAATTCAAACAGATACCAGACCATACTCACTAAGTAAGCTCGGATACATCTTTCCTAGCCTAATGTCAGTGGAAGCTGCTTCCATTTCCATGATCTTCTGGTCAAGACTGCGCCGGCAAGCAACACTATCTGGGACGTCATCTTTCAGATAGTCCATGAAGACTTTTCTTTCACTTCCTTTACATCTTCCTTTTCTTTTAAATGTTGGACTGGCACTGTCAGAGCCTACCAACTGCAGTATGAAGGAGTGTTTTTGGACGATTTGGCAATTCTCTGTCTCCAAGAAGGTTCCAGGATGCGAGTGGCCTTGAGCCCAAGAAGTTTAGAGACGGGGTGCACCCCCACGATCAACTCCATTTCTTGCTGCTTTCACAGATTAAGACATCAAGGGAGATTTAAACATTTAGGCAAGTATTCAGTGCTGTCTACCAGACTCTCGCTCACTGCTGCTGGAGGAAGGTGTCTTTGTCTGACTGTCTCTCTATGCCTCTCGCTCAGTGCTCCCAAGGGAGGACCCCTGTGTTTAAATGGTCTCTCTTTCTCCCTTGATGCTGTCAGAGGATGGTACCAAAGTTCTAGGTCACTGGTTTACAGATTAGACTGTAGTTCTATTGGACCCTTTTGATTTCAGGTTACATGGAGATGTTGATGTTTTATTGCCATTTACACAATTTGGTTTTTTTTTGCACATGTGGGAGGGTTGATGTTCTTGTTGTCATTTGTATGATGTGATTTTTTTGCTCATGCAGCCAGGATTGATGTTTTTCTTTGAACAGCTACCCTGGTTTTCTTTGGTTCATGGCTATCTGGAGAAGATGAATCTCAGAGTTCTATACAGCATAAATACTTTGATAATAAATGCACTTTGAGTCTACTGGTGCACTAATGCGCACGTGGTAGCAGAGGTGACAGGGAAGAATAAAGAGCTGCCTCCTTAAACCTGTGCTGGTGCTGGACTGTGTGACGTCCATGAAGGGTCCTGGCACACATGCAGGTTTGCACTCTTTTTGTTAGAGGTACTGTGAAATTCAAAAAGGAAGACATTCTCTCACACTTCTAACTTGTGACTTGCAGATAATGGACAGGCTTTGAGAATCGGTAATTGAGACTTTAACCAGAAAACACCAGCCTTTTAACTTGTTCTAGCAGACCCTTTAATTATGTCTCAGATGTGCTTCAGATTAATGATAACCCACAAGATGTTGATGATATCGAAACTGACAAGAGTAGTACCACTAAATATTAGAAGTAATGGGTTAGATTCATTGTCCAGTACTTTGAACTCTTTCACAATGAACAATATTCCTTATTACCATTTTACAAGTAGAATACTTAACTACTCTTAGTACAGCCCTGATTCAACTTTTACTGTTATTTTGTTATATGATTCTAAATTAAATAATGGGAAGTAAAGTTATTTTATTAGGCTGCAAATTCAACAGAGAAGGGCTTCTAATAGAATCAGCTGATAAGCAAATGGACCCTCCCTGACAAAAATGACAGTTTCAGGTTGTATTCTTCCCTTTGTATATCATTGTACAATGAAATGTATTAAAACTCTTTGATTCTATTACAGCTTTCATTTCAGATTTGATTAAATGATTAAGATAGTTCAATGATATGATAGCTACCTGTCACATACAATAAAAGCTTTCAATCTGAAATTAGTAATTGATAACTTTGGTAAAGAATATTCCACACTATGATTACTCCATCCGACGAGTATATTTTATGGTGTTATTTCATTATGATCATGATAGGATAAAACATTTGTTTTCAGTGATCTATCACAAAGAACCAAGAAAAACATTACAACAAAGTACTAAAACTTTTAAGAACTAAATATTCTAAATTAATTTTGTACAGGTATTAATTGAGCAGAAGCCAAGACATGAGAATCAGCTGACATGTGTTCTGAAATATGTTGCTCGGCAGCAGTTCTACATTGCAGAGACATACATATCTATAAATTACAAAATAGTGCCAAACTCAGCATACAGGCAGAGACTGAGTGGAAATTGTCCAGATAGCACTGGAAAAATGATAGGCCTGACTAGACTTTCAACTGTCCTAAAGGCATTTGTCTAGGGTGGATGCTCATTGATACAAGTCTAGAAATCAGCAAGTATTTATTTCCTGTATCCCTGCTGTCAGGAAGAATAGAATTCAGAGTGCACTGCGTTATTTAAAAGGCTGCTAAAACTGGAATGATGCCATACATAGGATACATGGATAATTTTACTACCTTATTTTCCAGGTAAGGAATAATGCTTGATAAGAACCTACACTGAAAATTCTGGTGCATTCTCTCCACAATTTTACAACCATATGAAATTACAATGGAATTAACTCTTTTTGTTCACAATTGGAAATTACAATTTCTTGCTGAAAAATTTTAATGGTCATAAGTTTCCTCATGGTTATTGCTGCTTTGACTTGAAGCTCCTTTGTGCTCCAACAAAAAGATTGATTCATCAAGCTCCTGAAAAATAAATGTTAAGCCAATAATTTTTAAAACAAATGTTCATGTTTTCTGATCCCTATCAAAATAAGAGAAGCCCTCTCTTCAGAATGTTCAAAATCAAACTCCAACACATACTTTGTGGCAATTTTCCCTCTCTTGGAAAAGAACCAGGTATAAAATCAGAGAAGGGTAGAAACTGAACTTTTTATTGACATACGCTGTGATCCTATGAACAAAAATATGACATGAAAAATGGACAGCTACAATATTTTCAAGAATTCAGAAATAGATACACATATATTCCTAGACTTTTCCATATAATATCACTAAAGGAAAAGGAAAAAGTTGACTAGGGATAGAATCAATAGACAGATTTGCTTTATTCATCTTTCTAGAAACATAAGCTCAGTCTTTCAAAGGCTTATAAGTGAAGAGCACATCTGGATAAAGTCTATGATCATTCAGCTGCTTTCGATTTTCAATTTCATTGTGTAGTCCACTGGGCTAAAAGTTTGCAAAAAAAAATTCAATAAAAATATAAATGTGATTTCCCTAAACCATATGTTGTTTTGCCTTCACATATAAACCTATAATGCAAGCAATGTATTCATGCAGCCAGCAAACAGGTGATTTTTATTCTTTTATTTCTCATGTGTCCTTCAGGCTTTCAAATATAAATGCCGGTGTAAAAACAATCACCTGAAAGGGCACTGGTGTTAGTTACATTTCCATTCACTTCGATTCGCCTACTCTGGATTGTCTATATTATCTAACATTCAAGGTATACATGCTTCAAAAGGAAACTGTTTCACCAACATTAGCGAGACCCTCTGTAGAACAAATCATTTCTCTTGGCTTTGGTCTGCAGAGTATATTTTTCACCTTTGCCCAGAACGTTCAATACAAACACCACTCATAACTTCCATCCTCAGTGCTCCACAACGTTTAATTTTCTGTTTTGAAGCCACTCTCAGTTAGTAGTTTTCTTTACCCATTGGTGTCATAGTCTTTCCCAAGACTTTAATAGTGTTAAGATTCCAGCAATCTCAGATTATGTTATAACGTTGAAGAGTGCCATTGTAATGTAAAAAAATCCTAAATGTTTGGACAAAGCATAATCAATCTCCATTTTGATTTTATTGTCAATTTCTGTGCCTCTCTAGTTTCATGTAATGCCACATCAATGGTGAACCCTACGAAAGAAGTGAAAAGGTTAAGAGATTTTTTTTAAATGCAATCTTGGGCATTTGGGAATCCATACCGTAAAGTACAATCAGAGATATACCTGTAATCAGGAGAATCCTTTAACACTCAACATTGTGCAATCTAAGACCATGTATCCCTCAGTACAATGCCTATGCCCATTAAAGATGACTTTAATCAAGATTAACTGATGCCTTGCAAATGTCCCTCTAACACAGATCATGGATGATGATCTATGACCCTATTCCAACCTCTGCTTCTGTAGTTTCAAAAGGGTAGCAAATGGTCCTCATTTACTATGCCTAAATATACAACTTGCAAAATTATAATCCATTTACAAAATTCAGCTTCTTTGAGACCAACACAACCAATTTTCAAAGGCAGTATGTCTTGCAAAGCATGCACTTTAGTGCATGGAGTACAAAAGTAAGCTAGCCAATAATATTAAAGAGGATCCAAAAGCTCCTACAGATAAATAAAGTGTAAAAGAGAGGATATCAAACAACTGGAAAACTGCCTGAGAGGCAGTAATGGGGGCCAACGAAATGGTGGACAAACTGAGTAAGTATTTTGCATCTGTCTTCACTATGGAAAGTGCTAGCAGTACAGTGGAAGTTCCAGGTGTCAGGGGACATGAAGTGCGTAAAGTTACCATAACTAGAGAGAAGGTTCTTGGGAAACTGAAAATTCTGAAGGTAGATAAGTTACCTGGACCAGATGGTGTACATCCCAGAGTTCTGAAAGAGGTGGCGGAAGAGATCATGGAGGCATGAGTAATAATCTTTCAAGAACCACTAGATTCTGGAATGGTTCCTGAAGATTGGATAATTGCAAATGTCAGTCCACTCTTCAAGAAGGAAGAGAGGCAGAAGAAAAGAAGCTATAGACCAGTTAGTATGACATCAGTCATTGGGAAGATGTTGGAGTCGATCATTAAGGATGAGGTTGGAATTCTTTGATGAACTAACAAGCGGGATAGACAAAGGACAATCAGTTGATGTTGTTGCGTACTTCAAGTTTCAGAAGGCCTTTGACAAAGTGCCACACATGAGGCTGCTTAACAAGCTACAAGCCCATGGTATTGCAGGAAATATTCTAGCATGGATAGAGCAATAGTTGATTGGCAGGAGGCAAAGAGTGGGAATAAAAGGAGCCTTTTCTGCCTGATTGCCTGTGACTAGTGGTGTTCCACAGGGCTTTGTGGTTGGACCGATTCTTGTCAAAGGAATGATGGAATTGATGGCTTTGTTGCAAAATTTGCAGATGATATGAAGATAGGTAGAGGGGCAGGTAGGGTTGATGAAGTTGAGAGGTTACAGGACTTAGATGGATTAGTAGAATGGGCAGAGAAATGGCAGATAGAATATAGTGTCGGGAAGTGTATGGTCATGAACTTCGGTAGAAGAAGAAATGAAAGGATTGACTCTGTTCTAAATGGAGAGAAAAAACAAAAAAAAAATCTGAGGCACAAAGGACTTTGGAGTCCTTGTGCAGGATTCCCTAAAGATTAACTTTCAGCTTGAGTCTGTGGTGAGGAAAGGAAATGCGATGTTAGGATTCATTTCAAGAGGACTAGAATATAAAAGCAAGGATGTAATGTTGAAACTTTATAAAGTGCTAGTGAGGCCTCACTTGGAATATTGTGAGCAGTTTTTGGCACCATATCTTAGGAAAGATGTACTGAAACTGGACATGGTTCAAAGAAGATTTGTGAATATGATTTCAGGTTTGAATGGCCTTATCATATGAAGAGCGTTTGATGGCTCTGGGCCAGAATTCACTAAGATTCAGAAGAATGAGGTATGACCTCATTGAACCCTATCGAATGGTGAAAGGCCTTGATAGGATGGATGTAGAGAGGATGTTTCCTATGGTGGGAGAGTCCAAGATCAAAGAACTCAGCCTCAGAATAGAGGGGTGTCTTTTTGAATAGAGATGAGGTGGAATTTCTTTAATCAGAAGGTGTTGAATCTGTGGAATTCTTTGCCACAGCCAACCGGGGAGGCCAATTCTTTATGTATATTTAAGGCAGAGGTTGATAGATTCTTGATTGATCAGAACATGAGGTAATATGAACAGAAGGCAAGAGATTGAGGCTGAGAGGAAAATTGGATTGGCCATGTTGAAATCGCAGAGCAGACTCGATGGGCCAAATGGCCTAATTCTGCCCCCATACCTTATGTTCTTATGGTCTTCTCTTTGTCATATGAGACTGAGGAGAAACTATTTCAAGAATAAGTGGACAATTCAGGCTTGACCTGGGGCTTTAGTCTTTGACTATTTAATAAAAGGACCAGAATGAGCTTACTTTGTTATAATCAAAACTAAATAATTTCTTATCAGCTAAACTGAAAGTAATTATTTTGAATTTACTATCATTAGTCTTTGTTGATAAAAAGGCTATCTTTTAAAATGTCATGGAAAGCAAACCAAACAATTCCTTATATGGTTTAGGGCTACCTGTAATAACAGTTGTGAACTTTTAAATAAAGAAATTTTATGGTTAAAGCAAAATGGTTGGAAAACTATTCCTACAGCTACATGTTAACCACTTCTTGTGCATATGTCTTGTTTGTTAATTTTTTTATATTTTCTGGTATGGTCCTTGAGCATATTAACTGCATGTATAAAAATTCTGATTGACTGCAGTTAGTTAACACCCTCGCACAATAAGTAAGTTGGCAGTTAAAAAAATATTTAAAAATATATATTTGTACATCAGCTGTTACATCCTGTTAAACTGCTTCTGATAAACTTGTATGACTATCAACTACCCAGGTGTTACAGCAACCCATAGAAAGTTGCCCATAGCATGTTCTATTTATCACGTTCAATTCCTAAATCTCTCAATGGAAAAGATATCTTTTGTTCAGTGCCAAAGCTGTTCAGAAACTAAATTGATTTGACAGTAATATAGACAGCTCAAATAGAGCAAAGTTGTAATTTCTGCCCAGCTTTTTAAGTTCAATGTAGGTGCACTCCAGTAAAATCTCACAAAAACTGGTTTTGAGATGCTTATATTTTCACTATGGTAACCAATAATTACTGAAAAGTATGCAGATTGATTTGGAAACGTCAGGCATGCTTTCTGTGTTTCTCTGCCTTCACTACACAGTGAATGCTAAAACAAAGTACAATGTCCAGCATGCCTATTAAACAAAAATCACTAACACATATTACCAGTCTCTATGCAATAACATAAGGAATACTTAAACTTGATAAACAGCTTTCACTTATATCACTTTTTTTTTAGTTAACACTCTTGAATGAAACCCATGTTTAACAAAGTTTCTATGAGTAAGGAATAATCAATTTTTTGTGGGATATAGCTGGACAGTGCTAACAATGTTTTGTTGAGGCAATCAGCTGAAAATATAAAACTGTAGCATGAGATTTAGGCTCTCCACTTCATGTAATTGCAAACACCAAAATGGGAAATGCTGTTTTGTTGCACAGCTGTCTTTTGGATAATTGTTATAAAAAAAAAACAACACAAATTGCAATGAATATACATTACATGTAAGGAACTGGTAATGATCTAATCAGAAAGTGCAGTGTGAATATAGTAAAATTTAAATGTGTTGCATTATATTCTCCAATTAGAAACAATGTGCCTAACAACATAAATCATCCTGCTGTTAAGTTATATCTGACATTGATAGTTTGAAAGTAGCATTCAATCAGATATCAGTGCAAAATTGCTATTTAATGTTACTATATCCTTTAATGATACCGTTAATGTAGATCCATCTGGTTCCGAATTTTATACAATTATTCTTTGATGTTGCAATCCAAGATCATCTTGCAATCAGTTCTAAGTCTCATTCCCACTATGAATATAACTCCAAGTATATTAAGATTTTTAATGTTAATATTATAATAAAAATGTGCATGAGATATTCTGGCAATGATATTTGAATAAACTTCTGTTCAATATATTCAAGGCACACAATCAGAAGACACTAAAAATCTACCAGTCAAAACAGGATACTATTTTGATTAATTTGAATATGTTCTTTGGAAGTTCAAATCTCTGAAACAAGATGCACAAGTAATTTCTATTGCCTGGTTGTAGTATTTACACCTGGCACTAAATTATAGGAAAAATGGCATCTGTGATTTAAATTTTGACTCAGGTTTTCACTTTTCTTCAGAGCAATCCAGTCTACTAGTAAGGCAAATGCTTAGAAATTATTACCTTCTTTTTCACCAGCATGTGAATGAAGGTTGATTTTTCCTATAGATAGATGTGCTCTGAATTATTGCCCATGTTATTTCACAGCTCATGAAGCAGGTGAACTCTGACATGAGTCATATATGTGCACTTAATAAGGTTTTCGTGATGTCATTCCCTGTGTAACACAGATTTTTGAGCATCACACAGGATCTAAGTTGTCTGAAAAGTGACCATTGTGATTTCCTCCAAGTCTACCTAACCAGTGTGCGAGGTTGGTTTGCTCCAAGCAGCAAGCCAGTTTGATGAGATCAAGAATAATTTTGGGTGGGTCGCTGCACAGCGGTTCAGGTCTTGGAGCGAGGCATGACCCAGTGCTTAGATATTTTAAAACGTCGACCCAGATAGACTGGAAAGCCCACGTGTCAGAACTGGAGATGAGAGTTGGGCTGACTTTGCTCACTCTCCCAAGATGTTCATTCCTCTCTCTGATGGCTGTTGGCTCTGTGAGTTTCAGAGTGTTTAGCCCCTTTAATAGGATGAACTAAGATCAAGTCTTGGGCTCACTGCTCTGGGGAGAGGATCTAAGGACTCAGTCTGGTTTGCTTCTGTTGTTTGCATGATGTGTGTGTGTGTTTTTTCCCCTCTTTCTCTGCACAGTGGATTTAGTCTTTCATTTTAATTAATTTTTCAGGTTTCTTGCTTTGTGGTTGCCTGTAAGCAAACAAATCTCAAGGTGCATAATTTAGGCATTCTTTGATAATAAGTACAATTTGATCTTTGAACAATCATGTTCCATGAACAAAATGCTCAAGAGGGACCATTTCAAATGAGCTCTTTCTGTAAATTTCATCCTGTCTACCATGACACCAACCCCAACCTCTGTCTATTGCACACATCCAAACATCATATGTCCAAGGCCTATGTAACTCTGATATCTCCATTCCTGGCTCATTAATTTTCCTTATCCTTTATTGTCCCTCTTATCCTACTAATTCTCTGACCCTCCAAAGTTCCCCTTCACACTTGTGTTTGAGCTTTTTGAGGAAGGAAGTGAAGAATGAGATGCTGGAAATGAAGTCATGCATCATGTTGCAATGCAGCAACAACATTTAACATTTTGTCATCGAGAGGAAAATTACATTGTGGCACTCCGAATATCTGGTTATTTGGAGAATGTTCCCTCCACATTAATGGATTTTAAAAATGCTTCCAATGTGACATAAGGTGCAATTTATCTTTGAACTCTGTGTAGCATTTTGCTGGCACAGAAAGGCAATTAATCTACTCATGTAACTATTGGCAGACAATTAATTTGGATAGCCATGAAAACAAGCATAAAATTGCTAAAGTGACTGGACTGCAGACGGGCAGCAATTTGATCTTGCTCATTAAATGTGATTTCTGCATAAGCTCATGTTTCCCCCATTATTCATCAGCTGTGTACACCAGCAAGGAACCCAATACCAATATTAACTCACATGTCCTCAAGCAGAATGACAAAGCGTTAATCACCTGTACCATTTGAAGGAGGGGCCCTTTGTGGCTGCGGGCCCTGCTCAGAGACATTCTGCAACCTCACCTGGCAGAATGAGAACAATGATTGACCAGAGGAAGAACACAGACCCAGGTTTTTGTTTTCACTTATGGAGCAAAATAGACAGTCAATACTTCTGGCTGAGACTTTACATCAGGGTCATCACACCTGAAACGATATCTGTTCATTCTCCTGCTGAGTTCCTCCAGTGTGTCATGTGTGTTGCTCAAGATTTCCAGCGTCTGTAGATTCTTGTGTTCCAGGGTTTTTCGTGCAGCATCGGTGACAAAAGTGAAAAACAAGAGTCACCCTGAATGTTTTGATCCTCCTGAACCCCTCACGCTCTGAGGTTGGTCCTTCAGATGTAATGGGAGGATATTCTAAATAAGACAGTGGTGTTGCAAATGAAATCATATGCTGAGTTACAACGTAATGCTACAATTTAATGGGTCATACTTTGGTATTTGGAATTGCCAGTTTTACAATCCCAATATTGGAATACCACTGTGTACGGAGAGGTATGAAAATTAATGCCCCAGGGACCTGGGGTGAAGCCATTAAATTTGTTCTCGTACTGCACCCAGTTCTTTTGAGTCCTGAAGGCAGATGTTTGGAACAGTTCAATAGAGCTATTGATGGGGTATTTTGTCGTGTAAAAACATTCACAAATCCCAATTATTCACTAGTTCACCAGTTGACAATCTCAGTCAATCAAAACGTAACTAATATTCACGAGTTGCAGCTTTTATTTACACATTTAGAACATATTTGAGCTTTACCCCCACAGCGTGTCTATTTTGACCCCTCATCACAAAAGCAGATTGCCATTTGCTCACTGACATGTTCCTTCTTTCTTGCAGCATGAGGTGGTACAGGAGTCAGAACTGGAACTAACCAGACAGAAAGAGAAGCATTCTAACCCCCAAATGGGCTTCTGTAGTGGAACCCATCAAAGATAGTCATTCTTAAGCTGTCTTTTCTCACTTGCGTATCAGATTGTGTAGGTGTGCAGGTCTTTCCTTCCTCTTCCTCCTTCACCACAACTCACACCTGGCCACTTTTTCACTTTGCCCAGGCAGTTGTTAAAGAGCAGAAGGATTTGGTCCAGATCAGTTTGCTGAATGTTTCAGTGTTGCTGGGGAAGTCAGACTCATGGAATAAATGCTGAAGGAAAGGTATAGCTAGTAATGCCCTGTGGTTACAGGTGCCATCAATTACAACTTGTAAATGGAAGATGGAATGGAAAATGAGGACAAGGAGACTTTCCCTATTCTGGGTGGGAGGTAAAGGAGGAAAGGAAAGAAGTGTGGGAAATGGATAGATGCAGCTGAGTGCCCAGAGGAAGCTAGGTTTAAGGAAAAATTAAGTACAGGTGTGTTGCAGTCAAAATAGCAATGAAAGAGCTGAAGAAAATGGGAGAACAAAATGCAGATGATTAGAAGAGCATTAGGTATACTTTGACTTATATTTATGTGTAAACATGAGAAATGGAACTGCACTCTACCACGTGTCCTTCCATCTAGATGAAATGTCTCGGCCCAAAATGTTGAGTGCCATTTCCCTCTACAGATGCCACCTGACCTGCTGATATCTTCCAGTAGTTCATTTGTTACTCCAGATGGCAGCAGCTGTAACCTTTACGTTTACTCTATGCTTTTAGCTCCAAAATACCCTTAACATTCACTGAATCAGCTTATCACTGCTCTTGGTGTCCTTTCCTTAACACTTCCTTAGGGATTCATGTTATCAAAGCCTAAGTTTATGAACTTAGCTGAGACAAATCCACTTGGAGTTCGGACTGTTCATTTGGGTGATTCACCAGGGTACAACAAATTTCTTTCACAATATGGAGTGCACTGCTTTGATGTAAAGTGAAGTCTTATAAGAATTGTGGTGAACTACATATACCTGTCTGGGCACGCCCCTCTGCTGACTGCTCCTGTGGCTCCTCCCACAGACCCCGGTATAAAGGTGATTGGGGGCACTGCTCCTCTCTCAGTCTCCAGGATGTTGTGTGATGGTCCCTTGCTGCTGACTGCTCTCTTCCAGCTAATAAAAGCCTATCTCTCGCCTCACGTCTTCGAGAGTTATGGATGGTGCATCAAGAATGTGGTTACAATAAACCCTATCAAGGAATCAGTAGATGCCACTCTACCAATAAACAACAATCCAAAGTGTAGACACTTATTATGCTATCCAGTTGATTTTCATTCAACTGATAATGGAAGGGAAAATTGTTCAGATTCTGAAGTAACAGAGTGATCCACGATTGGCTATTGACATGAAGACTGAAGAGTGATTGTGCCTCAAAGCGTCCACACCAGCCCACAGTTGTTATTGCAGAGGCAGACACTACAGCCTCTCAACAGAAGGTCAAGTAGCCTCTCCTCTACTGCCAAAAATGGAACTGAAAATGTCTTTTAGCAAGTAAACCAACTCTGCTTGACTTTCAGTAAAATTGCAGAAGCAGCTCTGAGAATATTCCTGGACAAAATATCAATATTTTTATTTTGTTGTGTTACGAATGTGCCACAGCTCTGAGGGGCCGAAGGGTGCGGGGTAGCCCCCTCCTTTTTGAGAATCGCAAGATCACTATTGAGTTAGTTCAAGAGACCCAGGAAATGAGAGAAAGACATGCAGAATCCACAAAGAGTTGCAATGTGTCCTGGCCTCCAAAAGGCGGAGCCATTGATACCGGCTATTGTCTCTTGGAGACGGATTTGTGTATTGAATCCTGTACGATGCATCGAAGCCCCCAGGCAATGGACCGAGGGGGAGGTTGGTGGAGGGATTACATCATCCCAACCTGATTGACATCTGAGACCCTGTGAGTCAGGATAAAAAAGGGTCTGTGGGAACAGCCCCTCAGACGCACCAGAAGAAACGCTAGCGATCCCATAATAGTGAAAGCCAGTGGGAAGGCCACGTGCGTCCGTTTCCATTTGCCCCGGAATCGGTGGCCTTTACCATGGAAGAACGGTTTTTAGCTAACAACGGGGAAATCAACTCCCAACGACTCTCGAAGGATTGACATCATAAAAGGAATGGGCAAGTTTTAACCCGTCTTTCTCTCCAACCAAAAAGCTGCAGCTTGAATGAACTAAAGTGACTTTTATATTTCCATCGGACAATATATTATCCCCTAGACAACGATAGAGCTATTCTTTATCAATTATTATTATACCCGCGCTTCTAGATTTAGTATTGACGACATATGTTATCTGTATGTTTGCATTGATATTATTTTTGTGTATTTTCATCAATAAATACTGTTAAAAATAGTACCATCAGACTTCAACGGACCTCTCTATCTTTGCTGGTAAGTGACCCAGTTACGGGGTACATCACAGTTGATTAACAGAAATATTATTAATTTATCTTAAGCGTGGCATAAAAATAAGCTGCCTACTTACTGTAGTTCCCTTTATGTGATGGTGATGGTGGTCCCTTTAAGATCTACAGACTATCGTAAGGAAAAGTCTACAGAAATATAATATTTTCAGAGCACATATATCTGATGGGCTGCAGATGGAAATTTCTAATACTTGCATTAATATGGAATAAAGTGCACAGAGCTTTCCTGCTTCAATCAGAATGGCATCCTTGAGAATAGACTTCAACATGATAAGAACAGATTAATAATCCTGCATTATTGCACAACTGCTAATGATAAACTTTGGTCATACTTTATATATGGCACAGAAATAAATTTTAGTTAGTCAAATAACAGGGAAAAGAGAAAGATATATTGGATGAAGGTAACATCAAAGCTTTTCAGTCAAATGTAAAATATTCAAGCAAACTACAGATTTTTATGAGCATTCAGAGTTGGACTCAAAACTGTTTAAATTCCTTACATTCCCCCATATATGTAAAAGTTGGCTGAAGTATATCTTTACAATCATCAAACTTCTTAATTTAAATTATGCTTTATCTTATCCACTCTGAGTTTGAAGCATTTTAACCTGTAATTTTTGACATACTGTAATGAACAAATGAGGTATAGCTCAAAAGTATTTTTTTAATTTAAAAATGAAACATTCATCCTTTTAATTATTTCCCATAGATCTTTCTTCACATTTGAAAACACAAAGCATCCATAGAAGAAAATATTTGATCATTAAAATTATTCAGTCAATCAAATCCATTCCTCACACTGTTATTATGGAGTACACAAAGTACTCAGTGGGCAGAGTCTCTTCTCATTTCGAAATCCGGAATACATGTCCAAATGTAATCAATGAGTCACAATCTCTCCAATCTGAGCAGGCCATGCCTGTGGAAGAAATACAAAATCCAGCATGAGTAAACGGGAATCCACAAACCTTGTTAGATTTAATCTTAAAACAACTAGCCTCAATGTTAATCAGATAATCATTAAGATATTTTAAATGACCAAAACGAAATCATGTTAACTGGGAATCCAGTGTAGATACATAGCGTACATAGATTCTTCAGACTGCAACCTTTGCACAAAGGTTTCAAAGCACATTTGTTATCTAATTATGCATACAGAATACAACTCTGAGTTTTGTCCTCCCACAGGTAGCCACAAAACAAAGAAATAGCATGGAACCTATAGAAGAAAAACATCAAACACCCAAAATGCAAGAAAAAGAACAAATTGTGCAAAACTCAAAAAGTGAGCAGGCAAGACCTGAAATACCAAAATCCAACCAGCGGTATTCAGTTTAGTTTAGTTCATCACTACCCCACAAGCCAGTCCACATTGATCACCCTGGTTAAACCACTCAAGAACACAAAAACAAGAGGGTAACGAGAATCCAAGAAAACATGGAACATGAACCTCAAAGTAACCCAAAATGAGTACAATCCTGGCAATGTGGATCCTAAGACTTCCCCCAACAGCAACTAGTGAGAGGGAAGGAGAGAAAGTCCAGACAGGTGCACAGTAATCGCCATCAAATGATCGCATCAGCTTCCCTGAAAGTGAACCTGCGGAATTCTGCTCAAACTCCATTTACAAACTTACAGATGTCACCACTGCAGTGGGCAGGATCTCAAACAATGACAAAGTGGAGAATAAAAAGGAGAGAGAGTGTCTATTGGCATAGAGCCAAGACAAGAATCATTCCTTCAAGCTGGTCTTCAGGAAGTGAGGTGAGATGGGTCTGTATCATTGATGATGAGGTGGAGATGGTTTAGATCTTCAAGTTCCTAAATGTAAACATCACCAACAATTTGTCCCGGACCAGAAACATAAGATTATAAAATATTGGCGCAGAATTAGGCCACTTGGTCCATCGAGTCAGCTCTGCCATTGGTCATAGCTGATCCATTTCCCTCTCAACTCCTATTTTCCTGCCATTTCCCTGTAACCTTTCATGCCCTCACTTATCAAGAATCTATCAACCTCTGCCTTAAATACCTTCAATGACTTGGCCTCCACAGCCGCCTGTGGCAATAAATTCCACAGATTTACCACCTTCTAGCTAAAGAAATTCCTCCTCATCTCCATTCTAAATGGATGTCTCTCTGTTCTGAGGTTGTGCCCTCTGGTCTATCCTGCTTGTCACTTCCCAAGAAGAAATCCAACAGATTTGTCAGGCAAGATTATCCCTCAAGAAAACCATGCTGATTTTGACCCATTTTATCATGTGCCTCTAAGTATCCTGAAAAATCATTCTTAAAAAATTGAACATCTTCCCAACCACAATGGTCAGGATAACTGGCCTATAATTTTCTTTCTTCTGTTCTCCACCCTTCTTGAAGAGTGGAGTGGCATTTGCAATTTTCCAGTCCTCCAAAACCATGCCAAAATCTACCATCATTACTAATGCCTCAATTATCTCTTCAACTACCTTTTTCAGAACCCCCAGCTGTAGTCCATCTGTTCCATGTGACTTATCTACCATCTTTCACCTCTTCTATCCCCTGACACTCTCAAACATCCAACTGCATTGCTAGTGCCTTCCAACGTGAACACTGATGCAAAATACTTATTCAGTTCATCCATTATTTCCTTGTCCCCCATTACTACCTCTCCAGCAATTTTTCCATACATCCAATATGTACTGTCACCTCTCTTTAACTCTTTATATATCTGAAAACTTTTGGTATCCTCTTTGATATTATTGGCTAGCTTACCTTCATATTTCACCTTTGTGCTCCTATAGCTTTCTTAGTTGCCTTCTATTGGTTTTTAAAAGCTTCCCAATTTTCTAACAGCCCATTAATTTTTGCTCTGTTATATGCCTTCTCTTTTGCTTTTATGTTGGCTTTGACTTCCCTTGACAGTTGCAATTGTGTCATTTTCCTTTAGAATATATCTTCTTCTTTGGGATGTATCTATCCTGTGCCTTCTGAATTGCTCCCAGAAACTCCAGCCATTGCTGCTCAGCCATCAACAAACCTTCTGAACAAACCTTTTGTATGCTAAAAGGTCAATTCTTAATCTCACAATCTACCTCCTTGAGGGCTTTGCAATTTATTAGTCTGCCTGCAGTAACCTTCCTCTTTAATTGTATCTGTACATTCTGAATTGTGTTTCCATTTATAACCTTTATGTATTTATATACAGATCTGTCTGGACGGCATGCAAACAATTTTTCCACTCTATCTCAGTACATGTGACAATAATAAAATGAATTAAACTGTACAGCACTGGAACATTCTGATATAAAATTGTCTGAAAAAATATATTAGAAAGACAATGTCCCTTAAAAGCCGATAAAAGAACATCTGTAGCTCGCCCATGTCACTTTCCTCTTACCATAGTTACAAAGGTGATTCTTATCAAACTTAACATCCCACAAGCTGACAATATTTAGGCATAGCATTTACTAGGCATCAGAGATGAGTGCCCAGTTTGCAGACTACTGGAACTGGCCATCCTTTTCTAACTGCATGCTTGAGTATCCCAAGGCTTGGGAAATTCAGTAGAGGAAAAGAAATGGAATCTATTCATCCCCCAAGGCTTCAGGCACTGCTGACCTTTCAGTCAGTAGTAAAAAAAACACCAAAAGAGATTCTAGTCTGCTGCGGACTCACTGACAAATACACCTCTCCAGCTGCCGCCCAAATTTCCACCTAAGTGTCTTTTGGATTACCTTTACAGACGGTATGTGATGTGGTCTGGGCCAAGGTTTGTCATTTGGGAGTTCCAGTCAGGCTGGGTGAGGTGGATGGGTGCATAAGGAAAGGGTGTCAATCTGATGATCGTGACCTGATGTCAACTCAAGTCTGGTATGGAGATGGTGGTGGGGAAGCAACAGTACCATTAACAGCTGGAGTAATAATCCCAAAGTAGAGCAGGTACCTAAAGAAATGAGAGAGGATGTACAATAGCTGTACTAGGTTCTCCATATAGGGTTTGAACCTTCTCAGGAAGGTCCTATTTATACTAAGCAATAGGGAAATCTTGTTGGGTTTCTTCATTCCTTATTCTGCAAGTGTTTCTGAACCTGACTGAATGTAGGTGACTTCTGATTATTTCTGTTACTCTGCGTATTTCTCTGTTTCCAATGAAATAATCTACCTTAATGATTGTATCAAGGTTAAATGTTTCAATCAGGTTTAAAAACTTTGCATTTCTCTGATATAATCCCTGAAGAGAATGGAAGGGGATTGGGAGATTGAAAATAAATGTGCTCACCACCTCTGTTTAAGCAAATGGATGTCAGGGAGTTGTACTTTTGTGCTGAGCAGTGACTAGACACTTCATTTACTTATTGAGATCATGTTTGCAGTGTCCTTCGAGGCTCAATTAAAATTTTAACTACTGCTTGCTTGCGTTTCTCAAGGCTTGGGAAATGCAGTGAAGAAAAAGAAGTGGAACCTATTCTTCCTTCAAGACAAGAACATATTGCAGTTCCCATATACTGTAAACTACTGTATGTCTAGACAAAGGTCTAGATTATTGATCCAGAGCAATGAGTTCTAATCTCAGCATGGCAATTAGGACATTTACATTCAAGTGGCAAAATGATTCTGGTATAAATGCAACTAAACAGTGATGCAGTCCATGAAACCAAAGATCTTTCGGTTTTCCATGTCTGTATTATGGATGATAGGTAACTCTAGTCTAAACCCACCAAAGTGATTGACTCTTAACATCTTCTCTGAAGAATACTCAGGGCTAATCAAGGAGGGGCAATGAAGAACTGTTGCTTATGTGGCAAAGAGGAGCAGTAGGGCTTCCTTCAGATCTTCCCAAGAAGCCCTGCACTTTATCCTCTCCAAATTCCCCATTTCCTGCAGTCACAGCTTGTTCCACGACCCCCCCCCCCACCACAATTACACACCTCCCTTTCTGCATCAATATTGTGTAATATGTCACCATGAAGGTAACAACTGTACAAATGAGGGTTATGTTACATCTGCAAATGGTATAAAATGTTATGGATGTGCAAACATATGGTTTCAATGGTGGGAAAGATAGGGTGGGGCAAGGTGGGTGTTATGTACCACTAGGGTTCATATTTTCTGTGGATAACCACTTTAAAATGTCAGGAGAATGAGTCTGGCTTTTGGACACTGTTTGAGCTGCTAATGAGAGAGAGAGAAGGGGTGGGGGGAGGCATCCTACACAGATGAGAGAGAGAGAGAGAGAGAGAGAGAGAGAGAGAGAGATAATTTAGTATTATGGTTTCTTCACTGATTATTTACCTTTGCTACAAGGACACTCTTCTTTGGTCGTTAACACTCTTGCTGAGACAGCAAGAAGTGGCCCAGTTTGAAGGATATGGACATGGACAGTTGATGGATGGCTGGTACCCCAGCAGGGGGGATAAAAGGCAAGTCTGCTGAGACACAGGCAGACATGCCACTGGACACTGAAAGAGCATCGTGCACCCACAGGAAGGTGGGGGTTCGGAGGCTCGATTCGGGGGAATCGATCAGAGGCTCACAGTGTGTGAAGGCAGACTGGTGGGGGCTTGTGTGTACGTCCACTCTCGCCTGGGTGACAGGCTCACCACTGAAGAACGGTCTGGCTGGGGATGGAGGGGTCACAGTCGGTGACCACAACAGGACAAGAAGACAATGGAAGTTTTGCCTGCTGCAACTGCTCATCTCTCGCTCTCTTGCTCTCTCTCTCTTTCTCCAACAGTAAAACAGCAACTACGTCGACTTAAACTGAACTGAACTCTGCATCATCTTAAGACTATTCATTTACCCCTAGACTTTGAAAGAGCTTGGTTTTGATTTATATTTCCACACTTCTGTATATATCAGTGCTAACCTGTTTTATATGTATATTTGCATTTTATAGTACTGTATTACTTAGTTTACTAATAAATTCTTTTAGATACGGTAATACCAGACTTCAAAGTATTATTCCATTTCTGCTGATTTGGTATCCCAGTCACGGGGTACGTGACACTGGGGGAGAAGGAAATTGAGTAGAAGAGTATACAACATCGGGAGTTATGGGTTTCCACCATGTTTGACGTAATGCTGAAGCACTGACAATACAGTCACTTCCAGGTACAATTCCTCTTCCAGAAACTACCAAGAGCTTCCTTTCTATTTCCTGAAGTTTCAGACTGTTAGGAGGCTAATTCTCATTTCTTAAATATCGAATAATTCTGAGCTGATGTTGAGGAAGTGTGAGGAAGTTTCTCTAATTTACCATTTTTCAGTTACATTCTTTTATTCTGTGGTTCAGTTTCTTACTTCAATGAGGGACAGAATATTTTTGTTAACTGGAGTAACTGCAAACTGACAAAACAACATAATTTGGCTTCAATCAAAAAGCATCTACCCTCATTTCCAAGCCAGTCCTTTATTCCAGCTGTTCACTGGGGCACAACTTCCGTTGTTAGGTAGAGCCACACCATCCTTTCAAGCTTTTTAAACCTGCAACACCTCAGGAATGCAACACAGCTAGTGTTATTTTATGACAGATAAAACTCTCGTCTTCTTAAGCCATCATACCTCCTGGGACATAAACCACCAACGGCAGCTTGCCAGAGTCCTCTGTCCTGGGTGAGTCCTTCAAGTTATTCCCCAATGTAGCCCAACTTTTTAAGTGCTTCCTCTCCCAGCGATGAGGCCTTTAGAACTTCTGTTGCCGTTTCATTATTACCAAGTTTATATGGAATGGAGTTGCAGGTCCCTTGCCCAACCATCCTTCTGCAGCAAGGTTGGGGCCATTGATGGTGGAGTTGCCAGATAAGTAAAGAAAGCTAGTAAAAATGCAAGTTTTCAGTTGTCCATGTACAACAAAACCATTACACTAGAATGCAGAATCACGACTGACATGTCGCCTGGATTGATATATATTTCAGAAATGCTTGTGTATCTCAGGTACAAGTAAATTGGACTCTGCCTGAATGTTCTGCCTAGTCCAGCCTACTAACAACATTCGTGTATTCCTTCCATGGAACCAGCACAGTTGCTGTATGAAAACTTGTGAGTTTACATCACCTGTCCCCAGTTTCAGATTTCTTAAGTATGCAGTATATGCCAATTTCTTTCCCGATTCCTTCCATGCTTAAGATTTAAGCTAATACCTTGAATCTCCAAGTATGACCAAGTCAAGTGCCAAGTCATGTTCATTCATGCCAGTATGCAAACTAAGGCCACTCTAACATCTTTTCCATTCAGTTGAATCTGAGATTCCTTGACTTCAACTAATGCAGAACATGGGAAATGTTTTTTTCATTCAAAATAGTATTTGAAATCAAAATTTTAAATCAATCTAAGTAATCCAAATAAAAGAAAATTCATCAAACTACTGACATCTTTGAACCATATTATATGGTGAGCTGCCCAAGTCACAATATTAGTACACCTTAGGCCTAAAAATTCAAAGGCTGAAATCATTGTCTGAATAACTTCACTAACTCATTTCTGCATCTGGTACATTTCTAGATTCCAACTCTAAAAGTGGATAGGATATCAACATTTGAAAGATATTTTAACAGGTATATTGATAGGAAATGTTTCGAAAGATGTTGACCAAACACAAGCAAGTGGGACAAGCTTAGATGTGCTTATTGGTTGGCATGGATGAGTTGGGCCAGAGGGCTGTTTACATGTTCTTTGACTTTAAACTCACTTTGTAACCATAAAGCTAAAATACTGATGCATTGGATGTATTAAGCTCATGAAAACAGATAGTGTTCTCAATATACAAAAGTTATGGTAGGGAACACAACTCCTTTCCTTCCTTATCACCAGAGATAAGCAGCTTTCAGTGTGCCGGTATATTGTTTAAACCCTGGGTTAACTGTCATTGCTGACCTACCGCTCATGGAAAATGCATTAATCTGCCCGAGATACACGATTTGCAAAATGGTATGCTAATGGAATACTTTCATCTCTGTCCTTCAAGCAACCCACAAGTGTCAAATTGATGGCAAAATGTTCTTAGCCGTCTGCAATTAATCATTGAGATATTTTCTAGACTTCTTTCTTTATTGAATTCTGACTACAAAATGATTTTTAAAAAAACTGGTTGGCTGTACTCAAGTAGTGCTTCCTGTGAAAATATGTGAGATGTATATTGATCTTTCAGGAACTCCACAGAGGAATATTTTTAGATTCTAATTGAATAACCTTGCTATTGAAGTACTAAGAGAAAGACATACTCACTCTTTGTGTTCAAAAATAAATGGCATGTGTACAGCAGTTATTAAACATTATGGAAGTATGTTCCAGCATCTCACAGCTCACCTAAAATTCAACCAAGTACACTTTTTAAGCAAACCTGTATCTGAGTGAGAGCCGGCAGAAGACCTTTTGGTTAGACCACATGGAATTTGTGCCCTTTAATAAGCTTGGTTGAATCAACAAAATTTCTAAGGTCTCGACAGTAGATTCTGAATTATTTGACAACTCATGCAAAGGGTATATAATCCTTGTTCCTTCATCAGACCTCAGTCCAGGTTTCATGCTTCCAATTTCACACTTCCAATTTGCCTAATGTCATAGTAGATGCTATGTCATTGGTACTTCACTCAGCTCTGGAACACGTGAACAACTAAGCTATAGAGTACATGTTAGGATGTACTTACTGACTGCAGTGCAGCATTCGACACTATTATCCCCTTGATCTCATCGCTAAGCTCCAAGGTCTCAGCTTTGGTACCTCCCTATGTAGACGGATCTTCAATTTCTTCACTGGCATGCCGCGATTAGTATGGATTGGTAACATCTCCTCCACAACCACCACCAGCACAGATGCATCACAAAACTGTGTGTCTAGCCCCCTGCTCTACTTACTTTATGCTAATAATTGAGTGATGAAATACAGCTCCAATGCCATATTTTAGTTTGCTGATAACACCACTATTGTTGGCCAAACCAAAGGCGATGATAAATCAGCACATATGAGGGAGATTGAAAACCTGGCTAAGTAATGCTACAACAACCTCTCTCATTTAATATCAGCAAAGCCGAAGGACTGATTACCATCTACAAGAGGAAGAAGCTGGAGGTCCGTGTGCCAGTCCTCATTAGGGAAGCAGAGATGGAGAGGGTCAGTAGATTTAAATTCAGAGGTGCAAAGGGACCTGGGTGTCCTCATGCAAAATTTGATAAAGGTTAAGCAGTATGGAAGGCAACTGCAATTTAAGCTTTCTTTTTGAGAGGACTGGAATATAAACACAAGAATGTAATGCTAAGGCTTTATAAGTCATTGGTTCGTCCACACTTGGAATATTCATGAGCGGCTTTGTGCCCCTTATCCAAGGGGGAACATGTCGGCATTCGAGAAGGTCCAGAGGAGGTCCACGAGAATGATCTCAGGAGTTAATGTATGAGGAGCATTTGATGGCTCTGGGCTTATACTCACTGGGGTTTATAAGAAGGAAGAGCGATTCTCATTGATCCCTATCAAACACTGAAATACCTATATAGATTGTACATGGGGATGATGTTTCTTATAGTGGGGTGGGGGGGAGAGAGGGCCTGATCAGAGGGCATAGTTTTACAATACAAGGGCATCCCTTTAGAACCTAGAGGAGGAAGAATCTGTGGAATTCATCGCAAGGGAGGGCTGTGGTGGCCACATTATTTATTGGGTAAATTTCAAGTGGAGGTTGATGGTTTCTTGATTAGTCCTGTGTCGAAGGGGAGAAGGCAGGAAATTGATTACAAATCAGCCATGATGGAATAGTGAAACAGGCTCAATGAGCTGGTTGGGTTAATTATCTCCTATGTTTTATGGTCTTATTTCAGCAAAAACTTTGACAACCTTCTATAGATGCACAGTGGAGAGTATCCTGACTGGTTCCATCACGGGCTGCTATGGAAACACCAATGTCCATGGGGCAAAAAAGACTGCTGAAAGAGCCTTTGTTATGTTTAATAACTTTAAAACATTAAACTGATTTAAAAGAGAACTTGGAGTTTGAAATGTGAGTCTAACTTGGGGTTTACTTTAAGCAAGACTTGCATGTATCACAATGTAGCGTGATGACTTAAGCAATTCACATACTTATACATGTAACCCAAAACGAATTATTTTAAATGAACAAGAATGCGTAATCAACAACATATTTACAAGATTACTGAAATATTATTTAAATATTAAATAAACAGCCTCCCCCTATTTTCCTCTAAATGCCTGCAAGAAAATGAATCTAAAGTTAGTATATGGCACCATATGTATTTTGATAATAAATTTACTTTGAACTTTGAAAGTGCAATGTGCATCAGCATACTGACTGCCAAATTCACATTCAGGAGACACCTGGAAAAATGGGCACAATACCAGTGAATTCCTTGGTCTTAATGACAAGCCTTGTGATTAGTACATTTTTGAAAGTATAAAGAAAGGATTGTTAGCAACGTGAGAATTTTTTTCTTTCTAGTTGGCATTCATCCTTTGCAATTCCATAGTAAGCTCGTATATCAATAATTGTCCCAGCATGTCCTTCCAGCTCATTCCATTGCCACATGACATTCTCTCAGGGATCCCTAGTTCTGCTAACAGGAATAGAACTACAGTGGTAATTTCAGTGGAGAATAACATATTTTCTCAGTGTATTTGTAGCTGCCACTTTCTTGCCCACCATCTGAACCTGTTGTATACTTCTACATCTTCTTTGTGGTTTATTTCACCTTCCAGTTTTGTGTCATCAGGAATTCATTATGAAATTTTAACAAGAACTGACTGTACAGACCGCTGAAGTTTGGACATAAAACCATTAAAAAATGCAATTCTCACCTAGATTGCTGATCATTACCTACCTAGTGAAAAGCATTACATAATGATAGTCATTACAGCCTGCCCTTTTATTGCCATTAATTTATATTCTCGGGAAACCTATAATTAAAATGTGCATTATTTATTAGTAGATAATAAAGTCAGGAGAGAATAAGTATCCTTTCTGATGGCTCCTTGGTAAATAAATATAGCCCAGTCATGGATTATCTGGTAGTGTGACATATCATTTGATTTTTTTTTTGTATGAACTTTTTATAAACATCTACTAATCTTATAATTAAATCCCTCAAATACTACCTTAAAGAAAACTTAATATTTTAGTTCAATTAATGACCATTTATGTTGTCTTCTATATTTTCAATTTGCCAGCAACATTTTAGATGAGAAGCATTGTCATAAATTAAAATTATACATTGTCTTCAAAATAAACATGACAGGGAGGTAAAAATACATTTGAATGCACACCTATTTCCATTTCCCTTCATTTTTTAGAGGAGGTAACCAAGAGATTAGATGTAACTAAGACAGTAAATGTTGTCTAAATAGACTTTAGCAGGACCATTGACAAGGTCCCTCGTGCAGGCTAATCCAGATGATTAGATCATAAGGGATCCCAGAGGCGTGATAGAAAATTCAGGGAGTTAGTTGAAGTTTCTTTTCAGACTGGAGGACTGTGTCTAGTGGTGTGTCACAGGGTTCATTACTGAGACCATTGTTGTCTGTAATTCACATAGATGATTTGGATATAAAAGTACAAAGCATGGATAGTAAGCTTTCAGATGATACTAAAATAGGCAGAATTGTAGAGAGCATAGAAAGTTATGAAAAATTACAGGGGGATCTTTGTCAGTTAGATATGTGGAATAAGGATGGGTGAATGGATTTCAATGCAAATAAGTGTGAGGTATTGCATTTTGACAGATCAGTCCAGGGTAGGACTTAAAATGTAAATGGTAGGGCCCCGGGTATATTATGAAATAGAGTGTTCTAGGTATACAAGTGCATAACTTGTATCACAGGTAGATAGGATGATGAAGAAGGTCTATGGCATTTTGGCCTTTATCAGTCACGGCATTAAATCTAGGAGTTGGGATGATATGGTGCAGCTATAGAAGACTCAGGTAAGGCCTCACTTGTGTACGGTTTTGGTCACCCTGTTATTGGAAAGATGTTACTAAACTTGAAAGACTGCAGAAAAGATTTGCCAGGATGCTGCCTGGACTTGGGAGGAGCTGAGTTACAAGGAAAGGTTGCATAGACTAGTACTTTTGAGTTCTAACTCCAAGACGTGAGCCTTCTTTTTTGAAAACAAAAATACAAGCTTCCCAGCAGAATCCATCCTAGATCGTAATATGTATCCAAGAAGCTGAAACTAAGGCTACATACCCAAACACACCCTCTCCTATTAAAAGGTAAAAGTATCTAAACTCAGAGTATTCTGATGAAGATAATGTAGTGGTATAGATAAACCGGAAGAAAAACAAAATGGGTAGGGAAAGAAGCACTTTAAACTGAGTCAAAAGAGGGTCATAGCTTCATTATAATATTTAAATAATCTGTTTACCTCATGAAAGTAGATGCACTCTGCATCTCCATCTCATTCCATTTAAAACTAGATACTGAAGAGACAAGATTTTGGAAATTGTAACATCAAAGTCAATCATTTAAGCCTAAAATTAACATAGTTATTCAATTTATCAAGGCTTCAAAGTACAAATGTGAATTGAATCTTCATAAATTGAGATATACAAAAATATTTTAGTAATGCATTTTAAGAGGATAAAAGGTTATCCAACAGCTGTAATTTCCCCATTTCTAGGCATTTGCTTGTTGTGATTTTTTTGTAAGAACTTAGAGACAGTGTTAGGTACAGTATCAGAACATTTAATGAACTGTAAGTTTTTTTTAATATTGAATGTGAGCAAAGAGCGCACAGAAGCAGACATGAAACCAAGGGTCGGAACAAATAAATGCCTAATTTAACAATCTTTTAAAATTGTCCCTTGGCCCTTTTAGCCACAAAAAGTCTTCTGAGAGACCATGTTAGAGATCTGGAGCTGTGGCTCGATGACCTGCAGCTCATCAGGGAGAGTGAACAGGAGATAGAGAGGAGCTACAGGGAGTTAGTCACCCCGAGGCAGCAGGAGTTAGGTAAGTGGGTGACTGTCAGGGAAGTGAAGGGAAGAGCTCAGATAGTAGAGAGCACCCTGTGACCATCCCCCTCAGTAATTGTTTTGGATGCGGTTGAGGGGGACGACCTGATAGAGGACAACAATGACAATCTGGTGTCTGGCACTGAGCCTGGTTCTGTGGAGCAGAAGGGGAAGAGGAAGATGAGGAATGCAGTAGTCATAGGGAATTTCAAAGTGAGGAGAACAGATAGGAGGTTCTGTCAGCTTGACAGAGATACCTGTGTGGTGTGTTGCCTCCCAGGTGCCAGGGTACAGGATGTCTCGGATCAGGTGCAGAGTATTCTGAAGGGAGAGGGTGAGCAGCCAGAAGTCTTGGTATATGTTGGTACCAATGACACAGGTAAAAAAGGGAGGAGGTCCTGAAGAGAGAGTTCTGGGAGTTGGGTAGGAAGCTGAAAATCAGGACCTCTCGGGTAGTAATCTCAGGATTGCTGCCTGTGCCACATGCTATCGAGTGCAAGAATAGCATGATCAGGCGCATTAATGTGTGGTTGAGAGACTGGTGTAGGGGGCAGGGATTCAGATTCCTGGATGGTTGGGGTCTCTTCTGGGGGAGGTAAAACCTATACAAAAAGCATGGGTTACACTTGAACCCAAAGGGGTCTAATATCCTAGCAGGCACATTTAATAAAACTGTTAGGGAGAGTTTAAACTAATTTGGCAGGGGGATAGGACCAGAGTGATAGGGTTGAGGAAGGGGAAAACAGAAATAAATCAAAGATAGCATGCAACAGCGATTATAGAAACAACAGCCAGTGGCATGAGTAACAGGGCAATAGAGGCGTGGTGCAGTTAAAACAGAAAGCAATGAATATTGGACTGGAAGTGTTATATTTAAATGCACGCAGCAGAAGGAATAAAATTGGCAATCTCGAAATTCAGCTACAGATTGGCAAATATGACATTGTGGCCATCTCTGAAACTTGGATAAAGGATGGCTGCCATTGGGAGCTGAATGTCCAAGAATATACGGTGTATCAGAAAGATAGGTTAGTAGGCAGAGGGGGTGGAGTGGTTCTGGGTATAAGAAATAAAATTAAATCATTAGAAAGAGATGACATAGGATTGGAAGGTGTAGAGTCTCTTTGGGTTGAGTTATGAAATAGCAAGGTTAAAAGGACCCTAATAACAGTTGTATACAGGCTTCCAAACAGCAGCCGGGATGTGGATTACAAATTACAGCAGGATAGAAAAGGTGTGTCAGAGAAGCAATGTCATGATAATAGTTGGGGATTTTAACATGAAAGTGGATTGGGAAACTAGATCAGTACTGGACCTCAAGAGAGAGGATTTGTAGAATGTCCAAGGGATGGCATTTTAGAACAGCTTGTTGTTGAGCCCACTAGGGGATTGGCTGTGCTGGATTGGATGTTGTGCAATGATCTGGAGGTGATAAGAGAGCTTAAGGTTAAGGAACCCTTAGGGAACAGTGATCACAATATGATCGAGTTCACTTTGAAATTAGAGAGGAAAAAAATAAAATCCAGTATGTCAGTATGTTATGGTCCAGCAACAATAAATATATAAATGAGACAGGTTTTTTTAATAACAAAGAAAACATTTATTAAACATTGCTAAAAAAAAACCAAAAGTAAACAAACGACTAACTTAACCGGAAGTCGGCTGTGATACAGCAGCTCGAACAGTTCTTAAAGCGATAATGCGAAAACAGTTCTTTAAAGTAGTATTGCAAAAAGTCCAAAATGATTTACAGTCAGTTAAGAGAGAGACTTTCCTTGAAGTAATTAAATCCTCTTTTGCGACATTACTGCTGATCCTAGCCGAAGTACACTTTGCCGAGGGATTTACGATTGAAGGAAATAAAATGGCTTAAAGGCACTGACCTTTCCTTGACAAAACCCTGCATCCAACTCTTCCTACTCTTTTTTGGCAAAGCAGGAGTTATCATGGACACGTTATTAATTCCTCATACAAAGATTAAATAAAGGTCCAACCTGCTTTACTGCCAACAACACCAACTTTTCTCGATTCTTCCAGCTTCCCGAACTTCGATAAATCTTCACTCTCCGCAGGACTGAACTGGCAGTGATTTTCAGAACTACCGGCAATAACCTTTGAGACTTAAAACTTCACTTTAAAACATCGTATACACAGCAGAACAGAGTCACTAAACAAATTCAACAACGAACTGCCCCGCATCACAGAAAGGGGTTCCCCTTTTATACCCTGTTGAAAAAAAAATCACATGACCTCTCACTGGTGGGAAAATTATGTCACTCCATCATCACAAGACAATTACATCATGCCCAGCATAGCCTCAACTACATCATGGTCATGTGACAGGCACAAGATACCCACGGGTACATAACACAGTATTTCAGTGGACTAAAGGAAATTACAATGGCATGAGAGGGGAAGGGGCCGAAGTTGACGGGGGAGGGACATTTGCAGGAAGGACAGCAGGTCAGCAACGGCTGAAGTTTCTGTGAAAAATGAGAAAAGTGCAAAACAGGCATATTCCAAATAAGAAGAAATTTTCAAAGGGAAGAAGGACACTATCGTGGCTGACAAGTGAAGTCAGAGCCAAAGTAAAAGCAAAAGAGAAGGCATACAAGGAAGCCAGAGCTAGTAGGAAGATAGAGGATTGGGGAACTTTGAAAAACTTGCAGAAGGAAACTAAGAAGGTCATTAGGAAGGAAAAGATGAATTATGAAAAGAAGTTGGCGACTAATATCCAAGAAGATATTAAAAGCTTTTTTAAGTATATAAAGGGTAAAAGAGAGCCGAGGGTAGATATAGGTCCAATACAAAATGACACTGGAGAAATTGTAATGAGAGATGCAGAGATGGCAGAGGAACTGAATGTGTATTTTGCATCAGTCTTCCCAGTAGAAGACATCTGCAATATACAAGACATTCAAGAGTGTCAGGGAAGTGAAGGTTGTGCAGTGAAAATTACAACTGAGAAAATGCTCAGAAAGCATAATGGTCTGAGGGTGGATAAATCTCCTGGACCTGATGGAATGCACCCTTGAGTTCTGAAGGAAGTAGCTGGAGAGATTGCGGAGGCATTAACAACGATCTTTCAAGAATTGATAGATTCTGGCATTGGATGACTGGAAAATTGAAAATACCACTCCACTATTTAAGAAGGGTGTGAGGTAGCAGAAGGGAAACCATAGACCTGTTAGCCTGACATCAGTGGTTGGGAAGTTGTTGGAATTGATTGTTAGGGATGAGATTATGGAGCACCTGGAGGCACATGACAAGATAGGCCAAAGCCAGCATGGTTTCCTTAAAGGAAAATCCTGCCTGACAAACATACTGCAATTCTTTAAAGAAATTACTAGTAAGGTAAATAAAGGAGATGTAGTAGACGTAGAGTACTTGGATTTTCAGAAGGCCCTTTGACAAGGTGCCGCACATGAGGCTGCTTTGCTAGAAAAGAGCCCATGGAATTACAAGGAAGTTACTAGCATGGGTGGAGCATTGGCTGATCATCAGAAAACAGAGTGGGAATAAAGAGATCCTTTTCTGGCTGACTGCCAGTGGAGTTCCACAGGGGTCCGTGTTGGGGCCACTGCTTTTAACAATGTACATCAATGATTTGGATTATGGGATTAATGAAGTTGTGGCTAAATTTGCCAATGATACAAAGATAGGTGGAAGAGTGGGTAGTGTTGAGGAAACAGAGAGCCAGCAAACAGACTTAGATAGTTTAGGGAATTGGGCAAAGAAGTGGCAAATGAAATACAATGTTGAAAAGTGTATGATCATACACTTTGGTGGAAGAAATAAACAGGTGGACTATTATTTAGTTGAGGAGAGAATTCAAAATGCAGAGATGCAAAGGGACTTGGGTGTCCTTGTGCAAGATATCCTAAAGGTTAACCTCCAGGTTGAGTTGGTTGTGAAGAAGGTGAATGCAATGTTGGCATTCATTTCTAGAGGTATAGAATATAAGAGCAGGGATGTGATGTTGAGGCTCTGTAAGGCACTCGTGAGACCACACGGAGTATTGTGTGCAGTTTTGGGCTCTTTATTTTAGAAAGGATATATAGGTACTGGCATTGGAAACATTTCAGAGAAGATTCACAAGAATGATTCCAGGAATTAAAGGGTTACCATATGAGGAATATCTGGCAGCTCTTAGGCTGTATTCCCTGGAGTTCAGGAGAATGAGGAGGGATCTCATAGAAACATTCCGAATGTTAAAAAGCCTGAATGGATTAGATATGGCAAAGTTATTTCCCATAGTAGGGGATTCTAGGACAAGAGGGCACAATGTCAGGATTGAAGGACGTCCATTTGAAACTGAGATGCAGAGAAATTAATTTAGTCATAGGGTGGCAAATCTATGGAATTTGTTACCACAAGCAGCTGTGGAGGCCAAGTCATTGGGTGTATTTAAGGCAGAGATAGATATGTTCTTGATTAGCCAGGGCATCAAAGAGTATGGGATAAAGGCAGGGGAGTGGGGATGTCTGGAAGAATTGGATCAGCCCATGATTGAATGGTGGAGCAGACTCAATGGGCCAAATGGCCTACTTCTGTTCCTATATCTTATGGTCTTATGGTCTAAAATGAATAAACTATTGTGCTAAACGTGTCCTGAGTGGCTGCCTGGAGGCTCTGCACGCGGGATCAATCGCACCCTCACTCTTTCTTGATGGTGAGGGAGAGTTTGCTGTATATTCCCAAGTCGGGGAACTCAAAACAAAAAGCCACACTTCAGACTAACTAACTTTGAATCGCAATTGTTTGTCTCCCCTCTCACTGCGGAAGGAGCCATATCTGTCTGTCCCTTGTCAGTGAGAGAGACAGGGCCTGTGGGATGTTCTGATGTTCTGTAAACCAGGCCCTCTCTTTGGGGGCGTTGCTGTTGCTTGTGTGATGCATGGAGGGAATGCTGATGCTTTATTCTAGAATAAGTTGGAGGAGGGGAGGAGAGGGGAGAGTTGATGCTTTTGCTGCTGCTTGTGCATGGGAGGGAGGTATGGGTATTTAGGTTTCTTGCATTTTCTTTGTCATTCATTCTTTGGGGGTTTTCTTCTGTTTTCAGCATGTCAGCTGAGAGTAAGAATTTCAGGTTGCAAATTGTATATATTCTCTGATATTAAGTGGAAACTTGGAACTATTAAACGATTGATGCAGTAGTCCAAGATCAATATACATCTGAGAGAATATCTGGCATTTTGAAGTCATTTGGATGCAAGTACTATTTGTGAAAAGTATGGTATTCCTGCATTATTTACGTAGCACTTTGCTCACTTGACACCTTCAATTTCTATTTTTCTTTGCCAAATATTTTTACAAATTATTATCTTGAAAGCTATAAACTGACTGCCTACTATTCAGCATTCAGTAATGCATCACCTGGGAGTCAAACAAACTCAGTACATCATTCACTTTACCCAGGCACAATGCAAAAGAATGCCATAAAGGAAATAGGAATGCATGGTATGTGCATTGGAAGATCTTCTGGAATCACCTCCAAGTGTTTCATTGAAACTATTAGTGATTGACATTGAAATAGGGTTTATGGTAATAATGCATGATTATCTTGAGCTTTACAAGGGAAATTAGTATTCTACATGCATTTTGTAGTAAAAAGAAATCAACTTTTTTTGTTTATTTCAGTTTTTAATTGTGTGGTGGCATTTTGGGCACAGCAAGCCAGGAGAAAATATGACAATATATAGATGGTCAAAAATATTAAAAATTATTGAATATATTGCATATTTTGATTTTCTAAATGATTTAGAAAAAAATGAATGAACTTAAGAAATAAGAACAGCAGAAACCTTTTCTTCTATTTTAAGATCAAAACTCATTCTCCACCTCCAATAATTATCTCTCCAAACCCATATTCCTTTATTCTTTCAGCATCCAAAATCATATCCAACTCAGTCTTATCTCTGTTCAACAGCCAGGCACCCAGCACCCTTGTACAAGGAGAACTGCAAGGATTCTCAACCCCAAATGATGAATTTCTTCTCACCCTGTCTTAAATGGCCGACCTCTAATCTTAATATTGTTCATCCAAGGATCTGATGACAGACCTTGGAAAATAGTTAGTCAACATTTATCCTGTCAATCTCCTCAGAACCTTAGCTCTCCCTGGATTCCATGGGACTTAATCTTCAAGACCAGACTGCGAAGTTCTAAACTCAACAAAGACCTTAAGCCCTATTGGATATAAATAGCCATGAGTGCCCTCAATAAAGGGAGGTGATACTGTAACTAGCCAATCATCAAAGACTTGTTCACTTCCCTGTTTATCCTCTGTGCAAGTGTAGCTGCCAATACACACTATTTGAGCATTGCATTCCAAGCCTCCCCTCAACAAGGAGGAGGCACTTACAGCTAACAGAGTAGTTTAAACACAGTTTATTTATTTTCAATGATAACATTTAAATTCAAACAGCATTCTTAAAACAGATTTAGATCTTACAGAGGTTTCTTACCTTGTAAAATATTTCCAAATTACAAACCATTTCTGAAACACAGGTACATTTCCTGTAGGTTAAAAAGACATACACACAAGCTGCAGATGAACTAGTTGTCCAATGCAGGAACAGAAGGAGGATGGATTCTATGTTTCTGTCATGCTTCTTGATGTTCCTGGACCATTCCTAAAAAGCTTTAATTTCTCACAAAATTTATGCTATTTCACGCACATGATATTTTTTCAAATAACTTTTAATACTCACGTTCTAAAAGCTTCTGGAGACAGAGATCTTAGGTATCCATAATTGATGCTGTGAATCTGACTGCATGAGTACACAACCCTTCCAACTTAATAACAAATCAGTTATTGATATGCTAAGTGATGGCATCCATCTTGTCTGCAGGCTTCCTTGAACCAAACAACTTAGCCAGATTGCCTAGTTTGAACAAGCCCAATTAAATGACCCATTGTCTTACACTGCAATTTTTGCTTCTTGTGCTGTGACCCAACATCCTGGGTTTTTCAAAAACAACTAACTGTTTGATTTAGCTACTGTGTTTAGAAAGCTGAGACTAGCAAAAAGCAAGGCCCCCTGGACAGTGACTAATCCATCTCTCAGCAAACGACATATCTCATATAAAGCAGAATGAACTGTAGATACATTCATTTTAAAGGACAAAATGTTGAACTTTTACAGCTTACCAAGATTTCCAGTTTACAGACTGCACCATACAATCCTACATAACTATGGGATGTAGTTAGCTTTTAAAGAGATATGTCGGGTTTAGGTTTAATTTCAGGTGTAATTAATGTGATTGAGATTATTCCTTCCAGTTAAAGTTTACTTTTCTGATTTCCTGGTAACACATTTAATACTAAGCTACCAGCCTCAACAAGTAATGCCAATAAAATCACATGGTGTTGTTGAGAAAGCCAATGGTGTGTTGGCATTCATCAACCATGGAATTGAGTTCAAGAGCCATAAGGTAATGTTACAATTATTTCAGACTTCGTTAAACCCCACGTGAAGTACTGAATTCAGTTCTGGTCACCTCTCTAGCAAGGATGTGGATACTATAGAAAGAGTACAGAGGAGATTTTAAAAGATGATTTCCAGGATTGGAGCACATGCCTTATAAGAATAGGTTGAGTGAACTTGGAGCAATGGAGAATGAGAGGTGACTTGATAGAGCTGTATAAGATGATGAAAGGTACTGATTGTGTGGATAGCCAGAGGCTTTTTCCCAGGGATGAAATGGCTAACACAAGGAGGAACAATTTTAAGGTGCTTGGAAGTAGGTACTGAAGGGATGTCAGGGGTAAGTTTTTCTTTTTTGTAATTTTTTTTTTATTGAAGTTCATCATCAAACAAACATTTCCATAAGATGTATTTCAGACATTGTAGATATGTATCATATAATCATATATGTCACAAATCTCCACATAGTATTTATCTGAGGTAAACACTTATAGAAAAGAGTAGAGAGAAAAAACAAGCAAAAGGAAAAAACTATGCACAAGTAGGGAGTGATCTTTTTTTACAACATATTCATTGATTTGTGAGAGTAAAATCAGGCCTATGAGGCATTATGTAGCTAAACCATTTTCCCAGTATGAATCAAATTGTTCCAGCTTATGATTAACAGATGCTGTTACCTTCTCCATTTTGTAAATGTCCATTGTAAATTCCATCCATGCATTTAAAGTTGGGCTGTCCTGTGGTGGAGGCAGATACAATAGGGTCTTTAAAGCAATTCTTAGATAGCTATGTGGAGATTAGAAAAATAGAGGGCTATGTGCTAGGGAAATTCTAGGCAGTTTCTAGAGTAGGTTACATGCTCGCAACATTGTAGGTCAGAGGGCCTGTAATGTGGTGTAGATCTCTATGTCTATGTTCCATGTATTTTGTAGGAAAGCTTCACGTCTTTGGATGCATCTGGAGGATTCAGCAAGAGTCTGGCTGCTGGGGAACTCTTGGCTTCAACAAGGGATTTGAGAATTGATACAGAGCAAGGAAGGATCCATACGCAGCTGGAAATGTAAGCAAAGAGCTACGGTGACAGTAAACACTGCCAGAATTCTTTGTCATTTGTGAGAGGAATTGTGTGCTGCTCTCATATGGGAGATCATCTCTCAACTATAATGAAAGGCTTTATCTATATCTTTCCAAATCTCCTTTGCACATATGTCTTCAGCAACAATACCACACATTTTCAGCACATCTGCAATAATGCCACTTGATGAAACTTGCTCCTGAGCCTTGCCAAGAATGTTCTCTGAATAAATATCTTCAGAGCAATCACATTTTTAATCTGCAAACATTGGAATGGAATTTCCTGCCGGGGCGTTCATGGAAAGATACATTCTAAATGCTGTCCAGTCATGCATCTATTGTGCTGATGTCTACTTTCACCTGAATGTTCCTCCAATTTCACAAACGTATTGAAGAAAAATACAAAAGTAGGTATAAGCATGTAGAAATCCACAAAAACAATTTGACCCAAGTGCAACTCATTCCACTTATTCTTCTTATGAAATTAGAAAATAGAGTTTTCAGGCTGTCCAATATTATTCCTGCAGGAAATAAACCACAGTTCAACAACATGCAATAGTAGAAATGTTTCAGTTTTAAATGTGATCTATACAGTATGTATGCCACAAAATGTAAGCAAAGAAGTAGAAACTACAATTCAAAAGTTACAGAACATAAATAAACCTTTTCTTTACATTTATTGTGTTTTGAACATCTTGTTTTTTGCATGCTGCACTGAATGTCGGTCTTATTTTTATATCCTTTTTAAGCATGTTTCTTTCAGCTGGGGTGGAACAATCATAAAGAGCTGAGACGCATTCAAACAAACAAACAAATGAAAAGACAAAAAGAGGAGGGTTAGGCCACTCAGTCCCCAAGGCCACCAGCCATTCAATAAGGTCCTTATAACCTCATTATAAACAGTTCCACATCCCATTTGTCTCAGGGAACCTTTCAATCTCATACTTACCAAAAAACCTTCCTTAAAAATATTCAAGGACTCTTCTCCCACTACCTTTTGATAAAGACAGTTTATAAAGACACTTCACCTCTCCCTTAAATGTATGGCGTTTCTTTTTTATTAAACGAAAACGGTGACCCGTTTCTAGGTTCCTGCAAAAAGGACCATTTTCTCCACAACATCTACCCAGGATCTTAAGCAACATGCAGTCTGCTGAAAGAATTCAGCGAGTCAAGCAGCATCTGTGGGAGGGAAGAAATTTTCAATGTTTCAGGCCAACACTCTGCACCAATGAGTCCTGACACAGGCTTTCAACTCAAGACATCAACAATTCCTTTCCTTCCATTGATGCTACCCAACCTGCTGAGTTCTTCCAACAGATTGTATGGTGCCCCAGATTCAGCAGCTGTAGCCTCTTGTGCTGCCATGATCTTATGCTGTACATTTAAATCATCCCCTAAATTCCACCATATACAAGCTTTCCACCTATGACACCTTTCTTTATGTGACAAATACTCATTGCTAGTATTAGTCTGGTAAATCTCCTGTGCTCTGCTTAAAATGAATGCAGCCAACCATTCCTGTTCTATTATTATTATCATCATCCGGTCCTCACTGTTTATGAACCCGTGAATTTTGTCAATTTTTCTGCCTTTTCTTTAACTTGACTGTGTCTACTGCTCTTGCGAAGAAAGCATGCTGCACTCCTTTAAACTCAACATCTTGCTGAGCTTTACTTAACTCAAACATCTCACTGTGTTTCAACAGGAAGGTAGTCATCATGGGTTAATTTTAAAACTCACTTGCACAACTGTTCTGTTTGATAACTGCAAAACTAATCAAAAGAAAATCACGGCGTCTGGGAGTAAGAGTGTGCTTCATTTTATTTTAATGAGGCAAACACATATAGCATGGTGGCATAATGACGTATGCCATTCATGTACTTTTACATATAATCCATAATGAATTATGTAAACAACAAAGAATGCTGAATCAAACAATATACTTACTATATTAGTCAAATATTAAATACGCAACACAGACCACCACCCTGGGGATTTGACCACTGGGTCTTGACCTCTGGACTCACAGACTTCAGTCTTTGACTTCTGTTAACAACTCCAGGACTCACTGATCAATAGACTTTGAACTCCAGGCCTTGGACTCCAGACTTGCAAGGACGTCCATCTCAGGGACTCGCTGACCCTGCCTCCTACCTGCACAGACCTCCAGGACTTGCTGACCTGTGTGATCACTAGCCCTCATGTACAAGGCCCGCCGACATTAGCCAATGACTAAGAGAGTCACTGGTCTATGCCCTCAGTGCCTATCGACCTGAACCATCCTTGGGGATCACTGACCTTAGACCACAGAACACAATGAGCTGGATTCTGACCACCAGCCTCTTTCCCTGACACTTCATTAACTGTGCCTGACCTCTAACTCCAACTCATCCCTGTCCCTGAACCCTCACCTAACCCGTAACTCCCTATACCGACAGAAGGGCTCCACAGGTCCATCTTAGGCCCATCGGGTTCTGCTAGTTTATCAAGACCTTTATCAAAGAAATGTTTGCTGACATCTGTTCTTTTGGGAGCAGGACAACACACTACATATCTTGAGTGGCACCTGAATATCACACTGCTCAATAATTCTAAGAAACTCACAATATCTTATCTTAACTGACCCAAACCAACTGAGACACAGATCTCTGCTCTATAACCAAAGAAGGTTCATCTTTATCTACTGGAAACCCAACAGATTATATTCATAACCAGGAAAGGCCCTCCTAACATCAAATGCATCAGGTACGCAAACCACACTTCTCACCAACAACTCAGTCAGTGGTGGTAACGTTTGTGCTAATGATGGTCAAGATTTCTTCAGATGATAAACTGATTTTAAACACACTGTTGGTGATTTATTCTGCATGTGCACTGAAACTTTCATTTCATACACCCAACTTCATTTCATCAGTCCCAGATGCATACTGGATGGGTACTCCAAAACCTGTTTGACACTTTTCCCTCCAGCAATTGTGCATGACCATCCTCGCTTGTGGTTGACTTCTAGATAGACCTGCTTACTGCTAAAGTCACAAGAAGACAATGCCTCTTGAAGGAACAATGTTGGATTGTTTTGAACAGTATTCCAAGGCCAGCTGACTTGGGTGGCAACCACAGCAATGCTTCCTGTTGCAGGGATTTAGATTGGTGCTGCTGCTACCCTAACTTCCGTGTATCGTATGAATAGGGGCTGAGTGTAAAAAGTTGCTGACAGTATGACAATTAGTCAGAAACACTGCCAAGAGCAGCACGCTACAAGATAATCCAGAAAATCATTGTGGACCATTGAACTTTTGAACTTGGTTAAGCCTAATGCAGGTATCTGGCTGGACATGTTTTTAATCCAGATTTTAAGGTTCCAATGTGAAATAATTTATCACTATTCAGTCAGAAGCAAAATCCCAGTGAAATGAAAGCAGCCTCGTGTTTTAGCCAATAACCAGCCCTTAATGGAACTCAGGGGAAGGTACAACTAACCTGAGTTCTTGGCATGAATCTTTCAGTTTCTTTTTACATAAAACATGATGAAAATCAAACTCAGACTTGTCCTTTGAGATGGTACAGTAATCAGTCATGAAGAACAAATATGTTTTATGTCTGCTTCTGTCAGTGAGAGCATAATTCAAACTACAAGTATCTCTACAATCCTCGAGGCAAGCTTCCAGTCTATGTATAATTGTACATTTTAAGGCCATCTGCTTGTTATTACTATTTTTCCTTTCATTCTCATATTTATTTCCCTTGTGAAACTTTACCAGGCATGAACAGATCAACTGCTTTATTTTAACACAGCCTATAACATGTTTAAAGCATTCAGCTATTATATTTCAAATCAATGCTTTTACTAAACATATATTTCCCCTTACACCCACCCACCCCTTCCCTCCTTCAAGGGGTATCACCTCCTTCTGACCTCAGGAACGTAGAGAAAGCTCTCCTGGATTCCATTCTGATATCAATGATGCTGGTCAAGAGATGACAAGATGTTCATTGTCACAGATTTACAAGCAACTATATTGTTTCCTACATGCTGTAGTAAGTTTATGTTATGGCTGAGTATATCATTGGGTATTTCAGATTTCAAAAAAGCAATCAAAAATATAAAAACACCTCATGTATTAAATCTCAGTGAAAGAGTCTTCACTCTCTGAAATATGTTATTAGCCTCTCTATCTCTGTCCTTTGTCCCTGATACACTCTCATCTTTTCTCCCTCTGTACAAGGGTGACAAATGTGGTAGTGAATTAATTCCAATCAATAGATCATACCTCATGTCTGCCAAAATCCTCAATACTATGGTCATCTAAAAAGCAAGGATAACAACCTTTTCACTCTGGTGTACTTATGAAGGATAGTCATAAGATGTAATGACATAAGCACCATTCATTCCGTAGTTGCTGTTAGTTTCTAATAATATGCTCATCCTTGTTCTGATGTTAGTGTAGGTAAATTTCCCAGTACTCCCATATTTGCTCAAAGTGAGTGTAACTATATTATCATTGGCGATATGGATCTTCTTAAATACTGGCACAGATTTACATATACAGGTAGTCCCCGAGTTACGAACGTCTGACTTACGGACAACTCGTACTTACGAACCGAGGAAGAACGCTGTCCGCCATTTCATGTCAGATTGCGACGCCATCCACCATTTTAAGTCATTGCCATTGACACTGTGTTGAGCGTTTAACTTTGTATTTGGCTTAAATTTTTTTTGGTAACCTTCACCCTGACCCCCACCCCCCCCCCCCCCAACCCCCCATTCCGGTCGGCTGGTGGCGCAGTGAGATCAGTGCCAGGCTCGAGAACGGAGGTTCCCAAGTTTGATCTAGTAACAGACCGCTCCTGTGCCAGGTTGATGTTGATCCAGTGACTCCCGTACCATCTGTGCCGGGTTGATGTCGAGCTCGCAACTAGACCTCGTAAAGAAAATACTGTCACCTCCAGTTTAAATTCCCACGCGGAATATTGTGGAGGATCAAATAACCAAACCCAGCACAGCCCCCACTTGTCCCATTTAACTTGTCTCAGTGCGGACCCGGGGACCTCGGCAGCCAGCGGAGGTCTGGACCCGCCGCCTGCAGTATTTCTGTTCCATTGACGGGAACCGATCGCGATTGAAAATAAAGTGGAAATAATAAAGCATTTGGAAAGAGGTAAAATGCCATCGGTCATTGGAAAAGAATTAGGATACAGTCGGTCAACGATCGGAACAATTTTAAAGGATAATGGATAAAGTGAGAATAATGGAGCATGTGAAAGGCCCTGCCCTGATGAAAGCTACAATTATTACCAAGCAACACAGTGGTTTAATTATTGGAATACATACGTTTCTTAAGTGTTTTATATGCATAGAAAGGTAAAATATATACTATAGACTAAGACAAACGTTTGACTAACTGACGCTAAATAATACCGGATGTACTTGTTCTGACTTACGTACAAATCCGACTTAAGACGGACTCAGGAATGGAACTCATACATAACCTGGGGACTGCCTGTACAGAAAAAGCAGCAAGTAAGCAACACTGTTGCACTTCTAAAGAATTGCTCCTCATTCAAAACTATCATGGTGTAGCGATGTTCTACATACAGAGCTAGAGACAACGACACGCAGTCGGTAAGTCATTTCGAGACTAGTTTATTCAAACTTCGCGGTGCTGGCATTTAATCCGTAGCTCCCGCCTTCTCTGGGCGGAAATGACGTCAGAGATGCATTACCAAAGTCTCCACCCGCGCGCTGGCTAATTGCGAGTCAGTTCGCCTGCGCAGAAAGTGGGTTGCCACATAACACCCCCCCCCCCCCCCAGAACCAGCGATACACCCCCCAATGTCCACAGTCTGGATCAGCCTCTGTATGGGAGGTCTGCCTCTGCACTGCGGTGCCTGAACCTCGACCGGCTGCGCCAAGTCCACATGGGCTGGTTTGAGTCGGTCCACCATGAAAACCTCCTCTTTCCCCCCAATGTCCAGAATGTACATGGACCCGTTGTTGTTGATCGCCTTGAATGGCCCCTCGTACGGCCACTGTAGCGGTGCCCGATGTCCGCCCCTTCGTACAAAGCCAAACTTACAGTTCTGCAGGTCTTTGGGTATATGGGTCAAGGTCGGTCCAGGCTGTGAAGTTGGTACAGGGGCCAGGTTGCCGAGCCTTTCGCGTAGCCTGTCTAGGACTACTGCGGGTTCTTCCTTTTGCCCCTTTGGGGCTGGTATGAACTCTGCCAGAACAGCCAGGGGGGCGCCGTACACCAACTTGGCCGACGAGGTGTGCAGATCCTCTTTGGATGCTGTGTGAATTCCAAGCAGGACCCAGGGAAGCTCGTCCACCCAGTTAGGTCCTCTCAGGCGGGCCATGAGAGCCGACTTCAAGTGACGGTGGAAGCGTTCCACCAGTCCGTTCAACTGTGGGTGGTAGGCAGTTGTGTGGTGTAGCTGCGTTCCCAAAAGGCTGGCCACAGCTGACCGCAGGCTGGAGGTGAACTGGGCACCTCTGTCGGAGGTAATGTGGGCCAGTACCCCGAAGCGTGCTACCCAGGTTGCGATCAGTGTTCGGGCGCAGGAATCAGCAGATGTGTCGGTGAGCGGGACCGCCTCTGGCCACCTCGTGAACTGGTCTACCATAGTTAGGAGGTACTGCACTCCTCGGGACACTGGTAGGGGGCCCACGATATCCACATGAATGTGGTCGAACCTCTGGTGGGTGGGTTCAAACTGCTGTGGTGGGGCTTTAGTATGCCGCTGCACCTTGGCTGTTTGGCACTGCGCGCATGTTCTGGCCCATTCACTGACCTGCTTGCAAAGTCCGTGCCATGCGAACTTGCTGGAGACCAGCCGGATGGTTGTCCTGATAGATGGGTGTGCCAAACCATGTGCGAAAAATTCACCGCCTCCAGGCTGCCGGGACAATGGGGCGAGGTTGGCCAGTAGCCACATCACACAGGGCCTCACCTGGGCCTACAAGAAAGTCTTGCAGCTGCAAACACGAGACTGCGGCCCTGTAGCTGGGCATCTCGTTGTCTGCCTGCTGCGCCTCCACCATTGCTGCATAGTCCACCCCCAGGGACAGGGCCTGGACAGCTGGTCTGGAGAGTGCGTCCGCCATGACGTTGTCCTTTCCCGAGACATACTGGATGTCCGTCGTGTACTCGGAGATGTAGGACAGATGTCACTGCTGGCGAGCCGACCAGGGATCGGACACCTTCGTGAACACGAAGGTCAACGGTTTGTGGTCCGTGAACGTGGTGAACGGCCTGCCTTCTAAGAAGTACCTGAAATGCTGGATTGCCAGATACAGTGCCAACAGCTCATGGTCAAAGGCACTGTACTTGAGTTCAGGTGGTCGTAGGTGCTTGCTGAAGAATGCCAGGGGTTGCCAGCGCCCCTTGATGAGTTGCTCCAGCACCCCACCGACTGCTGTGCTGGACTTGTCCTCTGTGAGGGCAGTAGGGACATCTGTTCTGGGGTGCACCAGCATCACGGCATCTGCCAAGGTTTCCTTGGCTTTAATGAAAGCCACCGCAGCCTCCTTGTCCCAAGTAATGTCCTTGCCTTTACCCGACATCAGGGTGTACAAAGGGCACATGATACAGGCTGCTGAGGGGAGGAAACGGTGGTAGAAGTTCACCGTACCAACAAACTCCTGCAGGCCTTTGACTGTGTTGGGCCGGGCGAAGTGGCGAATTGCATCTACCTTGGTGAGCAGAGGTGTTGCCCTGTCTTTGGTAATCCTGTGGCCCAAGAAGTCAATGGTATCGAGACTGAACTGGCATTTGGCCAGGTTGATCGTGAGGCTGAAATCACTCAGGCGGGAGTAGAGCTGGCGGAGGTGGGACAGATGCTCCTGACGACTACTGCTGGCTATGAGGATGTCATCCAAATAGATGAACGCAAAGTCCAGGTCATGTCCCACCGCATCCATTAGCCTCTGGAACGTCTGTGCGGCATTCTTCAGGCCGAACGGCATTCAGAGGAATTTGAACAGGCCAAATGGGGTGATGAGTGCTGTTTTGGGGATGTCTTCAGGGTGTACCGGGATTTGATGGTATCCCCGGATGAGGTCTACTTTGGAAAAGATTCTTGCCCCGTGCAGGTTTGCTGCAAAGTCCTGTATTTGCAGCACAGGGTAGCGGTCTGGAGTTGTAGCCTCATTCAGTCTGCGGTAGTCACTGCATGGTCTCCAACCCCCGGCTGCTTTGGGCACCATGTGCAGGGGGGAGGCCCATGCGCTGTTGGACCTCCGTACTATCCCCAATTCCTCCATCCTCTTGAACTCCTCCTTCGCCAGGTGGAGCTTTTCCAGAGGGAGCCTTCGTGCGCGGGCGTGGAGAGGTGGCCCCTGGGTTGGGATATGGTGCTGTACCCCGTGTCTGGGCATGGCTGCCATGATCTGTGGTGCCAGAATCAATGGAAAGTCCGCCAGGATTCTGGTGAATTCGTTGTGGGGCCAGCAACTTGGCTTCAACCAGGGAGAACGTCTGGAAAGTCTCGGCATGTACCAGTCTTTTCCCTTGCCAGTCGACCAGCAGGCTGTGAGCTCACAAGAAGTGGTTGGGCCACGGTGGCCAGTGTGAAGTCCCACGTGAACCGGCTGGTGCCAAACTGTAGCTGCACTGTGCGGGTGCCGTAGGTCCGTATCGTGCTGCCGTTTGCGGCCCTCAGGGTGGGACCTGGCTTCCTGTTGAGGATGTCGTACCCTGTCAGGGGCAAGATGCTGATTTCCGCTCCAGTATCGACCAAGAAGCAGCGTCCCGACTGTTTGTCCCAGACGTACAAGAGGCTGTCCTGGTGGCCAGCCGCCATTGTCATTAGCAGCAGCTGGCCCTGGCCCTGGCAGGGCGAGCAACAACGGCGAGCTCCTGTGCCCCACCGCTGGTGGTAGAAACACCACTGTTCACTGTCCTCCTCACTCCTGCCTCTGTGTTGTGTGCGGCCCCCTGCCAGGCCTGGTCTGGTCCGCTGTTAGTCGCGTGGCTTGATAATCTGACCGACAGACGCCACACTCTCCCTCTTGGCTTTCCACAGCACGTCTGCCCGGACTGCCACCTTCCGGGGGTCACTGAAATCTGCGTCGGCCAGCAGCAGATGTATGTCCTCTGGCAGTTGCTCTAGGAACGCTTGCTCGAACATGAGGCAGGGCTTGTGTCCGTCAGCCAGGGACAGCATCTCGTTCATCAATGCTGACGGTAGTCTGTCTCCCAAACCGTCCAGGTGAAGCAGGCGGGCACCCCGCTCACGCCGTGAGAGGCCAAAGGTCCCAATGAGCAGCACTTTGAATGCTTCGTATTTGCCTTCTTCCAGGGGCAACTGTATGAAATCCACAACCTGGGCGGCAGCCTCCTGTTCAAGGGCACTCACCATGTGGTAGTAACGCGTGGAATCAGAGGATATCTGCCGAATCTGGAACTGGGCTTCTGCTTGGCTAAACCACACGCGTGGTCGCAGCATCCAGAAAGTCGGCAGTTTTAGCGAAACTGTGTGAACAGATGAAAAGTCAGTCATCTTTGGTCCAAATCCCGTTTGGACCGTCGGGGTCACCAATGTAGCGATGTGCTACACACAGCGCTGAAATAACGACACGTATTCGGTAAGTCATTTCGAGACTAGTTTATTCAAACTACGCGGTGCTGGTATTTAATCTCTATCTCCCTCCCTCTCTGGGTGGAAATGACATCAGAGGTGCATTATCAAAGTCTCTCCCCGCGCACTGGCTATTTGTGAGCCGGTTCACCTGCGCAGAAAGTGGGTAGCCACAACGGAAGCCTGCGAAAATGCCATGGTCACAAGGGAGAACTGGCAGAAATGGCCCCAAGTGCTAGAAGTTCCAGGTGTACCATAAGTAACAAGATTTACATGAGAATTAGCAAATTATCTTAATAAGAGAACAAGCAGGCATGCGAACAATAACATTTGTTTTTAAGCAGTAGCCACCGATTAAGCAAAGCAGGCCCAGTTAGTCTTCAACATACTCAAAGATGCTGCCATAAGCACAGAGCACACAGGATGCTTGTGAAGAGCAGAACCATTTTGGGGGACAGAAGACTGAGATGATTGTTCAAAAGGTGGAGAAGATGTATCGACAGACTGTGATGTTAACAGCAAGAATTAAGAACCTGTACATGAAAAAGATAGAAAAATGTTCCCAGCCAATGATATTATTCAAAGGTTCTAGTACATTCATTATCAAAGTACATATATATCACCATAAACTACCCTGAGATTCAATTTTTGCAGGCATTTACAGTGGAACGAAGAAATACAACACAATCAATGAAAAACTACACACAAACAAAAGCCAACAAGCAAAGTGCAAAAGGAGACAAACTGCGCAAATACAAAAAAAACTAATAAAATAATATAAATAAATAACACTGAAACATGAGTTGTAGAGTCTTTGAAATAGAGTCCATAGCTTGCGAATCAATTCAGATTTGAGGTGAAGTTATTCACACTGATGGTAGTAACTGTTCCTGAACCTGGTGGTGTGCAACCTAGGGCTCCTGTACCTGCTTCCTGATGGCAGCTCGAAGAGACCATAGTCTGGATGGTGGGGTTCTTGATGATGGATGCTGCTTTCTTGTGGTACTGCTCCTTGTGGACGTGCCTATTGGTTAGAGGGTTTGATCAGTGATATACTGTGCTGCATCCACCACTTTTCCATTCTTGGGCATTGGTATTTCCACACCAGGCTGCAATGCCACCAGTCGGGATACTCTCCACTGTGCATCTATAGAAGTCTGCCAAAGTTTTAGATAGCATGCAAAATCTGTGCAAACTTCTAAGAAGCTACAGGCATTTTCATGTCTTCTTTGTGAGTACACTTACATGTTGGTCCCAGAGCACCTCCTCTGATGTGACAGCGATAAAGGAACTTAAAGTTATCAACACCCTCCACTTCCATCTACCTAATGAGCACTGGCTTTTGGACTTCCAGTTTCTTCCTCCTGTAGTCAATATCAGCCCTTTAGTATTGCTGGCATTGAATGGGAGGTTATTGCTGTGGCACCATTCAACCAGATTTCCAATCTCCCTCCTATATGCCGATTCATCATCAACTTTGATTTGGTAAAGTTAAATATGACATTGGAGGTGTACTTAATAAGAACTTAGTCAACTAATAATTGATTATGAAGCTTGAATCTAGGAAGACTTTCCTTAAACACCATTGTTTCCCCACTTTAATTCCCTCTTTTGAAACGTAAGCTCGAAGCTGTATTTTGTAACCACTATATTAAAATAATTTTTAATAAAGGCAAGTAATTAAGAAAACAAACTTTTCATCATTCAATAGTCTTTACCATTATCTTTCAGATGGAATTAGCATCTCCTGTGTAATTTGATTTTTCCTGATCTCCCTCCTATCAGAAAGTCTGAGCCTTCAGCCCTTTCATTGTAACTTTTTAATCTCCTCCAGTAAATGTTGTGAGTTTCCATTGAAAGCCACTGTTGTGAAATATTAACTCTACCTCTCTACCTCTCTCTCTCTCTCTCTCTCTCTCTCTCTCTCTCTCTCTCTCTCTCTCGATACTGCCTAGATTGCTATGCAATCTTGCATTTTTGATGTCATACTGATTTTATCTATTTTGATTTCAGAAAGGAAAAGGTGGCATTTTAAGCACTTCTATTTCTCAATACTACTGTTTTCCCGCAGTGTGTGTAGCAACTGGCTACATTCACATGCCCAGGAGGTTCCCGTTAATATATCTGAGCTTATATTAACAGGGACGCTTGTTATGTCCTCAAGGTTTGAGATGTTGTGGGTCATGAGAAGAACTTCTCGACAATGTCTTGGGAAGTTCCCATGTTTCCAGAGGTCACTCATACTTCCATCATCCTGAGGGATTACACAGTAACAGAACTTTTCAGCTCCCAGCACTGCCCAGGGGGATGCAGCTTGAGAGAAATCATCTCTTCACCATACCCCCTCACACTAGTCCACTTCCCAACAACAGTAGCTAAGTGGAGGTTCAACAAGCAGGCAGCAGTAAAGTATTATTGGCCCCCTGAAGAAGAGAATTTCTTGCCTGCACTGGTCTCGGGCACATGGCAGCAAATACCGAGCATGTGTGAGAACATCTTCTGACCAATATGGCTACAATTATACAGAGCACAGGAGGGGACAAACCTAGAAAACTGTGCACAGTTTTGGTTCTTTCATTTAAGAAAGGATATTTTAATGTTGGAGGCAGACTAGAAGAGATTCTCTAACAAATTCCAGGCTTGGGAAAGCTGTCCTTCGATGAGTAGCCAAAGAAATTAGATCTATATTCTTTAAAGTTCATAAAAATGAGGACTTATTGAAAAATCGAAGATCCTTAGGGGGCAGGACGGATTAGGTGCCGAGTTATTTCAACAATCTTAAAGAAAAGTACTTAATTACTTGTTTTACCAATCAAGAATGGGAGAAGGGGAGCAGAAACCTTGGAACACAAGGGTCGTAAGGCAGAGTCTGGAGGAAGGAGGAGGCTAGCAGGAATATATCTTGTTCAACATTCACAACCATCTGTACTAGCTGAGTGGAGGAAGGTGGCACTGGCTACACAAGTTAAAAAGGACCACCCCATAGAATTTTTTTTTTTGATAAAGCTGCAAGATAAAATATGCCAATGTAAGAGATTGTCTCTAGACTACAATTTGTAACAGCAAAACGTTGCTCCAATGAACAACCATGAGAATGCACAAAAAGGCCATATTTCTTTCTATGCAGATCCACTTGCACTGAATAAAACAGATGAGTCTAAATCATTTAATGATTATTGTTGCAATGTCTCCATATTTTTCACAGTGTTCTGTGAGGATCTGCAAAAGCAGTGGGCTTGTTGGATCATGATTTTATTTCTGTAGTATTCTGCTGTGTGAGTATCCTCAGTGCAACATCCATCTCCTGCTGGCTCCTCTTATGTCATCAGACAGATCCTTCCTCCTGGCATCTCTGTCACCCCTCCCAGGTGTCACACAGAACCTTTCCCCTGGCATCTCTGTCACCGCTCCCAGGTGTCACACAGAACCTTTCCCCTGGCATCTATAAGTCGCTCCGCCCAGGTGTCACACAGAAACTTTCCCCTGGCATCTCTGTCACCGCTCCCAGGTGTCACTCAGAAACTTTCCCCTGGCATCTCTGTCACCGCTCCCAGGTGTCACACAGAACCTTTCCCCTGGCATCTATAAGTCGCTCCGCCCAGGTGTCACACAGAAACTTTCCCCTGGCATCTATGTCACTCCTCCCAGGTGTCACACAGAAACTTTCCCCTGGCATCCATGAGTCACTCCGCCCAGGTGTCACACAGAAACTTTCCCCTGGCATCTATGTCACTCCTCCCAGGTGTCACACAGAAACTTTCCCCTGGCATCTCTGTCACCGCTCCCAGGTGTCACACAGAACCTTTCCCCTGGCATCTATAAGTCGCTCCGCCCAGGTGTCACACAGAAACTTTCCCCTGGCATCTATGTCACTCCTCCCAGGTATCACACAGAAACTTTCCCCTGGCATCCATGAGTCACTCCGCCCAGGTGTCACACAGAAACTTTCCCCTGGCATCTATGTCACTCCTCCCAGGTGTCACACAGAAACTTTCCCCTGGCATCTATGTCACCCCTCCCAGGTGTCACACAGAAATTTTCCCCTGGCATCCATGAGTCACTCCACCCAGGTGTCACACAGAACCTTTCCCCAGCAAGAATTTAGATGTGGCAATGTGCTAATGGTCTCCCTTTCCTCTGCTAATATCTCCTCCATAGCTTGTTAAGTGTGTGTTGTTGCTATGTTTCTACAATAATGATTGTGCCCTTAAGGGTTAATGCCCTCACTAATGCTGCACAGCAAAGTATCTGGAGTTATACAAAACTGCATGAGGCTTTGGCAGGAATAGCACAGATCCTGCACTTTGTGGTTGCTACCATGTGATAAATGTCTTAAAGCTGTATCGAACCACATTTTGGCTGGATTAACATTCTTCTCCTTCTGGGGTGTTTTCAGAGAGCAACTGACATTATTGCTGATTCCAACTGTTTTGAAAAAAACATCCTTTCCAGATACTTCCATACATACTTCTAGCTCACCTGTATGTTATTCAAAGATATGACGATTCAAAGTACATTTATTATCAAAGTATATGTGCAGTGTACAACCATGAAATTCATCTCTCCACAGACAGCCACAAAACCAAGAAAACCATGGAGCCTGATCAAAGAAAGACATCAAACGCAGCAACACGCGAAAAATAACAAACCGCACAAACAGCAAAAGAACGAGCAAAAAAACACAGAATATAAAACACCAACCCGCAAAGCCATCAAGAGGGTGCTAGCATATTCAGTACAGCTCAGTTCGGTTTAATCTAGCGCGGTGTCGCTCATCATCTGCAGGCCACCCCGACCAAAATCACACAAAATAACAACAAAGAAAGGAACGACCAGAAACCAGAGACATATCATGATGTGAGCCGCAGAGTCCGATCCACAAACCGCATCGAGTAAGCCTTGCCCAAGACCCAGTACTCCAGCACCATCTTCAAAAGAAGTGACAGAAGTTATCTTGTGAACCATCTGGAGGATGTCACCCATGGTTATGTTGTTCACTGGCACCATCGTCTTTCTTCCATATTGTATCAATCTTTTGTCTGTCAATTAGAAACAGAAAATGCTGCATAGGTAGTTATAACATTTCACATAGATACCAAGCTGAAATAGTAATTCGTTTCTCTCTGTCCTCAGTCTGATTTTGATCAGCTTTGTTACAAACTAGGTCAACGGAACGAGGCAGAACAATACACACAATTTGCGGGATGAACTCAGCAGGCCAAGCAGCATCTATGGGAAAAGTACCATCAATGTTCCGTCCAAGTCCCTTCGGCAGAACTGAGGGTCTCGGCCCAAAATGTCGACTATACTTTTTTCCATAGGTGCTGCCTGGCATACTGAGTTCCTCCAGCATTTTGTGTGTGTTGCTTGGATTTCCAGCATCTGCAGATTTTCTCTTGTTTTAGGCAGAATATTAGTTCAGCAGAGACTAGATGGACTGATGGACCCATTTCTATGCTGTAGTGAACTATGACTGTACGAGTGTAACCGTGCTGGTTCTATTTTGGTAAGCTTAGTTCCAGAATTCAATTTAAATCCTTGTCCCTAAGCACTTTTGTCCCTAACCTGCTTTGTCAGCTATTGTGCAGCACTCTATTATGACATATTCCCCAGGAATTTCAGCTACTGAAGGTCCTTGTTATCAAAAACAAGTGGTGAAAAAATGGGAAAACAATTAATATGAATGTGTCATGAGGCATTATCCAACCACATGTAGCCCATCAGTCAATTTACCTTGCTATCACACCAGTTATATTTTATAATGATTCATTTAGTTGTGTAGAATTAAAGCACTACAAATTAGAACATATTGACAATAGTAGGATCACCAGAGATTGGATACTGTATTTGGTTAAATTCCATTGTTACATCAGCTACTCAGTAGCAACTTGATCCCAGCTGGCTGTATAAGTCCTTTATGGAAACAAACACCCTACATATTTTCTGGGCTACATACAGTGTCCCCGATGTGACTATTCCACACTGTAATAGAAACATATGTCCTAAATCTGTTTTATTTGCAAAAGCCTGGCCATTTTAATCCAGAAAGACTTTGCTTCTAAGCCAAAAGAGATCAATTCAGAAAAAGTATCTGTCCAATATACATTTTATTAGTGTTGACTAATCAATATCATCAATTGCAGTTATCTGATATCTCTGGCGCCTTGCTTTCAACTTTACTAAATTTTCTCTTTGCAATCCCTGTGTTTAACCCCACATATCTGCTACATGTTGAAACTGGTAAAGGAGATCAAAAGGATTAGCAGTTTACTCTTATCTGCCATTGTCTGTGCCTACATTGTTAATGTTTGCTTCAATTGTTTTATTTAAACCACAGAGCTTAACTTTACTCGTCTAGACATTCCTTGCTCACTATGAGGGAGAAAAAGATGTGAGCTGAACCTTCAAAATGCCAATTGCCTTTTGATCAAAGGAATCATCTGACTGAAGTTTTCTTGCAAGCCACCTGTAAAATTTAAGCAAGATTGGATTTCAGGTTTGGATTTTTCTTCACCCTGGAGGGAAGCTACCAAATCAGGGAAAAGAAGTTTTTTATCTTTGACTTCATTTTGCAGAGTGGATAGATGCCAATCTTTTCTTTTTCACCCCTGCAGTCATATCTGTCACATAGAGCAAAGCAACTCTCCAATAACATTTATATGTGCAACAGCCTAACTCCTAACCACTACTAAACAGATATTAATTCCTCTCACAGTTGAATGATGTTTCACCCATTAATAAAAATAACACAATTTGTCCCCAGTTATGAAAGACTACAACTGGTTTATGGCACATTGACATAAAAATAAAGTGGAGCTGCTTCCATCACAATGAACTATGAATACCTTTAACAAATTAAAATCCTATCAGATCTCTTAAAGACTGCCCATGTGTTTTATTGCATATAACTGGTAAATATTTAACTTGGAAAAGATTATTAATTCAGTGGTGCACAGTAAATTGATTGGGATTACAACAGAATGTTGAACACATGATTTGTAATAGCAGAGAATGGTCTTAAAGTGGAGTCAGGGTCACGAGCAGCTGTTATGGAACAAAGGCAAATACAAGGCAGAGCAAGAATCGCATACATTGTGAAGAATTGCTCCTACATGATAGGCCAATGGGGAAATCATGTATAGAACAAAATCATGTAAGTGTCATATAGTCACAGAGTCATACAGCATGGAAACAGGCTCTTTGGCCTTACTCATCCATGCCAAATGAGATGCCTGTCTGCACTAATCCCTTTGTCCTGCGTTTCACCTATGCCCTCTGTTCCTTTCCTATCCATGTATCTGTCCAAATGCTTTTAAACTCCTGCTACTTCTTGCCTTTTCCCCTCTTTTTCTGAAGAGAGGCACCAGAGAGGGTGTAGAAAAGGAGAAACCATTCTTCCCTGCACATTTTTCCCAAGATTTTATATTTACTTCTGCAGTCTTGCTCTGTACAAGTCAAGAGGTTGTTTGGCACCCAGAGACTGACCTGAAACAACACAGCAACATTGTTATTTTCCCCTCCTTCTATAGGACTGAATTATTCAGAAATATAGTCTGACACGTAGCCAGCTGCAATTTATCATTAAACCCATGTTCCTTCATTCATGAGTGGAAACAGAGCATCAGTTGCCCATTGGACAATATACATACAAGCTTTCTTTTGGCGTGTCGCACCAGACAGCCAGCCATCCTTAACTGGCGCATGGCATCAGGATTGGTCTCCTTTCGGATTAACTGGCTCACAGAATGAACAATCCTGACTCGAGCCTTGTTTACATACAAGGGAAGAATCTACATAACCCTGCCTGGGTAATCTTTTACCCAGAGCTAACTCGGGTGCATGCTGCAAATCAAAAGATCAACAGATCAGTCATCTCACTTACGATGTTTGTGAATAAATTGAACTGGTTGTTACCGTATCGATAATGACTAAATGCCAAAGTCAATGCATTTGTTTTGCCCACTTTGCAATATACCCAGGTATACAATGCAAGACTTGCATTGACCTTTTTCCTACTTCTAATCACAGTCACTCAATTCTGTCTACTACTTAGGCAGGCCTATGTTGTGACTATGCTATGTTTTTACTCCAACACTTAAGGATGAGACCGGTATTAGTACTGCAGATTCTGACACAGGTGGGATTGGAGTTGGTGAAAATGGTACCCTATGGCAACTGTTATCCAGATGCTACTAAATACCATTGGGTACATCCAATAATCTCCAGACAAGGTCCCAGAGGAAAAGAGTGGACCTAGCATCATGTTCCCAATTTTCCTTTAAATTGTTTTATATTCATATTATGTTATATAAATATTTCACTGCACAAGGATATTAGGTCCTTGTGGTCCTATATAGGAGCATTTATTGGCCCAGAAACGCATCCTTGATGAGCTTCACCATCAATGGATTTGATGCACGGTCACAGTTGAAAATTAAGAAAACTCACTAGATAAATTGAACATGATGTTACCAGGCACCTTCCGTTCCTTTAATCAAATTGTGCCATAGGGTCATTTGTGCCCACCTCAGGGGCAGATGTACTGAACCCTTTCAATAATACACTGAAGTACTATAGCTTTTCTAATTGATTCTTTGAAATGGGCTTGAACACACTACTAGGCTAAACAATATCTAAACAACTGGATTTTTAAATAAGTTACCCTCCCTATGCTTCTTTAGTGATCCAGTTACTGATTAGAACAGCTTAAAAGAAATTGTATCCAAACAGCATGAAACACGTGAGAGAACTTAATTTAAGCAATTGATTATTTTGTTCTTCCTGATGTCGTCAGTGGCCAGCCGACATGGAAAAGCAACAAGTGATATTTCTGACCACCTACACAGCTCATGATCCTGTTTTTTTTCAATGTCAGACTTTTCTGGCAATCTCAGGTATTTATTGAAATCATTTACACCTTTTGCGGTAATCTTTCATTTCTTTTACTTGTCTCATTATTATCTCCCTTTACCATATACAATTTTCTTCGCTGATCTCACCAGCCATTGACAGGCCTATATCTGAGTTGTGTCCTCCACTCCAAATGTCCCCTCCATCCCAACATTTTCCAATTCTGATGAAGGGGGATGTTCTACATCTCACCAATAGATGTTACATGTTCAAGGCCTGCACAGCTCAGACATTTTCAATTTTTGTTTTGCTCATCTGCTGTATTGGACTGCAAAGATCAAATTTCAAAGTGAGGAGTCCAAATGTGAGCATGATCAAAGATTTTTGCACTGTTCCCAATTCCAATCCTCCCCTCAGAGCAAATAAAAATATGGATTTATGTTCTGATTTCTAAACAGGACTGGAGCTTAAGAGATCTAACCTACAATATCTGATCCTGAGTTTGGAATAGGGTCCTTGGAGAAATAATTAAAGTGATAAATGAAATTTTAAAAGTACTTTGCAATTACTTCTTAGCACTATCGTTTATGACAGATGGGAAGCTATTTGGGACTGTGATAAATCACAGGGAAATAAGTTAATGGCATCACAGTAAAACATTCTTTATTTGTTTTGCTGCCTCTGCATTAGAAAATGTGTTTAAATTAAAACCTGGCATGACTGATTTATTGATCTTTTATGACCAGGCAAATAAACATTGGCATGGATGCAGCAGCCAGCATAAATAATCAGATTCCAAAGCTTCCAGGCAAGCCTTTATGCCACAAATACCACAACTGTAACTCCATCAGATTCCTAAAAAATATGGCCTGCAATTGCTAGGATAGAGGAGGGGTACTAAAATAACAAATTGAATTATAAGTTGAATTTGATACTTTACCTATTCCAACCAAGATCTTATCTTGCCAAAATTTACATGTGGGAAGATGAGTGGAAAAACATACCACCAACAGAGGGTGGAATTTCAAGTTATCCTAGGAAGCCCAATAATACTATTATTTGATACATTGGGAATATATACCAATTGAGACCTATTGAGACTGATTAAAAGTACTCAACCCTATACCATATTAAGCAAACATTTCTAAACTAGGAGGAAACAGACGACCTACAAATAGAAGCCTGATTTTAAAAAAAGAGGCTGCAGATGCTGGAATATGGAACAAATAGACTGCTGGAAGGACTCCACGAGTTAAGATGCCGCACATGCTGCTTCACCCACTGAGTTCTTCCAAAGTTCTGTTCAATTTTGTTCCAGTAGAAGCTTCACAGGCACAATTAGAAATCTAATACAACCTCACTTCCTTTGCTAGACCACCTTCTGCAATTTTATCAATTGAGGAGATTCTCTAATATTCACATGCCAAATGTACCAGCCAATCAAAACTATGCCAATAACTTCATTGGCTGGATCTGAGATATGGTTACAGAAATGCTTTTGGAAGAGGAGGAATTCCAGTCTTGCCTTTTACAATGATGCAGCAGGTTTCCAGGAATTTTGGTCCAGCATTATTCATACATTACAATTGCATTAGGAAACTTTCCTTCAATCCAATGGCAGTTAAGATCCTGCCACCTGTTCCTTTCTTCTTAACCATTAAATCAATAGTCCAAAGTTCAAAGTTTAAAAGTCAAAGTGAATTTATTAAGCAAGTACTGTGAAATTAGAAACATAGAAAACTTACAACACAAGACAGGCCCGTCAGCCCATAATGCTGTGCCAAACATTTGCTTACCTCAGAACTTACCTAGGTTACCCATAGCCATCTATTTTTCTATGCTCCATGTACCTATCCAGGAGTCTCTTAAAAGACCCTATCATACCTGCCTCTACCACTGTCACTGGCAGCCTTTCTACATGCTCACCACACTCTGCATAAAAAACTTGCCCCTGACATCTCCTCTGTACCTACTTCCAAGCACCTTAAAACTGTGCCCTCTCATGTTAGCTATTTCAGCCATGGAGAAAAGCCTCTGACTATCCACACTATCAATGCCTCTTATACACCTCTATCAGGTCACCTCTCATCCCTCTCTTACAGTCATTCACAGTAAATACAAAGCAATGAAAATAATAATAATAATAAATAAACAATAAATATTGAGATCCTGTGATCAAGGATCCTTGAAAGTGAGTCCATAGGTTGTGGGAATATTTCAGAGATGGAGTGAGTGAAGTTGAGTGACGTTATCCCCTCTGTTCAAGAGCCTGATGGTTGATGAATAATAACTGTTTCTGAACCTGATAGTGTGGGTCCTGAGGCTCCTGTACCTCCTTCCTAATGGCAGCAGTGAGAAGAACCATGATCTGGATGGCGGGATTCCTTGTAAATGTGCCCAACAGTGGTGAAGTTGTTACCTATAAAGGACTGTGATGTATGCATTATATTTTGTAGGCTTTTCCAATCAAGAAATTTGGTGTTTCCATATAGGCTGTGATGCAACAGGTCAATATACTCTCCACTGAACATCTGTAGAAGTTTGTCAAAGCTTCAGGTGATATACAGAATCTACACAAACTTCTAAGAAAGTAGAGGTGCTGCCATACTTTTATTGTAATAGCACTTATGTGCTGGACAGAGAACAGGTCCTCTAAAATGATAACACCAAGGAACTTGAAGTTGCTGACCCTCTTGACTTTTGATCCCCCATTGACGACTAACTCATGGACCTCTGCTTTCCTCCTCCTGTAGTCAATAATCAGCTCTTTGGTCTTGCTAAAGTTGAGTCAGAGATTGGTGTTGCAGCACCACTCAGCCAGATTTTCAGAGGCCCTCCTATATGTTGATTTGTCACTATCTTTGGTTCAGCCTACAAAAGTAGTCCAGATATATTTGTGTCATAATGGTAAAGATTAAACTGTTAGAACAAGAATGTTAGGAGTTTTATACAGAAGATTGTAAGTGAATGTAACACTTTATCGAATCAGTCAAGAATGCAGTAACTACTTCACCTTTTAAAAGAGACATCAGATAAATATTTGAGAAAAAAACAAGAATGTCATCAAAAGGACAAAATTGATAGCCTATTCAAAGAGCTAATACAAGCACAATGTGGCTGTATAGAATCATAGAGTCATAGAGTATTGCAGTACAGAAAGAAACCCTTTGACCCATCTGGTCCATATAGAAATATAGAAAACCTAAAGCACAATACAGGCCCTTTGGCCCATAAAGTTGTGCCAAACATGTCCCTACCTTAGAAATTACTAGGCTTATCTATAGCCCTCTATTTTACTAAGCTCCATGTACCTACCTAAAGTCTCTTAAAAGACCCTATCGTATCCACCTCCACCACAGTTGCTGGCAGCCCATTCCACACACTCACCACTCTCTGAGTAAAAAACTTACCCCGACATCTCCTCTGTACTTACTCCCTAGCACCTTATACCTGTGTCCTCTTGTGGCAACCATTTCAGCCCTGGGAAAAAGCCTCTGACTATCCACACGATCAATGCCTCTCATCATCTTATACACCTCTATCAGGTCACCTCTCATTCTCCGTCACTCCAAGGAGAAAAGGCCAAGTTAACTCAAAATCTTTTCATAAGGCATGATCCCCAATCCAGGCAACATCCTTGTAAATCTCCTCTGCACCCTTTCTATGGCTTCCAAATCCTTCTTGTAGTGAGGTGACCAGAACTGAGCGCAGTACTCCAAGTGGGGTCTGACCAGGGTCCTATATAGCTGCAACATTACCTCTCAGATCCTAAATTCAATTCCACGATTGAAGAAGTCCAATACACCATATGCCTTCTTAACCACAGGGTCAACCTGTGCAGATGCTTTGAGTGTTCTAAGGACTTGAACCCCAAGATCCCTTTGATCCTCCGCAGTGCCAAGAGTCTTAGCATTAATACTGTAATCTGTCATCATATTTGACCTACCGAAATGAACAACTTCACACTTATCTGGGTAGAACTCCATCTGCCACTTCTCAGCCCAATTTTGCATCCTATCAATGTCCCACTGTAACCTCTGACAGCCCTCCGCACTATCCACAACACCTCCAACCTTAGTGTCTACTAACTTTGTGTCTACTTACTAACCCATCCCTCCACTTCCTCATCCAGGTCATTTATAATAATCAGGAAGAGTAAGGGTCCCAGAACAGATCCCTGAGGCACACCACTGGTGACCGACCTCCATGCAGAATATGACCTGTCTACAACCACTCTTTGCCTTCTGTAGGCAGGCCAGTTCTGGATCCACAAAGCAATGTCCCCTTGGATCCCATGCCTCCTTACTTTCTCAATAAGCCTTGCATGGGGTAATGCCTTGCTGAAATCCATATACACTACATCCACTGCTCTTCCTTCATCAATGCGTGTAGTCACATCCTCAAAAAATTCAATCAGGCTCATAAGGCACAACCTGCCCTTGACAAAGCCATGCTGACTACTCCTAATCATATTATATCTCTCCAGATGTTCATAAATTCTGCCTCTCAGTATCTTCTCCATCAACTTAGCAACCACTGAGGTAAGACTCACTGGTCTATAATTTCCTGGGCTATCTCTACTCCCTTTCTTGAATAAAGGAACAACATCCGCAACCCTCTAATCCTTCGGAACCTCTCCCATCCGCATTGATGATGCAAAGATCATTACCAGAGGCTCAGCAATCTCCTCCCTCACCTCCCACAGTAGCCTGGGGTATATTTCGTCTGGTCCCAGTGACTTATCCAACTTGATAAGCTCCAGCACATCCTCTTTCTTAATATCCACATGCTCAAGCTTTTCAGTCTGCTGCAAGTCATCACTGCAATTATTTTTCCATAGTGAATACTGAAGTAAAATATTCATTAAGTACATCCTCCTAGTCCTGTCAACCCACACTTGGACCATAGCCCTCCATATCCCTCTGATTCAAAGTTCTATTAAATGTTGAAATCGAACTTGCATCCATCATTTCCACTGGCAGCTCATACCACACTCTCTGCAAGCTTTGAGTGAGGATGTTTCTCAGATTCCCCTTAAATATAGGCATCTGTTAGTTTTGAGAGACCATACATTTGCCCTTTGGAAAGTTTCTAGTGTGTAGGCCTGTAAGGGAGACTATCACTTGCCCAAGTCTCTGCTCTCCATGCCACAGATATTGTCCAAGGGAAGGGTAGGAGCCCATACAGCTTGGCACCGGTATTGGCGCAGAGTAATGTGTGGCTAAGTGCCTTACTCAAGGGCACAACACGTTGCCTTAGTTGAGGCTCGAACTAGCAACCTTCAGAGCACTAGACCAGTGCCTTAACCACTTGGCCAACACAACATATTGCCCTCAAATTCAACCTAAGACCTCTAGTTCTAGTATCACCCAATTTAAGCGGAAAAAGCCTGCTTGCATTTACCCTATCTATACCCCTCTTAATTTTGTATACCTCTGTCAAGTTCTCCCCTCATTCTCCCTTGCTCCAGGGAACAGAGTCCGAGTGTATTCAACACTTCCCTGTAATGCAGGTCCTCAAGTCCTGGCAATTACTTGTAAAGTGTCTCTTTCAATCTTACTGATATCAACACACAATACTTCAAATTAGATCTCACCAATCTCTTATCAACTTTAACAAAACATCCCAACTCCTGTACTCAATACATTGATTTCTGAAGCTTCTGTTATGACTCTATCTACCCCTGACATCACGTTCAAGGAATTATGGATCTGTGTTCCCAGATCTCTCTGTTCTGCCACACTCCTCAGTGCCTTACCATTCACTGTGTAAGCCCTGTCCTGTTTGTCCTCCCGAAGTGCACACACTTACCTGCATTATACTCCATCTCCCATTATTCCAGCTGCTCCAGATCCTGCTGCAAGGTTTAACAGCCTTCCTTTCTGTCCATTATGCCCCAACCTCAATGCCATGAGCAAATTTGTTGATGTAGTTTATCAACCAAATTATTGATATAGATCACTAACATCGGACCCGGCACCGACCCTTGTGGCACACCATTAGACACAGACTTCCAGTCTGTGAGGCACCCATCACTCTCTGGCTTCTCCCACAAATCCAATTCACTACCTCATCCTAAAAGCCAAGCAAATGAATCTTCCTGACCAGCCTCTCGTGCAGGACCTTGTCAAATGCCTTGTTGAAGTCCATGTAGACCACATTCACTGATTTGCCTTCATCAACTTCCCTGCTAACCTTCACGGAAAAACTCTATAAAATTGGTCAGACATGACTACCAAGCTGAAAGCCATGTTGACTATTCCTAATGTTAACCAAATACTTATGTATCCATTCCCTTAGAATACCTTCCAATAGACACTTCTAACATCAGGCACACCAGCCTATAATTTCCTGGCTTATTCTTAGAGCCTTTCTTAAATGATAGAACAACATTTACTATCCACTACTCCTCTGGCTCCTCACCTATGGCTAAGGATAATTTAGATACCTCTGCTTGAGCCCCTGCAATTTCTGTACTAGCCTCCCACAAGGTCTGAGGGGACACTTTGCCCATCCCTGGTGATTCATCCATTTGAATTTGCCTCAAGTCAGCAAGCACCTCCTCCACCATAATCCATATATGGTCCGTGACCTAACCACTGTTGAATTCCTCAGATGCAATTCAAACAGATCTGATTGAACTTTCCTGATGATATACAGGCTGTCTCCATGTTAAGAATGGGTTCTATCTCAGTAGACATCCATAAATGGACTTTATCAAGTAAGTCAGAAATTAGGCATTATCATTTGATACAGTTTTGATCTCCTCAATATGGTAATGAATGGTGTTAGTGAAGGGCCAAATTATTTGAACATTTAATTATTGTATTCCTTTAACTCATTACAATGGTAAATTGGGATGTCCCACACTCAGTGCTGGTTTTGAAGTACCAATGGCTATATATTATATAATATTGTTGCACAAGTGCCAATAGAAGCAATTGTTTACAACTTTCAATTGCTACAAGGAGATTACATGAAAAAAAGATGTATTTTCAAGACCTGTTCTCAATTGAATTTAATATTATTTGTAGGAGCGTATTTATATATGTGTGGTGCCCATAAGTTGGGCCATACTAGAGATGGCCTATAAAGTTTGTTCAATTGCCAATAGGACCATTTGCAAATAAACAAAACTGTGGGATAAATAAAATCTCACAATGAATGTTTTGAACAGTAGCAGAATAGTTTAGTATTCATTTCATACATATGAAGCATGGCCCCTGTTTTTCCTCAGAGTCTGAGTCGCTGCTTTGTTGTAATTTCGTCAGAACTGGGCCGGAAATTCTCTTCACTTACTGAGTCTCTAGGGCATAATTTTTTTTCCAGAAAATGATTTGAAGATTGAAGCGTTATGCAAATTCCTTCAAGCAAAATGTAATGCAAATTCTTTTCAGTTAAATTACTTCCAGATTTTCCGGACGTAAGCGTGCAATAATTGGTTATTGTCTAGAAGAAATGTTTGTGACCAAAGGCATATCACATTTTTTATGGACTTAAACAGACCAAAGGCTTTTACAAATTTCCTGCATTCACAACACACAATGCAATGTTTTTATTTCCCATCAGCAATAATTTTAATTGAAAACAACAAGCATCAAATGCACATGTGGGAAAAATGGTGCTCAAGGCAAATGCTCTGTCCCTCACCAACATTATTTTAATAGGTAAACGCAAATTAAGAATTTTGTTATACAACATCATATTTTGTACTGATTAAGGGCATAAGGCCTACATTAGGAAAAAAAATGGCTGTTGTCAGAAACAGCTTAACTCATTTTCTTAAACATAATATAGAAACTTGACTGATACTGTGCACAGAAACAGTTGGCTCCCTGGAGAGCTTTTATGGAACTTTTGGCTAGCACCCTTCGTTTCACTATCAAAACAGACAAAGTATGATGGGCTCATGATGCCTGTTTGCGCTTGGAAATGAAAATCAGTATAAAGTTTAATATCACCAACTTATGTCGTGAAATTTGTTGTCTTTGCAGCAGCACAGCAGCAACATGACTGTTTTTTTTTACTGCTCCACTCTTGAAGCACTCACTGATTCTCTGCACCTTTGTTGAACTGAATCAGTGGCAACTAAAACGTTTTAATTCAAATATTTAACATATTCCAAGCACACTGAGCCAAAAGGACAGAAAGATTTATTATCAAAGTTGCATGTGTTCACCAGATGTCAATGTGGGATTAATTGAGATGCTATAAGTATTCTGATAATAGTTCAGAAATGCCAGGTGCTAATAGATTTAATTGAGTCCTTAAATTCAATGAAGGGTACACAAGCAAAATCCAAAATCTGATAATCTTCCATTTGGTTGGCAATAAATAACATCAGAAAACATATATAACTAGAAAAGGTACAGTTTTTCTTAACATTAGAACAGGCGAATCCAAATAAGCACTTGATAATATCACTGAGTTCTGTAACCCATATTTCTTAGGTCCAGTTTTATTCCAAAAGACCATTCAACCCATCAAGTCTACTCCACCATTCGATCATGGCTGATTTATATTCCCTTTCAACTCAGTTCTCATGCCTTTTCCTCATATCTTTTGATGCCTTAATTAATCAAGATACTATCAAATTCTACTTTAAAAATATCTTGGCCCCCTCCAGCCATCTGTGCAATGAATTCCACAGATTCACCACTCTCCTGGTAAAGAAATTCTTCTTCATCTCTGTTCTAAAAGCATGTCCTTCTATTCCGAGCTTGTGCCTTCTGGTCCTAGTCTCGTCCACTACTGGAAACATCCTCTCCATGTCCAATCTGACTAGGCCCTTCAATATTCAGTAGGTATCAATGAGATTCCCTCTCCCCATTCTTCCAAACTCCTGTAGGAAAAGGCCAAGAGAATCTAATGCTCATAAATTAACCCTTTCATTCCTGGGATCATTCTCGTAAACATCCTCTGGACCCTCTCCAATGCCAGCTCAACCTTTCTTAGATACAGGATGCAAAACTATTCACAATACTCTAAATGCAGCCTGACCAATGCCTTATAAGGCCTCAGCATCACATTCTTGCTTTTATATTCTGGTTACCTTGAAATGAATGCTGACATTGCATTTGCCTTCCTTACTGTCCACTCAGCCCTCAAGTTATCTGTTATGGAATCACGGACTAGGTCTTCCAACTCCCTTTGCACATCTTGTTTTTGAATTAGCATTTAGAATATTGGCAACACCTTTATTCCTTCTACCAAAAGTGCATGACCATACTCTTCCTTAAATTGTATTCTATCTGAACTTCATTACTGATTCTAATCTGTCCAAGTCCTGCTGCAGACTCCCTGCTGTATCAACACTACCTGCCCCTCCACCTATCGTTGCATTGTCTGTAAACTTAGCCATTAAACCATCAATTCTGTCATACAGGTTATTAACATATAATGTGTAAATAAAGGGCCCAACACCGACCCCTGCGTAATACCACCAGTCACCAGCAGCCTTTATTCTGACTTTTTGCCTCCTGCCAGTTAGCCAATCTCCTGTTCATACTAGTATCGTTCTTCTAATGCCATGGGCTTTTTATCTTGTTTAGCAGCCACGTTGCCACGTTGTCAAATGCCTTGTAAAAATCCAAGTAATCAACACCCACTGACTCTCCTTTGTCTATCCTGCTTGGTATTTCCTTAAATAATTCCAACAGATTTGTCAGGAAAGATTTTCTCTAAGTCCATGCTGACTTTGGCCTAGTTTATTATGTTCCTCCAAGTACACCAGAACCTCATCCTTAATAATAGTCTCTACATCTTGCCAACTACTGAAATCAGGTCAACTGGGCTATAATTTTCTATTTCCCTCCCTTCTTAAAGAGTCGAGTGATGTTTACACTTTATATATCTGTAAAAAAAACTTTTGGTATCTTCTTTTATATTTTTGGCTAGTGTACTTGCATATTCCATCTTCTCTCTCATTATTGCATTTTAGTTGTCTTCTGTTGATTTTAAAAGCTTCCCACTAATTTTTGTTATATTGAGTGCCCACTCTTTTGCTTTTATGTTATTTGTGACAACTTTTATTAGCCATAGTTGCATTATCCTCCATTTAGAATGTCTCTTTTTCTTTGGGATGAACTGATGCTGCGTCTTCTGGATTATTCCCAAAATCTCCAGCCATTGCTGCTCTACCATCATCCCTGCCAGTGTCCCCTTCCAATCAACTGTGGCCAGTTCCTCTCTCATGCCTCTGTAGATCCCTTTAATCACACTGTAATCCCATGTCACCATTGTCCAGAAAGACTGAGAAAACTAAATTCATAGCATCATACTTTGAATTAGATCGTAATTTTATCCCAATTGTGCTTCATTTCCATCTGCAAAGTTGTCTGTTACAGGCAGGTAGGGGAAAAAAGCCATACATCTTTAAACAACAATGTATCAAATTTACACAAGTTTTTTTTTAATTTTGTCTCAGAATTCTGGCATCTGCAACATTTTGCTTTTACAAAACATAAAGTCTGATTTACAGTCTGTTCTTGTTTCCTTGGAGCCACACATCCATCTAATTTTGAGATTACCTTTAACTTTTGCCTTAACCATCAATCTTCACATTGTATTTCACAAACATAAAGTTCTGCAGATCCTGTAAGTCCAGAGAAGCACAAACAAAGTGCTGGAGGAACTCAGTAGGTCAGGCTGCATCTATGGAAAGGAATATCGATGTTTCAGGACAGCTTCCTTCATCGGGACTGAAAAGGAAGGGGAAAGAAACCAGAATAAGAAGGTGAGAGGGAGGGGAAGGAGCACCTGCTAGTAGATGATAGGGGAGGGGTGTGGGGGATGAATTGAAAACCTGGGAGGTGATATGTGGAAAAAACAAAGGGTTGAAGAAGAAGGAATCAGATAGGGGAGGAGGGTGGGCCCTAAGGGAAATGGAAGGAGGAAAGACATCTGGGAAAGATAATAGGAAGGTTAGGAGAAGAGAAGAGATCAGAGGGGAGTCAGAGTGTAGAATGGAAGAAGCAGGAAGGGGGAACATTGCTGGAAGTTAGACAGATTGATTACCCCGAGAGAATATGAGGTATTGCTTCTCCAACCTGAGAGAGGCAGTAGAGGAGGCCATGAACTGACATGTGAGAATGGGAGTGCCAGAGTAAGAGATGGTCTCATACAACGAGAGCAGTTGGTGATTCACAAGGTAGAATGGGGTAGGGGCAGTCAAAATTAAGGGAAGTCCAACTGCTGAAGGAATTCAGCAGGTCAAACTGTATAGGCGGAGACAGAGACATAGTCAATGGTTAGGCTGAGACCCTCCATCAGAACAGGACATCCAGCCCTTCGATAGCCAGGGAATTGAGCTGGAGAGCCACGAAGTAATGTGACAGCTCTATTACACCCTGGTTAGATCACACTTGCAATATTGCAGTCACCTCAGTATAGAAAGGATGTGGAAGCTTTAGAGAAGGTGCAGAAAATATTTGCCAGGATGCTGTCGGGATAAGAAGATACGTCTTATGATGATACTGTAGGTTGAGAAAGCTAGAGTTTTTATTTAGAGTTAAGGAGGGAGAGAGGTAACTTGACAGAGATAAGATCATTAGAGGCATAGATCAAATAGGGAACCAAAGACCTTTTCCCAGGGCAGAAATGACTAATACAAAGAGGCTTGTCCAAGGTAAGTTCTTTACACGAGCAATGGTGTGCATGGAACCCATGCAAGTGCCGGATGCCAGATGTGGTTAAAATCCTCTGTACAGTTTCTACCATTGAGTTACTCTAGAGTTGCTCCAAAAATATTTGTGCAAACTTCACGGAATGTGTATGTAACACCCTCTGCTGGTAAATGCTATAACATCCCCAACAAGAAAACCATGATCGACCGTGAAGTAATTAACATTCGATGTATTTCAAGCAAAGGATTTCTAACATACAGTAATATGATCTCAGAGCATTGCATCCAAGTCTGATCAACATTAAAATGAAGTAATCTGATTATTTCGCAGTCCTCAAATTCTCCTTTAATGCTGACAAAATAAATAGATTAAAACTCTTGACAAATAGGGCCCACTGGAATTTTGTGAGATGGGTTAAAATGCTCTTGAGCCTTACTTATGACTCACCTGCTACATGTACAATCATTTAAGAGAACAATTAGATTTACAATCTTCTTGTTATAACTTTCCTGAGAATTGGTTACTGGGAAATGGAAAGCTGCCCACATTTTCAACAGTCCTGTCATATGTTTGGGGACAGCGTTATGCAGAGCCAAGGGCAAGTTGGTAGATGATCTTTGCTTTATAGACGGTTAATGAAAGGCACATTCTCTCATATTTTGCAATGAACATGTCAATTATGACATAGAGCAGGGCCTCCTAAAGTGTGCTTTGTCTGCATATTGCAGCTGGATAATTGAGGGTGAATTAACCTTGGTTATGCAGCACAGGCAAGATAGGTTGAACAGTTTCCAATTAGCTCCACTCCAGCTAGAGGTTTATTAGAGTGAGGTGAATTATTATGGCAACAAAGATTAAGGAAAGTGCTGGGCCAGTAAAAAGTCTTGCTTAACCCCTGCCTGCACTGATTATAGACCCATTGGTTAAAAGCATCATGCAACAAACCTGAATAGGAGATGTATTGCTCAGGGCAGTCATTTTAAGATAGACTCTCCCATACACATATGAGACATGACTAACCAGTGCAGGTACCTCAAAGATCTCTTCAATATCTTCCAAATCCACCTGCAAGATAGGTTAACCATGTTTTTCCATGACAACATCCTCAACACTTGGGCTCATACTGAGTTGATTTCAATGGGCTGGACACTATTCGTATATCTTTCACTAAACTACTGATAGAGGCACTTCATTCTTAAGATTCTATAAGATTGTTATCCCCTTCCAGCTGCAGAGGGGGATAGTGATGATAAGCTCCAACTACCTATTAAATGCTCCCAATGGTATGCATGGCAAAGCCTCTGACCACCACGCCCAGCTCCTGACCTTCACATGTGGCTTAATTACTCAACCCAGAAGAAGTGTTTCTACTGATAGGAAAAGGGGCAAAGGTGGGTACTTGTGCCTTAAAACCAGTCGCCTCAGCTAGATGTGACCATCAGCCTGGTTGGTAACTCACTCAGGAGAAGGAAAACTCTGATCTCAAATCTCCACTGCCTTGCAGCTATACCCACTCATGGGAAAGGCTTTGGGGATAAACCCAGAGGAAAAATCCAGGTCTGGAGTCCCTAAGGCCGTCCTACATTGAGTTCAATGCTGACTGGCAACTCCTGTGATGATGCTCGTACCCGACTGTATTGGTCTCTGCCGTTCCTTTGGATTCATCAGCTGCATGGAGAGGGGGAGCCTACTGCATGGGCAACAGCTTGTTCCCCATATCATGATGCCCTGGCTTGCTAGGGCACAACATCAAAGGTCCACCCTGGCCAATGGGGGCCTCCTTTCCAGGCACTCTGCTCAAAGCTCTATCATAAAAAGGGATTGCTAAGAGATCAAAGGGAATTATTCTGAAATGTTTCAATAATCTCCTTGAAAAAGAGTGGCATCAACAGTGTCCCATGGCACATGACTGATAAAAATTGAGAAGTAGTTTTCAGAAGGGCATTAAGAAAGGCTTGGGTTCCTTCACCGAGAGTACAAGAAATCTCATTGACACCTTCAAAATTACCACCCAAATGCATAATCAGCTGCTCTATCTTTCACATATTACATTGACCACGTTGGCCACCTCAGAGCTCAAAGACTGAACTGAAAGTGGAAGAAATTAATTTGCAATACATATCAATTTTCAGTAACATTTTTTCCTTTTTATGGAAATCATTTTCAGTCTATAAAACAAAAACACTATTCAGTGCATACTGGGGTCAAACGAGGTTATAAAATGTTATGACTAGTAATGAAAAAGCAAAATGTTGAAGATGTTGAAAATCTAAAGAAAATACAAAATGCTGGATGTATTCGGCAGGTGTCACTTTGACTTAATTTTTTTCTCTCTAATATGATGTTTGATCAACTCCATATTTTCTACATTTTCAATTTTTGTAATGTTTGATGTTTTTGTTAATCTTTTGTAGCTAATCATCAAAATAATAAATTCACCTTTTCTTTCTCTAGTGTCTGTAATAATATGTCGGAGCTTTTTGACTGTACTAATTCAAATTAATATCAACATTTGTCTTATCAATTTAACATATGTACAAAATTGTTCCTATTCCCTTAGGTCAATACTGCTCAGTGTGGCTAAAAAGAAGTAGCAAATGGTCTGATGGTGGAAGATTAGTGCAAAAACTGGAAAAGCATTGAATATGGTTAAAAATGGATGTATAAGATGTTTCTCTTGATAAAATGACACCACAAATTGACTCAGGGTCCATGAGGGATGAAATACTGGAAACTGAGAAGCTAGCATATGTACAAAATCAAAATATCTCCCCAGAAATGTAAAGCTGCTGGTGGCAAAATAAGATTTTTGAATACTTAACTTCTCCATCTTGAATTTCCACAAGTATCATCCCATTTGATCTGTTACGATGTTGATAGGAGGTCAGTAGACCATAAGAGAAACATTAAAGAGTATCATTTTCATTTAATTACTAATGGCTGGAGACTCCAATGAAACATGAAAATGCAAAGACTACTAGCTTTTCTACCTTTGTTAAGAACCTAGATCAGGGGTCAGCAACCTTTACCACTGAAAGAGCCACTTGGACCCGTTTCCCACAGAAAAGAAAACACTGGGAGCCGCAAAACCCGTTTGACATTTAAAATGAAATAACACTGCATACAACGTTTTGTTTTGCCTTTATGCTATGTATAAACAAACTATAATGTGTTGCATTTATGAAATTGATGAACTCCTGCAGAGAAAACGAAATTACATTTCTGCATGCAACAGAAACATTTTGAACTCCGAAAAAAAGACGTTAGGTTAAAGGTTACTTTTAAGTAAAATACTCAACGTCTATTTGAGTCCTTCTTGTATTTATGAAAAACGCCAAACTTAAATTTGCCGCCAGCAGCAAACCAAAAATAACGTCAGCCGGCTGTCAACCTGAAAAATAAAAGGACTATTTCACTGAACAATGAAAACATATGAATATACGTAAAATAATAGGCAATTAAAATATTTATCATACTTGTTCAGGTTGACTCACACCTGCCAATGCAGTCGTATTCAGTAGGGATGGATCGATGCTTAGGGGAGTGACCGGGAAGGATAATGTGTTTTTTTCCTCTCTGAACTCACAGAAGCGTTTCCCAAACGATGTTTGCATTGCGATGATTGCAGAATGTAAATACTCCGAATTTATCATGTCGTGACATTGTTTGAACTCTCTCAAATTGGGCAAGTGAGACAATGTGCCTTTCTGTAAATCTCTGGCAAGCAACGTCAACTTGCGCTCGAATGCCAAAACATCCTCCAACATGTGCAGGGCTGTACGTCCTTACCCCGTTGAAGATCTGTGTTCAGCGTGTTCAGGTGCGCTGTCATGTCTACCATGAAGTGTAGCTTTTCCAGCCACTCTGGCTGTTCCAGCTCAGGAAAGTTGAGTCCTTTGCTGCCCAGGAAAGTTTTCACTTCTTCCAGACACGCGACAAAGCGTTTCAGCACCTCCCCTCTGGACAGCCAGCGATAAAAACACGTAGCGGTTGCTACACGCAGTCAGTAAACTGCAGTCAAAGATAGCTTTATTCGAACTAAACAGCCTTGCTTTTAAGCCTCCCTCAACCCGCCCCCCATGGGCGCGGATGCTGCAAAAGACACGTACTCACAAACCCCCGTAGGCTATCTCCCTTAGCCTGAACGCTGGCTAATTGTGAGCCGGTTCGGATGTGTCAGGAAATGGGTCGCCACAACATCTTATTTAGATTGTACAAGATCACCATAATCTTCAAATTTAGATTTACATTTCAAAAACTAACAAACTAACATAAAATACATTTTAATTAAATACTGACCATGTAGCGGTGTGCTACACGCAGCGCTAAAATTACGACACGGAGTCGGTAACTGCAGTCGAAGGAAAAAACCTTATTCGAAATCTTCAGCCTCACTTTTAAGCCTCCCTCAACCTGCCCCCCATGGCGCAGAGGCTCCAAAGCTCTGTGCTCGCAAACCCCCGTAGGCTATCTAATTGTGAGTCGGTTCGGATGTGCCAGGAAAAGGGTCGCCACAACCAATTATTTCCCAAAGTAACAGGGAGCCGCAGCACAGACGTAAAAGAGCCACATGTGGCTCCGGAGCCGCGGGTTGCCGACCCCCGACCTAGATCAACACAAGGTGCATTTGACCTGAAGAGGCCAATTTCTCCTGTCATTTCTGAGGACAACCTTAATGTTACCTATTCACAGATCTCATTTATCCCTGCAGCTTCTATTGACTATGTTCAGTGACTTAAAATATTTTTCTGCTGACATTAATCTTTCAAATATGCTTTGAAAAGGTTGCTGTTTGCTCTGCCTGATTAGGCATTTGCTTTACATGAATATCACTGGAAGTGAGTGGCATGTAGACATGCTGCACCGTGTATGTGACACCTGAAAAGTGGACCCTAAGTCAGATTTGACAAGGACAGTCTAGCGAATCCATTTTTCTCAAGCACAACTCAAAGTTTCATTTTATTCTCTAAGTACATATGCAGAATAAAACTCTGAGATTTGCCTTCTCCAGATAGCCATAAAATGCAGAAAACCATCAACCTCCAACCCCCATGCACAAAAAGAAAAAGAAACAAAAACTCGAAAACCCCAAACCACTTTCCCAATCCCTTCCTTGCACAAGATCTAACAAATCACCCGAACCCCCAGCCTCCCACTCAGCTTTAATACTGATCCTTGAAAAACAGAAGCTACAAAAATAAATACAGATTGTGTACTATTTTACAGCCTTACACACAAAATACCAGAGGAGCTCAGATGGTCAAGCAGCATCTATAGAGGAAAGTGAATTGTCAATGTTTTGGGCCGTGACCATTCATCACGATTGGAAAGGAAGGGCAGAAGCCAGAATAAAAAAATTAGTGGCAAAGGGAAAAGTACAAGTTGGCAAGAATTAGGTGGGTACAGGTGAAAGAGGGAATGCCTCCCGTGTCCATGACCTGTCCATCACCTCCTTCCGGCTCCCTGGTTGCCCAGCCCCTTCTCTTTATTCCATGAAACTGTTCTCGTCAACTAGGCTCCTTCTTCAGCACTTTGCCTCTTCCACCTATCGCCCTCCGGCTTCTCACATCATTTCCTTTCATCCCCACTTTCCCCACCCACCTACCTTCCCTCTCTCACCTGGACTCAACTATTTCCTGCCAGATTGTCATCCTCCCATTCCCCTACCTATTTATTCTGGCTTCTGCCCCCTTCCTTCCCAGTCCTGATGAAAAGTCTCAGCCCAAAATTTTGACTGTTCTTTTCCTTCCACAAATGCTACCTGAACTGCTGGGTTCCTTCAGCATTTTGTGCCTGTGCTTAGATTTCCAACTCCTGCAGAATCTCTTACATCTCTAATATACAGCTATGTCCGAGTTCACTCAAAGGCAGCATTCGTGCTTTACTTTAATGCAAAGCTCCTGGTTTACATGACTATCTACAAATGTTAATTATTTAATTTCATTGATTGTAATTATCTTCATGTAGTCGTCGTATTTATTTTAATTATTAAAATATTGCTTTTAACTGTTTGTCAGTGTTACTGAATGCCAGATACCACTATGAACAGTCATCTGTTTGACAGTTTTCACAGTAGGTCCAGGCTGGGGCTCTGGTTTGATAGGCTATAAAAGCATTTCTGTGAGATTTAGAAACAGAAGGCCTTGGGCTATGCAGACCCCTGCTGAGCAGTATGGGGCCAGCTTCGGTGAAGAGGTTTGGGCCAGGGGGGGTCACTCAGGGTAAGAGCAGATTTAACTGTGGGTGATTGGCAAGCAGGGTCAGTGAACTACTTCCAGGGAATGATACACTTCAATTTTTTTCAAAGGGATCGGATAATATAAGGTCTGATTATAAAATATTACATAAACTATCCATTTAAAATGATTGTTCGAGACTTCCTTTGTAAACTTTTCAAGCAATAAGCTTTGAGAAATCTAACTATGAAATCAGTTTGTTGTAACTTCTGAAAAATATTACCACAAAACCCATTCTGACTGAATACCAAACCAGGAGGTGAACTTTATTACAGAAAAATTTGAAAGCTAAGAATGAATCAATGAAAGCAATATGGATTTAAAACCCTGCTCAGCAGCATATGTATTCAAAAGAAAGCAAATAAAATCATTTATTGAAAACAATTTAAATATTTAAAGGGGGTACTGAATTGTAAAATGAAATATGGATAAATATCAAGATGGCAATAGCATTTTAGGCTGTAGCATGAACTAAAGATTGAAGTTATCAATCTTCCTTGGAACACAACAATTCCCTAACTTCTTGGCAGGGAACATTCAAAGTGTTGTGGAAGCTGGTAGGGCAAGATTAATGTGTACGAATATGAAGGTGGATGACTTCCAGGATTATACTTGGGATTCAGCAATATACTTTTACGGGGCAAAATATTCTATTAGAGATTAAGTTAGGGCAGAAAGAATAAATTGAGGGACTTTGAGGTCAAAGAGAAAGACATCTTTTCACTTCTTGCTTCCTTGCAATGTATCTCTGTGCATTTTTGGCTTCAGTCACTATACTTGTCTCAGTGAGGAAATGCACTACAATCCAGTCATTTATTCTCATTGTGCAACTATTTTCAGAGTGTTAGTGAACGTCTATGTACTTAAGCTAAATGAGGTCAGTCAGTAAGATTTGCACAGATCCATTGACACTTCCATGCATAGTAGGCAGTGGTGCACACGATACTTGTCACGTAGGAATTGTGTGGATGATGTCAATGGCCATGAGATACATTTTTGGAGCCAGCGTGGATAAAATTGGGTTACAAGTTTATTTCCTTTTGTAAGTCATTAGGCCCTTGCAAGTTTTCACATCGATCCATTTAGAGCAGTCGGGCTACTTAATAGCCCCTCAGCTGCTCTTCACTGACTACTGCAAAGCACTTTTGCTATTAGGGGATCCAGTGACAGCAATCTTCTTCTCCTTTGGCTGTCCATCGATTTTCGATGATGACTGAGGCCTGGGCAGGGTTGTATGGAAGACCAGCAGTTGCCCACGCTGCAAGTCTCCCCTCTCTACACGACTGATGTTGACTAAGGGAAGGGCACTAGGCCAATACAGCTGGGCACCGGTGTCATCGCAGAGCAGTGTGTGGTTAAGTGCCTTGCTCAAAGACACAGCGTGCTGCCTCAGCATTAGAAAAGGATTTTTAAAAGTGCCCTTGATCGTCAATGGTACTTAGCAAGATTATACAAAGACCCAGACTTCCACCTCCTGTACTCAGAGGAGTAATGAGTCATAGGGCTAGGATTTTCCAAATCCAATGGCATCATCAGCCATCGAGTTATGATCACACATCCATGTCTAAACTGGTCTGCCTGAAGAGGTCAAGATTACTATCACCCTGAATTGCTTAGCCTTTAGATCATTCCAGGGTGCAGCAGCTGTGTATGCTGCTCAGTGCAAGTTTAAGGACATCATTGATGTTCTCTGTTCAAGAAAAGAGATCTAATATACCTATGGGCCCAGGTCATCAGGCTGAACCATCTTTTACATTTGCTAGGTTCATAGCCTTCCCAAAGATGAAGAGAGAGAATAGGATGTATTAACATGGCCCATTGGGGCTCTCTTTGAGAACCCAGTGTTCTCTGTAACTCACAAGAGCTATCACATTCTCAGTATCTACAAACAGGAAAAAGTTTATACCCAATCACTGCCTCATTTCCAAAGAATATCTGTACATTTTTAGGTCGTCATGTTTCTCTTCCCAAATGGCACACAGCTAGTGCAGCCAAATTCCTTTATACCAATAGGAGATTGCCAAAAAGGCCTTCCAGATAATATTAGTGTCTCCACACTTTGGAGAAAGTTGTTTCCTGCTTTACAATTTGGATAATCTGATGACTTAGACATTGCCGAAGTGTTCTGGAAAGAGAAATTGGACAATGGCAGCCCTTCTGTGCATCGTTTGGCTTTGGTATTCATGGGAGCAAGGCAACATTGAGATTTTGGATTCTAAACTTTAAGTGTGGTCAACCTTATCTGTAATTGACATAATTAAGCATGACTAGATGTTTGAACAACTTACAGGAGCTGAAGCTGACAGCCTAACATGGTCAGTAAAGAGTAACTATTCCTCAAAAGGCTAAAGCTTAGCAAAATTACAACAGTGAAGATAAAATTTCCCCAGCAACACACAGAAAATACTGGAAGAACTCAGCAGGTCAGGCAGCATCCATGGAAATGAATAAATAGTCAATATTTTGGGCTGAGGCCCTTCTTCAGGACTGAGGAGGAAGAGTGTCGAAATTAAAGGGTGGGAGGAGGAAGGTGAAGCCAACTGAGTGGGAAAGGTAATGGGCTGGAGAAAGAGGTATCTGATAGGAGAAGAGAGTGCACCATTCAACAAAGGGAAGGAGGATGGGACCCAGCAGAAGTGATAGGCGGGTGAGAAGAGGTAACGGGCCAGAGTGGAGAATAGAGGAAGGGGGGATTTTTTTGTACCGGAAGGAGAAATCGATACTCATGCTATCAGGTTGGAGGCTATGCAGTTGGCACAAGGGGAGGCCATGAACCAACATATTAGAATGGGAATGGGAATCAGGATTAAAATGTTTGGCCATCAGGAAGTTCCCTAACTAGCAAGGCATTCACTGAACTAAGCAGCCAAGCATTGCCTCTAGGTTGATTAAGATAAATAAGGGAACAGATCTACTTCTTGAACCTGGCCTGTTGAAGATTCCATTCCATGCTTAGAAGAATCTCCAAGTCCAATCGAGTGCTTCATTAATCATTGGGTGATAAATCAAACTGAAGTACCGAACAGTAAACAACCATCTGCACATGTGGCTCTCCCAGCAGGAGCATAGCTCAATGGAACTTCATCTGGACTTACAAACACAAGAAAGTCTGCAGGTGTTGGAAATCAAGAGCAGCACACACAAAATGCTGGAGGAACTCAGCAGGTCAGGCAGCATTCATGGAAATAAACTAACAGTCAATGTTTTGGACCAAGACACTTCTTCGGGACTGAGAAGGAAGGGGGAAGATGCCAGAATGAAAAGCTGGGAGGAGAGGATATAGGACAGCTAGAAGGTGATAGGCCTAAGCCAGGTAGGTGGGAAAGGTAAAGCATTGCAGAAGAAAGAATATGATAGGAGAGGAAAGTGGACATTAGGAGAAAGGGAAGTGGTGGATGGTGCGGAGGTGCTCAACGAAGTGGTCCCCCAAACTATGACGGGCCTCAACCATTCTAGAGGAGGCCGCAACAGGAGCACTGGACACAAAAGATGATCCCAGCAGGATCACAGGTGAAGTGTTGACTCACCTGGAAGAACTGTTTGGGACCCTGAATGGAGGTGAGGGAGGTGGTGTATGGGCAGCTGTGGCACTTAGGCCATTTGTAGGGATAAGTGCCAGGAGGGAGATTACTGAGGGGGGAATGAATGGACAAGGGAGTTGCAGAAGGGGCGATCCCTGTGGAAACTGGGAAGGGAGTGTTAGGTTTATTGATAGGATCCCTTTGGAGGTAGCAGAGATTGTGAAGGATAATGTGTTGGAACTAAGTAGCTTCCAGGCTATGCTCATTATTCTGCCATATTGGTCCTGCAATGAGGAGGGGGCAATGACTGTGTTTTATGTTAACGTACACCACAGGATGCTTTTCTCCTATCAGTTAGCAAAACAGAAGGAGCTCTGTTATGATTTCATTTTTTAAAGCTATCCTTCCTGTGTGCATGACGAAGGCAGACTCCAGAACAGATGATCTTCTGAGGGTGGTTGCAAGTATTGCTACCTACGACACAGGTGTAGAATTAGGCCATTTAGCCCATTGAGTTTGCTTCACAATTCCATCATGGCTGAATCATTATCCCTCTTAACCACATTCTCCTACCTTCTCCCCGCACCCTTTGATGCCCTGACTAATCAACAACCTATTAACCTCTGTTTTAAATATGCCCAGTGACTAGATCTCTCCAGTCATCTGTGGCAAAGAACTCTACAGATTCACTGCCTTCTGGCTAAAGAAATTCCTCCTCATCTCTATTCTAAATGAATGTTCTTCTACTCTGAGGCTGTGCCCGTTAGTCTTAGATGCCCCCAATATAGGAAACATTCTCTCCACATTCACGCTATCTAGATCTTTTATTATTCAATAGGTTTCAATGACATTCCCTCTCATTCTTCTAAACTCCAGCGAGTACAGTACCAGGACCATCAAATGCTCTTCATGCATTAACCCTTTCATTTGTGGCATCATTCTTGTGACTCTTCTATTGACCCTTTCCAATGCCAGCATATCATTTCATAGGTAAAGGGCCCAAAACTGCTCACAATACTCCAAGTGTGACTAATGCCTTAGAAACCCTTGGCATTACATCTTTCCTTTAATATTATAGCCCCTTTGAAGTGAATGCTAACATTGTATTTGCCCTCCTTACAACGAACTCAGCCTGCGAACCTTTAGGAAATCCTGCGCTAAGACTCCATACACAGTATTCCATCTGCCATTTCTTTGCTCATTCTCCCAATTTGTCCAAGTCTTTCTGCAGATTTGCTGCTTGGTCAACACTGTCTGCCCTTCCACCTATCTTCATATTGTCTACAGAGGTGATCACAAAGCTATCAATTCCGTCATCCAAATCATTGCATATTACGTGAAAAGGAGTGGTCCCAACACCAACCCCTGCAGAACACCACTAGTCACCATCAGCCAAACAGAAACGGTCCCCTTTATTCTCACTCTTTGCCTCCTGACAGTCAGCCATTCTTCTATCCATACTAGTATCTTTCTTATGATACCATGGGCCTTTATTTTGTTAAGCAGTCTCGTGTGTGGCACCTTGTCAAAGGCCTTCTAAAATCCAAAAAAACAACATCCACTGACTCTCCTTTGTCTATCCTGCCTGTTATTTCTGCAAAAAATTCCAATAGATTTGTCAGGCAAACATGCCCCATTGGCCTATTTTATCATGTGCCTCTAAGTACCCCGAATCTTCATCAGTAGTAATGGATTCCAACACCTTTCCAACCATTGAGCTCAAGCTAACGTGCCTATATTTTCTTTCTCCTGCCTCCCATCCTTCTTAAATAGTGGAGTGACATTTGCAATTTACCATTCCTCCAGAACCATTCTACAATCTAATGATTCTTGAAAGAACATTGTTAGTACCTCCACAATCTTTTCCACTACCTCTATCAGAACTCTAGGGTATAGTCTATCTGGTCCAGGTTATCTACCTTTAGTGCTTTCAGCTTCTCAAACTGCTTTTCCTTAGTAAATAGCAATTACATTCACTTCTACCCCCAGCACTCTGAAATTTCTGGCATACTGCTGTTGTCTTCCACAGTGAAGCCCAACGCAAAATACTTATTAAATTTGTCTACCATTTCTTTGTCCCTCATCACGACCTCTCCAGTAACAGCTTCTAGTAGTCTGATATCTACTCTCGCTTCTCTTTTTCTCTTCATATATCTGAAATTTTTTTTGCATCTTCTTTTACATTATTGGCTCGCATACCTTCCTATTTAATATTTTCTGTCCTGATGGCTTCTGATGTTTTTAAAAGCTTCCTAATCCTCATAAAATTTTTGCCATATTATATGATCTCTCCTTTGAGTTGATCTTGTCTTTGACTTCTCTTGTCAGCCACAGTTGTGTCATCTTCCCTTTAAAATACTTCTTCATCTTTGGAATGTATCCATCCTGCACCTTCCAAACTGCCTATAGCCTTTCTGCTGTCATCCCTGCTGTTGTCCCCTTCCAAACAGTTTTGGCCATCTCCTCTCACATGCCCCTGTATTATCTTTTACTCCGCAGTAATATTCATATATATGACTTCAGTTTCTCCCTTTATAATTGCAGAGTAAGTTCTATCATATTATGATCACTGCCTCCTAAGGGTTCCTTTATTTAAGCTCCCTAATCAAACTTATTTCATTATGCAACACCCAACCCAGAATTGTCTTGCCCCTTGTGTGCTCAACACAAACTGTTTTTAAAAAAGCCATCTCATAGTATTCTACAAACCTCCTTTCTTGGGATTCAACATAAACTTGATTTTCCCAATCTACCTGCATATTGGAATTACCCATGACTATTGTAACGTTGCCTCTTTCATATGCCTCTTCCATCTCCTGTTGCAATTTGTATCCAACATCCTGGCTACTGTGCTGAGCCTGTATGTAACTCCCATCAGGATCATTTTAGCTTTACAGTTTCTTCACCTCCTTCTAAGACTGCAAGACCATAAAATATAGGAGCAGAAATACCTTGGCACCTGCAAGGTGCCAATACACCATCCGGGTGTCTGTTTCACATCCACAGAATCTTCTGTCTGCTCCTCTAACTATGGAATCCTCTATCACTACTGCACTCTTCTCCCCACCACTCCTCATAGTTTAAACATAAAAATCTTGCCTGACAAATCTGTTGGAATTCTTTGAGGAAATAACAAGCAGGGTAGATAGTCAAGGGAGAATCAGTTGGTGTTGTGTACGGTTTCTCAGAAGGCCCTTGTTAAGGTGCCATACGTGAGGCTGTTTTAACAAGTTAAGAGCCCATAGTATTACAGGAATGATCCTAGCATGGATAAAGCAGTCACTGATTGGCAGGAGGCAAAGAGTGGAAATAAAGGGAACCTTTTCTGGTTGGCTGCCAGTGACTAGTGGTGCTTCATAGGGGTTAGTGTTGGGACCGATTCTTTTTTACACTATGTGTCAATGATTTGGATGACAGAATTGATGGCTTTGATTGTGGGCAATATAATGACAAGTGGAGGAGCAGATTGTTTTGAGGAAGTAGAGAGGCTACAGAAGGATTTAAGCAGATTAGGAGAAAGGACGAAGAAGTACAGCGTCAGGAATACAGCGTCAGGAAGCATATGTTCATGCACTGGTAGAAGAAATAAAGACAAGATAAACACAATGGAGATGGCATACAATATAATAAAAATATCATGAGAGTTAGAGGATTGGGAGGCTTTTAAAAACATCAGAGAAGACAACTAAAAAAAGCCATAAGGACAGAAAAAAATTAAATATGAAGGTAAGCAAGCCAATACTATACAAGAGGTTGCAAAAAATTTTTCAGATATATAAAGCATAAAAGAGAAGCGAGAGTAGATAACAGACCACTAGAAAATGACACTGGAGAGGTCGTAAACATAATTTCACCTTGATGAACCATAGACCTTATATTTTTGGGGCCTTGGACACTGCTGATCACATTGCCATCAGGAGGCATTACCATCAGTAGGTGACTTCTTGATCAGGTTCTTGTTGCAGTGGAGGCCAAGTCCATGGGTATATTTAAGGCTGATAGTTTCCTGATCAGTCAGGGCATCAAGGATATGGAGAGAAGGCAGATGTATGGGGTTTGAATGGGATCCAAGATCTGACATGATGGAATGGCCTAATTCTGCTCCTATGTCTTATGGTCTTATTATCTTATAGTCTAAGACCTATAACTGAGCTATTTCAAAAGAGGGCAACATTCCTTTCTTCATCAATAAGAAAACGCATGACCAGAGAATCATTAAGGCCACAAGGTGATATTCTTGCACTTCTTCACCTGCTTGCCTCTCCTTACTTTGGACATCTTTCATGGGCTTCACTATTCCTGTATTACATGCATGTATTTGTGGTGGGAGAATTTCTGTAAAGTTTCTCCAGATATTGTACATACACCTCTAGAAGTCATCTCTGTATCTTCCTCATGTACATTAAATACACCATTAAAGGACCTGGCAGTCCACAGCATAGTATTTCATTCCTCCAAATCGATTCATTGCAGTAGACAGCCCAGGAATGATGTGACAAATATTTTATTCAACATAATATTTTGACCTTGGTTCAAGAAAATTTGCAAGCTATACAATTATATGAATTCATTGTACTTATAGTTCCTTACTGTAGCTGTCCAAGTTAATAGAAATAGTGATTGAGTCTAAACTGATCTGTAAACATCCAACAGAATGATGGAAATGCGCTACTTGACTCCCTATAAAGGGCAAAATATGCTGCTCAAGGCAACTGGTGAGAATGAAAATTCTTTATTCTGAGGTTGAAACTAAGACTGTATTAATATTCCTATTTTCATGACAATTAGGAGCAATAGAAATCAGAATTCAGGCCCCATTCTGAGTCTTATTTACAATTAAGTAAGCTAATAGAAGACCACCAAGGGGAGGTCACATCGCATCATTTATTCTCTAGTGGTCCAGAGTTAAGTCTACGTTTGGACTAATAGAACATAATTTGACAGAACTAGTGCAGACAGTTCAAGTTATAATTATAGTTACATAAAATGTCTTGTATGTAAGATGTGTCTTATGTTTAATGTCGAAAATAAATCCCACTGTAATGTGTATATTTTCTAAAGAGCCATCTGCATTTCTAAAACGGATGCTCAAATTCTTCTAAGCTATCAGCAGTCAACAGTGTATTCCATTAATCAAAAGGCTTAAGGGATCAGGTTGTTTGGATGTGCTCAGTCGGATAGATGGAAACATGATGCACTGTTGAGCCACACTAATACCCTTCAACTTCAGCACTTACAGAGACAAGATAGGCATTGAATGCTACAAAGTGATAATGAAATGTTCTCCCTCAATAAAGTCTGAAAACATTCATCAGTATCATTCACTATTACACCTCTTCTTATCATGTCCACGGACAGTCTATACATGGCCCAGCCAAAACTGGGCATATTTTTGCTCCTTGTTCTTGAATTCAGCAAGATCTGTAACAGTACAGGGTGATGGGCATTACAAGAGATGTTGCATAGTTTGTGGCACAGTTCCACATTCACAAGTTGTCAGGCTTTTATTGAACTATTATACCTAATATACCTAATATACTAACAGTGCAAAATACTGGAGGAGATTTTTCAATCATTGAGTAGATTTTCAGTAACTTCCATCAGCTTTAGTCAAAGACCCTTCTGCAACATTTAAAATCTAAATGTCCTGCCTACTCAGTAAAAAAAACACTACATTTTTCTAATGTGACTGTAGAAATATTTAAGAATCCAGAACGAAAAATAATACTACTATATAAAATTATAAGTCAATGCAAAAATGCTACAAGCAATTCACAGAAAGCCATTAACCTGAAATGGAAAACCTGTTTCTCACTCCAAAGCTGTTTTAACGACTGAAAGTCTTTGGAACTCTTTCCTTTTAAGCCTATCAATCTTTTGTGTAATGAAAGCAGACAATTTCATGCTTAAGTTATGCCTTTTGAGCGTCATCCAGAAGCAAACATGTAATGCTGCATCCTCATTATATTCATTTTTGTCAGCACTGCCCAGTCTGTTCATTAGTGATATGTATCCACAGAGAGACAAATATCGTTACCTTCCGGTACTGTTTAATACACTGTAAGCTCATCTACATTACCTACAGAAAGGATCTGGCCCACACAGGGTCAGCTGCTAAAGACCTGTACCAATCAACTGGCTGGAGTGTTCACTGAGATCTTTAACCTCTTGCTTCACCAGTCTGAGTTACCCACTGCTTCAAGCAGGCTTCACTTATACCGGTGCCTAAGAAGGACGTGGTAACCTGCTTCAATGACTATCATCCAGGGGCATTTACATCCACTGTGATAAAGTGCTTTGAGAGGTTTGTGATGAAACATATCAACTCCTGCCTGTGAAGCAACTTGGATACACTCCAATTTGCCTACTGTCACAGCAGATGCCATTTCATTGGCTCTTCACTCAACCCCGGAACATCTGGACAGTGAAGGCACATACATCAGGATGTTCTTCATTGACTGCATTTCATCTTTCAATAGGCAACAATATCTCCTCCACGCCGTCCATCAGCACAGGTGCACCGCAAGGCTGTGTGCTCAGCATCCTGATCTACCTGCTTTAAGCTTGTGACTGTGAGGCTAAGCATAACTCCAGTTCCATATTTACATTTGCTGATGTCACCGCTGTCATTGGCCAAATCATAGGTGGTGATGAATCAGGATATAGGAGGGAGATCAAAAATCTGGTTGAGTGGTGCCATAACAGCCACCTCTCACTCAATGTCATCAAGACCAAAGAACTGATTACTGACTTCACCAGGAGAAAACCAGAGGTCCAAGAGCCAGTCCACACCAGAGGGTCAGCAACTTTAAATTCCTCTGTGTTATCATTTCAGATAATCTGCCTTGGGACCAGCACTGAGCACACCATTACAAAAAAGGCATTGCCGTGCATCTACTTTCTTAGATGTTCGCGCAGATTTGGCATGTCATCTACAACATTGACAAACTTCTACAGGTGCATAGTAGAGACTATCCTGACTGGTTGCATCACAGCCTGGTATGGAAAGTCAATTGACCTTGAATGGAAAGGACTGCAAAAAGCGATGGATATAGCCCAGCCCATCACGGGTAAAGATCTCCTCACCATTGACAGCCATTGAAATTGTAATGAATTATTTAAACAAAGACTACTGATTCAAATAATGTATGGCAACCGTTAGTCTCGCGAGACCATGGACCTGCGCCTGGAAAGTCTTCTCCAGGGCACAGGCCTGGGCAAGGTTGTATGGAAGACCAGCTGTTGCCCAAGCAGCAAGTCTCCCCTCTCCACGCCACTGATGTTGTCCAAGGGAAGGACAAGCGTTGATACAGCTCGGCACCAGTGTCGTCGCAGGAGTTGCCAGAGCGAGGTTGAAGGCAATTTCGGACTGCCTTAGGGACTCCAGCTCCTGATCTGTCCTCAGGGTTTACTCCCAAAGCCTTTCCCATGAGTGGGTATGGCCACAAGGAAGTGGAGTTTTGAAATCAGAGTTTTCCCTCTCTTAGATGGACTGCCTTCCCAGGCTGACGAGCTCCATCTACCCAAAATAATGTATTTACAATATTACTCAAATATTACTGATGTACTAAATACACAACAGGAAGGAGTTCTGTGGCAAGATTGACCTTTCCAGTGACCAGGGGCCAACCATCCAGAGCTTTGACATTAATATTCTCCCTCAACTGCTGAGTCAGAACTCCTCACCTTTGATCCACAGAGAGATCCATGATGTTCCTGGTTGCCACAGAGTCTATAAATGCCTGAAACCCATTTCAAACTGTGGGTCTGGGAATTCCACAACAAGGATGCTGGGAGCATAATGTGATTAGAGGAAGATTCTTGCAGGGAGAATCCAACCTTCAGAGTTCCCCTTGCCGCTGATGGCTATCCTCTTTTATTGGATGCCTGGGTCATGAAGCCTGGAAGGGTCCTGGATCACCACAGTAGAGGCAGGATCCTGTTCTCTTGAGAAAGGTGCAGGTGCCCCACCTACATAAGCTCCTCCATGGACTGTGTACTGGGTGATGAGGAAAGGGTGAAGGCGGACCGGAAGCTCAAGACATTCCTTCTCTGAACCACTCAATTGTCCGGTTGTCAGTTCGAATGGCCAGATTTATCAGGTCATCCAGACTGTCTTACTCATCAATCACCCCAATCTCTTGCCCAACTCCTACACTCAGCTCATTCTGAAACACAGTGATGGGGAATCTTTCGATCCACCCTGTCTTAACAGCAAACTTGCAGAAATTTACTGCCTCCTGACCTGTACTGGAAGATCAAATACTCTGAAGGACTTGACTACAATTTTCTGGAAAGACTGGGCTGCAGGGGAACCTTGTTCTCATAGGATGTTGAATGGGCTGAATAGGAGTTTGTCTAAGAAATTCACCGTGTAAGCCCATCTACTTGCATCATTCATGAACCAACTTGGCTAAACCTCCAGGAGCTATTGGGGCCACCGGAGTACCTGCCTGCTGGAGGAATACTCGGTTCTGGTCCAGATGCTGTCACGGGAGTGGGTGGGTGAGACTGCTATACAGGAAGGTGCTCAGAATCAGGTTTATTATCATCGGCATGTGACATGAAATTTGTTAACTTAGAAGCAGTCCTTCAATGCAATACACAATCTAGCAGAGAAAAAAATAATGATAATAAACAAACAAGTTAATCAATTATGTATGTTGAATATATTTTTTTAAATGTGCAAAACAGAAATACTGTATATTTTAAAAAAGTGAGGTAATGTCCAAAGCTTCAATGTCCATTTAGGAATCGGATGGCAGAGGGGAAGAAGCTGTTACTGAATCGCTGAGTGTGTGTCTTCAGGATTCTATATCTTCTACCTGATGATAACAGTGAGAAAAGGATATGCCCTGGGTGCTGGACGTCCTTAATAATGGACGTTGCCTTTCTGGGACACCTCTCCCTAAAGATGTCCTGAGTACTTTGTAGGCTAGTGTTCAAGATGGAGCTGACTAGATTCACAACCCTCTGGGGCTTCTTTCAGTCCTGTGCAGTAGCCCCTCCATACCAGACAGTGATGCAGCCTGTCGGAATGCTCTCCACAGTACAACTATAGAAGTATTTGAGTGTATTTGTTGACATGTCAAATCTCTTCAAACTCCAAATAAAGTATATTTGCTGTCTTGCCTTTTTTATAACTACTTCAATATGTTGGGACCTGGTTAGATCCTCAGAGATCTTGACACCCAGGAACTTGAAGCTGCTCACTCTCTCCACTTCTGATCCCACTATGAGTATGGATATGTGCTCCTTCATCTTACCCTTCCTGAAGTCCACAATCAGCTATTTTGTCTTACTGACGTTGAGTGCCAGGTTGTTGCTGCATGTAACTACACCAGTCTAATGAAATAATGGCCACACATCATACAGATATCCTTGAAGATTTATTTTTATTTCTCTCTCTCTCCCTCTCTTTCATCAGCAGACACCGGGAAAACTACAAGAAAATAGAAGTCATAAAAGGATTGAAACATATATTTCTCAGTCTTTTAAAGTTTCTCAAGCTAATGTCCACCAATAAACAGGCCCAAAACACATTAGCACAACAGAAGTGTGCTGAAATCAGATAAAATCACCAAAAACGTATCACACTGTTCATGTAAAGGCACATCAAACACATGATACACAATATAACACAAACAAAAACAATTACCGTGTGCGCCTCTTGGACCGCATGCAGAATAACGTTATTTTAGGGCCATATGTCTTTCTCTGCTTCCATGAGGGTCTGACCCATAATGCCACAGTCACGCTCTTATTAAACTCTGGTCATGTGACATATTACACTCTATATTAAATAAAACCTTACATAAAAAGCACAAAACTTTTAATCAAACATTATTTTAAGATGATAAAATAATCATGAATTTATGACAAAAACATATAAACTAAACATCTCAATGAAACATTTCTGAGACAGTTAAACTGAGGCACCACTCCACTAGTTGTCATATCTCACTCCTGTGCACCCTCTCATCACCGCCTGAGATTCTACCACCAATGGTTGTATCATCAGCAAATTTGTAGATGGTATTTGAGCTATGTCAGTCATGTGTATATAGAGAGTAGAGCAGTGGGCTAAGCACACACCCCTGAGGTGCATCAGTGTTGATCATCAGTGAGGAGGATATACTATCACCAATCCACACAGACTGTGCATTGATATATTTATGCACCAAGAAGAGTTTATCATGAGACATTCTCCTCCACCTCTGCTTTTGAGAGACTCTATAAATCTATCCTGATGTTGTATAGAAAACCCATTGATCTGGATCGCTGTATCCGGTACGGAAAGGGTTAACCAGGATTCCGTGAAACAAAGGACACATGCGGTCCTAATGTCCCTCTGATTCACAGACACAAAACACAACAGCTCAGGGCAGTCTCACAGCCTTAGTTTCACAGAGAAAAAAGCCCCTAGACCATTTGGGCCAGCGTTTAAATTGTCCGAACCTTGCACTAGAACCCACCCCCCCATATCGCTCCAAGCCTAGATGCTGCTGCTAAAGGAGCCATTCTTGGCCTCTCCAAAGCAGCTTTTACAGGGATTTTCACTGTTTTGGTAGAATGTACAATCTTTCCATCTGCAAATTGGAATGCTTTGTAACTGTGTTCAGCAGTTTCTGCACTTCATTCTGGTTTAGTTCACCTACATAGCTTTCAAGCCATTTTTCTCCATACTCTGTGTGTGTCCATGCTGTATCAATAACAGCAAATCCTAGAGATCCTATCAGCAAAATGTCTGCCTCGGATGTCTCTGCATTAGTAAGTGATTCCTTTGCAAACAATGTGATACGACATTCTTCTACATCTTCAGATTTGTTATTTTCTTCAGTTAGTCTCACTTGTTCAGTTCTATGCAGACAGTTTCTTGCCCTGTGGTAAACGCTTTGAGATACCAGACATTTCAATCTCTTGCTGTACTTTAGTGGTCGCCATCACGTCGATTGCAATCGACTAGTCGATCTTTGAGACTTTCCCGGTTGATCCCGAAAAAAAAAAGAAAAATAAATAGACAAATACTGTTGAGAGATTGTTTCCAGGTTGCGGGGTTTTAGTTCCATTCTTTCTGTCCAATGCGCATGCGTATAGCTCTCCCACACTAAACAGTGTAATTCACTGGTCCCCAACCACCAGGCCGCAAGGAAACAACATGAGTCAGCTGCATTTTTCCTCATTCCCTGTCAGCCCACTGTTGAATTTGAACCCACGCAAAGTCATCAGGCGACTTATCGCAGTGATACCCTCGCACCAGGGATCACCAGTTGCCCTTGGGCGGCCGGCGGGAAGTGCCGTCACTACTGACCTGGAGCGCTGCCTCTGAACCTGCTTAGCACACCGAATGTTCGCGGGGAACCTGGTGCTAAAATATTCACAGACGATCTAATTCAGACTCAGCATTTCGTAAGTACCAGAGCAGCTACCGCACCGCGATCTACTGAAACAAACATTTGTCGGCCGATAGATCCTACAAGGGGGGCGGGCAGGCGCTCTGTCGCACTCCCCGCTTGGTCGGCCGCAATCTCCAGACTGTGACTGCCGCGGCCCCGGTACAGGAACCTCCGGTCCTGACCTTGTCCTCTCACCCCACCCACGACCAGCCGCACCTGGCCAAGGCATCTGGCGGCGGGCGGGCGGGAGGCTGAGTTCGGGCCCGGAGGCTGTCTAATGAGGCAATGTCTCAAAACTGCTTCAGTACCCTGAGTCCAAGCACCCTGCACTTAAAGACGAACCGGCTGAGTTTTCTCAGCGGGAAAAAACATGAGCAAGCGGGACAGAAGCCGTGAGCCGCGAAAACTAGAATAGACTAGACAGACATAAGGAACCTGCTTCAAGTATTGCTGTATTCCGGTTGTGTTTAACACTCGCCCCCCTCGGCCTGTCCACGAGAATATTATCAATATTAAACCGGTCTGCGGTGCAAAAAAAAAGGGTGGGTACCCCCAGTGTTTATATAGTATTTCTACTTCCGGGTTGTGGGGTTTTATTTCCGGTCTTTTCTGCCCTGGTGCATGCGTGTAACTAATTGATGTGGGGTCAATCTTGCCTTTTACTGAGGCCGAAGTAGGGGATCTTGGGCTTAAAAAGGTTGGTGACCACTACTGTACTTGGTAATTGGGTTTGTTCCAGCTAATGGTACCCTTGCCTGGTCATTCTGGGACCTGCACTTGCTATGCTCTCATTTCTGCTCAGTGAAGTATGCCATTTCCAGACTCTAATTCTAATTGTCATCTCCAAAGAATTTCTTTGGTGTTGAGTTCATTGATGTAGATGTAAGTTCTGTATATGCAGTTAATGCTATTTGTCTGTCCTTTATGTCTAGACATACAGTATCCAGCAATTTAAAAGTTAATACTGCATCAGGAAGTTCCATTTTGTATTTAATATTGCGACTGTACCTTTGTTCAAAATCAATAATATAATCAGCCATATTTTTAGAATTGTCTCTGGGAATTCTGTCAAAATCTGAAAGTGCCTCATAAATCCAATCCTTTTCTTCCTGCCAACAAACTGAGTCAAGTGTATCTATTAGCGTATTCGTATCGTCATCTTCAAGACTTCCATTGAAATTCCTATTGCAGTCTCTATACCTGAGGGCCACCATCTTTATGCCCACATACCCTTCCTTCACCCCACACATACATTCTCATAGCAGAGAAAGCGCGCGTGCTTACTAAATACTTACATAGCCTGAATGAACAGAACTCAGCATCTGGGAGTGGGACTGTCCTGGCTGAATTGCGGCTGTGAGAGCGGTACTGACTGCCATCTATCTGTGTGTGGGGAGATCCTGAACTGTCACTGCCAGTGCTGACACCTGTTCTTCCTGCTTGGACTGGGCTTGCGGATCTGAAAGTAGTTGTCGTACCGTGTGAGTCACTTTTGCCAATCCAGTCTCTACTGAATTTACTTCACCTCCACGAACTTAGGTTTGGGCTGGGCACGTCACTCTGCAAGTAGCTGTCACACTGCATGAGCCACCTTGGTCAGTGCAGCCTCCACTGACTTCAGCTTCTTTCCCACCTAATCAACAAATGCCAGGGCCATGGTCAGTTGTTCTCCCTCCACTGGGTCCATTTTGTTGGTCGAGTCTAGCTGACAAGGGTGTGCAGTGATGGAGAGACACTGAAGTGGATAGAACGGTTCGTTGAATATTAGTCGGAACTATAGAGAACAAAAGGAAACAAAAGTAATAAACACTAGTCCAACAAGACAATTAATTAAAACTCTCTAACTAACAAAACTAACTGTGGCTCAGAACCAGCAACTTAATATTAAGTTAAATCCACTCCTTTACAGCACCAGTCTAAGCTGTAATCTTCTTTCCCGGAATGAGAACAAATGTCAGCAGGGAGCTGAAACACTGTGATAGACTATTTGGCCGGAACGTGCATACTTTCCAGAGTGTTGGCCAACCATGTTCAGATACCACCAGTGAGGGTGTCCAGTGTTGCAGGCAACTTATTTAAACTAAAGCTCTAAAAAGATCACTTTGGCAACTCAGCTTCCATATTTATGGAATCAGTGATATGTTCATAATTTTCTGCAAAATGTAAAAAATATTTCCCTGCAAGAAAATTAAAGAAGGACATGTACAGATGTTACCATTCCACAGGATATTCAATGTGTAATTCCCATGTGTCAGGACTGGATGTATTTCAAGCAGGTTGTGAAAGGAGCCAGTATAACACCTGCTCAATGTCCTGCTGAGGCCTGATCCAACTGAAGGGCTAATTCTCATTTTAGGATTTCAGTTAAATGAGCTTTTTTAATCGTTGAGAAAATAATCTTTATGGTCATGAGAACTTGACAGGCCAGTAGGCACTGGAAAACATTCTGTTGGAATCACTGGTTAGAGTTTCCTGGGAAAAGCTTTGCATTCAAAGCAATATGTGTGATTAATTAGAGGATCTTCTTGTCTCACATCCAGCAAATCATGGCTGTTCACATTTTTGCAAATTTGTAACAGATTCATCTGGTTGAATTTTAAAAGTATGAGCCCAGTGGTCTTGGGGAAGTGCACAATTTCTGATGTGTCTTCAATCACATGAGACTCTTGCACACGGTAGTGCACTTAACTCCATGATTATTATAGTTTCACTTCTTCAGGTTCCCTGCCTGAAGATCACCCTCACTGACAGGGTCAATTCAAAGTGGAGAGGAAAAATTCAGAGCAGGCTGCAGCTCAGGCTCTATTGCTATTATCACATGAGGCGGCTAGGATGTCATCGCCATCTGGGGGATAAATGTTGGTGGAAATAGGATGATCAGATGGAAATACAAATGCCTCTCTATTTCAAATATAAATCATTCAAGAGGAAGCATTATATTTATCTCGAAAATATCCTCATTTCCCTTCAGCAGCTGGGGCTGCCATAGCCTTAGAAACCCTTAATTAAACCTGGAAAGCTAATTATATCATAAGAAGCCAGCTTCATAACGGTGTTCAATCAGTCAACCATCCTCAGGGAAAATGTTGGCTGCCATTCACTTCTTCTAATATCTGACTGCAAATCCTCAATTTACAGAAATTATGATTCAAAGTTATTACTATAACTCTAAATTTTAATCTCTCTCTCCCTCTCTCTCTATATCTATCTATATATATACACACATTCTCTGATATTAAATCTGAACTATTTGAAAATTGAACCATTTTTTCAGTGGAGTATCAACAAAACCCCAATTAACTACAGAAACAAAGTAGTTAATTAGAGAGAACCAAGACGAAATTCTTGACAAATTTCTGTTTTGAACTCAATCATGCCTAATGACTCATCATATTCAGTTGCTGCTTTCTTCAATATAGAAAATGCTAATAGCTAAGTTGGTGATGCAGTAGTTAAACCACTATTAATCATGGCAGTTTCTCCACCACACCATCAAGATCTTGGGGTTCACTACTAGACATAAACTTGACAAGATCAGCCTTATAATACTGCAGCTAAAAGAAAAGCTTTGCACCAATTTCAATTTGTGCATTGCAGCAACTATATTGCTTGCCACTTGTGAAACTGCAACAGAAACTGAAAGGAAAACAAACCAGCTTCTTATAAATCTGTCAATTTCTGGAAGTTATAAAAGCTGAGTTTCTAAACAAAAAGCCAGCAGCTTCGTTCAAAATGGTAACATGCCATGTTATTGTATGAACAAAGAAGCTGCAATTGTAAGTTATCTCACAATGCTTAAACATCAGTTCATGAAATAATGCTGATGATGCTCTCATTTTGGTTAAAATAACTGGAGTTTTATCAGTTTTAATGTCACTGGCATATATTGTGAAATTTGTTGACTTTGTGGCAGCAGTACAATGCAATATATAATAATAGAGGCAAAACTGTGAATTACAGTAAATAGATAGATAGATAGTTAAATTAAATAAATAGTGCAAAACTAGAAATAAAAAAGTAGTGGAATAGGGACAGTGTTCATGGGTTCAATGTCCATTCAGTAATTGGATGACAGAGGGGAAGAAGCTGTTCCTGAAGTGGGTGCCTTCGGGCTTCTGGACCTCCCATCTGATGGTAGCAATGAGAACAAGGCATGACCTGAGTGATGGGTGTCAATAATGATAGGCGCTGCCCTTTAGAGGCATCACTGCTTGAAGATGTCCTGGATATTCTGGAGGCTGGTGCTCTTGATGGAGCTGACTAAGCTTACAACTGTCTGCAACTTACTTCTGTCCTGTGCAGTAGCACCCCTTCCCCTCACCCCCCCCCCCACCCCCCAATACCAGATCATGATGGAGCCAGTTAGAATGATCTCCAAGGCACATCTGTAGAAATTTTCAAGTTGAACACAGTGATAAAAATGATCACTCCCCTTTGGTGCCTCTCCCCCTTCCCTTTCTCCTGTGGTCAATTCTTCTCTCCGATCTGAAACCTTCTTTTTCATCCCTTTTCCTTTTCCACCTATCACTACCAGCTTTTCATCCCTTGACCTTTTCCACCTATCACCTATCAGCTTCTCAAAGCTTTCCCCCACCCATCCACCTTCCTCCTTCACCTTCATCTGGCATCACTTATCACCTGCCAGCTTGTACTTCTTCCTCTGCTTCCCCCCACCTTCCTATTCTGGCTTCTTCCCCCTTCCTTTCCAGTCCTGCTGAAAGGTTTCAGCCTGAAACGTCAACTGTTTATTCCTCTGCCTGACCTGCAGGGTTACTCCAGCATTTTGTGTGTGTGTTTCTCTGAAATTCCAGCATCTGCAGAATCTCTTGTGTTTATGATAAAAACATATGGCACCTTCCAAGAGGTCATTCTGCAATTGAAACCACATTACCTAGATATAATACTGCAATAAATCCTAGTACACTATGCAATCGTAGGGTACAAAAATCTATGCATTGCAATTAAAACCAAGTCTACTTAAGTTTTACTGATTTGTTATTTGATACATTAACATCAACCAAGCATTTTTAAGTTTGTGTTCTTAACGCTTCAAATGACTTTAGGTCCAGACCTTGGGCAGACATTACGTGGATGTTGTTTACGCTCTAAGGAAAGTTGTGACAATAGTTGTCAGATAAGTCATTGTGGTTGCTGAATGGAAGTCACTCTTGATGTAACTCCACAATGTCATTGTCAGTTCTCAGTGAATGAAATAATTTTCATGGCAAGCCACTCATCTTACCAGTGGAGTCTTGGGGTTCGACTGATCAGGAACACAATAGAAGCAATGACACAAATACTGTTCCAACTGGCAAAGGTCCAAAGTTGAATACCCTTAACAAATTACTTACCTCATAGATCTCAAAATCCTTGGCACCATATATGAGGCACATTAGGAGTGTTAACCATTATTCTTCACAGTTCTAGATGAGTGCTATTCTAACAATGTTCAAGAAGCTCGGGACCATCAAAGATAAATCAGTTTACTTGGTTGGTACCCCATCGAGTACGTTAAATGTTCACTGTCTCTAACTATAGAGCACAGTGATTCACATGAAATGATGGAGGAACTCAGCAGGCCAGGTAGCATTTACTCAAGAAAGGACTGAAAAAATTCATCAGAACTTACATTTCACTAATAAAATAGGAAAATTATGCCCCCATTGCCTGGCATTAACAGAACCATGATGGCCTTACCACCCTGGAAACGCATAGTAAGTTGTAACATCCATTTGAAAGTGCCCAATCACCCCTAGACAATCTGAAATATTAATGCCTTCTTTTCTCCAGGGATGGTATCTGATCTGAGAAGGTTTTCTGGCATCATCTGCTTTCAATTCTGTTATCCCTTGCTGCTGTTATACCACTGCACTGTTGCCCACAACAACTTCCATTTCAAATGGCTTGCCTGACTTATACCTTCCCTGTTCCAGAAACCACTTCGCAAAACTCCTTCCCTCATGCATGTGTTTCATCTCTGAACTTATAGCCTCTTCCTTTGATCTTATTACCATGAAGAGCTCAAAAGCTAACTATTCTCCTTGGCCCATATACTAACTGACGTAGAAATTTGCTTCCTCATCTCAATTCTGTTTCAAGGACCACGTTATAATTTCCTTCTTCAAAAACTCTTGCTCATTTCTTCTGCTTATATGAACTATCAAGTCATACCTAACTTCTCTGACGTTCCTGAAGCTTATTATCAACTCTCATGTCAATAATCTGGATTCCCTCTGTAAGTGACTTTTAGCAAGTTTTTGACCCTGTCACGGCAGCAATACAGTCTTAACCATTGTCTGCAACTGAAATCAGACTTCATTTCCCCACTTCTCAAACCCTCTCAAATGTCTTTGACATTATGAAACCAGTTTCCTCTATCTCCCTTAAATAAAGTCAATGAATTAAAAAAAAATCAAGCTAGTGTGTAAAACAAATACTCCCTAGTCTCTCTCTTTGTAAGGCTGGATGTTACATTTCCTAAAAATCTAACTATCCAGGAGAAGGGTTTGGCTGGGGGAGAGACTGAAATGTTTTCTCAATAAAAGTTATGTAACTTGAGCAAATATTTAAAGGAGCAAGGTAGATTTTCATCACATACTGGACCATTTTGAAGTATTTTCTTACTGCTGCTGTCATTGAAAATCTATCATTTGAAAATGTCAATTCAGTTTGAGAAGGAGTAACTAAAGTCAGATGTATCGGTATTACAGTGGAGTAAAGGGAATTACAGAAGCATGAGAGAGGAGCTGGCTAAAGATGATTGCAAGGAGACACTAATAGAGATGATGGCAGAACAGCAATGACAGGAGTTTCTGGGAGCAGTTCAGAAGGTGCAGGATAGATACAACCCAAAGAAGAAGTATTCTAAAAGGAGGATAACATAACCATAGCAGATGGGAGAAGTCAAAGGCAACATTAAAACAAAAGAGATGGCATATAATAGAGCGAAAATCATTAGAAATTAGAGACTTGGGGAGCTTTTAAAAACAAACAGAAGGCCATAAGGAGAGAAGATACGGAACTTGAAATTAAGCTAGCTGATAACATAAAAGCAGACACCAAAAGGTTTTTCAGATACAGTATATAAAGAGTAAGAGAGGCAAGAAAAGATATCAGACCGCTGGGAAATGACTCAGGAGAGGAAATAATTTGGATCAAAGAAATGGCAGACAGATTTATTAAGCATCAATTTTCACTGTGGAAGACATTAGCAGTACGTCAGAAATTCAAGGGTGTCAAGGGCAGAAGTAAATCGAGATGCTATTATTAAAGAGGAGGTATTTGGGAAGCTGAAAGGTCTGAAGGTAAATAAGTCACCTGGACCAGATGGACTACACCCCAGGATTCTGAAAAAGGTAGCTGAAGAGATTGTGGAGGCATTAGCAATGATCTTTCAAGAATCATTAGTTTCTGGAATGGTACTGGAGGATTAGAAAATTGCAAATAAAACTCAACTCTTTAAGAAGGGAGGGAGGCAGTAAAAGGGGAATTTTAGACTGACTTCAATGGGTGGGAATATGTTGGAGTCTATTATTAAAAATGAGAATTCAGGATACTTCAAGTCACATGATCAAATAGGACATAGCCTCAGAAAAGAGGGTCATCCATATAGAATAGAGGTGAGGAGGAATTTCTTTAGGTCAAAGTTCAAAGTAAATTTATTATAAAAGTAGACGTATGTCACTATATACAACCCTGAGATTCATTTTCTTGCAGGCTTACTGAATAAATCCATCAGAGAATAATAACCATAATAGCCACAGTCAGTGACAGACTGCATAAATTGGGCATTCATCCAGTATGCAAAAGACAACAAACTGAGCAAATATGAAAAAACAATAATTAAAAAATAAAAAAGCAATAAATATTGAGAACATGAGATAAACAGTCTCTGAAAATGAGTCCTTAGGTTGTGTGAACATTTCAATGCTGAGGCAAGTGAAGTTATTTGGTTCCAGAGCCTGATGGTTGAGGGGTAGTAACTGTTCCTGAGCCTGGTGGTGTGTCCTAAGGCTCCTGTACCTCCTTCCTGATGGCAGCTGTGAGAAGAGAGAGTCCTGCTGAAGGGTTTTGGCCCGAAATATTGACTGTACTTTTTTCCATAGATGCTGCCTGGCCTGTTGATTTCCTCCAGCATTGTGTGTGTGTTGCATGTCCTGGGCGGTGTGGGTCTCTGATATTGGATGACGTGCCTGTGACAGCATTTCGTATAGATGTGATCATTGGTGGGGAGGCCTTTACCTGTGATGTTCTGGGCCATGTAAACTACTTTCTGTAGTATTTTCCATTGAAAGGCTCTGGTGCTTCCGTACCAGGCTGAGATACAGCCAGTCAGTATACTCTCCACTATACATACATCTATAGAAGTTTGTCAAAGTTTTAGATGCCATGCTGAGTCTATACGAACTCCTGAGGAAGTAGAGGTACCTCTGTGCTCTCCTCATAATTGCACTTACATGCCGGGCCCAGGAGAGGCCCCTTGAAATAATAACACCAAGGAATTTAGAGTTGCTGACCATCTCCACCTCTGGTCCTCTGATAAGTACTGGCTCATGGAAGCCAAGTCATTGGGTATGTTTAATGCAGAGGTTATTATGTTCCTGATTAGTAAGGGTGTCAAAGGTTATGGGGAGAAGGCAGTAGAGTAGTGTTAAGAATAGGGTCGAGAAAGGGATTGAGGGAGGAGAAAGGTATGCACATTTTATTCACGGATTGAAGGGGAGAGTAAAACAACACATATGTGAATCCCTGCAGCATGTGGTGACCCTGTGATCTCTGTCTTAGAGGCCGATGTCAGAACAACTTTCATGAAAAGGAATCCTCTCAAGGTATCAAACACTGATGGCACACCTGGCAGGGCTCTGAAAACTACATCTTCAGTCTTTCACTGCTCCAGTTCCCACCTGCTTCAAAGGGGTGACATTCATACCAGTGCCCAAGGAGACCAGGGTGAGCTGTTTCAATGACTATCACCCAATTGCACTTATCTATTGTGATAAAGCACTTTGAAAGGTTGGTTGTGTCCAGAATCAGGGGCTGTCTCAGCAAGGACTGAACCTGCTGCTACAATTTGCCTATCACCACAATAGGTGCTTTCTCAGTGACTCTCCACTCGGCCTCAGGTCACCTAGACAATAACACTACCTACTTCAGGGTGCTGTTTATTCATTACAGCTCAGCATTCAGCATAATCATACCCTCAGTTATGATCAACAAGCACCAAATCCTGGACTTCTGTACCTCCCTCTGCAACTGGATCCTTGACTGTGTAACCAATCATGCACTGCAGTCTGTGCGGACTGGAAATAACATCTCCTCCTTACTGACTATTAACACTGGAGCCCACTGCTCTACTCTCTCTACGGCCACGACTGTCTGGTTATACAAAGCTCAAACGTCATCTTTAAATTTGCTGATGACACAACTACTGTTGGCAGAATTTCAGATGGTGATAAGGAGGGATACAAGAGCAAGTTAGATCAGTGTTTGAGTGGTGTCACAACAGCAGTCTTCCACTCAATGTCAGTATGACCAAGGGATTGATTATGGGCTGCAGGAAGGGGAAGTCGAGGGAACACACACCAGTCCTTACCTAGGGATCAGCAACATAAAGGGTGAACAGTTTCAAAATCCTGGATGTCAACATTTCTGAACATCTATGCAGAGCACAACATATTGATGCGATTACAAAGAAGGCATGACAGTGGCTACATTTCATTAGGAGTCTGAAGAGACCTGGCATGTCACCAAAGACTGCTGCAAATTTCTACAGATGTACTGTGGAGCTGCAGAAATCTGTGAACTCAGCCAGCTCCATCATAGGCACTAGCCTCCCCAGCGTTGTGAACATCTTCACTGGCGATGGCTCAAAAAGACAGCACCCATCACTCAGAACATTCTCACTGCTGCCATCAAGGACGAGGTACGGGAGCCTGAAGACACACACACCATATCTTATTGTAATTTATAGCTTTTTAAAATTATTATTATGTTTTGCAATGTACTGCCATTGCAAAACAATAACAAATGCCAGTGATATTAAACCTGATTCTGATTCTGATTCTGAATGAGGTAATAAATCAGGAATATTAAAATAGTGGAGCAGACTCGATGGGCCAAATGGCCTAATTCTGCTCCTATGTCTTGTTGTCTCATCATTTTAAACCTGGTTAGTCTAAGAGTTAAACCTCATCACAGTAAGGAGTCAGATCTGAATGGTATCAGAATGTGAAAGGCTTCATCATTCGATCTGATTATTTCCAGTAGCTATTTTACATAAAAGATTGCATCTTCTGAAGATAGAGCTGTGAAGTTCTATATTTTAATAGCTGAGTGGTTTGTAACGGCATTAATGAGTCATTATTCTAGTTGGTGAAAATCAGCTATTAGTTTTAGTAACATTCTCAGCAAGTGCATATTTCAAAACAATATTGCAGTGGTCTGGACAATTGAGAGGCAGAAAAGGGGAGCAAGTTAATTGGTTACATGTTCTAGTGATGGAATGACGTGTGATTTTGTAGTCATGGCCTTTTTTAAATCTGCAGGCCATCCATGGAGTGACAAAATTGCAAATTCTGGAAGAACTCCTATACAGGTAATCTATGTAAAGAGAAACTTGTTAATATTTCTAAAAGGTCCTAACCCAATTGTTTTGGGTTTTTGTTTCCAATTTCATCACCTGTAGCTTTATACCATTCCTTTGTGGTAAAATTGGGTTGGTCCAAGGCTGTTGATGACAGAGTGAGCTCCAATCATCGACAATGGGGCTCTCAGTTTCAGATCAATCTTGACTGTTTTTGTGGGCCCCACATAAAGGACAAGTTCAATTTGGAGTGGGACAGTTTATTTGCCCTTTGTTTGCATTTACCTGAAAGTGTGAAAGTGACTGTCAAATCATGAACAAAGGCACATCAATAAAACATCTTAAAGAAAAAGCTCTGCACCTTGGGTTCCAAACCTGGGGTCCACGGACCCCCTGCTCAATGGTATTGGTCCATGGCAAATAAAAGGTTGAGAACGCCTTCTCTATCTGACAAAACAGTACTGGGTTGCCAGTATAAAGGAACTTACCAAGAAAGGCTCTTCAGGTCATTTGGAAGGTTGCTAACCTCTTCACTGGAGGAATGCAGATCGGCACCTCATGATATTCGATGACAAGATCAGAGTAGGCACGGTCAGAAGTCTTTGCCTACCGTATTTTCTTTTCAGGCATCAGCTTGCGCTAAGATTTTTTAAAAATACTACTTCCCGTCTCAGAGGAAAAGATCTCAGTAATGAGAAATGCTACTTGTAGGACCGTGTTTCACTGCCAAGTTTGAAAACATAGCACCAGAAATGTCAAATGTTAGGAACTTCTGAATGTTTAATTTAATATTGGAATTTCCAAATTTCCATGAGTCAATTTTCAGAAGGCTGTACCACCAATTCCACTAGGCAGTGAAAGTATCCCTTTCGGACCCTGGAGATCTTCTTAATGATTGCTTTTGTGCCTCCACCAGTGAGAATCCACTTGTGGTTTCAGGCTGTCAGAAGCCGTGAGAAGTTAGTGTAGATCTTAAACAGATTGCTAAAAAAAAAGTTGCGAGAGCTAATTCCCAGTGGCAGAAGCTGGTTCTGAAACTGTGCACATTTCAACCTCACAAAATCTTTATTTCCATCTGGTGGCAGCTGCACTTTATAATTCCCAGTCAAATTTGTTCTGGATGTATTGCAAGTGTGGAAGGAGAAACACCAGAAGAGCAGTACCACTGGCTCCACTAAACCTTAGTTGAATAAGGTCACACTTGAAGAGTGGAGCACAAGAAGAGCCAAAAATCTCAAGGTAGCATGGAGGGATTGATTATAGAGTGAGAAGCAGAGAAAACGTCAAAAAGAATAATGATGCAATGAAAATATGCTAAGCAGGCACTGCTGTTCATAGATCCTTACATCTCATATTTCTTAACCAGGACGCCATTTGGCCTGTCAAATCAACGCTGACACTCAGTACTTTCCCATCTGTCTCATTCCCCCACTTATCAGCTTGCAGCTCATTCTCTCTCATATGCCCATCATGAACCTTGGTTCCCCTGTCAACTGTTTTCACTATGGGTACTATAAGGTGGAAGGAACCTGGAGCAAGACCATCACAGGCAGAATGTGCAGAGTCCAAAAGGACAGCACGGAAAGTCAGTGTGAAATTGGATGACTGGAGCTATTGTGCGTAACAGTAACACAAATTACTGTGCCTCTGTGCTGCACATTTACCTAGCATGGGTGTTAATAAATAAAAAAACTTTGAAACTCTATGTCCTAAACATATATTGTTAAAAAGTTTTTCAAAATCTTTATTTTCTTCTAAACAACATAAACAAGAAACCTGAGAATACACATCCATAATTCCTTGACAGTGGTGTCAACGGCTGATAGGGTTGTAAAGAGAACTTCGGGCACATTGCCCTTCACAGGAGATGGGATGTCATGTTGAAGTGTATAAGACTCGGTGAGGCCTAAGTTACAGTATTATGTGCAGATCTGCTCAGCTACCTCCAGGAAATACAAGACTGAAGAACAGAGAAAATTGATAAGGATGTTTCTGGGACTTGAGGACCTGAGTTATAGGGAAAGGCTGAATACTTTAGGATGTTGTTCCCCGGAGCACAGGAGAATGAGGGGAGATTTGGTGGAGGGTTACAAAATTATGAGGAGTATAAATGTAAGCAAGCATTTTCCACTGAGCTTGGGTGAGACTAACCTATGGGTCATGGATTAGGGTGAAACATGAAATGTTTAAGGAACTTCTTCACTCAGAGGATGGCGATAGTGTGGAAAGAGCTGTGGATGGAAGTGATGGATGCAGATTTAATTTCAACATTTAATAGAAGATTGGATAGGTTCAAGTTCAAGTTTATTGTTTTCTGACTGTGTATATATACAACCAAATGAAACAATGTTCCCCCTGACCACAGTGCACCCACAAAACATATAAAACAAGAGCACATAAACCAAAATATTTCCATAAATGTTAATAAAGTATCATTCCAAATGCATGCAGCACAGGTAAAGAGTAAATAGTATGGTATCCAATAAACCAATCGTTGTCCTAGTAATGAGGCCTCGGTGGTAGCAAGGTATTCATCAGTCTCTCAGCCTGAGGGAAGAAACTATACCCAGACTAGCAGCCCTAGTCTTGTTGCTTCTGTACCTCCTTCCTGACAGTATTGTGTCAAGGTGTTGTGGCTCCAGGTTAGATCATCTGTCAGGTGCACACCAATGAGCTTGCCACTCTTCACTCTCTCCACTGAGGTTCAATGGAGAATGGTTGACCTGTGCCTTCCTGAAGCCCACAATCATCTCTATTGTCATGTCCACATTGAGACTCAGGTTGTTGCTCCCAAACCATTTACTAAGCCTCTCTACCCCCTCTCTGTATGCCGATTTATCATTGTTGCTGATTAGGCCAATCACTGTAGTATCATCAGTGAAACTGATGATGTGGTTTGTGCTGAACATGGCAGTGTAGTCTGGAGTCAACAGTGTGAACAGCAACGGGCTGAACACACAGCCCTCGGGTGGGGGGAGGGGTAACACGGGGGGGAATATCAGTGCTCAGCGTGTTGGAGCTGGAGATCTTGCAGCCAACTCGGACTGACTGGGGTCTTTCTGTTAAGAAGTCCAAGATCTAGTTATAGAGAGAGCTGTTGAATCCCAACAAGGACAGTTTACCCACCACCCTCTGAGGGATAGTCAGGTTAAATGCTGAGATGAAGTCAATGACCAGCCTCCTGGCGTATGAGGTATTGTTTTCTAGGTGGAACAGGACAGAGTGGAGGGCTGAGGCAATGGCATCATCAGTGGATCAATCTGAATGGTAGCAAACTGGATCCATTACCAGCCACTCAAAGTACTTCATGATTGTTGAAGTAAGTACCGCTGGGCAGTAATCATTTAGGCCAGTTACTGCTGCTCTCTTGGTGGTAGCCACCTTGATGCCTGCAGGGTCACTGGACTGTTTCAAAGCGATGTTAAAGGTGTCCATTAAGACCTCTGATGGCTGATTCACACAAGGCCTCAGCATCTGAGCAGGTAGGTTGTCCAGCTTTGCCTGGGTTTACCAGGCTAGGACCCTCCTCACCTTGGCTGCTGCCGGAGTGTGTGCCTGCTCCTCGAGGGGAGAGGGGGCTTTCCACATGTCACATCGTTCAATGCATCAAATCATGCATAGAGGTCATTCAGCCTATCAGGAAATGAGGCATCCTTGCCACTGATGCCCATGGTAGACTTATAATATGTTAAGGTACATAGATGCGAGGGGCGTGGAGAGCTATGGTCCAGCTGCAGGTCGATGGGTCTAGGCAGATTAATAGTTTGGAATGGATTAGATGGGCTGAAGGGCCTACTTCTGTGCTGTAGTGTTCAATGACTCTATAACTTCAAATTCTGTAGGTTACCCCTCAAGTCATGTGCTGTTCTTTCATCCCCAATATAACTCAGCAGTTCCATGTGACAGAACTTGAATAAAGATGAGTTCCAGAGCACAGAGAAGAGAACAGTGTAGGCTAGGGTGGAGATGGCAGGGAACACAGTCTACATTTGCTGCTGGAGATGAGGGATGGATACAAAAATTTGGTACGTTCTTTGGAGAGGCCAACATCTGATGCTGGAATCTAGAGCAAAGAACAAACTGCTGAAAGAATCCAAACTAGCATCAGCAGGGGCTTCTGTTTCAGACTTCCCAGTTCAGCCCCAGTCAATATCTCAGTACAATACAATCAATTCACCAGAAACAATTCCATTGTATCCATGGATATGTGCTTCAGCATGAAGTGAGACAAGAAATGTTTCAGAGGTGAAAATGTGTACGGTGAAGATATATTGTCCAACAGCTATCTCAAGGTCAATTATGACAGCAAAATTTCATTTTCAGTACTTACCATGGAAAGTGAGGCTAGTTAATGGAAAGATGTTATGGCAGTTGTCAAAACAAATGGCTTTAGTTATCTAAATTATTAATTACAGGAGATTTCTGATCACCATGTATTGATGCTCATCACGTACTGACCGAGGTCTTACAGTTAAGGTGGCGCCAAGTTCTAACATCTGTTGAGGTCGGGGCTCAGACTTTATTGCTTTTTTGGTTTGTAGGGATGTTTTTGAGGACTGTGTGGAGTTAGGGGACAGAGGAGGGTTTAGGGAGATGGGATGAAGGGAGACAGAAGTCAGGGACGGTAAATGAAGAGTCAATGGTAGGAGCCAGGGTCCAGGTCAGAGAGTTCCACAGTAGGAAGCCTGTGATCTCTGTGGAGGGATGATGGATTGGTGGGCACTGTGGATCAGTGTCGGTGACCTCCCTGATACGTGAGTCACCATAGGTCATTGAGTCATTGGGTCAGAGGACCAGGCAGACAGGAAGCCTGAGTGCTGATGATACCCCAGGACAGTGATATCACAGGGTAAGAAGCCCATGTGAGTCTGGAGGTTGAGGCCTGGATTTGAAAGTCAGAATCAGAATAAGGTTTAACATCACTGGAATAGTTAGTGAAATTTGTTGTTTTACAGCAGCAATACATTGCAATACATAATTTTAAAACAATAAATTAACAATAAGAAGTTTATATGAAACAATACATTAAATAAGTAGCGCAAAAAAAAGAGAGAAAACAAAATAGTGAGATATTTCTCATGAGGTCATTGCCCATTCAGAAATCTGATGGCAGAGGGGAAGAAACTGTTCCTGAAACATTGAGTGTGTGTCTTCAAGATCCTGTACCTCCTGCTTGATGGTAGCACTGAGAAGAGGGAATGTCCAGGGTGACAGGGATCTTTAATGATGCATGCAGCCTTTTTCAGGCATAGCCTTTAGAAGGTGTCCTCAATGCTGGGGAAACTAGCATCCATAATGGAGGTAGCTGAGTTTGCAACTTTCTGCAGCTTTTTCTGATCCTGCTCAGTGACCTCTCTGTACCAGCCAGTGATGTAACCAGTTAGAATGCTCTCCATATATGTAGAAATGTCCCATGTCCATGATGGCCAAGTCCTGAGTTCAATACTGATGGTCAAAGCCTGAATGTTGAAGACTGAAGTTGGTGAGCCCAGAATTAAGACCCTTTGGTTGAAACCCTTTGGAATGGTATGTCCAGAAATTAGAGTCCCAATGTTTGCAAGTTTGCAAGTCTAGGTCAGGAACTGTCTACCAGGTCCGAGAGCCCTGTGATCAGAGGTCCATGCGAGTTCAGGGTTTGAGGCTAATAGTCTCATGACTGATGAGTCCTGGAGTCAATACAGAATACAAAACACTGAAGCAAAGGCCCAACAAGCCACTAGACACTAGACAAGGAGTATAGAGTGCCCAGACAACAGATAAGGAGCATAAGAGTGCCATACAGATACTAGACAAGGAGTATAGAGTGCCATACAGACACTGGACAAGGAGTATAGAGCACCATACAGACACTAGACAAGGAGTATAGAGCGCCATACAGACACTAGGCAAGGAGTATAGAGAGCCATACAGACACTAGACAAGGAGTATAGATAGAGAGCCATACAGACACAAGACAAGGAGTATAGAGCACCATACAGACACTAGACAAGGAGTATAGAGCACCATACAGACACTAGACAAGGAGTATAGAGTGCCCAGACACTAGACAAGGAGTATAGAGTGCCCAGACAACAGACAAGGAGTATAGAGTGACATACAGACACTAGACAAGGAGTATAGAGCGCCATACAGACACTAGACAAGGAGTATAGAGTGCCCAGACAACAGACAAGGAGTATAGAGTGCCATACAGACACTAGGCAAGGAGTATAGAGCGCCATACAGACACTAGACAAGGAGTATAGAACGCCATACAGACACTAGACAAGGAGTATAGAGCACCATACAGACACTAGACAAGGAGTATAGAGTGCCATACAGACACTAGACAAGGAGTATAGAGTGCCCAGACAACAGACAAGGAGTATAGAGTGCCATACAGACACTAGGCAAGGAGTATAGAGTGCCATACAGACACTAGACAAGGAGTATAGAGTGCCCAGACACTAGACAAGTAGTATAGAGCACCATACAGACACTAGACAAGGAGTATAGAGTGCCATACAGACACTAGACAAGGAGTATAGAGTGCCCAGACAATAGACAAGGAGTATAGAGTGCCATACAGACACTAGGCAAGGAGTATAGAGTGCCATACAGACACTAGACAAGGAGTATAGAGTGCCATACAGACACTAGACAAGGAGTATAGAGCGCCATACAGACACAAGACAAGGAGTATAGAGTGCCCAGACAACAGACAAGGAGTATAGAGTGCCATACAGACACTAGACAAGGAGTATAGAGTGCCCAGACACTAGACAAGTAGTATAGAGCACCATACAGACACTAGACAAGGAGTATAGAGCGCCATACAGACACTAGACAAGGAGTATAGAGTGCCATACAGACTCTAGGCAAGGAGTATAGAGTGCCATACAGACACTAGACAAGGAGTATAGAGCGCCATACAGACACAAGACAAGGAGTATAGAGTGCCCAGACAACAGACAAGGAGTATAGAGTGCCATACAGACACTAGACAAGGAGTATAGAGTGCCCAGACACTAGACAAGTAGTATAGAGCACCATACAGACACTAGACAAGGAGTATAGAGCGCCATACAGACACTAGACAAGGAGTATAGAGTGCCCAGACACTAGACAAGTAGTATAGAGCACCATACAGACACTAGACAAGGAGTATAGAGCGCCATACAGACACTAGACAAGGAGTATAGAGTGCCCAGACAACAGACAAGGAGTATAGAGCACCATACAGACACTAGACAAGGAGTATAGAGTGCCCAGACAACAGACAATGAGTATACAGTGCCATACAGACACTAGGCAAGTATAGAGTGCCATACAGACTCTAGACAAGGAGTATAGAGCGCCATACAGACACAAGACAAGGAGTATAGAGTGCCCAGACAACAGACAAGGAGTATAGAGTGCCATACAGACACTAGACAAGGAGTATAGAGTGCCCAGACACTAGACAAGTAGTATAGAGCACCATACAGACACTAGACAAGGAGTATAGAGCGCCATACAGACACTAGACAAGGAGTATAGAGTGCCATACAGACTCTAGGCAAGGAGTATAGAGTGCCATACAGACACTAGACAAGGAGTATAGAGCGCCATACAGACACAAGACAAGGAGTATAGAGTGCCCAGACAACAGACAAGGAGTATAGAGTGCCATACAGACACTAGACAAGGAGTATAGAGTGCCCAGACACTAGACAAGTAGTATAGAGCACCATACAGACACTAGACAAGGAGTATAGAGCGCCATACAGACACTAGACAAGGAGTATAGAGTGCCCAGACACTAGACAAGTAGTATAGAGCACCATACAGACACTAGACAAGGAGTATAGAGCGCCATACAGACACTAGACAAGGAGTATAGAGTGCCCAGACAACAGACAAGGAGTATAGAGCACCATACAGACACTAGACAAGGAGTATAGAGTGCCCAGACAACAGACAATGAGTATACAGTGCCATACAGACACTAGGCAAGGAGTATAGAGTGCCATACAGACTCTAGACAAGGAGTATGGAGCACCATACGGGCACTAGACAAGGAGTATAGAGTGCCCAGACAACAGACAAGGAGTATAGAGTGCCATACAGACACTAGACAAGGAGTCTAGAGTGCCCAGACAACAGACAAGGAGCATAGAGCGCCATACAGACACTAGACAAGGAGCATAGAGCACCATACAGGCACTAGACAAGGCGTCTGACAATTCAGACCCAGTGTTGCAGTCAAGGGAGATGATGTTGAGCTCGCTGTACACACAAAATGCTCAAGGAACTCGTCAATCAATTCAGACAGCATCTATGGATGGATAACATCAATGTTTCAAGCCAAGACCCTTCATCAGGACTGAAAAGAGAAGGGAGCTTAGGCGAGAAGGGCAAGATTTTTCAAGCTGGCAGGTGATATATGAGACCAGATGAGGGGGAAGATGAATGGGTGGGTGAATGGGGAAATTAAGTAAAAGCAGGGATGTGATAGGTGGAAGAATTAACTGGTTGAAGAAGAAGGAATGTAATAGGAGTGAATAGTGGCCCATGGAAGGAGAAGGCGGATAAAAGGGATATGAGGGACATGTGAGGAGATGAGAAGTGGTGAGAGGGTAACCTGAATGGGTAACAGAATATAAGGGATTCAGGGGGAGTAATTACTATAAGTTAGTTGTTCATTTCCATGCCTTGTGGTGCATTGAGTGAAAACCTTGCCATTTCTTTAACATTTTTTTCTATTTTTTATGAAGCTGAGTTGCTAACGCAACTCTCAACCCAGCACGATTGGAAAGCATGCAAGGAGCCAGCCAGATTCATCCCCAGATTCATCCTACGTGCCTCAAAGTCCAGTGTGGATGCCACCTCACCACTGGCAGTTATTCTGGAAGCTGGGGAAATCCTTAAAAAGATGCAGTCTGCTACCAACTTACTGTCCTCCCGCCTACCAGTCCCCCCTCCCCAATTGGTAAGCTTTCAATAAGAGCTAAAACAAATAATAATAATCAAACGAACCACAGTGCTGACACTGATCGGGTGTCTTGCTCACTTCCTCCAGCATATACAACAATTCTGATGCCCAATTGCACAACTTTTTGATGAAAATGTATTTCCCTGCTACATCTCTGATGTCTTACTGAACCTTCAGTAGATTGTTGACAGCCTCCTCCAAATAAAAACAAAAATACCTATTGTTCCTCATCGCTGGCCACGTTGATTTCTGTACTCCGCAGACTTTGCTTTAAGACTGCTGAAACCCTGCAGAAAGTTATAAGCTCAGTTGATATTAATATCAGATGCATCATCCTGAGTCAATAGAGATCAGCATTCTTCATGGCCGAACATCTTACAGCACCACTGGAGTTATCAAAATCCTATGCCCAAACGCAACCAGATTATTCAGATTGTTATAAATATTGTCAGCTCAGAAAATAAACTATGAGAGAAGAACTTAAACTTCCCACTGAAAATATGCAATGTTACTGATTCTGCTTAGCAGCTCATTGCCAATGACTTAACTGATGTAAACTTTTAATGATAGTCTCCTGCCAACAGTAATGAACCACATGTTTCACATGCTTCTCGTGTAGCTACAAAAGTGCTGCCTTATGGACCCAGAAACCTCAACTGCAAGGGATTCCATTCCCCCAGTATTCAGATAGAGAGTGATGTGAGCCATGGCATTAGATTGCTTTCATCCTTCCATAGCATGTGGGTGCAAATGGCAAAGTCAGCATTTATTGATCAGCACTGTATGCCCTTGATGACTCAGCTTCTCGAAATGTGTAACTAGTAAGATCAATTAGGTAAAGATCCTCATGATTATGTGATAACAACAAAGGCTTAGCAATAAATTTCTAAACTAGTTGAGAAACTTGCAAGTGGCAATGTTCTCGTGTGCCTGCTACATTTGTCCTTCCAGGCAATAAAAGTCACATGTTTAGAAGGTGCTGTTGAGTAAGTCTTAATGAGTAGGTGCAGTGCATCTGACAGATGACTCATAGCATGCTGCAACATGTCGTCACTGGATGAATTGTACATTTAACATGGTTTCTGTTAGTCATTGGGCTGTTCTGTCTTTTGCTGTATCAAACCTTTAGATTTTTTCAAATTGCAATCATCCAGGTTGGTGGTGAATATTTATTCATGTTCTTGATATGCCTTCAACTCTGGGGAGTCAGGAGATGAGTCACCAGACAGCCATTCATTCATCTGCCATGATGCCAACTGTATTTGTATTACTGGTACAGTTAAGTTTCTAATCAATGGTTACTTCTAAGATGTCGACAGTCAGGCAATCCAATAATTTTACTGCCATTTTGTATCAAGGCAGCTGTGTTCAGGTGGAAATAGTCTTTTGCTGGTACCTGAGCAGTTGGAAATTGTGAAACCAGTTGGAAGATATTGCCCCATTTGATCTTATAATTGAGGAAAGGCTGTTGACAAAGTAGTAGATGATCTGTAGGCTGGAACATTACCCTGGAATATGAAATCTTAGGCCCTCAAAAACTAAAACCATTTTCATTCTGTGTTCATGCAGAACTTTCCTTTTGATTCCAATTGATTTTAATTTTATAATGTTCCTGGAGGAACCTGAAGGAAAAATTGAGTACATACCATTATTTGCTGATAACATGACCACTGCTCACTAAAGTACACTAGCAGATTTTCAACCCTGAAAAGAACACAGAGTGGCCAACAGGCTGAGATATATACGTAATTTGCTTGAGAGATCTTAATCATAGTGCAGTACGATAGCAATATGTTAGATGAACAGTAGATGTATGACAATTACTCAAGAAATGAAATGTATCACAACAATGTCTTCTCAGTTTCCTTCTTATGTTAGATGGAGGGACTTTAATCACAGCTTATCTTCCATTGAACTGATCCTCTTTTCATCTCAGTAGTTTAGAAAGAGGACTTTTCAAGACACACTTTAATTCTGTACAGCTGGATCATTGCATTCAGAAAATACTATACAGAGAGTAACTACGACAAAAATGGAGAGCTTCCCACTCATACTCACTGAATGCTTCCCTTATAATCCTGACACATTCTTCCATCACTTATATGAAATATTCCTTTCATCCAGGTCAGTACCCTAGAATTCATTCTATCACAGCAAAAGGACTAGGTATCTATTTGGTAAAGAATGTATTAGACTTTTTGTATGTAATTTATACTAATTCAAATAATTAACTGAGATTTTTCTCTTTAATTAGAGACAAAAAATGATCTAATACTTTCAGTACAAGACTTTAAATGCTTTCATTCTATATGTAATAGATTTATGAAGCAATAGCATTTACTTTTAAGTTATTTAAGCTCCTAATAAAATGATCTACGAGGGGTGATTGATAAGTTTGTGGCCTACAGTAGAAGGAGTCAATTTTAGAAAACCTAGCACATTTATTTTTCAACATAGTCCCCTCCTAGATGTACACACTTAGTCCAGCGGTCGTGGAGCATACGGATCCCTTCTTTGTAGAAGTGGTCCACAGCAGGGGTGATTGATAAGTTTGTGGCCTAAGGTAGAAGGAGATGAGTTATTAACTTCAAGCTTTCTGCATAATCACCCACAGAGTTGAACTGCACGTGTATGTAACGAGAGCATCATGGACCTCCAGGTGGTCCACAGCAGGGGTGATTGACAAGTTTGTGGCCTAAGGTAGTAGGAGATGAGTTATACAGCTCTAGTTACATGTACGTGCAGTTCAACTCTTTGAGTGATTATGCAGAAAGTTTGAAGTTAATAACTCATCTCCTTCTACCTTAGGCCACAAACTTATCAATCGTCCCATGCTGTGAACCACATCTGGAGGTCCAAGATGCCAACTTCTACAAAGAAGGGATCCGTATGCTCCACGACCACTGGACTAAGTGTGTAAATGTAGGAAAAATAAATGTGCTAGGTTTTCTAAAATTGTCTCCTTCTACCTTAGGCCACTAACTTATCAATCACCTCTCATATGTTATCCAAGACTAAGATATTATCAACAAGCAATTTAAATGTCTTACTGGTCAGGGTGGATAAATTCTTTCTGATATGGTTGCACTTTAAACACAACATCAATCACTTTTTTAATAGAATGCTGTACCCAACCTGTCACGAGCTTCCATTCACTGATTATCAGCTACCTGTACATAAAGCAACACCAGTTTATACTAAAGTCATTTTCTTAAATAACATTTGAGGTGTCTGCAGCTTTTGTCCCACTGTTACTGTGTTAAAACAAAATTAAGCCATTTACTTCTTTACCTGTTACAAACCCTTTCCTTCTGGAAAATTAATAAGGGTTATAGAGGTTCGCAACCTTTTAAGTGACATAGATAGTCCGGGTCTTCTCCCAGGGCAGGGGAGTCTGGAGTTGTAGAGGTTAAGTCTAAAGTGAGTGGGGAGAAACTTAAAGGTGATTTGTGAGGTTAAGTTTTTCACATAGATTGATGAATATATGGAATGAGCTGCCGAGAAGGGGGGGGAGAGGCAAATACAATTATGTATAAAATGCACTTAGATGGAAAAGGTGTGGAGGGATAAGGGCTTCAGGTAGCCAGACTGGATTGGAGAGCATTGCAGTAGGCATGGTTGAGCTGGGTTGAAACTTGGTATTTGGAAGAAGCTCCTATTTTCTGAATTAGAGCTATCTGATCCATCAAGTTATCCAAGCTAATTGAACAACACACACTCACAGTGCTGGAGGAACTCAGCTGGCCAGGCAGCATCTGTGGGAAAATTACTCTATTCCTCTGCTGTGTTGCTTTGGACTTCCAGCATCTCCTGGTTTTCTCATGTTTGTGATACTGCTAGCAAACTGAGGATGGTTAAGTAAAAGTAAGTAAGCCAATGCATTACTTGTTTTTCTGAATTTTGATGTTAAATGTTACATGTTTTATGTAAAATGCTTGACAACACAAAATACATTCTCGAGAAAGTTATTGGCTTTGCAAAACTAATTTAAAGTCATAATCGTAACAGTATTTGTTTTATTTCTACAATACATGCTTTGGAACTTGAACAGACTTCTTCATCTGAGATTGCAGTATAGCATGGATACAATTCCAGCATGCCTGCAATGCTTATTTTATAAAGTCTCAGTCACTCAAAATGAAAGTATATGCAATCTTTCAACAAAAAATGCATCCATAGTGAGGCAGTTGCACTAGAGATATAATTACACTGGACAGAATACACTGATTGGCCAGAAGATGGCCTGATCGGAGGACTTTGTGTATGGTGCGGTATTGGATAAGTTGAGCTTGTTTTCCCTAAGATGAAGGAAGTTGAGGAGTAACCTATTGGAGGCAAAGCCAGCAAAAGGGCATAGATTTAACATGAGAGGAAGAAATTGTAAAGCAGAGCTAAGGTGAACTCACTGAAGATAACTGGAAGTCACTGCTAGATAAGGTTGTAATGCTGAAGCTTTATAAAGCATTGGTCAGACCACATCTGGAGTACTGTGAGCAATGTTCACCCCTATATCTAAGACAAAATGTGCTGGCATTGGAGAGAATCCAAAAGAGAATGATCCCAGGAATGATAGGGTTGAGGTATGAGGAGCAATTGATGGCTCACGGCCTGTACTTGCTGGAGTTTAGAAGAATGGATGGGGATCTCATTGAAACCTACCAAATATTAAAAGATCTAGATAAAGTGTATGTGGAGAGGATATTTCTTAGTGGGAGACGCTAGGGACAGAGGGCACAGTTTCAGAATACAAGCATGTTCCTTTAGAACAGAGATGGGAAAGAATTTCTTTAGCCAGAGGTTGTTGAATCTGTGGAATTCATAGCCAGAGATGTCTATGGAGGTTAAATCACTGCATACATTTACAGTGGAGGTTGAAAAGTTCTTGATTACTAAAGACTTCAAAGGTTACAAGAAGAAAGCAGGAGAATTGAGTTGAAAGGGAAAATAAATTGGTCATGATTGAATAGTGGGGCAGACTCAATGGGTCAAATGGCCTAATTCTGCTCCTATGTCTTATGGTTTAATGACATGTATTAGATACAATCTCTGCATTTGAGAGACATTTAGACAAGCATTGAAGTAGGCTAAACATAAAAGGGCAGACTCAGTACAGGTAAATGAGGTTAGTGCAGTGGACAAAAATAACCGTAAGAATGTGGTAGGCCAAAGGCCTGTTCCTATGCTGTATAACTCTCTGTGTCTCTGATTCTGACTCAATCTCAGATGTTCTACTTGAATTCAAAATCTAATATTCATCTTCACAATGCTTTGTTGATTTCATAGCTTGCCCTCAGTGATCCCTTGGAGATTGTTATTAATTCTGGGAGATCCTTCCACAATCCTAGAGAGTTGCAACCTCAGATGCTCCCAAAGCCCAAATGTCTTGCCAAGTTTTATTAGTCAGAAAATCATTCTTCTTATTTGCTGTCATACTGTACGTGCTACCTTGTTTATTCAAAGTATCCAAGAGATCTCAATGCTTATCAACAGCAACCCAATGAGTGGCACCAAGGAGAGAGATACCTTTTACAGCCATGGCTGAAGATGTCTCAGCTACATGAAACAAGAGGCAAAAGAGAGACTGAAGTGGACCTTGAGCGCTATGACAGCTTTCAGAATTCTCAACCACTTCACGGAGAAGGAAATGGTCCATTGCACTATTTTCTGTAACGCAAAGCCACATCATTAGAGTGTGTCAAGAAAAGCAAATGAAAAAAAAAATTCCATTTTGGGGGAGCAAATTTTATTCCATCTGAAATTCTTGGGTAATGACTTCTGAATTCTGTCATATTGATTTACGCTTACACTAAAAGTTGTAAAGCAAGGATCACCTGCATTTCTACATCACCTGTTTTATAAACATACCATGGAAAACCATGACTGAGCAACGTTTAACAGAATTACTGTGACTTACAGCATACTCCATAGCTAGGTCATTGTGGAAGGAGCTCAGCTTGCTTGGACAGAAGGTAAAAGGTGAGGAACTGATAAAGGATTTAAGGAATGTGATATCCCATTGGCTATACCATGCACTATAGTACAGTGGATCACTACATAGCTTGGTGCAGAATAAATAGTTCTATATTGATGTTACTGCAAATCATTTTATGATTCTTTGCATTGATTTCAAAACACCATCTAGCCTATTAGTTTTATTGCTCATATATTCTCTCTTGGAAAAGGGTGTTTATAAGCATTCAACATTATAACTCTGAAACAAAGAAGCACTTTCCCATTCAACTTAGGTGAGTTTTTACCTCTTCCCTTTCCGTGATCAAGGGACCTAAACAGTCATTAGAGGGCAAGTAGTGATTCATTTACACTTCATCCAATTTAGCTGATTGCATTCAGTGCTTCTGAATACAGCTCCTCTATATTAGAGAAGCCAAATATAGACTGGGTGACTACCTTGCAGTACACTTGCAAGGGAAATCTTGGGTTTCCTGTTCTCTTTAATTCTCCATTCCACTCGCATCCCAGTACCTCAGTCTCTGGTCTCTTGATACTAGTTCAGTAAAGTTCATTTAAGCTCAAAAACAGCATCTCTTCTTCCATCAATGTATATTGCAGACTTTGGGATTCAATACTAATTCAGCTATTTCAGATAAACAAACTTTCCTGCAATATGAAATTATCAACCAGTAAAATTTACTGTTTTCCTTCCCCACAGAGAGAGTCTGACCAGCCTTCTCAATTTTTTCAGATTTCCAGCATTTGATGCAGTATTCATCACATGATTCCAACGTTGTTTGATTTCCTTTTCTCTCCTCTCTGATTTTATTCATTTCCGTCTACTCACATCTTCTCTGGGCAGATCTGTGATAAACATGACTTACCAAGCTTTCGGCAAGCTAGCAGCACCACTTGTATTGTTCATTCTTTCCAGCCTAAAATGCCACAGATATGGCCTTTATTATCTCCAACTCGCTTTCTCTGTAACTTAAGATACCTTCCTAGTTTTGTTGAAAGTTATCGTTTGAAGAGTAATGAATTTCACTCATCTCTTTAATTCTTTACCCTTTACCTGGTATTTATTCAATTGTTTTTCAAAAGCTGCACTCTGGTTTCATATCAAGCAGTATATTAGCCCAAGGCCTCCCCAACCATAATCAATCGCTGGCAACACAGCAATGCATCCAGTCGAGCCACAGCCTCGTGGCTCCATTGACACAAGGTTCTATCCTCACCTCAGCTACTATTTGTACAGAGTTTGCACATTCATCACAGGTTCACGTTGCTCCACTTTCCTCCGACATCCCTAAAATATGCCCACTGTAAGGTGCCCCTATTGTGTAAGTGAATAAGTTTTGAGAGAGTAAAAAGACCCATGAAGAGAATAAAGTTTAAATTAATTGATGTTTAATAGTCTGCAAAGACTTGATGAGCCAAGGGGCCTGTTTCCATGTTATACAACTTTATTATGAAAGGAAATTTACACATCCTGCCTCTGGTTATTTTGCCAGTCACCTTAAATCTGGGCTCTCTTGCACATACTTTGTCTCTAGATGTTTATTCTGCATTGTTATTGTTATACTGTCTTCTACCTGAATACACTGTGAGAGGATCAGTAAGAACAGCATGCAAGACAACCTTGTCACATGTGACATGCGGTGATAATGAACCAATACTTTCCAAATGTGTGAAGCCTATGACAACATTCCAGCCGGGACCAAGTTAGTATTCCGACGCAGTGATTAGAGCCAGGGCAGGTGGGACATGACTGCTAAAGGTGGAGTGAAAGAAATCAGAAATCAGAAATTGGACACCTTGGAGAAGCATAGAGATTGTGGAGATAGGGTAAGGCTGGAGTTTACAGAGGAGACAAAGCTAAAACCACAGAGAGATGTGAAAACAAAGATACTTATAAAATCAAGGCATTTCCAGAGTGGAAACCAATGTAGGTCTGTGAGCACAAGCGTCACTGATGAAAGTTTGTAGAACTGAAATTTAACTGATTCTCTCCATGGGGGCTGCCTGACCTGATGAGAATTTCAAGCATTTCCTATCTTTATTATGGACTGTGAATGTTACATTCTTCTCCATTCACTGTCCTATAACTACCTTCTATGCCTCAAATTTTAGGTGTAATTATGTGTTCAGTTCTGCTTCCCTCTCCACTGGTGGTGTTTCTTTACTTTTAATTCCATTTTCCAATATGCATTATATTTTGCTTCTGTTGGTTTTCATTATTTAATGTCTATAATTTGAAATGTCTATAATTTCTCCTTAATTCCCATCATTGATCAATACCTGTCTCAGTTGCTATCCTAGTTTCCTATTAATTCATTATTCTGGTCTGTTATAATTTGCAGATTTAACAAGTATGATCATAGCAGCACCATTTTACTGCGAATTGTATCACACAGATATTCAAAAGAGCAGCTGGATGTTTCATACGCCATATGGCACCCTAGGTGATAAAACTGCGGCATGATGAACGTAAACATTTCAAAAATGAGCAAGTGTTGCCAGACTGGAATAATGATCAAACCAATCTACTGCATAACTAACAAAGCATTTAAAGCAATAGATCATGGCATTCTGCCTATCAGAACTTATTTAAATACCAATAAAGCAAGTGACATAATTTTATCAATTAATCCATTCTGTCTATACTTAGAATATGAATATGTTATTTTGAAACATTTTTGAGGAAAAGGAGGGATTACCAAGGGAAATATCAGTCATTACATGATGTTTCAGTTTGCACCTCTTTCCCTACAGTATCCCTGATACTTAAAAATTAAAATCTGATTGAAGACATTAGGAATGCCATCTAGTTTGGGAGTTTCATTTTTCAGGAGTATAGTCAACCACCTATATTTGTAACAAAACATGTCAAAACTCAAGGCCTCCAAGGGCACTTTGTACATAACATATGTCTGTCTATCAGATTTTGAAGTTGCACAATTATGAAGTATATGTGGCCTTGACACTTCAGAAATAAGAGAATGCCAACATTGGCATTAGTCCTCAAGCACAATCAAAACAGATGACCAAGCAGATTTTGAAAGTTGGCTAAGGAAAATATAGTATATTGTGACTCTCGAGTTGGGATGCTACTAGCTGGAAAGATCAGGATTCATGATACCCTAGGGATACAATTTAAAATGCAATCTTTGATTGAATGAAAGCATGATCTATTTGTTCATAAGCATTCCGTCAAGGGTATAGAAATTATGCTTTTTTTAAAACCAAAATTATTTAAAATAGCAATGCCTGCAGTACAATATGTAATATCAATCACAGACAGACCTAGTTGGTTAAACAACTTAAACAGATATTCACAAACTCATAGCAAAACAGCAGCTGAGTTTCACAGGTACCAGCACATCACACAGAAAAAGGAACCATCTGGAATCTAATATTTCATCACTATTAAAAATAATCTGTTTGAATAATAAATTTAACTTGTGAATATTAAATGGGGTGGGTTATACTTAAAAGAGTTATGTACCATAAATACAATCTAATAAATACTGATAGATTTATGGAAATGACAGCCTCCAGCTACAGCACGATCCATATTTTCGGCAATTTTATAAAACCTTGTTAATAAAAAAAACATACCAACTGCATAACAGAATGACCTTTTATGCCTATAGCTCTGAGCTCTCAATAAATCAAGAAACCAGGGTTATTTGTGATTTTTTTTTAATATTCAGTTTGTTCCTGAAGGCATTTATTTATGTGAGACAGTGGATGTGCTGGTGGTCCTGTAGTGCTTAGACTGTTTACATGTGATTCAGACAAACATGCACCAGTCCTCGAAGAAGGGTCGGCAGGGGTGAGGGTGAGCAGCTCCATGCTCCTGGGTGTCAAGATCTCAGAGAACGCATTCTAGGCCCAACACATACAAACAGCCATAAAGAAGGTGCCGGCCTGAAGAAACTTAAAATCTGGAGAACCAATATCCACAGCAAATCAAGGGAAGTGGCTGAATAGACAAAATAAGTGTCTTATTTCTTTCCAGGTGGTGGAAGAATTGCAGGCTGCCATTTCCTGAATTAACTCTTTCTGCATTGAAGCGCTTAGAAATAGACATAACAAAAGCACTGTCGATAATCTGCTGATCAGAGATATTTTTCAAATAGTGAGTTATATATAGGCTATTCTTTGATAAGGAGGAAGAAAATGGGCTGATAGGATGAGTAGTCCGTGCCCGTGAACTGCAGTGGCCTGGGCCCAATTTTTTACTTGAATTGGTTATAGTTAGTGTGAAATGGCCTGATTCTGGACTGCCTTTTGTAGATGCCCTTGGAGAAAGCTCTATCCATGATGCAACTGGCTGAATCCTCTACTCTCTGTAGCCTCCTTGAATTCCTGTGAGTTTAAAGAAAGGCAACATATTAGGGACCCCAGCATGTGGCCCATGCCCTCTTCTGAATGCTTTCGTCAGGCAGGAAGTACAGGAGCCTGAAGACCCACACCTCAATGTTCAACAACAACTTCCTCCCCCCAGCCATCAGGCTCTTGAGCCAACCTAAACAATCCTGTCACTGCCTCAGTCTATAGTCCTTTAACCCTCAATCAACTTGCACTGACATTGTTATGTTTATTTATATCATGTAAATTATGTACAAATTTTATTCATTTAAGGTTATGTTAACTTTTAAGTTTGTCATGGTTTTACTGTACTGCTACTGCAAAAACGTAATTTTTCATGGCATTTATACCCTGTATATGAATGCCTTTGACAATAAACTTGAATTTGAACTGGAAAAGGTAGAACGTTTCACCGTACTATTACTATGGCTACCAGGTACAAATGAACTACAATCTGAAGAAACAACATCAACAGAGCACTTCATTGATTTAGCAGCCTTGTCATAGTCCAACATACCAAGGCACTTCATGGAAGTGATAAAAAGAAAATGCAGAACTATTAAGGCAAATGATTAAAAGCCTACTGAAATAAATGTGTTTTAAGGATTGCCTAAGAGAAAGAGAGTAAGGAGGAAAATAAGTGGAGAGATTTGTGAGACCAAATACATAAAATCATCAGATATAATAACATTAAGGGCGATTGTTCAGCCCATCTAATTTACATCAATTCTCTGAAGAACAATCCAGTTATGCAACTCTTTGACTCTCCACACATACTTGAATTTTTTTTCTTTAAGTACATATTCAATTGTTTTTCACAAGTTTCTGTTGGGTCTATATCCACCAGCCTATCAACCAATACATTCATAAGCTAAATCAATTATCGTGAAAGGCCACCACATGGTTGCCATGATGCTATTACGGTTCAGGACATTGAAGTTTGGCACCCTCTGTAAAGAATCTGTGGAATGTGTGGATTTTCTTCAAGTGCTCTGGTTTCTCCCACAATCCAAAGGTAAATACGTTAATTGGTCATTGTAAATTGGGCTGTGATTAGGTTAGGCTCAAATGGGGGATAATGGGGTTACTGAGCTGCATGGTTTTGAAGGGCCAGTTCTGTGCTGTATTTCTAAATAAAGTAAATGAATAATTGAAGTGTTTTCAAAAGCTATCTCTGAGTTATTTGCCAGTCTGTCACCTTGTATGTCAGCTCTCTGCTCAACAGATCCTTACTTATTTAGAAGAAAATTTATCTTGATTTACCTTGGGCAAAGCTTGCATGATTTTAAGTACATATCTCCCACCAGCACTTTATGCCTTTAGAAGAACATCCACAGTTTTCCCAACCTAAAAAGGTAACCATAATCATTCTCCCTGAATCATCTACCTCTTTTGTATTCTCTCCAGAACAGGAAATACTGTCATAATGTTGATGTCCAAAACTAGACATGGCTTAAAGCTGACTACTTGCTGGCAGTGTGTTGGACACATGAAAGCATGGCTGCAAATGGTAGAGTGAAGTAAATTAAGCATACACAGAATGTACAGTGGGTCTGCAAGTGTAAGCATCATGGAAGAAAGCTAAAACACAAGAAGCAAAACCCAGAGTGTTTTCCCTTCTCTAGATTGATAGATACTAAAGCTGATTACATTGACAATGCTCTGCTCAGTTTAGCACCAGTAGAGACAGGCCATTGAGTACCTTGCATAACTGGGCTCAGTGGAAAGCAATTATTCACTCAACCATGAAAAAAGCACCGTAATTTGAGGCGCAGAATCAGTGCTAGGAATCATGTGTGATCGTGCAACTTCAGCTGAAGGTCAGAGAAATGGAGTAACATGCCATTTGCCCCATAAGAAAAAACCGTCATGGAAAAGTTACCCAAAGAAGTAAGCAGCTTTACAGGAAGGAAAACAACTGCTGTACTGTACTTACAACCTGTACTATAGGGATCTCCAATGCAAACAGACTATGAATATCTATCACTTCCCTTTGTTCAACTGTAGTATGCAAGTGACAGCTAATTTAATCAAATTGACAGGTTGAATATATCAGATTCCCAAAGATTGCCTGCAGCAACATCAAGTAACGTGGGCTGATAGTAGGTAGTCTGAACTCTGAGTCACAATGTCACAGTGAAGGCAATTTTAAGGCATCTTCAGATGCACAGCTCAGGAATAATAAGTAGAATAACATTTCAAAAGTCACAGTGAACTCTTTATAGTGGACGTCGCAAATGCTAAATCTGTTTTTGCTACAGCCTTTCAGCTACACAATTGGCAGGTGAGGAGATCCAGTTAATTAGACGATTGCTGAACAGCTCTAAATGCATGCAGTATTTGTTTAGAGATGTTATGATCCTGAAAAGAACACAAAATATCATGGAGCAAATATAGGTTCTTCATCCAGCAAAGTTTATTCTACCCACTTATATAGCTTTGACATATTTAATCCTGATTCACATTTCAGACAGAACTTTAATCTTTCCATTACAGGTCTAAATAAAAATTGTGCTTGTCATGCTAAAAAACCTTCATTCAAGAGATTCACCTTTACCTCATGAAAGATGATCTTACAATAATGATCTCTTGAAGTCCAAGGATCAGTTCTTTGAAAGGCCAACAGTAATGGGTTACACTGAGCAAATTGGCTGATATTTGATCTTGTTTGTTGTCATGGCATTATTGGGTCCTTTTCAAAATTACAGCATGTTTCATCAATTTACAAACCTTCCATCATCTGAATGAACCTAAAATACACCAAACCAAAGATTTCATTTTGGATCTACACACACAAAACCCTGCAGGAACTCAGCGGTTCAGGCAACATCAATGGAAATAAATAAATGTTCAACGTTTCGGGCCAAGATCCTGTTCTAAAAAAGAGTGTTGACCTGAAACCTTGAGTTTATTCATTTCCAAAGATGGTGCCTGACCTGCTGAGGTACTCTAGCATCTGCAAAATCTCTCGTGTTTACGATTAGCCATCTTGGATGTTCATGTTGCAAAGGCAATCAGCAATACCATAGAGGGCATTGCAACTGCTGTTTCATGCATAGAAGTCAGGCTGGACTTTATATTGAAGAGGGGATTAAAAGGAGCACACAGCTGAACTACAGTATTTATTGTAAGCACATTGTGACATGCACACAGGGTTCTTGTCAACCTGCCAAATGGAGCACAGCCGAAATTCCAGCCTATATTTACTCTTGAAGTTACACAGATACAGATGTATCCAGCAGCAGGAAACACCCTGCATTTCCTCCCCAATTCCACTTTTAAAGAGATCATGAATTACTGTTAGGCTCATTTTTGATTGATTTCTACAGTTCTGCAAGTACACGGTACCTTGTAAAGTTGTTTAAAATTGCTGAAGTCTATAAGAAGCGATGTGCCAGCTGTTGAAGAACTTTTGTCCTGGCTTCAAGACTTCCAAATAAATCAGAAATGAATGTATTGGGAGTATTAATCTTGTTGTACAACATAATTGAGGACAAGTGCAAGAAGAAGAAAGGAGATTCAAGGATGAGGAGAGAAATGGACAGAAATTAGGTCTGTCGACAGCCATGTGAAATCAGAATAATCAGGGTGTAATTCTCCTATCTGAACCAGCAACAACGTGTGAAGAATCAAAATTTTGCAAAATAGCCAACACCGAAATGTTTCTCTTGTTTTACCGCAAAAGAGAAGGGAAAAACTGCATTGCCAGTGGTTGACAAAATGAGCATAACAATTAACTTTTAAGTATTAAGCTTCAGTCAAGCAGGAAATATTGTCAAAATCTCCCAGTTTGCCATCATAGTTGATTAAAGGAGATGACTGATTCTCTGTGTTGAATGAGTATATCTCATACCTCCCCCAGAGAGCAGCAGAAAGAGCTTAGCTGGAGTGCCAGTAACGACCATTCATAACGTTGTGCAACTAAACACACTGCTTGCTGCTTCGCTAGCATCCTGGCTTTCCATCACCTCGTGCATATTGGGTTTGAAGAGATACATCTGAACCTAGCAACGAAATGCATTCTCTCAATTTGTAGCTGTTCCGCAATAAAAAAAAGAACATGCAAACTGATGCGTGTTCGGTGCCATTTCTTTGTACCACTTGCATTAAGTCACAAGAGCAAACTAAGACTGTCGGATAAAAGTAAATTCCCACATACAACAAGGCTCGTGCTGCTGGCTGCATGGATGTTTTGGTGTCACAGAAAACATAGTAAGGAGGACTTCTGGTGTATCAAACAGGGTCTGTGCTATTGCGATGGAATGCTGCAAAACTCAGCAGAGCAGAACTGAGCAGATCTCCCAGTTCATGGCATTCTATACAAGCTGTGTACTGTACATTTGCCACCATGAGGACTTTGTCCTTGTCACCAGCCAGTCAGCCATCAACTAAGGAACAAATCAAGGAGGAAGATGTACAAAGAGTTGCGGAGCAGGAAATTAAGATGGTTACACTTGGCCAAGCTGTCTGAAAGCAGCTCTGTTAACTCTGACATCAGGAAACCCAAGACTAACTCCCTAGTCACCAGCAATCCACTTCCAATCTTAATTCTACTAGCTATTTCCTTCAATGCAAGATAAAAGTTAATGAAGATAATGATTTGATATTAAAGTATTAGTTTAATATTTCTAAATTGCAAAAGTATCAGCTAATCATGCTCATTCATTTTATTGGTGACAACCTTGCCTATCCTGCCGCTACCACATAATGTTACGTAAGGACAGCTGACAACATAATGGTTGGTGGAAAGCTGACAGCTTTCAGTAGAGGACACATGTCCTTGCAATATGTTCTTCAGAAGTTCTAATCGAGAAGGATCAATGTGAGACTCCACCACTGAGGCATATGCACCAGCAGTCTGGCTAACAAGTAACAGTAAGGCACAGGAAGTGTGGTAAAAGTGCAAGGTCAAATATTACCAATCCAAACACTAAATAATGGCTTGCTGTTATATAACGTGTTTCAAGGTTTCAGGGAGGACCAAGTAACTTATTTGCAATGAAGTAGTTTCAGTACGTAGTAACACTGTTTTAATTGTTTGAAGAAAGAATGTTCTGACCACATTTTTAATTAAGTTCAATATAAGTTTGCTTGTCAATATATTTTGGAAGAAAATAGACTTGGCACTTAATCACGGTACAATATTCAAAACCAACAAGTAAACATTAAGAAACCACACATATATCTGGTTGCATTAGAGATTTGCAAACAATTCACTCTTCTAACTTCTCAATGATCTTAGCTCCCAGTGAATAGAGAGTGTCACCGACCTTTTCATGCAACAAAAGAAAATCAAAAGCACTGTAAATGCTGGAAATTTGTAGTGTAGATGGAAAATACTAGAGACACTCAGCATGTAAGGTAGCAACTGTGGCAAGAGAAACTTTTACCGCTTCAAGTCGGAGACCCTTCTTCAGAACCAGAATGTTTCTGAAGAACGTAAAAGGAATCTTAAGAAAGAGATTAGAAAAGCTAAAAGAAAATATGAGGTTGGTTTGGCAAATAAGATGAAAGTAAATCCAAAAGGTTTCTACAGTTATATTAAAAGCAAGAGGATAGTGAGGGATAAAATTGGCCCCTTAGAGAATCAGATTGGTCAGCTATGTGTGGAGCCGAGGGAGATGGGAGAGATTTTGAACAATTTCGTCTCTTCGGTATCAACTAAGGAGAAGGATATTGATTTGTCTAAGGTGTGGGAAACAAGTAAGGAAGTTATGGAACCTATGACAATTAAAGAGGTGGAAGTACTGGCGCTTTTAAGAAATTGGATAAATCTCTGGGTCCTGACATGATATTCCCCAGGACCTTGAGGGAAGTTTGTGTAGAAATAGCAGGAACTCTGACGGAGATCTTTAAGATGTCATTAGAAACGGGGATTGTGCCGGAGGATTGGAGTATTGCTCATGTGGTTCCATTGTTTAAAAAGGGTTCTAGAAGTAAGCCTAGCAATTATAGACCTGTCAGTTTGACATCAGTGGTGGGTAAATTAATGGAAAGTATTCTTAGAGATAGTATTAATAATTATCTGGATAGACAGGATCTGATTAGGAGTAGCCAGCATGGATTTGTGCATGGAAGGTCATGTTTGACAAACCTTATTGAATTTTTTGAAGAAGTTACGAAGAATGTTGACGAGGGTAAGGCAGTGGATGTAGTCTATATGGACTTCAGCAAGGCGTTTGACAAAGTTCCACATGGAAGGTTAGTTAAGAAGGTTCAGTCGTTAGGTATTAATGCTGGAGTAATAAAATGGATTCAACAGTGGCTAGATGGGAGATGCCAGAGAGTAGTGGTGGATAATTGTTTATCGGGATGGAGGCCGGTGACTAGCGGGGTGCCTCAGGGATTTGTTTTGGGCCCAATGTTGTTTGTAATATACATAAATGATCTGGATGATGGGGTGGTAAATTGAATTAGTAAGTATGCCGATGATACTAAGGTAGGAGGTGTTGTGGATAATGAGGTGCATTTTCAAAGCTTGCAGGGAGATTTATGCCGGTTAGAAGAATGGGCTGAACGTTGGCAGATGGAGTTTAATGCTGAGAAGTGTGACGTTCTACATTTTGGCAGGAATAATCCAAATAGAACATACAGGGTAAATGGTAGGGAATTAAGGAATGCAGTGGAACAGAGAGGTCTAGGAATAACAGTGCATAGTTCCCTGAAGGTGGAGTCTCATGTAGATAGGGTGGTGAAGAAGGCTTTTGGAACGCTGGCCTTTATAAATCAAAGCATTGAGTACAGAAGTTGGAATGTAATGTTAAAATTGTACAAGGCATTGGTAAGGCCAAATTTGGAACATTGTGTACAGTTCTAGTCACCGAATTCTAGGAAAGATATCAATAAATTAGAGAGAGTGCAGAGACAATTTACTAAGATGTTACCTGGGTTTCAGCACTTAAGTTACAGAGAAAGGTTGAACAAGTTAGGTCTCTATTCATTGGGGCATAGAAGGTTGAGGGGGGATTTGATCGAGGTATTTAAAATTTTGAGAGGGATAGATAGAGTTGACGTGAATAGGCTGTTTCCATTGAGAGTAGGGGAGATTCAAACGAGAGGACATGATTTGAGAGTTAGGGGGCAGAAGTTTAAGGGAAACACGAGGGGGTATTTCTTTACTCAGAGAGTGATAGCTGTGTGGAATGAGCTTCCTGTAGAAGTAGTAGAGGCCAGTTCAGTTGTGTCATTTATGGTAAAATTAGATAGGTATATGGACAGGAAAGGAGTGGAGGGTTATGGGCTGAGTGTGGGTAGGTGGGACTAGGTGAGATTATGAGTTCGGCATGGACTAGGAGGGCAGAGGTGGCCTGTTTCTGTGCTGTGATTGTTATATGGTTATATGGTTTTCATTGTGCCTGTACCTTGTGTTCCTTGTGCGTATGACAACCAGCTCAATTTGAAAAGTTAATTGTAGGCAGCAGAGAATGTGAATGGTGCAGGGGAATATCACAGATGGGAATGAAAGCTATTTATTTATTGAGATATAGCACAGAACAGGCCCTTCTGGGACCAGTCACAATCAGCCCTAGATGTAATCCTAACCTAATCACGGGACAATTTGCGATGACCAATTAACCTAACACTGGTACACCTTTGGACTGTGGGAGGAAACCGGAGCACCCAGAGGAAACCCACATGATTACAGGGACAGGGAGAATTGAACTCGGGTCGCTGTTACAGTATAGTGTTGTTCCAACCACTGCACTGTCATCATTAGATGACTAAGTATAGCAGTTGAAATTAAACTTAACATCTTTGTATAATAAATTGTTATTGGTAAGGCTGTAGAACATACTGATACAGATGAAAAGGAGTGATTTAGGAGTAAGTTAAAGAATTTAATATTGAGACCTAAGACAGAGGTGAGGCCTGCTCTGGGCCTCATAGAGACCACAGGCAAATCAGTCACTGTATGAGTGAGGTGGTGAATTTAAGTGCCAACATCATCTGTACCATCAGAAGCAACAGCAAAACCAGCAACACTAACAGAACCAATATCAGCATTATAACAGAAACTAAAGCCAGCACTAGCAGTAAAAATACCAGCCCCAATAACAACACTGGCAATAGAGCCAGATCAGCACTGGAAACAAGTGTCTGTACTAGTTTATATATAAAATTATATAAATTCAGATATACCAAGAGTCAAATAGAGTCAAGGTTGGATATTGGACCACTGGAAAGTGACATTGAAGAGGTAGCAATGTGAAACAAAGAAATGGCCGACAACACGAGTAAGTATTTTGCTTCAGTCAAAACTGTGAAAATCACCAGCAGCGTGGCAGAAATTTTAGAAAGACGGGCAGAAGTGAGTGTATACACCATTAATAAGGAAAAGGTGCTCAGGAAGTTGAAAGGTCTGAAGGTGGATAGGTTACCTGGACTACAAGTAACCAATGTTACACCCCAATGTTCTGAAGGAGGTAGCTAAAGAGTTTGTGGAGATATTAGTAATGATCTTATAAGAATCACTAGATTCTGGAATTGTTCCAAAGGACTGGAAAAGCGCAAATGTCACTCAAGTCTTTAAGAAGGGAGGGAGGCAAAAGACAGGAAATTATAGGCCAGTTAGCCTGACTTAAGTGGTTGGTAAAATGCTACAGTCCATTATGAAGGATGACACAATAGGTTGAAGTCAGCATGGTTTCCTCAAGGGGAAATCTTGCCTGACAAATCTGTTGGAATTCTTTAAAAAAGTAATAGGCAGTTTAGACAAAAGAGAATCAGCAGACATTGCTTACTTGGAATTTCAAAAGGCCTTTGACAAGGTGTCACACATGAGGCTTTTAATCAAGACAGGGTCTGTTTTTACAAGAAGGATACTAGCATGGTTAGAAAGTCAGCTGATTGGCAAGAGGTGAAGAGTAGGAATAAAGGGGGCCTTTTCTAGTTGGCTGCCGGTGAGTAGTGGTGTTCTGCAGGGGTCGGTGTTTGGTCCCCTACTTTTCATACTATATGCTAGTGATCTAGATGACAGAATTGATGACTTTGTGGCCAGCTTTGCAGATGACACTGTTACGAACCCCGATAGAGAGGTCCGTTGAAGTCTGATAGTACTATTTATTTTTAACAGTATTTATTAGTAAAAATACACAAAAATAATATCAATGCAAACATACAGATAATATACGTCATCAATACTAAATCTAGAAGTGCGGGTATAATAATAATCAATAAGAAATAAGCTCTATCATTGTCTAGGGGATAATGTATTGTCCGATGGAAATATAAAAGTCACTCAGGTCATTCAGGCTGCAGTCTTTGGTTGGAGTCAAGAGAGAGATTTCAGAAACTTGCCAGCTTTTCCTTTTTATGATGTCGATCCTTTGAGAGTTCCGTTGGTGTAGCCGGTCCTTTAGCTAAGCTGTTCTTCCGTGGTAAGCCCGCCAATTCCTAGGCAAAGGAAAACGACGCACACGAGCCCCACTGGCTGTCGCTATTGAACGCTGTCACAGGATTTCTAGCGTTTCTCCTGGTGTGTCTGAGGGGTGTTTCCCCAGACCCTCTTTTATCCGTACTCACGGGGTCTCAGATGTCAATCAGGTTGGGATGATGCAATCCCTCAACCAGCCCACTCTGGTCGTCCCCTGAGGGCTTCAATGAATAGTACAGTACTCAATACACAATTCCATCTCCAAATATCCGTGGCTTTGTCTTGCGGAGGCCAGGACACATTCCAAACCCTGTGTGTTCTGGACGTCTCTCTCTCATTTCTTGGGTCCCAGACCCAAATTAATAGCGATCTTGCGATTCTCAAAAAGGAGGGGGCAACTTTGTACTCTTCAGCCCCTCAGAGTTGTGGCACATTCATAACATCACAACAATAGGTGGAGGGGCAGAGAGGAAGCAGGGAATCTGAGAAGGACTTGAACAGATTAGGAGAATTGGCAAAGAAATGGCAGATGGAATACAGCACAAGGAACAAAAACGAGATTATCTTCTAAATCGAGAGCAAATTCAGAAATTGGCAATGCAGAGAGACATGGAAATCCTGATGCAGGATTCCCTGAAGATTAACTTGTAGGTTGAGTCAGTAGCATGGGAGACAAATGCAACGTTAGCGTCCATTTCGAGGATTTGAATATTAAAGTAGGAATATAATGCTGAGGCTTCCTAAGGTACTGTTCAGACCAGGAGCAGCAATGTGATGGCATTAGAGAGTATCCAGAGGCGCTGTGGAAGTTGTAGTAAGGCAAAGGTTAAAGCAAGGACAGCCTAGGGCAGTTGTAGTCAGGTGAGATTTTTAAAGCGAGACTTCAGGACACACCTCTGCTTACTAGAGACGACATCGGCTGGATTGACTGTGGCAGTGTCTACTTAAGCCAGTTGAGTGAAGCCTCTGTAGTGAGACTTTTCTTCAAAAGTCTTTCTCAAACATAGCACCTCTTTACACAATGGGGGTGCAGAGATGGATGAAATAACAGAGGATGTGAATTATACACAGCAACTAAGGCTCTATTGTATTTACTAACTTAAAAATATCAGCTGTCTGCTTGAAGTTTTGATTGACTTTAACACCTCTATTGTGAATGGCGATTGATCTTGTGAGTAAAGAATCCAAACAAAGACAATTTACGACTACCAATATCCATAAATGATAAGTCAATTCTGTACAAAAATAGCAGTTTTCTGTTCAGACTTCAGAACAATGTAGGTAACAGAGGCCACGCTGTTCTCCTTGTGCTCAAATAAAATAAAAGGAATGCTTGAGTCGGAAGAGTGTGTGTGTTCTGGGCCCAAATATTTTAGTTATTTGATTTTATTGTCAGCAATGACAGTTACTTCAACAGAGGTTTACAAGCAGATCATGGGAATAAAAAGTTAATGCATGAGAAGCATTTGATGGTTCTGGGTCTGTGCTCACTGGTTTAGAAGAATGATGGTGGGGGGGGGGGGGTGTCATTGAAACCTGGTGAATATTGAAAGGCTTGGAAAGAGTGGACATAGTGTCTCCACTAGTCTAAGTTTAGGAACAGAGGGTACAGCTTCAGAATATAAGCATGTCCCTTTAGAACAAAGACGAGGAATTCCTTTAGCTCGAGGGTGGAGAATCTCTGGAATTCATTGCCACAGAAGGCCATGGATTCCAAGTCATGGGTATGTATAAAACGGAAGTTGATAGGTTATTGATTAGATAGGGCAGCAAACATTACAGGCTAGCTCAGCAGATCAGGTAGCATCTATGAAGAGGAATAAACAGTCAACAAGACCCTTCATCAGTCCTGACATCATTGATCTGCAGAATGTTATTGCTATTCAACATCTGCAGAATCTCTTGAATTAAAGATTAAGGGGAGTAGGCAGAAGAATGGGTTTGAGAGGAACATATATCAGCCACGATGAAATGGCAGAGCAGACTCGATGGGTGAATAGCCTAATTCTGCCCCCGTGTCTAATGATTTTATGACCTTTGGTTTTAACAACACCAAAGCCAGCAACCACAACACAGGCTCAAAACCAACACCAATATTAGGACCATTACCAGAACGAGTAACATTAGCATTACAAACTACCAGTACAAATACTGGTCATCACAACAGTACCAAAACCAGCATGGACATCAACAGAATCAATAACAGTACAAATAGCAACACAACAACACCAATAGTGCTAGTATGAACACCAGAAACATTACCGCACCAACAGTAACTCTAGCCAGTAATGAAACCAACATCACACTAAACCAGTACCAGATCAGCACCGACATTAGCATTAGAACCAGCGTCAGCAGCAACATCGAAACCAGCACAAAAATCTGTGCGAGCAACATGAACAACATCAGAATCAACAGGTATTGCACCAGAATCTGACACTGACTATCCTATTTGATGGTGTGTGTGTGTGTGTGTGTGTGTGAGAGAGAGAGAGAGAGAGATGGGAACGTATTAGGCCTCACCAACACCTTATACAATTTCAACATAACATCCTATCTCCTATACTCAATACATTGATTTATGAAGGCCAATGTACAAAGAGCTTTCTTTATGACCCTATCTACCCATTACACCACTTCCACTGAATTATGGACTGTATTCCCAGATCCCTTTGTTCTACCACACTCCTCAGTGCCCTGCAGCATAAGACCTATCTTCATTGGTCCTACCGAAGTGAAAAATCTTGCACTTGTCTGCATTAAATTTCATCTGCCATTTTTCAGACCATTTTTTCAGCTGATGCAGATCCCTCTTCAAGCCACAATTGTCTTCCTCACCGTCTACTATACCCCCCCCCCCCCCCCAAAGCTTGGAGCCATTTGCAAATTTGCTGATCCAATTAACCGTATTGTCATCAAGATCATTGATATCAAAGACAAAAGACAATGGGCCTAGCACAGATCCCTGCAGTACTCCACTAGCCATAGGCCTCCAGTCAGAAAGGCAACCGTCTACTACCTTTCTCTGGTTTCTCCCACAAAGCCAATGTTTAATCCTATTTACTACATCATCTTGAATGCCGAGCAATAGTACCTTCTTGACCAGTCTCTCATGTGGGACCTTGACAATTACCTTTCTAGAGTCCATGTAGAAAACACTCACTGCCTTGCCTTTATCCACTTTCCTGGTAACTTCCTCGGACAGCTCTATAGGATTGGTTAGGCATGACCAACTACGCACAAAGCCATGCTGACTACCCCTAGTCAATCTAGGTCTATCCAAATACTTGTATATCCAGTCCCTTAGAATACCTTCCAATAACTTTTCCACAACTGATGTCAGACTTGCTGGAATAATTTCCTGATCTATGTTTAGAGCCTTTTTAAATAGCAGAACAACATACACCATCCTCATTCCTCTGGTACCTCTCCTATTGCTTAGGCCATGACAATTTCTACATTTTCCTCCTGTAGGATCCAATGGAACACCACCCTCCCTCAGGATTTATGCACCTTAATTTGTCTTAGGACAACAAGTACCTCCTTCTCTGTGATCCGTATAGGATCCATGCTGCTTTGCCTCACTTTAGTAGACTCTGTGTCCATTTCCAGAGTAAATACAGATGCAAAAAAATTATTTAAGATCTCTCCATTTCTTCTGGCTCCACACATGGATTACCATTCTGGTCTTCCAGAGGACCAATTTTGTCCCTTGCTATCGTTTTGCTCTTAACATATCTGCAGAATCCCTTTGGATCCTCCTTCGCCTGTCTGCTGGAGCAACCTCATGCCTTCTTTTAGCCCTTCTGATTTCTTTCTTAAGAGTTCTCTTGCAATCCTTGTAATCTGGATGCACTTCATTTATTCCTACCTGCCTAGACCTGCCATACACCTCCTTATTTCTTGTATATCTCTTGAAAACCAAGGCTATACCAGCAATACACCTCCCTTTTTATCTTAACCAGGGTCTCAATATCTCTTGAAAACCCAAGTTCCTTACACCTGTTTTCTTCTGATAGGCACATACAAGTTTTACTCTCAAATTTTGATTTGAAGGCCTCCCACTTAACCAAGTACACCTTTTCCAGAAAACAGCCAGTCCCAATCCACGCTTACCAAATCACTTCAGGTGGCATCAAAACTGGTCTTTCTCCAAAGCAGAATCTCACCCCACAGGCCAGACCCCTTTTTGCATATTTACTTTGAAACTAATAGCATAGTGTTCATATACTTAATAACTTATAATTATTCTGTATAATGTGTCAATGGCATCAACTTGTGTGATGCCAACAGGCTCAATAAAACTGATTAGAAAGGCTAGTTTTGTTAAAAGATTCAAACTGGACACTCTGGAAGCTGTGGTAGAACAAACGACCCTACAGAAAATCCTGGCAATTCTGGAAATTGTTTCTCACCCTTTGCACGCCACCTTGGCTGAACAGAGAAGCACTTCTAGTAATAGACTAAGACAACTGCACTGCTCTGAGGAGAGCTATATGAGGTAATTCTTACCCTTGGCTATTAGGCTCTACAATGAGTCAACCTATAGCCAGATAGGTGATGACCTCTTCCAGTTAGACTGTTCAATGTAACCTACTTTTTATTTTTCTTACTTCTCTTCTAATATATATGTATTTGTATATCTGTGCACTTGTAGTACTATTGTGACACTGTAACTTCCTTTGGGATCAATGAACTATCTATCTATCTATAAAAACAGTAGAATTAATAAATCAGCATAAGTGATTGTCAAACTAAAGAGATAACCAGTGGAAGTGTTATAGCAAGTACAATATAGCAGATATCAAAGTGAGTCTGCATGATTTAAATGAATCAATTAAATTATTTAATTTACACTCTTAGATCATCTATATTTCTGCAAAATATTCTCACAAAAACTTAATCAATCTATCCACAACAAAATTGGCAAAGCCTTATGAGCCAACAATCTTTGAGTTATTCTGATCCATTATTCAAATTCATATCGAGCACCAGATATGATTGAGTAAAAGTAGAATAGATAGAACGGTAAACCAGCTGTTGTGGTGCTGGGTTACACTTGACTTAAGCTTCTAGCCAAACTATCAAATCCATAAATCAAATAAAATTAAAATAGAATTTTGTTAAGAACGTAATCTTCAAATTCTTCATCTTGAGAATATAGGATCACACATTAGGGAAAGGAAGAGATTAAGTGAGAGATTTAATTTATGTTTGCAATGCACTTAATCAAATTCTACCAGAACAATTCATAAAATGGTTTTCTTCTGCAATCACTGCTGCAGCTTCCAGACATTCTGGTGCCATTAGTAATAGCCCTTCAATTTGTTTATTAGCTCCATTGTGAATTTTCAGCACTTCTGTTTTGAGTTTCATGCCTTTGACATTTCAACTAGCAAATGGTTTAATCAAGTGCAATATGGAAAGGTTTAAAGTACAGTAGAAGCCAGCTGGATGTGAATAACACACAACATATTAGATCAGTCAAATTGCTTGACCACTTTTCACCTAAGTCAACAGAAATCAGAAGATATGATTACTGTAGTTGGCAATAGCACAAAAAAAGGATCATATCTTTATCAGCTTTTGATTTGAATCATTGCTTTACCACCACAATGCCCAGCACAGTCTGCAGTATTTTATTTCATGCTAATGGACCATTGGAGTTGAACAATTGATGAGACTGTTGATAGGAACACATTCCATAGTTCCAAAAGTGTAACATTTAAATAGCAATTTTACAATTTAAAATCAGCAACAGGAGCCTGGTTGAAAGCCATGTCAGGAAAATTGGTTGACAATGTCTGGAAGCTGTAGCAGTGATTGCAGAAGAAAACCACTTTGCAGCACTGTTCAACAGAATACCCAGGGAAAGGTTCAAAGTAAGATTAATTATCAAACTATGTATATGTCACCATATACTACCCAGATTCATTTTCTTTCCGGCATTCACAGTTGAACGAAGAAATGCAATAGAATCAATGAAAAACTGCACACAAAGATTGACGAACAACCAAAGCACAAACAAAGACAAACCGTGCAAATAAGTTAATAAATAATACCGAAAACGTGACTTGACTTGACTTGTAAATGTGAGTTGTAGAGTCCTTGAAGGTGAGTCCACCGGTTGTAGAATCAATCTAGTGTAGAGGTGAGTGAAGTTCAGCAGCTTGGTCATTGAAGGGTAATAACTGTACCTGAACATAGTGGTGTGGGACCTTGGCTCTTGTCCCTCCTATCCTTAATGCCATCTTTAACCAATTCCATTTGATGCTTAACTAGGAGTGTTTTCTTTGCAATTCAGCTTCTTGAACTGGTAATGTAAATAAAGGTACCCAAGTTCTGAATGATGAAGTTTAAAATTCATTATTCCAGAACTTCATTCAGAACACAGTTACTTAGCATGATCTTTTAGATCAGGGGTGGCGAACCTTTTACATTCCATGCATCAATTTTTTCACACACGAGTTCAGATGCACCATACAACTCTTGTGCCCCCATTCAATTCTTGTAAAAATATGTTAATATAGACATATTTAGCATTTTTACATGATATATTGATTTAATATTCATTAATATTGTCTTAATATTTAATACAAGATAAACATTACTTAACTTAATGACACTTCTAACAAATATATTTTGTCTAATTTTGATTTCTTCCTTTTTCTTAATCACATAATCTTTCCATAACTCAGACCCAAGCACTAGCTTCAGTTTTCCTTCTATTTCAGTCTGATGTTGGGTATAATAGTGTCTATTAAGATCATGTCTTCTATTATGTCAGAAAGTGTTTTCACAAACAATGCACAATGGTTTTCCTGACGGACCCGCTATAAATAAGAACTCATTTCCCCACTGTTTATTGAATTCATGCTTACTATCACTTTCTGCTTTTCTTTTGCTCATTTTCTTTTGCACTGTGATGGTAACTGTGAGGGTAACTGAATGTAAAAGCAAGGTTTAATTTTCAAAGAAGTACAAAACTGCAAATGTTCACAAAGGACGAACAAAGCACAGCTCCGTAGCGCACGAGTGTCAGTTGTAAACTGACTGGCAAAAACCTGCGACGCACTGCTGGTGCAGACACCTGGTGCCTCAAGATCAAACAAGTATCAAGCGTGTATTGAACAGTTAAGGAACGACCGCAGAACAAAAGTCCTTCTTTCCCAGTTTGACTCATTGAACATTTTTTTAAATTGAAAACAGATTAATGTGAAAGAAGGTAACATTCGCCAAGAGATGTGCACGAAATAATAAAATCGCTAAAAATAATTGCTAAATTTTAGATTTATTCTCAGTAAAACCCATTTCTAGCTCTAAGCTACCTGAATTCCTGTTATAGAATCTTTTTCTACAACTCGGTTTTTGATTAATACATTTTACATGAGTAGGCTTACTCTTTTATTACTCTCACTGGGGTGCAATGCACCACTTCTAACCATCCAATGCGCCACTTTTGGCGCATGCGCCATAGGTTGGCCATCCCTGTTTTAGATGTAGTCTATTTCCTGAGATAACCTTGTTTTGGATTGCATGTTACAAATAAAATCAAGTAATGAATAAAATACTGTGAGACCATGGTTCATCTACTCTGGTAAAAACAGCTTGAATATTAGATGTTTCCATCATTCAATATTTAGCATATAAAGTGATGGAGATATTATTAAAATGTTTAATTTTTCAGATAAGACATCAGGACCATAAGAGAAAGGAGCAGAATTAGGCCACTGGGTCCATTGGATCTGCTCAGCCATTCCGTACAACTGATTTATTAACATTCTCAATCCCATTCTCCTGCCTCCACACCGTAACCTTTAATACCCTGACTAATCAAGAACCTATCAAACTCAGCTTTAAATATATTTAATGCCTGGACCTCTACAGCCACCTGTGATGAGGAATTCCACAGATTCGAAACCCTTTGGTTAAAGAAGTTCCTCCTCATCTCTGTTCTAAAAAGACATCCCCCTATTCAAGATTGTGTCCTCTGTACATAGACTCACCTACAATTGGAAACATCCTCCCTAGATCCATTCTATCCATACCTTTCAATGCTTGATAGGCTTCACTGAGATCCCCCCTCATACTTTTAAACTAAACCTCCGCTAAGATGTCGCCAGTGGGCAGCTTCTTCAAGGTCATACGCAAAACTGCTTAACTTCTTCCCTTTAATATCTCTTTTATCGTTTTCAAGGTGGATTGAGGTAGTGTTGGAGTCCAACATCTACAGCTGCACTCAAACTGCGGTTCTTTACAGCGATGGTTCCTGCTCGCATGGTTCACCAACCTGTCATTTTTCATCGATATCTGAAGGACAAGGCCTGGAAGACATGCATGCCTTTGGTGAGAGGCCCTGTGGGCCTGTGAATGGTCAATTTTGAAGCGTCACGGGAGAAATGGAACATCACGAACAGCGAATCAGCTGTTGGAGGCCTCCGTACTCGAGCAATCGCTCTCTCGTTCTCTCAGTGGTGGAGGAGAGATTGCCGATGATTCTTGAGTCTGAGAACTCAGTTAAAAAAAGCGATGAAGCAGACTTTTGCATTGCAATTAGCAATTTGTTTTGTTTTACTGGTCTCTCCTCTCGCTGAGTGACACCTCTCTGTCCCTCTATTGGGGAGAGCAAGAGCCCATGGCATGTCTTATTGTTGGGTGAGTGATTCGTTTTAGTTGTACTGCAGATCATAGCCTCTCTTCAGAAACTTTGCTATCGCTTGCTTGGTGGGTGAAAGGTGCTGATGCTTTTTTGCTGAAATAGGTGGAGGTGGGGGAGGAATATTGGTGTGGTGAACTACATATACCTGTCTGGACATGCCCCCTGCTGACTCCTCCTGTGGCTCCCCCCACAGACCCCTGTATAAAGGCGATTGAGGTCTGAGCCCGGCCTCTCTGTCTCCAGGATGTAGCATGGTGGTCAACCACTGCTTGTTCCTTCTTCCAGTCAATAAATGCCATTATCTTGCCTTTACGTCTCAGAGAGAGTTATTGACGGTGCATCATGAGGATTGATCCTTTGCAGCTGCTTATGCATGGGAGGAGGGAGAAGGAGGCTTTGGGCTCTAAAGTTTTTTTTGCTGTCACTCTCCTTTGGGGTTCTCTTCTGTTTTTATGGATGTGTGTGAAGAGCAAGAATTTCAGGTTGTTTACTATGTATATTCTCTGATATTAAATGGAACCATTTGAACCTCATACATTAATGACCCAAAACTGCTCACAATACTCCAAATGTGGTCTGATCAATGGCTTATAAAGACTCAGCATGACATCTTTGCTCTTATATTTTATTTTTCTCGAAATGAATGCCAATATTGCAATCAGCTTCCTTAGCGCTGACTCAAACTGTGTTAGCTTTAGGGAATCCTGCATGCCTTTATTCTGCCAAAGGATCCTGCCAAAGGGTTTCAGCTTGAAAAGTCAACTATAATCTTTTCTATAGGTGCTGCCTGGCCTGCTGAGTTCCTCTAGTATCTTGTGTGTGTTGCTTGGATTTCCAGCATCTGCAGATTTTCTCGTTTGCCTTTATTCCTTCTACCAAATTGCATGACCGTACACTTCCCTACATTATATATCATCTTCCAGTTCTTTGCCCATTCTTCCAATCTGGCTAAGTCCTTCTTTCCCAACTCTAATTGCCCCTCCATTTATCTTGGTATTGTCCACAAACTTGGCCACAGAGCCATCAATTCCATCATCCAAATCATTGACATAAAACGTAAAAAGAAACAATCCCAACACTGACCCCTGCAGAACATCACTGGTCACCAGCAGCCAACCAGAAAATGGCTGCTTTATTTCAACTCTTTGCCTTCTGACAGTCAGCCAATCTCCTATCTGTGCTATTATCTTTCGTGTTTGTTAGAACTGTTTGGGAGGATTTAAACTAATTTCGTAAGGGGATGGGAAACTGAGTGATAGGGCTAAGGATGAGGCAGTTGGTATACAAGCGGATGCAGTGTGTGATGAGTGTCAGAAAGGACAGGAAGATGACTTGGATAGGCCAAGTCACTGGGTGCATTTAAGGCAGAGATAGATAGGTTCTTGATTAGCCAGGGCATCAAAGGATATGCGGAGAAGGCAAGGGAGTAGGGATGACTGGAAGAAATGGATCAATCCATGATTGAATGGCAGAACAGACTCAATGGGCCGAATGGCCTACCTCTGTTCCTATAACGTGCGGACTTATGGTCTTATTATAGGGCAAAATTGCAGTCAGTGGGATGTTAAAGTGCAGCAGGGGTACAAAATCAAAAAGAGTGATGACCACAGGACTGAAGGTATTATATCTGCAATCACACAGCATATGAATGAAGTAGATGATCTTGTAGCACAGGGAAAGATTGGCAATTATAACATTGTGGGCATCGCTGAGTTGTGGCTGAAAGAAGATCATAGTTGGAAGATTAACATCCAAAGACACACATGGTATCAAACGGACAGGCAGGTTGGCAGAGGGGGTAGGGTAGCTCTGTTGGTAAAAAGAGAAATAAAATCTTTAAAAAGAAGCAACAACAGATTAGAAGATGTAGAATCTTTGTTGGTAGAGATAAGGAACTCCAAGGGTTTTGACTTCCCTGTCAACCTTGGTTGGGTTGTCCTGCCTTTACAAAACTTTGTCTTTGGGACATATCTATCCCATACCTTTCAAAGTACTCCCAGAAACTTCAGTTATTGTTGCTCTGTCATCATCCCTGCTTGTGTTCCCTTCCAATCAGCATTGGCCTGGTCTTCTCACATACTTCTATATTTCCCTTTACTTTACTGTAATCCTGGTACCACTGACTTTATCTTCTCCCTCTCAAAGTGTGAGTTCAATTCTATCATATTATGATCACTGCTTCCTAAAGGTTCCTTTACTTTAAGCTCCCTAATCAAATCTGGTTCATTACACAGCACCCAATCCAGAATAGCTGATCCCCTAGTTGGCTGAATCAACCACAAGTTGTTCTACAAAGCCATCTTATAGGCATTCTACAAATTTTCTCTCTTGGTATCCAAAATCAGCCTGAACCTGATTTTTCCAATCTTCTTGCATATTGAAATCCCCATGACAGTTGTGACATTGCTCTATTGCCATGCATTCTCTATCTCCTTAACTTTTCACGCACTGACTTATCCCCCCCTTTTAATTAAATAAGTAGTGCAAAAAAGATAGTGTGTTAGTGTTCATAGATTCATTGTCCATTCAGAAATTTGATGGTAGAGGAGAAAAAGTTATTCCTGAATCATTGAGTTCATGCCTTCCAGCTCCTGTACCTCCACCCTGATGGTAGAAATGAGAAGAGAGCATGTCCTCTGTAGTGGAAGTCCTTAATGATGGATGCCGCCTTTTTGAGGCATCACTCCATGAAGATGTCCTGAATGCAGGGGAGGCCCGTGTCCATGATGGAGCTGACTGAGTTGATAAATTTCTGTAGCTTATTTCAATCCTGTGCATTACCCCCCACCAAACCAGTCCAGGATCCAGTTGCAGAGGGAGGTGCAGAGAGAGGTGCAGAGGCCCAGGTTTTGCAGCTTTCTGATCAGAACTATCAAAATCATTGTGTTTAATGCTGAGCGGTAATCAATAAACAGCAGTCTGATATAAGTATTAATATTGTCCAGGTGATCCAAGGCTGTATGAAAAGCCAGAAAGATTGCATCTGCTGTAGACCTATTGTGGCAATAAGGGCACAAAGCTTCTCACAATTCTCCAAATGAGGCCTCACCAATGCCTTAGAAAGCCTCAACATTACATTCTTGTTTTTATATTCTAGTCCTCTTGAAATGAATGCCAACATTGCAATTGACTTCCTCATCACTGACACAACCTGCAATTTAACCTTTCGAGAATCCAAAAGGACTTCCAAGTCTCTTTGCACCTCAGATTTTTGAATTTTCTCCCTGTTTAGAAAATAGTTTATGGTTTTACTCCTTCTACTAAAATGCACGAGCATACAGTTACTGACGTTGCATTCCATCTGCCACTTCTTTGCCCATTCTCCTAATCTGTCTAAGTCCTTCTGCAACCTCTGTGGTTCCTGCTTCCTCAACACTACCTGCTCCTCCACCTATCTTTGTATCATCCACAAACTTGTCCACAAAGCCACCAATTCCATCATCTAAATCATTGACATACAATGTAAAAAGAAATGGGCCTAACAATAACCCCTGCAGAACACCACTAGACACCGACAGCCAGTCAGAAAAGCCTCTGTTTATTCCCACTTTTCACCTCCCGACAACTAGTCAAAGCTCTATCCATGCTAGTATCTTTAATGTAGTATCCTATCTTGCTAAGCACTCTCATGTGCTACACCTTGCAAAGGCCTTCTGAAGATCCAAGTACACAACATAAGATTCTCCTTCTTCTATCCTGCTTATTATTTCGTCAAAGAATTCCAACAGATTTAGTCAGGCAAGATTCTCCCTTAAGGAAATTATGCTGACTTGGGCTTATTTTACCATGACCCTCCAGGTACCCCAAAATGTCATCCTTACAATCGATGTCAACAGTTTCCCAAACCACTGAGGTCAGGCCCTCTGGCCTATAATTCCTTCTCTTCTGCCTCCCTTCCTTCTTGAAGAGTGGAGTGACATTGCAATCTTGCAGTCCTCCAGAACCATTCCAGAATCTAAGGGTCCTTGCAAAATCATTGCTAATGCCTCCACAATCTCTTCAGCTTCCTCTTTCAGAACACAGGCATATAGTCCATCCAGTCCAAGTGACTTATCTATCTTCAGACCTTTTAGCTTCCCAACCACTTTCTCCCTGGTAATAGCAACTGCAGTCACTTCTATGCTCAAGCTTCCAGCATACTGCTAGCACCTTCCACAGTGAAGACTGATACAAAATACTTATTCAGATCCTCCGCCATTACCTTGTTCCCTATTACTACCTCTCCAGCAGTCTGATACCTACTCTGTGATGCCAGCAAAGTTGTACCTGCCAATCTCTAACTAAGCTACAAGATCATCTACTTTATTCTGTATGCAGCATACATTTAAATATAATACTTTCAGTCCTGTATCCATCACCCCTTTCAATTTTTCCCCCATTTTATACTTCAACTTATCCCACTGACTGCAATTTTAAGCTATCCTCTGCCAGTCCTTCCTCACAGTCTCACTACACACTGCATCTAGCTGTATACCAATGGCCCCATCCTCCTGTGAAATTAATTTAATCCCTCCTTAACAGCTCTGGCAAACCTGCCCACAGGGATATTGATCCCCCTTAGGTTCAGGTGTAACCAGTCCTTTTTGTACAGTTTATACCTTCCCCTGAAGAGATCCCAACGATCCAGAAATCTGAAATCCTGCCCCCTGCACCAGATCCTCAGCCATATACTCATCTGCCAAATCATCCTATTCTTACTCTCACTGCCACATGGCACAGGCAACAATCTAGAGATTTCTAGTACAGGGTTATGGTAAATAACACTTCCATAACTCAAAAACTCAATAGACAATAGACAATAGGTGCAGAAGTAGACCATTCAGCCCTTCGAGTCTACACCACCATTCTGAGATCATGGCTGATCATCTACTATCAATACCCTGCTCCTGCCTTGTCCCCATATCCCTTGATTCCCCTATCCATAAGATACCTATCTAGCTCCTTCTTGAAAGCATCCAGAGAATTGGCCTCCACTGCCTTCCGAAGCAGTGCATTCCACACCCCCACAACTCACTGGGAGAAGAAGTTTTTCCTTAACTCTGTCCTAAATGGCCTACCCCTTATTCTCAAACCATGCCCTCTGGTACTGGACTCTCCCAGCATCTGGAACATATTTCCTGCCTCTATCTTGTCCAATCCCTTAATAATCTTATATGTTGCAATCAGATCCCCTCTCAATCTCCTTAATTCCAGCGTGTACAAGCCCAGTCTCTCTAACCTCTCTGCATAAGACAGACCAGACATCCCAGGAATTAACCTCGTGAACCTACGCTGCACTTCCTCTACAGCCAGGATGTCCTTCCTTAACCCAGGAGACCAAAACTGTACACAATACTCCAGGTGTGGTCTCACCAGGGCCCTGTACAAATGCAAAATGATTTACTTGCTCTTGTACTCAATTCCCTTTGTAATATAGGCCAACATTTCATTAGCCTTCTTCACTGCCTGCTGCACTTGCTCATTCACCTTCAGTTACTGATGAACAAGGACTCCTAGATCTATTTGTATTTCTCCCTTACCTAACCCTACACCATTCAGATAATAATCTGCCTTCCTGTTCTTACTCCCAAAGTGGATAACCTCACATTTATTCACATTAAACGCCATCTGCCAAGTATCTGCCCACTCACCCAGCCTGTCCAGATCATCCTGAATTCTCCTAACATCCTCATCACATGTCACACTGCCACCCAGCTTAGTATCATCAGCAAACTTGCTGATGTTATTCTCAATGCGTTCATCTAACTCATTGGATATAGAGTATTCCAAAAAAAAGACATGAAGTTAATGTTATGTTTGAAGGCTCTTCTTCACAACCTTTCACAAGTGAAAAAAAGCTCAGTTATTTAAGCTTTACATTAATCACCTGGAGGAAGCAACAGAGCGTAAGATACCTTACTGCGCTGATGCCATGAAAAATAACTGAGAGAATGTATTCCGTTGAAAATATTTGAACTTTGCAAGAAGTTATAAAAAGACTGAGTGAAAGGGTGAAAACTTGGAAAACAGAGTTTACTGTGGAAGACTATGAGATCACCTGCACAAGAGACTCTTCAGATGATGGAGATGCAAAGCAACACACACAAAACGCTGGTAAAACTCAACAAGTCAGGCAGCATCTTTGGAGGGGAATAAACAACTGATGTTTCGGGCTAAGACCATTCATCAGGTCTCCATTTATTCCACTCCAGATATGTTGTCTGACCTCATGAGGTCACGTGTCTCAGTAAGAGAATTTAAAGGGAGACTATTATTGAAATGGAGAAAGATGGCAAGTGGGAATGCAAGATGAAAAAATCTGAAGTCACCCATGCTTAATAGAAGAATGCTTAATTAGTTGAATGGAATGAGACTACAAAATGTCACAGTGGAAAGGCACCTGAGGTTTCAATCTAATGAAACGTAACAAAGTTAGCATGCAGATATGGCAAGTAATGTGGAAGGCTATTGAAATATTTCTCATTATTGCGCAGGGTTATAGAAAGTAAAAGCAGGAAAGTGTTGAGGTAACTTTATAAGACACTAATGAGATCAGACTTGGAATATTTTAGTTTTGGCCTCCATATTAAAAAAGTACAGAGTAGATCCATCAGATAGATTTTGGGATGAAGGGCTTGATGCATGAAAAGAGTTCAGTAAGTTAGGCCTATGTTCCACTACACAATAATAAAAGGTATCTTTTTTTAAAATATACAGAATTATATTCACTGATCCGTTAAATGTCTCCAGAATTTTCTGCTTTTATTTCAGAATTCCAGCATCTACATTTCCTATGTGCTTCATGAACTAGATCAGCAATTATTTAAAGCATCGTGCATGCTTTACACTACAGAAAAGCCAGCACCAAAGAATGGGTTTTTTAGTAATCCAAATTGATTTATTTTAACTTAGAGAAGTCTTAGCTAAGTGGATTCTGCTAAAGACTGATTTAAATAAAATTTCCTTCTGGGGAGAGTTCTGTCAGCAAGTCTATCAGTATTGTGATGGGAGCTGGTGATAAACAGGAGGCAATTGGGCTAAACATAGTCAGATCTAGAGGAAATGGGGTTGATGAGTGGCCCAGCAGTGAACTGAGGTGGGAGTGGAACTGGCCAATAAGTGACGGCAGTTGATTCAGTGACCGTGTGAATACATGGTCAAAAATACATCAAAGGTGCAGGAACGTAAAGACACACAATCAACAGCTCAGTTCCTTCCCCTCTGCTGACAGATCACTGAAAGATCCATGAACTAATTTGATCTCTTTTTTCACTACTTTTTTTATTTTTAATGCATTACTTAATGTAACTTATAGTTATTTTTAATGTATTGCACGGTATTGCTGTGGCAAAACATCAAATTTCACGACATACGTCAATAATAATAAAACAGATTCTATTCCGTCATGATGCTGCCAGGAAGAGGAATAATTATCATTGTCTAGTGAATGAAGTTCCTGGCAGGGGCCAAATATTTAGAGGGAGGAACATTCTGTTGGTCCTCTCCCAATAGTTCAAATCACAAATGCACCTTGATCCTTGAGTGACAGGCTTTTATTTAAATGTGGGTATTATTTTACAGCAATATCATAATCAAAGTTGGCCTTCACTATCTCACTATTTAAAAGATAATGAAGTCATAATTACATATATTCTGGACCCCATCTTCATTGAATTGTGATTGGAATACATTGGCAACAGTAAGGACACAAGCTGGCAGGAGTACCAATCCACCAAACTATTTTTGCTATTTTTCTTGCAATTGTACAACTCTATTAGAGGAACAATAAAAAGAAATTAGATTAACCACGCTCATCATGATTAGGACGTGCTGGCTCACAAAACAACTTTTAAATTTATATAATATCAATGGTGCAGAATGCTAGTGTGTCCTGACAGCAATGGTAGGACATAGAACATAGAAACAGTACAGCCCAGGAATAGGCCCTTCGGCCCATAATGTTGTGCCAAACCAAATAAATTAGTAACCTGGTGGTGAACTAAACTAATCCCATATGACTACACAATGTCCATACCGTTCCATTCTCCTCACATTCATGTGCCAATCTAAATGTCTCTTAACAGTCCCTAATGCATCAGCTTCTACCACCACCCCAGGAAGCATTTTGCAGGTACCCACCACTCAGTGTGTGTAAAACACTTGTCCCTCACATCTCCTTTAAGGCATCTCCCTTTCACCTTAAAGACATGCACTCTAGTATTCACAGTTTCAAACCAGGGAGTCAAGTCTGTCTACTCTATCTTCGTCTCTCATAATCTTATATCAGATCTTACCTCAGCCTCTGCCGCTACAGAGAAAACAAGCTATGTTTGTCTAACCTCTTGTTATAGCACATGCTCTCTAATACAGGCAGCAGCATGGTAAACCCATTCTGCACCCTCTCCAAAGCACCAACATCCTTCCTATTTTAGGCAGTACTCCAGATGCAGCCTAAGTAGAGCTGCAACATAACCTCTTGGCTTTTGAACCCAATGCCTCAACTGATAAAGGCAAGCATGCCATATGCCTTCTTAACCACCCGATCAAGCTGTGTAGCCACTTTCAGAGAGCTGTGAACCTGGACCCCAAGATCTCTCTGATTATCAACACTGTTAAGCATTTTGTCCTCAACACTGTATTGTCTCATTACATTTGGCCCATCAAGATAAAACACATCAAATTTGTCCAGGTTAAACTTGGTCTGTCATTTCTCTGCCTATACCTGTAATTGATCTATATCCTGTTATATTCTTTGCCATTCTTCTAAGCTATTCACAACAACCACCAATCTTCATATCATCTAACCCACCCACCTAAATTTTCAAGGTCATTTACACATATTACAAACAGAGGTCCCAATACAGATCCCACTGGAACACCACTAGTCACAGACATCCAGATAGAGTAAGTCACTCCAACCACCATCCTCTGTCTTCTACAGGCAAGCCTGTTCTGAATTCAAACAGCATTGATCCTATGCACCTTAATATTCTGGATGAGATTCCCATGTCAAACACCTTATTAAAATCCATACAGACAACATCAACAGTTCTATCTTTATCAATCACCCTCGTCACCTTGTCAAATAACTCAATCAAGTTGGTAAGACAAACCTTGCCCCTCACAAATCCATGATGGCTCGCTGTAATAAGGCCATGGTTTTTCAAATACTGATTAAATCCTGTCCCTAAGAATTCTCTCCAGGAGCTTCCCTACCACTGACATGAGACTCACCAGTCCGTGGTTTTCAGGTTCACTTTTTGAACAATGGAAGAACTTTAACTAATCACCAGTCTCTCAGAACTCAGCTGCAACTGGAGAGGACAAAAGATATTGGTCAAGGCCCCAACAACTCATCACTTGCCTCTCTCAATAACCTGAGCTATATACCATCTGGCCCTGGAGACATCCACATTAATGTTCCTTTACATTGCCTCCTTTATTACATTGAAATGGCCTCACATACTAATACACTCAACACTGACCTCTCTATCCTCCAACTCCTACCCCTTGGTGATTACTGATGTGAAGTACTCATTAAGGACCTCACCCACATCCTTCACATCCAAGCAGATATTCTTCCCTTTACTACTGAGAGGTCCTTCTTTTCCCTGGTTATCCTCTTGCTTAGACCATAAGACCAAAAACTTAAGTGCAGAATTAAGCCATTCAGCCCATCAAGTTTTCTCCACCATTCCATCATGGCTGATCCCTGATCCCATTCCACCCTATACATCTTCCTTCTCGCCATATCCTTTGCTGCCCTGACCAATCAGGAAATAATCAACTTCTGCCTTAAGTACACCCATGGTCTTGGCCTCCACAGCAGTCTGTGGCACAGCATTCCAGACATTCCCTACTCTCTGTATAAAGAATTTTCTCCTTACCTCTGCTCTAAAGGGTCACCCATCAATTTTGAGGCTGTGCCCTCTAGTTCTAGATACCCCCACATCCTCTTCACATCCACCCTATATAGTCCTTTCAACATTCGTTAGGTTTCAATGAGATCCCCCCCACCCACTCTGTATTCTTCTAAATTCCAGTGAGCGCAAGCCCAAAGCCCCCAAACGCTCCTCATATGTTAACCCCTTCATTCCCAGAACCATCCTCATGAACCTCCTCTGGACCCTCTCCAATGACAACACATCCTTTCTGAGATATGGGGCCCAAAACTGTTGACAACACTCCAAGTGCGGCCTGACCAGTGTCTTACAAAGGCTCAGCAGTATCTCCTTGTTTTTATATTCTATTCCCCTTGAAATAAATGCCAACATTCGATTTTCCTTCTTTGCCACAGACTCTTGCCCAAGTCTTGCACAAGGACTCCTAAATCCCTCTGCACCTCTGATGTTTGAACCTTCTCCCCTTTTAGATAATAGTCTGCACTATTGTTCCTTTTACCAAAATGCATTATCACACATTTCCCAAAACTGTATTCCATCTGCCACTTTTTTGCCCGTTCTTCCAATTTGTCAAAGTCCTGGGGCTTCCTTAGCACTACCTATCCCTGCACCAAGTTTCGTATCATCCGCAGACTTTGCCCCAAAGCCATCAATTCCATTATCTAAATCACTGACAGACAATGTGAGAAGTAGCGGTCCGAATACTAATCCTAAGGAACACCACTAGTGACTGGCAGTTAATCAGAAAAGGCTCCTTTTATTTCCACTTGCTGCCTCCTGCCTGTCAGCCATTGTCTAATTGCCTGTGGTGTACTGTCTGTTATTTTGTGGTACTGATTTGTAACAGGGTAACACACTATGCAACATCCACATAAACAGGAGGTTTTGCACCTCAATCTCATACGTTTAGCAGGGCCAGCGATCATTTTCCCTAGACTTACACAGCTGACAGAACCTGTGGGTTACAAGAATATTCTCCAACTGCTCCTACACCCTAAAACCTGGTAGGTAATACGCCAACCTAGGGTCTCTTTCTCGGCCACATAGTCTCCTGTAGGTCCCTCTAACTCTCTCATCTCCTATCACTTTCACTCTGCCTGATTTTACCCTTCCCTGCTGAAAATCAGAGCTGGTCACAGTGCCACTGGTCTCTGCTGTGCCCTGTTAGTTCGCCCCCTCATGCAGTGTCCAAAGCGTGATACTTGTTGTTGAGGAGAAAATATGGACAGCAAAATATGTATATATAGGATGCAATTTATCAAGTACAGCTCGGCACTCAGTACTATCATCACCTCAATACTAATCAAAAAGCTTCAGGTCCTAGGCCTCAATACCTCCTGGTGCAGCTGGTTCCTCAATTCCCCCATTAGCAGACTCCAGTCAGTCTGGATTGCTAACATCTCCTCTGTGATGCACCATCAATAACTCACACTGAGACGTAAGGCGAGATATCGGCTTTTATTGACTGGAAGAAGGAACCAGGAGTGAGTGTCTATCATACTTTGTCCTGGAGACTGAGGCCGAGCGTCAGGCCTCAGATCGCCTTTATACAGGGGCCTGTGGGAGGAGCCACAGGAGCAGTCAGCAGGGGCGTGTCCCGACAGGCACATAGTTCACCACACTCTGCAATCTCCATCAGCATAGGTGCACCACAAGGCTGTGTGCTTCGCCCCCTGCTCTACTTGCTTTACACTTATGAGTGTGGCTAAGCACAGCTCCGGTGCCGTATTTAAGTTAGCTGGCATCACCACTGTCGTAGGCCAAATCAATCAGCATACAGGAGGGAGGCTGAAAATCTGGCTGAGTGGCACTACAACAACCTCTTACTCAATGTCAGCAAAGTGAAGGATCTGATTACTGACCTCAGGAGCAGGAAACCAAAAGCCTGTGATACAATACTCATCGGAGGATCATGGGTGGAGAACTGAGCAACATTAAACTCCTTGGTGTTATCATTTCAATGGATCTACCTCCTTAGGAGTTTGAGATGATTTAGCATTACATCTAAAACTTTGACAAACCTATAGCTGTGTGTTGTAGACTATACTGACTGGCTGAGTCACAGCCTGGTGTGGAAACACCAATAGCCTTGAATGGAAAATCCTACAAAAGGTAGTATATACAACACATTCCATTATGGGTAAAGGCCTCCCCATCGTTGAGGATATCTACCTAGAATGTTGTCACAGGAAAACAGCATCCATCATCAGGGACCCCCACCATCCAGGTCATGCTCTCATCTCGCTGCTGTCATTAGGAAGGAGATACAGGAACCTCAGGACTCACACCACCAGGTTCAGGAACAGTTATTACCCCTCAATCATCAGAATCTTGAAACAAAGGGGATAACTTCACTGCACTTCACTTGCCCCATCACTGAAACGTTCCCACAACCTATGGACTAACTTTCAAAGACTCTTTATCCCATGTTCTCGGTTGTATTGATTGTTTATTCATTAATATTATTTCATTTTTGCATTCTCACAGCTTGTTCGCTTTTGCAGATTGATTGAACACCCATTCAGTGCAGTCTTACATTAAATCTATTATGGTTACTATTTCATTATGGATCTATTGAGTCCACAGGAAAATGAATCTCAGGGCTGTATATTGTAACATATGTACTTTGAAAATATGTTTACTTTAAACTTTCAACTTTGTCACAAGGGAACTCTGAATTGATTGTTTAGTCCCCTTACTTCTTCTGATGGTCACCCATTTAGTGCCTGAAGCCTGCACTCTGGGTGTGATTGTCTCAGGAAAATTTTTATTTATGAGGCTTTCAGCCTCCCAGAATGTCCTGAGTACATCCAGCTCCAGCTCCAGTTCCTTTACCTTGTCAGTCAGAAGCTGAAGTCGAGTGTACTTTGTGAAGATGTAGTCATCAGAAAGACTGTTAGGTACCGTAAATCTCACATCTCACAGGAGGAGCATTCCACCCCCTTAACCATCTTGCCTACATTGAACTAGGGACTTACAGACAACAGAGAAAAGCTTATGTGTTCTGACCCGTGTCTTCTCTTTGAACCCTTTGAGTTTGGCATCAACTAGGTCACTTACTCAGCCTCTTCCCACCAAGCTTGTTTGACTCCAACTTCTCAAGCCCAAGTTCCACAATCAAAACAAATGAAAACAAAATTAATCAACACCCTTAGCCTTTGCTTGTTCTTACTAAAGCCTGTTGAGCTAAAGCCTGACCACTCTAACACTGGCCCACTCCAACAAAGGCTGTTCTGCTTACACCACCCTTCTTTCTATTGGCTCAAATAAAGCTGACTCCCAATGGGATTTCTCCTTTCCAAGAAAGAACAAGTGGCTCCAGCCATGTAATGATATTAAATAATGATATTATATGATATGATATTAAGAAGGGTCAGTACTGGACCCATATATAGGGGATATAGCTGGGACAGTATTTTGGACACAGCAACCATAGCTGTATAAGTATCAAGGTAGTTGAAGAATGGAATAAGATTGCTCTGAAAATTAAGGTCCTAGATTGAAAGAAGACTGATTTCAATATTCTAAGGTAAGGTCCAGAAAAGCGGACTGTGAGAAGATAACTGCAGACACGTTTGCACTGGATAACTGAAAGTTGTTCAAAGTGTGAGGGTCAACAAAGCATGAAAGGTGTAGATTGCAATCCAAAGAAGCCTGGAGGCATACTGTATACCAGGTACAAAGAACTTAAAATGGGGAGGTGTAGACAATGCACAGATTTACTGAAAAAAGAGGGGGCACACAAATCCAAAGCATATTACTGCTTAAATGCACTGAGCAGGGTCATAACCAGTGAAAAGATAGGCCCATTCAGAATCAAAATGATCATCTGTGCATGGAGTCAGAAAATATAGCTAAGACCTTAAATGAATACTTCTCACTTGCATTTACTAAAGAGAAGGACATTGTAGTTAGAGAATTCAGGCTAGTGAAATTCTAGAACACGTTATCATTAAATAGAAGGCTTGGTGAGTTTAAACTTGTATTAAGGCTCAGAGACGGAAAAGATCTAACCCATACTGCTTTGGGAGGCAAGCGAAGCATTTCCTGGGGCCATAACAGAGATATTCAACTCATCACTAACCACAGGAGAGGTGCAAGCTGATTGGAGGAAAACAATTGTTCTATATTTTTTTCAAAAAGGGCAGAAAGGATAAGCTGAGTAATCGCAATCTAACATTGACTTTGGAAGTTATGAAAAAAAAAACAAGAGACAGAAGCCCATGATTATTGGTATATCACAAAGACCCTTACTGTTATGTATCTTAGTAACTGGGATATGAATTTAGGAATCATGATTAATTAGCTTGCAAACAATATCATCCCTTAGGCGAGGATGGTTCAGAAAATTAATTTACATGGAATCCACAATCAGTTGATAAACTGGATACAAAATTGGCTTGTTCACAAAAGACTGAGGCTAGAGGTGGAGGGATGTTCTTTACTGACTGGAGCTGTTTCGCAAGGACATGATGCTCCCCAAGGGACTTCTGTAATGAGTAATATTACAGAAATCAAATAATTGATTTGTTGGTGGTCTGATTAATAAGTTTGCAGATTAGCTAGAAGTCAGCATTGCTATGGTAGTGAGGAAGCTTGTGAAAGGATAGAGGATCACTGGAAATTCAGGTGGGGAGGGGGAGGAAAGGCAAACAGAGTTTAATCCAGACAAATACGATGTGTTGCATTTTGGAAGGCTAAGAGGAAAGTATACAGTAACTGGTCAGGTCCTCAGTAGCACTGGTGTACAAAAGGATCTTGGGATGTAAGTCCATAGCTCACTGAAAATAAGCAACATGTGTTGATAGTGTGGTAAATTGATATTTTTTTTATTTATTGGTGGACACAGTGCAGAACTGGCCCTTCCAGCCTAATGAGTGAAAACAGCCAGCAGCCCACCTGTTTAACGCTAGCCTAATCACGGAACAATATGCAATGCCCAATTAACCAATTAACTCATGTCTTTGGACTGTGGCAGGAAACCAGAGCACCTGCAGAAAACCTACATGGGTCATGGGGAGGACGTACCTTACAAATGGTGTTAGAATTCGGTTCCGAACTCCAGAACAGCCAGAGTTGGAATGGTGTCACCCTAACCGCTATACAATCGTGGCACCCATAAAGAAGACACTTTTCAGCCATCAGGCCATTGAGTATACACTAGGTGGTCACTTTATTAAGTATACCTGCTTTTCCCAGGGCCGAATTGGTTGCCACAACAGGACACAGGTTTAAGGTGCTAAGGAGCAAGTACAGAGAAGATGTAAGGAGTAAGTTTTTTACTCAGAGAGTCGTGAGTGTGTGGAATGGGCTGCGGGCAACGGTGATGGAGGCAGATACAATAGGGTCTTTTAAGAGACTTTTGAATAGGTACCTGGAGCTTAGAAAAATAGAGGGCTATAGGTAAGCCTAGTTATTTCTAAGGTAGAGACATGTTCGGCACAACTTTGTGGGCCGAAGCACTTGTATTGTGTTGTAGGTTTTCTATGTTTCTATAAATACAAATATCTAATCAGCCAATCATGCGGCAGCAACTCAATGCATAAAGCATGCAAACATGGTCAAGCGGTTCAGTTGTTGTTCAGTCTGAACATCAGAATGGGGAACAAATGTGATCTAAGTGACTCTGACCATGGAATGATTGTTTGGGTCAGATGGGACATTTTGAGTATTTCAAGAACTGCTGATCTCCTGGGATTTTCACAGCAGACTCTAGAGTTTACAGAGAATGATATGAAAAACAAAAAAAGAATACAGTGAGCCGCAATTCTGTGGGCAAAAAGTGCCTTGCTAATGAGAGATCAAAAGAGAATGACAAGACTGGTCCAAGCTGACAGGAAGGTGACAGTAACTCTAAATAACCACACATTACAACAGTGGTGGGCAGAATAGCATCTCTGAAAGCAGAATACATCCAGTCTTGAAATGGATAGGCTACAGCAGCAGAATACCACAAAGATGTACTTATTGGCCACTACATGTGTTACAAGGGGGCGTTGGGGGCGGACCCAAGTACAGGACACAGACACAGAGGTAGTATAAACAGAACAGTGTTTATTGATAGTTACTAGGAAGGCCAGAGAGCAAGGACAAAAATGTCAGCATGGACATAAACGTTGGATAACAAACTAGTAAACCATTGACTAGGACTTGGACTCGGACTTGACTCGGAACTTGGAGCTTGACTTGGGCTCGGAACTTGGATCTTTTCTTGGACACGGGATTTGGATCTTGCCTTGGACTCGGAACTTGGACCTTGACTACGAAACCTGGACTTGGACTGGACTTGGGCAATGAAAAGCCAGAACACCCAACTCAGAGTAGCGGCAAACGGCCAGACCTACTCAGCTGGAAGGACTAGGACAACAGGCTCTCAACTCGACCCAGGAACTGAACACGGCAGGCTCACAACTCAACCCAGTCTCAGCCAGCCATGAAAATGACAGAATTTGTATCTTCCTCGGAGTAGCGGCAAAACAGCCAGCAACTCAGCTGGACACAAAAATGACTGAATTCACTAAGCGGCCATGGCACTGAAGCAACTGGAGTCCACGATTCTCGGCAGCCCCAGGACAAGCATAGGCACCTTGCTGAGATGACTGGTTACCAGTGACGAACTTCTGATGATGGTCCAGCCCTGAATAGCTGTCCCAGGATCCTTTTAAGCAGCCGGTTCAAAATGAGGATCAAGTAGGTGCCTTAATCAATGCGCCCAACAGAACACGGAGAAAAAGAAATAACTGGGATGAGGAATCCACGGACTGGACCATGACAACATGAGGTAACTAATAAAGTGGCCACTGTTTATTAAAGTTGATATGTCATGTTACAGTTGCATATAATATTGGTTTGGCCTCACTGGGAATATTCTGATCTCCACTCTTCAGGAGGTTTTGGGAAAGTTGCAGTGGGACACCAAGACATTGTCTGGAGTGTATCAGCTCTAAGGTGAGGTTGAACAAACTTAGATTATTTTCTGAGGATTGTCAGAGGCTGGGGTGTGACTTCATGGAAGTATATAAAATTATGGGAGGTAGAGGTAACGTCTCTCAAACTCATTTTCCCAGGGTGAAAATGTCAAAACTAGAGAACATAGATTTATAGTGAAAGTGAAGGGGAAAGGTTAAATCTGAGGTGCAAGGCAGGTTTTACTTTTACATAGGAAGTGGTGGGTGGCTGGAATGATAGCAACACTCATGCACTCATGCAGACAGATACATGAACAACTATGAAACAAAAAAAATGTGGTCCATGCACAGGTAGATGGGAGTAATTTAAATTGTTATGTTTATCATGGTGGGCCCGAGAACCTTTTCCAGTGCTGTACTGTTCTATGATCTAAATGGCATTAAGATTGATGATGTTGTTGATAGTGAAGAGGATAATAATAGACTACAAGATGATGTTTTTCAACTGGTAAAATGGGCAGAACAATAGCTGATGGGATTTAATCCTGATAAGAGCAAGATGAAACATGTGTGGAAGAATAATTCCAGGAAGGTACTTGATAATGGACAGGATGGATGAAAAGGCCTGTTTCTTGCTGTATGACTCTATGACTCTAGGAATTATAGGTCTAATGCTAGCCCAATTAACATCTGCATCACTGCTGGACTCAACACTGAGGTGAGGACCTTTTCCCCTATTCACTCAGTTTTACACCAGCCTGCAGAGCACAATTCAGTTCACTTGAATGGAGTCAACGAGAATAATTGAGAGGGTGTTTTCTCTTTCTTTTACTTAACCATCATGATCTTAATTAATTACTAATATATAAATTTAAGTAAATATATTTTGAATATTTTATAGGTTTTATTCTTTAAATCTCTTTGAGCAATTATTAATTGTTCTGAATGTTAGAGGCAACTCAAATTTTTCAAAGGCCTTTGACAGTAGTCAACTGTCAAAAGATGATGAAAACAATCAAGAGCAAGATATCAAAGTCGGCTACTTGAAGGCTTCCCTCTACTTTAAAGAGTCTTCCTCAGAATGAAGAGCTTATAGTTTTCAATGCAGAGTTTGGGAAAAGGATATACAAAAAGGAAAGCTATATGGGGATAACTTAATACAGATCAGAAGATAATGAGCATCTGACTACCGGGTAGTAGTGAAGCACTTAGTTGAAAGCGTGATTAATATTTGAAAGTAAAGAACTATGAGAAGAAGGTTGAGAAGTGGAACTAGCTGGTTTGCTCTTAGAACTGGCTGGGGTGGAATTGACTAAACATCTTCCATCTATACTGTGGTGTGTTTGTCTGTGATTGGTGAAACCTGTTTCCTGGTCTCAGAATACAGTTTATACCTTACTTATGTTCTTTGAATGGGCATATGATTCTATTGTGAAAGACAGAAAAACAAAAGGAGCAATATCATCCCAGTTGGAAATTCATTTCTGAAAAAACAAGACTAATGTGACATGTGGTCCATTATTTTTCCCACTGCCAGCCCCCTATAACTAAACCCCATGACCCATTCTCCTCTCTCCAGTATCGCCACTCCCACCATTTCACCCAGAGCTTATTTCAAATATTATATCTGTTTCTCATCTGTTATCACATATTTCTATTTTCTTATAGAATGGTTTCAGCCCTTTCCTTAGTTATGAAAATGAACATAAAATAACAAACTTATGGGCCATGACCCAGACAGCAACATGACTATCACTATGCTCTCCTCTCTATGCATAAAAAATTCTCATCTGTATGTTAAAATTAAGGGATCATTAAAAAAATTACTTCTTAAAGTCTCTACTTGTATATTTTTCACTCTCAATGACTACAGAAATGACTTTGTGATATAGGCAAAGATTATATTGCTGCACTACAGAATTTATGTGATTCCCTCTGACAGCACAGTAAACTATAGCAATGTCATAAGTGTATCACATCTGTTTTAAAACTTAAATTGCAGAAGAATTCTAGAAAAAGCACCTTCTTCATATAGAAGTTGTATTCCAATATAACTTTATGATTGAAACTTTAGTATAACAATTCCCTTCCCCAGGTTCAGTGCAGAATGGTTAATTGAGCAATGCAACAAAATTCATGTTTCCATTAAAATGATGGTTGTCAAACTTGCATTATACTTCCCACAAAGGAGATATTGAATCTCAGTTCTTTACTTCACATGCTAATTTATCTTTTGCATGCAAGGTGCACCTGATTAACATTTAAATGATGCGCAAAGCCTTAAAATTATGTCTCTATCCCTCATGTCTTTTGTACTATTGTTAGGAATTTTTTGACGGCTTTGTTGCAGCTTGTGAATCAAGATGACACAAAGTTGCTCAGTTACACACTGGAATAATTTTCTTTTGTCAGAAGCAGGCCAAATACCCTGAGAAAATGTTTCAAGATCCTCCCCCCCTTTTATTCGAGCTTGTGCCCCCTTTCTTTTCCAGTCCTAATGAAGGGTTTTGGCCTAAAATATCCACTGTTTATTCCCCTCCATAGATTCTGTCGGAACTGCTGAGTTCCTGCAGTGCTGCGTGTCCAATATTTGTAGTTCCTGACAGAAGAAAGCATTTAAAAGTTATACAAATTTACAGTATGTGTCTCAAGTCACATATAGGCCGGAATAAGTAAAGATGGCAGATTTCTTTCCTTGAGGTATGTTAATGTTCACACTATCTCAGAGGTTAGTCCACCATCTTAGTCATTACTTGCAAGGAGTCAAGTTCTTCTAAATATGTTTATGAGATCTATCACTCCACATATCCAATCAACATGGCACCAAGCTGTGGTCTCCATCAAGGTTGAGGCTTAGTCGTAATTGTTTTTGAGGATTGTATGCATGCTTTTGGGGATAGAGAGGGGAGTTAGGGGTCAGGTTAGGATTTAGGGACAGATAGTGGAGAGTTAGGGGTCAGATTAGGATTTAGGGACAGATAGTGGAGAGTTAGGGGTCAGATTAGGATTTAGGGACAGATAGTGGAGAGTTAGGGGTCAGATTAGGATTTAGGGACAGATAGTGGAGAGTTAGGGGTCAGGTTAGGATTTAGGGACAGATAGTGGAGAGTTAGGGGTCAGATTAGGATTTAGGGACAGATAGTGGAGAGTTAGGGGGTCAGATTAGGATTTAGGGACAGATAGTGGAGAGTTAGGGGTCAGATTAGGATTTAGGGACAGATAGTGGAGAGTTAGGAGTCAGATTAGGGTTTAGGGACAGATAGTGGAGAGTTAGGGGTCAGGTTAGGATTTAGGGACAGATAGTGGAGAGTTAGGGGTCAGATTAGGATTTAGGGACAGATAGTGGAGAGTTAGGGGTCAGATTAGGATTTAGGGACAGATAGTGGAGAGTTAGGGGTCAGATTAGGATTTAGGGACAGATAGTGGAGAGTTAGGAGTCAGATTAGGATTTAGGGACAGATGGTGGAGAGTTAGGGGTGAGATTAGGATTTAGGGACAGATAGTGGAGAGTTAGGGGTCAGAACAAATTCTAGACCACATTCCACCAGCGAAAGCCAGCGATGCAGATGTGTGATGAAGGACGTTTGTGGACAGATGTTGGGCTGGTTAGCACTGTGAATGAAGACCAGTGAGGGCAAAGGCTGATGGCCCGCCACGTCACCGAGTATTCCCAGCTCGCAGGTCACAGCATCAGAGATCCATACAGGCAGGAGACACGAATGGCAGTGACCCCCCCAGGGACATGAGCTGCCGAGTCCAGAGTTTGAGGCTGGGGTCAGGGTGCCACCATCAGTGAGTCCAGACTTTGTGGCTGGAGTTTGGACTCCTGTCATCAGCGAGTCCTGGGTTCAATACTAAAGATTGGTGCCCAAAAGTCAAACAGAATTCCAGAAGTCAAGGCCTAACGTCAGCGAGTCCAAGGGTCCATTGGAGACTCTGAGGTGGCCTGTCCTGTGGGTTTGAGGACTGTCTTTGTGAATATGTGGGTGGGTGGTGAAGAGGAAGAGAGCTCATCTTGCTTTTGTTGTTTCGTTGCTGTTGGTTGGTGTTGTTTGTGTTGCTCTGTTGAACATTGTGGGCAAGAGTGACGGCACTTGCAAGCTGCCTACAGCACATCCTCAGGCTATGTTGTCTTCAAGTACAAATGACACATTCCACTGCATGTTTCGATGTACATGTGACAAAGAAATGAATCTGAAAATCCCACTTTACGGATTTTACTATGCTAGTGCTGCTGCAAAGAAAAACTAGGCCTGTAGCAAAATTCCTTTGGGAGAGTCAAGAAACATGTTGTGATATTAAGAGGTCAGGCTTCAAAATTGAAAGCAAGATTGTTTCAGCCGACCCAAACTGACACACACAGCTAATCACTGATGGTGACTATGTCTTGACCCTATCAAGATACCACGAAAACATGTGAATGTCAGAAAGAGGAGGAGGAGGTCATTCATCCCCTCAGGTTTCAGCCACTATTCTTCAATATCATGACTTATACTCTCTCCCAACACTATTTCCCCACCATATCTCAAATCCTTTGATCTCCCAAACATTTAGAAACCAATCAATCTCTGTTGAGAATGCAATGAATTACGGAGTTGTCACAGCTTCTAACTCAAAAGAATCGCCATAGAGAATATTTCTCCTCTTTTCAATCCTCAATAGACCATCTCTATACCTGAGGCTCCTGAGCTAGAGAAAGCATTTTCTCTGCATCTGCTGAGAATTTTGTATATTTCACTATTAGGCAGAAGGTACAGAAGCCAAAGTCCCATCACACCAGGTTCAAAAATAGCTACTCACTTCAATCATTCAGTTCTTGAACTGATTTGCACAACCCTAATCACTGCCTCAATACAGTGACACAAAAACTACTTTGATCACTTTCATTGCATAAACGTCTTTTGTCTGCTTGTGTATGGTGGCATAGTGATTAGTGTGATCGCTTTACAGCACCAGCAACCACCAATCAGGGTTCAATTCCAGTCATTGTCAGTAAGGAGATTTACATTCTTGCCACGACCGCTTGGGTTTCCTCCGGGTGCTCTGGTTTCCTCCCACATTCCAAAGACATGCAGTTTGAGTTAGGATTACTTAGTTGTAGGCTGCCTCAGCACAATCCTCACTGATCTGAGTTGATGTAAATGACACATTTTACTGTATGTTGCAATGCTTCGAAGTAATATGACAAATAAAGCTAATCTTTGAGCTCTTTCTTGTAAAAACTACATATATTATGTTTAAATTATGTTTTTTTTTCATGCATCTTATGTTATGAGCCTGGGATGCTACTGCAAGTAAGTTTTTCATTGTATCTCTGCATGCATGTAATTGTGCATATCACATTAAACTTGACTTTGACTTTGAAGTATATTGACTTCAGATAACCTGAGCAAAATGTACATGATCTTCCAGAAGTAGTACTATATCATTAAAACTCTTTATAATTGTAGTGTGGCATAATAATAGACTCTGTGCTGAGCATCTTACAATGCTCCCTCTATTTTGATCTTCTGAGTTGCTCAAATGGCTTTTGATCTTTAACCATGAGTTACCTATTTGCATTTCTTCACCCAAAGCCATATACATATTCTACAATGCATTGCTATTTCATGCTGCATTCCAATAACATTATGGGCTGAAATTTTATACCCAGAATTTACAACATGCCTGGTAACAAATGGGTGATCCTCATTTTTGAATTGATTTTCCTCCAATACTCTATAATAAATTTAGCATTCCAAGTCGTTGAGAGAAATGCAGTACACAGCATGGGATGGTTTGGTTCAGTATGCCTCAGGGAACAGTGAGCCCTGGCTGTTCCTCTTTCCATATGCAAGATCCAGTGCACAGTCCCTTCATCAAAAGGTAGGCTATTAGAGATTAGACGAACTGGAAATAATGGGATGATAGAACAGGATAACAGACAGGAGAAAATTGGGTACCACACAAGGCAGAAGAAAACTAAAAGAACTGATGAGGGCACAAGTGAAAGAGGACATCACCACTCAAATGACCAGGAGCTATTGCCTCTCCACTAAACCGCCTAGGAGCACATGTACACTGTCCCGCATTTTTACTGAATAATACCATTGCATATCAAACATTAGTGCACACCTCGAGTATTATATAGGACAATCTTCTTAGGCGCACAGATCGAGGTTCAGTTACTTGCAGATTAGTTCTGTGAATTCTGAAATAGTTAATGAGGCTTATGTGGGAACTTCTGAATCCGTAACAAATGAAGTAAATGCTTGCTGGTATGATAGGCAAGTGGGTAGTTTGTGAGATGGTCCATTTGTTCCAGCACTTATGCATTGCCTCAAGGTTTTTAATATTACTCCTTCTCCACTTTGAGTGGCATGGGCCAGAGGTTTGCATCCTCAGTGAGGATGTTGCATTGTTTTAAGGAGGTTTGAGAATATTGAACATGCAAGTACAGCACAGGGACAAGTCATCAAACTAAATCTCCTCTGCCTACACATGATCCATATCCCTCCATTTCCTGCAAAGCCTTTTAAAAGCCACTTTCTAATCTGCTTCCACCACCCCGTCAGCACCCCATTTCAGGCACCACCACTCTCTGTAAAAGCTTGTTCCATACATCTCCTTTCGACTTCCCCCAGTCTTTGACTATTTGACATTTCTACCTTGAGAAAAGATTTCAACTGTCTACTCTATTTATGCTTCTCATAAATTTATAAATTTCTGTCCGGTCTGCCCTCAGCCTCCAAAACTCCAGAGAAAACAACTTTGTCTGTTCAACCTCTCCTTGAGGCTCATACCTTCTAATCCAGTCAGCATCCTGATAAACCTCTTCTGTACCCTTTCCAAAGCCTCCACATCCTTCTTGTAATACACACAGTACTCATAGTTTTATAAAGCTGCAGTCTGATTTCATTACTATTATAGACAGCACCCAGACCAATTAAGGGAAGTATGCTGTACTCTTTCTTTACTGCCCTGTCTACATGCATGGTCACTTTCAGGGATTTGTGAACTTGGATCCCATGATACATCAATGATGTTAATGATCCCATCATTAACTATATACTGTACTTTCCCCTTACAATTGTTCTCCCAAAGTGAAATATCTCACACTTGCTATCTGCCATTTTTCTGACCATATCTGTAACTGATCCACAGTGCATCCTGATGTATTCTTTGACAACCTTCTTCACTGTCGCAATTCCAACAATCTTTGCATTGTTTGCAAAGTTTGCTAATCTATCCATCCACATTTTCATGCATGTCATTTGTATATTTCACAAGCAGAGATTGATCCCTGTGAAGCACTACTGTCATGGCCCTGTCAGGAAATGTAGAGGAGGATTGTCAGAAACTCAGAGTAGCAGAGACAATTTGGTGGTGAGCGATAACTTCAATAACAAACCACAAGGAGCCAATAAACAAGAGAGAACTGATACTTAACACAACAACAGGGTAACTGAAGACTAGAAGCAACTGGTTGAGACCACTGGTTTGATGAGTGGAAAAGAACTATGGATGAGAGCTGGGTTTAAATAGGCTGCAGGCAATGAGTTGGAAATGAGTGGCAGGTGACTCCTACATGTCTGACAGGAACCACCCCCCCACCGCCACCACACATCCCAGAGCCAACACCCAAAGGGCAGGACAATCCAAATGGATCCTGTGGAACTCCTCAATGTGTGACTGATGCAAGAAGAAACTGGACAGCACCAAAGACCATTCCTCCGGGCCATACCCTTCCCAGTTGTGGTAAACTATGTATACCTGTCTGGACACTCCCCTCTGCTGACTGCTCCTGTGGCTCCTCCCACAGACCCCTGTATAAAGGCGATTGGGGCACTGCTCCTCCCTCAGTCTCCGAGATGTCGTGCTCCATTTTCACTGTTAATAAAAGCCTATCGTTCACTTCCAGTCTCCTAGAGTTATTGATGGTGCATCACCGGTCAACCAGGTGCTGCACCCCCATCCACGACAATGTGAATCCATCAGCCTCCATACTGTGTACACGAACCACATTCCACCATCCATAGATCCAGAGGTGCAGGTTCAGGTTGATTGAGTAGTTCATGGTCAATGGGGTTGAGGTAGGAAATGTGGAAGGTAGGTGTACTCCTGAGGGACGGTGACAGCAGTACATGGATTGATGCAATGGGTGATTTTGGAGGGACCAATGAACTGGTTCAAGAATTTACAGAAGTCAATGCGCAGGGGCAGATCTTGGCTGGCTGGGTGCAGCGGCAGTTGTCCTAAAATAGCTCTCCAGACCCTCTTCCAAGCATGCTACCAGCAGTGAATGAGGATTTTGGTGGTTGGGACCTCCACCGGTGGCTCCAGCACAGGGAACAACAGAAGATGGTAGTCATGAAGCACTTCAATAGGTAACGTACCCATGGCAAAGGAGGTGTGAAGGTGTGAAGGAGGTGTGTTGGATTGTTCTGCCCAGAGCAGATACTTCTTCCATGTGGAAGGGTTAGAGGCAACACAGCATCGCAGAAACTTCTCCACTTGCTAATTGACTCTTTCTGACTGATCGCTGGTCTACAGATGATAGCCAGAGGACAAGATCACTGAGGTGTGAAGGATGGAGTAGAAGGCTCACCAGAAGAGGGAGGAAAACGGTGGATCCTGATCTAACACAATGTCCTCGGAGAACCCATGGAGATGTACTCCAGCTGCATACAACACTCCTTCGGTCGACATCTTCTGGATAGATCACGAAACCATTTGTTTCACTTTTTTACGTTAGCTTTTCATCTTAAATGTGATTCTGAAACTGATGGAGCCTGTGATTTGCAGTTCAGAGATTGTCTGGGTGCTTCAGCGCTCTATGGTGTCCAAGAGGACTCCGAGACGCAGAGCGCCGGAACCTCGTGGCAAGAAGTCTGTGGGATGGGCTGCAAGCCGATGTTTGACTCCATTTTGCCAATTAAAACTTCCGTTGTTCGCCAATTAAAGCAACGAGTGAGATTGAATCATCGAGGCAAGTGTGGAAGGAGCGCCAAATGCCTGCCTTTTTATCACTGGAGCATCGCTCTGCTTTTGGACAGGGGTGACTGTCTTTTGATCGCTGGTGGGATCACACGCTTCCAAAGGATAGGCCTGCCACTGTGCCCGAAGAACAATGCCCAGGTTTTCTGTAACTTGGATATAGACTTGGACTACAGATGTTTTCTCAGTCTTATTGTTTTTTTGTATTCTGTGTTTTTCATCCAGTCTTTCTCATTTTTTTGTGTGTGCAGGGTAGGTGTATTTGGGGGGGGGGGGGGTTGATGTGCCTGTTACGTTTTTATTTGTTTTTTGTGCAGGGAGGAGGGATTTGGGAGTTGATGATCGTGCTGTCATTCTTTTCTTTCTTGGTTCGTCGCTATCTGGAGAAGGAGAATTTCAGAGTTGTATATTTTGATAATGAATGAACCTTTGTACATTTTTTGTACCTTTACAGGTTGGGGAACGAGGTCTGCAATCTCAGTTGCTGATGGATGTTTGGGACGAGCAACGAAATGGGCTGCGTTGGAGAACCAGACCAACACTATCACATCAGAAGGTGGCAAATCAGTGATGAAATCCATGGTAATGTGGGCCCGTGAGAATTGAGGGACCAGTAGGGGCTGAAGGAGCTCAGAGGGCCACTGTTTGGAGGAACTGGACTGGGCACATTGAGGGCAGGCAGTATCAAACCGACATACATCTGTCAACATGGTGGGCCACCAGAACCAACATCACAGAAAATCCAGGATATACCACATGCCTGGGTGGCCAGAGAAGGGTGATGAATGGGCCAACTGGAGTGCCTCAGGGCACACATCTTGGGCATACACATGCAGCTGTCAGGTGTGTCAGTCAGAGCAGGCTCGTGCAGATCTGGTTCTCAAGATCCCAGACAAACAGGTCAAGGATCTGCACGGATGGAATGATGGGTTGAGGGCTGATCTCCATTTCAGCTAGCCTGAACTGCATAGAAACATAGAAACATAGAAAATAGGTGCAGGAGTAGGCCATTTGGCCCTTCGAGCCTGCACCGCCATTCAGTATGATCATGGCTGATCATCCAACTCAGAACCCTGTACCTGCTTTCTCTCCATACCCCCTGATCCCTTTAGCCACATGGGCCATATCTAACTTCCTCTTAAATATAGCCAATGAACCGGCCTCAACTGTTTCCTGTGGCAGAGAATTCCACAGATTCACCACTCTGTGTGAAGAAGTTTTTCCTCATCTCGGTCCTAAAAGGCTTCCCCTTTATCCTTAAACTGTGACCCCTCGTTCTGGACTTCCCCAACATTGGAAACAATCTTCCTGCATTTAGCCTGTCCAGTCCCTTTAGAATTTTATACGTTTCAATAAGATTCCCCCTCAATCTTCTAAATTCCAGTGAGTATAAGTCTAGTCGATCCAGTCTTTCTTCATATAAAAATCCTGCTATCCCAGGAATCAATCTGGTGAACCTTCTTTGTACTCCCTCTATGGCAAGAATGTCTTTCCTCAGATTAGGGGACCAAAACTGCACACAATACTCTAGGTACGGTCTCACCAAGGCCTTGTACAACTGCAGTAGAACTTCCCTGCTTCTGTACTCGAATCCTTTTGCTATGAATACCAACATACCATTTGCCTTTTTCACCGCCTGCTGTACCTGCATGCCCACCTTCAATGACTGGTGTACAATGACCTCCCCTTTTCCTAATCGGCCACCATTCAGATAATAATCTGTTTTCCTGTTCTTGCAACCAACGTGGTTAACCTCACATTTATCCACATTAAATTGCACCTGCCATGAACTTGTCCACTCACCTAACCTATCCAAGTCACCCTGCATCCTCTTAGCATCCTCCTCACAGCTAACACCGCCGCCCAGCTTCATGTCATCCACAAACTTGGAGATGCTGCATTTAATTCCCTCATCTAAATCATTAATATATATTGTAAACAACTGGGGTCCCAGCACTGAGCCTTGCGGTACCCCACTAGTCACTGCCTGCCATTCTGATAAGGTCCCGTTTACTCCCACTCTTTGCTTCCTGTCTGCCAACCAATTCTCTATCCACATCAATACCGTACCCCCAACACCGTGTGCTCTAAGTTTGCACACTAACCTCCTGTGTGGGACCTTGTCAAAAGCCTTTTGAAAATCAAAATATACCACATCCACTGGCTCTCCCCATCCACTCTACTAGTTACATATTCAAAAAATTCTATACGATTCATCAGACATGATTTTCCTTTCACAAATCCATGCTGACTTTGTCCAATGATTTCACCTCTTTCCAAATGTGCTGTTATCACATCTTTGATAACCGACTCTTAGCATTTTTCCCACTACCGATGTCAGACTCATTGGTCTATAATTCCCCATTTTTTCTCTCCCTCCTTTTTTAAAAAGTGGAGTTACATTAGCCACCGTCCAACCCTCAGGAACTAATCCATAATCTAAGGAGTTTTGAAAAATTATCAGTAATGCATCCACTTAGTATTTTTGCAGCCGGGTCGATAGGAGATGAAGTTGAATTGCTGAATGAGCCTGACATGGGTTCAGTTGGTGGGTCTGTTGTATGGATATGAAGTTCTGGTGGTCAGTCCAGATTAGGATGTGCTCAGTGATCTCCATGAACCAATGTCTCCATTCCACCTAGACCCATTTAGTGGTGAGTAACTCCCTTTCTCCTACTCCATAACTGCAGTGTGTAGACTTGAACTTCCACGAGAATAAGGTACAAGGATGTGTCCTCCTGTCCATTCCTCACCAGGAGAGAATGCGTCCACCTCTACTACAAAATGTCTAAAGGGTCTCAGATGGCAGAGAATGGGAGTGGTGGTGAAGTGTTTCTTGAGATTATCGAAAGGGTGGTCCATGACAGCAGACTAGGTTATCCATGAAGTAAGTGAGAGGAGTGGCAATTTGACTGTCGTTCCTGATGAAGCAGCGGTAGAATTTGGAGAAGCCCAAGAAGCACTGTAGCTGTTTGAGGGAGCACAGTCACTGCCATTCATTGACAGCATGCACTTTCTCTGAGTCCATGGTTATGCCTTGGGATGAAAGGACGTGACCCAGGAAGGAAATGACTGGAGTGTGGAATTGGCATTTTTCTAACTTGCAGTGCAATTGGTTTCCGAGGAGCAACTGAAGGACTGAATGAGTGTTACAGACATGGTCTTGTAGATCCTTGAGAAGATGAGGACACTGTCAAGGTAGACGAGCACATACCTGTGTAGCGTGTCTCAGAGATTCTTGTGAACGAAGGCTTGGAAAATGGCTGAACTGTTGGAAAGTCTGAAAGGCATCACAAAGTATTCGTAGTGGCCATTGGGAGTTATAAATGCCAATTTCCACTCATTCCCCTGTTGGCTGGGATGATTGAATGAAGCTTTGCTTTAGCATTTCAGCAATGTAATCATTCATAATTAGGGTCTCAGGAGGGGAGAGGGAGAACAGAGACCTCAGGGAGGGGTAGTTTGATAAGGTCAAAAGTTTTCTCTGTCTGTATGGATTTACAGGGAGACATCAATTGAGGTTGCAAGCAAGTGGTCCAACTCAGCAGTGAACCAGATTTCCAGGCAAAGTGAGGGTCATGAGTGGAGAGCCAGGGGTAACCCAAGACGGGAGGAGTATTGGGTGAGTCGATAAGGAGGAATTGGATAGACGCATGGTGCTCTCCAATCCTATGTACACAGGCCGTGTGTGTACTTTGACCATCCCAGATCCCGAGGGGCTTCTGTCAGTAGCTATGACGCAGATGGGGTGAGAGGTAGGCTCAGTAAGGACTCTAAGCTGCACACACAGAGTCCAGTCCAGAACGATGCATGCTGCACCAGAACCTCCTGTGCATGTAGAGTTATTGGGGTGTGAAAGAGGACAGAGAGTGTGAGTCAGGTACAGTGTTGAAACAAGAGCAGGGAGAGCTTACCAGATTGCAGTCCCCTTGTCTCTGTCTGGTGGTGCTCTTTTCTCGGACGCAGTGGGCATTTGATGCATAGGTGACCAACAGCTCTGTAGTAAGTGCACTAGTTGTTTCTCCACTGACACTCATGCTTTAGGGGAGATAGGGGAGCTCTTCCTAACTGTGTGGGTTCTGGAGGCTTTGCTGATGAGGACCCAGTGGCCTGAAATGGTTCTGGGAATGGAAATGGAGCTTTGGGAACACATCTGGGGCTCTGGTGGTGATCTGGAGGGTTGTTCCATGAGATGCTTGTCAACATGTTAGGTCTGAGTGATGAGGCTTTGGAGGTTGGTGGATATCTCCTGGGTTGACAGCTAATCTTTCAAGAGCTCCAATAGGCCACAATAGTAATGACCAGCCGCACTTTTGCATTCCAGCCACACTCTGCCACAAGACTCCTGAATTCCATGATATAACCCAGCAACAAGCGTGAGCCTTGACACGGTAGAAGAACCTGATCCACTACCACCTACCACTTCCTGGATGGTTGAAAACCTGACTCAGCTCAGCAGTGCATTTGTCATATTTATTGCAAATGGTGTCTTTATTGTCCCAGTTAGAGCAGGCCCAGGTCTGAACTCACTCAGTCAAAAGAGAGATGGAAAAGGCAGCTTGGCTCAGACCGTAGAATACAGGAACGGCTGCAGCTCAGATTGCAAGATGCACTGCGACAGGAAGTTGTGGCATCGGGTTGCAGATCTATTGATGCTCTCAAACACTGGAATCGGGGCTCCAAGGGAAGAGGGTGTATTGGGACAGAGAGCTGTATTGAGAACACGGAGTAGATGGTCAATGATTTCCGACTCTTTCTGGATTGTGTACTTGTGTCTGCAGATGACTTCCTTTAGGGAGCAAACTCTGCTGGGTTAATTGCACGTTCACACATCCTGTCAGGAAATGTAGAGGAGGCTTGACTTAAACAGAGAGCTATGGAGCTGATTTAGTGGTAAGCAATAACATTAACAATAAACTGCAAAATAACAAGCCACAGTGGGGAGGAGGGAGGCACAAAACAAAAGAGAATGGACACTTAACATGACAAGACAACAAAATATCCGAAAGCTAGGAGAAACTGATTGAGGCTGACTGGTTCAATGGGTGAACAAGGACTGTGGATGAAAGCTGGGTTTAAATAGGCTGCAGGTGATGAGTTGGAAATGAGTGGCGGGTGACTCCTACAACTGACGTTTTGAGCCAAGACCCTTCAAAGAATCTTTACTCTTTTCCTTTGCAGCTGCCTGGCCTGCTGAGTTCCTCCAGCATTTTGTGTGTGTTGCTTTAAAGTTCCAGTGTCTGTGACAAGTGACTCCTGTTACCTGGGCGGAGATTGGAAGGTGCCTCCCTGTGCAAGTCCAGCAGACCCTCTAGCCAGGATAGCATATTTCCGGCACTACACTCTGTCTTCTACAGGCAAACCAATTCTAAATCAACTACCATTTCACCGTTGATCCCGTGCATCTTATTCTTCATGATCAGCCTACCAGGAGGGACCTTATCAAGTCCATGGAGTCAACATCTACATGCCCACCTCAAAAATGCAATAAAGTTTGTAAGAATTGACCTTTTCCATTTAAAGCCATGATGTTTGTCGCTTAGCAAAAGTAAGATTTACATCCATTTCCAAATGCACATTCTTTAACCACCAGGATATTCTCCTTGGTGTATACTGATACAAAGTAATCACCCACATCCTTTGACTCCAAACATAAATTCCCTCATTTATTCTTAAGTGATCCTACCCTCTTCCTGGTTACTTCCTTTTTTAAGGTTAGTACAGGCATGGGCAAACTACGGCCCACAGGCCATATGCAGCCCGTTAAGCTTTTTAATCCGGCCCGCAGAACTTGATGAAATTATAATAATAAACCTTGTTAACGTTTTTTCCCAACAATTCTGGTGTTTTCCCAATAGATGACGCACTCTATATACATTTGTGGCGACCCATTTCCTGGCACATCCGAACCGGCTCACAATTAGCCAGCGTTCCTACTAAGGGAGATAGCCTGCGGGGATTTGCAAGCACAGAGCTTTAGAGCCTCTGAGCAGGGGGGCTGGTTGAGGGAGGCTTAAAAGTGAGGCTGGGGATTTCGAATAAAGTTTTTTTCTTCGACTGCAGTTACCGACTCCGTGTCGTATTTTTAGCGCTGCATGTAGCACACCGCTACACATTGACCTTTGTTGAGGTGCAGCGTATTACTCCACATTTGACCTTTACTCTTTGTTCGGCTTGACCTATTTGTGTGAACAAGCGTTCAGCGTCATGAACATCAACAAAGCCAGCCACAGATCCAAGTTAACTGACCGACACCTCAGATCCATCCTGAGAATCGCCACAACAAAACTAAATCCAGACTTTGATGCGCTGGCTAAAAAGGGAGACGAACAACACTGTTCCCACTGAACTTAAAAATAAGTTTCTTCGTTGTGTTATGTAAAAAATGCATTTGAAAATATTTTTTTCAATAAGCCTTACATGTTACATGTCATTTCTGTTAAGTGATTGACATGAGTAGTGCGCAGGTGCACGTATGTTCTCAAAATAAAAAATGCACTCCAGATCAAATAACGCGCTCCGCATACTGGCGCGCTCTCACTGTTCTGTCATTGTGCGGGTCGTTGTTGAGTTTTGGCACAGGGGAGAATTGAATAAGAAGGAGCAGGACAAGTAGACCTGCATCTCCTACCGTTTTTGAAATAAAGTCAGTCAGGAGGAGAGTGATGATGATAATATCTTGAAGGATAACAGAATTTTCAGTGCTTTAAAATAATAACTGTTACTATTAAAACAAACTGTATTTTTTTCATTTAATTTTCAGTGTTTTAAAAGTCATTTCAATAAATAGCTAAATACCATGGGACTTCAAAGACAGATATTTTGTTGTAATGCATTTGTTCATTTTCAATTGAAATTAAAGCACATGTTTTCTACATATCCCATGATATTTTATTTTCTTTTATGAGGTGTATTACCAAAACACTCCGTACATCTGCTCCTGGTCCGGCCCCCCTGTCAAATTTTAGAACCCTTTGTGGCCCTCAAGTCAAAAAGTTTGCCCACCCCTGGGTTAGTATAAAGTGCTCTTTAATGCTACTTGCAAAGACCCCTTGGCCACTTTTGGCTCTTCAGATACCAGGTTTTAAAGACAAAACCAATACAATTTAGATTTACAATAACTCTTGCTCACTTAAGCCTGAATTTCTAACACCAGTATTTTCTACCTTTAATATCATTATGGGATATAATTCGTGCAAGCAATCCATAGATCAGTCCTCATGCCCTGACACCTAATCAGGAGATTCCCAAGACTGGAACAGTTTCAAAAATAATAGGAGCACTGGGAACTTTTCCACATTAGGTTCAAAATGGGAACATTGGATAATCACGCTACTTCAATTCCACTGTGTACTATCGTAGCATAAAAATTAACTCATATTTTGAAACTATCTGCACAGCACAAAGCTCTCCAATTCTATTATCTCTCAGAAGTTCCTTTTCCCTCTGTATTTCTTGGCTGCTCAACCTCAACTTCCAAATGTAAATCTGCCAGGTCACCCATCCCTGTGATAAAATTCTTTCTAGGGCATGCAAAAATTGTGCAGCAATTGCTAATCTTCTTTTCAAACAACAGAAATCGGTTGAAGAATTGAGAAAACAAAGCATTAAAAATGCCACAAAATGTACAAATATATAAATCACAGTACATTTTGTGTATTTCAGGAGAACTCTGGGAAGACAATGATTTCTAGGTCCATCGTTTTGTCTTCGATTTCCTTTATTCAACAACACCAGCAAGTATTTGCATATTGCCCTTAACGCAATAAAGCATTTCAAGTTACATGATGGAAGGGTTATTAAGTATTATTTGACACTGAGCTTTTGCAGGAGACGTTACCAAATTACCAACTCTAAATCTGCATGTGAGTCCTTTTGAAAGAAAATTGGATACCTTCTTGAGGGAAAGTAATTTGCATGGATGTAAGGAAGGAGCAGAGAAATGGATATTCAAAAAAGAACTGGAATGGATTTAATGGGGTCCTTTGTAATGGTTCTAAGGTTATGTGGGATGGGTTATTTTATTATACATATGATATTGAGAGCTCTTTCCTACCTGTTAAAATGACAAGCTAATGAAAGAGCAGGGTCTATCTACCAAAATAGTTTGATAATGGAAGACATATTTAAATACTTTTAAGAGCAATTTGAATATTCCCAAAGCATATCCTAGATATTTAAAAAGTGAATGGGGTCTGTTGAGACTTTTTGCAGATCTTAACATCACTTAGGTTATTGGACACTTGGCAAGGGCCGGCAAAAAGTGGTTTAAGTGGAGCGGCTGTTGTGGAAGCAGCCACTACTGGAGTCAGACTTAGAATTGGGAACTGAGACTTTGGCTCATGAGGTTTCAGCAAGGGAGGTGGAAGCTAGATTGAGGTTTGTGTCGTTTCTGTGTTTTTTACCTAGCTAGAGTAACAAGAATGGATACCAGATAGTGGTGTGCTCCTCTTGCAAAATATGGGAGATCTGAGACCCACCTGAGTGCTGTTTCTGGGTGCAGGTCCTTACAGAATATGTTATGGAACTGGAGCTGGGACTGGATGACTTAAGGACCATTTAGGAGAATGAAGAATTCGTAGATAGAAGCTACAGGGCTGCAGTCACATTAAAGTTGTAAGAGGCAGGTAGCAAGATGATTCTCAGGAAAGAGAAAGGGCATAGGCAGACAGTGGCTGTTTCCCTCAATAGCAAGATTAACACTTTAGATACTGTTGGGGGGAGTGACCTGTTATGCCACGCACCCATCCGCGCCAGCTTCGGAGATTTAAACGTTCTAACTCCCTGGAACATGGACAGCTTGCGCAGCTCCTTTAAAGATTCAGGACAATCCTGCTATTTGGCAATCCTGTTCTGGGCACCAAGGATTGCACATTTAAGGAGCACTTGAACTGAGGTTTGGTGCTCAATCATAAGCCGACCAGTGATACCATCTAGTGTTTGTTTTGAGCCCAGATCCAGTGTAATACCATGTCTCAAAGCGCGCTTTGGCTATCCCAGCATCTGGGTCCAATTCATCCACATGAAGGTCTCTCACCACACGACCTGCCAGGGGGAAGCTACAGAAAGCAAACCTCTCACACTGTCTGGCTCTGTAACTCACAAGGGGATGGGTAAGAAGAGGAAGGTGGAAGAGATAGGGGAGTGAATAGAGGAACATATAGGTAAGATTCTGTGGATGTGGAAGAGACTCCCAGATTCTATGGTGCCTCCCAGGTGCCAAAGTCAGGACATCACAGATCAGGTCCATTGCATTTCTAAGGGGAGGATGAACAGTCAGATGTTGTGGTACCGATTACACAAATCGGAAAAGGGATGAGGTCCTGAGAGTGAATATAGAGAGTTAGGGTGAAAGCGGAAAAGCAGGACGTCAAAGGTATTAACCTCTGGATTGCTGACTGTGGTACACACCAGTGAGAGTAGGAGTAGAGTGATTTGGCATATGAGTGTCTGGCTGAAGAATTGGTGTGGGGGAAAGGTTTCAGACTTGTGGATCAGTGGGAAAGGACATTCATTGGGAAAGGGAGACCAATATCCTCATGGGCAGGTTTGCTCGAGCTGTTGAGAAGTTTTAAATTAGGCTGGGAAGGGGATGGGAACCCAAGTGATAGATCAGAGGATGGAGCAGTTGGAATAACAGTAGATACAACGTGTAGAAAGACCAGGAGAAAGGATAGTCAGTGCATAGGGCATAAATGAGGGCGATTGAATGGGTTGGAATGTGTCTATTTTAATCTGGAACAAGGGTGATGAACTTAAGGGCATGGATCATTACACAGAGTTACAACATTGTGGCTATTACAGGTATTTGGCTGACACAAGGGCAGGAATACCTGCTGGATGTTCCAAGGTTTAGATGGTTCAAAAGACACAGAGGTGGAGGTAAAAGAAGTGGGGGAGTAGTATTGCTAATCAGGGACAGTATCAGAGCAGCAGAAATGTGGGAATGTGGTGAAGGGATCCATATGAGTGGAAATCTGAATATTCTCAATGGGTTGAATGGTCTAATTCTGCTCCTATGTCATATGGCCTAAATCAGGAAGACAGCAATCACTCTATTGAGAATATTAAATACATCGCCCAATAGCAATTAGGACAAATCGGGAGGCAGATTTTGGAAAGGTGAAAAAATAACAAGGTTGTTGTCATGGGTGATTTCAACTTCCTAATATAGATTGCCACCTCCTCTGTTCTAAAGATTTAGATGGGGTGGAATTTGTAGGTGTATCCAGGAAGTCCCTTTTCCCCTGGGTGGAAATGGCTAATGAGAGAGCATAATTTTCAGGTAATGGGAGGAACATATAGGAAGGATATCAATAAAACCATAACAGATAGAAGCAGAATTAGGACATACAGCCCATCAAATCTGCTCTATCTTTCATCATGACAGATCCATTTTCCCTCTCAACCCCATTCTCCTGCCTTCTCCCTGTAATCTCTTACACCATGACAGCTCACAATGCTCCGAGTGAGGCCTCACCAGTGTCTTAGAAAGCCTCGGTATCACATCCTTCCTTTTATATTCTAGTCATTTTGAAATGAATGCTAACATTGCATTTGCCTTCCTCAACACTGACTCAACTTATAAGTTAACCTTTAGGAAATCCTGTACAAGGACTCCCAAGTCCCTCTGCACTTTGGATTTTTGAAATTTCTACCCATTTAGAACATAATCTATGCTTTAGTTCCTTCTACCAAAGTGCATGCACATACACTTCCTGACATTGTATTCCATCTGCCACTTCTTTGCCCATTCTCCTAATCTGTCCAAGTCCTTCTGCAGACTCCCTGCTTCCTCAACACTACCTGACACTCTGCCTATCTTTGTATCATCTGCAAACTTGACCATAAAGACATCAATTCCATAATCCAAATCATTGACATATAATGTAAAAATAAGTCATCTTGATGCCAACACCTGCGGAACACCAATAGTGACCGGCAGCCAACTTAATCTTTGCCTCCTGCCAATCAGCCAATCCCCTATTCACGCTACTACTTTTCCTGTAATGCCATAGGCTCTTATCTTATTGAGCAACCTCTGAGCAGTACCTTGTCCAAGGCCAACTGAAAATCCAAGTACACAACACCAACCATTTCTTCTTTGTCTGTCCTGCCCATTATTTCCTCAAAGAATTCCAATAAATTTGTCAGACAAGATTTTCCCTTGAGGAAACCATACTGACTGCAGCCTATCATGCAGTTCCAAATACCCTGCACCTCATCCTTAACAATTGACCCCAACATCTTCCCAACCACTGACTAACTGGTCAGTAATTTCCTTTATTCTGCTTTCCTCGCTTCTTGAAAAGTGAAGTGACATTTGCAATTTTCCAGTCCTCTGGAACCATGCTAGAATCTAGTAATTCTAGAAGGATCATTACTAATGACTCCATAATATCTTCAGCTACCACTTTCAGAAATCTGGGGTGCAGTCCATCTGAACAAGGTGACTTAGCTACCTTAACATCTTTCAGCTTCCAAGCACCTGCTCCTTAGTAATAGCATTTGCACTTAATTCTGCCCACTCCCAAGCTTCCAGCATGCCACTAGTATCTTCCACAGGAAAGATGGATGCAAAGGATGCAGTTTGTCCATTATTTCGTTGTTCCCCATTTCTAGATCTCCAGCATAATTTTTCCAGCAGTCTGAAATCACTCTTGCCTGTCCTTTGCTTGTTATATATCTGAAAAAACTTTGGTTATCCTATTTGATGTTATTGACTAGCTTACCTTCATGTTTCATCTTTTTCCTCCTTATGGATTTTTAGTCACCTTCTGTTAATTTTAGAAGCTTCCCAGTTCTCTAACATCTTATTAATTTTTGCTTTATTATATGCCCTCTCTTTTGCTTCTGACTTCCTTTGTCAGCCACATTTGTGTCATCCTATTTTCAGAATACTTCTTCTTCCTTGAGAAGTATCTATCCTGTGCCTTCTAAATTTTTCCCAGAAACTCCAGCCATTGATGTTCTGCTGTCACCACTGTTAGTGACCTCTTCCAGTCAACTTTGACCAGCTCCTCTCTCATGTTTCTCTAATTTCCTTCATTCCATTGTAATACTGATATATCTGAATTTAGCTTCTTCCTTTAAAACTGCAAGGTGAAGTCTATCATATTATGATCACTGCCTTCTAAAGGTTCCTTTAGCTTAAGGTGCCTAATCAAATCCGGTTCATTACACAATATCCACCACTACCCAGCACCAACCTGATTTTCCCAATCTATCCGCATATTGCAATCACCCATGACTATTGTAACAATGCCCTTTTGACATGCATTTTCTATTTCCCATTGTAATTTGTAGCCCACATTCTGGCTACTGTTCAGAGGCCTGTACTTAACTCCTAGCAGGTTCTTTTTACTCTTGCAGTTTCTTAACGCTACCCACATGAATTCTACATCTTCCAAACCTATATAATCTCTCTGTAAGAACTTGATTTCATTTTTACCAACAGAGGTACCCTACCCCCACTGTGAACATGCCTTTCTTTTCAATAAGATATGTAACCTTGGATGTTAAGTTCCCAACTATGACCTTCTTTCAGCCATGACTCACTGCTGCCCACAATGTCATACCTATCAGTCTCTAATTGTGCTACAAAATAGTCCACCTTATTCTATACACTGCATGCAAACACTGTTTCGTGTTCGTATTTGTGGTCTGTATTCGACACCCATTTTGATTTTCTCCCCATGTTACAGTGTAACTCATCCTACTGAATGCAATTTTACTCTCATTCTTCCTATCCTTTTCAGTCTCATTGCACATTGCATCTAGTTGTACACCACTGCCCCATCCTCAGCCCTACCATTCGGTTCTCATCTTCCTGTAAAATTGGTTTAAACTCTCCCCAACAGCTCTAGCAAACTTGCCCACAAGGATGTTGGTTCCCCCTGCATTTGGGTGTAACCTATCCCTTTTTTATAGGTCGTACGTTCCCCAGAAGAGATCCCAATGATCCATAAATCTGAACCCCTGATCCCTGCACCAATTCCTCAGCTGTGCATTCATCTGACAAATCATCCTATTCTTAACTTCACTGGTGCTACTGATTACTGGAGGTTCTGCTTTTCAGCTTCCTACCTAACTCCCTAAATTCACTCTTCCAATGTATAACAAAACTTCTGGCTGCTCGCCCTTGCCCTTTAGAATGTTCTGGACCCATTCTGAGATGTCCCTGACCCTGGCACCTGGGAGACGACATACCATCTGAGTGTCTCTTTCATTTTTTTTTGTAATTTATTTTTTTATTGAAGTTCATCATCAAACATTTCATAAGATGTATTTCAGACATTGTACATATATATCATATAATCATATATGTCACAAATCTCCACAAAGTATTTATCTGAGGTATACACTTATAGAAAAGAGTGGAAAGAAAAAACAAGCAAAAGGAAAGAACTATGTACAAGTTGGGTGTGATCTTTTTTTTTTACAACAGATTCATTGATTTGTGAGAATAAAATCAGACCTATGAGGCATTATGTAGTTAAACCATTTTTCCCAGTATGAATCAAATTGTTCCAACTTATGATCAACAGATGCAGTTATCTTCTCCATTTTGTAAACGTCCATTGTAATTTCCATCCATGTATTTAAAGTTGGGCTCTCCTGTGATAACCATTTCCTACTAAGAGTCTTTTTACCAGCCACCAACAGTATATTCATTAAATATTTATCTCTTTTCGACCATTCTTGAGGTATATATCCAAAATATATGGTCTTACTCTCTGAGGATATTTCACATTTAAAGATGTCTTGTAGGGCATTGTGTATCCCCCTCCAATAGTTTTTGATAACAGGGCAGTCCCAAAAAATATGATAATGATTTGTATTTTGATTTCCACAATTTCTCCAGCAAACAGGGAGGTTACTATCATAATGGGATTTCTGAGAGGGTGCAATAAAATATCTTATCAAGTTTTTCCATCCAGACTCCCTCCATTTCTGTGAACTGGTACACTTCCATTGATACCTCCATATTGTTGTCCATTCTTCCTCAGATATAATTATCCCTGCTTCTTTCTTCCATTTTGTTTTAATGTATGAAGTCAAATATGTTTTAAGATTTGACAACCCTTATACATGCTTGAAATGATTCTACTACCGTTATCTGAATTATATGCTTTTCTAAAGAGCTCTATCAAGCATGTACTTGCCTTGGTTACATTTTTGTGTCTTATTAACATATTGTCGCATCTGTAAATACCGAAAAAATCTTGTTTTTCTAATAAGTGTTTCTCTTTAAGCATTTCAAAAATGAACAGCGTTCCTTCTTTCATTATGTTGCAAAGAACTGTTATTCCTTTAGCTGTCCAGTCCTTAAATCTTGCAACCAATTTATTTGGTGTAAAATCCGAGTCATATGCACACTATTTAAGAATTGCAATATCTCCCTCTAGATTATATTCTTTTATAGTAGTTTTCCATATTTTAAGAGTCAATTTCACCCATGGATTATCAATAGTATTTATGTACCTTTGCAGGTTGTTATCAGCCAAAATTGCTTGTATGGGGATGGGAAGTACCCACTCCTCAATGTTTTTCCATTGAGCGTCATATGATGGGTTGCACCAACATATCAACTGTGCTGCAAAATAATAATCTCTAAGAGAAGGTAGGCCCCCATCCCCCCTTTTCCTTTGCTAATTGCAAAGTTTTGAGACGAACTCTAGGCCTTTTACCCTGCCAAATATGATATCCACAGAATCTTGTGTCTATGCCTCTAACTATGAAATCCCTTATCACTACTGCAGTCCTCTTCTCCCCCCACCTTCCCTTCTGAGCCACAGCGCTAGACACAGTGCCAGAGACCTGATCACTGCGACTCCCCCAGAAGGCCTTCTCAAACCCCTTTCTCTCACCCACTCAGTTTCTGTATGAGCCAAAGGTCATCGAGCTGCAGTTTCAGTTCCTTAGCATGTTCTCTGATGAGCTACACCTGGTCAGAGGTAAGTATATCTTTTAAAATAGAGTGGTAGGTGTGTACTTTTATTTGTGTTTTTGTGCTACTTATTTAATATACATATTATTGTGTAAGGCCTTGCTAGAGTAGATGTGATGAGGACACAGCCTCAGAATAGAGAGGTGTCCTTTTAGAACAGAGATGAGGAGGAATTTCTTTAGCCAGAGAGAGGTGAATCTGTGGAATTCATTGCCACAGGCAGCTGTGGAGGACAAGTCATTGAGTATATTTAAGACAGAGGTTGATAGATTCTTGATTGGTCAGGGAATGAAGGGGTATGGGGAGAAGGCAGGAGATGGGGGCTAAGAGGAACATACATACATTTAATGTAATTCACATTTTATTCTTTATTATTATGCATTGCATTGCACTGCTGCCGCAAAGTTTAAAAAATCTCACGACATGCTGGCGATATTAAATCTGATTCTGAATGTACTGCCAGAGGTGCTGGTAGAGACAGATATATTACAGACATTTAAGGGACTCTGAAATAAACACATGAATGAAAGAAATGTGGAGAGCTATGTGGGAGGGAAACATTGGATTGATCTCAGATTAGTTTAAAATGTCAAAATGACATCACAAGACAAAAGGCCTATACTGTGTGTGGTACTGTTCTATGTTGTATATTTGACCTACAAAATAGCCTGAACCCATTATACCAGTAGGAACACAAACACCATCAGCTGATTACATATAATGATTACCATATTGGATAATATTTTCCATTTTAAGATTATAAAATGGGTGTGTGTTAATAACTTCACTGGGCATGATTATCATTCATATGTGAATGAGATTCTATTGATAAGCCTCCTGGTTTTTGCACTCCATTTTTTACCCAGCCTGTCAAGTAAAACACAGGAGGTCAATTTACAATTGGAGCTAAAACTGAGAAGACACCCACAAAAAAATCTAAGTTTATACTCACATTAAACATGAATAACTTACTAGAGAACATGAAGGCAGGCTACCTTAATTTATACTGTATGCTCCTTATTCATTTTGCTTTGTAACATAGTAACAAGGTACATCAATGACAAGATACAGAAAAGAAATGGAAAATTGACACTTATAACAGCATCCTACAGAAATATTTATGGGAGTGCTTGCACCTTATTACTGTGATCATGTTTCATGATAATCAAAACACTTTAGCTTTGGGTTACAAAGAAGAAGAAAATCAAACTATGAAATGTGTAGAAGTTTTTGTGCCAAATCAATACTAACAGCAATAAAAGTTTAAATGTTAGGATTTTACAAGCATCAGATTTTGGTTGGCATCCATCTGTCTCAAAGGACAATGGATCATGATGGTCATCATCACAAGCCTGGGCAGAAGCTATGGAGTTCCTGAGGTGCCCAGTCATCAAGATCCCCCTCTTGGCCTCACCAGTGTAATGCAAAGGACAGGTTATGAAGCAATACATTTGGCACCAGCTTGAACACAGGAGCTGCCAGAAGGATGTCCAGCTGCCTTAGGGGCTCCACTCTGGTCTTGCTGTCCGGGTTTACTCCCGTAGCCTTCGTCTTTCCTGAGGCTGCCCACAAAGCAGTGGGGTTATTTACCCATAGATTTTAGACTCAAGTGTATTGGCTGAACTGAAGAATTTATTACCTTTGTTCAGGGAAAGGGGAAAAGGCTAAACTAAAAGGCTCCATGAATTCCAGTGAGAGGATTGCCATGTAGAATTAAAACAGAAAATACTGGAAACTTCCAGAAGCTGAGGGGGCATCTGTTGTTTGAGAAACAGATCCAATATTTTAGGTTGAAGACTTGACAGAACTTGGGAAAAGAGTAAGTGAATTAATTTTAGGTTACAGAGAGGGAAGGAAAGTGGATATCTTTAATTGGGTGATAGACCAGTGTTAGCACGGGAATACATTGTAAATATCCTCTGATGTCTAGGTCTGTGAAGGCAGTTAAAGAGAAAATCTGTTAACAAACGCTATGAAATGAGGAATTGGAATTTAAATTATTCTTTTTATCGTCCCATGTACTATGATACAGTGACAAATGTGTCTTGCATATTGTTCATACAGATTACACAGTGTATTGAGAAAGAACAAGGCAAAAGCAATAACAATGCAGAACAATACCTTCTTAAAGGCAACTAGGGATGGGCAATAAATGCTGGCCTAGCTGACAATGCCCACATCCCATACATGAATAAAACAATAAAAAAAATAAATAAAGTGTAATAGCTAGAATGAAAATGTAGTGCTGGTAGATAGTAAAGTGCAAGGTCACTAGGGAAATATTAAATACTCTTACAACAGCAAAGTAGAAGCTGTCCTTGAGCCTACCGGTGTGTGCTTTCAGATTTTTGTATCTTCTGCCTGATAGGAGAGGGGAGAAGAGATTATGACCAGAGTGCGTGAGATCTTTGACTATCTCAGCTTTACTGAGGCAGTGAAAAATATAGGCAGAGTCCTTGGAGGGGAAGGATAGCTTCTGTGATGTGCTGAGCTGTGTCCACAACTCTCAGCAATTTCTTGTGGTCATGGGCAATTAGAGCCTGAGAATGTAAAGACAGAAATGTAAGAGCTACAAAATGCGGGGCTATACGGCTTGCCCATCATGTGCTCGTGGAGAGAGAAAAACTGAACCAATAGCACAAATACACTTACAGAAAAAAATATTATACAAACAGTTATGATAGAAAGCAAATACTTTATGTTGTAAAATACAATATTAGGTCTGGAAATGGGGTGCTGATCCTAATCATGATGCATGATTGCATTCCTTCACTAAGATTTTAACAGGAGAATTGCTCCTTAAACATTCTGGATGACGTGCTGTCATCCTTCTTATCTCTACCAGCAGCTTTCCCAGATCTACACATAACGTTTTCATTTTCCCAGTGATGTTGCACTGCAAGAGGAATGACAATAGACAATAGGTGCAGGAGTAGGCCATTCGGCCCATCTAGCCAGTACCACCATTCACTGTGATCATGGCTGATCATACACAATCAGTACCCCATTCCTGCCCGCTCCCCATATCCCTTGACCCCGCTATCTATAAGAGCTCTATCTAACTCTCTCTTGAATGCATCCAGAGACTTGGCCTCCACTGCCTTCTGGGGCAGAGCATTCCACATATCCACCACTCTCTGGGTGAAAAAGTTTTTCCGCATCTCTGTTCTAAATGGCCTACCCCTTATTCTTAAACTGTGGCCTCTAGTTCTGGACTCACCCATCAGCGGGAACATGCTTCCTGCCTCCAGTGTGTCCAATCCCTTAATAATCTTACATGTTTCAATCAGATCCCCTCTCATCCTTCTAAATTCCTGTGTATACAAGCCCAGTTTCTCCAATCTTTCAACGTATGACAGCCCCACCATTCCCAGAATTAACCTTGTGAACCTACGCTGCACTCCCTCAATAGCAAGAATGTCTTTTCTCAAATTTGGAGACCAAAACTGCACACAATACTCCAGGTGAGGTCTCACCAGGGCCCTGTACAGTTGCAGAAGGACCTCTTTACTCCTATACTCAATTCCTCTTGTTATAAAAGCCACTGCCTGCTGTACCTGCATGCTTGCTTTCATTGACTGATGTACAAGAACACCTAGATCTCGTTGTACTTCCCCTTTTCCTAACTTGACTCCATTTAGAATGCCTCCTGGTGCAACAATATTGAGAAAATGTAAGAGATACCTAGCATCTTCAGCATTTCCCATTTTTATTTCAAATTTCCACCATCATGCTGAACTCTGAATTGAGCAATATCAGTATCTTTTCACCAGTACCTCGGGCCTTCTGAAGCTTGAACCAACACAACAAGGCATGGTGCTCTTCTTCAAAAAGAAATCGCTTAGCAGATAACCTTCTCCAATTTAAAGCCCAATTACAGTGTCTTTTCTGTTGGCTCAGCTGCAATTGTTTAACAAAATATATTGGTTGGAGTGATGTTGCAATCTGATTGATATAATGAAACACCTATTCTGCGCATTAATGACCATGTTCAATGCACCTGCAATAGTGCAACACCCATATTGATATGGTAACCGGCACGACTCAAAATCACTAGTTACTGTAGTATATTAGGACTTCTAAAAGTATTCACATGTCATGTAGAGGTTGCTGCACAAAACAAAGACTCATGGGTTACAAGTAATATATTTATAAGGACAGAATATTGGTTAGCAGATAGTAAATAGAAAAGAATACGTAATGTTCAAGTTGTTAAATGGTTCATACTTCCATTCCATTACAGACCAAAGTTCCTACAGTGATATCATTAACATGACAAGCAAGAAAATTTAATTGTTGCAGGAATGATCCATCAAGTTTTCTTCATCAGTTATAGAAAGGCTGCTTCTAGGGCAGCTGGCATCCACCTGCATGTTTCTGTGCTACTGGCAACTAACCACCTGGAAGTGGTTCATTAAGGTCACCGAATTGTTGATGTTGCCTAATCAACCACATGCATTCCATCCATAAGGCCCACTGTACTTGGGAAATATACATAGTTATCCTGAAAAGTGACGTGTCCTCTCCTGTTGCAAATTAACTTAAAAGGAAAAGTAATGAGATTATTAGTTCTTATGCATACTGCTATGCACTGCACCCAAAGAAATTTGGTGCCTTTTCTAAGGCATATAGAAGTAAGTCTATCAAAAATTCAGACGTGTAGGCATTTGCATCATCCCAATTTCAAGTGTTGATTGGACAGGAAGAGGAAGGTTTCAGAGACTTTGAAAACATAAGTAATAATGAATAATCTGTCATGGTAATTTCTTTACACCCATACATTTGAGCAATGGGGGACTGCTCAGGCCATCTCAGATAAAGCCACATATTACTCTGGACATTATTCTGAGAGATATCTTATTCTGGAGCACCTTCAAGATGAGAAACTTTCAGAAGAACTTATTTAAAATAAGTTCTAAGTTCCATGAAACAATGGAATAGAAAAATAAGTTGACTACAAATTCAAAAGTGTTTAAGTTTTAAGCAAGGTGAAACAGACACCACAAAGAGATAAATTCCATCATAAATTATGGCCTGTGAATTCATTGCCCAGAGTTTTTGTGTGAAGGCGTTCCAGCCATTAAAACAGAAAAATCATATTTCATTGCAGAACTTTGCATCCAAATTCCAAACATATCTTCATATCATGTAAAGTTTGACATAGGGGTTCTAGTCATTAAAATTAAATTAACTATTTCCAGCTCTGAAACAATGCAGCTTAGTCCGATGACTGATCCTGCTGCACTTTTAAGACACCAAACTTGCACTTAACTTGGTCCTGACTGTAACATAGCAAAAGAAGATCCCAGCCTTTGACCCACAGAAAGAGAAAAAATCATGTGATGGTAAACGGACTCACAACTAAAAAACCTTTATCTCTTTAAACTCTAATCTTCCCTGTGCAGCCATCTGATATCCACCTAAGAACTTAATGCTACTATAAAATAAAGCAGAAAGCGAAGGGTTCACCAGAGCAGACACTGTCAGGTTTTATTACTCCAAAAACTAATCAAAAAAACACGGGAGCCAGGATGCGTTTGATAGTTTGTTTTACTTTCTTTTCTTTTTGTGAGGCGCTCACATGTGACATGATGGCGTAATAATGTATGCCGTTCATGTACTTCTTAATATAACCCACAATGAATTATATAAACAACAAGGAATACTTAATCAAACAATATATTTACAATATTACTCAAATATTACTGGAGTATTAAATAATCTGTACTCCTTCTTGCCTAGTTCTAAGCTCCAACTCAATATGGAATGCATCTCTGTAATGTATATAATATTCAGTAATATTGTATGTGTATTGTTTCATTAAGCATTCTTTGTTATTTACATAAGGCATTTTGGATTATACTGTATGTAAAAGTATGTGAATGGTATACGTAATTAAGCCACCATGTCATATGTGAGCGCCACACTAAAGTAAAGTGAAGTAGACACGTTATCCAAGGCTCCTGTTTAACTTTTGTTGAGCTTTTGGAGTTAGAAATGGGTGATGAGGAGATTTTTAAATGCACTACCTACAGAAGCACAGCACAGAGGATAAGATGGTTAGGTTAGGTTAGGTTAGGTTAAAGAAAAAGCAGAGCTTATGTTTCTTTGGAAGGGGAGAAAACAGTTGAGTTTATGAAAAAAAGGCATAAAATGGACAAAATTCATGGATTCACAACAGTGAGTACAGGGTGTTGATAATAATAATGAATAAATAAAAAGAAGAAATGGCTTGCTACAACAGAAAGATAGATGCATTCGATTGCGTAAAAGATACCTGAGTGATGCATATGGAATGACTTGAGCAATATTTTAAAGCAAATGTAAGAGCCAATTAAAAGCATGCGCCGGTGTTACTGAGTACAATAGGTGGAAGAGCAGCAGAGATTTTGCTTAGAAGTTTGACTGCTCCAACTATTAGCCAGCTGATATGAGTTTTGCTGATGTCAGGAACATAATGCAAGAATGTTTAGAGCCAAAACAATTGTTTATTGCAGAATGCTTTGAGTTTCATAAGCAGAATCAATGAATGGGGAGTCCATTCCTGCTTACAGGCTGAATTGACGAAGATATCTGAGCATTGTCAGTTCAGTAATGGTCTTAATGGTGCACTGTGAAATTGTTTAGTTTGTGGAATCTTACAAGAAAACATATTAAAATGACTCCTAGCTGAAGAACAACTCATGGTTGAAAAAGCAGTTGAAGTTGCTGTGTCAATAGAATCAGCAGTAAGAGAAGTGAGTGGCAGTCAGGAATGAAAGTGAGCGTGAACAAAATTGCAACAGCTAAACAGAAACTGGCCTAGCCAATTGAATTGTGGTACCATTGTGGCAGGGGCTCATAGACACCAGGCCAATGCTGGTTTAAAGACAAATCTTGCAAAAAATGCAATGATACTGAACTGAAGCTTGCAGATATCCAACTAAGAACTTATACGGGAGAAAAGAAAACTCCTGTGGGAGTGACATTCTCAACAGTGACATACAACAATCAACAAGCCACATTATCTTGTATGTGGTAAAATCAGGAGGGCCAGCATTGTAGGGATGTGATTAGCTAAGACAATGACAACTTGACTGGAGATCCATCCACCAATTGCATGCCACACCCCCTGAATAGAGAGTACTGAAAGCAAATTAAGAAAGGTACTGGATGATGCCACAGCAGTGTTCAACGATGGCACTGGGAAATTCAAACATGCTAAAGGTAAAATAGTTTTAAATGAAAATGTCACACCCAAGTATTAAGAAGCTGATCTGGTTCCTCATGCCATTGGTGATAAAGTAGCCAGTGCGCTAGATCACATAAAGGCTGAAGGAATTATTTCCAAGGTTGATTGCAGCCCATGGGTAATTCCAGTGGCCAGTAGCTAAGAAGAATAGGTCTGTCAGGATTTGTGGCAATTTTAAGGTCACCATCAATACAGTAATCAAAGTATATCAATGCCTTCATACAGGATAGAAGATACTTTTGCAAACCTTTCTGGAGGAAAACACTACAGCAAAATGGACTTCCTACAGATGGAGTAGGAAGAAGAGTCCAATGTATTTCTCACCATAAGGTTTGTTTTTAGAGGAGCATCTACACTTGCACTCTGGCAGAAGGCTGTGGACCAGCTGCTGCAAGGTTGCCCAGGGACTCAGTGTTACCTGGATGACATCATTGTTACCAGTGAGGATGACAAGGAAACTCTCCAAAATCTCAAGAGAGTTTAAAAAGTATTAGAAGATTATGAGCTCACAGCATGATAGCAACATGCATGAGTTTGTTAAACCAAGCATCACTTACTGTGGTCACGCCATTGATGCACAAGAATTACACAAGTTTGCTGAGAAAGTTCAAGCTGTGGTAAAGGTAAAGAAAATAGTAACGTCAGACTGTATACTTACACTTAACAATCCACATTATCCAATGAAGCTTGCCTTATGGTATAGGTCAAGTCATGTTGGAAGTTATGAGTGATGGAAGTGAACACTCGACAGCCTTTGCATCACATTCCCTTACCCTTGCAGAGAAAAATTACGCACAAATTTACAGAGAGGTCTTGAGTCAAGTTTGGGGTGTAAAATATTTCAACCAGTACCTGTATGGAAGAGAATTTACCATCGTTACTGATCATCAGCCATTAGTGTCCATTTTCAATCCACAGAAGGGTGTTCCATTAACAGCAGGAGCATAAGTGCAGAGATGAGCTCTGTTTCTTGGAGGACACAATTACTAGATTGAATTCAAAAGAACAACTAATCATGGAAAAGCTGATGAATTGCTCCATTTACCCTTGGAAAAATAATACCTGGAAAACTTACAAAAGTGGGCACTCCTCTTTTTCAAGCACCCTAATGCAAATCAAAATTCTCCCTATCACAGCAGAGATGATCCAAAGGAAAACCTGAAAAGACCCCACGCTGTCTCATGTCTACATGGCCACACAAAATAGCTGTAATGTGCAGCAGAAATTCCATTTCCCCCATTGTCATCAGTGCCAGGATGAACTTGCCCTTAATAGGGATTGCCTTATGTGGGGATTGAGAATTATTATATCATCAAAACTGAGAGCTAATGTGTTGGAGGCACTACATGCCAGTCATCTAGGTACGGTCAAAATGAAAGCTTTGGCTTGAAGCTTTGTCTGGTGGCCTGAGATAGATCAGTACACTGAGCCACTTGCCGTACACTGAGTATGCCAAAATGTCCAGAAGAAAGATATTCTGAGTTGTTAGAAACATTTCCTGCAGTACCAGAGTCAACTCCTACAACCATCACGGAGGAAGCCACAGAAGCTGAGAGCGATTCACAGTCAGAAGTCTCACTTCCCAAGCAAAGGGACCTCCCTGGTCAGGGAAGACATTATCCCACAATGGTAAGAAATCCTCCACAGTAATTAAATCTTTAGGCCTGGATGGGACAACTTAAAGTTTACTATGCTGTGGCTATTCCATTTGCTTCATAATACTGCTCAATTCATTCAGTATACATTATCCAGTTATCTTTTATCTTTTATCCATTATCTTTTATGCAATTCAGCACATCTATCTTTCTGATAAAGCCAGTCAATTCCGCTTTTATTTATTTATTCATTATTACTCATTATATGGCCATACACACTGCTTGTTAATTTTATCTATTTTCTGACTTTTTTAAATTCAAATATCTTTCTCCTTTTCCAAAGAAACAGATGCTGCTTTTCTTTTAGCTCGAACATCTCTCTCCCCTTCAGAAGAAAAAATGTGTTGCACTTCAATAGGTAGGTACAGTAATTGTCACAGGTTCATTCTAAAACTACCTCATTGCCATTGTTATGTTTCATAACCCAAAAAACTAATCAAAAGAAAAACATGGGAGCTGAGAATCATATGCTTAGATACATATTTACTTACAAGTATGTAAGTAAAATTGCTTACCCTGCCAATTGTGACTTGCACCAAGTCTAGAGTATTTGTTCTGTGCAACTAATTATTAGATAAGCCCATACATGTGTGGTGAAGTCCAACACCATGCGAGGCATTCCTGATTTAGTTTTTGGGAACTTCATCCACTCATACGTGCCCAAAGTTTGAACTTTGAACTTCGAAATTGATACAGCCCACAAATAAAGAAGTAATACCAGCAATGAGAATCTGCCTTAAGTGGGACCCTTTAAATAAGATACCACCCCAGTTCTCCCATCACCTCAATTTTATTATCCTGTACACTCCAACTCAGTTCACACTCCAATTCAGGGCAGCACAGTAGTGTAATGATTAGCACAACGCTTTACAGTACAGGCGACCCAGGTTCAATTCTCACCACTATCTGTAAGAAATATGTACATTCTCCCCACGACCACATGGATTTCTCCAGGTGCTCCAGTTTCCTCCCACAGTCCAAATACCATTTAGTAGGACATTTGGTCATTGTAAATTGTCATGTGGTTAGGCAAGGATTAAATCCAGGGGTTTGCCAGGCAGCATGGCTCAAAGGGCCAGAAGGGCCCTTTACTGTATCACAATAAATAAACAAGTTGCTCTTGTTTCTTTCACATAGACTATAAACTGGCAATCTCCATTTCCAGAATCCCCATCTTTATTCAGCACTAGTTTCACCTGGTTTCCTTCATACACTCTGCCATGCAAAGAGAAAACCTTACTTTCCACTAGCCGGCTCATTAACATACGGTGCTTTTTGCCTCATGACTACTGAATTCTGCCGCAGTTGTCTCTTAAATAACACACATACTCTGACAGTTACGATACACCAACCATCTACCATGTCTAAACAATTTACTTATCCTGGTGAATAAAAGGGATATTGTACAGAACAAAAGAGTTCAGGCAGACAGGGTGATAGAGAAGGCTTTTGGAATGCCAGCTTTCATCACTCAAGACAATAAGTAAAGAAATAGGAGATTCTGCTGCAGATGCACAAGATGCCAGTGAAACCACGGTTGTAGTATTGTGCTCAGTTTTGGTCACCATGTTATAGAAAAAAAGTGACTAAACTGGAAAGATTTACAGAGATATTGCCAGGACTTGAGGGACTGAGTTACAGAAAAATGTTGGACAAGCTAGATTTTTTTTCTTTGGAGCACTAGAGACTGAAGGGTAATCTTAAAGAGCTGCATGAAACCCTGAGGGGTATAGACATTGTGAATAAATTCAGTTATTTTTCGCATGATTGGGAATTCAGGAACTAGAAGGCACAGGTTTAACATGAGACAAGTTTAAGATGAGAGGGAAAAGATTTAATAGGAACTTGAAACCTAGAAATGTAGAAAACCTACAGCACAATACAGGCCCTTCAGCCCACAAAGTTGTACCAAACATGTCCCTACCTTAGAAATTACTAGGCTTCCCTATAGCCTTCTATTTTTCTAAGCTCCATGTACCTATTCAAAAGTCTCTTGAACGACCCTATCGTACCCACCTCCACCACATTTGCCGGCAGCCCATTCCACACACTCACCACTCTCTGAGTAAAAAACTTACCCCTGACATCTCCTCTGTACCTACTCCCCAGCACCTTAAACCTGTGTCCTCTTGTGGCAACCATTTCAGCCCTGGGAAAAAGTCTCTGACTATTCTCATGATCAATGCCTCTCATCATTTTAGACACCTCTAACGGGTCACCTCTCATCCTCCGTCACTCCAAGGAGAAAAGGCTGAGTTCACTCAACCTATTCTCATAAGGCATGCTCCCCAATCCAGGCAACATCGTTGCAAATCTCCTCTGCACGCTTTCTATGGTTTCCATATTCTTCCTGTAGTGGGGCGATCAGAACTGAGCACAGTGAGCACAGTGGGGTCTCAGCAGGGTCCTATATAGCTGTAACATTACTTCTTGACTCCTAAGTTCAATTCCACGATTGATGAAGGTCAAAAAACCGTACGCCTTCTTAACCACTGAGTCAACCTGCGCAGTTGCTTTGAGCGTCCTATGAACTCAAACCTCAAGATCCCTCTGATCCTCCACACTGCCAAGAGTCTTACCATTAGTACTATATTCTGCCATCATATTTGACCTACCAAAATGAATTCCATCTGTCACAAAACTGAGCACAATACTACAAGCGTGGTTTCAGCCCAGTTTTGCATCCTATCAATGTCCTACTGTAACCTCTGACAGCCCCCCACACTATCCACAACACCCCCAACCTTTGTGTCATCAGCAAACTTACTAACCCATCCCTCTACTTCCTCATCCAAGTCATTTATAAAAATCACGAAGAGTAAGGGTCCCAGAACAGATCCCTGAGGCACTCCACTGGTGACCGACCTCCATGCAGAATATGACCCGTTTACAACCACTCTTTGCCTTCTGTGGGCAAGCCAGTTCTGGATCCACAAACCAAGGTCCCCTTGGATCCCATGCCTCCTTACTTTCTCAATAAGCTTTGCATGGGGTACCTTATCAAATGCCTTGCTGAAATCCATATACACATCTACTGCTCTTCCTTCATCAATGTGTTTAGTCACATCCTCAAAAAATTCAATCAGGCTCGTAAGGCATGACCCGCCCTTGACAAAGCCATGCTGACTATTCCTAATCATATTATACCTCTCTAAATGTTCATAAATCCTGCCTCTCAGGATCTTCTCCATCAACTTACCAACCACTGAGGTAAGACTCACTGGTCTATAATTTCCTGGGCTATCTTTACTCCCTTTCTTGAATAAAGGAACAACATCCACAACCCTCCAATCCTCCAGAACCTCTCCCATCCCAGGTGTCAAATATTTTGACCTATCTTTTATTTAAAAATGCCCTAAAGCACAATAATGTAAATACATGACCTCTAATATATGTTATATACTTTAATAATACATGGAACTGTATATATTTATATGTAAGTATCCTTCATTTGTTTTACTGTGCCATGATTTGGAGTGCTAAATTTTGCTTAAAGAAAATATATTTTAACTTTCAGCTGACCACATGGTGTGAGCAGGAGGAATTATCACACATATTTTAGGCTGGAAATCTAATTAAAGATCAGTGCCGAGAAAACAAACAAGACATAACATTGCGGCAGCATTTAAATAAATAAAAAGATAATCTATATTATATGATTGTGCAAGTGCTGAAGTTGTAAAAGAATCAACATTACCTTACCCTGAGTGTCTGATACTGCATGTAAAAAGTGGTCATAATCTCTGCACAAAATCAGCGTGGAAAAGCCTAGGGATCCAACCGTGTTGTGAAAGCATGAGAAATTTAAATCAAAATGTAACTAATATTTAGCAGTTTACTAAAAGGAACAATTGATAAAGAGCTGGTCAGCTATATCCCTTTGTGGACAAGAGAAATTTTTGTAAAATGAAGTGCAACATTAAGAATAAAAATATAAATTTTAATATGATCTTTGCAAAATTCAGGAGAGACCCTGACCCTGAATAAAGTCACCAGATTCACAAATGCAAATTCCAAAGTCAGGGGCAAGAAACAAGTGAAGATCTTTCTGGTTACCTCTGTAAATACATTTTTAAAGAAATAGAGGTGAATCAGATTATTTAGGATTCAGTATTCTTCAATATGCAGAAAAGAGAAGTTCAGTGTAGCACAAGCTGTAGATGCAACTGTACCAAAGGAAGTTACATGGCAGATGAAATGTTGAATAATCTAACAGCTATAATGAAAGATACAATAACAGAACACATTGAAAGTAATAATAGGATTGATCAGAGTCAACATCGAAAGTAAATGCTCAACTAATTAACTGAGGTTCTTTGAGAATGTGATTATTAGATTATTAAAAAGAAAAGGGGGAAACAAGTAGATATCGAAAGTTTGGGTTCTCAGAAAACTTTCAGTAAAGTCCCTCAAAGGAAAGTGGGTAATAAGGTTAGAGCACCTCAGTAGAGAGTTGGTTGTTGGACAGAAAGCAAAGACCAGGAATATATGAATCTTTTTTGGGTTGAGAAGCTGTGACTAGTATGGTACCACAATTGGAACTCCTTGGAACTCCACAATTCACAATCTATATCAAAGATTTGGCTGGATGATACTAAACTATGTGGATAGGGAGCTAGGAGGAGATGTAAATGTGCTTTGGGTGTAAAGGAAAAGCTTTGAGTGAGTGGACAAAAACATACAGATGGAATATGTTGTGGAAGAAAAATGGTGGTCATCAATTATTTTAGTAATTATAACAGAAAAAGAAAGCAGGAGATTGGGACTGAGAGGGGAAAATGGATTTGCCATGATGAAATAATGGAGTGGACTTGATTGGTCAAATGGCCTAGTTCTGGTCCTATATCTTAAAGTCTTAGTATTTCCTAAATGATAAAAGCTGATATGGGATTAAGGTTCAAAGAGATCTAGATGTGTCCTGATGACCTTGGTGTCCATAGCTAGTTGTTCCAGGCAATTATGACAGCAAATAATATGTTAACCAGAAGATTTGATTACAAGAGTAAGAAAAGTCTTATTGCAATTGTAAAGGACATTGATGAGGTAGCATCTGAAGTATTGTGTACAGCTTTTTGTCGTGGTCCGGTCCGTGTCCGTGTTCTGGTCCATGGGTTGCGAACTCCGGGTCCTCCGGCTGTTCCTTGTTTCAGTTGGACTAAACCATAAACACCTGACACTCAACTTCTTGGCTGGGAATATAAGTGACCCTGGGATTGAGTATGTTTGGGGTGGTTGTTGTCATCGTCGTCTTATCAAGCTTCCCTGACAAGATACTCATGGAGTAGATGGCTGGTGGAAGGCTGGTACGGCTGCTTGCCATCTTTAGGCTGCATTGGAAAACCATTGCTTCTTGGAGCCTTGCTGTCAGTAGTCGGGGCTGTCATTGTGGTATGGATTCGGCCGTTTCCTGGGCCAGCTGGGTGGCCGTCAGCCACTCCGAGCTAGGTAGGGATCTGGTTGTTTCCATAGATAGCCAAGGTTACTGGCTGTAATGGCTACTTGGAGCAGCCCTGATGCAGAGGTGGAACTGTCTGTCGTTCTTTGGTGTTTGTCTCTTCCTGTCCTCACCCGGTGGGGTAAGTTCTGCCATTGCCCTGCGGGATAATCTGTCTTGTCTTATCCTTGCCTCCGTGGGGTAAGTCAGGCGGCTCTGCTGTTGCCCTGTGGGGGAAATCTGCCTTGTCTTGTCCTCACCTCTGTGGGGTAAGTCAGGCTGTTCTGCTGTTGCCCTGCGGGGGGAATCTGTCTTGTCTTGTCTTTGCCTCCGTTGGGTAAGTCCGGCCATTCTGCCTGACGGATGGTCCTGCCCCACCTTGGTGTGGAGTGAAAGTTGAGTCCCAGCTTGTCGAAGGAGAAGTCCGGGCTCTATGTCTATGTTCTGTCCAGTCTCATGTTAGTGTCTTGTGAAAGATGAGTCCTGGCTTGTCGAAGCAGAAGTCCCAGCTCTATGTTTACCTACGGTTCCTAGTCTGCATCCAAGCCTCAAGCCAAGCCTCGACCCTAAGTCTCCAGCCTAGCCTCGTCACATCTTCGCCTGGTTTTTGGGGTCTGAGCCCAAGGTAAGACCCAGATTCTGGGTTCTTGTCCAGTCTCGGGCTCGGAGTCCACCCCAGGCTCCTTGTTCCCAGTACCTCGTCCTGGTCATATTTCCCATCCTTTAGCTTCATCCTGCCCTGTTCCTAGCACTGCAGTGTCTGTGTCCTACATACAACACCCCTGTATTACACTTTTATCTCCTTATCTAACAAAGAATGTACTTGTCATGTACTTGAATGTACAGTTGATCAAATATTCACTAGGCCAGTTCAGGAATGGCAAGAGGTGAGATCAAGGAAAATGAGACGGTCTTCTCTTGACTCAGGGAAGTTGTTTTCTCTACACACTGGAGATACTGGAGATGCTGGAAATCTTAACCAATAAAGACAAAATGCTGGAGGAAACAGCAAGTCAGGCAGCATCTATGGAGGGGAATAAACAGTCGCTGTTTCAGGCTAAGACCCTTCATCAAGACTCTGTCAGAATATTTTCACTCTTAGAGAATCCTAGAACCAGGAGGCACAGTTTGAGGCCATGTAGGACTGAGGAGGAAAACTTTTTCCAGAGGCATATAAACCTTTGGAATTATTGCCACAGAAAGTTGAGGAAACTAAGTCACTGAGTTCATTCAAAAGGGAGATCAATAGATTTCTGGATATTATGGAAGTCAAGGATATGGCTAGAAAATGGCACTGAATTTGAAGATTAGTCATCCAGCTTTCAACAGCCTACACCTGCTTCTCTTTCTTCTGTTAACTTCCAGATTCCTCCTGGAAAAGGAGAGTTTAACACAGTCCAACAACAGAAACAAAAGAATGAAATCCAGTCAAAATAAAAGCAAACTAGCTGAAGTGGATAGCTATGTGATTCCACAAGCTAGTAAAAATGCCCTGCTCCTCCAGTTTAAGTGATAGGTTCAACCATTGGAAGAAGGTGAAGCTTAAAAATAGAGCCCCAGGAGATTGATTAGGAAGGCACTCCAGCCAATTAACTAAAAATAAAGAGTAGGTGAACTTGAAACTAGAAAGCTAATGACAACTGAGGATATCCCTTCATTCAAAGCACTGCAAGCAAGCAAACAAGTTTGTTGCTATCTGCGGTGCCTGATATTTATTTCTATCTGTCACAATCTCATCTATTTTCTTCTGAAACATGTTTTACCTTAATGTAAGGTCAAGAGACATAAGAACACAAACACCTACGTCAGGATGCTGTTCATCGACTATAGCTCAGCATTTAACACCATCATTCCCACAATCCTGATTGAGAAGTTGCAGAACCTGGGCCTCTGTACCTCCCTCTGCAATTGGATCCTCGACTTCCTAACTGGAAGACCACAACCTGTGTGGATCAGTGATAATATCTCCTCCTTGCTGACGATCAACACTGGCACTCCTTAAGGGTGTGTGCTTAGCCCACTGCTCTATTCTCTGTATACACATGACTGTTTGGCTAGGCATAGCTCAAATACCATCTATAAATTTGTTGACGATACAACCATTGTTGGTAGAATCTCAGGTGGTGATGAGAGGGTGCACAGAAGCGAGATATGCCAACTAGTTGAGTGGTGCCACAGCAACAACCTGGCACTCAATGTCAGTAAGATGAAAGAGCTGATTGTGGACTTTAGGAAGGGTAAGATGAAGGAACGCATACCAATCCTCATAGAGGGATCAGAAGTGGAGAGAGGAAGCAGTTTCAAGTTCCTGGGTGTCAAGATCTCTGCGGATCTATCCAACATATTGATTTAGTCATAAAGAAGGCAAGACAGTGGCTATACTTCATTAGAAGTTTGAAGAGATTTGGCATGTCAACAAATACACTCAAAAACTTCAATAAATGTACCATGGGGAGCATTCTGACAGGATGCATCACTGTCTGGTATGGTGGGGGGAGGGGGGGGAACTACTACACAGGACTGAAAAAAGCTGCAGAGGGTAGTAAATTTAGTCAGCTCCATCTTGGGTACTAGCCTACAGAGTACCTAGGACATCTTCAGGGAGCGGTGTCTCAGAAAGGCAGAGTCCATTATTAAGAACACCTGACACCCAGGGCATGCCCTTTTCTGACTGTTACCATCAGGTAGGAATACAGAAGCCTGAAGACACACACTCAGCGATTCAGGAACAGCTTCTTCCCCTCTGCCATCCGATTCCTAAATGGACATTGAACCCATGAACACTACCTCACTTTTTTAATATACAGTATTTCTGTTTTTATATGATTTTTAATCTATTCAATATATATACTGCAATTGAGTTACTTACTTATTTATTATTTTTATTTTTTTTATTATTTTTTTCTCTTCTGTATTGCATTGAACTGCTGCTGCTAAGTTAACAAATTTCTCGTCACATGCCGGTGGTAGTAAACCTGATTCTGATTCTGAACTAGCATTGTCCAAATTGTGCAAAATATTTCGTCTGCAGTGAAGATTCCTGATTAAGTTTCAATACGTATCTGGATACACTGGCCTCTGCAAGTGGTGGCATGACTTACTTCTGATTTGCTGTTTTTGAATGAGAGAAATATATCAGTACTGGCAAAAATCAAAGTGTTCTGTAGACCTGATACCAGAAACAGGTACTATAATGTTATACCTAATGAGAAATCTTTTATATAGAACAGAATATACAATGGTATGCAGGTACAGCAGGCGATGAAAAAGGCAAATGGTATGTTGGCATTCATAGCAAAAGGATTTGAGTACAGGAGCAGGGAGGTTCTACTGCAGTTGTACAAGGCCTTGGTGAGACCGCACCTAGAGTATTGTGTGCAGTTTTGGTCCCCTAATCTGAGGAAAGACATTCTTGCCATAGAGAGAGTACAGAGAAGGTTCACCAGATTGATTCCTGGGATGGTAGGGCTTTCATATGAAGAAAGACTGGATCGACTAGGCTTATACTCGCTGGAATTTAGAAGATTGAGGGGGGATCTTAATGAAATGTATAAAATTCTAAAGGGACTGGACAGGCTAAATGCAGGAAGATTGTTCCCGATGTTGGGGAAGTCCAGAACGAGGGGTTACAGTTTAAGGATAAAGGGGAAGCCTTTTATGACCAAGATGAGGACAAACTTCTTCACACAGAGAGTGGTGAATCTGTGGAATTCTCTGCCACAGGAAACAGCTGAGGCCAGTTCATTGGCTATATTTAAGAGGGAGTTAGATATGGCCCTTGTGGCTAAAGTGATCAGGTGGTATGGAGAGAAGGCAGGTACAGGGTTCTGAGTTGGATGATCAGCCATGATCATACTGAATGGCAGTGCAGGCTCGAAGGGCTGAATGGCCTACTTCTTTACCTATTTTCTATGTTTCTATGGTACAGCAAAGTACAGCCTATGGTATTGTGCCGACCTTTTAACCAACGCTAAAATCAATCTGACCTTCCCTCCCACAAAGCACACCATTTTTCTTTCATCCATGTGCCAATCTAAGAATCTCTTAAATGTCTCTAATGTATCTGCCTCCACTGCCGTCCCTGACAATGTGCCTTATGCACATTACTCTCTGTGGGGGAAAAAAAACTACTTCAAACATTTCCCCTATACTTAGGTCCAATTACCTTAAAAGTATATCCTCTTGTATTATCCGTTGCCACCCTGGGGAAAAAAGTGCTGGATGTCCAATCTATCTATGCCTCTTATCATCCTGTACACCTTTAACAAATCTCCTCCCTTCCTCATTTGTTTCAAAGAGAAAAACCCTAGCTTACTCAATTTTTCTGCCTAAGATACTGTATATTCTCTAATCGAGGCAGCATCCTGCTAAGTCCCCTGTGCAATCTCTCTAAAGCTTCCACGCCCTCCCTATGATGAGGCAGTCAAATCAAATGCCATTTTCTGTGGAAATTTTTAACATACTGTTTGGATGACGAGAATTCTAATGTGTTTTAGCCTCAATGGGAGCCAAACATATTTCAGCAGAAAATAAATGAGACTGCCGCAGATCACATCAAGGTGTATAGACTAGATGACAAAAAGCCCACAACTATCATCTTCACAGGGTGATGGAAACACCAGAAAGGCCAGTTCAATCTGAGTGCTGTGAAATGCATCATAAAAGGGAAAGAATGCCAGTTTTACAGAATGGGATGCACACAGCATAGAGTGAAGTTACGTGAGATAAGATAGAAGTGCCAAAGGATAAGGAAGATCTGAGAAGCTTTCCAAGGTTAATCCAGTGCATGAATTCTTTCATTCCTCACATGTCAGAACATAGAGCAAACCTGAGAGAACTACTGCTGAATGTTAGTGGTCACAGTGACATGAAACGAGTTTTAACGAGCACAAAGAGCTGGTAATGAACAAGAAATGCCTGTCATATTACAGTAGGGGGGACAAGAAGCATTATTTTACAGAAAACTGCTTTACAAAATATCTGAAAACTGCCTGAATACATACTCATAGCGCCAAAGCACTCATGTTAGCAAAACAAGTCTCCTTAACATAGAAATAAAGCTATTTTCTATGGATAGCATAAATTCCATATCGATCTTTGTGGAAGGAAGTTTATAATAAAAACAATCACATCCTCAGAGCAAATCTATAAGAAAAATAAAACTAGAGCACCAGCAAAACTGAAAAGGTTACTCCTGATGTGATAGAGATATGAACTTTACTCTGAAGTATAAACAAGTACAAGATAGTACTAAAAGACACAATATCTCAATTGTAGCTCAAAGGGAAGCTGAGATGAAAGGTGCAGATGTGAAGAGAAAACAAGCAACTGAGGATATTTGTCAAGTCTCGCAATATTTGTGGAGAGGGAAAATCAGAATTGACATTTGGGATTGATGGCCATTTGTCAGAAATAGAAAAATGAGAAATTCACTTGTTTTAAACTGCTGGAAAGAAAAGGGATGGGGGGGAGAGAATACCTATGATAGGTGAAAACCAAGATTGTCGAGCTGATAAAATGCTGCTGGTACCTCTTAAGGGATAGGAATGTGTCATGAGCCCTGCGGGCCTCTACAGCTTGACATAAAGCATTGGGCTTCCAGGTTTCTCGAGCCTCTGTGTTTACTAATTGTTGTCTTAAGTAGAGCCAAGTTCATTGTGACTGGCACAGGTTTGCCACGTTCTGTGACTGCTTAAAGCGCACTCTCATTTAGCACTGTTCGTAGATTCCTTTTGTTATAGACAATAGACAATAGGTGCAAAAGTAGACCATTCGGCCCTTCGAGCCTGCATTTTGAGATCATGGCTGATCAACTACTATCAATACCCGGTTCCTGCCTTGTCCCCATATCCCTTGATTCCCCTATCCATAAGATACCTATCTAGCTCCTTCTTGAAAGTATCCAGATAATTGGCCTCCACTACCTTCCGAGGCAGTGTTTTCCAGACCACCTCAACTCTCTGGGAGAAGAAGTTTTTCTTTAATTCTGTCCTAAATGACCCCTTATTCTCAAACCATACCCTCTGGTACTGGACTCTCCCAGCATCTGGAACATATTTCCTGCCTCTATCTTGTCCAATCCCTTAATAATCTTATATGTTGCAATCAGATCCCCTCTCAATCTCCTTAATTCCAGCGTGTACAAGCCCAGTCTCTCTAACCTCTCTGCGTAAGACAGTCCAGACATCCCAGGAATTAACCTCGTGAATCTACGCTGCACTTCCTCTACAGCCAGGATGTCCTTCCTTAACCCTGGAGACCAAAACTGTACACAATACTCCAGGTGTGGTCTCACCAGGGCCCTGTACAAATGCAAAATGATTTACTTGCTCTTGTACTCAATTCCCTTTGTAATATAGGCCAACATTTCATTATCCTTCTTCACTGCCTGCTGCACTTGCTCATTCACCTTCAGTTACTGATGAACAAGGACTCCTAGATCTCTTTGTATTTCTCCCTTACCTAACTCTACACCATTCAGATAATAATCTGCCTTCCTGTTCTTACTCCCAAAGTGGATAACCTCACACTTATTCACATTAAACGTCATCTGCCAAGTATCTGCCCACTCACCCAGCCTGTTCAAGTCACCCTGAATTCTCCTAACATCCTCATCACATGTCACACTGCCACCCAGCTTAGTATCATCAGCAAATTTGCTGATGTTATTTTCAATGCCTTCATCCAAATCGTTGACGTAAATGGTAAACAGCTGTGGTCCCAATACTGAGCCCTGTGGCACCCCACTAGTCACCACCTGCCATTCCGAGCAACACCCATTCACCACTTTTGGCAACAAATCTTCAATACATGAGCATTTGATGTCATTTGAGACATCCTTTTATCAACTATTTCTAATAAGTTTCCATAATCAATCAAAACTTATATCTGACAATATGAATTAACTGGACTTTTATTCTAGGCCAGGCATTTTCATTATCAGTTGTTTTTTCATCAAGATAGTGGTTGTTATGAATGATATGTCTCATGGCACTGCTTGGTCTTGCCTCCAATGTTCTGCTGGTGTTCCTATCTGTAACCGCGTGTATATCTGGACTCTGGGAGGTCTGCCATTCCTCCACACCTGGGTTCAGTCGTTACCAGCACTCACTGTGACAGAGTCTGCCATTCCTCTGCAATGGAGTTGAGACCTACCATGACCACGGTGACAGGAATGAATACTATTTGATCTCTATGCACGAGTATAATCAGATGAATGAAGGCCATCATAAGAACAAAAGGAAATGCTGCTGGAACTGGGAGATGCGGATCACAGCCATTGTTGGAACTCTTAAGTAAAAGGGAATGCTGGAAATAATCAGCAAGTCAGGTAGCACCTGTGGAGAGAAAAACCATAAGATATAGGAATGGAATTAGGCCATTCAGCCCATCAAGTCTGCTCTGCCATTCCACCATGGATAATTTATTCTCCTTCTCAACTCTATTCTCCAGAGAGACATGGAAGCTGGTGACATAGACGTCAACAGTCCTTGTTCAGTATTCCCTGAAGGTTAACTTGCAGGTGGGGAAGAAGATAAATGCAATGTTAGTATTTATTTCGAGAGGTTTAAAAACAAGGATGTAATGCTGAGGCTTTATAAGGCATTGGAGAGGCCTCATGTGGAGTACTGTGAGCAGCTTTGGGCCCCTTTTCTAAGAAAGGATGTGTTGATATTGGAGAGAGTTCAAAGGAGATTCACAAAAATGATTCTGGGATTGAAAGGCTTATTATAACAGAAGTGTTTGGTGGCTCTGGGCCCTTACTAGAATTTAGAAGAGTGAGGGATATCTCATTGAAACCTATCAAATATTGAAAGGCCTCAATAGAGTGGATGTGGGGAAAATGTTTCTTATATTGAGGGAGTCTAGGACAACTTCAGAATAGAGGAATGACCATTTAAAACAGAGATGAGGAGAGATTTCATTAGCCAAAGCGTGGTGAATCTGTGAAATTCCTTGCCACAAGCAGATGGAAGCCAGGAAGCCAGGGTGTACTTAAGGCAAAGGTTGGCAGGTTCTTGATTAGTCAGGGCTTGAAAGGTTAAGGGGAAAAGGCAGGAGAATGGGATTGACAGGGAAATGAATCAGTCATAATGAAGTGGCAGAGCAGTCTCGATGGGCCAAATGGCCTATTACTGCTCCAGTATCTTATGGTCTAAGTCTTCATTTGTCACAACAAGCAGGCATCATTCTGGAGACACTCTCAGTAGAGGTTCGCAAACCAAAAGGAGCATCATATTTTTATACCTCTAAGATCAAAATGTAAGAGTAGGTAATTCAATACAATTTCAATAGTTACAATGGTGCAAGTAACAGCCATATTGCCTGGTCCAATGTAAGCTTATTAATACAACCCCATTGTCTTACCATTTGGCTCTTGATTATGCAATCTCTTAGTCTGTGGAAAAGCCACTGCTTTTAACTTCAAATTACTGCTTGCAATTTACAAACAAACTGAAGGTTAATTGCAAGCTTCCGAAACGGATTTACAATTAAAACTGAAGCCTGGTTCTTGTTTAAAATAATATCTGCTATATTCACGTAACTCCAGAATACTCCATAACACTCCTCATTAGTTAACCCTTTCATTCCCAGAATCATTCTCATGAACCCCCTCTAGACAACTTCCAATGCCAGTACATCATCTCTTAGACAAGGGGTTTAAAACTGCTTACTATACTCTAAGTGTGGTCTGACAAGTGCCTTATAAAACCTCATCATTACATCCTTGTTTTTATATTCTAGTCCTCCTGATAAGAATGCTAACATTGTATTTGCCTTCCTTACCACCAACTCAACCTGCAAGATAACCTTTAGGGAATTTTGCATGAAGACTCCCAAGTCCCTTTGCACCTCTGATTTTTGAATTTTCTCTCCCATTTGGAGATTAATTTACACCTTTATTCCTTCTAGCAAAGTATATGACCATACATTTCACTACACTATATTCCATCTGCCACTTCTTTGCCCATTTTCCTAATCTATCTAAGTCAGGGGTTCGCAACCAAGGGTTCACGGACCCTTTGGTTAACGGTAGGAGTCCATGGCATAAGAGAAAGCTGAGATCCCCTGCTCTAAGTCCTTCTGCAGACTCTCTGCTTCTTGAACACTATCTTCCCTCCACCTATCTTTATATCATCTGCAAACTTGGCAACAAAACCATCAATTCCATCATTCAAATCATTGGCATATAACATGAAAAGATATGGTTCCACACCAACAGCTGTGGAACGTCACTAGTCACTGACAGACAAACAGAAAATGCCTCCTTTATTCCCACTCTTTGGCTTCCGCCGGTCAGCCAATCTTCTACTCATGCTAGTATTTTTCCTGTAATACCATGGGCTATTATCATGTTAAGCAGTCTGAAAACTGAGCTGATATTACATCAGGATTCTGCTACAAACTAGAAAGACCAGTTATCTGAATACCTTTGAATTATAATATTGAATTACTGAGTTTCTGATGGGTGATAAAATGATTTTCCTCATGGATAAGTTGAGTTTCATTGGTACAGTGCAATCAAAAGGTCAAGTTACCTCAATGTACTGTGTAATGATCAAGTCAAGTCAAACATTGTCAAATGCACAAGTACGGTGAGGTACAGGTGCCACCAAAATCTTGCTTGCAGCAGCATCATGGGCGCATAAGTTTAAAAAACATACAGAACATAAATGCAGTGAGTGAAGTGTGCAAAATGAGACATTTGTGGAGAAAAGAAGCATTATTGGAATCAAGAACATGCTAGTGCAAGTGGCCCATGGTGTTCCAGTGCTGAGGTAGGATTGACTCAGGAGCCTAATGATGGTGGGAAAGTAGCTGTTCCAGTACCATCTGGTGTAGGACTTCAGGCTTTTATGTCTCCTGCCTGACTGCAGCAGTGAGAAGAGGGCATGGGGATTGTTGATGGTGGATGTTGCATCTCCTCTAGATTCTTTCAAAGATACGGGTCAGAATGGAAGTGAAATGCAAAATGAGAATGCAAGCAACTAAGAGTGCAGGGTCACCCTTGTGGACTGCAAAGTTGTCGTCTAATTTCTGAATTGTGGGGAAGACCACATTATGAGCACTGAACGCAAAAAAAAAGGAAACAGTGTAAATGAGTTACTGCAAGGTGAGAAGAAACCAAATCATCACCAGCCGAGTCCAAAGTCGTGCAACTTTGGGAAAATATCAACTACATCACAAGCAACACACTAACATTAGCAGCAACACCTGGAGAAGTGAATGTGATTTCCACTCAGGAATAACTAACACGGCATCACCACAATAATGCACCAAGTCATCGTAGAAATTAATGACCATGGGATACAATCCGTCACAGTTGTAAGTATGCTGTATACAACATGAGATTGGATTAATATCCTGTGCTACCTGATTACCTTTATGAATCAGAAAGATATTTCACAGACATTAATCTTCTTGAAGGATTTTGTTCTAACCAGCTGTCTCTTCCAAGAGATTTTTCAGTCTGTCTTTCATTTGAAAAGATCCATGGAGGGACTGAACTGACAATCCAACAACTTCCTTTCCATTTGAGTCTGTCTAATCTAATGCAATGTGATGGCCATACTTCATTGCACTACATGTATTAACACTGGCATCAGCACAAAAAGAGCAAAAGTGCGTTGCGTTGCAGCCCCACTTAACAAAAGTAAGGAAATATGTCAAAGATCGGCAATGAGTGAAGTTCTTTTACTTTTCTAATATGAAATGTATGTACATTGGTGAAAGGGCTCTACATTTCAATATTTGAAATATACAAATCAGCCAAGTGCCCTGGGTATAGAGCACATCAAAGGGAGCCATATATAATCCTGTCAGATTATTTAACATCATCCTATTTACCCTTTACCTGAAAAGATGCTGTCACGTTCAAGTTCATTCAGTTCAAACATGACAGGCATATGGATTTTACTGGAGTGACCCTCTGGGTGTGACTAGGTCTGATGCATATCAAAGGGGCTTACATTTTCACTGGAATTTACTAGAGTTTAACTGGGACAACTGATGTGTCAAGCTCCACTTAGCTACAAAGCAGATGTCATTGATGAAAATAATGGAAGGTGATCATTATGAACACTGACAACCACTTTAAATTAGTTTTGAATGTTCTGCCCTCCCCAGCAACAGTTGTAGAGGCCCAGGAGTGAACGTCAGTGGTCTGTGAATACATATTGAACAGGCTATTTTTAAAAATATCATATTTTCCCATATATTAACAGACAAGTTTTTTAGCTAATTACAACTTCCTTTATGTTGCTCTGGATTCTTCTTATTCTACAGTAATATTGCAGCACAAAATTATCATTTCCAATAGCTCCCAGCATAGCATTCACAGAGAAAACTCAAGGAAGACTGCTAACAAAAAGCATATCAGACAACTTGATCACAAAGTTTAGGAAACATGAGAATGAAACCTACCACATTAGGACATTAGTTCATGTTAACTTTATGACTGACTTCCTACAAACAAAACACACACTGGTAGCTATCCCATGACATTGTTCATGAGTTTGCTGTGGTCGAATAAACAGTGACGGTAACGTCTACTGCAACTACATAATTGATGACCCCTAACATGTACTGGTCTAAAGAAATAAATATAGATAATTAAAGCAGGTTGTAAGCCAATTAAAAATGTCAAGATAGAATTGATTAATTGGTCTTGTTTCTATATATTATGCAATCACAACAAAATGCCCCACTTAGGGTTGTAACATTTGGAGTTAGAAATTTGGCTGTTTGCAGGTAATGTGCAAAGCACCAGCTGCATGTTAAACTCTGCTTACAAAACTTGCTTCCTCTTAATATTATACAGCATACACATTCAGTCAGAGTGAATTTCTGAAGCAACATTCAATGTAGATTCCAGTTAATTGGGCCAAATCGGGACCAGTACATTTTGGTCCAATTAACCAGCTGCCCCAATTAGACAAAGTTTCATGGAAATAGTTAAAAAGGTACAAAGAAAAACAAACTAACATTTTACTGAGTTACAAATTATATACTTATATAAACTACAGAACAAATTAGAACAGTACCAATGCTACTACTGCACTATAAAACTGTGTATTAGTCCCCAATACTGTACTTATTGTTGGAGGATTTCATCCAGTGTACGATGTCAGGTATGGGGTGTCCAGGAGGGGTCCACACCCCTGGTGAAAGGGCTTGCTGTGTCCATTCTGGGGAGCTCACTCACCTTTAATCCCCAACGGACACTCAGTTTTCACTTGTGGTTCCAAGTAGCTGTTCGCATGTGATGACTGCCACACCCCAAAACACCACTTCGACAGGCAGGCTGCAAGTGAGGGTAGCCAGCGGGCCCCATGCCCTGGTGAAACAGGGCACGTGAAGTCAGCTCCAGCGGATTGGGCAGATGTTATTACCAACAAATCACTTGCCGTACCAGGGGAACCAACACAATGGACCACGGTTACACCACCATCAAGAGCGCTTACCATGCTATTTCACACGCACACTTTGGAAAGTCTGATCTCCTGGCTGTACCTCTACTCACTGCATGTAGGCAGAGACTGAAGATTGCAGCATCAGTAGTGAGGACCAGGAAGGCACTGACATGGGAGGCACAGGAGCACTTACAGGACTGCTTTGAATCAGTGACTGGACTGTATTCAGGGATTCATCTTTGACTCTGAGTATATCACAGCTGTCACCGACTTCATTAAAACCTGTGTGGCTGAGTGTGTACCTACAAGAACTTACTGTACCTACCCAAATCAAAAGCCGTGAATGAACAAAAGCCTTTCTACAGGGGCACAACTGAGAGCATCCTGACTGGCTGCATCACTGCCTGGTATGGGAACTGTACCTCCCTAAATCCCAGGATTCTGCAGAGTGGTGCGGACAGCCCAGCACATCTGGAGTTGTGGACGTCCCATGATTCAGGATATTTACAAAGACAGGTGTGAGAAAAGGGCCCGAAGGATCATTGGGGACCCAAGCCGCAATCTATTCCAGCTGCTACCATCCGGGAAACGGTACCGCAGCATAAAAGCCAGGATCAACGGGCTCCGGGACAGCTTCTTCCATCAGGCCATCAGACTGATTAACTCACATTGATATATTTCCATGTTACATTGACTGTTCTATTTATATTGCACATTTAGATGGAGATGTAACGTAAAAATTTTTACTCCTCATGTATGTAAAGGATGTAAGAAATAAAGTCAATTCAATTCAGTTCAGCCAGGAGGTTCAGAGTCTGCTGAGGGCTAGATCTGTGGCATTCAAGTCTGGCGACCCAGATGTGTACAAGAAAACCAGGTACGACTTGTGGAGGGCTCTAAAAACCTGTGCTAACCAAAGGCATTTTCAATCTCTATTGCTACAGTTGGAAGTTCCCAACAGGTGAACTGCCTTAATGACTATCATTCAGTAGCACTTACAACCACAGTGATGAAGTATTTTGAGAGGCTGGTTAAGGCTAGAATTAACTCCTGTCCCAGCAAGGACCTGGTACCACTGCAATTTGCCAATTGCCACAATAGGTCTACGGTGGATGTGATTTCATTGACTCTTCACGCGGTCTTGACTCGACTGGATAATACAAGTACCTATGTCAGGATGTCGTTTATTGTCTATAGCTCAGCATTTAACACCATCATTCCCACAGTTCTGATCAAAAAGTTCCAGAACCTGGGCCTCTGTACCTCCCTCTGCAACTGGATCCTCAACTTCCTAACCAGAAGACCACAATCTGTGCGGATCAGAGACAACATCCCCACCACACTAACAATCAATACTGGTGCACTTTAGAGATGTGTGCTTAACCCACTGCTCTACCCTCTCTACACCCATGAATGTGTGGCTAAGCACAGCTCAAATACCAAATATAAATTTACTGGTGGTACAACAAACATTGGCAGAATTTCTGGTCGTAACACAAGGGTGTACAGGAGCAACATGTATCAGCTAGTTGAGTGGTGTCGTAGCAACGACCTTGCACTCAACGTCAGTAAGACCAAAGAGCAGATTGTGGACTTCAAAAGCAGTAAGCTGAGGGAACACACACCAATCCTCATAATGGGATCAGAAGTGGAAAGAGTGAGCAATTTCAAGATTTTGGGTGAGGACAGAGTTCTAAGGTCAAGAGAGTAGAACTGTTCCAGTGCAATGGGTTTCCTACTTAAAAACTCTCCCACATATCATTGGATACAACAGACAACCAACACACTGCCATGTTCTATTGATTGAATGCATACAAACAAAATCAGTGCTGACACCTGATGCAGATAATGGACTATGTTCATACAATGCTTTCAATATTTGCATCACCCAAATCATTGTAACATTCAAGATGATAGTTGATACCTTCAAATTCTTTATAGTTCCTAACTTATTGAAGTTCTGAAATTGTTTCATTTTTACTCCTGGCCATTTCTGGCATCTCCAAGACTGAATGCTTGAAATTGCAGTCAGCAAAATAATCCTAAATTGTCTTACTGCTTACTTCTTGGCAATTATCAGTGACAAAAATCACTGCTTTTTTGAACACAAACACATGCAACTGACACTACTTAAAAACTGTTTGCTCTATGCATGGCGTAATGTCTAACAGCCACACAATTTCACGTGACTGATGCTAGTTAGAAACTGTTCAGTAGCAGTCTCCTCTCTCAGTCAGCAGCATAGTGTCCCAAATAAATGAAGGGGAATTCCAATTATTTTCTCAATTAGTTTGTGTTCTTTAAGAGTGTTGTCCCAAATAAGCAGTGCCCCAATTAACCAAAAAACCAATTAATTAGAATCCATTGTATTTGGCAAGCACTTGTTCTTTAGGAGCGCTATGTAATTAATTACATCAAAATGTAACCTTCAAATAACTTGATAATTTCACATCAGGCACCTTTCTTCTACTTGCACCTTACGTATTCAGTCCTGTTAAGAATTGATTTTACAATTACTCAGTCTTACACTTTCAGTAAGGGGCCACATTCTCAGCAGCAAGGCTCACAGATAAGACAGCATTGAGCTTTGATATCTGAACCGGGGACACTGTGAGAATAGATTACTGCCAGAATCATCCTCTTGTGCTCTTAAATATATTTGTAGACCGATGACAAAAAGGCACGTGCTGCAGCCAATCATGTGTTACCTAAAGAGCTTAGAATTCTGGATTTTATCATTAATACACAGATAAACAATTAATGGGTCAGCAGTGTGTTCATAATAGTGATAATAATGGCAAAGCTTACAGGGGATTGAGAGGTCCTCACAAGTCAATGGAACAGACAATGGAGAAGAGGTGCTGCTGACTTGTCTATTGCCCAGTCTAACCACAACTATATTCTTTGCCAATTCATTGAAATAAATTGTTTTCATCATCAGAACAGAACTGACAAAGCAGAAGCTCTTATTTTTATTTAAGAAGTTGATGTTCAGGAACTATTGCTAATTGTTTGATATCACTGATGTGGCCAGCTGCTTTAAATCAGGAGGCTGGGGTGAGATCTCGTCAGTGGAGCTCCTTTCTACACCTAAAGCCTTTGACAATATGCTCAGGTTTTCCTGATACACCCAGCTGACGGAGAGAAGGGTGGAAGTGCGGACTGGCACAGATTCTCAGCAGAGAGTTATTGAAAAATCAATCCTGCATCCTCCTACTGGATAAAAATTCCACTCAAATGATTAATGCATTTAGACAAATAAATATTTGCAAATTATTTATTTATTTGGAAAATATCACTGCTTTAGTAACCACATCAAAATGCATCAGATTTTCCTCATGTAAAAGGCAAAGGATTTTTTTCTCTAAGAAAACAGAAAGGAATAGCCAACTTTCAGAAACTTTAATTAAGTTCCCAGTCAGAGGGCTCTAGGGTCAAACCTAATTTTTGGCTGACATTCAAGCTCAACTGCTGGATTGCTTTCATAAGCACAGACTCTTGAGAACACTGGGAGTGGTCAGGAAAATTTTATTGAACATGTTAAGACTTGCCAAGAAAATACAACTTGTCTGTTCGAAGTAAACCTTAGCCCAGGCCACAGTAGCCAAGTGTTTGCTACAAGAAGAAGCAGAAACAAGGAAAGACATCAATAAGCAAACACGAGGAAATCTGCAGATGCTGGAAATTCAAGCAACACACACAAAATGCTGGTGGAACACAGCAGGCCAGGCAGCATCTATAGGAAGAAGCACTGTCGACATTTCGGGCCGAGACCCTTCATCAGGATAAGGGTATCAATAAAATGTTCAGTGATATCTTCAATGTAATGCCTTTCTCTCAGTCTTTTCTTTTGCAAATAACATTATTATACCACTAAATGAATACTTAATCTCGTGCCAAGTAGGAGAATGACTCCTAAAAAAAACAAACCATTCCATGTACAATTGACCTAAATCTCTGTCACAGGAATATCAATTTTCCAATAATAAGCCCTTGACTAGTTCAAACTAATTACTCAGGGCATTCCATTACTCCACAGCCTTAATAAATTGTGTACATTCATTCCATCAATCCCACAATCCCAGTCTAACTACTTTTACAAAGTACTTCCCTCACCTTCAACAATACATGAGGAAGAAAAGTTAATTCTGCTGAAAATTCTATTTAATATGTTTGAGTTCAAACATAGATTGAATTATCAATGTGCAGAGAGACAGGTATGTAAAAATGTTCCATAAAACCAGATATTATTAACCAAACTATAAAATATTCACCCATCTTCACAAACCTGCAACTCAAATCTTACTATCCTACCATCCAGTAAAATTTCTATTCCACTCAATTTAGCAACACTGACACAATTTTCAAAGGCATCATGTTCATCCAGTACATCCAATACCAGAAAGCTTCAAAGGTTTTCAATACTTGCTCTAATTTTACTCTACAGTGAAATTCTAACATGGCTCACACTACCACTGTGCAAATATGTATAAATTATATTACTATATTAGCAATAAAAGTTAATAACTTAGAGAACACAATTTCAAGTCAAACCATGACAAGTAGAAAATCTGAACTGAGTTTCCTTTTGGCAATCTGGAATGAAGCCATTTGTGATACTCTGATGGTATTGGGTTTGCTCTCTGTAAAGTTCTAAACTCAAACAAATGTCTTAAGCCCTTTCCGATATAGATAGTTTTGCACACCCTCGTTAAAGGCTATACTGTAACTATCCAATCTTTAAAGACTAGTTCACTTCCCTGTTTATTCACCATAGTGACTTGAGCTGCCAATACCCTTTGTTTGAGCAGTGGGTCCCTCCTCCCTATCAATGAGGAGATACTTCCTGGAAACAAACTAGTTTAAACACAGTAAGTGATGCACATTTAAATTTAGATAAATTTCGTAAAACACACTCAAAACTCACAGAGAATTTCTATTTGTAAATGATTTCCAACAGTTCCTGTAAACTAAAAAAATATACCAATGAGTTGCAGATGAACGCGTTATCCATTGCAGAAATCAAAGGCTGAGGAATGTACTTTAGTTACCCTGTCTTTCTGCATTCTTCTTATCATTCCCTGACCATTGCTAACAAACCTGATTGCTCTCTTACATTTATACTGGTTATTTTTGCTACTTGGTGACTTCATACAGATGTGATATTCTTTCAGATACCTTTATTGGGAAATACACACATATGGTCTAAAAGCTTCTGGCAAAAGAGATCCTAAGCACACAATATCAATGCTATGAGTGCTGGCTCTCTGAGTACTCAAAATTTTCAACTATTGATTGATCAGCTATTTGATGTGCTAAGTGACATTATCAGTCTGGTCTGTAAACTTCTCTGAACTAAATAACTTAACCAGTGTTGTCTGGTTTGATTCATGCCCAATTAACATAATCCCATTGTCCTTCACCGCATCTCTTGAGCAGCCAGTGCTCTATATATAGTACCACTTATTTGCAAAGCTGTCCTTTTAACTTCAGACTGATTATTGCTTGCAATTTTCATTAAGAACTGAAAGTTCTTGTTTAGTTCTTGTTTACAACAAGACGCTGAGCAAGGAGTATGGGTTGGGAGTTTAACTTACTCAAAAACAACTCTTTGATCAATGATAGTGTCAGTTGCTGTGTTAGAAAGCTGAACTTGGCAAAAAGGCCCTGGACAGTGAATATCCATCACAATACCAGTTTCACTTTGTCTCCACGTGGGAATCTGTGGAACCAATTGCTATTGCAAAGTCCTTTATGCACAATCTGCATCCTAGAAAGCTGGAGAACCAAACAGACTTGAAACACTTCACTGACCTGCTCTGTCTCAGATCAGTATAAATTCCACAGCACAAAGCTAGGGGACAGACATTTATACAATGGGAGTTCTCAAAATATTCTGACTCACAGGGTAAGCATACCCACTTCTTCATCATCCCTCATGTCATCCAGTGTATGCTCTCATGTGTGTATATCATCTGAGTCAGATAAATTGGGAGCCTCCAAAATAGAACAGTCTGAAGCCACGTCTTCTTGAGCTTGTGTTTCCAGATCTCACTGAACATCACAATTTTAAGGGCTTTCCTCTGAGCTTTGTAGCTTTCCAGCATCCCTACTGCTCTAAAAGCATGAGCATGCAGTTAACTAACAGCTTGCAAAACCAGTCACTGGAGGTTTTAATTGGGTTGACTTGTTAAAGCAATATTTTCCAAAATACTCAAAGTGTCTAGTTTCCAGCAGGCATTGTAAGCATACAGTGTTAGGTGATTGGAATAACAATGTTTAAAGTTCAAAGTAAATTTATTATCAAAATACATATGTCATCATATACAACCCTGAGATTAATTTTCTTATGGGCGTATTTAATAAACCCAATTAACATAACAGAGTCAATGAAAGAGGGCACCAACAGGGTGGTCAACCAATGAGCAAAACACAATAAACTTTGCAAATACAAAAAGTAGTAAAATAATAATAATAATAAAAATGAATAAATATCGAGAATATGTCATGAAGATTCCTTGAAGGTGAGTCTATAGGCTGTAGGAACAGTTCAGTAATGGGGCAAGTGAAGTTGAGTGAAGTTATCCCCTGTGGTTTAAGAGCCTGATGGTTGATGGGTAATAACTGTTTCTGAACCTGTGGTATGAGTTCTGAGTCTCCTGTACTTTCTTCCTGATGGCAGCAGTGAGAAGAGAGCTTGAGCTGGGTGGTAAGAGGCCCTGATGATGGATGCTGCTTTACTGCAACAATGCTCCGTGTAGATGTGGTCAACGGTGGAGAGGGCTTTACCTGTGATGGACTGGGCCGTATCCACAACTTTTTATGGGATTTTATGTTCAAGGGCATTGGTATTTCCATATGAAGCAGTGATGCAGCCAGTCAATATATTCTCCACCATTCATCTATAGAAATTTATCAAAGTTTTAGATGTCATGCCAAATCTTTGCAAACTTCTAAGGAAGTAGAGGTGCTGCTTTGCTTTTCATTGTAATTGCACTTGTATGCTGGGCCCAGGACAGATCCTCTGAAAGTACAACACCAAGCAGAAGCTGACCCTCTCCATTTCTGATTCCCCTGTTGAGGACTGGCTCACCAACCCCCAGCTTCCTCCTCCAAGGCGGAGAGAGATGTTGTAAGTGATCTTTGCAGAAAAGCAAGATATTTACTCATGTGAATCAATAGCCTGCATTTAGTCTGGAAACAAGCTGTGTGAGGCATGAGATTGATATAAAGTCAGGAAAACCAAAAATACAGGTTTCCCCATGTCCCGCGGAGTTTAATAGCAAAGATCTTTTCAAAAGGTTTCCTACCAAAAGGTAGTTTCATGTGGGTGAAATGACAATCTAAATTTAGATGCACTGTACTGAATCAATTGCCTTTCTTGCTGTCAGAAAACTTCCTAACTGAGTTCTCATGTTGGTCTCAGCATATTCTCATCCAGAGAAACGGCCTCATATGTTGAATCACATTGATTATTTCTAAAAGAACTCTAGGATTTCATAGTCCTGATGAATATATGTCAAGAAATCAAACAAATCATTAACCACCTCAGATTAAATTTTGGACATTATTGCATTTTCTGTACTAGTTTTCAATTTATTCTTTTGAACATCGTAGAATGAGAGGTGACATTATAGAAGTGTTTAAAATTATGAGAGGCACAGTTAAGGTAGATGGTAATGTAGGGTGATGTAATTGAGAGAAATGTAAATAATCCCCAACCAACAACATTATGTTGGGCTTTCGCCTTAAGAGGCTCGTCTGACAAGATGACATTGTGATGCAAGGATTTTAGAGTGTTTTTGTGTTTAGGTTTTGGAGTTCAATAAAATGTGTTACAGGTTTCATTAAACATAAAACACATCACTTTGTTTTGTTTGCAAAAAGCTACAGTAACAGTCTTTTCCTCAGGGTAGGGGAGTCCAGAGGTAGGGAGCGCAGGTTTTGGGTGAGAGGGGAAATATTTGAAAGGAACCTGAAGGGCAAGTTTTTCATACGGAGGGTGGTTAGTATATAAAATGAATTGCCAGAGGCAGGCTGAGGCAGGTATGTTTTAATAAGCACTTGGATAGGTACAGTACATGGAAGGACAAGGCTTAGAGGGACATGGACCAAATGCTGGAAACTGGGATTGGCTGTGTGGGCATTGTGGTCCGCATGGAGCACTTGGGGTAAAGGGTTTGGTTCCCTGTTGCTCTGCTCGAGCTCTGTGGTTCCATTTGAAGTTTAAACTGTGGCTACTAAACTCAGTTCAGATTGAAAATAAGATTATTTTACAGAACTCAAATTAGAACTATCATTATATATGGGCCTTCTCTTAATATCAAAATAATTAGTTAGTTTGTCCTCCACTAACAACTCTATTGACAACAAGCCACAACCATTAGTACTTACATTTCAACACTAAATACACAAGCAATTAGCAGACTCAAATAGCTGCAGATAGGACCAATTAGCACTTAAAATAATGAATTATTAATAAAGTCAACAGAAATTAACAACATAAGTTCCAATGGCAATTCAGGAGTGTCACTGTAATTCTGTACTAACTGAATCACTGATTAAATCATAACTGAGCATTTGTATGAGGCTATTTCAATTAGGATTAAATCCCTGGATGGCTGATAAATTAAGAGTATTAGAGCAAGGATAACCAAGTACAGAAATTTGATTGTGCAGCACAAAATGGGAGCCGAAGTTTTTAAGTTGACACGCAGCACGCGAATGCTCATTCCTTGTGCAAGTTGTTCCACCCTTAAGATTGTATCAGGCTCTTCCTTTGTTTTGTTGCATGATAGCTGACTGTTCATTCAGCACACTTCATTTAGCTAACCCTTGTGAGCTCGAGCAGCTGTTTGCCTTGAGAGCATGGCTACAGGTTGCCAATCTCTGCAGGGATAGGGAATTACCAGCCTAGTTCTCCCTGGGAGAGTCACAAGGACACATGCTAAAACATTGGGAAGACATGCTGTCATCTTTCTAAAGTGCAGTAGAGGCCTCTCCCTTGGGATAACATCTCAGAACATCTACCATTCTATGGGAAAAGAATACAGGAGTCAAAAACAGTCTCCCAGACCAAGATGGTAGCTATCTAACTTTTCATGAAGATTTACACAGTAGTTGTGAGAACTCACAGAAAATGATCCATGCTGTCACAACTTCAAGATGATCACCCACTTTCTTTCATAAAGATTGCTCACTATGTTCCATGTGAAGCTGCAACATAATTTGGAATTGGGTTCTCTGTTCTCAGCCTTCCATAATAAAAGGCCTCCAAACTGTTCCTAGAGCATTTCTAACAGATGTAGCAGGATCTCAGGAATAAAGATCTGAGTCCTCTGCAATAGCTTAGTACATATTGTCATTATATGGTGAGCTGGAAACCATGGGTCCTTCCACCACATTCCAAGCTCTTAAGCTTCTAAGTGTGATAAATGATTCACCATGGAGTCTTCTCTTCAACACTTGCAATTTAAGTTGAACTTAGGGTTTCCTAACTTTTCAATATTCCATTATTGAATTATTTCACATAGTCTCAGATAAAATGTTGCATATTTATGCCCCAACAAACACATTCTGTAGCTAGCCGTGTTATCACAAAGAGGGGAACCGGTCTAAATAACATATGTAATGTTAGTTGTTCCTGTTAGGATGCAACAATTAGTTTAACTGCTGATTCCATTTTCTATAAGACCTTTAACCGAAACTCCGTTTTGAGAACATACTTTGGACAATACTCAGTGCATTTCTCATAGTTTCGTCTTTCTTGTCTGTTTAAATCACTACAACCTCAGACCTAATGAGAAGCTATTCAGCCTACAGAGACTACATTCCAGAACCGAACCTCAGTAACTGAACTGCAATATGCTGAAAGGCTCCAAGCTGTCATCAGCGCCTCTCATGTCATATATGACAATATGGGCCTTATACTCAACATCAGCAAGAAGACAAAGATCTCCATCAATCTGCTTTTGCTGCACGCCACTGCTCTCGAACAATAAAGGATCACAGCAAAACTCTGGAAAAACCTGGAATATGCCACCGTTTGGCAAAACCAGACTGTGATTATAGAATTGCCACCACCTTCAACGGACCAGAGAGACCTTTGGTCAATTGAGAAAAGTGATACTTGAAGACTAACACAAGATCTGCCCTCTTACATGCTTCTACAACCTGGATAACCAACAGCAGACACCTCATGTCAGATATAGGAAACGCTCTTTGAAGAAAAGCAGTATTTCCACTGACTTCTGGAATCCAGATCCCTGGCCTAAGATTGTTCACACTGGAGAATGGACATATGAACATTCTCATTTCATTACCCTTTGGCCACCAAGATTTCAAAGGCAAATAACACTGTTGCTGAGACCTCTACAGGACAGAAAACAAATATGAAGATCTCTGCCAGAAAGGCTGATACCACAAAGATATTTTGCACCTTGACCCTGAAGGGACGTTTTGTTTATCTATATTCGTGTATGAGTGAAAGTTGACTAAACTTGAATTTATCACCCAGTTTATGCATTAGGATTCAAATAGAAGCTTGATAGCAAAATCATTAACTGAACTCATTGAGACAGAAGTGATAATAGAAAACAAAGGGAAACTTGATCTTGAGTCAGTCCTTACTTCTTTCACACTTCACCACAACCTCAACTCAATACCTACAATGACTCAAGAGACTGTAGTTGCCAGAATCTGGAACAACAAACAAAATTCATTGGAAAATTCATATGTAAACTGACCATTTCATCACCCAGCCCTGACAGAAATTCCACAATCTGCTTCCACAAATGCTGTTTCTTTAGCACTTTTGTCTGTTTTTTTTAATGAGCACAACACTCAACCCAGCACGGTTGGAAAGCATGCAAGGAGCTAGCCGGGTTCGAACCCGGGACCACTCACTTCAAAGACCAGTGCAGATGCCACTACATCATTGGCAGGCTACAAGACACATATAGCACATGTAAGATAGCAATACACAAGACCCTGAGTGTCATGTCCTGTAGATTGATGGTGCATAAATGCTGTTGGCAAGAACAAGCCTGCAGTAGTCTGCGGACAAATGCAATCCAGCTTGGCTTCCACCATGCAAACACTGGAGGATAAGTCTGATGGGAGGGCCAGCCCCCGACCCAGCATAGACGGCTTGTCACACCGCCTCCAGTACCTCCGCTCCCAGACAGATAAAACCTGAGGCCTAGTGTGCACTACAACTGAGGCAATGCAGTTTCCCCGCTGTTGTCTATCTCGCCAATAGACCAGTGAACCAGATTCGCGAATTGCAGTATTCTACATTACCAATGTCCAGCAGGGTCTTGCGATCACAAGCAAAATGTCCAAGAAAATCAATCATTGTTGGCCTGCACACCACCTTCATGCACTGACTCTGATGCCTTTCTTGTAGCAGGCAGAGGTCGAGTTGCTCCATCACCCCGTTATTGTGCAACTCACTGTGGGGATAGACCTGCAGTATTTGAAGTTCTTAATATTCAGCAGTGTCTTGCAATTGTAAAAAGGATATTTAAAAAAGATGATAACACTCTTGGCTGGACCCAGAGAAGCCACTACATCCAAGCACGATGCCAACTTACCGGAAAGAAGAGAGCATTCGATCAAACACCTCTCAGAAATTCTCTTTCTTCAGTGGCCATGCGATTTTATCACTGTAAGTTAGTTTTGTCTGCAAAACTGAATAAAGCATTGGAAAAATATTCATACAATATTAATTGATGGCTATTACTCGTGAAGCATATATATTATGCACCAATAATACTACAAGTCAGAAAATCATTTAAAATACATTTTAAATTTTTTAAAACTTTGTAAAGTCTTCTATACACTGTATAGTTCTGCAGCTAATGAAAAACTTTCTGATTGACAACAAGAACACAGGTCTCAAAGCTTGCTTTGTATTCATCGCATCACCACAGCAATGGTCTGGGGCCATGTTACCTGCAGTTCAGCTACTTATCAAGGCAATATTTATTGACTCTTCTCATAAAGGCCCCAGTGTGAGGATATTACAACTAATTTCCAAAGTAGATTGTCCATTCCCTAAGGACCTTAAAGGATCTGCAGGGGGATGGGGAGCACCAAAATCATCAGTAATCTGTCGTTGACTATCTCTTTCAGCGTTTGCAGAATGAGTTAGTGCTCTTTCTGCTGGGCCTCCACCCCGCATCGATAATCTCTTTTACAAATTCAAAATAAATGCCGCAAATGCTAGAAGGAGCTGTAAATGCCCAGCAGGTCAAGTGTGATGATACTGGGTTTGCTGACCCCACAATTCTAAACTCAAATGAAGACTTTAAGCCCTAACTGATATTGATAGTTGCAGGTGCCCGCACTAAAGGGAGATTATACTGTAACTACCCAATCTTCAAAGACTAGTTCACTTCCCTGTTTATTGTCCACAGCATTTAGCTGCCAATATCCACTATTTGAGCAATGGGCTCCCCCACACACCCCCCCATCTCTTCCAAAGAGAAGATACCTCCAGCTAACAAAGTAGTTTAAACACAGTTCAAAGTCAAATAGCATTCTTAAAACACATTTAAAATTTGCAGAGGATTCCTGCCTTATAAAGGACTTCCAAGTTACAAACTATTTCTAAAACACAAAGGATTTCTGAACACAATTACAATTCCTATGAACTAAAAAGACGTACCAACGATGCAGACCAACAAATCATCTGCCACAGAAATGAAAGCCCGAGGAATGGACTCTAGCTAACCCATCCTTCTTTTGATGTTCTTCAACCATTCCTAATTACCCTGACCTGCCCCCATAGATATTTCCTCAGATGCCCTTTTTATACAAACAGTCCAAATGCTTCTTGGAGACACAGTTCTCAGATGCTCACAACTAATGCTGTGAAGCTAACTCCATAAGACTTCTAGCTTATTAGCGTGTCAGCAATTTGAAATACTCAGATAAGTGATACTATCCAACTGGTCTGCAGGCTCCCTTGAACTCAATAACTGGTTAGGAAACAAGCCCAATTAACATTCCTATTGCCTGGTACTACACCTTTTGGGAAGTCAGTCCAGGTGCTTTGCCCAACACTTTGTTTGCAAAGCTGCCCTTTTAATTTCAAATCGTTCATTGCTTGCCATTTACATTAAAAGATGAAGATTGGCTCCCAGTTGTGATCAGCAGCTAAACAAGAATATTAGTTGCAGTTTGATCTTATTCAAAAGCAACCCTTTGATCTCCAGGAGTGTCAGCTGCTATGTTTAGATAGCTGAGCTTGGCTAAAAAGAAGAGCCGCCTGACCCAGAAAGTGAATATCAATCACACGGGCAGGACCTTTGGAGAGAGAAAAATAAGAAATGCAGATTAATAACCAATGTGAATATTTCCAATAATTTGCAAACCATATAACCATATAACAATCACAGCAGGGAAACAGGCCATCTTGGCCCTCCTAGTCCATGCCGAACTCTTAATCTCACCTAGTCCCACCTACCCGCACTCAGCCCATAACCCTCCACTCCTTTCCTGTCCATATACCTATCCAATTTTACCTTAAATGACACAACTGAACTGGCCTCTACTACTTCTACAGGAAGCTCATTCCACACAGCTATCACTCTCTGAGTAAAGAAATACCCCCTCGTGTTTCCCTTAAACTTCTGCCCCCTAACTCTCAAATCATGTCCTCTCGTTTGAATCTCCCCTACTCTCAATGGAAACAGCCTATTCACGTCAACTCTATCTATCCCTCTCAAAATTTTAAATACCTCGATCAAATCCCCCCTCAACCTTCTACGCTCCAATGAATAGAGACCTAACTTGTTCAACCTTTCTCTGTAACTTAAGTTCTGAAACCCAGGTAACATCCTAGTAAAAACTTTTACTCAAGACTCAAGACTTTTAGAACTTCCATTTCATTGAATATATTAGTGCAAGTACCAGTGGTTTGGATCTGAAGCACACTTGTGTAATGTTGTCAAAAGGAATACTTTACGTTACGGGGTTCAGAAGCTGCATAAACTAACAAGTGCAAGATCAATCCTTTGACAACAGGTGCTCTCTGGTGAACAGGATATACTTTGTGTTGGAATCAAAACAACCATGCCAGGGAAATAGTCCTCAATGGAGAGCAACATAACTGAAACCATCTGATCGAGGGTGTCAGATGAGCAAATAAGCCTAGGTTTTCTCCCTTTTTCATTCCAGAAGAAAATTGTTCCTTTTCACCTGTGTTAACCAGCATCTTTTTTTAATAGTTATATTTCACCTTTTCTATTATTGAAGCTATCAACAGCAATATTAATCAGTATCTTGGTCTAAGGAAGTAAAGCAAAGAGTAATACACTAGTCAAATCATTGTTTGTACTTTTTGTGAAATGCAAATAGCACGTTGGTGCACAAAAAGAAATTACTTGCAGTCTGAGAAGAGAAATCACCGGACTAACAGAAGTAATAGCCATTGCAAAATGGGCATTCAATCTTGCTTGTGTTAGTTTGGAGAGCAATACAGATCAACAAATATTGATATTAATATTTTTCTGAAAAAGCATGTTTAAATGGAGAATGTAGGGCTACTGGGGAGTGAGATCAAGGGGCTTTGCATACCTCAGATATTAACAGGAGGACACCACCAAATGCAGCTACTGAATCCTCATAAATTTATGAAACTAATCTCATGAACTGTAATTGTGTGTACAAGTCATCCCTTATAGCTGTGTTTTTGTTTTGTATGCCAACTAATGCCTTAAGGGTCAGAAAGTGTATTGTTTGTAATTTGAATTCAGATATTTTGTTGGAAGGATTTTTTATTGTAGACAGCCAAACAATGAACTGTGAATCGTTCTATTAGCAATTTGCAATCATGGATATGTAGAAAACTACATCTGATTTCGTTTGCGGGCTCATAGGCTATCATAAATCAGAATGTGTATAATTTATGATAATCATCTAAAACAGATATTAAATCTTATACTTATTTCTTACAGTTTCTGTTATTAATTTCAATTCTGTAGTAACTATGGTCAGTTACCTATTTAACTTTCATCATGCCCTTACACCCCAGCCTGGAAATTAATGCGCATTTCTTCACTATATAAAAACTGAATACTGTTTCGAAACTCTCTTCACCATCGTTTAAATGTCAGTGATATTAAAATCTGATCTCAAATAATCACCATGTCCTAATAAATCTCCTTCTGTACAGTTTGAACAGTTTGAAGTTGCACAGCTTGAAAGTGTCCTGCAGAAAGCAGCTCAGATCCTCGATTTGATTTTCACTCAGAGTTGAAGATAGAATTTCTAAACTGTACTTTTCATTCCATCAGTTAGAAAATTGGATTCAAACCTCATATGCTATGAAAAGTTAGTGCCACATACACAGGAACATTTTGATGGTAAAGAAAAAAAAACTTTTAAGTTGAGCTCCATTAGAGAAAGTGGGGACTGGCATTTTTATTTGGTTCATTCTAAAGATTTTACAGCATTAGTTAAACCTTTTAATTACATCAAAGCATTAGATAATGGCTTAAACCCATGTTATTCATCATGAACTAGTCGCATTAAACTGATGCAACTGAGTTAATTGTCTAATTCCAGAAATACAATTTTCTCTATTTGATAAATGGCTTCTGTGTATAATTGGTCTCAGCAGAGGTACAAGACTGATCAAAAGAGGCTCTAGTACATGGTTTGTAGACCCTGCCCTGTCCATTGCCGGCACAATCCTCCCCACTATCAATGACGTCTTCAAAAGGTGATGCCTCAAGAAGGCAGAATCACTGCCCTGTGCATGCCCTCTTCTAATTACTACCACCAGGGAGGGCATAGAGGAACCTGAAGATTCACACTCAACATTTTAAGAATTGCTTCTTTCCCTTCAACATGGATTTCTGAACAGTCCGTGAATGTATGAACACTACCTCACTGTTCATCTTCTGCAATACTTACTTATTTGATTAACTTGAAGCAATTTGTATGACTGCTGCCACAAAACCAATTTCACAACATATGTCAGTGATAATAAAACTGATTCTGCTTCTGAAACCTATACGCTTTGAAAGAATATCCCATATGATGGTGGAATTATACAACAGCATGGAAGTTAATAACACTTTACCTTTCCCTGTCTCCATGCAAAATTATTAGCCACATTTCATCTCAAGATACTCCAATCAAACTATAAATTCATAAGTTCTATTTGCAAATTCACGAATTCCATTTTTTTTCAAATTGCTCCTCTGTTTGCACCTTATCTTGTATTTACATATTCCTTAGTCAAGTCCCCCTCTCTATAAACTGAGATACGCATCTTCTAAAACATTATCAAATCATTATCAAATGATTGCTTCAGAACCACCTCCGTACTTCCTTCCTTCCACATTCAACTTCGGATCTCAAACCAATAAGTTCATCTTCCATCTTCTAAAAGCTTTGCATTGTGGTACTGAGAGACTGCAGTACAATAAGACACCCTTGTTACATTTCAATATTTCCTCCAAGATCAGTTAAGATATTGATTAATGGTAGAGCACGCTCAATGGTCTGTAAAATTCACCACTCTTCCAATTTCTTAAAACAAAATCTTTACAGTCTTACTCTGTTCTACAATAGCTCTGCACCCAATTACTTTGGCCTCCATGATCCAATCTGGAATGTACACTGTGTTAAAGCTACTATAGGAACCCGTCTTAAACTACACAATAATACCACTAGGATTGTCTTATTACACCTCAATGAATTCAATACCTGCTAAAGCCTCCTTTCAACTTATGATTATTTTTTGAAAGCTCTAATAATATAGTAAACTATACTGTTTATTTCATTCTTAATTTCACAAAAAGATAAAGCTAAGTTTGTAAATACACTTAAATATTTTGGAATCCTATTTCAATCTCTCCCTTTGCTCTGGTCACCTCACAGCACATTTAGAAATCAAGATAAGAAATGCCTTTTTGTTGACTTTGTTCCAAGTCCATGTTCCAAGCCTATACGGGTATCCGTCCCCCTCTTTTCCTTTGCTACATCGACGACTGCATTGGTGTTCCCTCCTGCACGCATGCTGAGCTCGTTGACTTCATTAACTTTGCCTCCAACTTTCACCCTGCCCTCAAATTTACCTGGTCCATTTCCAACACCTCCCTCCCCTTTCTTGATCTTTCTGTCTCCATCTCTGGAGACGACCTATCTACTGATATCTACTATAAGCCTGCAGACTCTCACAGCTACCTGGACCATTCCTCTTCCCACCCTGTCTCTTGCAAAAATGCTACCCCCTTCTCACAATTCCTCCATCTCCACTGCATCTACTCTCAGGATGAGGCTTTTCATTCCAGGACAAAGGAGATGTCTTCCTTTTTTAAACAAAGAGGCTTCCCTTCTTCCAACATCAACTCTGCTCTCAAATGCATCTCTCCCATTTCCCGCACATCTGTCCTCACCCCATCTGCCCACCACCCCACTCGGGATAGGGTTCCCCTTGTCCTCACCTACCACCCCACCAGCCTCCAGATCCAACGTATAATTCTCCGTAACTTCCGCCACCTCCAACAGGATCCCACTACCAAGCACATCTTTCCCTCCCCCCCTTTCTGCTTTCCACAGGGATCGCTCCCTACATGACTCCCTTGACCACTCATTTCCCCCCCCCCTCCATCCCTTCCCACCAATCTCCCTCCTGGCACTTATCCTTGCAAGCAGAACAAGTGCTACACCTGCCCTTACACTTCCTCCCTCACCACCATTCAGGGCTCCAGACAGTCCTTCCAGGTGAGGCGACACTTCACCTGTGAGTCGGTTGGTGTGGTATACTGCGTCCGGTGCTCCCGGTGTGGCCTTTTATATATTGGTGAGACCCGACACAGACTGGGAGCCCATTTCTCTGAACACCTACACTCTGTCCGCCAGAGAAAGCTGGATCTCCCAGTGGCCGCACATTTTAATTCCACGTCCCATTCCCATTCTGATATGTCTATCTGTACTGTCAAGATGAAGCCACACTCAGGTTGGAGGAACAACACCTGATGGTATGAACATTGACTTCTCTAACTTCCGTTAATGCCCCTCCCCTTCTTACTCCATCCCTGACATATTTAGTTTTGTTTCTCTCTCTGCCCGTCACTCTGCCTGTTCTCCATCTCCCTTTGGTGTTCCCCTCCCCTTTCTTTCTCCCTAGACCTCCCATCCCATGATCCTTTCCCTTCTCTAGCTCTGTATCACTTTCACCAATCACCTTTCCAGCTCTCAGCTTCACTCCACCCCCTCCAGTCTTCTCCTATCATTTCACATTTTCCCCTCCCCCTCCTACTTTCAAATCTCTTACTATCTTTCCTTTCGGTTAGTCCTGACAAAGGGTCTCAGCCCAAAACATCGACAGCACTTCTCCTTTTAGATGCTGCCTGGCCTGCTGTGTTCCACCACCATTTTGTGTGTGTTGCTAAGAAATGAGCAGCTACGATTGAATACATGAACCTCTACCTGCCAGCCCTGATGGTTTTGTTAGTATTTTAGGAGGTTAAATAATTTTGATGCAGTGCTGTCAGGGTGACAACCAGATGTACCTTTAATAAAGTAGGCTTATACTGGTCTTATTTTATTTGTTAAAAGGGAGACATCTTTTTAAATAAATAAAAACAATAAGAAAGGGGAAAAAATGATTTTATGAAGCAAAAGAGACAAAGCATGTGCATGTTTTTGTCAGAAACAGGGGCAGGATTGGACCCAAATGCAGGACACAGACACTGAAGTACTAGGGGTAGGACAGGATGGGGATGCTATGGCATGAAAGGGGCAAGGCAGGTGGGGCTGGATCCCAGAGTTCAGAGGAGGCAGACAGGAGGGTCCCACAGTTCCAACATGGCAGGGCACATGGATCCCAGGCTGGGCCACCTCCCAGGCAGAAACAGAGCATGACAACCCCACAACTAGGCACAGTCCCCGAGCCCCTTATAAACATCTGCCTCCTTAAGCCGAGATAATCGAATGGCTCCAGGTGAAAGGAGGGCTGGCTGCAAGGCCCGGAATCCGGAGATTCCAGACTGGAGCAAGACCCGGAAGACGGAATCCAGGCCGGACCCTAACAGTTTTGCAATGTTATTGCTAATAATATATATTATATTGCAAGAGTATATTTATTTTCAATATTTTAATATCATGTCTGGAGGAAGATAAAGGTTATACAAATATAATACTCATGTTAATATCCAAACGTATATAATTCTGTGGTCCCGAAACATTTTGTACATCTGCTTTCTCTAATGTATATCGAGGTTCCTTTGCCCTTCTACTAACTGGTTTTGGGTGCCTTTCAACGCTATTCAGCTTGTTTATTCTTCATGAAAGATGTGAGATTCCTCTGAACTCAGGGTGCAAATCCCTAAACCAAGCATATACCAAAAGATCTGAAGGATCTCTGGACCATTTCTCCGAATTTTTCTAACCAATCCCAACCAGATGCCCAAAATGACCAGAGTCAAGATCATGAGTTTAGTGACAGACTGTGTTACCGTAAATTCCAGACTACAGGCCGCTACTTTTTTCCCACGCTTTGAACACTGCGGCCTATACTACGGCTAATGCATGTTTTTTTTTTCATGCCGCCAAAAACATTTTGCCTCGTAACAGTAGACCAATAAAATTGATGAGTAGTTCACAGAGGTCCAATGAAATTGTACGATAAATCAAGCGCACTTTTACAATTAAATTATTGTAAATCAATCATTTGTACTCACCCTCATCAACATGGAAAACACTCGAAGAAAAGCATATGATGCAGCTTTTAAGTTAAAGGCGATCAATCTGGCGGTTGAAGAAGGAAATCGAGCTGCTGCACATAATCTTGGCATAAGTAAATTGATGTTGAGACGGTGGAGACGCCAGCGTGAAGAACTGAGTCAATGCAAAAAGACGACAAAAGCTTTCAGAGGTAATCATAGCAGATGGCCCGAACTTGAAAACTTTCTTGAAAACTGGGTTAACACACAGAGAGCAGGCGGCCGCGGTGTTTCCACCGTGCAGATCAGACTGAAGGCTAAAGCAATCGCCACCGAAATGAAAATCGAAGATTTTAGAGGTGGGCCATCGTGGTGTTTTAGATTTATGAGACGAAAAGGCCTGTCCGTCAGGGTACGCACGACTCTGTGTCAGCAGCTCCCTCCCGACCACGAGGAAAAGCTTGCTAACTTCTGCACATTCACTCAAACAAAGATAGCGGAGAATTCCATCGGGCCAGATGATATCATAAATACGGATGAAGTACCTTTGACGTTTGACCTGCCTCTCACTCGGACTGTTAATAAAAAAGGTGACTCGTCCATCACACTGAAAACAAGTGGCCATGAGAGAACGCATTTTACTTGTGTTCTGAGCTGCACAGCATCCGGACTAAAGCTTCCACTGATGGTGATTTTTTAAGCGGCTGACAATGAAAGTTCAGTGAAAGCTGCCATCAAGAGTACAAACTCAATTCCAGCTGTGATTCCTGGGGGCACCAGGAAGTATTTGTAGCCACTGGACATCAGCGTGAACCGGGCATTTAAAGTGGCGCTGCGCGTTGAGTGGGAGGCTTGGATGACGAGCGGCGAGAAATCCTTTACCAAAACAGGATGCATGCGAAGAGCATCTTTAACTCAAGTCTGCCAGTGGATCCTAAATGCGTGGAGCCGTGTCACAACATCCACCATCACCAGCGGGTTTCGAAAGGCTGGACTGCTGCGTGATGAAGAGGACCGCGTGCGCTCAAGTGAGAGCGACAACGAAGAGACTGAAGTGAGTGACGAGATCCTGAGGTTTTATTCAATTCGGACACTGAAGGACTTTGATGGTTTTAGTGCGCAGGAGGAAGATGAAGAAGGCGATCAATAACTTTTCCTGGTAGGCTGCAGTATATATTTTTTTTTACCAGTCGTTAGGTGATATTGGAATGTTGTTCGTGCACTGTTCAGTAAAAAAGTACACGCAACGTAATTTGTGTGTTACCGATACGTATGTATATTAAAAAGTAGCTGTGTTACAGGCACTGTTTGAAAAAAGCATTTGCAATATATATTTGTTTATGTTTTTTTTTTCTTTTTATGTCCTTTTGGAAGAGGACAGCGAGGCTTGAGAGGAAGTGCGGCGGCGGCCATTTTCAAATTGTCCAATTGCTTCTCAGATCGGAGTTCTGAGAGGCGGGACTGCGCAGGCGCGTGAAGGAGGCCCGGGAAGGAGGCAAGATATATAAAGAACGCAGCCTTAAGAAGCGGGCAGCTTCGTTTGCAGGCAGCGGAGTGAGCCAGGCGCAGAGTGTAGGGCTTGGGCTCAGAGGGCTTAGGCGGAAGAGGGCACAGTAGGCTTATCTTTTAGTTCTTGTATTTTCAGTTATTTGGGAGGTATGAGTGTGAGGGCAGCTTGTTGTTCTCAGTGTCGGCTGTGGGAGGTCCTGGAGTCTCCGAGCCTCCCGGACGTCCACATCTGCGCCAGGTGCGCTGAACTGCAGCTCCTGAGGGACCGAGTTAGGGAACTGGAGCTGCAGTTCAATGACCTTCGCCTGGTCAGGGAGAGTGAGGAGGTGATAGAGAGGAGTTACAGGCAGGTGGTCACTCCGGGACCACGGGAGGCAGATAGGTGGGTCACGGTCAGGAAGGGGAAGAGGCAGGTACTAGAGAGTACCCCAGTGGCTGTACCCCTTGACAATAAGTACTCATGTTTGAGTACTGTTGGGGGGGACAGTCTACCTGGTGGGAGTGACAGTGGCCGAGCCTCCGGCACAGAGGACGGCCCTGTAGCTCAGAAGGGTAGGGTTAGAAGAAAGAGGTCCATAGTAATAGGGGACTCAATAGTCAGGGGCTCAGACAGGCGTTTCTGTGGAGGTGACCGGGAGTCCCGGATGGTATTTTGCCTCCCTGGTGCCAGGGTTCGGGACGTTTCTGATCGCGTCCAAGATATCCTGAACTTGGAGGGTGAAGAGCCAGAGGTCGTGGTACATGTAGGTACCAATGACATAGGAAGGAAAGGGGAAGAGCTCCTGAAACGAGAGTATAGGGAGTTAGGAAGGCAGTTAAGAAGAAGGACCGCAAAGGTAGTAATCTCGGGATTACTGCCTGTGCCATGCGACAGTGAGAGTAGGAATAGAATTAGGTGGAGGATGAATGCGTGGCTGTGGGATTGGAGCAGGGGGCAGGGATTCAAGTTTCTGGATCATTGGGACCTCTTCTGGGGCAGGAGTGACCTGTTCAAGAAGGACGGGTTACACTTGAATCGTGGGGGGACCAATATCCTAGCGGGGAGGTTTGCTAGGGCTACAGGGCAGACTTTAAACTAGTAAGATGGGGGCCGGGAGACTATTTGAGGAGACTATGGGAGAGGAGGTTAGTTCACCAGTGGAGCAAGTAAATAGACAGTGTGTGAGGGAGGAAAGGCAGGTGATGAAGAAGGGATGCACTCAGCCCGAAGATGTAGGGGAGAAGAAAGAAAAGGATAATAAATTTGAATGCATTGTTAGGGATGGAAAGAGAGGAGGAGGTGGAGAGTATCTTAAATGTATCTATTTTAATGCTAGGAGCATTGTAAGAAAGGTGGATGAGCTTAAAGCGTGGATTGATACCTGGAATTATGATGTTGTAGCTATTAGTGAAACATGGTTGCAGGAAGGGTGTGTTTGGCAACTAAATATTCCTGGATTTAGTTGCTTCAGGTATGATAGAATAGGAGGGGCCAGAGGAGGAGGTGTTGCATTGCTTGTCCGAGAAAATCTTATGGCGGTGCTTTGGAAGGATAGATTAGAGAGCTCCTCTAGGGAGGCCATTTGGGTGGAATTGAAGAATGGGAAAGGTGCAGTAACACTGATAGGAGTGTATTATAGGCCACCTAATGGGGCGCGTGAGTTGGAAGAGCAAATGTGTAAGGAGATAGCAGATATTTGTAGTAAACACAAGGTGGTGATTGTGGGAGATTTTAATTTTCCACACGTAGACTGGGAAGCTCATTCTGTAAAAGGGCTGGATGGTTTAGAGTTTGTGAAATGTGTGCAGGATAGTTTTTTGCAACAATACATAGAAGTACCGACTAGAGATGGGGCAGTGATGGATCTCCTGTTAGGTCAGCTGACAGATGTAAGTGTTGTGGAGCACTTCGGGTCCAGTGATCACAATAGCATTAGCTTCAATATAATTATGGAGAAGGACAGGACTGGACCTAGAGTTGAGATTTTTGATTGGAGAAAGGCTAACTTTGAGGGGATGCGAAGGGATTTAGAGAGAGTGGATTGGGTCAAGTTGTTTTATGGGAAGGATGTAATAGAGAAATGGAGGTCATTTAAGGGTGAAGTTATGAGGGTACAGAATCTTTATGTTCCTGTTAGGGTGAAAGGAAAGGTTAAAGGTTTGAGAGCACCATGGTTTTCAAGGGATATTAGAAATTTGGTTCAGAAAAAGAGGGATGTCTACAATAGATATAGGCAGCATGGAGTAAAGGAATTGCTCAAGGAATATAAAGAATGTAAAAGGAATCTTAAGAAAGAGATTAGAAAAGCTAAAAGAAGATACGAGGTTGGTTTGGCAAATAAGGTGAAAGTAAATCCGAAAGGTTTCTACAGTTATGTTAAAAGCAAGAGGATAGTGAGGGATAAAATTGGCCCCTTAGAGAATCAGAGTGGTCAGCTATGTGTGGAACCGAAGGAGATGGGAGAGATTTTGAATGATTTCTTCTCTTCGGTATTCACTAAGGAGAAGGATATTGAATTGTCTAAGGTGTGGGAAACAAGTAAGGAAGTTATGGAACCTATGACAATTAAAGAGGTGGAGGTACTGGCACTTTTAAGAAATTTAAAAGTGGATAAATCTCCGGATCCTGACAGGATATTCCCCAGGACCTTGAGGGAAGTTTGTGTAGAAATAGCAGGAGCTCTGACGGAGATCTTTAATATGTCATTAGAAACGGGGATTGTGCCGGAGGATTGGCGTATTGCTCATGTGGTTCCATTGTTTAAAAAGGGTTCTAGAAGGAAGCCTAGCAATTATAGACCTGTCAGTTTGACATCAGTGGCGGGTAAATTAATGGAAAGTATTCTTAGAGATAGTATTTATAATTATCTGGATAGATGGGATCTGATTAGAAGTAGCCAGCATGGATTTGTGCATGGAAGGTCATGTTTGACAAACCTTATTGAATTTTTTGAAGAAGTTACGAGGAATGTTGACGAGGGTAAGGCAGTGGATGTAGTCTATATGGACTTCAGCAAAGCCTTTGACAAAGTTCCACATGGAAGGTTAGTTAAGAAGGTTCAGTCATTAGGTATTAATGCTGGAGTAATAAAATGGCTTCAACAGTGGCTAGATGGGAGATGCCAGAGAGTAGTGGTGGATAATTGTTTATCAGGATGGAGGCCGGTAACTAGCGGGGTGCCTCAGGGATCTGTTTTGGGCCCAATGTTGTTTGTAATATACATAAGTGATCTGGATGATGGGGTGGTAAATTGGATTAGTAAGTATGCCGATGATACTAAGGTAGGAGGTGTTGTGGATAATGAGGTGGATTTTCAAAGCTTGCAGGGAGATTTATGCTGGTTAGAAGAATGGGCTGAACGTTGGCAGATGGAGTTTAATGCTGAGAAGTGTGAGGTTCTACATTTTGGCAGGAATAATCCAAATAGAACATACAGAGTAAATGGTAGGGCATTGAGGAATGCAGAGGAACAGAGAGATCTAGGAATAACTGTGCATAGTTCCCTGAAAGTGGAGTCTCATGTAGATAGGGTGGTGAAGAGGGCTTTTGGAACGCTGGCCTTTATAAATCAAAGCATTGAGTACAGAAGTTGGGATGTAATGCTAAAGTTGTACAAGGCATTGGTAAGGCCAAATTTGGAATATTGTGTGCAGTTCTGGTCACCGAATTATAGGAAAGATATCAATAAATTAGAGAGAGTGCAGAGACGATTTACTAGGATGTTACCTGGGTTTCAGCAATTAAGTTACAGAGAAAGGTTGAACAAGTTAGGTCTCTATTCATTGGAGCGTAGAAGGTTGAGGGGGGATTTGATCGAGGTATTTAAAATTTTGAGAGGGATAGATAGAGTTGACGTGAACAGGCTGTTTCCATTGAGAGTAGGGGAGATTCAAACTAGATGACATGATTTGAGAGTTAGGGGGCAGAAGCTTAAGGGAAACACGAGGGGGTATTTCTTTATTCAAAGAGTGATAGCTGTGTGGAATGAGCTTCCTGTAGAAGTAGTAGAGGCCAGTTCAGTTGTGTCATTTAAGGTAAAATTGGATAGGTATATGGACAGGAAAGGAGTGGAGGGTTATGGGCTGAGTGCGGGTAGGTGGGACTAGGTGAGATTAAGGGTTCGGCACGGACTAGGAGGGCCAAGATGGCCTGTTTCCATGCTGTGATTGTTATATGGTTATATGTTACCATACGGATTTAATTAAAAGTTAAAAAATCCTTACGTGTAATATCTTTCTGTGTAAATATCTCATATTACAATGTGGGACACCTGCGGCTTAAAATCTGGTGCGGCTTGTACAAGTACAAAATTGATTTTCTTTCTAAAATTAGAACATGCGGCTTTTAATCTGTAGTCCGGAATCTACGGTAATTATCCCAGGCAACAGACAAGTTCAGAGCCAGTCTCTGAAAGAAATCTGGAGAGCACAGAGGGAAGGAGATCCAAAGTTTTCTTGTGCAAATGTCATTGGCATCCTGCTTGGAACTATGTTCACAGATTATAACACCCTCCACGCCCCTTAACTTTAAATGATGGCATCTGCTTTCGCTGTATACAATTGGCACTCACAGCATTAAATCAATGATCTCCTCACAGTACAGCTCAGTGTAGCATTTGTCCCAGCCGGCAAGTTCTCTATGGTAACAAACTTCAATGGAGCCAAACAAGTAGGTGGTGGTGGTGGGTGGAAGTGGAGGGGGGTTGGGGGTGTCCAGCTTCCATCTCATCCAGCCAGTGGTCATGAGGTAGGCAGTAGAATTCTGGCAGATGGCTGCACGTCAGTGCATGGAGCAGCCAGAACTCTGTGCTAAGCAGCAGTGCTAATTGCCCCACTCCAGCTCTCACAGTCTGCCTTTACAACATTACCTCACTCCACAACAAACCATGCAATCACTTTGCCAGGGGAGCACCAACAAAGCAATGACCCCTTAAGCACGTTCTCAGCACTGCAACTGTCTATGTTGTAGTGAGCCTTTTAAGCGTTCATCCTCTTGCCTCTGTACCAGTATACCTATAATGCCAGCTACGTTCAGGTTAGTCATCACATAATACCAGAAGCGACTTCTCTAAGCCAGGTATTCAGCAGCTTTCCAGATGCAAAATATGAAAGAGGCAACACACAGCACTTCGGAACCTTCTGTGACCATCCAATAGTCCAAACACTAACTACAATCTGACGTCAATCTTTGTGGCCAAAATTTTCAAAATTAATAAGTGAAATGTTTTTCTAACGCTTTTTGCAAAGCTGACTGAAAGTGTTCTTTTTTTAAATCAAAGACTAGCATTGCCCTCTGCAGGTCACTATGGAAATGAAGAATTGATTTACAATGGCCAATGCAGCAGTTAAAATTTTAAAATGTCAGCTTCATATTTCTTCTGCTCACTGATTTATTTGTCTGTATGACAATTGGACAGGTTAACAAGTATTTACAGAAGCATTCTTTGGGTGCTATGTTGATGAGCAGCTTTCACATGATGCACTGAGCGGTTCCTTTATAATGAAGCACCAGTTATTTCTCATTTCATTTTATTTCAAACGGTTTCCATGCCCAGGTGCTGCCTCCTGTAAACATATAGTTTCACAGGAACCTGTCCATTCTGCAGCCACTTTGTCAACATAACATCCACTTGTTAGATTGTAAATAAGTGAAATCATACCTGGGCCTAGTCTTATTATATAACTGATATTCTCCAATGCATACCTTCCGGCTGAGGTCAAAGGATAGTAATTCCTGCTTCCAACATAGTCCAGTAACTGACAGAGACTAATTATAATAACCCAATATCACCAACACCTCACTGATCTGACTGGAAATAGTAAGCACTGCACAGATAAGGAACAAAAGCATAGCACTCTGTGAATCTAAATGAGTTTCATATAGAACTGTGAAGTTTATAGAAAAACTTCAATTTATTTTTATATTGGAAATGACCTGCAATGCTTATGGATTGGCTAAAAAGTGGCAAGTAATATTCACCTCACCCCAAGGGCCAAGTAATGATATCATCGAAAACAGAGCGTTTCGTCGTCAGTCCCTCACATTCAGCATCCTGGAATATAACCTTTGACTAGAAACTTATCCGGGCCAGCCAAATAAAAAAGGCCTGAGTGTTTTGCAGCAAATGACACATATTCTGATCCCCGAAGGCCTTTACTTCATTATGAAACAAAGATCAGTACTCTGATAATGTACTACAAACTTCCCTGAATGAGTGTCAGCAGTAACTCTCAATTAACTCAAACCTATCCACAACAAAGTCAGACAATATTCTGAGTTTGTAATAAACTTCTGTTCCTTCTTCATCTCACAGTACAAATCCTCAGACTTTCCCGAACAATAGTTAAGTTCAAAAAGTTAGCTCATGACTACTTTCTTAAAGCACTGAAAAATAAATGCTGGTCTTGCTGTAAGTGAAAAGTCAATACTTTCTACATAATAGATGATACAGATTTTGATAGCTACTACAACTATGTGATATATATTTATTAAAGGAAATGGACCATTATACAGTAATAGCAATAATGTAGCCCAAACTCACAAAGATTGACCAAACTTAATATATCACAGAATGTCTTAAGGAACCAAAGGTGCTGTAAGGAGCTCTTAAAACACAAGCTGTGAGAGGAATCAGAAAGAAGGGACAGTGACATGCATTCACTGAAGCTAAACCATTTTGTTTCTTCTCTGCTGCACTGTGGTTTTGGCTGTCTACAAGACTCTGAAACTCACGGGAACGTAATGACCTTGGCTCCAGTAGCTCTGGATTTGCGCCCAAACTCTTTGGACAGGTTGATGCTCAAATCTGAGTTTGGCTCAAATCTATTCATCTGCTCTTCAAAATGCTGGGAAACAGAACTTTTCCCTTCAGAAAAGCTTCTGTATGGTAGTGATCTATTTTTCAACAAATACATTTCATTTGTGGATGGTTAACTTAGGGAATTACAACAAATAGAGTGGTGATGCAATCAAATGAAGAAAGTGGGGAAGTATCATATTCGATTGTATACAGACAGACAAACACTATCGCCCCATAGATTTTTCTACGTGAAATGTAACTTATGTGTCTAATTTATTGAAATCATATCAAGTCAGATATAAAACTGACACAAGACTTCAGAATAAGGGAGGATCCTGCATACCATAGGGAAGGGCAAAGGCAAGTTGAAGATCAAAAGGGAAGCCGAGGAGATAGCTGATAATGGGAATCAAAGTTTTACCTTAGAAGTACAATTCCTTAGCCATGAACACATTGAAATAAAGGTGCAGTGACCTGATCAATCACTAGAAGATATCAATGGGTTAACGACCACTGATCCTGAGACAACTGTGAGTACAGTATTAACCTTGTAAATTTGGAAAGAGAAGGAGGTTATCATAATGTCAGCCATTACATTCAACTTATTGTGAACTCTAAACTCAATATCACCAGAAAATGCTGGGAACAGTCAAAAGATCATGCACCATCTGCGGAAGGAGCAGCAGTGTTAATGTTTCGGGTCAGAGGCCCTTCACCAAAACTGGAAGATGCCATGGAATGGCAAAATTCCGGTGCTATTTCAGTAATCCACTTTAAATTTTAAATTGTAGTTGTCCTGATGAGGTGATGAAATTTTCATCATGTTGTTATAATTTAAACTGCAAATTAATTTGGAAGGCAAAGTCTGCAGTTACTGGAGATCGCAAGGGTACAGAAGCAGCAGACAGAAGTGTAAAGCTGTTGCTATTTTAGATCAAAAACAGAAATAAGTAGATTGTTTCCTGAGTGTTGACAGTTTATTTTTCTTCCTAGTTCGCAGCAGAGTAACTCATTTGCCACTGGTAGCCAATTTGAATTCCATTCTGGAGCCATCTGCATGTTCTCTCCATGACGACGTGGGTTTCTTCTGGGAGCTCTGATTTCCTCTCACAGTCCAATGACATACTGGTTAGTAGGTTAATTGATCATTGTATATTGTCCTGTGATTAGGCTAAGATGAAATAACTTGGGTGCTCAGTGACGCAACTTGTCAGGACAGAAGGGTCTGTTCTGCACTGTGTATCTAAATAAATTCAGCCACGATCGAATGGCAAAGCAGTCTCAAAGGGCTAAAAAGCCTAATTCTGCTCCTGTGTTGTATGGTCATATAGACTAAAGGGATCTAAGTACCCTAGTGCACAAATCTCAAAAATTTAGCAGACAGGTTCAGCAAGCGGCTAGGAAGGCAAATGGCGTATTGGTCTCTATTGCAAGTGGCTTGAAACCGAGAAATAGTGAGGTATATTGGTAAGGCCACACCCAAAGTACCATACCCAGTTTTAATTTTCTTATTTAAAGGAAGAATATTAAGAAATCGTTCTTAAAGAAAGATTGGAGGAAGCCCTAATTAACTCTCAGGATGAGAGAGAGTTATCCTATCATGTATGTTCAAAGAAATTAAATCTATATTTCTTGGAGTTCAGAAAAATAAGGGATAATCATTTTAAAACACACAAGATCCTTAAGAGGGCTTGACAAAGTAGGTTGCCATAGACAGCTGCTGAGGCCAAGTCATTGAGTATACTTAAAGCGAAGGTTGAAAGGTTCTTGAGTAGTCAGGGTGTCAAAGATTACGGGAAGAAGCAGGAGAATGGGGTTGAGAGGGATAATAAATCAGCCATGATGCAATGGTGGAGCAGACTCAATGGGTCAAATGGCCTAATTCTGTTCATATGTCATATGGTCTTGTTGGCCATGGAGGGATTAAAATATAGAAGAAACCATCAAACTCAAATATTTCGAGGTCAATAGAAGCAGTGGAATAATTGTCTTTGTTCTTGCCTTGTGCTTGAAGGAGATGGAGGTTCCCATTTTGTGAAGCTGCTCTGTTATCTCGATCTTGTGAACTGATTGAACTGATTCTTGTTCTAGGATAATCTAATCAGAGCAATTAAACATGGATGAAAGGAGCTTTTGCTATGGACCTGCTGAACCTGAGATCATTCTCAGATACTGTAAACTGTGTATTGTGTACAATGGCAAGTTTGCAGCAGAAATCTCATTATCTCAGCCCAATGTCTGGGTGACCTGTTTGCCTGATTTGGACCAGAATTAGAGGGAACAAGAGACATCACCTTAAAGCATGAAGTTATGTAGCCCTTGGATTACATCCTATGGGAAGGTGTTAGATGCCAATGACACAGAAATGCAATATTTGAATTGGTAAGGAATGAATATAAAAGCTGAGGTTTCAGGTATAAGGTAACAATAACTTTGGAAATTCACCATCGCAAGGAAGAACCCGCATGCCAGCAGCTAGGAAAAGAAGGATCGATCCTCTGGCCAATGGAGATCCCCTATTTCAGTGTTGTAAGTTGGAAAAGTAGTCTGAGTGAATATTGGTACAAAGGGAACAGTGGAATTAATACTTTAAGCTGTTGGCCCAGGTCAACATAATTACATTGTTGTTTGTGCAGAGACAATAAAGTAAGAGCTTTGATTAATTAAGAGTTGTGTAGTGAGTTTCCTAACCTAGTACCATTGATGATTGGTCATCAGTCTTATTGTCTTGTATCAAGATGTTTCCACTAATTGAATCTTGATGCAGCTACAAGATAATAGGGTACTTAAAACGGAGGTATGAAGGAACAAGAATTTTCCACCATAGAAGTTTGTAGATTTTAGATCAGTGGAGATACAATGGTGCTAGAAAGTTTGTTAACCCTGCAGGATTTTCTCTATTTGTGCACAAATAAGACCAAAACTGTGATCATAATGTGATCACATGTCCTAAAACGAGATTAAGAGAACCCAATTAAATAAATAACACAAGAAACATTACTCCTGTTCATTTATTTATTGAGAAAAATTATCTAATATTGCATGTACTTTTGGAAAAAGTATGTGAACCTTTGCTTTCAGTAACAGGTGTGACCCCCCCCCCCCCCCGCCTCCTTGTACAGCAATAACTTCAACTAAACGTTTCCAGTAACTGTTGATCAGTCCTGCGTATTGATTTGGAGGAATTTTACACTATTCCTCCTTTCAAAGTTGCTTCAACTCTGCGATGTTGGTGGGCCTCCTTGCATGAACTCATTGCTTCAGGTCCATCCACAACTGGAGGTGCAGAGCAAAGTCAAATGGCACTAAAAGGCAACTCCTTTGCCTGCATCTTTGGAAACAACTCTATTTCTATCTTTGATATCTTTTTTTCCTTTTCAAGGTTCTTTTGAAGACCCTGACCTGGAGCTTCACTCTGACTTTGGTTCTTTGCAGGAATGGGACCCGCTCTCAGGGCCTCGCAACCAGCCGCTTTTTGATATGCCAAGGACGCGGCCTGGAAGTCTAGAGTGCCTTCAGGGTGACGGATTTTCGTGGCTCTGGAGATGTGCTGATTGTAGGCCAGTACCTCTGACTGAAGCATCACGGGAGAACATAGAACATCGAGAACATCGAGTCGTTTGTTATGTCTCCCCTCTCGCTGTAAAACAGGGACGCCTTTTTTTCCCTTATTAGAGAGAGCGCCTGTGATAGTCAAATTATTGGGTGAACAGGTAGTCTTTTGGGTACTGCAAGTCTGTGTCTTTATTGATGCTTGCTGGATCCTTGTGTACTCAGTGGAAGGGCACTGATGCTCTGCTGCTGGGGGGGCTTGTGTCTTTGCTGCTGGTTGTGTGTGAGAGGGGCTTTGGGGTTCTAATGTTTAACTGTCATTCATTCTTTGGGACACTCCTCTGTTTTCATGGATGTTTGTGAAGAAAAAGAATTTCAGGACGTATATTGTATACATTTCTCTGACATACGTATCCATTGTACCTATTGAATGTTTCTATAGGATCAAGGTCAGGACTTAACTCAGCCATTGCAAACATAAATGTTCTTCTTCTTAAACCATCCTGTGTTGATTTACTCTTGTCTTTTAGATCATTGTCTTGTTGCATTATCTAACTTCTATTAAGCTTCAGGTGATGGACTGCTACCCTGACATTCTCCTGTAAAATGTTTTGATACAATTCTGAATTCATTGTTCCCTCAATGATGGCAAGCTGTCCAGGCCCTGAGGCAGCAAAGCAGCCCCAAGCCATGATGCTCCTTCCACCAAGCTTCACAGTTGGGATGAGGTTTGGGTGTCAGTGTGCAGTGCCCTTTTTCCTCCAAACATAGTGGTGTGCTTTTCTGCCAAAAAATTCACCTTTTGTCTCATCTATCCACAGACCATTGCCCCAGAGGTGTTGTAGAACATCTAGGTGGTCTTTTGCAAACTTGAAACGTACAGCAATGTTTTTTTTTGGAGAGCAATGGTTTCTTCCATAGTGTCCTTCCATGAACATCATCCTTGTTCAGTGTTTTCTTATAGTGGACAAATGAACAGAGACTTTAGCAAGTTCTAGAGATTTCTACAAGTCTTTTGCTGTTACCTTTGGGCTCTTTTTCACCTCCTTCAGCATTGCACATTGTGCTTATTGTATGACCTTTGCAGGATGCCCACTCCAAGAAAGAGTAGCAACAGTACTGAGTTTCGTCCATTTGGAGACAATTTCTCTTACTGTGGACTGATGAACACTCAGATCTTTAGAAATGTTTTTGTAGCCTTTTCCAGCTTCATGCATCTTTACAATTTTTCTTCTAAAGTCTTCTGACAGTTGTTTTGATCGAGGCAGGGTGCACATGAACAGATTTTTCTTGAGAAGGGCAGGCTCTGTCAGTAATTGACTTTGTATGTCTTTTTTTTAAAGGGCAGGGCACCTCTACAACCCACACCTCAAATCTCATCTCATTGATTGGAACACCTGACTCCAAACATCTTCTATAGAAGGCATTACCCCAAAGGTTCACATACATTTTCCAACAAATACATATCATATTGGACCATTTTTCTCAATAACTAAATGAACAGTATAATGTTCTTGTGTTATTTATTTAATTGGGTTCTCTTTATCTAGGTTTAGAACTTGTGTGATCTGATCACATTTTAGGTCATATTTATGCAGAAATAGAGAGAAATCAACAGAGTTCATAAACTTCCTAGCACCACTGTATTTTTTTAAAGATAGATTTTTTTTGAAAGATTTAAGGGCTGTGGGGAATTTACACCAAAAAAAAGGAGTTGAGGCTCGGGACAGATCACATTGAATGGTGGGACAGCAATGCAGTGCACTGGGTAAGTAGTCAAAGAGAATTATTGCTTTACCTGGAAAGATCATTTGATGGATAGGGAAGAGGTGAAAGAACCATTGTTACATCTCATGCATCGGCTTAAGGAAGTGGCATCAGATGGATGTGGTTGACGCAGACAGAAAAGCTCTTCCAAGCATTAAGATCAACACCTCATCTCCTGTCTGGGCACACTACAGCCAGGATTTAATTTAAAACTCATTATTTATTTCTTCCTACTATCAATTTAGCTCAGTTAGTCTAGACTCCTGGATACCTTCCATAGCCTTGCCATTGATGACAAAATGTATAAACAAAAAGAGCATAATCTGATCCCAACTGCTGCACTAAAACATTCTGGTCTTGCCCTCCCAGAGCTATTCCCTTTGTTCTACCAATCCTTATTTGTTTTCTCTCTTTCGCAGAAAGCTCGTCTCACACTTGAAACATTTGACAGTTTCTCTTTCCACACATATGAAACATTGAAAACCTACAGCACAATACAGACCCTTCGGCCCACAAAGCTGTGCCAAACACATATTTACTTTAGCAATTACCTAGGATTACCCATAGCCCTCCGTTTTTTTACACTCCATGTACCTATCCAGGAGTCTCTTAAAAGACCCTGTTGTATCTGCCTCCACCAACATTGCCGGCAGCCCATTCCACATACTCACCACTCTCTGCGTCAAAAACTTACCCCTGACATCGCCTCTGTACCTTCTCCCCAGCACCTCAAAACTGTGCCCTCTTGTGTTAGCCATTTCAGCCCTGGGAAAAAGCCTCTGACTATCTACATGATCGATGCCTCTCATCATCTTATACACCTCTATCAGGACACCTCTCATCCTCCACTGCTCCAAGGAGAAAAGGCCGCGTTCACTCAACCTATCCTCATAAGGCATGCTCCCCAATCTAGGGAACATCCTTGTAAATCTCATCTGCATTCTTTCTAGAGTCTCCACATCCTTCCTGTAGTAACGTGACCAGAACTGAGCACAATACTCCAAGTATTGTGGTCTGTCCAGGGTCCTATATAGCTGTAACATTACCTTTCAGCTCTTAAATTCAATCCCGCGGTTGATGAAGCCCAATGTACCGTATGCCTTCTTAACCACACAATCAACCAGTGTAGCAGCTTTGAGTGCCCTATGGACTCAGACCCCAAGATTCCTCTGATCCTCCTCACTGCCAAGAGTCTAACCATTAATGCTATATCCTGCCATCATATTTGACCTACCAAAATGAACTACTTCAAACTTATCTGGGTCGAACTCCACCTGCCATTTCTCAGCTCAGTTTTGCATCCTATCGATGTCCCGCTGTGACATCTGACAGCCCTCCACACTATCCACAACACCCCCAACCTTTGTGTCATCAACAAATTTACTAACCCATCCCTCCACTTCTTCATCCAGGTCATTTATAAAACTCACGAAGAAAAGTGGTCCCAGAACAGATGCCTGAGGCACACCACTTGTCTTCCACCTCCATGCCGAATATGACCTGTCTACAACCACTATTTGCCTTCTCTGGATCTACATCTTGAGCTCCTTGAATGTTTCCAAAATTTCAAGCCAAATTTGGAATCAGATTTCAAGAGAAAGATTGTAAAAAGTAACAAGCACAAAAATAACTTGCGGAAGTAAATCACACTGAAAGAATTCAGCACTGGCACATCCGCACCATGTTGACTGGTTCCAGTGCTGCTTCCTGCTGCTCCCATCCACCCTGATAACCTCTGCCTGCTCTACAATGAGGTAAAGACAGATAAAGATAAACCAATGGACAGCCAATCCCATCGACAGAAAGGAATCCAGTTCTTCTGCTTCACTGCCACTCTGAGGCAAAATAACTGGAGGAAATCCTTCTGCTTAAACAGAAGTTACATGATGGAACTTAAGTAATCTACAATAAAAGTAAAATACTTTTACAATGTGGTCTCTGTTACAATCTAAAATTCAACCTCCTGCCCTAAAGTTTGGTCACTGAATCTTCCTCTCATGTTTTTATCACTCTCTTCCCCCTCCTTCCTTGAACTTGCATTTCTCCCAATTAATTTTAACCTCTCCTTTATTTCTCTTTTCTCTTTCCTCTCCTTCTTTCCTTCTCTCCTATATATTTCCCTCTTCTCACTTTTTCATGCCCTACTTTTATAGAACCTGTTGCTTTGCCTCCCAGTCTGTCTTTTTTCACCCTCTCACAGACATCCCTCACCTTTCGTTTTCCCTTTTCCTTGCATGCTGATCCCCTAATTATATTAACTTGAATTCGGCATCACTACTTTAATGCGATTTGGTCAGCTGCTCTGATGTGGAAAGACTGTTGATTTCTTTTAAGAGATTTACTTTCATTTAAAGCTGAACCTCACAGCCTGTCTGTGATTACAAACTCTATATCTGGGTGACATATTACTTTGTCAGATCTCATGCTTCAATTGTGATCAACTTCACATCTTTAGCAAAAATCAAAAGGAATGTTTGATGGTGGGGGATCTTAGAATCCAATGTACAAATGGAGATAAATTACTTAATAGATAATGCAGATGAATGATCTTGTATCACCCTTTGCTATGTGCAGTACTAGGTAACAAAGTTCTAAGCAGGCACATATTTGGTTTTGTTTCATACAGCATTTATTTAAAGAAAAAGAATCTGAAAAGCATCAGAGTAAAAAGAAACAATGAACTTGGCCCTGAACTTCTTCAGGGAATTTCCCAATCTCCTGGCATGAGATTAACAGAGTCTGAAAGAAGCAGCAGAAACAACTATTTGCACCATTTCTCCGGGGATTCCATCAATCTCCCAACAAAGCTGCAGCAGGAATTTTGAAGGAGCCCACATGCTGAGTCTCAGCAATCATAGGACATCCCGAAGTGCTCCAAAAATAGAAATCTTTTTCTAAGTTCAATCTCCTTTGTTGTATGAGGCACTACAGATGATAATTTTCGTGCTGCAGTGTCCAGCAATGAGCAAACAACAATATGACAAGCAACAGGTAAATAGTCTGGAGTGGTGTTGTCCGGGAAACCAGCAGAATATCAAAGTGCAGATTCCACAAGATGCTAGAGGTCCTCTAGCACAATGCTCTCCAAGTACTATAGTGATGTGTCTGTCTCTGGGCTGAAGCTTGCACTGCAGAAGAAATTCTAGTTTTCAACAAGTTTAAGAAGATAGCACATTATTTTTTGCCTTTGGATGAATTGCACATTCACAAAGAATAATTGGATTTGAAGTACAAAATAAAACTTAAATTTTGGACAGAACACTCTGTCCCAGCTTCCCACAACCATCCTCCCACTCATGGTCCTCTGTTATAGTCAAATAAGGATCCATTGTCAGGGATGAAGAATGGTTTGTTATCTGGCCAGTGCCCAAAATGAACAATACCTTTTATGAATTGGGCAGAAAACTTCCAAAGCCAATGACAGAGGTGGCTTTATCAGAAGGGGCATACGTGTGTTAAAGTTAGAAGCATGAAAGGGGCTGGAGAAGGAAGAGTTTACTTCCTTAGGTCATTGGAGTAAGGGAAGAGTCAGCAACAGAACAGTAGCAGCATCAGTATTTTTCTGAGAGAGCAGTAATAGAACAATAGGTAAGTGTCACAGTGTGCGCTCGCAATAATGAACCCAAGTGTGGAGGAACAGCAGTCTCTCTCTGTCATGGTAGCCGCTGGCACTGGCCCAACACAGGAGCAGCAGATGGCAGCTCACCAATCAACCCAGGAGAGGAGGAATGGCATGAAGAAACGAGAGCAAGAGGTTAGGCATAGGAACACCAACAGAGCCTCGGAGGGACTACTGAGCGACACCACATGACTAATCATTCTCTATAACGTAGTAGGACTCCGCTAAAGAGCTAACTAGAGACACTTTTAAATAATCACAGAAAGCAGGAACCACATGTCAGTCACAATTCAGCTGACAAGATTAAACCAAAAGCACAAGGGCTTAACAGCTCTAATAAGATAACCGTTGGTAAATACAGGGGCTCGAGAAACCCAATGGTCTACGGCAAGCCACAGAGGCCCGCAGGGCTTATGACAGTAAGAATTTAAATTAAAAAGACGAGATCTGGGGGAGATCTATGCTTGATACAAAAGATGGAGAAAATGTTAATAAATATTAACATTTCTTAATAACCAGATCTCACTATGAAAGTATTTGGAAATATATGGCTAAAGAAAAACAGCATGGATTCGTTAAAGGAAAATTTGAAAGTTCATAGAGATCTTGTGGAGTTACTGATTGGATTAAGGAATACAATGAAATGGTGTATATACTATTTCAGAAGCTGATGAGGTATCTCACAAGAGAATTGAGAGAAAATCTCAATTTGTTTTGTATGAGAGTAAATGTCATTCCAAAAATAAAGAGCTGGTTGATAGAGAAGCTACAAAAGTAAACTGATGTTGTTAGGGATAGAATAAAGTACGGGAGTGAGTACACAAGTGTCAGTGCTGTGGCCAGTGTTGTATTCCCTGTATCTACTATTTTAAACTAGCTATTCTTTTTTGAATGCTCCCAGCAAGTTCGGCATGAAGGTTGCTGTCTGCCCTGGGCCTTGATGAAAAGAGCAAGAACCATGCAGCTCACAGAATGGGGAGAAAGCAGAAAGAACCTCTTGCTGGACATGGAGTTGAGCTGGAAGTCAGCAGCAGATGGGCAGTGACTTGGCCACTACTGTTGTTCCGCCCACTGGACAGCGTAGTGGTTAAGGGTCAAAACTCTCCATGAAGGTTGGGCACCATCTGATGACATCTGCTCCTGGCCAAAGGCTGTGGTTACCTCATCAGGTAACTGTAGAGAGCACCTCAGTGTATGATGTAAGCAAGCAAATTGTAAATATAGGGAATACAACATTACAACGTACTGTGAAATTTTAGAAAAGATCAGAATATGAAGAACTGTTTAAAAATATCAGAAAGCCAGATGCCTAGAAATCCAATCACAAACAAGAAAAAATCTGCAGATTCTGTAAATCCAGGCAACACACGCAAAATGCTGGAGGAACTCAGCAGGCCAGGCAGCATCTATGGAAAAACGTACAGTCCACATTTCAGGCTGGGCTGAGACCATTCAGCAGGATTGGAGAGAAAAAAAGAAGAGAAGACAGATTTAGAAGGTGGTGAGAGGGGAGGAAGAAGCACAAGATGATTGGTGAAACTGGGAAAGAGGAGGGGTAAAGAGCTGGGAAGTTGACTGGTGAAAGAGATACAGGGGGGCTGGATAGGGGAGAGTTTGATAGGAGAGGACAGAAGGCCATGGAAGGAATAAAAAGGGGGAGCTGCACCAGAGGGACGCAATGGGTAGGCTAAGAGATAAGGTGAGAGAGGGGAAACACTGCCCTCAACCGCATCTCTTCCACTTCACATATGTCTGCCCTCACCCCACAGGGATAGGGTTCCACTTGTACTCACCTACCATCCCACCAGCCTCTGCATCTGGTACATAATTCTCTGTAGCTCCTGCCATCTCCAACAGGATTCCACCACCAAGCACACCTTTCCCTCCCCACCAATTTCTGCGTTTCACAGGGATCGCTCCCTACGCAACTCCCTTGTCCATTCATCCCTCCTCACTGATCTCCCTCCTGACACTTCTGCTTGCAAATAGAACAAGTGCTACACCTGCCCATACACCTCTTCCCTCACAACCATTCAGGGCCCCAGACAGTCCTTCCAGGTGACGTGACACATCACCTATGAGTCTGTTGGGGGTCATCTTTTGTATTGGTGCTCATGGTGTGGCCTCTTGTATATCAGTGAGAACCTACACTCCATCCAACAGGAAAAGAGGGACCTCCAAGTGAGCAGCCATTTTAATTCCTCTTCCCATTCCCATTCCAACATGTCCATCCATGGCCTCCTTATAAGGAGCAACACCTTATATTCGGTCTGTGGTGCCATAGCACCACTGGCTCTTGTTTGAATTCGGTATTGGCCCAATGCTGCTACACACGTCCGCACAAGCAGCTCGAAACTCTGGGTGCATCGACAATGCCTCCAAACAGTGCTCACCCGCCTCCTCCGGGCAAGCCCCCAAGCGCACCAGCAGGATATTGGTTCTCTCTAGAACAGAAACGCTGCCCGTCTCAACAGTGTCCGGACACATCAGCATTAACGATTCATGAACCTCAGACACCTCCACTTTTGCCTCCAAGAACTCCATTTTCACTGACCAACAACCGTCGTCTGGATAGTCAACGGCACTGGTACCCCAAATCTCCAGTGCCCTCAATGTCGTCAAGGGTAAATGCTTCCAATGACGGTTATAAAACAAACTGTACAGCAACTTAACTGGCGCCCCGGTGCCGAGGATGGCTTTAACTTGACTTGCATCCATCTGTAACAACACCTGTGTGCTTAGTCCCTCTAAGCCTTCAGGAATAGGGTCTGCTCCTTTCGGGAGTTCGTTGGTACATTGCTGGGAACGTGCTCCCCCAGAGACCCCAGGCCATTCCCCCACAGGGCCTCCTCTAAGTTTCCCGACACCTCTCGAATCAACGGAACAACTGGTCCCCTTGACAGATCCCCTTGGCACCACAAGCAATTTATCTGCCCCCCTAGGCGAAAGGGATACCCTAAAAACTTTCCACCAATCTCCTGCCATGGATATGATAAGCCCCCCAGCTGCGGCATTTGACTTCCAGTCGAACCACACACATTTTCTCACACTTTCCCAGAACTGGCAGCTGTCACTTCGAGGTTATTGCGCCCGACAGTTCTAACAACGTCACCAGCCCGCCTACTCAAACTATCAACCCGTCCCTGTCGCTTTTCCTCAGCCAAGCACTGCCACTCACCCAACAACTGAGAGGTCCGCTCCGCCCACGCCTCCGCCCCTTTAGGGCTGGACATTATTCCAACAAATGGGCGGAGCCCACCACTGCTGAAACATCCCAACCTGTCACTCCTTACTCTCCCAACTTGAACAACGACCTCCAGGCTACCAACAGCAGCCACCCCACCCAACACACACACAGCGATAACCAGCAATCGCACACCCACAAAGGCACACCAGCTCTTTGCCGCAGACACAATCCAAAGAGGGTTCCACAGCTTCCAAAGAAATCAATCCCAGACGAGCCCCCACAATGTAACCCCCTGGGTCGCCTCAGGCTCGCTCAGCTCGTTCTCGTCTAGGGGGAGCAACCTTCGGCCCCGCCAAACTGGGTAATCAGCTTGTGTGGATGCTGTGTGATGTCCCCGCCTCGCCCAAAAACAGACAATACACCATAAGCGATTAAATGAGTACAATTTATAAAGGTTACTATAACTAAGTGATTAATAATGATACAGTATATATGAAGAGAAAAAATAAAGAAAAGGCGCCAAACTTATCAAAGTCCAAACCACTTCGTGCACAACCGTTGGAGCTCAATTACTGAAGTCTTCTGGCCACCATTCGATCCCCTCCGAACTCCTCGACTCGCAGCTCAGGACCCTCCGAGTGGTCAAACAAGCACATCTAGCTTCATCCCCCCTCCTGGACTTGGACCCCAGTTTGGGGTCCGTTCCTCGCCCAGCTTATAGCATTGCGTCCTCTCTCTCAACCCCCTCGCGCCGATCTGCCCAAAAGCCCGTCAACAAAAGCTTACAGACTCAGAAGAAAGAACATTAATCCCCATTTGGTTTACAAAGGAATACAATTCTCGTTATCAGTAAATTTTAACCCAAACAAGCTTCCAGCACTCTCTCACAACAAAGGAGCATTCCTGCTTTTAACAAAACTAAAGAAGCCCTTTTGATTACATACACAGTAACAAAGAAAAAAGAAGAAACCCCCTTTACATTAGTATGAATTTTACAGATTGAGTACAGTACATTCTTACACAATGAGCAAGACACTGCTGGTATTGACATCATGTTCTAGTCACTGAACTAGTCCTCCTTGCCCAACAGTCTTTGCATAGAGCAGAATAGGCCATATCAGGCATTAAATCATGAGGCAATACCTGATGAGCTTTAGATAAAATTGACAGGTGTTTTAGTTAATTTTAAAACTTCTTAAATAAGAAATTCAATAAGAACATTAGGATAATAAGTGAACTACTAAATTAGCCTTTTTATTCCACACAATGTCTGCACGAATACAGTATACACATGGCCTCTCTCTTCAGCATAGTCTGTGAGTACACTCTGATAGCAGGATATTGCTGGACTTAATGCCAAGTCCAGCAGCAGAGTGGGAAATCTGTTCCCTCAGCATCTGACATCCAACTTATTTCTTGCTTCTGTATTTCAGCATGTATGATCAGAAATTGGAGACAAGCTGAAGAATGAAGAATAGGTAGCCACTGTTCTTTATGGCACCACCAGCTAAAATATGCACGATCTAGTCCTTTAAACCAGGGATATATTTCTAGGCAATAGATTTTTGGCAGAGTTGATAACATTATGGGAGTTAACATTCAATTTGGATAACATGAACTATTGCATTTTGTGAGAAAAGCAAAGAACTGAAGTATATTCTTAACAGAATGACACCAGAAAGACAAAAAAGACATGGATGAACAGACAAACCCAGGAGTTCAAATATGTAATTCCCTGAAAGTGAGAGTGCAGATGGATGAAGTCATAAAAGGTGATAGAATCATTAGTTATGCTGCAGTAAAAGCATCGTACTCACTATTTGACACCCCATTATAAAAAAGATATTTAAGATATATGGAAGATAGATTAATCAGGATGATGCTACAGGTAAGAAATTAGAGTCATCAAGGGAGATGAGCTACTGCGAAAAATTTCAGTGGAGTGCAGCTTTGAAGAGATGTAACAGATGGAGTTAAAATAATGATGAGTTTTAATAGAATGGAGGAAGAAACGTTACCTGCTCTGGCTGATGGCCAGTTATTCTGTTACGATTCTCATGAAGAAAATGTGGGAGAGAGTCATTTACAAGAGAATTGTTGAAATGAAGACTGCTCCATCATGGAAGATGACCAAGAAAGAGACCAATGCTCTTACTAAGAGAAAATTGGATAATCACTTGCAGATGACGAAAAATCAGGGTATTGAAATGAGGATGCAGCAGTTGGATGAGGATTGCATTGCTCTTGTGAAGAGTTGCAACAACTTGATGAGCTAAAAAACCCCTTCTGTGTTCTAAGATTCAATGACACTATGGCAACAAAGGTGTAGCCTTGCATTCTTTTGAATATAATGTATATAATGTAAAATTTGGCAATAATTAAGGACCAAAATTAAACAATTAACAGGAGGTGATTTAAAATAGAATTACAGGGGTATGGGAAACAGAGCACCAGAACAGATCGTGGAGTGGTTGTGAAGAAAGATGTCATTAAGCCTACAGTATATAAAAATAAGGAATCAAAAGATTGAGCATGGTGGAACTAATACTCTGAGCTGGGTATATTCAATGCAAGGAGGATTGTAGAAAGGCGGATTCGCTCAGGGCATGGAGCAGCACGTGGAATGATGACATTGTAGCCATTAGTGAGCCCTGGTTGCAGGAGGGGCAGGACAGGCAGTTCAATGTTCTGGGGTCCCACTGTTTTAGGTGTGACAGAGCAGAAAGGATTAAAGGAGGTCAAGTCAGAGAAAATGTCACAGCAATGCTCAGTCAGGACAGACAAGAGAGCTCACCTAATGAGACATGGGTAGGACTGAGGAATTAGAAAGTTACAACTAAATTAATGGGATTATACTATAGACCACCCAACAGTTCATGGGAGTTAGAGGGGCATATTTGTAGAGCAATCGCAAACTATTGCAAGAAACATAAGGCTGTGATAGCAGGTGATTTTAACTTTCTACATATTGACTGGGAATCCCATACTGCAAAAGGGCTAGATGGGAAAGAGTTTGTCAGATGTGTTCAGGAAAGTTTCTTTAATCAGTGCATAGAAGTCCCAATGAGAGAGTGTGTAATACTTAATCTCCTTTTAGGGAATGAGACAGGGCAGGCGACAGAGGTTTGGGTGAGGGAACACTTAGCATTTATTGATTATAATGCCATCAGCTTCAAAGTAATTATGATAAAGGATAAGTCTTGTCTGGGTTGAGATTGGAGAAAGGCCTATTTTGATGGTATCAGAAACTAGCAAGAATGGAATTGGACAGGCTGTTTTCCGGCAAAGGTGTGCTTGGCAAGTGGGAGGCCTTCAAAACAGAAATCTTGAGAGTACGTATTTGTGTGTTCCTGTCAGAACAAAGAACAAGGCTAACAAGTTTAGGGAACTTTGCTTTTTGAGAGATATTGAAGCACTGTTTAAGAAAAAGAAGGTGCTTAGCATATATAGGCATATAGAAAGAAATGAGGTACTTGTAGAGTATAAGAAATGCAAGAGAATACTTTAAGAAATCAGGGGGGCTAAAAGAAGGCATGAGGTTACTCTAGCAGACAAGGTGAAGGCGAAGAAAAATCCTAAGGGCTTATAGATACATTAAGAGGAAAACAATAGCAAGGAACAAAATTGGTCCCCTTGAAGATCAGAGTGGTAGTCTATGCATGAAGCTGGAAGAGATGGGGAAGATCTAAAATGGATTTTCTGCATCTTGTACTTACTCGGGAGATGGACACAGACTTCTATAAATACGAGGTAAAGCATTATGGACTTTATGGGCCCTATACAGATTATAGAAGAGATACAGATTAGGGTGGATAAATCCCCAGGGCCAGACATACTGTTTCATCGGACCCCTTGGGAGACTAGTACAGAAACTTCAGGGGCCCTAGCAGAGATATTTAAATCATCCTTAGCCACAGTTGAGGTGCCAGAGAATTGGAGGAAAGCTAATGTTGTTCCATTGTTTAAAAAAGATCTAAGAGTAAATCAGAAAAATATAGGCCAGCGAGCCTGACATCAGAAATGGGAAAGTTATTGGAAAGTATACCAAAGGACCAGGTATCTAAGTATTTGGATAGCCAGAGACTGATTAGGCATAGTCAACATGGCTTTGTGCTTGATAGGTCATGTCTAACTAATCTTAGAGTTTTTTTTACCAGGAAATTTGATGAAGGCAAGGCAGAGGATGCTGTCTATATGGACTTTCGCAAGGTCTTTGACAGGGTCCCGTTTGGGGGGCTAGTCAAAAAGGTTCAGGCACTTGGCATTCAGGATGAAGCAGTAAATTGGATTAAACATTGGCATTACAGGAGAAGCCAGAGAGTGATAGTAGATGGCTGCCTCTCTGACTGGAGGCCTGTGACTAGTGGAGTGCCACAGGGACCGGTGCTGGGTCGGTTGTTGTTTGTCATCTATATCAGTGATCTGGATGATAATGTGGTCAACTGGATCAGCAAATTTGCAGATGACACCAAGATTTGAGGTGTAGTGAACAGCAAGGAAGCTTACCAAAGCTTGCAGCAGGATCTAGACCAGCTAGAAAAATGGCAGATGGAATTTAATGCAGACAAGTGTCAGGAGCTGCACTTTCAGAGGACCAACCAGGGTAAGTCTTACTCCTCAGTAGGGCAAGGAGGAGTGCGGTAGAATAAGTGGATCTGGGAACACAGATTCATAATTCCTTGAAAGCGGTGTCACAGGTAGATAGGGTCGGTAAGAAAGCTTAAGGCACGTTAGTATTCATAAGTCAATGTGTTGAGTAAAGAAGTTCAATGCTATGTTGTAATGGTATAAGGCGTTGGTCAGGGCTAATTTGGAGCACTGTGTCTAGTTTTGGACACCTACCTACAGAAAAAATGTAAAGAAGATTGAAAAATTACTGAGAAATTTACAAGGATTTGCTGGGAGTTGAGGACTTGAATCATAGGGAAAGGTTGGATAGGTTGGGACTTTATTCTCTGGGGGGGCAGAAGATTGATGGAGGTATACAAAATTATGAGGGGTGTAGTTAAGGTAAATGCAAGCAGGCTTCTTCACTGAGGTTGAGTGAGATTACAATTAAAGGTTATGGGTTTAGGGTAAAAGGTGAAATGTTTAAGGGGAACATGAAAGGAACTTCTTCACTCAGAGGGTGGTGAGAGTGTGGGAGGAGCTGCCAGTTGTGGATGCAGTCAAATTCAACATTTAAGAGAAATTTGGATCGGTGCATGGATGGGACAGGTATGGAAGAGTATATGTAAAAAAATATGTTAATTGCATGCATCATCATGCTACCACATAAGTATGCACATCATTTAAAGTAAAGACTCAAACTACACCCATATTTTTAGACTCCTGTCTTCCCTTGACTTAATTTAATGTTTGGAAGTTACAAAGCTTAACAATGACAATGATTGTTTTTAGTAAAATGCTTTCCTGGGTAAAGAAAGCAAAAGCAATTTACCACTAGATTTTGTCGTGGTTTCTTGAAATAACCAGGAGATGCAGAAGGTTCTTCGAGAAGTTTAAGCCTTTATTTGCAAACAAAAGCTGAGACAATCAATGAGCATGTCACTAATTGTCTACCGAGTCTAGTTCACAGTATTCTTCATAGTAATTTCTTATCTTAGTTTCATTGGCATATACTTGTTCTAGTGCCTTGACTGGTTCTCACACCATCGCACGATCCTGTCTAGTCTACTCCTTGGAACACGTGTCCCCCTTCCCGGCTTTGACTGGTTCCCAGACCATCACGCCACTCCACGATACCATCGACCGCCGTTATCTCTACATGCTTACTTTCACTGTTAGCTACATTCTCAAGGTACTGATGCATTCAATAGTACAGAGACAATACAGAGATTACATCCTGGCTAATAAGTTGGATACATAGTAAATAGCAAACACAAGGCTGGTCACATAGTTCTGGTCACGCAGCAAACGTTGCAACTTTATTCTTCAATAATTTCAATATTGAAGTAATACCACACAGTGATATCTCAAAAGATGCTTAGTAAATTACAACCACTGCATCTTCTTCCTAGTTTTCTTCTTTGGCCATCTCCCAGTGCTTGGAATGATTTGCTCCCACTAAGTCCTATGTACTTTGCAGTAGTTCATCAAGCAAACATGGGGAGAAGCAGACTTTGTCTCCAGAGATGCATGATGGGCAGGACAGGAGGATACTTCAGAGCATTGTGTATTCCTTCCATTTCTTATGAAGTGTGTTTATGTTCTCCAGATACATAGACTTAACATCTCTAGTTCCTTCTCCATCTTGAGCAGTCATTACAGACTGGAACTTCTCATCAGTTCGAAGGGATGTTATACTTTTTAAGGAGGCTTTGAGAACATTCTTGAACCTTTTATTGGGCTTATCTGGTAATGTCCGATCATTAGTTCCCTATCTTGCCCCTAATTTCCTTTGGTTTTGCCACAGTTCCAACCGTTAATTTCCCAATTGCTTCTAATTCGCTTTGATGACGGCACACCTGGTTTCCATCAAGAACTGCAGTATAAGAACCCCGGTATCACAACCACCAGTTGCCAGATCGTTGGTCTTCTTGCTGTGAGTTAACTACGTTTCCCGACTGCTTAGAACCGTTTGTTCTAAGTTTAGCTCCAGTTTCTAGGTTTGCCTATGACACTCTGTCTCTCTGAGTCAACGCTCCGCGTCAAGTCCCTGAATCCATGGAGTTCCGGACATTAGTGGCCGACTCACGGTGGAATGACAAGGCGCTCCAAGAAGTATTTCGGGATGGTCTTGGCGACAGGGTAAAAGATGAATTGGTGGCAAGATACGACACTAACAGCCTGGATTCCTTAATCTCCCTAGCCACCAGGTTGGACAATCATCTTCAAGAATGCCATTGGGAAAGATCTGGTCGTCCTCCACCTTTGACCACTCCACGGCACTCATTACCATCTCCCACCAGAACAAGCCTCTCTTCTCCTTCTGCCCCTAGAATAGCTCCCAGCCTGGCCGTTTCCACCGCCCCAGGAGAGGAACCCTTGCAGCTGGGACGGAAACGTCTTCCTCCCACAGAGCGACTTTGGAGATTCAGAGTGGGGGAATGTCTCTATTGTGGCCAGTCTAGCCATTTCTGTGCTACCTGTCCCCATTGGCCTAAAGGTTAGGCACCAATAGAAAGGGGGACCCTGGTGAGCCAGACAACATTCCCTTCCATCCCCCGAACCTGGGTGCAGATCCCGGCAACTTCATGTTACATCCAACAACCCTTGCCTCTGTCAGCTCTAGTGGACTCTGGTGCTGAGGGAAACCTTCTGGATGCAGACATAGCTTCCCGGGCCGGAATTCCTCGGGAGCCGTTGAGTACCCCTCTGGAAGCCCAGGCACGAGACGCCAGACTTCTGGCCCTGGTCACACACTGCACGCCACCCCTGTCTCTAATTATCTCTGGGAACCATCTGGAGCAGGTACAATTTAACTTAATTACCTCTCCTCAAGCTCCTATTGTTCTTGGGTATCCCTGCTTGGTTCACCACAATCCCTACATTGACTGGGCCACCGGGAAGATAGCCAGCTGGAGCCCATTCTGTCACTCCACTTGTCTACAATCAGCCCTTTCCCCTGTGAAAGTCATCGCAACCTCGTCTGCCGCTGAAACCCCTGACTTACCCAAGTACCCAAGCAGAGTACCATGATCTGGGAGAAGTGTTCAGCAAACAACAGGCTCCTTTCCTGCCTCCACATCACCATTATGATTGTGCTATGACCTTCTCCCTGGAGCACCTCTACCCACCAGTTGGCTGTATAACTTGTCCCGGCCAGAAAGAGAAGCAATGGAGGCTTACTTAAACAACTCCCACGCGGTGGGCATTATCCGATCCTCATCCTCCCCGTTGGTGTAGTTTCTCTTTGTGGGGAAGAAAGATGACTTACTGCACTCCTGCATTGACTACCAAGGCCTAAATAGCATAACCATAACAAAAAATATCCACTGCCCTTTCTCAACTCTACTTTCGAACCACTTCATGGAGCCACCATCTTCTCCAAGTTGAACCTACGAAGTGCCTATCATCTGGTCAGGATAAGGGAGGGAGATGAGTGGAAAACAGCGTTCAGCACCCCTCTTGGTCATTTCGAATACCTGGTCATGCCATTCGACCTCACCAATGCCCCTATTGTTTTCCAAGCCCTGATAAACAATGTCCTTAGAGATTTTATTAACCGTTTTGTGTTTGTTTATTTGGATGACATCTTAATCTTCTCCTGCAGTCTTCAGGAACACACCCACCATGTCTGTCAGGTTCTGCAGAGGATTTGGGAGAACAAGCTATTCGTAAAGAATACGTACACATTGCTGGAAGAACTCAGCAGGCCAGGCAACATCCGTGAGAAAAGAGTAGCCAACGTTTCGGGCCGAGATCCTTCATCAGGAATGGGGGGGAAGAGAGGGCTGAAGCCCTGTAATAGAGATAGGGGAGGGGGTAGGGCCTAGAGGCGCCAGGTGGAAAACCAATCAAAGGAAAGATAAAGGGGGGGGGAGGGGATAAGCATGAAAGAACTGTGGAGATGAAAAAGCAGAAAGTTGAAAGGGGAGAGATGCAGAGAGGGACCTGGGATAGGGGAAGGGGGAGGGGGAGGGAATTACTGGAAATTGAAGAATTCAATGTTCATACCACCAGGCTGGAGTCTACCCAGACGGTAGATGTGGTGTTACTCCTCCAACCTGAGTTTGGCCTCATCATGGCAGTAAAGGAGGCCATGTATGGACATATCTAGATGGGAATGAGAGGCAGAGTTGAAGTGGGTATTCGTAAAAGCTGAGAAGTGCGAGTTTCACGTTCCTTCTGTCAGTTTCTTAGGATCCATCATCAAGAGTGGGTAAGTGAGGGTGGATCCCGAAAAGATCCGGGCGGTGGCGGAGTGGCCAACACCCACGACACTCAAGCAACTCCAGCGATTTCTGGGGTTCGCAAACTTTTATCGTCATTTCATCAGGGATTACAGCCGGGTGGCAGAGCCCCTTACCTGACTCACCTTTTCTCAGACCCCTTTTCACTGGGACCCCGAAGCGGACGCTGCCTTCTCAGAGTTGAAGAGGTGTTTCACCTCCGCTCCCATCCTGGTTCAACCGGACACCTCTTGTCAATTCATTGTGGAGATCGACACCTCCAGCTCTGGGGTGGGAGTGGTCCTCTCCCAATGTCCTGGCCCTGACCAAAAACTTCATCCCTGCGCCTTCTTTTCTCGCCGGCTGTCCCCTGTTGAATGAAATTACGACGTCGGGAACTGGGAGTTACTGGCGGTCAAACTTGCTTTGGAGGAGTAGATGCACTGGCTGGAGGGAGTGGAACATCCGTTTATCGTCTGGACCGATCACAAGAACCTCGCATATATCCAAACCGCCAAACGCCTGAATTCCCACCAAGCCCGTAGGGCATTATTTTTTGGCCAGTTCAGACTTACATTCACCTATTGTCCGGGATCCAAGAACAGGAAACCCGATGCTCTCTCCCATCAATACATTTCCGAGGAGGGGCTTCCCAACTCTGAGAATGTCTTTCCGCTATCCTGTGTGCGGAGATCAAGGTCATAGTCAAAGAGGCTCAACGGACTCAGATCCAGGCAACAGACCCTCCTTTGTGCCTGATTCTGTTCGGTGTCAGGTTCTCCGGTGGGGGCACACTTCTCGTTTCACCTGCCATCCCAGGATCGATCGGACTCTGTCTCTTCTGAAGAAATATTTCTGGTGGCCCTCCATGGACGCTGACACCCGTTCCTTCATCTCTGCCTGTTCTGTTTGTGCCCACGGAAAAGCCTCCCATCGACCACCTGCTGGATTGCTTCATCCCCTACCTGTCCCTAGCCGCCCTTGGTCTCACATTGCGCTGGATTTTGTTACTGGGCTGCCCCTTTCAAAGGGGAACACTACCGTACTCACTGTGGTGGACCGCTTCTCCAAAGCTGTGCACTTCGTAGCCCTTCCCGAACTCCCTACAGCCCGTGAAACAGCCAACCTCCTTGTCCGTCATGTCTTCCACCTTCGTGGGATTCCCTCTGACATTATTTCTGACCAGGGTCCCCAGTTCGTCTCATAAGTCTGGAGATCCTTTTGTCATGCCCTCAGTAAGGCTGTCATCTGGCTTTCATCCGCAGATGAACCATCAAACAGAATGAGCTAACCAGGATTTGGAAGCAGCACTGCACTGTGTAACCGCCAACAACCCGTCTGCCTGGAGCACCCATCTCACTTGGGTAGAGTACGCCCACAACTCCCTAGTCAGCACCGCCACCGGAATGTCTCCTTTTGAATGCTTGCTCGGTTACCAACACCCTCTGTTCTCCGCTCGTGAAGATGACATTGCTGTGTCTTCTGTTCAGGCCCATCTCCACCGGTGCTGCAAGATCTGGAAAGATACACTTGTGGTCCTGCTCCATTCAGCCAACCACAACCGGAGGATTGCCAATCACCATCAGATTCCTGCACCTGATTATCAGCCTGGTCAGAAGGTTTGGCTCTCTTCTGAAGACATCCCCCTCAAGAATAAACCCAAGAAACTCGCCCCTCGCTACTTGGGGCTATTGGAGATTGAGAGTATTATCAACCCCTCGGTGGTCAGACTCAAACTGCCCAAATCTATGCAAATCCACCCTGCATTCCACGTTTCCCAATTGAAACCGGTATCTGTCAGCGTACACTGTCCAGCGATTACTGGATGTGCGGCGCCGAGGCAGGGGCCTCCAATACCTGGTCAATTGGGAGGGATACGGCCCAGAGGAATGTTCCTGGATTCCCTGCTCCTTCCTTCATCCGTGATTTCCATCGGGACAATCCAGACAAGCCTGGTGGTTCACCTGGAGGCTCCCACTCCACTGGGAGGGGCGGGGTACTGTCATGGACCCAATCATTAATTCCCTATCTTGCTCATAATTTGCTTTGATTTTGCCACAGTTCCGAACTTATTTCCCAATTGCTTCCAATTCTCTTTGATGATGGCACACCTGGTTTCCATCAAAAACTCAGTATAAGAACCTCTACGTCACAACCACTAGTCACCAGATCGTTGGTCTTCTTCCTGTGAGTTAACTACGTTTCCTGACCACTTTGTTCTAAGTTTAGCTCCCGTTTCAAGGTTTACCTATGAGACTCCATCTCTCTGAGTCAAGGCTCCGTGTCAAGTCTCTGAGTCAAGACTCCATATCTGGGCACCGTGTCAAGGTCCCTCCTGTTTGCTGTTCAATGTTTACACCTGTGTAAGCATCCAAACTCAATCTCCGTGCCTATGTTCTTCACTTGACTTTGCCTCCTTCGCCCATTGCAACAGTGACAGGGCTTAAATTTGAGCTCTTGATCTTCAAATATTCTTTCTCTCAGGCAGCTAAAGGATATGCTGGCACTTTGAAGGCAATGATGAATTTCATCATTGATGTCTGCCTTCATTGTGATGTGACCTTTATTGTTGAGGGCAAATTTATACAGTGGAGGCAGATTGGTGGAGGCCCTTCTCTTTCAGCTGTTAAGAATAAGCCCATTCCCGTATGTAAGCATCTTTCTCATTCTGAGCTCAGTGTGGTGACCTTTGCTCTGGACTGGAGATAACATAATTTGAACAGTTTCCCATTTTTCCTGTAGATCAGCTCTCCTTCAACTGGAGGTGAGATGCAGAATTGCAGCAAGCACAGTTTAGAAAAGTGCCATGGCGATAATGCAGCCTTTCCTGTGGTTAGCCAAAGGCAGAAAGAAAACTCTGCAATCCCTGTCAATTGATGAAGTCAAAGGCTTTTGAAAGGTTAAAAAAAAAAGCCATAATTCCACAATGGTTGTTTCTGCTTCCTACATTCTTCCCGGAGATGAGAGAACGTTAATATTGGGTTTCAAATCACAGCACATCAAGTTATGCACCTTGTAACTATTGTGCATAAGACTCCATGGGCAACAAAGGGATTTGGGAAATTTACTCTTTGCACTGAAAGTTTCATCAAAACAAAACAAAATCACAAGAGAATGGAATGTATTTCCAAAGGTATCTAGCCAAAGGATTAATCTTGCTTAAAAAAAAAGAAACATTATCATCTGAATCTAAAGCTAAACCAATTAATTATAAAATGATTGATTTGAAAAGTATTCTAAGCAATGAAATCAATTGACGAAAGTCATAATGGACCTACTACTTGCCTAACATCACGTAAACATCAACTGTTCACTTACCTCCATTGGTAACCTGCTGAGTTCCTCCAACATTTTTTGTGTATTGCACCATTTAACATTAACTTCACTAAATAGGAGACAGTTTAGTCTATTTGCTCTTGTGCTACAGATTAGGAAACATTATAGGGCTTGTTTAAATCCTTTGTCAGAGAAGGTCTGCTTTTATTCAAAAGAGCAGCATTATAAATAGGGGTTACACAAGATCACAAGGCAAAAATTTACAAATAAATAGGGACAATCACCTCATCTTCACTCGTTCATCCAGAAAGCCATTATTTAATCATTTCCTAAATTGATCCCGAGCTTTGTTTCTGCTGCATCTGGGATCATTTCATGCTTTGAATAAAGATCATCCAGCCAAAATGCATAATATAACCTTGTGTTTTCTATTTTCCTATTTGTGAGTGATATTTTGAAATAACCTTACCCATTCCCTTGACTATTTTAGAATATAGCACACAGCACAGCGATTGATCACCAAGCTGATCAAAGAGTCCATCCAACATCACAAAACGGCTCGGGCCAAGAGAGCCTTTCTCTCAACAAAGGGTGACTGCCATTTCAGAGTAATTGATGATTGCTGCATCTCAAGTGATAGTCATGGCATAGGAACAGAAGGGTGTTTATTGACCTCAAAGTTGATGATTAAATCAGTGTGATTACAACAAATAACTTTGCTAAAGATTTCCTTTACTCTGCAGCTGAAGTCCCAAGCAAACTGCAACCAGAACCTACTTGCCATTTATCTACCTCTGCAATGGTAACAACAAAGGGAATAAGAACTATTTAGATAAACTATTGAACACCTTTCAATCTGTACTTAAAACCTTGTCAAAGTAAACAAGAGCAACTACAAAGGTATCTTATTACTCAGTGAGTCATGAAACAGGATTATTGTTAGAAAAATAAAGCAGAAGGTGCATTTATTTTGCAGGGCATATAATCACGCAAAATATATTATCCACTAATTTCTCCATTTTCTATCATTAGCCATCAACTATTAGCCCCTGGGTGACCATCAATAATTGATATCCAGAATCCTGCAATATACCCAGTAGTGATAACAATAGCTCTCATCTACGTAACACCACTAATGTGGAGTTATATTCAAAGATGTTCAATGGAATGCCATCAAGCAGAATTTGGCTCCAAGGTTCAAGTGAAAGTATTAGGACAACTGGTTTTAAAGGGTCCTAAAGGAGACGAGAGAATTTGAGAGGTTTAGAGTCCTGGAAGATAATGCTGCCAAGAAGCTCAAGGGGCCAAAATTTGTATATCAAGACCCATATTAAAGGATTTTAAGGCTGATGAGAATTTTAAGATCAAATTGTTTACCTAGAGTTGATGTAGTGATCAGTCGTGAACATTGGGACATGGGCTGCAGCGTTTGCACGACAAGGTTACAGAGTACAATTCTAAGAAACTTTTGTTTTTGTTTACTTCCAGCTCACGTGTTGGCTAGTCTGCCTCTCAGTCCTGCTCAACCATTCTTTAAGCTCATTACTGATCCAATCATTGCCTCAACACAACTTCACCGCAGTTTTTCTAGACTCCTTGACTCTCCCTTAGTTTGAACAACTATCAAAGTAAGCAGGTCTCAAGGAAACAAAGGCAAGGAAGTGAATTTGAAGAGCACGTTAGGTTATGTTACAGAGGTGGAAACAGATGCCTCAATACCTGGTTCAAAGATTTACCGGGGGTGGGATGGTGATCAAATATTTATTTTATTACTTAGAAACACAGCACAGTAACAGACCCTTTCAGCCCAATGAGCCTGCACGGCCCAGTTACGCCCATGTGATCAAGTAACCTACCAACTCACATGTCTTTGGAATGTGGGAGGAAACCAGAGCACCCAGAGGAAATCCACACACTCACGGGGAGAACATACAAACTCCTTACAGTTAGCGGTGGCACTGAGTCCATTGGCACTGTAATAGCTTCATGCTAACCAATACACTCCCATGCTGACCTGAGTTTGATACCAAGGTAGCCAGTAATCTGGATCAGCTCCAATTATTAGGAAGATCAAAGAAGTTCAAGTCAAGACAAGTCAAGTCAAGTCACTTTTTATTGTCATTTTGACCATAAATGCTGGTACAGTACACAGTAAAAATGAGACAACGTTTTTCAGGACCATGGTGTTACATGAAACAGTACAAAAACTAGACTGAACTACATAAAAACAACACAGAAAAAAAAACCTACACTAGATTACAGACCTACCCAGGACTGCATAAAGTGCACAAAACATTGCAAACATTACAATAAATAACAAACAAGACAAAATGCACAGTAGAGAGCAGTAAGTTGGTGTCAGTCTGGGTATTGAGGAGTCTGATGGCTTGAGGGGAAGAAACTGTTACATAGTCTGGTTGTGAGAGCCCAAATGCTTCGGTGCCTTTTCCCAGATGGCAGGAGGAAGAAGAGTTTGTATGAGGGGTGCGTGGGGTCCTTCATAATGCTGTTTGCTTTGCAGATGCAGCGTGTAGTGTAAACGTCTGTGATGGCGGGAAGAGAGACCCCGATGATCTTCTCAGCTGACCTCACTATCTGCTGCAGGGTCTTGCGATCCGAGATGGTGCAATTTCCAAACCAGGCAGTGATGCAGATGCTCAGGATGCTCTCAGTACATCCTCTGTAGAATGTGATGAGGATGGGGAGGGTGGGAAATGGACTTTCCTCAGCCTTTGCAGAAAGTAGAGGTGCTGCTGGGCTTTCTTTGCTGTGGAGCTGGTGTTGAGGGACCAGGTGAGATTCTCCGCCAGGTGAACACCAAGAAATTTGGTGCTGTTAACGATCTAAACCGAGGAGCTGTTGATGTTCAGCGGGGAGTGGGCGCTCCATGCCCTCCTGAAGTCAACAACCATCTCTTCTATTTTGTTCAATTTAGAGTTGTTGGCTCTGCACCAGTCCGTTAGCTGCTGCACCTTCTGTAAGCTGACTCATCGTTCTTGCTGATGAGACCCACCACGGTCATGTCATTGGCGAACTTGATGATATGGTTCGAGATATGTGTTGCAGCACAGTCGTGGGTCAACAGAGTGAACAGTAGTGGACTGAACACGCAACCCTGGGGAGCCCCCGTGTTCAGTGTGATGGTGTTGGAAATGCTGCTCCCGATCCGGACTGACTGAGGTCTCCCAGTCAGGAAGTCTAGTATCCAGTTGCAGAGGGAGGTAGTAATTGACCTCTCTTATACCAAGCAAAAAAACTAACTGCTGGAAGAACTCAGTGGATTAAGCAGCGCCTGTGCAGGGAAAGAATTGCTGAGGTTCATGACTGATTTGTTTTTCACTCCAGATCACAGTATCTGCAGACTCTTCTGTCTTATACCATGTGGCTAATCCAGTTAAGTTACCGCCACTGTAAAACCCCGCTTCTGATATTCATAGTGGGGTCTTGGTGGTGGTAATGCCATTGAATTATTGAGTAGATGGCTTGACTCTCCCTGATGAAGGTGGTTACAAAACCATTTGAATGTGGAGCGGCCATTAGTGAACGTACCCCAGCTAAGATGGAGGGATATCGCTGATGAAATGCTGAAGATGGTTGAACCTAGAATATTACTCTAAATAATTACTGCAGCCTGTCACCCCACAGGTGAACACTAGGCCACAATCTCCCAGGCCCTCAGATATCATCACATCCGGAGTTCTCACCTGATAGTCCCTCTTCCCTACCCTGCTGACTTCTATCAGAACTTGTCCAAATTCATCGTCTAGGTCAATGTCAGGTTATCTGTCTCTTTTTATCCTTATTCGGCTTTTACGTTTTTTGTGAAGAAAGATTAACTTGTCAACTAATATAGGATGGTAAATGGGAATCAGAAGAAACCTTCTCTCCCCACGTTTAACCTGATGCAAGAGACTTCTTTCCTGTATGTATATCACTGTATCACCCCCTGAGATAGGTTTGTCCTGCTGACGGGGACCGTGATGGTGGAGCCAGAGCTGTGATGAATGATTCCCTGAGGACAATTATGCCAAGATTTTGTTTGTCTAGTCTGTAGGATAAATCTCCCAGTGCAGACGACAGTCTCCAGGTAGTCATGAAGGAAAGAGACTTTGCAACGTTGTCTAGGCCATGATGACTTTCTGATGTCTAAGGTTAATTGCAAGTGATCTATTTTTATCCTTACTCTGTCTTAGTACTACTTTTTTATGGACAAAAAGCTTGTTACTAGAAAAGGCAATAACTCCAGTAGGATTTTCTCAGAAAGGGAAAGGAATTTTTCCAAGAGAGCTCAGTCAAGAAGTTCCCTGGGACGCGGGGGGGCGGGGGGGGGGGTTGCTATGGTAATTCTGACCGTCAGATCTATCTGCCTTCTTGAAGATGCCGCCTCTTTTGGCATTCTTCAAATGTGCAAGGACTGCATCGTGATTCTGAGTATTAACTAACTGTGGAGACTGCAAGTCAGAACCTCTCCTCCAGCTTGAAAATATCTCGTATTGGGGCCTCACCCAGGACTAGAGATGGGAGCTCGGGTAGATCATTTTTTGTTGGGTGTTGTGGGATGGATTTAATGATGTAATTCATTACCTGTGATTCTCTACCAAGAAACATTTAGAAGTGCACTTTCCATCGGGGTTTAATGTCCATCCCAGCATCATAGAGTATTTAACCATGTGAACTTGGCCCATAAATAGTATTCATAACACCAAAGCCAATCCACATGTCTGACTAGGCATAAATTCTAGGCTCCATTTCCAATTGTACAAGTACAGGTAACTCACTTTCTTTGCTGGTATTGGCAACAGCCAGTTCTGCTGCAGGTCATCCATCTATGAAATTAGCTCAGTACTTCTTCTGACCTGACCTGATGGGCATTTCCTCCAGTTCTGCATTCCACAGCTTTTACATTCATTTGCTCATGTTCTCCATCTTTATCTGCACACATTAATCTATTGTCTGAAAGATCCTCTCCAGATTTTACTCATGGCAATCCTGACTTCACCCAGTCAGAGGTATTAACCACCATCCTCCCTGCAACTTCAAACATATTTGTTACCTCTCTTCAGCCTGAAACATGAGCTTTGTTTCTGTTTGCACAGATGCCAGCTGACCAAATAAATGTCTCTGGCATTTTCCACATTTAGCTCATCTTTTCCTGTTTGTTTCAGAACCGGCCAGCTCTATTGTAAGATTACTCACATTTTTCTTTTCACAGAATTGCCTGAGATCTGCCAGAATATTTTCAGTATTGTCTATCCTGCATTTCATAATCTTACATTTCTCTTTGGCTCTTGTCTCTGTAACTGCTATCATCAATCTGTTCTCCAAATAATAGTCAACTCTGGCCTAATGGTCAACCCTGGCCTCATCTTATCAGACTTATTCTATCCATCTTGCATCCCTGCCTCCATTCTTACTGCACCTAAAACAAATGCTTTGCCCGTTGGAGTCATAGTCATACTGCACAGAAATAAACCCATTGTCTCACTGCATCCATGACAATGGGCTGATCCTGCCCTAAACATTTTATACCGCTATGATCCCGTCAGCTCTTCCTCATTGTTTACCACTCACGACACTGTAGGGGCAATTAACCAATCAACCCTTACAACTTTGTGATTTTCAGGAAGTAAGAGAAGTCAGTGAAAACTAGGGAACGTGACCCCAGAAGTGAACACAGTTGACTGATGTTGTGAAGCAGCCGCTCGTCTAGCTGCATTGCTGTGTTGTTCCAGTTCTGATCAACTGTTTCTACCTCACTGTTATCAGACTCTGAAATAGACCTCTTATACAATAAGATAGGTCTTGACCTACAATTTACCTCGTTATGACCCTGCGTGTCATTGTTCACTTGCTCTGCGGACTATTCTGCCTTGTTTCTGTTTTACTTTGTCGTACTTCAATGCAGTGTGTAATGATTTGATCTGCAGACTTCTGAGGAGCCTGTTAAAATAGAAGATCTTGTTGCTATTGATGAAAACAAGTTATGTCATCCACCCAGTTCACTGACTGTGCTGCGCGACGTCTTATTGGCACCTGGTCAATATTTTCTGTCCCTCATGTGGATTTTGCTCACAATAGACATTACTTCTGTGTCGGAAACAAAAGGACATGGTTAAGAAAAGAGTAAGATGTGAAAGGAGATCTGAGGGGCAAGGCGTAGCTAATACCTGGAGCACCGGAGGAGGAGGTGAAACCATTTATAAATAGTATGTTCAAAAGGTATTGAGACAGACACCTTGAACAGGCAAGGCATAAGAGGATCCTGTCCTAATGTGGGCAAATGGATTAGTGTAGATGGACAACAAATTCAACTCAGAAACTTGAAATATCGGGTGGTGAAGGGTTTGGGATGTCAGGGACATCAGGGATTGAAGGTTCTCAGGTCATATTGTAATTGTGAAGAGAGATCATGCTGTCAGTAACATCAATTCTCCAGGGTCTTTTGTTCATGTCTTATAAGGTATTCTGAATGAACTTTCTAATGGAAGCCATTCTCATTTTATGCAAATGAAAACAGTATTCCTAAAGAGATTTCCTTATATTCAATCAGATTGAACGCTATCTCAGACAATTTCCTACATACCATGGAAATAGAAATTCCCACTGAGCCACATACTCACCAGAAATCAGAATTCTGAAGTGAGTGGTTTAAAATCGGAATGAAGATGACGTAGTCAAATCCTGAATTTAGTTCCAATATCAGAAAAGATTTCAAAATGAATCATGTTTGTTTAAATTTTACGAAAGTGTGGTGAAGCTGCAATGCAACTGCAAGACTCATTGTGATGCAAAGTTAAATTGAAGCCGATAAATTTCACTGCTTCATCTGTCTTTGTATTGTATTATAATAGCCATTTAGGCAAGACACAATAGAAGTCTCTGCACACGTCACACAGTAGCACTCGGGCATTAGCTAGCAGCTTCAGGTCAACAGGAGCAGCAAACGGATAAAATTGAAAAGGAACGGGCTTTGGCAGTATTGAAATTGAGTGAGAGATGCCAGTGCCACTTCATTTATGTTTCAGCACTGGCATCAAAGGACAAGCTGTTGACCACGAAAATAGTATTAGATTCAACCTCCAATGACAGGAACTTATTTGGTCTAAGTTGTGAGTGAGTGTCCTTTGTTAAGTTAGTTAATCGGAAGGGTTTGTTTCCATCATGATGAACCTACTGTTGTCTGCAATCTGTCACATTGACACTCCGCTCTGCTATTAGTCATGGGGACAGAATACATCATGATACATACCAGAAGGCATTTTTAAATTCAGCAGCTGCGTAGTGAGTTTACGATTGAAGGCTCTTTCTCAATATCCAAAATGGTTGTAATCAGATGGCCTGAAACCATCTGACTCATAAAAGCCAGTGAAGCAGCCTCACAACTCAATGTCAATTTTAAACGGGAATGACATATTCAGAAAACTGTTCCATTTATCACGGTTGTTTCATGGTTGTCTTCTGTTTCGTTACTCCGAAAGGTTCTCTGATTTGAATCAGATAGGCAGAGAGACACAGACTCCTATTACCTACTTAGAGCTACAAAACTTTGTTTATTAGGACGGAATGGCAAGCATTAAAACACCGACCTAGGTCGGCGCGGGCCCTCACACTGCATGATCCACAGGACTGTCGTGACCAGTGAGGCATTGAAGCACTACCCCAAAGCCCACTGAGTGCTCCATCTTATACCTTCTGCACTGATATGGAATGCTGCAGTATCTAGCAGCATCTCAGCCCAACCCCTCCAAGGGGACCACAACCTTGTCACTTGCGTGCCTCAGTGTCCCCAGGGAACCATGCTGGCTGGAGTCCGGACTTTAACCAGGTCAAAGGGCAGAGTGGTCCACTCAGTTTCAGGGCTAACAACCCTGATTGGTCAAACAAAACTGTTATGGAAACAGCAAGGAAGAATCCGACTATGTCTGTGTGCAGCGGTACGATGACCAAGGACAAACAGAGATGGACGACCTTCATTGCTGCCTAAACACTAGCAGTGTAACAAGCAGTAAGAACCTCAAACCACTCAATCAGCACTTCTCACTACCACCTGACCCGCAAATCAAAACATTGGGAAAGAGGTATCACAGAGGCTGATAAGTTCCGGATGACAGCTTTTCCCCTGTACGGTACTGTCCGGTTAGCAGGAGAGCTCAGCCATGGAGCTGTTAGCCAACAAGACTGCATTAGTTTTGGAGCAAACAAAGCAGGTGGTGACATGGTTTTTGGCCAAGATGGTAGCTGTAAGGACAGTGACCCTACAGAATAGAATGCCATTGGATTATATCCCAGCAAGTAAAGGAGATGCCTGTGCCATAATAGCTCAGTAATGTTATATGTACATCCCTGATGAGTCAGAGAATATAACAGATTTACTTCACTATATCCAGTGGCCAGTAGATAAGATACAAAATGTAGGATATCTGTTCTATAACTATTATACCTCAGGAGGGACTTGGTGACCCTCTAGAGCACCAGGGGTGTTACTTGGGTGTGCTGGGGTGTTGCTATAATCTTTTTGCTTTTATGCTTAGTAGTTTTGCAATTTCCTTGTAACACAGTGGGTTTTCACACGAGTTGTATTAAAGCCTACAGGCCGGATGTAACGGGGTTGAGATATTCGAGGGTGTAATGTATTGTATAACCATATAACAATTACAGCATGGAAACAGGCCATCTCGGCCCTTCTAGTCCGTGCCAGCGCTTACACTCACTTAATCCCACTGGCCCGCACTCAGCCCATAACCATCCATTCCTTTCCTGTCCATATACCTACCCAATTTTACTTCAAATGACGATACCGAACCTGCCTCTACCACTTCTACTGGAAGCTCATTCCACACAGCTACCACTCTCTGAGTAAAGAAATTCCCCCTCATGTTACCCTTAAACTTCTGCCCCCCAATTCTCAACTCATGTCCTTTCGTTTGAATTTTCCCTACTCTCAATGGAAAAAGCCTATCCACGTCTACTTGATCTATCCCCCTCATAATTTTAAATACCTCTATCAAGTCCCCCCTCAACTTTCTACGCTCCAAAGAATAAAGACCTAACTTGTTCAGCCTTTCCCTGTAACTTAGGTGCTGAAACCCAGGTAACATTCTGGTAGATCTTCTCTGTACTCTCTCTATTTTGTTGATATCTTTCATATAATGTGTTAACCTTTGTGCTTGTTGAATGTCTCGCCACCACTGTGGCCTCAAACGTAACAGAACTTTGATTCCTTCTTTGGGAAGGAACACAACCATGAGAATGCAATACCGCTGTGGGAACAACCATGGGAATATGAAAGTTAGCCGAACACGGGTGGGGGTGGGACTCGGAAGGAGTGGTGACAAATGGTGGTTGGTTCTAATTCAGTGGGTTGAGATGGTGCTAAGTATTGGTCCACTCACTGCAGCGGTCCACGTCGGTGGAAAGGGTAGAAATGGAGCATCCAGAGGGCTTGTGGGCAGTTTGTCGGGGCTTCACTGACAGGCTGGTTGTGAATCTCACCATGAATCAGGCTGAGTGGGAGGTGTGCTGCAGTGAGAGGGGCCCGTGCGTACCTAGGTAAGTGTCTGAATGCTTGCTATTCTGTCCTAATAAACAAAGTCTTCTAATTCAAAGTAGATAATTGGAGTTTGTGTTTTTCTGACTATCTGAATCAGAACTGAGCACCTTTTGGTGCGACGAAACATTTTTGTAAACATTCTTGATTTCTACCACACCTGCCAGCTAGGGCAAAATGCTTCATTACATAGACACCTCTGAAAATGCCAGCAATTATTGTCCATCTGAAACTACACTTGAAGTGTGGGGACAGTTAAGAGCCAGCCACATTGAAGGTTTGGGAGGCCCATAGAGTCCAAGCTACTTAAGGATGGCAGATTTTGTTCTTTCCATCCAGAAAACAAACACGAGAGAATGTAGATGCTAAAATATAGAGCAACAATCAGCTGGAAGAACTCAGTGGAGCAGACAGCATCTGTGGGATGAAAGAAAATTGCCCCTTGTCTCTCTACTCTGTCCTGATGCAAGGTTTTGATCTAATACAAATTTTGATCTAATCTCAGACCTTGCTCAACCCACTGAGTTCTTTCAGCAGATTGTTTTTTTGCATAATAATCCCAAAATACTGTCTTCTGTCAGTAACTTAACTGTTACTACTATAATTTGTAAATCATCAGTGTCTTAACTATGGAACCTTAGGACAGGTTTAAGGAGTAACACCACTGACGAGAATCTCCTCAAAGGGAAGCTCGAATGCTTTTGTACCCTCAATGTCCCAGGGCTAATATTTCATAGAAGGGCCTTTTCCTCCAAAATCTGCATCTATTGTGGAAAGCAGAGATGTGATCCGGGCCGTAATGATTCGGGACGGGAACTGTAGGCCGAAATGTGTTGGGAAAGGGATCTCATTGGTGGTGTTAAAAATCACACTACAAATCAGGCAGTGTATTCATGTGGAATGGGTAATCAGGCAAATGATGAGATGTGGGGTTGAAGGATCAGGACAGATAACTGGGGGGGTCTGTTGTGTATCAGAGAAGGTTATTGGTGAAAGAGGGAAATCAAATAGATGATTAGATGACTGGAATGGGTGAAAACAGGCAGTGTGAATACATCAGCAATATGGGAATTAGAAGGGAGGCAATTTGGGGGCAAAGAATAATGATGGACGTCTACCTGTAGGAATGGAAGTGAATTGGATAGGTCTCACAAAGGCCCAATTAGGATCAGACTGTGAAATTATCATCAAAGCCAGTCTCAAGTGCCCTGCAATCCTGATTCGGACTTCTCTTGAGTATGGTGCCAAGACAGAATTTTGCCTGAGTGATACCAAGGGAGCATGGTTCATTGTCTGAGGTGATCGCGATTGACCTGCTGCCACCAAGCGCAAATACACAATCATACAACAATTTCAACTCATAGCCTTCTGACTCGATGAGAAAATGACATAAGCAACACACACAAAATGCTGGAGGAACTCAGCAGGCCAGGCAGCATTTAGGAAAAGAGCTCAGATGATGTTTTGGGATGAAACCCATTGGCAGGAAAATGACTTTGCAAGTACATGTGATTGGACATCTCTACTACTACATCATAAGCACTCTCCTGCTCCTCAGTTCACTCAGTATCTGTTGAGCACAGATCTACAACTTTAAACAATAGGAACCTTCCAGTTATTGTTTTTTTTCTGATATCAAATGCTCCAACAGTTTAAGAATTTCTAATTTGATACCTACTTTTCTAAGCAAACTATATCAAGGTGACTTCTGGTTATTTTCTCATCGCCTTGCACTAACTTGCTTAACCCTTGATCCACTAGGAGGTTAACTTTACTGGAAAACATTTTTATTAAGCAGAAATTCATAAAACAACTTTATGCTTATGCTTATGAACTTTATTCAGCAGAAGTCTATTTCCAAATTCCAACCGCTTCAGCAACCAATTCTACTAAATGATTGTAATTCAGACAGGGTCCCTCTACAGAACTCGGAGCAATTTTCAATCAACCAGATAAGCGATCTTTATTGACACAGCTGCAGCTCCATGATACTGTCACTTAATGCTAACGTTAAAAATTGGTCGTTAACTTGAGGAAAATCTTTATAAATCTAGGACGAGTCTGGGAGTTAATAATGTTATAAATTTATAAACCTCTTCCACTAGGTGACGCTGCGCCCGCCATCGGGCCTCTGGTTCCTTTGCTATCCAGTCGGCCGAATGTCGCTGCAGCCGACACCGAGCCTCCGGCCGCTGGGTGTCGCTGCAGCCGACGCCGAGCCTCCGGCCGCTGGGTGTCGCTGCAGCCGACGCCGAGCCTCCGGCCGCTGGGTGTCGCTGCAGCCGACGCCGAGCCTCCAGTTCGTTGGGTGTCTCTGCTCTCTCTGCAGTTGGCGCTGAGTCTCTGGTCCAAGATGGCGGAATATTCCTGTGTGAAGCGAACAAAGCTGGTGCTGAAAGGCGTGAAAAGGTTGGGGTTTAAGGCTCAGACCGAAAGAGTGTCCCCAGGAAGGGGGTGGGGGTGGACGATGTCCACAACGTGAGAGGGGCAGAGAGAGACGATCAGGTTTATTTTCACGGTCTTGTATCACATGAATAGGATTTTTTTGCGACCACAGTACAAAAACATAAAAATACATTAAATCACATACATTAAATACAGTGAAAGAGAGTGTGTCAACAGTTAGGTTGTGAAGAACAACTGTAGAAGAATGCCTGATACTTGAATAAAGTGGGGTGTATTTTGAGGTACTGGAGACAGTGAGATTTCTTTAATAATTTCATCTGCTTATCACAGCCATAAACATACGTCTGTTCCCTCTTGAGTGGAACTATATCACATTTATGGTGTAGTACAGTTGTAGAATCCTAAAAGTTCTTCCTGCTCACTCTGTAAGGGATACTTTGACCAGTAATTGGGCTAGACACAATTTTGTGGTTTATTTTAAATGCAAGAGAAAATGGTTTACTAATTCAGACTATTAAGAACAGCATCCTCTGTTAAAGCCCAGAATTTGCTGGCCACCACATTTGCTTTTGTAAAGACGGATCTTGAATGGTCAGGTATCATCACACAAACATGGTTTACATGTTCACGTCAGTCATTACATTTTACTGTAGCAAGAAGAAGAAATGCAAAGAAAAAAGAAAACGAGAGGAGGAGGAAGAACAAGTGGTGGATATTGTTGGTGAGTTCGGTAACAGGATGTCTCTGCTTGTTTGAGGTTTTTAATGTAAAATTTTCATCCATACATAATTGAAGGAAATATTTTACTGTAATCTAAATGGGCTTGCATGGAAGTTTATTGGTACCACATCAACTTGAATCACCATAAATATCAAAACTATTTTAAAAGTATTTCATAGAATGTAGTTGCACATCACAGGATTGCAAAAGTCCAAGAAGTTACTTCAGTGCCGTATTCTCTGTAGTAAAGAACCATTGGGCAATAAATACTGGGACATGCCAATCGCAAAAGACTTTCAGTATGCACTTATCACCCCCTCATAATTTTATCTACTGGGTGAAAGGCCTCAGCCTGAAACATTGACTGTCCATTTCCCTCCACAGATACTGTCTGACCCACTGAGTTCCTCCAGTTTTGCACCATAAGTCACCAGTGTGATCCGACTGAGAGCAGTTTTGCTTTCCAAGATGAATTTTAAAATAGAGAAAAAGCACAATTTCCATGAAGTCACAATGGATTAATGAAAATAAACTCTTCATGATTGCTTCCAAGTTCTCTGCAGCTATCACAATTCAGTGTGTTTTGGAAGTTGTATTGTACTTAATGTAGATGTGCTCTTGTAACAAGTTATTATCAGGGGTCGAAACAGGCCATCACTTCGGAATCAATAAGCTATGGATTCAAACTTCACTTTGGTTTCCCTATGTTCATATTCCAAACCAACAATTCAGTGTAGTGCTGATCACACCGAATTGCTACTGGGCTGATAAACAATTAACCCAAGATTCCAATTGTTTGATCTGGTAAACAGAAAAGATACAATGCTACTATTTTTAAAAAAGGGCAATGAAATTATTTTCCTTTGAATAATATCACAATAACACATTTTACTAGCGTTTATCTCCTTGCTGTTTGTGAGAGCTTGGTGTGTCTGATTTGGACCCTTCATTTGCCTGCATTAACTGAAATGGCTACTACTCAAAATTATTACCTGCTTTTGAAGTACTTTAGATTGTTATGCGAGGTGTTAAGTCATTCCAATTTCCTCCAAGGTGTTGCTTAATTTTTACATGTACATGTTCTGTTCCAGGAGGATGGTGGGCAATTCGGAATTTTGGAGAGATTACTGGAAGTGTGGCAATAGAGATGGGGAAAGGTACCTATATCCATGCTCTCGATAATGGGCTTTTTACTCTAGGAGCTCCACATAGAGGTTAGTTGGCATAATTTAAAATGTTTTAATCTGGGTTAGTATGCCCTATTAAACCCAAGATTAAGCAGGCGTCATCTATATGCAAATATATTATTTTCTGAAATCATTGAAAATATTTAAAGTTCTTTGACTTCACTGGTTGAATTTCACATTAATAATGCAACCATTTCCTTTAAAAGCATTTCTGATTCAATTGATTCATTTTTTTAAAATCTACCATTTAGATTGAACAAAAGTGAATTAAGTTAGATTATCTCAACAGGCTCCTACAAGTGACTTTGCAAGTGGTACATAGAATTTTCAAACTGTCATGTAGATGTAAAATAACCTATTTGGTTTTTCAATTCATCTGGTTATTTATTTATTGGGGTGCAGCATGGAATAGGCCCTTCTGGCCATATGCTGCCCAGCAACCCCTGACTTAAACCACAGGACAACTTACAATGACCAACTAACCTACTGACCAGTACATCTTTGTACTGTGGGAGGAAACCGGAGCACCCCAAGGGCACCTGGGTGGTCTCAGGGAGAATGTACAATACAAACTTCTTATAGAAAATGGCCGGGATTAATCCCAGGTCACTGGTAGGGTAAAGTGTTGTGCTACTAGCTGTAGGTTGAAAATATCTGAGGTGCAACTCAGGGGTGTGTGCTTAGCCCACTGCTCTACTCTTTATGCACACGTGACTGTGTGGCTAGGCGTTGCTCAAATGCCATCTACAAATTTGCTGACAATACAACCATTGTTGGTAGAATCTCAGGTGGTGACAAGAGGGCGTACAGGAGTGAGATATGCCAACTAGTGGAGTGGTGCTGCAGCAACAATCTGGCACTCAACATCAATAAGACAAAAGAGCTGATTGTGGACTTCAGGAAGGGTAAGGCGAAGGAACACATACCAATCCTCATAGAGGGATCAGAAGTGGAGAGAGTGAGCAGCTTCAAGTTCCTCCGGTGTCAAGATCTCTGAGGATCTAACCTGGTCCCAACGTATCAATGTAGTCATGAAGAAGGCAAGACAGTGGCTATACTTTATTAGGAGTTTGAAGAGATTTGGCATGTCAAAAAATACACTCATAATCTTCTATAGTTGTACTGTGGAGAGCATTCTGACAGGCTGCATCACTGGTTCGGAGGGGCTACTGCACATGACTGAAAGAAGCTGCAGAAGGTTGTAAATCTAGTCAGTTCCATCTTGGGCACTAGCCTACAAATTGCCCAGGACACCTTTAGGGAGCAGTGTCCCAGAAAGGCAGCATCCATTATTAAGGACCTCCCACAGTCAGGGCATGCCCTTTTCTCACTGTTACTATCACGTAGGAGGTACAGAAGCCTGAAGGTACACACTCAGCAATTCAGGAACAGCTTCTCCACCCCCCTCCCCCCCAACCCCCCGCCATCTGATTCCTAAATGGACATTGAAGCTTTGAACACTACCTTATTTTTAATATACAGTATTTCTGTTTTTTTAAAATCTTTTTAAAAATCTTTTCTTTTTAAAAATCTATTCAATATACGTAATTGATTTACCTCTTTATTTAGTATTATGTTTTATTTATTATTATTTCTTTTTTCCCCTCTCTGCTGAATTATGTATTGCATTGAACTGCTGCTGCTAAACTAACAAATTTCACGTAACATGCTGGTGACAATGAACCTGATTCTGATATCTTTCAATTCAAGTGTGCGCTGAATGAGACAAATACATTGGGATGTACACCTGAATTTCTTATAATGCTGTTTTAAATAGGTAATATAAGGAGCATAGTGGGCTTTAGATAGATAAAAAAATTTGGGAGGTACGGGCAACTACAGTATGAGAATATGGGGCTAAGACAGTACTTAAGGAAATTCAGAGAGCAAAAAGAGCCATGACATATCCTTGGTAAGGACAATCCTTGGTAAAGATTAAGGAGAATCCCAAGTCATTCTATAAGTATATTAGGTGTAAGAGGGTATCCAAGGTAAGAGTGGGTCTCCTCGAGCCAAAGGGGTAAACAATATATGGAGTTCAGGAAATTAGGACCTAAATGAGTACTTTACATCTACAGTTGCAAGAAAAAGTTTGTGAACCCTTTGCAATTACTTGGTTTTCTGCATTAATTACTCCTAAAATATGGTCTTATCTTTGTCTAAGTCACAATAACAGACAAGCACAATCTGCCTAAGCTAATAAAACACAATCAATTGTACACACAAAATACAGGTGGAACACAGCAGACCAGGCAGCATCTATGATTTTAGATGCTGCCTGGCCTGCTGTGTTCCACCAGCATTTTGTGTGTGTTGTTTGAATTTCCAGCATCTGCAGATTTCCTCGTGTTTGCACAATCAATTGTACTTTACTTGTCTTTATTGAAAAGATTGCTTAATCATTCACAGTCCAAGCTAGAAAAAGTATGTGAACCCATGTATTTAATAACTGGTAGAACCTCCTTTGGCAGCAATAACCTTCACCAAATGTTTCCTGTAGCTGCTGATCAGACTTGTACAATGGCAAGGAGGAATTTTAGACCTTTCCTCCATACAAAACTTTCAGTTCATCAATATTTCTGGGACACTTTGCATGAACAAGCCTCTTCAGGTTATGCCACAGCATCTCAATTGAGTTAAGGTCTGGACTCTGACTTGGTCATTCCAAAACTCAAGTTTTCTTTTTAAACCATTCCGTTGTTTATTTGCTTGTGTTTTGGATCATTGTCTGTTGCATCATCCAACTTCTATTAAGCTTCAGGTGACGGATCGCTACCCTGACATTCTCCTGTAAAATGTCTTGATACAATTTTGAATTCATTGTTCCTTCAACGATTGCAAGCTGTTCAGGCCCTGAGGCAACAAAGTAGCCTCAAACCATGCTTCACAGTTGGAATGAGGGTTTGGTGTTAGTGCAGTGCCCTTTTTCCTCCTAACATAGCAGTGTGCATTTCTGCCAAAAACTTAAACTTTTGTCTCATCTGTCCACAGAACATTGACCCAGAAGCATTGTGGAACATCCATGTGGTCTTTTACAAACTTAAGATCTGCAGCAATATATTTTCTCTGGAGAACAGTGTTTCTACTGGGGTGTCCTTGCATGAACACCATTCTTGTACAGTGTTTTTCTTATAGTGGACACATAAGCAGAGACCTTAGCACATTCTAGAGGCTTCTGCAGGTCTTTTGCTGTTACATTTGGGCTCTTTTTCACTTCCTTCAGTACTGCACATTGTTCTCTTGGTGTGATCTTTGCAGGATGCCCGCTCCTAGTGATCAATAATCATTAAGCAAAAATATTAAGATGCTGAAAATCTAAAGTAAATACAGAAAATGCTAGAAACAGGCAGGCAGTGAGGAAAGTATGAATTTAAACTGCAGTACTTAAAATTTAAACATACTAGGGTAATACGGAAGGATCCCTGTTTACAGATAAGACCATGGCTGAAGTCAATTTGTTTCTTCTAATATTTATAGCAATAATCAGGAAAGAATAGAAGGGTTTCCTTGTGTCCTGACCAATGTTCATTCTTGAACCAAGACCAGAGTTTGACTACCTGATCATTTATCTTATCACTGCACATAAATTGATTGTGACATTTCCGTACAAAGCAATAGTCTTGTGTGGTCAAAGTAATTGATGTGCCATCGATTGCCCTTGTTGTGCTTTGAGGCATGAAGGATGTGTTCAGTCATTGCTTTAGAAGAAAGAGCAGACTATTGGATGTAAGCATATTTCTAAAACTTTCAGCATCATCTGTTGCTTCTTAGTTGTCCACAATATCTTTGTAAGTTATAACTTTTCATCATTCTTTTTTGTGCTGAGCAGATAATGAAATCCCAGATCCCCCAGAGCAGTTAACTGCTATCAAGTTATCTGAAACCAGGTGAGAAATGTAAGTTAAGTGATATTATTGATGGCACCTGTTTTCCATCCTGCAGTCTTGACTGCCCTGACACACTTTTTATTTGCACAATTTGTCTTCAGTTGCACTTTGGTTGTTTGTCAGTTCTCGTTTATGAATTCTTAAATTCTATTATATTTCTTTATTTTCCTGTAAATTCCTGCAAGAAAATGAATTTCAAGATAGTATATGGTAATATATACATACATTGGTAATAAATTTACTTTGACTTGCTTTGATATTAACTTTGCCTCCCTCTCTACTGTCAGTAGTTTTTACAGATAATGTAAGATCAGTGTCAGAATGAATATGATTAAGTTGCTTGGATGCCAGTGCTATTTATGAAATAGATCATCCAAGACATTGACAGGAACATAAGGCTGTTTGCCCTTACTACCTGTAACTCCTGAATGAGGACTGTATGTAATTTCCTAACTTTCCCTTTCTGAAGTTCACAATCAATTCCTTCAGTTAGTCATAAATCGTGACTATTGACGGAGGCTGTGCAGAATTAATTAGATGGTTAATAGTCGTCCTCTAGTAAATAAATAGTGCAAAAAAGAGGAATAATGAGGTACTACTATACCGACTATACTATACCTACTATTCATGGACCGTTCAGAAAGCTGATGGAGGGGAAGAGACTGTTCTTAAATTGTTGAGTATGGTAACAATACAGGGGCATATTCCAGAAAGTGAGGATCCTTAACAATGGATGCCGCCTGCCTTCTTGACGTGCTGCTTGTTGAAGATTTCTTCAGTTGTAGGAAGGGCTGTGCAGCCTTTTGCAATTCTGTGCACCCATTTAGAATGCTGCGTACCATACTTTTATAGGAATTCACAAGTCTCTGGTGACATAACAAATATCTTCAAGCTCCAAACTGCGTGATTACATCAATGCATTGGGCCCAGGGCAGATCATCTAAGATGTTGACAGGAATTTAAGGCTGCTTGCCCTTTCTATCTTTGACTCCTGAATGAGGACTGTATGTGATTTCCTAACCTCCCCTTCCTGAAGTCCACAATCAATTCCTCCTTCTAACTATTGTAATAGTGCTATCTCATTGTTGAGGAAAGTGTTTTAAATGGGTTGAAGTCTTTTATCACATAGATGACTGTCAGAATATATAAACATACGCAGTGTCTTGTATCCAGTCAAAATACGTTTGGCATCTTTGTCAGTCTAGAGGGATGGAGCTGGTGAAACACCACAGTGATCTTTTGCCTTCAGTTATTTACTGTCTATACTGATAATTTCAGGGTGGAATCATACAGTGTCTCTCAGTGTACAGTGTGTAAGGCATTAAGTTTTGCGAATAGTACAAAAGTTAGTAGGATGGTATACTGCAATGACGATATTTAGTCTATGCAACAGAATATAGATAGGTTGAATGTGTAAAGAAGGACTCAGCAAATGGAGTTTAATGTATGACATGATTTACTTCAACCTGAGGAATCATTATTTTATTGGAGAGAGATTACAGGTGAGTAGTGTAAAGAGGGACTTTGGTGTTGTAGATGAAACACAAAATTAGCAGGCAGAAAGTTCAGAAGGCAAATGGCATATTGGCCTTTATTGTAAAGAGGTTGGAGGTGGAGTTACATAGAATGTTGGTGAGGCTGCATCTGCAGTACTATTTACAGTCTTGGATCCCTTATGTAAGAAGATATATTCACATTTTTGGCAGTCTAAAATAGTTTAACTTCTTGGAACAGAAGGTTGGCCTTGCACGAATGGCTGGGGAAATTCATCAGTTTTGGAGTTTAAAAGAAAGAGGGTAATCTGAATGAAACATAAAATTCTGTCTTGGGAAAAACATAGAACACGCACATATTTACAAGGTATTGTGGCAGTGACTTAAAGCTGAGGCATGTAAGAATATCTTCTCACAGAGGGTGATGAGTCTCTGGAGTTCCCTATCCCGGAAGCTAGATCGCCAGAGGTGTTTAAAGAGAAGGTAGATAAATTTTTAAGATCGGGGAATTAAGGGCTATGTGAAGAGTCCCAGGATAGATCACTTATGACCACATTGAATAGTAGGACAGCTTTGAGGGAGCAGATGGCATACTCCTGCTCCTATTTTCTTATATTCTTGTGTTTATAATTGTAGAGAACAAAAGAAATGTTTACTCAAACATTTTGCTATTATATTTACAAAAATGCGGCTTGTGTATGTTTTATTATAAATAAAATATGCAACATGTAAGTATTTGAATTATATTTATGTTTGAGTGAATACCTTACACCTTCAATGCTGTTTAACAGTGTAAATACATTGTAAGGAAAATCATGAAAATTACTTGAGTTTTTTATTTGTAAAGTCATGTCATGATGGCAACACTTAAGGTCAGTGAAAATCATTTTGGTCCACGTAACCAAGAAATAGAAGACACTGTTCCCTACCCACACCGCCCCTTGCTTTAGTTTGCTGAAAGAGATCTAATTTTTCATGTAATTACCTCTGCTCCGCAACATTTTGCATTTATGTAATACCTTTGCATGGCAAAAAAATTCAAAGGCACTTAGAGAAATGTTGTCAGGTGAAATTTGATGGCAGATGACTTGAAAAGTCTGTTACTTTTGTTCCTTTGATGCACGAAACAAAGGAGTTTTAAATAGTAAGAGATGAAATAATATTGACATGCAAAGGGACCTAGGTGTCCTTGTATACAAGTCACTGCAAACCAACATTGTAGAAAATTAGGAGAGTGGTATATTGGTCTTTTCTGTGTGGAAGTTAGTACAGGAGAAAATATTTCTCACTGAAATTTTATAGAGCAAATATAACAAGAATGCACTGGAGGTATTACATACATTTTTTGATCTAAAGAATCCCTGCCAGCAAATATGTTAGTGGTTCCAAGGTTAGTGGATATGTCTCAAAGGAAGATGGAAGGGTGTTTACTCAATGGAGTTTAGAAAAATAAGTGATCTCATTGAAACTCAAAAATCCTCTCATGGCTTGACTGAATAATAAATTTTATGGAAAGTACATTTTTGAAATTACTTTAAATACCAATACTCTGTATCTAAACTTTACTATATGTAGCCATGACAAATTTATTGTCATTACTTCTGGTTATTTTCATAGAATAGCATTGAAATCTGGCTATGGCAAGTACATGGGAATAAATTCTGATGGAGTTGTTATCGGACGATCAGATGCAATTGGATCAAGAGAACAATGGGAGCCAGTATTTCAGGATGTAAGTTGCCTTCTTTAAATCTTCTTTAATATTATCTATATACTACTAAAACTCTCATGCTCTGTTTGTGACCTCCAATTAGCGCAAACGGTGCATTACAGCGGCACTATTTTTGGCTAAATCAGCTTAAAATGCACTAACTTACAGAATGCAGGCAAAGTTCAGGGTTATATATTTGTATTAAATTGTTCACTTGCCAAAATCAACTGCCCCATTTTCTCCCAAGAGCCAATCCACCATTATGGAAATCAGGACGCAACGCCAAGACGCACGCGCATGGCCAGCCTCAGCAGTGACACCAACCGGAACAAAAGGGCAGAGCAGGGCAGCTGTATTTTGAGTGGCCACATTCTGCTAATCATAGACACAAAATACTCTGCAGATGCTGGGGTCAAAGCAACACGCTGAACTGTCCTGACGAAGGGTCTCGGCCCAAAACGTTGACTGTTTATTTCCACGGATGCTGCCCAACCTGCTGAGTTCTTCCAGCGTGTTGTGCGTGTTACATTCTGCTAATCACCTTCACCATCAGCATGTACAAGATTGGGACAGATCTAACTGCCACCCATCAATAAGAGATAAATAAATCTTATTGCAATGACGTACTTCGAGACACCCATAAAACCCTTTGCTGCAGTCAAAGGACAGCGGTCACATCCATTTAGGAGAGCGCCAACCACATCATCAAGAATAGCGTCTTGGAGGCTTTGGTGTTACTGCTTCATATCTGAGTACAGTGAAAGGTTTCAACGGGACATTCAATCACATAGAAACAGTATCAGGGCAGCTGAAATCCATCGATGCTAGCTAATTATTGTTAGATATGTAAGCAAAAAGACACACACTGAGTACAAATGAAAATGATCAACAAAACATTTTTAACTTAGTTGAACTATTGCAAAGCATCAGCATCATTGTGCAATTAAACACATTATATTCAATGGAAGTTAATTTCTTCTTTCTCTTAATTCCTATTGATGCAAGTAGTCTAAAATTATATTTGTGTTCAGCTTCAAGCCGACTATCATAAACGAAAAAAATCACTTTTAAGAAATTGATGTTGGACCTGCAGAATAGAAATGGGTCCATGATTGAAAAGTAGATTGCAGTCAGAGCTAGGGACGAAACGTGGAAAAACTGAACAATTTTTTCAAAAGTTTGAACTGGGAAATGCTCAACCTCTCCAAATATATCACGTGATAACCCGTCAACACCACCCACCCCCACCAGCGGAAAGGGACTGCGTCTGTGTTTGACCCGTCACTCCGGAAGTCCATTGTGGGAGCTGTAATTCATATGGTTGAGTTGAAACCTGCGTTAGACGGTAAGTATGGACGGCTGATAGTGGTTCTACAGAGGGAAGGGGGAGTTGGGGTGAGCTGTCTGCCGAGTCTCTGATCAGTCAGAGGAAAACTCGCAACGTTGCCATCAGAAGTGTCCGTCGTCAAACCAGGAGGAGCTATATTTGTCTTGCTACGCATCTTTCTTCTTTAATAAACTGAGTTTTTCATCTTCAATTTCCAAAGCAAAACAATACCAATAGCATTCTTGAAAATTTAATGTTCATTCTGGTCACATCAGACTGCGCTACCTTTCTCTCAAAGGGTCCAACGGGTCACCCTGTTGTCTAATTGTCTCATAAACAGCTATATCTTGCTTTCTTCCTGTATTCCAAATACAAATTGGCAAGTCTCATCTAGAGAAATGTATTAAGTTTTAAGCACCATGCTGTTCAACGAATATTAACACTTAAGAAAAAATGCAGTTCGAATGGCACTTGTGATAAGAGATTTATTTATTTGGAAATGCAAAGAAATCGGTGTTAATCTCCTTTGTGGAGATGATAGATAGATATTTGATAATTGCTTCAAAATCATAAATGATTTTCCTATTCTTTCTACAGACCCATTCCACCAAAATCATCTCTCTTCCAGCAGCTGTTTGAAGCTGAGACAGCATGTCTGATAGTTTGGACCCTTCTTTTCAACTGATTTGAGCTTCTGACTACACATTTGCACTATCACAATTGCTTATACTTCCATCATGTCACCTAGTGCCACCCTCGTCTGACATAGTGTTCTGCCATGACTTTTTCCAAAATGCACCTAGTTGTTATTTTCTCTTCCACCCTCCACAGACTTGAACTCATTCAAAGTGATTTTGTCTGTATCCAACCCAGCAGCAAATGTGCAATACTCATCATTATCTTACCTATACTCACTCCCATTTAACCAAGATATTGAATTTATAATTCTCATCCCTATTTCCATAGCATCACATTCCTATTTGTTCTGCACTTTGATTCTCTGATCTCTCTATGCAATTTTGACCACATGTGCATCTCCAATTTTAATTACGACACATTTGAAAGGTATGCCTGTACCCGCGATGCATAGTCTTAAGATGAAGTAAATGGACCTCTTAATCCACTATCATCTTGCTTTTTTTGACTGGCTAGGCAATTTAGTAATAGCAATCAAGGGGCAAATCTTTGAGAGTTTTGCAAAAAATATTGTTCATCATCTGTTACTTAGAAATTGTGTGTCTAAGGCCTGTTTACTATCCTAAAGAAAGCAGTATCTTCCTTTAAAGGTATGATCTAAGGTAATCAGCACCATGTAATGAAATGCTTCTGCCTTCCCCGCTATCTAGTTTATAATTTAAAGTGTCACACAAACTCTCCAGTTTCATACTGCCATATGGTATTCCCATTCATAAAAAGCAGATATTGATATTTTTGTCAGATTACTTAAGTAGCAACAGTCTGTTTATTTCAGTCACCTTCACAATTATAGACAAATAGGAAAAGTATTATTCAAAAACCAGAAATACCAGGAATCAATGACTTGAAACCCTTGCTGTATGTTATTTAGTGGCCATGTTAATTTGATATTAAATCCGATTAAATGAACTAAAATGATATTTAAAATAGATGCATTAGGATCGGTCAAAAATTGGTTGAAGAATTTAAGGAACCAGTTAACTGAGAGAGACAGTCATAGAAGTTTATGAAGAGAATTCCAGAGTTGCACTTAACAGTTTATGTGACCATTGGTGATAAGTGGTCTATCACGAGTTAGCATGCCATGTTTCAGATTATGATGTTTATAATTATAACTTCTGACACATTGTGAAATTTATGAAGCTATTTGCTGAATACTCTCTGGGATAACTGTTTGCATTTTCACTAAATGAGATTGCTTGATGTATCCATCCTAGGGTGTAGGTTAAGACTACAGTTTCCTGACCTGCAACTATTAAGATCATTTAACTTTGGATCTCATCTTGCTCTACCTAACAATGTATTAATGATTGTTATCTGAGTTTGTAAACTACAAGGTCCTTACTGTATGGTGTCTTAAGATGGTAATGTTGTGATATGTTTGGGTGGAGATGGGAAGAAATGAGTTCAGAGGTTACTCAGTAGTCCAGAAAAGATTTCGATATTTGTGTGATTAGAAACCATTGAATTCTCACCAGCTTTTCTTTTTCCAGGGAAAACTAGCATTGATGGCTTCAAACAGCTGTTTCATTTCATGTAATGAAGAGGGTGACATTATTGCAAAACAGAAAACAGCTGGAGAAGAGGAGATGATAAAGGTATTCATGAAGAGTTTAATTGATTGTAAATTAACTCGGGGAATAAATCATTTCTTCCATTTCCTTTTCTAAATTGACATGACTTGCTGTCAAATGTCTAAGAAAAGGTCTAATTTATTACCATCTTAAGTTGTGTAATCTAAATGATTTTTTGTACTTATTGAAAAGGCACTGTTGTGTTTCTTTACAGATAATTCATACACTAAGTAATAGATATAAGCTCTAATACCAGCTTGTATGCAGTGGAAGACTACATACGCATGTTGGAAAAATACCTGGCCTTTTCCCTGTATTGAATCAAGCATAAGTGAATCAGTATTAGGTTTATTATCACTGACATATGTAATGAAATTTGTTGTTTTGTGATAACTTTATTAGGTACAGCTACTTGCTAATGTAAATATCTAATCAGCTAATCATGTTCCAGTAACTTAGTGTGTAAGAGCATGCAGATAAGGTCAAGAGGTTCCATTGTTCAGATCAAACATCAGAATGGGGAAGAAATATGCTCTAAGTGACTTTGACCATGGAATGATTTTGGTGCCAGACAGGGTGGCTTGTGAGTCTCAGAAACTGCTGATCTCCTGAGGTTTTCATGCACAACAGTCTCTAGAATTTACAAAGAATGGTGCAAAAAAAATCTAATAAGCTTCATTTTTATAGCCCAAAACACCTTGTTAATGGGAAAGGTCAAGAGGAGAATAACCAGACTGGTTCAAGCTAACAGGAAGGTGACAGTAAATCAAATAGTCACATGTTATCATAGTGGTGTGCAGAAGAGCACACCAAGTTGAACCTTGAAGTGGTTGGGCTCCAGCAACCGCAGACCATGAGCACACAGTCAGTGGCCGCTTTATCGGGTATAGGAGTTACCTAATAAAATGGCCACTGGGTGTATATATAATGCAAAAAGTGAGCAAAAATAGTGTGGTAGTGTTCATGGGTTCATTGTCCGTTCAGAAATCTGATAGCAGAGGTGAATAAGCTGTTCCTAAAATGTTCAGGCTCCTGTATCTCCTCTCTAGTAGTAATGAGAAGAGTACTGGCTGTCATACTTTTCTGGCTTGAAGTTAGGAAACACTGTTTCACACAAAGTATGAAGGAAATTATGAGCTGTATACTTTGCATAACAATTGATGCCAAATAATTGTTATTTAATTTTAACCTATTGATAAATTTTGTTAACTAATAATAACTCAGATATACCAGTATGTGGATGTATGTAGAGATCAACCATAATCTCATTGTTTGGGAGATTAGGCTGAAGAGGATCAATAATCTACACCTATTCTCATTTCTAAATTGTTTTCTTTACCCAGGCATTCTTATGATCTGCTTTTAAGATATTTTCATTTCCTCCCTTCCAAGAACAAAATTCACTAGTGTGTTTTAATTGGAAACATACTGATCTAGGAGCAACTTAAATACTTCTTATATTATTATATTAGTATATTATTCATGTCTTTCTTGTGTTAGCTGAAATCATGCACAAGGCCCTCCCTAGATCACGGGTGCCCACTTTATATGCAGCCCATACACCCTAACTGGCACTTGAGAGACCGGTGTGGTGGTGGGGAGGGATTTGGTAGCTGCTTTGGGGCTGCCATCATCTCTTGCCAGTCAAGAGTGGAACATTTTCATGAGCCTCGTCTCCCTGTCCTGCACCACAATAGTTGGGATGGGAATAATGTCAAGCTGAACAGAGCTGAAGGTGTTGAACAAACTCAATCACTCACTAAATCAGGGAGGCTGGCTGGTGGGTACTCTTCCCACTCCTGCACATTCTCCAATCACAATTGTTTCTTCATTTCTGACTTAACAAACAATTCTCAGGAGTGGAATCCTCTTGTAACCTAGAGACTTCCTGTGACTTTTTTCAGCATCAGAATCACGTATATCACTGACATATTGTGAAATTTATTGTTTTATGGCAGCATTACAGCGCAATGCATTAAAAATTATTATGTTGTGGCGACCCATTTCCTGGCACATCCGAACCGACTCACAATTAGATAGCCTACGGGGGTTTGCGAGCACAGAGCTTTGGAGCCTCTGCGCCATGGGGGGCAGGTTGAGGGAGGCTTAAAAGTGAGGCTGAAGATTTCGAATAAAATTTTTTCCTTCGACTGCAGTTACCGACTCCGTGTCGTAATTTTAGCGCTGCGTGTAGCACACCGCTACAATTGGTGACCCCGACAGTCCAAACGATTTTTGGACCAGAAATGACCGACGCCACCTCTGTTCATGTGGTTTCGTTGAAACTGCCGGGTTTCTGGACACAGCGCCCGAACCTATGGTTCCAGCAAGCCGAAGCCCAATTCCACGTTCACCAGATCACCTCAGAAGACTCCCGCTACTACTACGTGGTGAGTTCCCTCGACCAGGACACAGCGGCCCAGGTCGCGGAGTTCGTACAGTCGCCCCCGGCAGACGGCAAGTACACAGAATTCAAAGCCCTGCTCCTCAGGACTTTCGGACTCTCACGGCGTGAGCGGGCTGCCCGTTTACTGCACCTGGATGGCTTAGGCGACAGACCTCCATCGGCTTTAATGAATGAGATGTTGTCTCTCGCCGACGAACACACACCCTGCTTCATGTTTGAGCAGGCATTCCTGGAGCAGCTGCCCGAGGACATATGCCTGCTGCTGTCCGACGCGGATTTCAGTGACCCCCGGAAGGTGGCAGCCCGGGCGGACTTGCTGTGGAACGCCAAAAAGGTGAGCGGGGCGTCCATCGCACAGATCTCCCAACCACGCTCCCGGCAGCAAACCAGTCCAGGCCCAGCCGCAGAGCACGCCAACCCCCGGCCCAATGAACACTGGTGCTTCTACCACCAGCGGTGGGGCGCAGAAGCCGGCCGTTGTCGCCCGCCCTGCAAGTTCCCGGGAAACGCCAGGGCCAGCCGCCGCTGATGGCTACAGCGGCTGGCCATCGGGATAGCCTCCTGTATGTGTGGGATAGAAGGTCGGGACGCTGGTTTTTGGTTGATACTGGGGCTGAGATCAGCGTTTTACCCCCGACGAGTTACGACACTCGCAGCAGGGCACCGGGTCCCCCCCCGAGGGCCATGAATGGCAGCACAGTAAGGACCTATGGCACCCGTCAGGTGCAGCTACAGTTCGGCTCCAGCCAGTTCACGTGGGACTTCACACTGGCCGCCATAGCCCAACTGCTTCTGGGTGCGGATTTTTTGCGGGCTCACAGCCTACTGGTCGACCTGCCCAGGAACAGACTGGTCCACGCCGAGACCTTTCAGACGTTCTCCCTGGGTGCAGCCCAGTTGCCAGCCCCTCACCTCGGCTCCATCACGCTGTCCGACAACAACTTCACCAGGGTCCTGGCGGATTTCCCATCGGTTCTGGCACCGCAGTTCACAGCGGCCATGCCCAGGCACGGCGTACAGCACCACATCCCGACCCAGGGACCACCCCTCCACGCCCACGCTGGGCGGCTTCCCCCGGACAAGCTCCGACTGGCGAAGGAGGAGTTCCAGAGGATGGAGGAATTGGGGATCACCCGGCGGTCCGACAGCCCATGGGCCTCCCCCCTGCACATGGTGCCCAAAGCAACGGGGGGCTGGAGACCGTGCGGCGACTACCGCAGGCTGAACGAGGCTACCACACCGGACCGCTACCCTGTGCCGCACATTCAGGACTTTGCAGCAAACCTGCACGGCGCACGGATCTTCTCCAAGGTAGACCTCGTCCAAGGGTACCATCAAATCCCGATGCATCCTGACGACGTCCCCAAAACGGCTCTCATCACCCCGTTTGGCCTTTTCGAGTTCCTCCGCATGCCGTTCGGCCTGAAGAATGCCGCACAGACGTTCCAGCGGTTAATGGACGCGGTGGGACGGGACCTGGACTTCGCGTTCATCTATTTGGATGACATCCTCATAGCCAGCAGCAGTCATTAGGAGCATCTGTCCCACCTCCATCAACTCTGCGCCCGACTGAATGAGTACGGTCTTACAATCAACCCCGCCAAATGCCAGTTCTGACTCGATACCATTGACTTCCTGGGCCACAGGATTACTAAAGATGGGGCAACCCCTCTGCCCGCTAAGGTAGATGCGGTCCACCTCTTTCCCTGACCCACCACGATCAAAGGCCTTCAGGAATTCGTAGGTATGGTCAATTTCTACCGCCGCTTCCTCCCTTCAGCTGCCCGGATCATGCGCCCCCTGTTCGCCCTGATGTCAGGTCCGAGCAAGGACATTACCTGGGACGAGGAGTCCGCCGCCGCTTTTGTTCAAACGAAGGAAGCTTTAGCGAACGCCGCGATGCTAGTACACCCCAGAATGGACGCCCCTACCGCCCTCACAGTGGATGCATCAAACACGGCAGTCGGTGGGGTGCTGGAGCAACTCATCGCAGGTCGCTGGCAACCCCTGGCGTTTTTCAGCAAACACCTGCGACCACCCGAGCTCAAATACAGTGCTTTCGACCGGGAACTGTTGGCGCTCTACCTGGCAATCCAGCATTTCAGGTAATTCCTAGAAGGTCGGCCCTTCACCGCGTTCACGGACCACAAACCGCTTACCTTTGCGTTTACGAAAGCGTCCGACCCCTGGTCGTCCCGCCAGCAACGCCACCTGTCCTACATCTCTGAATACACGACGTATGTCCGGCACGTCTCGGGTAAGGACAATGTCGTGGCGGATGCGCTGTCTCGCCCTACCGTTCATGCCCTTTCCCAAGGGGTAGACTTTGAGGCACTGGCAGAGGCGCAGCAGGCGGATGAGGAAATTCCGAGTTACAGAACCGCAGTCTCCGGTTTGCAGCTGCAGGACCTCCCCGTGGGCCCGGGTGAGAGGACCCTACTCTGTGACGTCGCCACCGGCCAGCCCCGTCCCGTCGTCCCGACAGCCTGGCGGCGCCGCGTTTTCGACTCCATTCATAACTTGGCGCATCCCTCCATCCGGACAACTGTCCGGATGGTTTCCAGCAGGTTCGTTTGGCACGGACTCCGCAAACAGGTCAGTGAATGGGCCAAAACGTGCATGCACTGCCAGACGGCCAAGGTGCAGCGGCACACCAAAGCCCCACCGCAGCAGTTCCATCCCGCCCACTGGCGTTTCGACCACATTCATGTGGATATTGTGGTCCCCCTGCCAGTGTTGCGCGGAGCGCGGCACCTCCTGACTATTGTGGACCAGTTCACAAGATGGCCAGAGGCGGTCCCGCTCACCGACACCACCTCCAAATCTTGCGCCCGAGCCCTGATCGCCACCTGGATATCTCGCTTTGGTGTACCAGCCCACATTACCTCCGACAGAGGCGCCCAGTTCACCTCCAGCCTGTGGTCAGCTATGGCCAGCCTTTTGGGGACTCAGCTGCACCACACCACTGCCTACCACCCACAGTCGAACGGGCTAGTGGAGCGTTTCCACCGTCACCTGAAGTCGGCCCTCATGGCCCGCCTGCGAGGAGCCAACTGGGCGGACGAGCTTCCCTGGGTCCTACTCGGCATCCGCACAGCGCCCAAGGACAACCTGCACGCCTCGTCGGCCGAGTTGGTATACGGCGCGCCCCGGTCGTCCCCGGGGAGTTCCTACCAGCCCCAAGGGGGCAAGAGGAAGATCCCGCAGCAGTCCTGGGCAGACTACGCGAGAAGCTCGGTAACCTGGCCCCCATACCCACTTCACAGCACGGGCGGCACCCGACCTGCGTACCCAAAGACCTACAGAACTGTAAGTTTGTGTTTGTACGAAGGGGCGGGCATCGGCCACCGCTGCAGCGGCCATACGAGGGGCCGTTTATGGTGCTCCGGAACAACGGGTCCACGTTCGTGCTGGACGTCGGGGGGAAAGAGGAGGTTTTCACGGTGGACCGCCTCAAACCGGCCCATGTGGACCTGGCGCAACCGGCCGAGTTTCCGGCACCTCGGTGCAGAGGCCGACCTCCCAAGCAGGTTCTGGTCCAGACTGTGGACATTGGGGGGTGTATCGCCGGTTCTGGGAGGGGGGGTTATGTGGCGACCCATTTCCTGGCACATCCGAACCGACTCACAATTAGATAGCCTACGGGGGTTTGCGAGCACAGAGCTTTGGAGCCTCTGCGCCATGGGGGGCAGGTTGAGGGAGGCTTAAAAGTGAGGCTGAAGATTTCGAATAAAGTTTTTTCCTTCGACTGCAGTTACCGACTCCGTGTCGTAATTTTAGCGCTGCGTGTAGCACACCGCTACAATGTTACAATAAGAAATTTAAAAAGTAAATAAATAGTGCAAAAAGCAAAATAGTGAAGTAGTGTTCATTGCTTCATGACCATTCAGAAATCTGATGGTAGAGGGGAAGAAGCTGTTCCTAAAACATTGAGTATTTATCTTCGGACTCCTGTGCCTCTTTCCTGATGGTAATAGTGAGAAGAGAGCATGTCTTGGATGGTGAATGATGAATGAATGCCGCCTTTTTGAGGCACCACCTTTTGAAGGTATCCTTGATGGTGTGGAGACTCGTGCTTATGATGGGGCTGATTCAGTTTACATCTCTCTGTAGTTTTTTACGATCGTGTGCATCTGTACCTCCATACAAGACAGTGATACATCAGTCGGAATGCTCTCCATCTGCGGAAATTTGGTGGCATATTGCCTTTTTGTGAACTCTGTAAATCTATTTCTCAGTCTTACCTCCATGTCTTAACTCCATGGTAGACTTATATAAGCAAACATTTCAATTTTCTCCTTTGCCCTAAAAATGCTAAAAGCTGAATTTTTAAATTTCCAACACAGTGTTAAGAGGAAGTCTGTGGAGAGAGAAATAAGAGTTAATATTTTTGTTGTTGGAACTTGATATTTGATGATATTAGTGACAAGTTCCTTGCGCGCTCTGACACACAGCTCTTCTATTGCCTTCATCTGCAGCCCTACTTCTTTGGAAGGGATTCCCCAACCCCAATGATTAACTCTTCTCCCCCCCTCAAGCTCTCGCCTCTTATTGAACACCCCTTTCTGGCCTTCTGCCCCTCTGGATCTTATTATCTCTAACTGCCAATGGGAGAACAACTGTCTCAACTTTACCACTCCCCTCACTTATTCCAGCTTCATCCTCACGGAGTTCACTGCCCGCTATTCTCACTGCACCAATCTCAACCTCACCATCAAACCAACAGACAAGGGCAATGCTATTGTAGTATGGTGGACTGATCTCTACCTTGCAGAAGCCAGGCTGTAGCTATTAGATACCTCTTACCCCCTTAACCAGGACCCCACTGAGAAGCATCAAGCCATTGTATCCTGCACCATCAACCTCATTGCCTTTGAAAATCTCCCATATACAGACTCTAACCTCATAGTTCCCTTACCCCACATTGCATGTTTCTACCTTCTAGCCCAAGATCCACAAACCCCACTGCCTGGTGGGCCTATTATTTCTGTCTGTGCCTGCCCCACTGAACTCGTATCTGCATATCGACTCCATTTGTCCCATTTGGTTCAGTCCCTTCCCACCTACATTCATGACATTTCACATGCTGTCAATCGTTTCAACAACGTTCAGTTTCCTTGCCCTGGTCACCTTATTTTCACCATGGATTTCTATCCCCCATCAGGAAAGTTTTAAGGCTCTTCACTTTTTTCTTGACAACAGACCCAACCAGTTCCCCTTCACTGCCTCCTTTCTCTGTCTGACAGAACTGGCACTTGCTCTCAAGGGTGTTTCTGTTCGCTCCTTCCACTTTCTCCAAACCAAAGATGTAGCCATGGGCACTCGCACAGGCTCCAGATAAGCCTGCCTTCACATCGACTACATGGAACAGTCCATGTTCCAAACCTATAGTGGTAATATTCCCCAACTCTTTCTCTGCTACACTGATGACTGCATTGGTGTTACTTCCTGTACTTGTACTGAGCTTGTCAACTGCATCAAATTTGCTTCCAGCTTTCACCCTGTCTGCAAATTAACTTGATTCATCTGACATCTCTCATCACTTTCTTGATCTCTCTGGCATCATATCCAGAGACAGATTATATATTGATATCTTTTACAAACTAACTGACTCCATAGTTAACTTGACTGTACATCCTCCCACTTTTAAGAATACCTTCCATTCCAGGACATCTTAGATGACATCTTTTTTTTAATCCAGAAAGCGGGGTTATCGATACTGCCCTTGCTCATATCTCCTCTGTTTTTCGAACATATACCGTCACTTCACCTCCCCCCCCAAAACATCTGCAGCTTCTGCTGTTTCCAATGGGATCCCACCACCAGACATATCTTTACCTCTCCCCCTTCTGTTTTCTGCGGGGATATGCTCTCCACAACTCCCTTGTCCGCTCATTCTCTCCCTCTTAGAAACTATCGTTGCAACCATGTTATGTGTTACATCTGCCCCAACACCATCTCCCACAGCAAAATCCAGGGCCCCAATAGTCCTTCTAGGTGAGGTGGTGCTTCACCTGCAAGACTTGTCAGGGTCATTTATTATATCCAGTGCTCCCGGTGCAGCCTCCTCTACATTGGTAAGTCCCAGTACTGCTTCATCAGGCACCTTCACTCTGTCCACTGCAAAAGGCAGGATCTCCCAGTGGCTACCCATTTTAATTTTACTTCCCATTTCCATACCAACATGTCTGTATGTCTCTCTCCTCCTCTACTGCCATGATGAGGCCAGACTTGGGTCAGAGAAGCAACACCTTGTATTCCTTCTTGGTAGTTTTAACCTGACTATTGATTTCTCTAATTTCTTGTAACCAATGCCCTCTTGCTCCTCCTCCCTCTCTTTTGTTTTCCTGCTTCCTGGTGGCCCACTCACTCCGTCTCTTCCCCTCTCCTGCTCTCATAACTGCCCATCACCTCCCACTGGTTCCCTACGTACTTCCCTTTACTCCGGGGTTTATTGTTTGTCCTTTTAGATTCATTCTTCAGCCATTTATCTCTTCCACCTAACACCCCACACATTCAATTTCATCCCCATTTCCCCACACGCCTACCTGGACTCACTTATCACCTGCTAACTTGTGCTTCCCCACCCACCCACACCTTTTTATTCTGGTTTCTGTCCCCTTTCCAGTCTGATGAAGGGTCTCACCAAAACATTTTGACTGTTTCCCTTCAGTTATGCTGCCTGAATTCCTTCAGGATTTTGTGTATTTCTTGAATCTGCAGAATCTCATGCCTCTAAGATAATAGTTTTACTGTTTTTAATGATTTTCAGTCTTGCTGAAACTTGGACCATGAATCTTTTGTTGCTAAATTAAATTGTGTACTCAAAGAGTGACTAGATTTACCCATACTTCAAATCTGTTTGGAATAATTTGTTCATTCACACATCACTGAACACCCACTCCAGAGTTTTTAAGCGTTGTATCTTGTCCTTTTTCTTAATTTTCCAGTTTAATTATTTTAATATAATTTTCTCCTTTTGGGGTAGTTCTTTCTCACCATTCCTTTCATCTCTGGCAATAATTATAGTATATCTCAGTAAATGTAGATTAGCCAGATCTAACTTATCAGAAATGTGCTTTTTTCTTAATTTTACAGATTCGCTCCAGTGCTGATATTGTTATAAAACACAAAGATGAGCTTCTGGATGAAGATAGGGGTAATGTAAAGGAATGTGAAATCAACTATGTGTAAGTTCTTGAAAATTTTGGCGCTAATTGAATCAATGCACATTTAGATCTACATCTGTTACTCTGTCAAAAAATGGAGAATAAATTAGCAGAAGGTTATCTCTGTGAGGTGGTGAGGAAGGCAAATGCCATGTCAGCATTCATTTCACGAGGTCTAGAATACAAGATCAAGGATGTGATGCTGAGACTTTATAAGGCACTGGTGAGGCCTCACCTTGACTATTGTGAACAGTTTTGGGCCCCTCATCTTAGAAAAGATGTACTGGCTTTGGAGAGCGTCCAGAGGAGGTTTACAAGGATGAATCCAGGAATGAAAGGGTTATCATACAAGGAATGTTGGATGGCTCTGGGTCTCCGCTCACTGGAATTCAGAAGGATGAGGAGGGAACTAATTGAAACTTTTCAAATGTTGAAAGACCTAGACAGTATAGATGTGGAAAGGATGCTTCCTATGCTGGGAGCATCGAGGACAAGAAAGCACAGCCTCATGATATAGGGGATTCCTTTCAAAACAGAGATATGGAGAAATCTCTTTAGCCAAAGGGTGGTGAATTTGTTGCCATGGGCAGCTGTGGAGACCAGGTTGTTGGGTGTATTTAAGGCAGAGGTTGATAGATTCCTGATTGGACATGGCATCAAAGGTTACAGGGAGAAGTCTGAGAACTGGGGTTGTTGAGGAGGAGAGAAGGAAAAAAGGATCAGCCATGATTGAATGGCGGAGTGGACTCGATGGGCCAGATGACCTGATTCTGCTCCTATGTCTTATGGTCTTGTGATGACAGATTTCAAAACTCTGAGACTGGGGGATCTAGGTGCCCTGATGCATTGTCACAATGGGTAAGGATGCAGAAACAGAAAATAATTGGGAAAGCTAAAGGAGTTTTAAAGAGCAATAAGAGCTTAATTGGTCTATCAGATATCCTGAGAAATATGAGAAAGTGGTTGTGGAGAGGATGTTTTCTCCTGTGGAAGAATCTCTGACCAGAGGTCACCATTTAAAAGTCACCCACTTAAGCCACAGATCTCAAAGACAGTGGTGGGGTGGGGAAGCCAATGGAAGCTGAGTTAGATAGATATTTGATAAGAGGGACTATTGCCTGTTACCAGAAGAGGCAGGGTGGGCTGCAGGGACCAAGTGAAAAATGATGTTATTCATTCTTCAAATCTATCTAAGATATTGTTTGTCACATAATTCAGAAATACTGTGACCCTTTTATGGCTGTTAATATGAAAGAGGTCTGGATTTCTTCTGTTCATTGTTTATAAAAAAAGTCATTTTTAATATTTCCCTGAATCTAGCTTTGTTTTTAGGATATGTAGTTTGTTCTGGACTTGCCCATCAGAGGAAGCTCTCCTTCAAATATTCTATTCATTCTGAACATCTCTATTAGATTACTCGTGGTCTTCTCTCCACAAGAGAATGCAAGTTTTTGTCCTTGGTTCATTCCCTATGTAATATTTCTACATCATTGTCTTTATCATTTTGCACGTCTTCCTAAACCAAAGCTGTAGCCATCATAAATAAGTGTGATAACCCAAATACGTTCTAATCAGGCCTGTTTATATCCTATGTTGCTTAAGATACAGGTCAATATTCCATTAAGCCTAATTATTTTTGCAGTCGCCACCAATTTCTGCACACAAACGCCTAAATATCTGGTATATGACCCATTTACAAAATATTCTGATCTATTTTTCACAGACTTAATTGGATGAGCTCACAATTTTGCACATTCATGTACGCTGCTACCATTTTGAAACTTCTTAATGAATAAATTTCCTGACAGGTACAGATATAAATTTTAACCAATGCTTCAATGACAGACTCCGCCATCTTCATCAGGGATAATGCCTGGGCAAGTCTAGTCCTGTGGTATATATAGCCCCGTCATGTGTCCTTCCTGATTGGTTAGTCCTCAACCAATCAGGTTTTCACTGTCCGACCTTGTTTATAGTCAAATTTCAGTTCTTAGTTAGAGTGAGACTTCGTCTTTGTTAAAATTCTTATTCTCTAGTCTTATTTCAATGGCTTCCTTCACCAGGCAGTCCCAAAAGCCATTGGTGCGACGCAGTAGTTTTGTGCCATCAAAGTCAATCCTTTAGCCATTGTGTATGAGTGTTCTGCTACCACCGATTTCTTCAGGTAACCCAAACAGATACCCCTCCTTTGCTCCTTAATGGGGGTTTCAACTGTGCTGGTATACACTGCTCAGCATTTACAGGGAATCCTGTAAATGCCAGCCATCCTGAGTTCCATGTCATTTTTGATCTGCAGAAGCTAGGAGTTGAGCTTCCCTATCGGTTGTGGATGATATTAATCCAGTATTTCTTCAGGAACCTGGCATCCTTCCAGAAACCGTGGAAATTTAGGGAAGACAGGTGGTAGCAACGGCTTCCTGCTCGTTTGGTTTCATGGTTTTTCCGTCAGCCCTTTTAAGGGCCTGATTGATTTCCTTCATCTTCTACCCACTCTGTAGGAACATCGTACATAATCGTCTCATTTCTTCATGGAGACTCTATAGGTCTGAAATAGTTTTCGCATGGCTAATCAGCAGTTAAAATTAACTGGAATCCACCTGGATCTCATTTTTCTCTTCCTTGAATGCCACAATGAAGTAACAAATTGACATGCCGCATACTAAATCATCATGGTTAAAATCGATACCTGTGCCCGGCTGGAGACCTGAGAAGTGTTTATTCTGGGAAAGCACTAGATCCTTTTTCTTTTTACAGAGCTTACAATACCTATTTAACAATGCTGTTACTGATTTTCCATCAAAGATAGTACTCTCCAATTTAATTCCATCCTTGTGTAACTTTTGCTGATGCTTTTTCCTGCTCTTGCCTTGTCTTGCTTAAATCTTAAAACAAGAAAAGCGGGTAAGAAGCAGTTTTGAATGGATTGGTATATTGTGCTGAACGCTTTATTCTGTTCCCACTGTACTGCAGAAAGAAATTTCAGAGTTTTCAAGATCAAAAACTAAGAGTGAATACAGAAGACAGTAAAATGTTGAAGAAAGCCAGACAAGAAGGCACTTTCCACGAGGCTTTGTTAGACAGGTAACAAAGTTTTTACATCAGAAAATGATTGTCCATTTAGATTTTTTGGCTGCTTATTTATCTTTAATTTCATAATGAACTGTCTGTTTTGTTCTTCAGGAGATCCAAGATGAAAGCAGATCGATATTGCAAATGAAGTCAGGATGGATATTCTCAATATATTGATATTTTTACTGGATATGTAACTTTTTTGTCTCCAAGACAACTTGGTTATTAGTACTGGCAGTGCTGTACAGTAATCGGTGACACATTGATATTTTTAAATGCCTTTAGGGGTAACTTGAGTAATCTTCTTGCAAGAGTAAATTGTAAACGTAGCTTTCGGCTTCAATGTGATGATTTAGTATGCTGCATTTTAAACATTGTTACTTCATTATGGCATCTAAGGAAAAGAATATTGAAAGGGAAACTAGAAACAGATATTGAGAAGCAAAGAAGTCATCAACCTGAAATACTAACTCTTTCTCTCTCTTCAGATACTGCCTTTTCCAGCATTTTATATTTTAATTGCAAAAACAAAATCCAGGTAGATTCCAGTTAATTAGGACACATTGGGACCAGTACATTTTGGCCTAGTTAAACAGTTGCTCAATTAGCCAGTTTCATGGAAATGGTTAAAAAAGAATTTAAAGAAAGATAATCTACTGTTGAACTGAGTAAAAATTATGTATTTAGATGAAATAAAGAATAAATTCAAACACTAACAATACTGCTGCAGTACTATAAAACTGTGTATTAATTCAAAAATTTATCAACAGAGGAATTCTTGCAGGGTGTGCTGCCATGATCTTTTGAATGTAAAGGAACAAAATTAGTGCAGATGCCTAGTACAGATAATGGTCTCATATGTTCAATGCTTTTGACAATTGTATCCACCAAATCCTCATTTTCATTGTAACATTCAAGATGATCAAATTCTTTGTAGTGCCTAACTTGAAGTACGGTAATAAATTTGTTTCATTTTCACTCCCAGCCATATCTGGCATCTCCAAGCATGAATGTTTGAAACCACAATGAGCAAAACAGTTCTGAATTGTCTCACAAATATCAGTGACAAAAATCACTGCTTTTTCAACACAAACACAAGCAACTGACACTATTTGAAAACTGATTGACAAAAGCCTCCTATCCCAATTAAGCAGCATAGTGTCCCAAATAAACGAAGGGAACCAGAATCGGGTTTTATATCACAAACACTCAAAAATCTGCAGATGCTAGAAATCCAAGCAACACACACAAAATGCTGGAAGAACGCAGGAGGCCAGGCAGCATCTATGGAAAAGCGTAAACAGTCAACATTGTGGGCCAAGACACTTAATCATGAGCCCTTCATCAAATAGTGCAAAAAGCAAAATAAAATAGTGACATAGTGTTCATAGGTTCATTGTCATTCAGAAATACATGGTGGAGGGCTATTCTTGAATCATTGAGTGTGTATATAGGCTCCAGTATCACTTCCTTGATTGTAGCAGTGAGAATCGGGCATGTCCTGGATAAATGGAGCTTCTTAATTGTAGATGCTGCCTTTTTGAGGTCTTCGCCTTTTAAATGTGTCCTCAATGATGGAGCGGACCGAGTTTACAACTTTCAGCAGTTTTTTCCAATCCTTTGCAGTACTCCCTCCGTGCCAGACGGTGATGCAACCAGTTAGAATACTCTCCGCAGTACATCTGAGAAATGTTCAAGTCTCTGATGACATATCAAGTCTCCTCAAACCCCTAAGGAAATATAGTCGCTGTCGTGTCTTCTCTATAATTTCAATAATATGTTGGGCCCAGGATAGATCTTCAGAGATGTTGATACCTAGGCATCCCATCTATCTTCTTGAATAGTTTTTGTTCTTTAAGAGTTGTCCCAAATAGATGGCTGTCCCGATAAGCTGTATTTATAAAACTTTTGTGTTCTATTATTGGTTGTTTTAGTTATTCATTCATAAACAGTTGTCGGTGATGTAAACCTTAAATTTAGGATACAAAAATCATCAGAGGTTATGTACTTAGAAGTATTAAATACAGTAGATTTCAGTCAATTGGGTCATTGGTTAATCAGAGCAGCCATTTATTTGGGAAAACTCTTAAAAGGCAAAGGTTAATTCTAGAAAATAGCCAGGATTCCCTGTGTTTACTTGGGGTACTGTGTCCATTATTGGGGCTGGAGACTGTTGCTGAACAGATTCTAACTAGCATCATTTGCATGCACTTCCATAGCCATTAGACACTTCACTGCTTGGAGCAATCAGTTTTTAAATAACATTAGATGTGTGTGTCTGTGTTCAAAAAGCAGTGATTTTTGTCACTGATAGTTGGTGAGATTATAAGCAGTAAGACAATTCAGAACTGTTTTGCTGACCGCAGTTCAAGCATTCAGACTTGGAGATGACAGAAACAACTGGGAGTGAAAATGAAAGGATTTGATTCCTTCAGCAAATTAGGCATTACAAAGAACTTTAAGGTATTGACAATCATTTTGAACATTATCTTTGGTCTGCACCAGACACTCAGTTCTCACCTGTGGCTCCAAGTAACTCTTTGTATATAACAGCTGGTACACCCTTTTGACGGGTGGGCTAAACCAGGTGAGGGTAGCCAGCGGGTCTCATACCCCAGTAAGATAGCCTGACCTAGCATGCAAAGTCAGCTCCGGTGGACTGTGCAGATGAGATTTACAATAAGATCCAAAGGCCAGAAAGGCGGTTCTACAACGCAATGGGAAAAGCGAAGGGCATGACAAAGCACAGAAGTCATAGTCATCCACTTCAACAAGTTAGACACAATCCCAGTGGTGACTCACCTCATTGGACCCAGACTGTCCGGTGCAACGGCTTTTCCACTCCAAAAACACTTTGTACAGGTTTTTTGTCATCACCAGATATAAGACAACCACCAGTAGTATTGGTACTGTTCTAATTTGTTCTGCATTTCATTTAACTCCATAGTTTGTTACTCAGTTGATGGTAGTTTATCGTTTTTATATGTTTTTAATCATTTCTATGAAACTTCGGCTAAATGGAGCTGTTACTTCATTGGGCCAAGATGTACTGATCCCAATGTATCACAATTAATTAAAATCCACTTTATATAAAATTAAAATGTGTAGAACATTAAGTTTATGCTGTTCTAACTGTTAGATTTAAGCTGCCAAAATACAGTACTCGTGTGTGTGTATATATATATATATATATAAGCTAAAGTGCCTAAGACTTTTGCACAGTACTGTACAATTTTTTTGTATTAGTCTGTACCACTGCTCCAAAAAAAAATTTCATGACATATATGAGTGATGATAAACCTGATTCTGATATGGGTCTCTATTGTGGACTGAGAGTGGGAAGGGAGCAGTGAGAGGAGAATCATTGTTGGTAAACAGGGAAGGGAGAGCGGAGGGAACAGGAAGCAGCAGAGAGGCATTCTGTAATGATCAATAAACCAATTGTTCGGGATCAAATATCCTTGCCTGGTGTTTCACGGCTGAGTGTATCTGCACCCAGACCACCACCTGACCCTAGGATTCCTTCTCTGCCACCTTTCCCACACCCTGCCCACTGTGCTCCACGGACACATATTGTGCTGTACTGTGCAAAAGTCTTAGGCTCCCGAGCTATATGCTGAAGACCTTTGCACAGTACTGTAGATTTGGCAGAAACCTAGTATTGTGTCTTGCCATAAATGAGAAATGGAGAGTTGTCATGAGGCCTAATGAAAGTTTAAATATTAAAAATCACATACACCAGTTGGTAAAATCACTGGACTAATGATCTGAAAATAAGAATTCAAATTCTATTGTAGCCTCTGAGAAATGTTTTTTTTGTCAATTATATTTATTAAAATCTGATTTTAAGTAGTCATTAGTCCGAATACCTGTCATTGGTCAAGACACACAATTTGAAAACAGGAATTTCACTCCTTGCGACTGCCTGTAAGCAAACAAATCTCAAGGTTGTATAATTTATACATTCTTTGATATAAATGCACTTTGAAACTAAACTCACCAGTAGCCAAAGACTAGGATCTAAATTGGGAGAGCTATCCCAGACTAATTAAACTAGCTGAACATAACTTTATTTAGAATAATACATTTTAGCTGACCTTGAGAACATCCCAACTCACCACAGTAGTATAAGTGAGGAGAGTGCCCCTGATTACCACGTATTGAACACCCTCAGCTGATGAAGCAATACTCCGAAATGTTGTACAAAACTTGGAAGTACACAAAATACCTGAGGTGTTTCAATACCTCTTAACAAGGCCTGGCCCAGTAATTACCCTGATTACAAAGTAGACCAAACTCTGAAAGATGAAAGTGCCACACCTAGTTTGTGACAAAAAAGCAAAAGAGAGAGATTTGCTTGCCTTTGTTGGCACTAATCTACCTATTGTGTGTGCATCGATCTATAAAGTATTAATAGGAATGATCACAATACAGTCCTTTTGGAAACGAAGTTCAGTGTTCAACCTGAGCAGACATTTCATTGAAAAGTGTGATTAGATTTTGATCGGACTGGGGAAACGCAAAAAGTGTCAGTGAAGCGCATGTGGATTATTTAAAGCAGAAGCATTGTAATCCACCACAGTCTAATCTTAAAGTCTGGCACATCTCACCATCAAGCTAGACAAACAGCTCTGGTTCAGTGGAATGCAAAGGCATGCTAGGAACAGCGCCAGGCCTTAGCATTGATGGATCAATATAGTTAAAATATAAGACTATATGTATGCTTAAAAGATGCAATAGACAGTTAATTGTAACAGCTGATACAAATAATTAGTGCATTTGGTTGTAGATAAAGACAAACAGTGAATCCGAAGCCTATTGCCAGCCTTGCTGATGGCAAAGCCAATACTTGAAAGCCAAAGGATAGACCCAAGCATATACCACTATCTTTACAAAGAAAGCATAGCAGTGTCTCTACTTCCTTCGGAGCTTGCAGAGATTCAGCACGACATCTAAAACTTTGACAAACTTCTGAGATGTTTAGTTGTATATTGAATGGCTGCTTCACAACCCAGTATGGAAACACCAATGCCCTTGAATGGAAAATCCCAAGAAGAGTAGTAGACATGGCCCAGTCCATCACGGCTAAAAGTCTACCCACAATTGAACACATATACACAAAGCATCCCAGGAAAGTAGCATCCATCATTAGAGACCTCCACCACCCAGGACATGCTTTCCTCACTTTGCTGCCATCAGTAAGAAGGTACAGGAGATTTGACTCATACCACCAGGTTCAGGAACAATTACTACCCCTCAACCATCAGGGTCTTGAACCAAATGGAATAACTTCACTTGCCCCATCATTAAAGTGTTCCCAATACCCATGGACTCATTTTCAAGGAATCTTCATCTCATGTTCTCAATACTTATTGCTTATGTATTCATTTTTATTATTTTTTATATTTGCACAGTTTGTTGTTTTCTGCACACTGATTGAACAGCCAATTTGGGCGATCTTTCATTGATTCTGTTATGGTTATTATTCTATAGATTTATTGAGTATGCTCACAAATGATGAATATCAGAGTTGTATATGGTGACATATATGTACTTAGATAATAAATTTACTTTGAAGTTTAATCCATTCTAAGCAGCACACACAAAATGCAGCAGGTCGGGCAGCAGCTGTTGAAATGAATAAGTAGTTGATGTTTCTGACCACAACTTTCTGCAAATTATATATTTTTTTCTTTAACAGTTCTGCAAGTTATTTGACCTTAACCAATAACTTATTTTTCTTTCCTTAATGGTGCCTGACCTGCCAAGTGTTCCCAAAATTTCCTTTTTTCTTCAGGTTTCCTACATCTGCAGTTTTTGTTTGATTTTCAGAGTTTTGTGGGACAGTGACAGGACAGATCATGAGAAGATCTGGTGGGTGACACTAGAGCTAAGAAACATTGGCTCAGGATAAGGGATTGAAATAAGACTGAAACGAGAAGCCTCAGAAATCTCGAATTCAGTGAGCTCTGAATGCTGTCTAAAATAAACTAAAGGCTAGGATAATTTTTGAATTATAGGGAATTGGAGGATTGACGCAGGGATATGGGGATAAAGGTACAGATTAGATCCACTTTAACGGCAGACTGAACTCGAAGGGTCATGTAGCCAATTCAAACCGTTTCTATTCGCATCGCTAGAATGAAATGATGCCATGTCATTTGGGGAGCTCAGTCAGAGAGCAAAACACTGAATGATCGGATCAGGGCTTCACTGCCCCTCGGACAGACAGGCTCCATGCATGAAGGTAAGTGGTTGGCTCACAGATTTCTGAAAATAACTAGCTGGAGATCATTCCGATGCCACTGGCCGGAAAGGGTGAACTCCGCCCCTTCCTCCTCCTCTATCACGAGTGCCCAGGGCCGCTTTCGAAAGCTGGGGCGGTGAACTGCGGTGCAGGATGAAGGTGCGGGCGGTAGCATGGTGGTACTCGCTGCTGGCAGGTTTCATCGTCTTTGTATCGGCGCAGTTTGTGCCGCCGGTGAGTAACTGCGGGGACGGTGGAGGTTGCGAGCCCTGTCCGTGCCGGCAGTCACGGTTCCCGGTTCCGGGTTCCTAACACCGACTGCCTATTGCCCACGGCTGAGCACAGGAATTGGCAATGTTTGAAACATTGCGATTGAGTTCTGTGTTTGCTATCTTTTCATAGTAATTCCATATTCATACTGTAAGTTATATTTGGAAGTTATTAGAACTCGCCCGCAAATTCATTGGGTAGTTTTCTTGATTTTCGCCACTTTGAGCTCCGTGTCTTGTGACTAAATTTCCAACCGGAACCCAGATAGGTAATCAAGGGTAGTGTCTGAGGCAGAAGTAGATTTGACAGAGATTTCTCAAGTTCTGGTCATGCGCTGATATCATGTGACCAGTCGTCCCCCCCACACCCCCATATTAAATATGGCGCTGGCGGTCGATGTTTTGGTCAGTTATAAACTAGCCATTTTAAAAGTAAAATTTTCCCAGGTAGTTTGCCAGAAACTGGAGTTTAAATCTCAGGACTGACGCTTCTCTGTAGTACAAAGAGACTTGTGGAGGGTGGTTGGCGTCTTGAACTCCATTTATCATAGCACACAAGATGCTGGAGGAACTCGGCAGACCAGGCAGCATCTGTGGAAAAGAGTATTGTAGATCCGAAGTTTTCGGCTGAGACCCTTCAGCAAGACTGCAGTAAAAAAGATGAGGAGTCAGAGTTAGAAGCTGGGGGAGGGGAGGGAGAAACACAAGGTGATAGGCGAAACCTAGGGGGACAGGTGAAGTAAAGAGCTGGGAGGTTGGTGAAAGAGATACAGGACTGGAGAAGGAGAAATCTGAAAGGAGAGGTCAGAAGGAAAAGGAGGAACAACACCAGAGGGAGGTTATGGACAGACAAGGAGATTAGGTGAGAGAGGAAAAAGGGGATGGGGAGTGGTGAAGAGGGAGGGGTGGGCATTACCAGAAGTTCAAGAAATGGATGTTCATGACATCGGGTTGGAGGCTACCCAGATGGAATAGAAGGTATTGTTCCCCCAACCTGAGTGTGGCCTCATTGTGAGAATAGTGGAGACCGTAGATTGATCAGTCAGAATGGGAAGTGGAGTTAAATGGGTGGCCACTGGGAGATCCACTTGTTCTAGTGGATGAAGTATAGGTGTTCAGCAAAGCAGTCCGCCAATCTACATCAGGTCTCACCAATATACAAGAGGCACTGGATACGGTAGATTACTCCAACAGACTCACAGGTGAAGTGTCGCCTCACCTGGAAGGACTGTTAGGGGCCCTGCAAGGTAATGAGGGAGGAGGTGTAAGGGCAGGTGTGGCACTTGCACTTGCAAGAAGTGCCAGGAGGGACTTAAAGCAATGGTTTTATAACAGGTGTTGTAAAGCCTGATCTGTATCTAGTCCCTATGGAGAGTTGCATTGTCATATTTCTCTTGAATGAGCTGTTAAACCAAAGTTTATTTACCCTGTGATAATAGTTCTGAGTAGAGTCAAAGATTTACACTGTTTGAGCTAGTATTTACCCTCAAATTCATGTTAGTAAATGAGGTTACAGAATGTGGTCATTTTCACCTTTTGTAACTAGGCTGAAAATGTTCATTGTAAAATACTTCAGGATGTTCTGAGGTCATAAACCACTTGGAGCATTTGCTTCCTCCTTCTAAAAGTAAGAGCTATCTTAGAAATGACTTGCTACCATCAAGACCTGACAAAGTTATACCGTCAACACACAAAATGTAGGTGAGGCAGCACCTATAGGAAGACGTTTCGGGTCGACTGTACTTCTTCCTATTGATGCTGCCTGACCTGTTACGTTCCACCAGCATTTTGTGTGTGTTGCTTGAATTTCCAGCATCTGCAGATTTTCTCGTGTTGAAGTTAAACTGTATTGCTTATCTTTATATATAAAAGTGCACAAAATAGTAAAGTATGTTTAAGGAGCTACTTTTATAACAATCACATTTACCTATTTCCTGAAATGAATACACAAAACAATGTAACATGCCATCTCTCCAAACACTCCCAGTTAGTTTTTTCCCCATTTCCCACCATTGTATCCTAGTTTTTCCCCTCTCATTTCTCATTCTCCAATCAGTTTTTACCCTTCTCACCTCCCCTGACTTGCATTGTTCTGTCAAGATGCATGGAGCTTCCAGACAACTTTTACCGGTTCCAATGCCATTGTTTTTATACCTGGTAAGGTGGTTTACACTGAATAAAGGAGAAGTAGCTGATTACAGACAAATCATAACAGTTGCAAGCCAAAACAACTAGGGCACTCTTTTGCAAGCAATGACTTGCTTTACCATCGTTCTGGTGGGCTCTGTACAAAGTGGGAAAATGAACAATCTTACAATTAATTCTTGCCAGTACTTAATTCACTGACTGTCCCTATGTTTGGATTTCTCAGACTTTAAACATCTGTATCTCTTAACCATATAGAAACAAACTTGATTTAAACAGAAGAGATGCTGGAAGTCCAGAGAAACCAGCACAAGATGCTGGAGGAATTCAGCAGGTCAGGCAGCATCTACGGAGAGGAATAAACAGTCGAAATTTTGTGCTGAAACGCTTCATGACTGGAGAGGAAAATAGAATGATGAACTGAAGGGTTAAATAACTTTCATAAGCTCGGGGTCACTCCCACAGACTGACTGCAGGCGCTGTACTTTGCACAGATGCTGTGTGACATCCAAGCTCCTCATCAAACTTCAAAATCTCAGCCTCTGCCTCCCTCTGCAACTGGATACTTGACTTCCTCATTGGCACACCTCAGTGAGAGAGGGTTGATAACCTCTCATCCTCATGGGTACAATTCAAGACTGCGTGCTTGGCGTCCTGCCCTACTCTGTATACACACGTGACTATGCCTAAGCACAGCTCTGCTGCCATCTTCACTGCTTTTGACAGACCACAGGTAGCGATGAGTCTTCCTGCATGAGCAAGGACACCTGTCACAACAACAACCTCTCAATTAACTTCAGCAAAACTAAAATGTTGATTGTTGACTTCAGGAAGGGAAAAGAGGGCAAACCTAAACCGGTTTACATTAGGAGCGAGTTAGTGGCTTTAAATTCCAGGCTGTTAACATATCAGATGAGCTGAGCAACTGCAGCAGATGCAATCAAAAGGAAAGAGCCAGCATCTTAGGAGGTTAAGGAGCTTTAGCGTGTCACTGAACGTGCCAACAAGTTTCTACAGGTGTACTGTTAAAAGTATCCTGACTGGTATAGCAGCTCAAATGTGCAGGAATGTAAGAAGCTGCAGAGTAGTGGACTTAGAAAAATGTATCAAAGACATCCCTTCCCACCATCGGTAGTATCTACAGGAGGTGCTGCCTCAAGAAGGCAACATCCACTGTCAAAGATCCCCACCATCCGGCCATACCTTCTTCTTGCAGCTACCATTGGGCAGGATATACAGAAGTTTGAGGTCCCACGTTACCAGGTTCAGGAACACTTCTTCCCTTCAACCTTTCAGTTCTTGAAAGCAAAACCCTAATCACCACTACAGTTCAGCAATACTGTGACCACTCTGATCACTTGGCAGCAACAGATTGTAAAAATTCAGTTTAATTTTTGTTTTTCTCTTTCAATATGATGCTGTATGTCAATGATGCCACTGCAAGTGTTTCCTTGAACCTGTGCGTACGTGTACTTGCATGTATGACAGTAAACTCCACTTTGGCCTGCACTTTCTGTTTTCACTTCAGATATGTCTGGTATCTGCAGTTTCTTTGATTTTCCATATAATATTACTGCCTTCACTATAATGTAATGCTAATCAACTGGCTGGAGTGTTTGGTGACATCTTCAGCTTCTCACTCTGGCAGTCTAAGGTACTCACTTGCTACAAAGCAGGCTTCAGTACTGGTGTCCAAAAAGAACCTGCCTCAATGACTATTGTCCATTTTAGCTCTTAAAGAACAATTATAAGATTGAATTCAAGAGGACAACTAATCTTGGAAATGCTAATGGATTGTCCTGTTTATCCAGTTGCGGAGGGTGGTATCAAGGTCTTGGAGCCTAGTGATTATTTTTGAGGGGATTAAAACGTTGAATGCCTAGCTGTATTCAATGAAGGGTATCTTGATATATTCAACTTTATTGTCCAGATGTTCCAGAGCTGAGTGAAGAGCCAATGAAATGGAATATAGTGTAAGAGAGGGGTTTTGATAGAGGTACAGTATACAAAATTATGAGGGCTATAGACAAGCAGGCTTTTTCCACTGAAGTTGGCTGGGGCTATGGCCAGAGGACTTGGGTTAAGGGTGAAAGGTGAAAAGTTTAAAGGGAACATGAGGGGAAACGTCTTCACTCAGAAGGTCATGAGAGTGTGGAATGTGGTGCATGCAAGGTGGATTTTAGTGTTTAAGAGAAGTTTGGGTAGGTACATGGATGATAGGAGTATGGAGGGCAGCACAATGGATGCAAACAGCTTAAATGGATCGGCACAGACTAGATTAGTCAAAGGGCCTGTTTTTGTGCTGCTGTTTCCTGTGACTCTTCTTCCATCTCCATCTGTAGGTAGGCCTAATCTAAGTCCACTTTGCTGAAGTGTTTCCCTCCAGAAAGGTTTGCAAAGATATCCTCTATCCCAGGCAGAGGGTATTGATCTACTTTCAGTACTGGGTTGATGGTGACCTTAAACTCACCACAGATCCTGACAGACCCATCCTTCTTGACTGCTGGGTCCACTGGCATTGCCTTTGGACTCCACTCAACCTTGGAAAGATTTATTTCAACCTCCATGTGATCTAGATCATTGGCTACTTTATCATGGATGGTACAATGAATTGGATAGGCTTTATAAAACTTGGGTGTGTCATTTTCATTTAACACTATTTTATCCTTGATGTATTTGAGTTTTCCAATGCCATCCTTGAAAGCCTGCTGTACCTTTCTTAATTCACTTTCACTTGAGACTATTGCAGAGGATGTGACATGTAAATAGTAGATGGATCTCTAATCCAAGTTGTTGTTGTCTTAGCCAATTGCAGCCCCACAATATGGCTCTTCCTTTTTTACCACATACAAGCCCAATGTGACTTGTTGATTATTGTATTTACTGTGTAGTGCCCTGGTTAAGATGTTTACTGCTTTGCTGTAGGTATTTCATCTTAGCAGTTTTGTAAAAGCAGTAAGTTCTGCTTTTGGCTAAAAGGTAAGGAGCTATGATGTTCAACTTAGGAACGTTGTGTCAGCCATTCAGGATGGCAGAATCGGGAGAAAATTCAAGAGAGCGAGGCGGAGAGAGATTTGTGACAGACGGTGTGGTTTGTGGGTTTTACTTTGGCGGCAGCTGCAGAGAGGACAGGAGGGAAGATGGGTGAGAATGCCATGGGAAGGAGTGTCCCCGTTGCGTGAAGTGCCTTGTGCAGATGAATGGCTCCAAGGAGGAAGAGCCAATACTCCAAAGTTGATGGATTTCAAGCGACCTTCGGAATGTGGTGTGTGTTTTCCCACAGACTGTGGATCCAGCGCATGAGTAAGAAGCACAACTTCACGATGATCTCCAACATTATGTACACATTTGGATTGGGTTAACTGTAAAGGGCCCTTTTCTTTTTCCTACTAACAGTTCCAAAAAGCTGAGATTATACTCTCTTTAAGATTTTACGTGGGGTACAATCTGTTGTTTTGTGCCATACAACAATTGTGTATGAGCAGTACTTACACAGCATTCACTCAAATCAAGATTTCTTTCATTGGAATATCATGACATTCCTGTTTGGCTGAACTCAAAATCCTCGATGTATATTGTTGAGGAAAGGTGACTTCCTTGCCACTGAGGCTTAGCAGTGCTGGCTAACAGGCCAATTTTGCATGTGGGCCCGGTGAGGGCATTGTAACTGTTACAAATGTCATTCCCATACGAGTTATCTTTTCCCCATTAAAAGTTCTTAGTTGGATGCCTGTAGGCTTCAGTTCAGTATTTTTGAAATGCCATTCAAAGTTAATTTGTGGAATAACTGAAACAGCTGAGCCAGTGTCCAATTCTACTTTAATTAATTTGCTGCTCACTTCTGGTGTAAGCCATATCGCTGGTCTCCTGTTTTCACATGGTAAATGTCAAGACAAGTGCTCTTTTAGAAACTGCAACTTGACTTTTTATCTTTTTCGCTTTCCTGCTGTATGCAATCCATTTATTTCTTGTCTACCTGCCATGTCCTTTATGTGTCCTACTTTGTTGCATTTTCTGCAAGTTTTGTCTTTAAATCTGCATTGTTCAGGTGTATGTGAGCCCCTGTCACAACGGTAACACAATTTGTTCAGCTAGGCAGGTTTCTGCTTAGACATTGCTATTTTGTTCACACTCACTTTCACTCCTAGCTACAACTCAATTGAGTCTCTGGCTGCTGTTTCCATTGATAACGTGATTTCAACTGCTCCTTTAACGTAAGTTGTGCTTCAGTTAAGAACCATTGTTGAAGGTATTCTTGTAAGATTCCACAAACTAAATGATCTCTTCATGCATCATTAAAAACATCACTGAACAGTGATCGAACAATTTCTTCATTTCAGCCATGTGAGCAGATTCTATTAATGAAACCTAAAGTGTTCTGCAGTTAACAGTGGTTTTGGTTCTAAATGTTCCTGCATTGCATTCATGATATCAGCGAAGCTCATTTCGGCTGGTTTAGTTGGAGCAGTTAGACTTCTAAGGAAACTATATTTTTTCACCCATTGCTGTCAGCAACAGTTGCACTTGCTTTTCATTGGCTGTTTTGTGCTTCAAAATGCTGCTCAATTTGTTCAGTGTGCATCATCCAGTTATATACTATGCAATTAAATGCATCTATCTTTTCAATGTAGCCAGCCAGTTCTGCTATTTTTAATTATTCTATTATTATTATTATTATTATAATCATCATCATCACCCAGTACTCACTGTTTCTAAACCTGTGGCCATACTCATTGCTTGTTAATATCGTTCAGTTTCTGCCTTTGTTTAAACTGGAATGTCTCTCTCCCCGTCCTAAGAAAAATGTGTTGTAATTCAACAGATAGGTAGTTGTCTCAGGTTTTTTTAAACCTTCTTCATCACCACTGTTATGTTTTGTAACTCCAGAAATTAATCAAAGAAAAAGCACAGGTGTCAAGATACTTGTCCACCTAGGTTTTTTCCCTTTTTTTTAAAGTGAGATGCTCACATATGACGTGGTGGCGTAATGAAGTGCGCTATTCACGTACTACTTAATATAACCCATAATAAATTATGTAAGCAAACAATATATTTACAGTATTTCTCAAATATTTCTGAAATATTAAATACACTACAATCAGTACTTTAAATTCCTTGGTGTTACCATATCAAAGCAACTGTCTGAGACCAGCACATGAGTGACAGCACAAGAAGGCACGACAGCTCCTTTGCTTAAACATCTGTGCAGATTTGGCATGGCATCTAAAACTTTGAGAATTTCTAAAGGTGCACAGTGGAGAGCATCGTGACTGATTGCAGCATGGCCTGGTATGGAAACAGCGGTGCCCAGGAATGAAAATGTCTACAAAAAGTGACGAATGCAACCCGGAGTATCTCAGGCAGCACCTGCTCCACCACTGAGCACCACGACAAGGAGTGCTACCACAAGAAATCAGCATCCCCACCACCCAGGACATGATCTCCACCCAGGACATGACCTCCACCCTGCAGCCTTCGACAAATAGTTACAGCAGTCCCACACCACCAGGTTCAGAAAAACTTTGCACAAACCAGCTCGGAAGTAATTCCACCACCTGTGCAACTCACTTTCTATGACTGTAACTTGTGTTCTCAGTGTTACGAATGAGGAGCAACTCTGATGGGCAGAAGGGTGCAAAGTTGCCCCCCCCCCCCTTTTTGAGAATCACAAAATCACTACTATTTCGGGTCTGATACCAAGGAAATGAGAGAGATAACAGCAAAGGCAGTTGTTATTGACAACGCTCATGAAAAATTAATGAGAGGAGAGACACAGCTCAGTTGCACATGTTGGAATGTCTCCTATTGACAAAAGAGAGATTACTGCTATTGTCTTGTGGAGAAGGATTGTTTATTGAGTACTGTTCTATTCATTGAAACCCTTCAGGGGACAACCAGAGTGGGCTGGTTTGATGGTTGCATCATCCCAACCTGATTGGCACCTGAGACCCCATGAGTGGGGATAAAAGTGAGGTCAGACGCACCAGGAGAGACGCTACAAGACCAGTGGGGACTTGTGTGTGTGTCCACCCTTGCCTGGGTGATGAGTCCTCCATGGAACGGTCTAGCTAAAGGACGGAGGGGTCATATGTGAATGGCCACAACAACAACACATCGACGGATCAAGATCGAAAAGGAAAGTCGCCAAGTCAATAGCTGTTACTGTTCTCTCTCGTTCTCTCCCTCTCTCCCTCTCCACAGCGACCAACAACTACCGCAGCCTGCATGAACTGAACTGAACTTTATATTTCCATTTGACAATTCATTATCCCCTAGACAACGATAGAGCTTATTTCTTATTGATTATTATTATACCTGCACTTTTAGGTTTAGTATTGATGATGTATATTATCTGTATATTTACATTGATATTATTTTTGTATATTTTTACTAATACTGTTGAAAATAGTATCACCAGACTCCAACGGACACTCCTATCTTTGCTGGTAAGACACCCAGTTATGCGGTTTGTAACAACTGTATTACTTATCTGCTTTTTTTTTTACATAGTTTGTGGGGTTTTTTTGCACATTGGTTGTTAGTTTTTCTGTGTGTAGTTTTTCATTGATTCTACTCTATCTTGTGTTTCCTGGGAATGCCCGCAAGGAAATAAATCTCGAGGTAGTATATGGTGACATATATATACTTTGATAATAAATGTACTCTAAACTTTGAATTTTGAGTATGAATTTTCAACTGTGCAGTTGGTGAATGGATTTTTTTAACAGCTATTTATTAGTACACTTATTGGCTTGGAATCAATTGAAATTAAGTTATCCAGAATTAGGCTGCTATTCACTGAGGTAATGTCTGAACAGGAATGAGAATCACTGTCCTTTCCATCTATTACCAGCTTGGACTTGTTCAGTAGGGAGAATCTAAAAATGTACACGTGATGAAATGAGGTAGTGAAATTATGCTGTAGGAACATAAATAATTACAATAGAGGAAATGACTCTTTCTGTTGATATATCTGTAATACTTCTAGCTCTTCAGAGGGACCTATTTGGTGTAGGCTTGTTTTTTTGTCCTTGGCCAACGTTCTTTATATTTCTTTTCAAACAGTTTCAGTTGTGAATTGTGCCAAGGCAAAACATAGGCTAACGATCTGATATGGGAGTGGTTGTCAGGGTGGAACTTTTGTACTACCACGTGTTGGAATCACACTTGGTTGGTGTCCTTCATGATAACCACATATAGGAGATCAGTTTATTTCTTCTCGCATCCATTTCATAGCTGGATCCTCTGTAAGAGTGGGAATATTGAGTAGCAGTGGCGGGAAGCTTGCTGTATTCCCATTCCCACTTAAAGCAATGATAAATTACATAAGCTTGGGCACATACTCTTGCATGGATATTGACAGAAATGAGAGGGTAACAGAATGATATCATTGATGAGATTTTCACACTTTTCTATCTCTAATCTTCAAACCACTTGCGAGGTACCTATAACTGATACTAAAACTCAAAAATGTATCAAGTAAATTGCATATGGGAATCTAAGAATCTCTGGTCTATTTACCTAGTGTTGTTCTGCAATATTATGCCAAACCTAATAAATTGGTATTCAGATGTGGCCAACTACACTAATCCCTTATGCCTACACAACATCAATATCTTTCCATTTTCTTCATATTCACATTCCTATCTAAACGGCTCTTAAAAGTCCCTAACGTACCTGCCTCTGCCACCACCCCAGGCAGTGCATTCCAGACGCTCACCATTATCGATGTTTAAAAAAAAACCTTGCCTTTCATATCTCCTTTAAAATGAGATGTACATCTTCTAGTCTTTGACATTTCAACTCTGGACGATAGAGACTGTCTGTCTATCTATGTCTCTCATAATCTTATAAACTTCTATCAGATCTCCCCTCAGATGCTCCAGAGAAAACACCCCAAAACCTCAACATCTCTCTAGGGCAACCAGAGCTGTGCGCAATACTCCAAATGCAGCCTAACTAGAGTGTTCTAACATTACTACATAACTTCCTGACATTTGAACTCAATGCTTCAACTAATAAAGTCAAGCATACAATATGCCTTCTTAATCACCCTATCAACCTGTGTAGTCACTTTCAAGGAGCTATGAACTGGGACTCCAAGATCTCTCTGCTCATTGACACTGTTAAGGGTCTTGCCCTTAATCATGTGCTGTCTCCTTACATTTGACTTATCAAGGTGCAACACTTCACATTTGTCCATGTTAAATTCCATCTGCAACTGATCTATGGGCAAGCCAGTTCTGAATGCAAACGGCTATTTCACCATTGATCCTGTGCATCTTGATCTTCTGGATGGGCCTCGCATGAGTGACCTTGACAGACACCTTTTTCAAATCCATGTAGAAATATCCACAGTTCTACCTTCATCAATCACCCTCATAATCTCATCAAAGAACTTAATTCTGTTACTAAGACATGATTGGCCCTGCACAAAGCTGTGCTGGCTCTCCCTAATTAGGCCATGGTTTTCCAAATGCTCATAAATCCTATCCCTCAGAATACTCTCCAGTAACTTCCCTACTATTGACATGAGACTCAGTCTGTAGTTTCCAGAATTATCCCCAGATCCCTCTTTGAACAACATTATCTACTCACCAGTCCTCTCAGAACTCACCTGTGACTAGAGGGGACACAAAGATATTGGTCGAGGCGCTAACAATCTCTTCACTTGCCTCTTTCAATAACTTGAGGTATATCCCATCAGCCTTAATGTTCTATAAGAGACCCAGCACTATCTCTGCTTTGAAATGCTCAAGCAAATTAATACTTTCAGCACTGATCTCCCTATCCTCCATGTCCTTCTCCTCGTTAAACACTGATATAGGGTAACAACACACACAAAATGTTGGTGGAACACAGCAGGCCAGGCAGCATCTATAAGGAGAAGCACTTTTGACGTTTCGGGCCGAGACCCTTCGTCAGGACTAACTGAAAGGAGGGATACTAAGAGATTTGAAAGTAGTGGGGGGGAGGGGGAAATGCGAAAACTCATAAGGACAGTGCTTCTCCTTATAGATGCTGCCTGGCCTGCTGTGTTCCACCAACATTTTGTGTGTGTTTGAATTTCCAGCATTTGCAGATTTCCTCATTAAACACTGATATAAGGTACTCATTACAGACCTCACCTCATCATTCACATCTAAGTAAATGTTATTTCCCCTCCTTTGCATCCTCTCCCTTGCTCCTGATGTATGTATAGAATGCCTTTGGTTTGTCTTTAATGTTACTTGTCAAGGACTTTCCACAGCCCCTACTGGCTTTCTGAATTACCTTCTTGAGTTCTTTTCTAGCTTTATAATCTTCCAAAGGCTCCTAAGCTTCACATGCTTTGCAAGAGGATCTATCCTGCCTACACTGAACTAAGGATTTACAAACAATAAAAAAGCTTACTTGTTCTTATCTATGCCTTCTCTGAAACCTTTGAGTTTCACACTCACCTGGGTCACTTACTCAGCCGCTTCTTGCTGAACCAGTTATACCTTTGGCTCCAATTTCACAAGTCCAAGCTCAGCAATCATAAACAAATGATTCAGCACCCTCAACCTCTAACTGTGCTCACATAAGCCCAACTAGTCTTAACACTGGCCCACTTTAGCAATGGCTGCTCCAGTTATACTTCCTTGCTTTTTATTGGCTCAAATAAAACTCACCCCCGCTGAGGTTTGTTCTTTTCTAATGGCTCTTGCCCAGTGATGATGTTGCTATCTCACTCACTAATTCAAAGAATGATGGAACAGGACTGTTGCTTTATCCATCAATTACTTGTTTTCTGCTATTCTCTCCTTGTATTGATTTTTAAAACTTACCATTGCCCTCTATACCATACAGAACAAATTACTTTTACATTTTGGATATATGTTTGAAGAATGTTTTGAAAGCCATAATAAAGATTTGCAAAAGTCATGTCGTTTTTCTTACTTTTGCAAGAATGTTAAAGGTATATTTGTGATTTTCAGAAGCTTTCTTTTTCTTGAACAGTATACAGAAGATTGCAGAAAAGGGATGTATCCACCAGCAGGCCCCACGTACGTATGGAATTCAAGTTTATTGTTGTTCAGCAGCTAAACAAAACAACGTTCTTCACAGATGGTGTAAAACACAGTACATATGTGATATACAGCACAAAGTAATTTTACTACTATAATAACTTATTTTAAAAAGTATTCTGTAGATGTACAAGTTGCACACAAAGTACATACATGACATACGGTTCAATATTCAACAGTACTGGCACCCTCATAAATCATGGCTACTGGGCGTTAGCAGGGTGTTCGGGGGTCTCTCAGGCTGGGGGATGTAGCTGTTACTCGGGGGTGGAGTTTCAAGATGGCGACATAAACATCTGCCTTTTAGGCGCTCTTCATTTTTTCAACTATAATCACCCTTTAATTAAATCTTTTCGAACTTAATCATATGAGTTGCTACTTCTGATTAACTTTTTTTTTCCTAAAATAATATTTGATCTAATCTTGTCAAACTTAAAATGGCTACAAGCAAGAAATCGTCTAAGGATCCTTTATCTATCGACATAATTGCTAGCCTTCTGGATGCTAAACTTGCGGGTTTGGAAGGCAGGTTAGAAGGTAAATTGGAAAGTAAACTGGCAAGTTTGGAAAATAAGCTTACCACGAAAATATCTGAACTTGAAGAAGTTGTTAGATCGCTTGATACTAAGCTTCAATCGCAGGCATCAGATATTCAGCGGCATGAAGATAAGATCACGACTCTTGAAAAATCAATTTGTGAAAAAGCACGTACAATTGAAGCGCTGGAGAAGAAGATAGAGTCGACTGTTAAAACTATGGATCAGTATAAGTTTAAAATTACTGATCTCGCAGACAGAATTTGCGTAACATCGGATTTCCCGAAAAAGTTGAGTCCGGTGATTTAACTGAATTTTTCTCTAAATTATTGTGGGAAATTTTCGGTGATGAAGGTTTGCAAGCTAAACCTGTTATCGACCGCGCTCACAGAGTTGCGAGATTTTCGACTACGAGCGTTAAACCACGAGCGGTGATTGTTCGCCTTCATTATCCTCGTGAGAAAGAGCTTCTAATTCGATTAGCTCGTAAAAAAGGTATGATTTCTCACAACGACAACACATTTCGAATTGTTGAGGATTATTCATACGAAGTAATGAGAGCGAGAATCGCTTTTAAACCAGTGATGGCAGAGATTCACTTGATTGGACTTAAACAAGCTTTAATGTATCCAGCGAAGCTTAGAATTGCGCTGAACGATAACAGTCAACAATTTTTCAACACTCCGGAAGAAGCGAAGAAATTTGTTGAAGAATATCAATCTTCTAGTGCAACTTGAACTATGTGTTATGTTGAAGATTTTTTTGGAGAGAAGATGCCATCTCATTTTAAGTTTTAACCTATGAAGCTGGGTTCCAACTTCTTATCCTGATCTACGGGTCTGGTTCTTTTTTTTTTACTACTATTATCATTGTTTATAGATGCTCTTTTAATTTTTATAATATCCTTTTTTATACACGTTTGTATTTTGTAATAATGAATTTTTTTTCAAAATGTCGTTTCTTCCCATAAGACCGCTTTCTGCAAGCGTTTATTTGTCTGCCTGTACTTAGAAATGGGACAAATGTTTTGAATTTTTTAGTCTCTTTTTTTTTATATATATTGTAGTGTCTATTAAATCTTTTTTTAATTCTATTTTGATAACTCTTTTTTACTAAATTTTTTTTAATAGATTGCTGAACTTATATTTATATTTTGTAATATGGCTTTTTCAAAATGTCGTTTCTTCTTCCCATAAGTCTTTGCTTTTGAAACGTCATCTTTCTTGTATTTGAACATGGAATTTTTTTTAAAGGTATATTACACTTTCAAATTTTAATGTTCATACTTTTTTTATTAATGATTGTTTGTTTTATTATATTAGTTTTTTCATTCTGACTGATATATATTTTCTTTTTGCAACCCTATATCTTAATCTGGGTGTTATATAGTTTTTTTTAATCTTTTTATGGAGCTGCCATCTTGAAATGGGGGTAATGTTAGTATTAGTTTATGCGCCTGCCGCTTGGCTTTCTTTCGAAGGGTGGGGGTAGGGAATAGGGATCTTTTTTCACGCTTTTGCTTTTTATTTTTTTGCTTTTAGTTTATGGGCCGACTTTAAAGTATTAATATTGTTGAGGTGTCATGATCTCCGGTTGCTCCTGAATCAATTTTCCTTCTTCCTGAATTATGGGTTATGTGTCTTTTTAACCGTTTATGATACACACAACTAATATTGGCATGATGGATAAATCTATTAACTTTATCTCTTGGAATACTAATGGTTTAAATCATCCAATTAAACGTAAAAAAATATTTAAAGTATTCCATAGATTGAACGCTAATATTATTTTTGCACAGGAGACCCATATTAGGAGGGAGGATAATCAAAAGTTTTTTTAGGTTCTGGAAGGGTCAACAATTTCACTCGAATTGTACCGCCAAAATTAGGGGTGTGTCTATTTTTATAGACCCCTCAATTTCGTTTACACATCATGAAATTATTTCTGATCCACAGGGCAGATTTTTGTTGATAACTGGTTCACTTTTTAATCGAAAAGTCGTTCTAGTTAATATTTATGCTCCAAATTTTGACTGCCCTGAATTTTTGAAACGTTTATTTACTTCCCTTCCTAATCTAAATGAATATATGTTGATAATGGGTGGAGATTTTAATTGTTGTTTGAATCCTTCGATGGATAGATCTAAACCTATTCGAACTCTTCCGAATAGATCAGCTTTACTTATTAATTCGGGAATTACTGAAATATGGCGGTTTCTGAACCCTAAAGATAAAGAATTTTCATTTTTTTCACATGTATATCATAGTTATTCTAGAATTGATTATTTCCTTATTGATCATCGTTTATTAACAGATGTTACTGATTGTAAATACGATTCTATTGCCATTTCGGATCATGCACCTTTGAAGTTATCTATTAAGATCTCGGACTCTTCCATTAATACTAGATCTTGGAGACTCAACGCTACTTTGCTTCAAGATCCAGAATTTATTACCTTCATAAAACAACAAATTGACTTATTTTTTTCAACAAACTATACCAAAGAGATTGACAGAGGAATACTTTGGGACTCCTTCAAGGCTTTTATCCATGGACAAATTATCTCATATTCCGTTGGTAAAGGAGAACAAAGATATTTAGATATAGCTTTATTGGTAGATAAAATTAAAGAAATTGATAAGATTTACTCCGTTACTCCTACCAAAGAACTTTATAAGAAGAGAGTTGAGCTTCAAATGGAACTTAGCTTATTATTATCTTCTTCAATTGAGAATCAATTAATCAAGACCAGGGCTCAATTTTATATTCATAGTGATCGAACTGGTAAATTGTTAGCTAATCAATTAAAAGCTATTTCGACTAAGCGACAAATTATTAAAATTCGTAAACAAGACGGTAATTTAACTACTGATCATAAAGAAATCAATAACACTTTTCAAGATTTTTATAAATCTTTATATCAATCAGAATTTGATGGTGACCTGTCCATGATGGATAATTTTTTTAACAATTTGAATATTCCGAAACTGATAGATGAAGATCATAGCTTGCTTGATGCTCCTATCTCTATGGCCGAAATAAGAGAGGCTATCTCATCAATGAATTCAGGGAAAGCTCCTGGCCCTGATGGTTATATTGTAGAATTTTTTAAAACTTTTTCTTCTTTGCTTTCTCCTTGGTTATGTGAAATTTTTAATGATGCGTTTGTTAAGAAGAGATTACTTCAATCTTTTTATGAAGCTACTATCTCTCTAATTCTTAAAAAAGATAAAGATCCTACTTTATGTGCATCTTATCGCCCTATATCATTATTAAATGTAGATTCTAAGATTCTTACAAAAATTTTAGCCATTAGATTAGAAAAGGTACTATCACAGATTATTTCAGAAGATCAAACTGGTTTTATTAGGAATCGGTATTCCTTTTTTAATATTAGAAAATTGATTAATATAATTTATACTTCATCACCCACAACCCCAGAATGTGTTATCTCATTAGATGCTGAAAAAGCTTTTGATAGAGTTGACATATTTATTTAATGCATTGAGAAACTGTAATTTTAGTCCTAATTTTATATCATGGATTAAATTAATATATTATAAACCTGTTGCTTCTGTTCTTACAAATAATTATAGATCCTCTTTTTTTCAATTATCTCGTGGTACGAGACAAGGTTGTCCTTTAAGTCCTTTATTATTTAATATTGCATTAGAACCTTTAGCCATTGCTATTCGTGAATCTCCTAATATTTTTGGTATCACCCGTAATGAGAAGTTATACAAATTATCACTTTATGCTGATGACTTGCTGTTATATATTTCTGATCCTAATAGGTCTATTCCTGCTATTTTATCCTTGTTGGCTCAATTTGGTAGTTTTTCTGGTTATAAATTAAACTTAGATAAGAGTGAATTATTCCCCTTAAACGCACAAACCTTATTGAATGACAGGATACCATTTAAAGTTGTTACTGATAACTTTATCTATTTAGGTATAAAAATCACCAAGAAATATAAAGATTTATTTAGACTGAATTTTTTACCTATGCTTCATCAAATTCAACAATTTACTACAAGATGCTCTCCTTTATTCCTATCATTAGTTGGTCGGATTAATGCTATTAAAATGTTGATTTTACCGAAATTTTTATATTTATTTCAAGCCTTACCAATTTTTATTCCTAAATCTTTTTTTGACAACATTGATTCAAAAATTTCCTCATTTGTGTGGCAAAATAAAAACCCCAGGCTAAGTAAAAGGCAATTACAAAAATCTAAAAAAGATGGTGGTTTAGCTTTACCTAACTTTAGATTTTACTATTGGGCGAATAATATTCGTAACCTAACGTATTGGAAACTAGATTTGGACTCACCATTGTGTCCACAGTGGGTAAATTTGGAATGTAGTGAGGTAAAGGGATATTCTATATTCTCCGTTCTTGGTTCTTTTCTTCCTGCTGATTTAGTTAAATTCAATAAACAGATATCTAATCCTGTTATCAAACATACACTATGAATTTGGTTTCAATTTCGTAAGTTTTTTACTCTGAAAAACTTTGTTCTTGATAGCCCTATTTTACTTATTTTTTTTTTTCAAACCTTCATTGACAGATCAAGCTTTTAACATATGGAAAAGGAAAGGTATAAAATGTTTTCGTGATCTTTTTTTTTTGAAGGTACTTTGATTTTTTTTGACCAACTTTCCAACAAATTTAAATTACCTAAATCTAATTTTTTTAGATACTTACAAATTAGAAATTTCTTACATAAAGTTCTACCATCTTTTCCCAATTCAACTCCATTGGATTTCTCAGGTTTGATTTTCACCTTTAATCCTTGTCAGAAGGGATTAGTAGCTTTTATTTATAACATGATTATGAAGATACAACCAGAAATATCAGATAGAATTAAACAAGAATGGGAAAAAGAACTTCGATACAATATACCAACAGATAAATGGGAAAAAATTTTACAAATGGTTAATTCCTCTTCTATATGTGCTAAACATGCTTTAATACAATTTAAAATTGTACATAGAGCTTATATGTCTAAAGATAAGCTTGCTCGATTCTATTCTCATATTAACCCTCAATGTGACAGATGTCATTTAGAAGTGGCTTCATTGACCCACATGTTTTGGTCATGTCCCACTTTACATAACTATTGGAAGGACATATTTGGTGCCATTTCCTCAATTTGGAATATCGATTTACAACCTCATTTTATTACTGCAATTTTCGGTATACCAAATGAGGATGGTAATCAGTTTTCCCCTCCAATCAGACGAATGATTGCTTTTGTAACATTAATGGCCAGAAGGTCCATATTACAAAACTGGAAAGAAGTAAATCCTCCTACCACGTCTCAGTGGTTTTCTCAAACTATTTCTTATCTGAGTTTGGAAAAAATTAGAAGCACTATCTTTGACTCATCAATTAAATTTGAAGAAACTTGGGGACCGTTCATTCGACGTTTTCATATGAATTAATTTGGCCTTTTTCAGACCTTCTCTCTGTTTATTCTTGTTCAGGTATGGAGTTCCGGAGTTCTTTGACACTATCATATACTTATAAACTGTTATTATTGCCCTTGTTAGTTTAGTTTAGTGTTTTTTTCAATTTATATTCTCTTTTATATATTTTCAAATTTTTTTTTCCTTTTCTTTTGATGATTATTTTTGTTTTTTTTCATATATAATTATATAGACTTGATTGATTAATGTACTTTTTTGTTGATGTTTAATAGGATATTATTATCCTATTACTAATGTAATTTCAAGTCTATTGTATTTATAACCTATTCATTATTATGTTATGTTTTTTCTTATATATATATATATGAAACTCAGTAAAAAGATTGAAAAAGAAAGAAAGCTGTTACTCAGCCTGACGGTCCTTCTGCCTGGCAGTAGGAAGTCTAAGAAATTGTAGGATGGAAGAGAGGGATCTTGACAATACTGAGGGCTCGGCGAATGCAGTGCTTTTGGTGTTGTCCTGGATGGAGTGGGGAGGTAGTTCTCTCAGCAGATCTCACAACCCATTGCACAGTTTTGCGGTCAGTGGCATTCCAATTACCGTCCCAGACAGTGATGAACCTAGTCGGAATAGTCTCAGTGGTGCTTCTCAGCAAGTGGAGACAAAGGAGGTGTTGAGGGACTGTGTAAGGCCAACCGTGATGTGCATTCTAAGAAGCATGGTGCCTTCTCCACAGAGGAGTCCAGTAGGGAGGAGTCAGACTGCACCTTTTTGAAGTTCACTATCATTTCTTTAGTCCCGTCTATGTTGAGACTCAAGTGTTTGTGTTCACACCAGTCCACAAGCTGCTCTAACTCCGAGAGGTATACCAAGTCACCATTGTTGCTGATGAGGCCAACCACTGTTGAAACATCAGCAAACTTAATGGTGTGGTTCAAGCCGGATCTAGCAGTAGTTGTGCGTCAGCAGTGTGAACACCAGTGACCTGGACCTGGCGGGGTGTGGGTGGTGCCCTCGCTCAGCACGATGGAGCTGAAAATGATGCCGCCAGCTTGGACTGTCTCAGGTCTTCCATCCAGGAAGTTCAAGATCCCGTTATAGAGGGATGTGTTGAGACACAACGAGGACAGTTTACCCACCAGTTTTTGAGGTATAATTGTATTGAACGCCAGACTGAAGTATTCTGGCATAGGAGACACAATTCTCTAAGTGAGCAGAGGGCAGAGGCTCTTGCATCATCAGAGGACTAATCCAGGCAATGTGCACATTGGTAGGGGTCTAATGTCTTGGAAAGGCAGGATTTAATGCAGTTCATGGCCAGCTTCTCAATACACTTCATTGTTATTGAGGTCATTGCCACTAGATTATCATTAAGATAGTCATTAAGGTGGATTACCATCAGCCTCTTGGCTACTGGGATGATGGTGGCAGCCTTGAACCTTGAAGGGACAGTGAACTGTATAAAACCATTGTGCAGGATTCCACTCAAAAAGTGTGCTGATTTCAAATGAGTGTTCACTGTTGTAATGGTTACCCAATTTTGTTCACTGTTTAAGTAGACTGTAATGTAAGGAAAATTTGAGCTTTCTGGGTTTTTTTAATATTTTCTTAGATTATAGAATTATATTTCTGCAATATTTTCCCATCTTTTCGTGGGGTGGAAGTGTATATAAATGAGCATTGTACAGAAGTTTTCCCTACCTTTCGAAAGCTTGTTTCTGGGATTTTGGGTCAAAAATCATCTGTAATTACCCTTTGTTGATTTATTGAACCCATTTGCCATGGAATTCTTTTTATGGAGTGATGGTAATTTCACCACCATCAGATTAGCATTTGAGTATCTCATTCACTCAACACTCAAAGTGCCACCTGCGCGAGCTAGATAACCATTGCCTCCTGTAATGTTCAATAAATCTGACTCAGTGAGTGAATTGTCTTACAACAACAATGCGAGTATAGATGAGGTGGAACATTAATTTGTTTTGCATTTGGTTTGTTGCTTCATAACTTAGTTAAATAGGACTATAATGTTTTAAATGTAATTAGGGAGAACATGAATTATCTTGTATTTTGACTTATCATTCTCTAGTTATAATAGCATTTTTTTATTACTCCAAAATAAATATTTAATGCCATATTACATTAATTGTGGGTACTCAGTGTGTGCAGCACAACTGGCTGGTGTGTTTACAGACATTTTTAATCTGTCCCTCTCCCAGTGTAGAGTGCCCTCCTGTTCCTGTACCTAAAAGACCAAGGTAACATGTCTGAACAACTGGCACCCTGTCGCACTCACCTCAATAATAAGAGGCTGGTCAAGGACTACATCTGCAGCATGCTACCACCCACACCGAACCCCCTATAATTCGCCTACCGACACAACCGATCAACAGATGACACAATAGTCACAGCTCTACACACCATCCTTACACATCTGGAGAAGAAGGATGCTTATGTGAGACTGCTGTTCTTGGACTACAGTTCAGCATTCAATACCATATTGCCCTGCAGGCTTGAACAGAAGCTCAGAGACCTCAGCCTTCACCCTACCTTGTGCAGCTGGATCCTGGACTTCCTGTAAGATCACTGGCCGGTGGTAAGAGTGGGCTCCCTCACCTCTGACCCTCAACACAGGTGACCCTCAGGGCTGTGTACTAAGCCCCTTCCTTTACTCCCTGTATACTCATGACTGTGTCACCACCCACAGCTCCAATCTGCTAACTAAATTTGCTGAAGACACTACACTGATGATAGCCTACAGGGAAGAATTCATCTCTCTGACACAGCAGTGATGTCAAGAAAACAACCTCTCCCTCAATGTCACAAAAACAAGAGGAGCTGATTGTGGACTACAGGAGGAATGGAGACAGGCTAACCCCTATTGACATCAATGGATCTGGGGTTGAGAGGGTGAACAGCTGTAAGTTCCTCAGCATAAACATCACCCAGGATCGAGGTGGTCTGTACATACTGGTTGTGTGGTGAAAAAGCCTCTTTCACCTCAACGGTTGAAGAAATATGGGCCCCCAAATCCTAAGAGCTTTCTACAGGGGCACAACTGAGAGCATCCTGACTGGCTGCATCACTATAATACCCTCAATCTCAGGGCTCTGCAGAGAGTGTTGTGGACAGCCCAGTGCATCTGTAGATGTGAACTTCCCGCTATTCAGGACATTTACAAAGACAGGTATGTAAAAAGGACCCGAGTCACCCCAACCATAAACTGTTCCAGCTGCTACCATCTGAGAAACGGTACCGCAGCATAAAAGCCAGGACCAACAGGCTCCGGGACAGCTTCTTCCATCTGGCCATCAGACTGATTAATTCATGTTGACACAACTATGTTTCTATGTTATATTGACTCTCCTGTTGTACATACTATTATAAATTACTATATATTATACATTGCACATTTAGACAGACACGTAATGTAAAGATTTTCACTCCTCACGTATATGAAGGATGTAAGTAATAAAGTCAATTCCATTCAACTCAATTGTAATTAATGTTTTACCGTGTTGAAGACTCCTTGAACCAAAATATTCACTTTTGTACACCCCACTGATGAACTGCCAACAGCTTCCAACATTCTGCTTTTGTTTCAGATTTCCAGCATCTGTAGTTTGAGTTTTGATCTAACTTTCCTGCTGTATTATGTTTACAGGTTCAAGGGACATGTTCCATGGTACAAGATAAATCTTGATTCCACTCCACGTAAAAGATGGAACCAATTGATTAATGATAAAAAAGTGGAGGTATGTGACTATCATCTATTGTGGATACATATTTAAGTACATAATTTAAGTTTTGTTTTGTTAATACACTTCCGTTCATTCATTGCGAATCTCTGAATTCTGAATACTTACAATGTGAGCTCAACTGTGAATAATGTTTGCCAGCACGAGATACCCCAAAGCCTTCAGCACCAGCACCCAGAGGGGTATGGCAAGGAAAACATACTGAGAAGAAACACAGGGCACAACATAAGGAGTATTTTCCTAAAATATCTTCTAAAAGGGAAATAATTTGTTTACAAAGTACATCTGTTGAATTATAATAGTTTCCATGTCTTCATTTTTTAGGCATGAGTATGATGAAATCTTCTAGTTAACCACTGTAACTTCTGACAATAGTGTTCATTGTGCTTTTTTTAATATGAATTTGGTATAATCTACTTCACCTGTGCCAGATGAGCAAAAATATAAAACTGTTAGCGTGAATTTTCTTTGTATTAAGCTATAGTTGTTCATTTGTGTTGTATTGTAATGTTAGTAACAATCTCTATTGTGTCATTTTGAAGATAATCCATCCATTTGAAATCTTTCTCATCCGTCAGTTTTGCACAGACCATTCTTTGCCGCCACCCCCTCTCCCCGATCGATTCTGAATTCACGTTTAGTTCTGTTAATTTGTCAAAAAATAATGGGGAAATAAAGCTACCAGCATCTATGGCACTAACAGCTTTACAAAGTGATTAAATGGAATCCAAATTAATCTTATAAACATGTTATCTTATTCATTTCAGCTGACCAATTTAATCCAGGTAATCAAGGACATGGCAATTGATTTCTTTCCCAGTGGAAAATTAATTGAGCTTGTGGATAAAGGTTTGGTAAGGATATTTTTTGACTTTGATTCAATGTTTCAAAGTAATTGAGATTTCAATCAATCCACGTATATAACAAAACAATTACAGCACGGAAACAGGCCATCTCAGCCCTTCTGGTCATTGCGGAACGCTTACTCTCACCTGGTCCCACCTACCTGCACTCATCCCATAACCCTCCAATCCTTTCCTGTCCATATACCTATCCAATTTTACTTTAAATGACAGTATCAAACCTGCCTCTACCACTTCTACTGGAAGCTTGTTCCACACAGCTACCACTCTCTGAGTAAAGAAATTCCCCCTCGTGTTTCCCTTAAACTTTTTCCCCTTAACTCAATTCATGTCCTCTTGTTTGAATCTCCCCTACTCTCAATGAAAAAAGCCTGTCCATGTCAACTCTATCTATCCCCCTCATAATTTTAAATACCTCTATCAAGTCCCCCCTCAACCTTCTATGCTCCAAAGAATAAAGACCTAACTTGTTCAACCTTTCTCTGTAACTTAGGTGCTGAAACCCAGGTAACATTCTAGTAAATCTCCTCTGTACTCTATTTTGTTGACATCTTTCCAATAATTTGGTGGCCAGAACTGTACACAATATTCCAAATTTGGCCTCACCAGTGCCTTGTACAATTTTAACATTACATCCCAACTCCTCTTTTAAATCTTTTTATTAATTTTAAACAAACATAAATGAAACGTGAATACAAAAAGCTTGAGAGTACATAATTAACAGGTTAAGGTATAAATACAAATAGATGATAATCCATATATAATAACCTCCCAAACTCATAGTAGTTACACAAAATGGAGTAAATAAACCCCCCCCCCCAAAAAAGAAAAAAAAACCTAACCAACATGGGCCATTGCATTATATCAAATATACACAGTGGCACTGTAACTCCGCACCTCCATCCAAATAATTAAGGATAACAAAAGTAAGATTTAGGAAAAGTCAGTTTAGCTCATATGAAAATGTTGAATAAATGGACTCCAAGTTTCTTCAAATTTAACTGAAGGGTCAAAGACAACACTTCTAATTTTTTCTAAATTCGAACAAGAAATAGTTTAAGAAAACCACTGAAATATAGTTGGAGGATTAATTTCTTTCCAGTTCAGTGGGATAGATCTTCTAGCCATTAATGTAACAAATGAAATCATCCGCCGGGCTGAGGGGGATAAACAACAGTTATCCACCATTGGAAAGCTGAAAATTGCAGTAATAGGATGCGGTTGCAATTTGATATTCAGAACTGTTGAAATAATACCGAAAATATCTTTCCAATAATTTTGCAAAACAGGGGCAAGACCAAAACATGTGGGTCAATGAAGCAACTTCAGAATGACATCTGTCACAGGTTGGATTAACATAAGAATAAAATCGAGCAAGTTTATCCTTGGACATGTGAGCCCTATATATGACCTTAAATTGTATTAGGCATGTTTAGCACAAATAGAAGAAGAATTGACTAATTATAAAATTTTCTCCCACTGCTCAGTGGGTATAAGACAGTGAAGTTCTTTTTCCCATTCCTTCTTAATTTCTTCTGATACTCTGGCTGTATTTTCATGATCATATTATAAATGATGGCTACTAAACCCTTCTGGCAAGGATTCAGAGCTAAAAAATGTTTCCGTAATGTCCATTGGACATAATTTCGGAAAAAACTGTAACATATTATTCAAGAAATTTCTAACTTGCAAGTATCTGAAAAAATGAGTTTTAGGCAAATTATATTTATCGGATAGCTGTTCAAAGGACATAAAACTGTTATCTAAAAATAGATCACGAAAACATGTTATACCTTTTGTTTTCCATAATACAAAGGCTTGTCCATAAAAGAGGGCTGAAAAGAAACACGAGATATAATAGGGCTTGATAAGATAAACTTATTCAAGCCAAATAATTTACAAAATTGAAACCATATTCGTAATGTATGTTTAACTATAGGTTTAGTTATTTGTTTATTCAGTTTAGATAAAGCAAATGGAAGTGAAGATCCTAAAATAGAAAACAATGAGAAGTCTTGTACAGATTGACACTCCAAATTTACCCATTGTGGGCAAGGTGCTATAATCGATTCTTGTGTCCAAAATATTAAATATTGAATATTAACTGCCCAATAGTAAAATCTTAGGTTTGGCAAAGCCAAACCACCATCCTTCTTAGGCTTCTGTAAATATTTTTTACTTAGTCTAGGATATTTATTCTGCCGCACCTACGAGGATATTTTGGAGCCAATAATATCAAAAAAAGATTTAGGAATAAAAATTGGTAATGCTTGAAATAAATATAAAAATTTGGGTAATACTATCATCTTGATAGCATTAATTCGACCAACCAATGACAAAGATAATGGGGACCATCTGGTAACAAGTTGCCTGATTTGGTCAATTAAAGGTAAAAAATTAACTTTAAATAAATCCTTATGTTTCTTGGTAATTTTGATACCCAAGTAAGTAAAATGATCTGTGACAACTGTAAATGGTAAATGTTTATAGATTGAAACTTGCATATTTAATGGAAATAGTTCACTCTTATTAAAATTCATGTTGTAGCCAGAAAAGCTACTAAACTGAGCAAGCAAGGGTTAAATAGCAGGAATAGATCTCTCAGGGTCAGATATGTATAGTAACAAATCATCAGCATATAATGATAACTTATAAGTCCCTTCCCTACGGGTAATACCAAAAATATTAGATGTTTCACGAATGGCAATGGCTAAAGGTTCTTACATCCCAACTCCTGTACTCAATGCTTTGATTTATAAAGGCCAGCACACCAAAAGCTTTCTTCAGCACCCTATCCACATGAGATTCCACCTATGCACTATGCACCATTATTCCTAGATCACTCTGTTCTACTGCATTCCTCAATGCCCTACCATTTACCATGTATGTCCTATTTTGATTAGTCCTACCAAAATCTACTATCAGCATTAATTGGTTGATTACCTGATTATCTTGTCTGTAAAATCATTGTGATTCTGAGCCCCAGATACTTTATTCCTTGTTAGATTTTGTTAGAAACAAGGAAGTCTATGGAATAACATTACATCTGACCTGCATTAAAGCTGCATTAAAACTTTGCAAAGTGGTGCTCAGCTTGGAATCTCATGTGAATCCCGATATCGTAAATTCTCTCTCATCAAGTTAATGAATTTTAAGCTGCGTGAGTGCCAGTTAACTAATCCCTAGCTGTCCAGTTTAGGAGTTAAGTGCACAGAATAAGATGGCAGTTTGGACTTTTTTCAGATTTCAGTATCATCTTAATATCGTAAACATATCTTTACTTTCAGGCTCCTCTTGTAGATACACTTCCTTCTCCATTTGATGAAGAACTAAAGGGAATTGCTGATGTATCTGGTGTGCCTTTGGGTATGATACATATTGTATAATAAATGTTACCTGTCATAGAAATTCTGTTATTGTGTTAGATGTACTATAAGTATGGATACCGTTGCTCACGAATGTTGACTAAAATATATTACATCTATAGCACTCTTCCCAAAGAATATTCAGGTTTACTAAACAAAGTTCACTTCTGATATGATGTGGTGTTCCAGTTTTAGAACTATTTTTGTTGGTTTTTAAAAACGATCATTCATGATGTTCAGTCCTTACCTGACCTATTTTATTACTGAAGCAGATTGAACAAACCTACTGCCTTCATCACATTTGGGAAAGGAAGTTTATTGCTAATGTCACCCATTCCCTTTAATGTTTACCTGGTTTAAGGTACAATGGATTCCGGTTAATTGGTCCGTCGGTTAATTAGGGCAGCTGCTTATTTTGGGGCAACTCAAGAATAAGAACAAACAGTGAAAGTAGCCAGGACTCCATGTTTATTTGGGATGCTATGATTAATTGGTATGGGAGACTGCTACCAAACAGTTTCTGAATGGTGTCAGTCACGTGCACTTGTGTGGCTGTTAGTCACTACACCGTGCTTAGAACAATTTTTAAATCGTGTCACTTGTATATTTAGGTTCAAAGATTAGCAATTTTTGTCACTGATAGTTGATAAGAAATAAGCAGTAAGACCATTCAGAACTGTTTTCAAGCATTCAGAAATGGAGATTCCAGAAATAGCCAGGGGTGAAAATGAAATACTACTACTTCATTACTTCAACAAGTTATGAACCTCAAAGAATTTGAAGCTATCTTGAATGTTACAATGAAAATGAAGATTTGGAGGATGCAATCATTGAAGGCATTGCATGAAGGCAGTCCATTATCTACTCAAGGTGTCTGCATTGATTTTGCGCCTAATCTGCCATTCATCAATATTGTGACTGACCTTTATCTCAGTATTTCCTACCTGCCCCAAGCCCACATCTCTTTAATAGCCAGAAATCTATTAAGCTGTGATTTGGATGAACACAATGATTGAGCCTCCACAGGCCTTCAGAGTAGAGAACTACAAAGATACACCACACTTTGAGTGAAAAATATTCTCCCCAACTTAGCCCTAAAAGTCTTTCTCCTTGTTCTGAGACTCTGACCCTTGATTCTAGATTCTTCAACCAAGGGAAACCTGTCAACCCCAGTAAGGATTTTAAGGTTTATAGAAATCTCATTCAGTTAAAGTCCATAGAATACAGGGCAGTTCAATCAATGTTTCCTCAAATGGCAAATCTGTTATTCCAGGAACCAGTCTGATAAATCTCTATTCTCTCTATCCTCCAAGAGGACCACAACCTTATGGTAGGGTTTGGAGGTTTTCGTCCCTCAGTGATCTAGAGAGCAATGTTGGCTGGAGTCAGGTTTCTTGTAGGGTCACCCATACCAAACAGGTCAAAGGGTAGAGGCCAGAATAAGAGTGGCCCACCAGTCCTCCAGGTTTAGGGATTCAACTCAGAGCTAACAATCCTGACTGGTCAAAAAAAAGGTGGTTATGGAAAGAGCAGAGAAGAATCCTTCTGTAGCTATGTGTGACAGAGATGGAGGACCTCTATCACTGCCCTAAGCACCAATGGCATAATGGGCAGTAATTTTCTCTAAGGGTGTAGACTTTTTTTTAGGTAATATACATCTTTCAAAGCTAACTACAATGATTTGTTGTTGTAGTGTTATCAGTGTCCTCCTTAATTGCCATGTAGATAGAAATCTCACCATAAAATAATGTTCAGCTCCAAATCTGTTTTGCAGATGGTGCATTGTAATCCTTGCTCTTCCTTAAGTAAAATGGATTCCTCAACTTTTATCCCAGATTTTTCCTAATCATATATTCCCCCTTCAAACCCCATCTCTCTGTGTAACAGCCGCTTCATTTTGATTCCTCAGTCAGTTTACTGTGGCTTTAATGGACCTACAGGTATCATTCTCAACCATTTCTCTGCCTCCACCCCCCCCCCCCCCCCATTAACTAATTCTGAGTGTTTAAGATCTGAGATTAAATTTCACTCCAGTTTTTTTTTAAGCATTTGTTTGTTTCATTCTGCATATTCAGTGGCAACAACTCCATGGTTAGGTTCTTCGGGGGTAAAAATCCTTCAGATTAACTATAATACCAGATGTACTGGAAGCCTTGTTTTGTCTCCTGTTTTAAATTGTGCCTTATCACATCTAGTGTTGGAGAAATTATGTACTATTAAGTTTTGTAGACCTAGAAGAGAGGAATACAAACTAAATGCAGGCAGATAAGATTATTAGATTGCCTCCATAAGGGGTCATACATGAATGGCCACAACAACGACGGATCAAGATCGAAAAGGAAAGTCGACGAGTCAATAGCTGTTACTGTTCTCTCTCGTTCTCTCCCTCTCTCCCTCTCCACAGCGACCAACAACTACCGCAGGCTGCATGAACTGACCTGAACTTTATATTTCCATCTGACAATTCATTATCCCCTAGACAACGATAGGGTGGGCCAGGGTACCTGTTCTTGTGCTGTGCTAATTTCAGTCAAGAATGTTCTAAATTTGTTAACCAGTTTTCTGAAGTTAGTGTTTACTTTTATGATATGACCAAAGATATCTTTGCAGACTTCCATCATGTTTAAGCCCAGTTACAGGCATTATTAACATTTAGCTAATACCAAGAAATCACATATAGGAGCGAAGATTTGTATTTCACTTACAATGAGATTTCTCCTAATAGTTGCTGTGTTTAGTGCTTAAGGTCAAAGAAGAGTGATCATAATTCTACAGTCTTAGTGAATAGTTTATCTTGCCATATGGTGAATTACTACTACAAATCAAGCTTTAATCTGGTGGCTTTGTATCTATCTTAACTTCATTGAAGTTTAATTTGTGAGCACAATAAACTGGGGCAGTCTCCATCTAGTTTATATATGGTACTTAACTACTTTTGTGTCACTTTTGAACTATCACCTCATTCAGACTTCCTCTTGAAGAAGCTGTAGAGGTTGGGAGTATTCCAATTTTGGGGTACAGTAAGTGGAGTTTTGCATAATTTCTGTCCATGATGTGGGAGTGTGGTGCTATTAGGGCATTCCCAAAGCGGAAAACTGCTCTTTCCCAAGTAGGATTGCCCTGTCCTGTGAATATACAAGTCTCCAGAAAACTAAGGAGAAATTTAAGTGTAGTTTCAAATTGGAAAATGTGTAGATGTGATGTTTTCAGTTTGGGAAGAAATTCAAAACTGGCCACCTTTTAACCACATTTTTCTTCCATTATCAGGAGAAATTATGCTCTTTAATATCTTCTATGAAGTGTTTACGGTGTGCACGTCACTTGTAGCTGAAGACAAAGCAGGTATGTCAACATTAGGAATGATTTCTCAACCACAGTTCTGTTGGTCTGTTTTATTGGTGTGGGTAAAAAGAGTAAACTCATCAACAATTCTTGGATAAGAAGTATTCCTGAATGTTTTTAGAGCTAGATATGTATCAACTGCTTGAACTGCTTTTTCTTAAGAGAACCTTACTCACCTTTGTCAGAGCATGTGCAGAACCTAAAATGACAAAATCTTTGATTTGTGTTTTTATTTCAAGTTAACATTTTTCTACATAGTGTATTTTGTTTTCTTTTCCTGTGGGAGACAAGTTTGAAAGCATGAGATAGTGGACTGAATGGCATTGACGTTGGTGAGATCAATATAAAAGAAAAGCTGAACAAATGTTATCCTTTCTTTCAGGGAAATTGTATCATGCTAGAAATCTGGATTTTGGATTATTCCTTGGGTAAGAGTTTGATTTTGATTTTTTTAAAAGATGATGTTAATGATTTAGGTTTTAGAACTAATCAACTTATTTGAAGGATTGCTTCAAATTGCTAGATTTGATGGCTGTTTCGAATTGTATTTAAAATTCTAAGGAGAAACTTGATACCAGAAATGGTTTTCTGTAGCAACACAAGGAGAGGAGGTTCTGTGGTAAAATGGTGACCTTCGATTGAACGTGTATACTCTTAACACAGTGATCACTTTGGTGATGGCTTCTCCTTTAGATTATCATATTTTTGGCTTATTTTAATATTTTTGGAACTTGCTAACAGTTTAACCTAAATGATTATTGGTTCAACTTGAACCTGTTTCAAGTTACCAGCTCTTGTCTACATTGGAAGGTGGAGTACTAAAATTGATAACAGGTTCCTGATCAAGTGTGCCAGTTCATCGGTCTCACATAAACCTGGAAGTCCATGTGTGGAAGTGGGTACTTGGGGTCATTTCCCAGACGAAACATCTTCAGTTAGAAGAGATGAGAAAATAATCAGTTGGTTAATTTAATAATCTCCTCGATAGATCTGTTGAGCAGCCATTGGTGCACCTATCTGCAGTCAAGATGAACAGTCTTCCAACATCTTGAGGCTTTTTAACCTAGTCCTCCAATTATCATCCTAAATATTATTCTTGAACAAATTAGTTGTGTTTTGCTTGATCTTGCCACATTCAGAATCTTAATTGGCTAAATTGCTTGTATCTTGTGGAATGTCACCAATTTTTTTAATGTTGTACAGTTATTTATAACTGAGCATTTTATTGATATAAAAGTATGGCGGGAGAATGTTCTTTGATCGTAAGCAATGTTATGCTAGTTCCTGCCTTTGTCCATAAGAAGTTTGTACATTCTCCCCATGACTGCGCAGGTTTCCTCCCACAGCCCAAAGACGTACCAGTCGATAGGTTAACAGGTCATTATAAATTGTCTCCTGATTAGGCCAGGGTTAAATCAGGTGTTACTGGGCGGTGTGGCTCAAAGCGCCTAGTCTGCACTGTGTTTCAATAAAATAATCGTACAGGTCTTTCTGCTCAAACATCTTCATCATCATTACACAATCCACCTTTCATAGTTGTACTGTAACTCGGGGTTAATGGGCTGGGAAGGAAATGCAGTAATTCTAAGTATTGAGTATGTGTTTTCTTTCTTTTGCAGCTGGGATATAAAAAACAATAGCTGGATAATTCCAGAATATCTTAAACCGCTAACAGTTAACCTAGATTTCCAGAGGAACAATAGAACTGTTTTTAAGTCTACTAATTTTGTTGGATACGTAGGAATGTTGACTGGCATGAAACCGGTAAGCTCTTGCTGAACTGAAGCTCTCAGTATGTTCTCAGCTGTATTGATACAGCACCACCTACGGAATATTTTGTGGAATTACAATGTAATGCTTTATTTCTCAATAGTGTTCCAAATCATCCAAGGGTAAAGCATTCTATTTCAATGAGTGAGTTTCAGAAAATCACATTCTGGGTGGGGGCGGTGAGGTTTAGAGGGCCGTGACCTTAGTCTTGAATGTAAATCTGTTCCAACTATGATTCAGTTGAAAATATTCAGGCAGCTGACTTAGAAAGTTGTGGCTCCAAATCCCAACACAAGTCTATCAAAACCAATAATCCATTGCAGTACCGAAGGAGAAATTTTTTTGGCAAAAGTTGACTCTGATATCCTCTTTCCTTTGACAATGCACTGTGATAATTGGAGTCTTCTCTGCCCTGTGACTGACACTTGGAAAAGCACTGTTGATCAACAAATGAAGGGACTACATGCTGGTGGCTCACTCCTCTTCATGGTGTAACACTTACCACTGTTTCGCAGTCTCTATCACTACAGGAAAAATGATCAAAGAAAAATACTCACAGAAGGAGCTGATCTAGAAATATAAATCTCCAGCAAGCTTTCAATATAGTGAGCAGATGTATTCCTCTTCTCCCAGCCTGGAGTAATAGTTGAAAGTCCCCAAGTGTAAACTGTTCACTGCAGGCGATCAGCTAGTGTGGAACACAATGACTGATGATGTTGCTTTCCCCCATTGCTTCCTCCAAGGGCAGGGGGGAGCAGTGGTGCTGTAGGTCCATGATAGTGATATCCAAGACTACTGATGTTCATTTCTTCAGCATGTCAGCTGTTTTGGAATGAGCACTTTGTAGTGTCTCCCCATACAATGAGGCGTAGTAGTGTAAATGTTACAATCATGTTTAACTAAAATACCTTAATACCAACCAAAAGCCTACCGTACTTAGCTGGTCTGTACATTTGTACTTTTTACAAACCTTCCCCTTGGCCATCAACAGTACAGCCCAGTTACTGACGTCTTTTCCTGGATTTTGACTGGGTGCACTGGGATAAGCACCATTGCTGTCACCTGTCCCTGGGGATACTGCAGAGACCCAGCCTAGGCTGGGGAGGGGTGGAGCTTGCCAGCTCAGTTGTTTGAGTTATTTGGGATGTTGGTATATGCTCCTTGCACTGAACAAACCTGGCCTCCCACCGTGGTGAAGGACTAGAAAATTGTTGCAATGAGTAAAGATTGGATAAGCCAAGATTGTCTTCTATGGCAGAGTGAAGGCTGAGGGAAGAATTAACTGAGGGGTGTACATTTGAGAGGCCTACAGAGAATAAATGGGCAGAAACAGTTTCCTTTTGGTCAAAACCAAGTGGCATCTTCCTTGAGGACTCTGTGCCAAGGGGCATAGATTTAATGGAAATCATAGAAAGGTGAGATGGAAGATGAGAATTCTTTCACTTGGAGGACTCTAGTACTCTGGAGCTCGATGTCCAGGGAAGAAACTACAATTGATGGTGCCAGGAGAGAAAATACAATTGTATTTATTAAGTACTTGGATGTGTCCTTGGAAAGCTGAGACTTGCAGAGCTACGGACCTGGTGGTGAAAGGAGGAGAGTTCTCTCTGTTAGCCGGATGGCTTTCTCCTGTTTGGTAATTTGCCACAACTATACGTCTGCAACCAGGAGTTATCACGTTTCCCCCCCTTTCCCCCCCCCCCATTGCTAATGATTATTGGGCTGTTTCTCTTGAATATCCCAGCCCCTTGTTATGAGCCATATTGCAATGTTAAACATTTTGGCAATGTACAATGCAATTTAAGTACCTATGTAGCAGCTAACCCAGCTCTCTATCTTCACAGGGAACGTTTACACTTACAATGAATGAACGTTTTAGCATCGATGGGGGATATATTGGTAATTAATGTCCTCTGTAAAAATCAAACTCTTGAATTTAACCTTATTTATTTACTTTTTTCTTTATTGCACCAAAGCTGGTTAACATTAAACACAAACTAATACCATTGAGTGAAATGTTTAAAGAAACCTACAACATGTGATGTTTAAATCTCAAATTGTGCTGTCATTTGATTAGAAGCTTAACCAGCCAGATGCATACATACAGACAGGTGCAGAGGCACAGTTAGGGAGACATAGACACACAGGGAGACAGAGAGAGACAGACAAGAGAATTAAGTGAGCCATTTACAAGGCATAAATGAGAACTGTGGAAAACTCCATTGACTATCACCACACTCAATCACAGTAATGCTTACTATTTACAAGATGCAGTCCTGTTGCTAAGGTTTCTTTGACAGTCCCTCTCTCAGTATACCGTCACATAGTAGAACTTGGGTGGCAGTCATCTGGAGGCGCCACGACCACCAAGTACACGTTTGTGCATCGTTCTAATCGGGAATATAATGTTGCTACTTTAGTATGGCTGAGACAAAATTCTCAAAAGCCCTCTTAGCACTTTAGGATACCTTCACAAGATTCCAAGGTTCAGGATAACTACTCACCAATTTCAAATGTTGGTCTTTTCAGAAACATTAACAGACAAATAAGCATCAGCATTTTAAGTAGTTTTAGTATGACATCCTTTGTAGTCAGTAAGGAATGTGTCACATTTTACAAGAAGTATAAATGGAAATGATTTCTTTTTGGGAAAATCTAAAGGATTGATTGTATACACAGTAAAATTACAGCAGTTTTAGTCTTCCCTGACTTCTGTTACAGGCATCATTGAATGGATCCTGGGTAAGAGGAGTGGTGTATGGATGAGTTTCCTCACCCGATCAGTGCTGGAGAATGCCACCAGGTAGAGTGCTGGGTGAAATCGTATAAGTAGCAACTTCTCCTTCCAGATTTAGCTATTTATTAACTTTGTAAACTATAATTTCTAGATCATTTTGTTTGTAAACTTTCAAATAATCCATTCAAGTGCATTGTAAGCATTGGAAGAGTGATACGTATTAGTTGTTTGAAGTTTTGTTTTTCCACATTAAATCATCTTTATTTTAATGCTGAAATCTGTAAACTGGCTCATTTGAATTGAAGTTAAATCACCAAAAATAACAGCCTTTATCTTGCAGTTACACACAAGCCAAAGACCAGTTAGCTAATACGGAAATGTTAGCTCCTGCATATTTCATACTTGGTGGCAACCAGTCGGGTGAAGGTTGTGTAATCACGCGCTCGAGGAAGGCTAGTCTCGATATCTGGGAGTAAGTATATTACACAATCACAGAAAAGTTGCAACATACAAAGAGGGTATTTGTTCCTTTCAGTCTGTACAGCACTCTACTAAAGAGCATTCCTGTGAGTTCCAGTCACTCACCCTCCCCTCACCTTCAAAAGTCTTTTTTAGACAATTATCCATGTCTCTTTTGAACACCACAGTTGAATCTTGTTCCAGTACGCTTTGCCTTGCATTACAATCCAGACCTTAACTACTTGCTGCATAGAGGGGAAAAAAATTGCTAGCATGTAAATACTTTGCCAGTCCCTTTCCTTCTAGATGTAGTTGTTCTTGCCCCTTTCACCACTGGGACACTTCTGCTTTAAATGCAATCTGATCATGATTTTATATCCTTCTCTCAGATCCTTGCACAACTGCCTCTCTTCCAGAGAGAACATTCCAGCTTTTCTTATCTTTCAATATATGCAAACTCTCTCCTCCTGGGAGTCATTTCAGTGAATATCTTCTGCAACCCTAAAGCCTTCACATCTCCCCAAAGATGTGGTGACCCCCATCACCCAGGACATGCCCTCTTCTCATTGTTACTGTCAGGTGGGAGGTACAGAAGCCTGAAGGCACACTCGCGATTCAGGAACAGCTTCTTCCCCTCTGTCATCGATTTCTAAATGGACTTTGAACCCACTAGCTCACTGCTTTTTTTTTATTTTTTCTATTTTTGCTCTACTATTCTTATCAGTAATGTCTGTGTATACATTGTGTGTGTGTATATATATATACACACACACACACACAGACTAATTTATTTATTAAATACATAAAATTAATCATGTATTGAATTGTACTGCTGACAGTGATATTAAACCTGAATCTGATCATTAGTGATGATACACTGGAGATACCCATAAATGTCTCCGTTTATCAAGTTCAGCATCATGGAAACTTTTTCCAATCTATCTGGCCACTTTCAACAGATTATGCATCTGGACTGGCACACATATCTCACAGCTCTTGTACCCTTTTTGAATTGTGCCCTCTCTTTAAATCATCCTTTCTCTTACCAATGGATAGCATTTCATGCTCCTCAGGGTTACACTTCTTCTGTCACTTATCTGCTCAGTTCTTCAGATGGTCTGTGTCACCTTGAAGAACATTACTTCTCTCTTCACAGGTCACTACACCCCTAATGGTAGTGTCGTCTGTAAATTTGGAAATTTTGACCCATGTCCAGTCAATAATACTGTACATGATCCAAAACAGTGGTGCTAGATCTAGAATACCAGAGAAAGATTCAATGATATTGAATGGCACATGGATGATAGAAAATTGAAGAGCTCTGTAGGAGGAAGGGTTAGAATGACATTAGTGTAGGTTAAAAGGTCTGAACAATATCATGGGCTGAAGGCCCTATAATGTGCTATAATGGCCTATATTGTTCAAAGGGATGCTTGGTAATAACTCAAAGGGAAATGTATGGGGGAAAGTATCAAGTTCACTACCTAAAATCGCAGTGGACTTGAAGTTAATGTTGTCCGCTGGTCGTTTGAAAGGAGCAACTAATTGATTGAAAATGAGATTTTTTAGTGTTTAATATGTTTCTTGTATGAACTAGACTTGACCTTAAACGTGGCAGATGGTATGTGTTGGAGACAAATTATGACCACTGGAAGGAGCCATTGTTCCTGGACGATCGCAGAACTCCTGCAATGAAATGCATGAACCGAACAGCTCAGGCAGTAGGTCCTCTTTCTACCCAGATGTTTTTATTAGCAGTGTATTGTAATGTGGATGTAATCCTGTTTGGAAATTAGTATCTTTTGCATGTGAAAGCCACTCACGGACTGTAATTCACTGAATGAATCATGGGCGGGGAAGGGTTGATTCTAAGTTTTTTCTTAAAGGAAGTAATTTTGATGAAGATCTTTAGTTATTGGTGGATGCAATTCTTACTGTTTTGTTCTGTATGTTTCAGAAAATCTCTTTAGAAACTATTTATGACGTATTGTCAACCAAACCAGTTCTCAACAAGGTGAGTCTAACATGAAACTAGTCCTATCTTCCTTCCTTTCCCAACACTCCCAAACCAAGGTTAAATAGTACAATTATTTTCTGCCATAGGCTTTGCTTGTCCACTGTTTCAATTTAAATACAGTTTCCCTTCATCAAACCCTACTGGAAGAAAGCAGCTCTCACAAGCATCAAAGGTTCGACAATGACTACTGTCCTCCTTGAAGATAAAAGACCTCCTGGAGGCTTTTGGTAGTCTTGAACCAATTTATTGTATAACATTTGTGTTGAATGAAAATGCTGAGCTCAAAACCAACATTGAATTGGCTTATATATATATAAAAAAATGAGCTCCTGTCATAGCCGTGTGTCACCCCAGCACCATTTCTTTTCGAGGTCCAGGGAGCTCAGCCATTTGAAAATCCATAGTGCCATAACTAATCCATCACCAGTCATGAAAGTGGGGGGGAAACTGCCTTCACTATTAATCTGAAGTAAAAACAACTGCAAACATTCCGCAGCTCAGACAAGATCTGTGGAAGGAGAAGTTGTTATTGTTTCTGGTTGAAGTCCCTCATCAGAAGGTTCTGTGTCTCCAGTTACTTTGTTAATCACTTGGTGAAGGGAAGGTTATGCCTCAGGAGCCTGTTTGAATTCTTTGCGGAACGCACTACAGGGGTGGTGGTAGACGTGAGGCACATTTAAAAGACTCTTTGATAGGCACATGGATGAAAGAGAAATGGAGGGCTATGTCGGGGGGAGGGGGGGGCTAGACTGACCTTGGAGGAGGTTAAAAGGTCGGCACGGCATCATGGGCTGTCGGGCCTGTACTTTTGCTGTACTGTTCTATATCCTGTTACTATCCAGCAATGTTCAAGCATTTGTTCTCAGCTTGATTCCTGTTGCGAGTTCTTCTCTACATTTCTCAATCTGGGTTAGTAAGGTGTGTACATATCAGGAATAATTTAATTCCATTCTGCCAGCCAGAAATACCTAACCACAATACACAATCCTCCATTTGACCTGGGAGATTTTTAATCTTGTAAGACTACATGTAATTCAATAACTAAGACACTAAAAGGGAGGGTAGGAGAAATCAGTGTCAGCCCACACCTTGTGCAGTACTGATCACTGAAATATCATTCCTCAAACCGGTGTGAAAGAACTGAATAGTGAGGAAGAGAAAACACAGATTCAATTGTTCATAGGGAGACTAAACCACAGAATTGAGGACTGAGAAATGTTTTTATAAAGGGTTCTAATAGCTGCTTGTGGAAGAATCACAAGACAATGCTGGACATTCAGAACTTCTACCCCATCAGTGAGCTGCTCATTGGACTTGGTACAGACCACGTAACTGCTCGCTGCAGGAGATATTAGAGTTAATATGTGAAGACTGTGTGCAGTCTAACTGCCAGTAATAGTCTTGGATCTCAAGACCCTGTTGGACATTGATAATATAAAATACGGTTAATGAAGTTTCCCTGTCCATTGGCGAGATAAGACAATGGGGGAGCCTTGAGGTTTCAGTTGTAGTGAGATCTAGGCCTCAAGCCATGGTCTTGCCTGTTGCAGCAACCCAGGAAAGGAGACACCCGAGGCAGTGTAACTCAGAGTTCATGCTGGGTTAGGGGCTGGCCCCTTTTTGTCACTACTGCCGTTCGGTGTTTAGTTGGTGGAATAACAAGCTAGATTGCGTGCATATGTTCACCTACAGACTGCTGAGAACTGGTTGTTCTTGCCAATAACACCCATGAACCATTAGTTTTCACTCAGGGACTTGGGCTATATAAGTTTTTTGTCTGACTGTATCTTTCTGATATTCATTATCGTGCAGACATACTCAATAAGTCCAATAACCGTATTAGAAAGAATGAAAGACTGCACTAACAGGTCAATAACCAGTGTGCAAAGGACAACAAACTGTGCAAATACAAAAAGAAAGAAAATAAATAAATAAGCAATAAACATTGAGAACATGAGATGAAGAGTCCTTGAAAGTGAATCCATAGGTTGTGGGAACAGTTCAGAGATGGACAAGTGAAATTGACTGAAATTATCCCCTCGGGTTCAGGAGCACGATGGTTGAGGGGTAATAACTCTTCCTGAACCTGGTGGTATGAGTCCTGAGGCTCCTGTACCTTCTTCCTGATGGCAGCAGTGAGAGGAGAGCATGACCTGGATGCTGGGGTTCCCTGATGATAGATGCTGCTTTCCTGCAACAACACGCTGTGTAGATGAGCTATTTTATATGTGTCATATGTGCCTTGTACTATGTGTAACTGTTTTGCACCTGGGTCCCTGTGTTTTGTTTGGCTGTATTTATATATATTTGAATGACAAACTTGAAGTTGAATGGTACATTGAGAGTAGAGGAAGAGATAGTGAATTTCCCCTTAAATGTGGAATGCCACATGTTCGCAGTTGGAAATTTGAATTGTTAACTTGGCTTTGAGTTTTACTTCTGAAATTTATTTGTGCAAATTCTATAAATGCACCTATAAAAGGTACAAAAGATAATATATGTTTTGTATTTCACAGTTGACTACATACACCACTCTAATGGATGTGTCTGCAGGAACATTTGAATCATATCAACGTAACTGTCCAGACCCGTGTATGCCTTGGTAGAACACTCCACAAGATTGTAGAATAGTATTTCACTACTGTACCTGAATGTTTACAGGAAATTTGAACTGCGACAAAGATGTTTTAATTTAGTGTTAATTTGTTGTAGTTAAAGCTAATGAATTTAACTTTGTCTTCAGAGTTTGTTATAGAGAATTTTTGTGTTGTCAATTTGCCATGAAAAATGGCTTATTAATTCTTCTGTTTAAAGTAGCAAACTTGGTTATTTGTAAAATCACCACTTGCCTCTGTTTTAATAAAGATCTTTGTTAAAACTGAGTAAACCTTGCTTCACTTCTACTGTAACTCCTTTTCTAATGCTTCTTCTAGGTCAGTGATCCCCAAAGTAGGCAATAACATTCCCTGGTGGATAAAGATAAAGGGGGTGGTGGGGAGTGCTCACTAACAAGGGGGGGGTGCAGCTGAGTGATTACCGGCTTCAGTTAAGAAAATAATTTGACCCTCAGTGCCTCATAATTGATGACCGTGATCACATAATCACCTCATCGCTTGCTAACCCACTGTTCTCTTCGAATTTGCTCGAAGCACATAATAGCTGTTGAAAAGCAGTATGACACTTCTTTGTTTGGCATATCATGAGATATCTGGACTGAAGAGGTTGTGTTATTTCCAGGCCTGGCCTGTGTATGGTTGCCATTCACTGCTGTAGTGCAGTGTTAGCTAGTACAATTCGCATACTCTAAACACACAGTGACACAATCCCTATTAATTAGGGTATGGCGATCAATGGGGTAAAGTTCAGAATCTGCTCTTCCGAATGATTTTGACCACATTTGAAGGCTCTTTGAACATTTAAAGAGAATATATTCCAGTAAAACAAACAAGAACTTGGTGTATTTTCCAGTCGTTTTCATAACTTTCAGAAATGTAAAATACTTCAGAACATGCTTGCCAGCGATTCACAACAAAATAGTGATGGTTTGCATGCCTCACAACATTGCATTGTTCATTGCTAAATCTGAAAAGCCCCATACAAATGGTGAAGAACTCATTCTATCAGCAGTAAGGAAGACTGGGTACAGTTTTGCATAGGTCATCAGTCCATCAGTCCAAATTATTACAGTGATTCTGTTCAGTGGCAACTCTATTAAAAACTGAATAGATGAAATGTCTGAGAATATAGAGGACACATTGTGCAACATACTTAGGACAACAGAATTAGTCTGCAGTTCAGTGAGTCAACTTTGCAAAGTAACAAATCTTTGCTGCTTAGTTATGTTCACCATAAAAGATGAAAGCATGGTTAAAGAGTTGTTAGCTGCAATGGGACTAGAAACTGATACGAAGGAGGAGCCAATATTTTGGTTTCTTGAGCAATTTTTCAGAGAAGTATATACTGCTCACCAACATTCTAGCTTGTGCAATAGATGAGGCATCATCAAATGACAGGATACCACTTCGGGGTTATTACTTTCTTGAAAAAAACTGTACCTAATATTTATCTGTGTAATTCACAGACAATATTCTATCACTAAAAAACTAAGTGATTGGTTATACAAGTCATTAAATACTGTTATCATAGCAGTAAATAAAATCGGCCTGTTCTAATTCTCAGCTATTTCAAGAGGTTTGTGTTGAAAATAATGAAGAGTTTGTTACGCACTCAAGTCTGATGGTTCTCAAAAGGAAATTGTCTGAAACACTTCTATGCATGTTTTGAAACCATGAAAAAATTATTTGAAGACTTGAATGTTTTATTCAGTAATCAACTCAATATTCGGTTTGACATTGCTTATTTGTCATAAGTAATCAAATCTTCAGTTGCAAGGTAAATAAGGCAAATCTTGTCAAAGTAGTCCTCTCCACATTTCTAAGTTAGCCCTGTTTAAGAGCAACATAAGCAATTGGAACCTTTTCCAATACCCCAGCCTCTCTGAGTTGGAAGAGAAAGAATACAAGATGACAAACTTCAAGTGTACTGGGTGAGCTGTGTAAAGTCAGTCAAAAAGATTTCAGAATTGTCTCTCAATCCAAATTCCAGAGTGGGTAATGAATCCATTCCTGAACATTTGTAATGAGGATTTAACATGGAGGAAGAACTGATCTTTCTACAAAATGACTGAGCTGAAGCTAAGGTTCAAAAGAAGTATATCAAGACTTTCGATTGCAGAAAGAAATCTTTAAACACAATCCTGAACTGTGGAAAAAAGGTCAATATGTTTCTTAAATTGCCTTTCCAACATATTAAGTGGAGCAATGTTTCAGTGCAATTGCCCAATTTCTTTCAATGAAACAGACTGCAAATTACTGAATCTGGAGGTCTGAGACTCCTGAGTGACATTCAGCCTGATGTTGAGAAGCTGCTATCACCGCACCAAGCCCATCCATTGAAAGATGAAAAGTAGTGAACAGTTGAACTACTAATATACGCTTTAAAATTGTAGATGAAAATAATTTTTATAGTAATTAATCATTTTATTTGTTGCTTTAAATACAAACCCCATTTCCAGAAAAGTTGGGATATTTTCCAAAATGCAATAAAAACAAAAATCTGTGATGTTAATTCACATGAACCTTTATTTAACTGACAAAAGAACAAAGAAAAGATTTTCAATAGTTTTACTGACCAACTTAACTGTATTTTGTAAATATACACAAATTTAGAATTTGATGGCTGCAATACACTCAACAGAAGTTGGGACAGAGGCATGTTTACCATTGTGTTACATCACCTTTCCTTTTAATAACACTTTTTAATCATTTTGGAACTGAGGATACTAATTGTAGTAGATTTGCAATTGGAGATTTTGTCCATTCTTGCTGGATATAAGACTTCAGCTGCTCAACAGTCCGTGGTCTCCGTTGTCTGTTTCTCCTCTTGATGATGCGCCATACATTTTCAATAGGAGATAGATCTGGACTGGCAGCAGGACAGTCAAGCACACACACTCTGTGTCTACAAAGCCACGCTGTTGTAGCCTGTGCAGAATGTGGTCTGGCATTGTCCTGCTGAAATAAGCATGGACGTCCCGGGAAGAGACGTCGCCTTGATGGCAACATACGTCTCTCTAAGATCCTAATATACGCCTCAGAGTCAATGGTACCTTCACATACATGCAACTCACCCATGCTGTGGGCACTGATGCACCCCCATGCCATCACAGCTGCTGGCTTTTGCACCTTTCGCTGATAACAATCAGGATGGTCATTTTCATCTTTGGCACGGAGAACTCGACACCCGTTTTTTTTCCGAAAACTAGCTGAAATGTGGACTCATCTGACCACAGCACACAGTTCCACAGTCTTTTGGTCTATCTGAGATGAGCTCGGGGCCCAGAGAACTCACCGGCGTTTCTGCATAGAGTTGATGTATGGCTTCCTCCTTGTGTAATACAGTTTCAAGTTGCATTTCTGGATGCAGCGACGGACTGTGTTAAGTGACAATGGTTTTCCGAAGTACTCCCGAGCCCAGGTGGCTATAATTGTCACAGTAGCATGACGGTTTCTTAGGCAGTGCCGCCTGAGGGCTCGAAGATCATGTGCATTCAACAGTGGTTTCCGACCTTGCCCTTTACGCACTGAGATGTCTCTGAATTCTCTGAATCTTTTCACAATATTATGTACTGTAGATGTTGAAAGACCTAAGTTCTCTGTAATCTTGCATTGGGAAATGTTCCTTTTGAGCTGACAAACAATTCTCCGACGAATTTTGGCACAAAGGGATGAGCCACGACCCATCTTTGCTTGCAAAGACTGAGCCTTTGATGGACGCTACTTTTATACCCAGTCATGATACCTCACCTGCTACCAATTAACCTGCTTAATTTGGAGTCTTCCAAACTGGTGTTACTTGAATATTCTGTGCACTTTTCAATCTTATTTTAACTGTCCCAACTTTTGTTGAGTGTGTTGCATCCATCAAATTCTAAACTTGTGTATATTTACAAAATACAGTTAAGTTGGTCAGTAAATCTATTGAAAATCTTTTCTTTGTACTTTTGTCAGTTAAATAAAGGTTCACGTGAATTAACATATCACAGGTTTTTGTTTTTATTGCATTTTGGAAAATATCCCAACTTTTCTGGAAATGGGGTTTGTAGATCTGAATAACTTTTGAAATTACGCTTTGAATTTGCACTTCTTGTTTTCTTTCCCTGTGCAACATTGTTCAAAATTCTTTGTAGTTTTTACGTGATGGCCAGAAAGGGATAGGGGCACTGGGGATGTGGTCTGGGAGCCAAGAATTAACCCAAAAATGTCTGGGAACCACAGCTCTAGATTACTGGTGCTGTCAGTTTTACTTGTGATTTCTAAGTTAGTATCATGCTCTAAATTTCCAGCTAGGATTTCATGGATTAATTGGACTTTCAATCCCAGACACAAGAGAAAGCAGCGAACACCAGCTCACTTGAATAAGGAGTATACTGAGTGAGGGTGGTTTGGATTCAAATCTGATTTGGTTCTAGAACACAAATTTGCAAATAAATGGGCTTCGTAAATCAATTAAAACTTAAACTTAAGAGGGTGGATGGAAATTCAAAAGGACAAAGAATTGTGAGTTCCTGATTGGAAGGTCTTTCAGCCCATTGAATCTATTCCAGATTGTAGGAGCCAATTATCTGCATTGTATTCTGTGTTGTGTGTTTATTATGGTAGTTGGTCACGTGTTGGTCACGTGGTCACGTGTTAAAAGCAAAGGGAATAAGTTACGTCTTCATGCTTTGCTTGTGGCAGTGGGGGGACGACGGAAGTCATATCTTTTGTTGACCACTCAATTATGCTTAATTTTGCTTAAGTTTCATTGCTTCAAGATCGCATGTTTGCTAATAAAAGAGCAAATACATACCTTTAACTTTGGAACAATCATTATTGGAGCTGAGGGTGCATCAAACAATTATAACAAATCCACGAGGGTTGCCAGCAGTGGCAATTTGGTTTGATTAGAATTGGCCACTACATTCTGTCAACAAAAGTTCCTGGTGGTCATACCAAATGAGCATTCCAAAGTGACTGCAAAATTGCTAGCACCAGAGCCTGGAGCAGCTTGTGGCATGTAATGACCTTTTATTGTGTGTTTGGGTCTGGAGCACGGTTTTGAATGGTCAGCATTGCCTATCAGTTGGGAACCATAAGCTGTATTGTGTTTGCCTGAGAATTCGACACTTGGTTCTGTTAAAGTGCTGAATTGAATTGCCGTTATTTTGTCTGGTTTGTGAACTTGGAAAACAACATGAGTCAAGCCAGAAGCAGTGACCTCAAGTCCAGAAATTAAGCTTACTGGAAAGCTCTGATGATTAGAATTGACAACATTTGAAAGGTCTACAATAAAACTGTTAAGAAGATTAAAGATTTAATATTGTTAATTAGAAGCTTTTGACAAGAAAAGTAATAAGATGTTTCACAAGATGATTTAAAAATTCTTCATGAAGACATTGCTAAGCAACGTAACTTGCTGTCATTTTTAATGCCTATCTCCAAGATAAACTAACTTAAAGCTATGTAAACATTCATATGCTTATTAATACAGTCACAACAGAAGCTGAACAATGGTTGAAACAAAATGGGAAGTTGCTGGAGAAAATGTAAATATTTATAAAGCCACAGAACATGCTGTGACTATGTCCAACGCTGAAGGCACTCCATCTAAAGTACACGCAGCAGGTTCTATTGCTAGCAGAGTGTCCTGTGCATCTGATACCTCCTCAACACGCATTAGAACAGAGGCATCTTTAGCTGAGTTATGCAGAAGACAAGTATTGAGGGATAAATACACATTGGAAGAACAGGTGAACAGCTTTGGAGAAAGATGGAGCAGCCTATGTTGCAGGCAGAAATTATAGCCCAGATGGCCAGAATTCAAGTGCTAAGAGCTTCAAGTGCTCTGGGTGCTAAACATACTCCAGCAGGACAGTTCTATGGTGAGAGTTTGAGAAAGTCCAATATGCTTAGTGTCATTTGTTCCTCAAATGTCTATGAACCACGCGTTTGAACCAAAAGGGGTTTTTCATGATGTTCACTCTCCGTCTGCACCAAGAAGGCACTCTGAACCTATGCCATATCAAATAGCACAAGGTGCATCTGAGGACATTAACTTACGGTATGGAGACATTCGTGTTCAAATGATAGAGGTCTAAATGATGCACTGGAGGCCATAAGGACATGAAAGGAAATAACAGTTTTAGTGATGCAACAACAATGCATTGCATCTCTGCCTAAAAAAGGAGATTCAGATCTTTGATGGCAGGACATTGCAGTATCATTCACTTATGAGAACCTTCAAGATTAGCATCGAAAGCGAGACCAGTGTCTCTATTTTTTCGAACAGTGCACTGGAGGTTAGCCAAGAGAGCTTGTCAAAAGTTGCCAATGAGCCAGCCCGGAGCACGGATATCTACAGGCCCAAGCTTTATTGCAGGAACGTTTTGATTATGAACAGAAAAATGCTGCGGCCCACATGGCTAAAGGGTCTTTCTTGGCCGCATATCAAATCAGAAGGTGTGAAAGTTCTTCTTGTTGAAAGCTGATGGCCAGACTTCGTCAGCTTGGCATCAGCTCATCCCTCTGCAATTGGGCCTTGGACTTTCTTACTAGCAGAACCTAATCTGTTAAGTTAGACAACCACTCCTCCTCCACTCTCACCCTGAGCACTGGTGTGCCTCAAGGCTGTGTTCTGAGCCTTCTTCTCTTTTCACCTATGACTGTGTTCCTGTACACAGTTCTAACTCCATAATCAATTTTGCAGATGACACCGCGGTGGTTGGCCTGATCAGAGGGGATGACAAGACGGCCTACAGGTTCAAGGTCCAGCACCTAGCTGCATGGTGTGCTGACAACAACCTGGCCCTTAACACCCAGAAGACTAAGGAGATCACTGTGGACTTCAGGCATGCTAGGAGCCACACACACATCCCCATCTACATCAACAGAGCTGTAGTGGAGCATGTATGAAGCTTCAAATTCCTTGGTGTCCACACTTCCAAGGATCTCACCTGGTCCCTCAACTCCTCCATCCTGATCAAAAAGGCACAACAGCGCCTTTATTTCCTGTGGAGCATCAAGAAGGCTCGCTTCTGTCCCAGGGTACTGACGGACTTTTACCGTTGTACCATTGAGAGCATACTCACCAACTACATCTCTGTGGTATGGCAATTGTCGCGTATTGGACCGCAAAGGACTCCAATGGGTGGTGAAAACTACCCAACGGATTATCGGCACCCAATTGCCCACCACTGAGAACATCTACTATAAACACTGCATTATCAAGGATGCATCTCACTCTAACCATGGATTTTTTACTCTCCTCCCATCCGGTAGGCGCTACAGGAGCCTCCGCTCCCACACCAGCAGGCACAGGAAGAGCTTCTTCCCTGAAGCTGTGACCCTGCTGAACCTCACATCACAGCACTAAACAGTACTGCACCCATATTGTACTGTCTCAGTACTTTTATACTTGTGCGCTGTAACACTTAGTTTTTATTGACAGTTATTTTGTAAATAATACTATCCTTTTGCACTTCTGGTTAGATGCTAATTACATTTCATTGGCTTTGTATCTGTACTAGGCACAATGACAATAAAGTTGAGTCTAATCTAAAATGCCATGGAAGACATGCAGGACATGCGTGAGTTGGACATGCCTGCTAATATGGGGATTGTCTTAAGTAAGTTGTTCAATTAGCTTTGGGGAAAATGGAGATCCACGGTCTGTAAGCTGCAGGGAAGACACAACTATAAGGTTTCTTTCACTGACGTTGCTGATTTAATTAAACGGCGAGTAAAGATTGCTACATGCCCAATGTTTGGGTAAGTACACCATGGAACGTTGTTGGCAGTAAGCAAAGGTGTGAATAAAACTGGATCACAGATTCCTGTTTAAGCTAACGGAAGCAGCTTTGCCACTATTGTGGTTACTATGAAAAGTGCAGCTACAAATGAGCCTAGAACTGATGAACAGGGTGCAGATTTGAAACAAGCCATAAATGAATCAAATGCAACTGCAAGTAACACCTTGGTACCTAATGGTGTTATGGGGGCTGGTGATCATGATTGTAAACATCCTATAATTAAAACTCAGGTGGTCTAGTAAGAGTAACAAGACAATGGATACTTATGACAAACACAAGAAGGTCTGCAGATGCTGGAAGTCCAAAGCAACACACACAAAATGCCAGAGGAACTCCGCAGGCCAGCCAGCACCTATGGCAAAGGATAAACAGTTGATATTTCAGGCCGAGACCCTTCATTAGAACTGGAAAGAAAGAGAAGCCAGTGTAAGAAGGTGGGGGAATGGAGGAAGAAGTACAAGGTGGTAGGTGATAGGTGAAACTGGGATAGGGGGAGGGGTGAAGTAAAGAGCTGAGAAGTTGATTGCTGAAAGAGTTAAAGGGCAGGTGAAGGGAGAATCTGATAGGAGAGGATAGAAGGCCATGGAAGAAAGGGAAAGAGGAGAAGAAGCAGAGGGAGGTGATGAGCAGGTACAGAGATAAGGTGAGAGAGGGAAACAGGAACGGGGAATGCTGAAGAAAGGGGGGGGGTAATTATCGGAAGTTAGAGAAATCGACAGTCATGCCATCAGGTTGGAGCCTACCCAGATGGAATATAAGGTGCTGGGTGTGGCCTCATTACGGCAGTAGGGGAGGCCATGGACTGACTTGTCAAAATTGGAATGGGAAATAGAATTGAAATGGGTGGCTGCCGGGTGGTCCCAGTTTGTCTGGCGGATGGAGCGTAGGTGTTCAGCAAAGCGGTCTCCCAATCTACTGGATACAGTCGATGACCCCAGGTAAAGTATCACCTCACCGTAGAAGGACTGTTTGGGGCCCTGAGTGGTTGTGGGGGAGGGAGTGTAGGGGCAGATGTGGCACTTGTTCAGCTTTCAAGGATAAGTAGCACGAGTGAGATCAGTGGGGAGGGGCGAATGGACAAGCAAGTTGCATAGGAAGCAATCCCTGCAGAAGGCGGTAAGTGAGGAGGGAGGGAAAGATGCACTTGGTGGTTACCTATGCTTTTCTAGATGGAAGAAGTACAGCAGTGATGTGTACAGTGAGGCTCAGGAACAAGCTCAGCCTGACAGGAAAAGGAACACACAGTCTCTTACGCACCATGGGTCAAGAGAAGGTTGTGAGTAGCTACATCATTTCTGGATTGGAAGTGGCTGATTAGATAGTGAAAACTGTTGTGAAGAGCCTAATATCTATACGCAGGAAAGTATGGATGTCCACAAGGGGAACATTCCTCATCAGAGAGACCTTGAGGAATGGTCACACCTGAAGCTAGAAATAGAGCTGAGATAGGAGTGAATGTTCCCAAGGCATTCGAGCCATTGCAAGTGATTCGCAGTGTTAACGATGGGCCCTATGCAATCAGAACAATCCGGGTTGGACTATTAGTGAACCAATTGAAAGGAGATGGTGGTGGTGGAGGGACTACACTCGGACCTAGCTAACCGCTGACTGGATTTCAGTTTCGCAATGGAATGAGCTGTGGCAGCAGCCAATCAGGACAGATTTTCTTGAATGCAGACCAGAGGAACAAGCAACGTATACACAATGCTGGAGGAACTCAGCAGGCCAGGCAGCATCAATGGAAAAGAGTAAACAGTCGACGTTTCGGGCGGAGACCCTCCGTCGGGACTGGAGAAAAAGATGAGAAGTCAGAGTAGGGGGGGAAGGGAGGACAAAGTACAAGGTAGTAGGTGAAATAAAGAGCTGGGAAGCTAATTGGTGGAAGAGATAAAGGGCTGGAGAAGGGGGGAATCTGGTAGGAGAGGGTGAAGGCCATGGAAGAAAGAGAGAGTGGAAGAGTACCAGAGGGAGGTAATGGACTGGTATGGAGATAAGGGGAAAGAGGGAAAAGGGAATGGTGAAGTGGGGGGGGGGGGCAATTACTGGAAGTTGGAGAAGTCAATGTTCATGCTGTCAGATTAGAGGCTACCCGGATGGAATATAGGGTGTTGTTCCTCCAATCTGAGTGTGGCCTCATTGCAGCAGTAGAGGAGGCCGTGGACTGACGTGTCGGAATGGGAATGGGAAGTGGAATTAAAATGGGTGGGCACCAGGAGAGCCCACTTTCTCTGGCGGACAGAGTGTTCTCCCAATCTACATCGGGTCTCACCGATATACAGGAGGCCACACCAGGAGCACCGAGTACAGTAGACGACACCAACAAACTCACAGACTTGCCTCACCTGGAAGGATTGTTTGGAGAATGAGGGAGGAGGTATAGGGGCAGGTATGGTATTCTGCTTGCAAGGATAAGTACCAGGAGGGAGATCTTTGGGGAGGAACGAATGGACAAGGGAGTTGCATAGGGAGCGATCTCTGCAGAAAGTAGAAAATGGAGGTGGGTGGGGGAAAGATGTGCTTGGTGGTGGGATCCAGTTGGACATTCAGGAAGTTACTGAGAAGTATGGGCTGGATGCAGAGCTGGTGGGATGGTGGGTGGTAGAGGAGCAAGCTGCTTTGTCAAGAGAATATCACAGTCCAGGATAGTCTGCTTACCAGAAAGAGGGCAGATTGCACGAACGCTGAGGTTTCATGTTTCCTGTTTCTTGGTGGCATGTGGTTTGTAATTCTTATAGTATAATAACTAGGAGGCTGGAATGTAGGAGCAATGCATTTGTTCTCTATGTGCACTGTATTCTGTGTTGTACATTCGTTATGTTTATTATGGTAACTGGTCATATGTGGAGGCACGGTAAATGTAAAGAAAAAATGTTACATCTTCCTGCTGTTTGCAGCTGGCAGCCAAAGGATGTCATATCTTTTGTTTACTGCTCAATTACATTTAATTTCATTTAAGTTTCATTGCTTCAAGATTGTATGTTTGCTAATTGCTAATTGAATACAGAATAAAGAACTCAACTTTGGAACAATCATTATTGGAACTGAGGGCGTGTCAAACAAGTATAACGAAACTGTGGGGGGGTCGCCAGCAGCACCATTTGGTTTGGTTAGAATTGGCCGCTACACCAGATCTACTGTATGTAAAAATAATCCAGCTCATCACTCTAAATAAATATCTATGAGTGAAAGCCAGCACCCCAAGAATATCCCTCAAATTTGCACAAAACACATGGCAAAAGCAGTTGATTTGTACTTGAACCTAGGCTAAAATAGCAAGGCATAGGTAGCAATAGGGAGTGTCATTGTCTCCTTTTTCTAGTTACTGTGTTTGGTGTCCCTTTTTTCAAGCCATTATGTGCTGTAGTATAACTCCAACATGCTATTATTCATCATCCAGGCTTGTGCTGAGAAATCATTTAGAAATCTAAAAGCCATTTCTGGCCACGTCATCAAACATTTCCAGACCTTGCAGTGGTTAATGCTTCTACAATGTCAGTAACGAGGAGAAAATGGTAAATCAGTCAATGAGATGTGTTTGAACTATCAGACGATATTCAAAATGGTGCTACACAGATTCTTAGCTTAAATTGGAATGCATTCTATAAGGGTTAATGTGGTGCTAGAGGTTGAGATTTGTGAATTGACAGGAGGAGTTGATCTAGATCAGAGAATCGTATGATCTAGCCAAGCTTGCAGATGGTTCAAAGTTAGGTAACAATGTATGCTGTGAGGAGAATACAGTGGTAATTAGGGGGAGATGGATAGGTTAAGTGAATGAGTAAGGATATACCAGTTGGAATATAATGTGGAAAATATGTGAAATTAGCAACTTTTGATAGAAAAAGTAGAAGTAATGCTTTTCTAAATGTTAAAGAAATGAAAGAAGTTGATACTCATCAAGATCTAGGTTTCCTTGTACACAGATTACTCAGAGTTAAGTTCAAGTACAGCAAACATTTAGAAAGGTGAGCATTTATTAAGTAAGGATTTAAGTACCAGAGTAGAGATAACTTGTTCAAATTTTATATGGCTCTGGATAGGCTGCATAAGAAATACTTTTTACAGGCCTAAAATTTTGACCTAAGGAAGGACACTATTTATATAAAGAGGTTGTTCCAGAGATTCGCCAGATTGGAACAACAGATTTGTATTATGGGGAGAGATTAGGTACCCTGGGTCTATACTGTCAAAGGTTTAGAAAAATCAGATGCTATACTATGATGAATGAATTTCTTTCTGAGCTTAATAGGGGGTGCAGGAATTACCCTAGACTGGGATATATGGAGCCAGAGCCACAGGAGGAAACCTGTTAGGATAAAGTCTATGATGCTCTATTAATGACAGTTATTACGGCAGGTTCACTCGCTTGGCCAAATTAGAAATACTGTAAAACAATAATAAATGTGCTGGGAGCACTTAGTTATGTCAGGTAGCATCCATGGGGAGGGAAACCGAACCAACAGTGGTGGTAAAGAAACTTTCATCAGGACTACAAAACTGATCAAGTTTTAATTTGCTGAGAGCAGAAAGTAGAGGGAACAGAGGAAATGTCTATGGTAGGGTACAGACCAAAATTAACAACGTAACTATTACTCTAAGAACTGGAAGGTACAGGCAGAAGAGAAAAAGAAAGCAGATTTAAGCAGAATCCCTTATTATTGTTCATAACCATTAAAATCACTTGAGGTCTAATTGATTCTAAAGAAAGATCATCAAACTGTAATGTTAATTTGTTTTTCTTCATGCAAACACTGTCTGATCGCCCGACTGTTTCTAGCATTTAGTTCGTAATGCACAATAATAATGATTCCCAAACTGAGGAACTGACCTGCCCCTCATCTCCACAGGTGAATGGTATTCTGAAGTGAATAGCTGTGATAAAAGTTAATTAACTGAAGATGTTAAATGTAAATAACATAGGTTTAGTATGTTTCTCTCTTGTCAATACTACCAGGTTTGCATATCAGTCCTCCTCACTTCCATTATTACTAATAAGGAAGACTATGCACATACAAGGAAATCTGGTCTTGCACGTAGATCAGAGCTGTGTACATGCCATTCAGGACTCTGTCTGTGGTATTAATTTCTTCAGAGACATAAAGTGTAAAAGAGAGGTGAGAGTGGATGTCAGACCACTGGAAAACGATGCTGGAGAGGTAGTAATGGGGGACAACAAACTAGCAGACGAACTGAATAAGTATCTTGTAACAGTGTTCACAATGGAAGACACTAGCAGTATTGTGGAAGCTCCAGGTGTCAGGGGTCATGAAGTGTTTGAAGTTATGGTAACCAGAGAGAAGATTCTCAGGAAACCGAGAGGTCTGAAGGTAGATAAGTCACCCGGACTGGATGATGTACACCCCAGGGTTCTGAAAGAGGTGCCTGAAGAAACTGTGGAGGCATCAGTAATGATCTTTCAAGAATCACAAGATTCTGGAATGGTTCCGGAAGACTGGAAAATTGCGAATATCACTTCACTCTTCAGGAAGGGAGAGAGGCAGAAGAAAGAAAATTATAGGCCAGTTAGTCTGACCCCAGTTTTTGGGAAGATGTTGGACTGGATTATTAAGGATGAGGTTTCAGGGTACTTGGAGGCACATGATAAAATAGGCCATGGTCAGCATGGTTTCCTCAAGGGAAAATATTGCCTGACAAATCTGTTGGAATTCTTTGAAGAAGTAACAAGCAGAATCAACAAAGGAAAACCAGATGATGTGTGCACTTAGATTTTCTAAAGGCTTTTGACAAGGTGCCACACATGAGGCTGCTTAACAAGCCATGAGCCTGTGGTATTACAGGAAAAATACTAGCATGGATAAAGCAACGGCTGATTGACAGGGGGCAAAGAGTGAGAATAAAGGAAGCATTTTCTAGTGAAGCATTTGCTGGTGACTACTGGTGTTCCACTGACTCTTTGTATATTATATGTCAATGATTTAGATGATGGAATTGATGGCTTTGTTGCAAATTTTGCAGACGATATGAAGATATACGGAATGAATGGAGTACAACACAGGCACAACAGGAGCATTCCCAGGGAGGTCTGACAAAAATTTTCGATGGGAGACCCAGTCTCTATAAAAGAGAGGTACCGGCTAGCAGAGCGGTCATGGTGGGAGTGGTCCCCATTGGACTAGTCTGAGTCAGAGTAGGAAAGGTTTGGCTCAAACAGAGCTTCAGCAATAACAGGCAGAGCTTAGGTAAGTTCATTCCTTATTTCTTACTCAACTCTGGAGAGAAGAGGGAGTAAGTCTATAGAGCCAGTCCTTGTCCTTGTTGTCACATATGAGGTTTCCAGCAGCCTCCCAGCCTCCCCAGTGGCCATACCTGCACTAGGTGCATCAAGATGCAGCTCCTTAGAGACCATGTTAGGGAACTGGAGCTGCAGCTCAATGACTTTTAGCTTGTTAGGGAAAGTGTGGCACTGATAGACAGGAGCTACAGGGTGGTAGTCACCCCAAGGTACAGGAGACAGATAAATGGGTGACTGTCAGGAGAGGGAAGGGGGGGGATGCCAGATAGTGGAGAGCACCTCTGTAGCCATCCCCCTCAACAATAAGTACTCCACTTTGAGTACTGTTGGGAGGGACAGCCTACCTGGGGGAAGTAACAGCGGCCGTGCCTCTGGCACTGAATCTGGCCCTATGGCTCAAAAAGGTAGAAACTGAAGAGGATGGCAGCAATAATAGGGGACTCTATAGTCAGAGTGACAGACAGACGGTTCTACGGATGCAAAACGGAAACAGGGATGGTAGTTTGGGCTCCAGGTGCCAAGGCCTGAGGTGTTTCTGAATGTGTCCACAATATCCTGAACAGGGAAGGTGAGCAGCCAGAAGTCATAGTACATATTGGTACCAAGGACATAGGAAGAAAAAGGAAGGAGATCCTGAAAAAAGAATATAGGGAATCAGGAAGGAAGCTGGGAAACGGGACCTGCCACACGACAGTGGGGATAGGAATAGAATGAGACAGCAGATAAATGTGTGGCCGAAGAATTGGAGCAGGGGGCAGGGATTCATATTTCTGTATAATTGAGACCTCTTCTGGGGCAGGTGTGACCTCTACAAAAGGGATGGGTTGCACTTGAATCCAAGGGGGAACAATATTCTTGAAGGGCAGATTTACTAGAGCTGTTGGGAGTGGTTTGAACTAATATGGCAGGGCAGGGCAATGGGAACCAGTATGATAGAGCTGAGGATGAGCCAGCAGGTTTACGAGTAGCTGATGGGTGTAACGTGAATGTAAGGAAGGACAAACCAATGACTGTGTGCAAATGCAGACAGAACAAATAATTAAATTGGCAATTCAAAAGGGCAAAGAATGCAAAACTGAAGGTGAGGTATTTAAATGCAAGTAGCATTCGGAATAAGGTGGGCGAACTTGCAGCTGGAAGAAGATCATAGATGGGAGCTTAATAATTATAGGATCTTCTGGTATATTTCCTCCTATCTTATCCAATTCTATTTTAATCCATGCCGATTTTTCTTCATCAAAAAAAGACACAATAAATCTAAGTTGATTTGCTTTATAATAATTCTTAAAATTTGGAAGTTGTAACCCTCCTAAATCAAACTTACATGTCAATTTTTCCAATGATATTCTTGACATCTTACCCTTCCAAAGAAATTTCCTTACATATTTATTCAGTTCTTGAAAAAACTTCTGAGGTAATTGTATTGGTAAATTTTGAAATAAATATTGCAATCTAGGAAATATATTCATTTTTACAGCGTTAACTCTACCTATGAATGTTATTGGTAACATCATCCATTTATCAAGATCCTCTTTTATTTTTTTTAATAATGGCAAATAATTTTGTTTATATAAATTTTTTACATCATTATCAACTCTAATACCTAAATATTTTATCCCATTCATTGACCATCTAAATTGAGTTGCTAATCGACATTGATTGTAATTTCCTTTGGTGAGGGGTAAAATTTCACTTTTATCCCAATTTACTTTATAGCCTGATACTTTCCCATATTCTTCCAATCTAAAAGATAATCTTTGCAACGATTGTAATGGGTTTGTTAAATAAATCAAAACATCATCAACCAGAAGATTTTATATATAAATGGGAATCCAAATGGATACGGGAAAAAAAAGAATCTCCTGTATTTAGACACTTGATTGATTTATGGAATAAGGTAAATATAGATGATGAGATAAAGAAATCTTTATTAGTAAAAAGAACTTTAATCCAAAATAGGCTTATTCCTTTTACAATGGACAATAAACTTTTACATAATTGGTTCCAAAAGTGGATAAATATGTAGGTGATTGTTTCGAAGGAGGTATATTGATGTTGTTTGATCAATTAAAAAATAAATATAAAATATCAAATAACACTCTTTTCTGTTATTTTCAATTAAGAGCCTATTTACGAGAAAAGCTGGGACAAACAATGTTGATGCCAAAACCTAGTGAAATAGGAATATTGATTCAGAAAGGAAGAATTTAAAAAATTACATCTTGTATGTATAATTTGATTCAAAAGCAAATAATTAAATTAGGAATTCATAAATCAAGACAAAAATGGGAATCTGATTTGAATGTTAAAATTGATAGGAAAAACTGGTCACGATTATGTTTTGATAGTATGAGAAATACAATAAATGTTCAACTTAGATTAATACAATATAATTTTTACATCAATTATATATAACACCACAGAAAATAAATAGATTAAATTCAAATATGTCTGACCAATGTTTTTGATGTAATCAAGAAATTGGTACCTTTTTACATTCTACTTGGTCTTGTTTTAAAATTCAACCATTTTGGATAAATTTAAGACTTTTATTGGAACAAATTACTGGAGTACAACTTCCACATAGTCCACTATTATTTTTATTAGGAGACATTGAAGGGACAATACCGAAACTTGAATTGAACAAGTGTCAGAAAAGATTTATAAAAATTGCATTGGCAATAGCCAAATAAGTTATCGCAGTTAGTTGGAAATCTGATTTATATTTAACTATGGATCATTGGAATAATGAAATACATAGTTGTATTCCATTTGAAAAAATTACGTATAATTTAAGAAATGAATATGATATATTTTTGAAAATTTGGCTCCCATACTTACAAAAGATAGGATTAAATACATAGGTCCTTTGAAGATAAAATTATAGTAATTGGGGAAAGTAAAAAGTAAATATCAAAATTATTTTGAACTCCATGGAGCATGTGGGGATCCTCCGATATCCAGGCAATCTTTCTCTTCTTTCTTTTTTCTTTCTTTAGATAAGGGTTAAGGGGAGGGGGGAGGGTTAATATTATCTTTCTTACTATTTTACTATTACATTTATTCTTTGTAATTTCTAAAATTTAGTAATTAAATATTTAAAAAACAATAATTATTATAGGATATACTTTGTATCAAAAGGACAAGCAGGAAGGCATAGGCAGTGGTGTGGCTCTGTTAGTTTGAGATGGAATTACATCTTAAGAAAGAGGTAAGAAAGGGTCAGAGAATGTTGAATCTTTGTGGGTGGAGTAAAGGAATTGCAAGGGTAAACATACCATTATGGAAATCATACATAGGCTTCCAAATAGTAGCCAAGATGTGGGGTTGAGATTGCAAAGGAAGTTGGAAAAGGCATGTAATAAGGATAATGTCACAATTGTAGTGGGGGACTTCAATAGGCACAGGGATTGGGAAAATCAGGTTGGTATCAGATTGCAAGAGAGGGAATTTGTTGAATGCCTACGAGATGGCTTTTTACAGCAGCTTGTGCTCGAGCCTCCCAGGGGAAAGACGATCTTAGATTGGGTGTTGTGTAATAACCCAGATCTTATTAGGGCCTTAATGTAAAGGAACCCTTAGGAGGCAGTGATCACAATATGATTGAACTCATTCTGCAGTTTGGGAGGGAGAAGCATAAGTCACATGTATCAGTATCACAATGGAATAAAGGGAATTACAGAGGCATGAGAGAGGAGCTTGCCCAAGTGGATTGGAGGAGGATACTGGCGGGGATGACAGCAGAGCAGAGGTGGCTGAGTTTCTGGGAATAGTTCAGAAGGCGTAGGATAGATATGTTCCACAGAAGAAGTTGTTCTCAAATGGCAGGGGTAGGAAACCACAGCTGACAAAGGAAGTTAAGGACTGCATAGAAGCCAAAGAAAGGATATATAAGGTAGCAAAAGTGAGTGGAAAGTTGGATGATTGGAAAGCTTATAAGATTCAAAAAAGGTAACCAAAAAAGTTGTAAGAAGGGAAAAGATAAAAAATGAGGGCAGACTAGCCAATAGTACAAAAACAGGATACTAAAAGTTTTTTTCAGTTTTATAAAGAGGAAAAGGGGGGGGGGTGAGAGCTGATACTGGGTCACTGGAAAATGATATGGTAAGATATTAATGGGGGACAAAGAAATGGCAGATGAACTTAATGGGTACCTGTATCAGTCTTCACTGTGGAAGCCACTAGTGGTGTGCCAGAAGTCCGTGAGTGTCAGGAAGCAACAGGAAGTGTCACTGCCATTACAAAGGGAAAGAACTATGCAAGCTAAGGTGAATAAATCACCTGGTCCAGATGGACTATATCCCAGAGTCCTGAGGGAGGTTGCTAAAGAGACAACAGATGCACTGGTCATGATCTTTCAAGAGTTACTTGATTCTGGCATGGTCCTAGAGGACTGGAAGATTGCAAATATGTCTACTCACTCTTTAAGAAGGAAGGCAAAAGAAAGGAAATTATAGGCCAGTTAGTCTAACTGGTTGGGAAAGTGTTGGAGTGTATTATTAAGGATGAGGTTTCGAGGTACTTGGAGACAAATGATAAAATAAGTCAAAGTCAGCCAAGGGAGATCTTGCCTGACAAATCTGTTAGAGTTCTTTGAGGAAGTAACAAGCAGGGTGGACAAAGGAGAGGCAGTGGATGTCATTTACTTGGATTTTCAGAAGGAGTTTGATAAGGGTGCCACACATGAGGCTGATTAACAAGATAAAATCCTATGGTGTTACAGGAAAGATACTGGCATGGATAGCAGAATAGCTAACAGGAAAGAAGCAGTGAGTAGGAATAAAAGGGGCTTTTTCTGGTTGGCTGCTAGTGACTAGTGGTGTTCCTCAGGTGTCACCATTGGGACTGCTACTTTTCACATTGTTTGTCACTGACTTAAAATGGAATTGATGGCTTTGTAACAAGGTTTGTAGGTGGTATAAAGATAGGTGAAGGGTTGGATGAAGCAATGTGATTGCAGCAAGACCTAGACAAATTGAAAGAACGGGCAAAAATGCGGCAGGTGGAATACAGTATTGATAAAAGGAACAATAGTGCAGACTATTATCTAAGTGGGGAGAGGTGCAGAGGAACTTAGGAGTTCTCGTGCAAGACTCCCAGAAGGTTAATTTGCAGGTTGAGTCTGTGGTAAAGAAGGCAAATGCAATGTTGCCATTTATTTCAAGGGGAATAGAATATAAAAGCAAGGAGATAATGCTGAGTCTGTATAAGACACCAGTTAAACTTCACTGAGAGCATTGTCAACAGTTCTGGGGTCCTATCTCAGAAAGAATGTATTGTCATTGGAGAGAGTCCAGACAAGATTCACAAGGATGATTCTGGGAATGAAGGGGTTAACATATGAGGAGTGTTTGGCAGCTTTGGGCTTGTACTCACTGGAACTTGGAAGAATACTAGGGGATCTCATTGAAATCTACTGTATGTTGAAAGGACTAGATAGGATGAATGCGGACAAGATGTTTCCTATCATGGGGCTATCCAGAACTAGAGGGCACAGAATCAAAGTTGAGGGGTGACCCTTTAGAACAGAGGTAAGGAGGAATTCTTTTTAGCCAGAGAGTATAAATTTGTGAAATACTTTGCCAGACACCTGTAGAGGCCAAGTCCATGTGTATATTTAATGCAGAAGTCGTTCATTTCCTGATCAGTCATGGCATCAAAGGATATGGCAAGAAGGCAGGTGTATGGGGTTGAGTGGGATCTGAGATCAGCATGATAGTATGGCAGAGCAAACTCTATGGGCTGAATGGCCTAATTCTGCTCCTATGTCTTACAGAAACATAGAAAACCTACAGCACAATCCAGGCCCTTTGGCCCACAAAGTTGTGCCAAATTAGCCCTCTGTTTTTCCAAGCTCCATTTATGGTCTTATGGCAGGTAGTTTTGAGGAAGAAGAGAAGCTACAGAAGTACTTAGACAGATTAGGAGAATGGGCAAAGAAATGGCAGTTAGAATACAGTGGCGGGAATTGTATGGTCATGCACTTTGGTAGAAGAAATGTAGGGGGTTGACTCTTTTCTAAATGGAGAGAAATACAAAAAAAAACTGAGGTGCAAAGGGACTTGGGAACCCTTGTGCAATATTCCCTAAAGATTAATTTGCAGATTGGGTCTGTGGTGAGGAAGGCAAATGCGATGTTAGCATTTATTTCCAGAGGACTAGAATATAAAAGCAAGGATGTAATGCTGAGACTTTATTAAGCACCGGTGAGGCCTCATTTGGAGTATTGTGAGCAGCTTTGAGCCCCTTACCTTAGGAAGAACGTGCTGAAACTGGAGAGGGTTCAAAGAAGGTTCATGAAAATGATTCCAGGATTGAATGGCTTGTCGTATGAAGAGCACCTGATGGCTCTGAGTCTGTATTCACTGGAATTCAGAAGAATGAAGGGTGACTCCATTGAAACCTGTCGAATGGTGAAAGGCCTTGATAGAGTAGATGGGGAAAGGATGTTTCCTATGGTGGGAGAGACTAAGACCAGAGGACATAGCCTCGGAATAGAGGGGCATCCTTTTAGAATGGAGATGAAGAGGAGTGTCTTTAGACTGAGAGTAGTGAATCTGTGAAATTCTTTGCCACAGGCAGCTGTGGAGGCCGATTCTTTATGTATATTTAAGGCGGAGGTTGATAGATTCTTGATTGGTCAGGGCATGAAGGGATACAGAGAGAAAGCAGGAGACTGGGGCAGAGAGGAAAATTAGAACAGTGATGATGAAATGGCGGAGCAAACTCAACAGGTCAAATGGTCTAATTCTGCTCTTACTTTGTATGGTCTTAACTTATCGACAAAACAAAGAATAGCTGACAGCTCACCAAGGAGGTGCATTTTAAAACAAAGTTTTTCCACATATCTGTAACAAGCTTGTTATCGTTCACTTTTGTTCAATATAATGAATATATGACAGAAAATTCCCTCCCCCCCATTAGCTAACAGAAGTGGCAAGGGGAATAATGACAGAAGTGTTACAAACGCAGAGATTCTGCAGATGCTGCAAATCCGCTAGCCTGCTGAGTTCCTCCATTATTAGATGTGTTACAAATATAATTGCAATTCACATTTTAGCTACTCATACAGAACACTACTCATGCAGTGTTATACAGTAGCCCCCAAGTGCTTCCTTGGGAAGTGAGATAGTGCCTCCTCTTGGGAAAATTATGTAACATTAGAAATTTCTAAGAACTTTTAAAGTTCAAAGTAAATTTATTATCAAAGTACATACTGTTTATATCACCATATACAACACTGAGATTCATTTTCTTGTGGGCAATCATAGTAAAAACAAGAAACACAATAGAACCTATGAAGGATCATACCCTACAGGACAGATGACAACCAATGTACAAAAGAAAACAACAAACTTTACAAACATAAAAAGAAAGAAAAGAAAAAAAGAAATAACAATAAATTAAAGTAGCAAGAACATGAGATGATGAATCACTGAAGGTGAGTCCATGGGTTGTGGGAGAAGTTCAGTGATGGGTAAGTGCATTTGAGTGAAGTTATCTCTTCTAGTTCAAGAGCCTGATGCTTGAGGCATAATAACTGTTCCTGAACCTGGTGGTGTGGGTCATGAGGCTCCAGTGCCTTTTTCTTGATGGCAGCAGCAAGAAGACCGTATGGCATGGATGATGGGGATTCTTGATGTTGGATGCTGGTATCTTGTGACAACACTCCACGTAGATGTGATCAGTGGTTGGGAAGGCTTTGCCAATAGGACTGGGTGATATCCACTATTTATTGTAGACTTTTCAATACAAACACATTGGCATAGTAGATGATCAGCCATGATGTCAAAATGGTGGTGCAGGCTCAAAGGGCCGAATGGTCTACTTCTGCACCTATTGTCTATTGGCATTTCCAAACCAGGTCATAATGCAACCAATCAATATACTGTCCACCACACATCTATAAACATCTATAAATTTTGTCAAGGCTTTAGATGACATGCTGAATCTTTACAAACTAAATTGCATAGTTAACACACTATGATAGTGCTGATAGCCACAGCACTACCAGATGTCTATCCTATTACAAAGGACACTGAGAGGAGGAGAGAACTTTGTATACCCTGCATGAGAGATCATTTCATAATGATCGACCCGACACACTGTCAATCTCACATTCTCAGTTAAAAGTTGGAATGTGAGTTCTAATGGTAATACATGAAAACTCTTTATAAACAGGTGATGAAATACCCCAAACAGAATTGTTGCTTTGGACACAGTGAGGAATCAGTCCAAATTATGTGTGAAATTATAATATTTTAAACCTCAGCGAAAAGACTAATAATAAAAAAGTAGATCATGAAGCTCATTTGCACGTTTTTGATATTCAAAGACATTATGTGAACCAGAACAACTGGAGATATAGCAGAAATCCTGTATAGTTTTCTTCCAATTATAAAGTGCTTCTTGATTTGTTTAATAGTGGCAATCTTAGTTTTATTAATATAACTGAAAAAGAGTTCATTAGCATAAATAAAAAACTGTACTCTTTAATTTAAAAAAACTCATTGCAATTTGACAATAACTCAAAAGATAACCTTCACTCAAAAGGGTTTGTTTGTTGTTCTTGCATTGTAAAACTATACTTGTTGAACTTCTTAGATATTGCATTTTCCCAATAAATGAATTGCAGAAACACCTTTACTTATACTTTCAAGAGAAGTTTGCATGTTAAGGAACGGGAGGAGCATTGAGGGCTGTGGTCCGGGTGCAGGCTGATGGGTCTAGGGAGTTTAAAAGATTTGGCATGGACTGGATGGGCCAAAGGGCCTTTTACTGTGCAATAGTTTTCGATGACTGCTATGACTCCATGTCATTAGCCCAACCTTTACTGCATGCTAAGTGAATTAAAGCAATTATGCATCACACAAAATATAATTCAATCATGCATTTAAAATAATAGATACGTTTCAACTTATTCTAGCTTTATAAATACACTGTGTACAGGGCACAAGTATTAAAGCAAATACATATGCATTAATCTGAGTTACAGCAGCAAAGCCTTAACATCTAGCAAAGTGAAACTTGGTTTTGATTATGAATAATTTGCCCTCCATTAGTAAATGTCAATCAACCCAGCAAGTTACCCCAGCTAACATTTCTTAGATTGGCTTCAATTTTGCTCCCATTTTCCATCTCTTGATAGTAAATTCAATCTTATTTGTGATATTTATTGATGCTTAAAAAGGTTGTGGTGAGTTACCTTCTTGAGATACAGTGGTCTTTATGGTGAAGGTACTTCCAATACTTTCTGGGCAGGAGTTTGCTGGATTTTGACTGAATAATGGTGTATTTCCAAGTCAGAGGAGTGTACAACTCAGATGATGGAGGTTTATGATCCTGTTTGTCTTATAGATGTACATTTCATAAATGGTACACCACATACAGTGATCTAGTGTGGAAAGAATGTATGGTCAGTATGCATGAAATGATGCCTTAGGAAAGCAGCATCCATCATCACAGATCCTCACCACCCAGGCCATGCTCTTTTCTCACTGCTGCCTTCAGGTAGAAGGTACAGGTGCCTCAGGACTCACACTTCCTGGTTCCACCCCTCAACCACCAGGCTCTTGAACAAAAAGGGATAACTACACTCATTCTATTTCTGCTGTTCCCACAACTAATGGTCTCACTTTATCTTGTTACTTCATGCTCTCATTATTTATTGCTATTTATTTATATTCGCATTTGCAGAGTTTGTTGTTCATTGATCCTGTTTACAGTTACCGTTCTATACACTTACTAAGTATGCCCACAGAGTTGCATGTGGTGATAACTCTGATAATAAATTTTACTTTGAACTTTAATCTGATGAAGCTCTGGCAATTCATTGGAAGTTTGCCTTCACAAAGGGTAATATAAACCCTCTTGAGTGGCATCCCATTCACTAATATAAATGTTCACTTATGCCCTCAAATTTATCAGATCCATATCTGACAGCTCCACCTCCACTTTCTCAATCTCTCTATCTCTGGAGACAGCTTATCTATTGCTATATTTTATAAACCCACTGACTCTCACAGCTACCTGGACAATACTTCTTCCCACCCTGTTACTTGTAAAAATGCCATCCCCTTCTCTCAATTCCTGCATCCACCACACGTACTCTCAGGATGCGGCTTTTCATTTTAGAACTAAGGCGATGTCCTCTTTCTTCAATGAAAGGGGATTCCCTTCTTCCACCATCAATGCTGCCCTCACCCGCATCTCTTCCATTTCATGCACATCTGCCCTCATCCAATCCTCCTGCCACCCCACCAGGGATAGGGTTTCTCTCGTCCTCACCTACCACCCCACCAGCATCCATGTTCAGCACATAATTCTCTGTAACTTCCACCACCTCCAGCGGAATCCCCCCCCCCACCAAGCCCATATTTCCCTCTCCCCCCAACTTTCTGCATTCTGAAGGAATTGCTCCCTACACAGTGCTCTTGTCCAGTCGTCCCTCCCCACTCTTCTCCCTCTTGGCACTTACCCTTGCAAGTGGAATAAGTGTCACACCTGCCCATACACCTCCTCCCTCACTACCAGGTCCTTCCAGGTGAGGCGACACTTCATTTAGGTCTGTTGGGTTTGTATACTGTGTCTGGTGCTCCTGGTGTGGCCTCCTGTATATCGATGAGACCCACCATAGATTGAGAGACCGCTTCACCGAGCCCCTATGCTCTGTCCGCCAGAAAAAGCAGGATCTCCCAGTGACCACTCATTTCAATTCCACTTCCCATTCCAACATGTCAATCCATGGCCTCCTCTACTGTCACAATGAGGCCACACTCAAGTTGGAGGAGCAACACCTTATATTCCATCTGGGTAGCCTCCAACCTGATGTCATGAACATTGATTTCTCAAACTTGTAGTAATTGCCCCAACCCCCCTCCTTCACCATTCCCATTTCCCTCCCTCTCCTTATCTCCATACCTGCCCATCACCTCCCTCCACTTCCTTTTCTTCCAGGGCCTTTTGCCCTCACCAATCAGATTCCCCTTTCTCCAGCCCTTTATCTCTTTCACCAATTGACTTCCCAGGATTCACTTCATCCTCCCCCTCCCAGTTTCACCAATCACGTACTACCTTGTATTTCTTCCTCCCCTCCCACCACCTTCTTACCCTGACTTCTCATCTCTTTTTCTCCAGTCCTGATGAAAGATCTCAGCCTGAAACATTGATTGTTTACTCTTTTCCATAGATGCTGTCTGGCCTGCTGAACTCCTCCAGTATTTTGTGTGTGTTGCTTAAATATTCACTTCCTTCACTTTCAACACATAACAAGTCAGTATATTCCACCTGCAAGATAGTCTGTAGCAACACACCAAAGCTTCATTGTCTGCACCTCCTGAACTGGTGTTACCTGGAAGGTCAACGGCATTTGGCTTAAAAGAACACATTCATCATCCTTTTGGATCTAAATCCTAGAAATCCACAGGCAACAGCACTGTACATTTCCATGAAAATAAATCATAGTTATAGATTTGTACTGCACAGGAACGGCTCATTTATCCAGATTAAGATATCTCCCAGCTGGTCCCATTTGGCTGATATCCAATAAAGCAATTTGTCCCAAAGGCAACAGCTTAAGATAGTGCCTAACAGCCACCTTCACACCTTTCTGAATTTAATTATGATTTAATTGCTATGATTGTCTCCTAATTCTTTTCAGTAGTACTTCAATTCTCCATTCTTGACCAGTTGCTTGTTTTGGATCATTTGGTCAGTCGCAGTAATTTCTGGTGAGTGGATTTTTCATCCATGTTGTTGGTGTTTGTGTCTAATATCTGCTGAAGCATATTTATGTGAATTTTAGATATCAGAGGCTTGTGTTAATTACCTGACTTTCTCAGTAGTGTCCTATTTGAATTGGCCTTTCCTTTCTACACCTCTGTGTATATTTTTAGTTGGTTTTGTTTTCAGCTCACTTTTGTTATTACTGTTCTCCTGGTATGTTTCTTAACCCTCTGAGTTAATAAAGCCATGTTATAGTTTAAACAAACAAGTACAGCTCCAAGAGATGAGTTTTAACATGCCATAATAAAGGCAAGTATTTAATGCCTTCTCATTTAATTAACTAAATGAGGAATCAAACTTGGTGAATATTTTATCACTTCTATTGCTCTCACACACTAGCAAAGCACATATACCCCACCTACCACCTCACCCCCCAGGGTAGCACTGCTGCTGAGCTTTGGGTGGATATTTGTTCTCATGCTGAAATTGATATGGTTTAGTTTAGTTATACTAACATTATTTGCCCACAGTTACTAACTAGGTAATATTTGGTGAGTGTAAGGTCATAGCTTAAATTACAATGTTATTAAATTGGTCATGCTAGTTAAGTGGCTTACTGTACTGTCTTCCTTTAAACTACACTGTCAAACTTCCCTTTCTGTCGTGAAAGAAGGAAACAATTCTTGCTGTGATTCGAATCTGCGCAATCCAGTCCTAGCAGTGTCACCTTGAGTAGCTGAGTGGGGTAAGGAATTAATTTTCTGCAGATCATTGAACCTCAAGTTTCAATTGTGATGAGCTACATCAAAAGAAATTGAATAATTTGTAACCCCAAACGAAAGAAAATCTGCAGATGCTGGAAATCCAAGCAATACACACAAAATGTTGGAGGAGCTCAGCAGGCCAGGCAGCATCTATAGGGGTGGCGGGGGAGTACAGTCGATGTTTTGGGCCGAAAAGCTTCGGCGGGACTGAAGAGGGGAGAGAAAAGCTGAGGAATAGATTTAAAAGATGGGGGGGGGGGCGAGGGGAGAGATTCAAGGTGATAGGTGAAATCTGGAAGTGGAGGGATAAAGTAAAGAGCTGCAAAGTTGATTACTGAGATGAGGTGAGAGAGGGAAAAGGGGGACAAGCAATGGAGGGGAGGGCGTATTACCCGAAGTTTGAGAAATCTATATTCATGTCATCAAGTTGGAGGGTACCAAAATGGAATACAAGATCCACATACCTGCTTGTCCAAATAGAACCATTGTTTTAGCTTGTTCCTGCCCCACTGAACTCGTATCAGCTTGCCTTAACTCTGTTTTATCCCACCTAGCTCAGTCCCTTCCTACCTACATTTGTGACACCTCACATGATCTTGATCTTTTCAAGGGTTTCAAGTTCCCTGGACCCCATCATCTCATTTTTACTATGGATGTCCAGTCACTATACACTTCCATCCCCCACCAGGAAGGCCTTAAAAGCTCTCCATTTTTTTCTTTCTGGACACCAGACCGAACCAGTTCCCCTCCACCTTGTCCTCGCTCTCAATAACTTCCCCTTGGCTCCTCTCACTTCCTTCAAACAAAGGGTTGTAGCCATTGGTACTCGCATGGGTTCCAGCTATGTCTGCCTGTTTGTCGACTATGTGGAACAGTGTGTTCCAAGCCTACACTTTTCTATGCTACATTGACAACGACATTGGTGCTGCTTCCTGCACCTGTGCTGAACTCGTCAACTTCAACTTTGCCTCCAACTTGCACCCTGCCCTCAACTTCATCTGGTCCATTTCTGACACCTCCCTTCCCTTTCTGAATCTCTCTGTCTCTATCTCTGGAGACAGCTTATTCACCGGTCTATTACAAACCCACAGCCTCTCACAGCTGCCTGGACTACACCTCATCCCACCCCACTTCTTGTAAAAATGCCATCCCCTTTTCTCAATTTCTCTGTCTCTGCCACATCTGCTCTCAGGATGAGGCGTTTCATTCTAGAATGAAGGAGATGTCCTCCTTTTTCAAAGAAAGGGGCTTCCCTTCCTCCACCATCAAAGCTGCCTTCAACTGCATCTCTTACATTTCACACACGCCCCATCCTCCCACCACCCTACCAGGGATAGGGTTCCTCTTATCTTCACCTACCACCCCACCAGCCTTCATGTTTAGCACATAATTCTCTGTAACTTCCACCACATCCAATGGGATTGCCCCCACCGCTCTCTGCATTATGCAGGCATTGGTCCCTATGCAACTCCCTTGTCTGTTTGTTCCTCCCCACTGATCTCCTTCCTGGCTCTTATCCTTGCAAGAGGAACAAGTGCTACACTTGCCCCCTACACCTCCTCCCTCCCCATCTTTCATGGCCCTAAACAGTCCTGGATTCACGTACTGTGTTCGGTGCTCCCGGTGCGGCCTCCTGTAGGTCGGTGATACCTGACGTAGATTGGGAGACAGCGTCACTGAGCGTCTACACTTTGTCTGCCAGAATAAGTGGGATCTCCCAGTGGCCACCCATTTTAATTCCACTTCCCATTCCGATATGTCCATCCATGGCCTCCTCCATTGCCGTGATAAGGTTGGAGGGACAACACCTTGTATTCCATTTGGGTAACCTCTAACCTGAAGGCATGAACATAAATTTCTCAAACTTCCACTAATGCCCCAACCAACCCACCTCTCTCCATTTCCCATCCCCCTCCTCCCCCTCTCACCAATCAACTTCCAGCTCTTTACTTCTCCCTCCCCAGCAGGTTTCACTTATCACTTGGTGGTTCTCTTTCCCCTCCCTTCACCTTTTAAATCTACTCCTCAGCTTTTATTTTCGCCAGTCCTGCCAAAGGGTTTTGGCTCAAAACATCAACTGTACTTTTTTCTATACAGTGGGATGCAAAAGTTTGGGCACCCCGTTCAAAATTTCTGTTACTGTGAATAGTTAAGTGAGTAGAAGATGAACTGATCTCCAAAAGTCATAAAGTTAAAGGTGAAATATTCTTTTCAACATTTTAAGCAAGATTAGTGTTTTATTTTTGTGTTGTACAATTTTAGAGTGAATAAAAGGAAATGAGCACCATGCAAAAATTTGGGTGCCCCAAGAGATTTCAGCTCCCAGATAACTTCTACCAAGGTCTCAGGCCTTAATTAGCTTGTTAGGGCTATAGCTTGTTCAGTCATAGTTAGGAAAGGCCAGGTGATACAAATTTCAAAGCTTTATAAATATCCTGACTCCTCAAACCTTGTCCCAACAATCAGCAGCCATGGGCTCCTCTAAGCAGCTGCCTAGTACTCTGAAAATTAAAATAAATGATGCCCAGAAAGCAGGAGAAGGCTATAAGAAGATAGCAAAGCGTTTTCAGGTAGCCGTTTCCTCAGTTTGTAATATATTTAAGAAATGACAGTTAACAGGAATGGTGGAGGTCAAGTTGAGGTCTGGAAGACCAAGAAAACTTTCCAAGAACTGCTCGGAAGATTGCTAGAAAGGTAAATCAAAACTCCTTTTTGACTACAAAAGACCTTCAGGAAGATTTAGCAGATTCAGGAGTGGTGGTGCACTGTTCTACTGTGCAGCGACACCTGCACAAATATGACCTTCATGGAAGAGTCATCATAAGAAAACCTTTCCTGCATTCTCACCACCAAATTCAGTGTCAGAAGTTTGCAAAAGAACATCTAAACAAGCCTGATGCATTTTGGAAACAAGTCCTGTGGACTGATGAAGTTAAAATAGAAATTTTTGGCTGCAGTGAGCAAAGGTATGTTTGGAGAAAAAAGGGTGCAGAATTTCATGAAAAGAACACCTCTTCAACTGTTAAGCACGGGGGTGGATCGATCATGCTTCGGGCTTGCGTTGCAGCAGTGGCACAGGGAACATTTCGCTGGTAGAGGGAAGAATGAATTCAATTAACTACCAGCAAATTCTGGAAGCAAACATCACACTGTCTGCTTTTTTTAAAAAAAAAAGCTGAAGATGAAAAGAGGATGGCTTCTACAACAAGATAATGATCCTAAACACACCTCAAAATCCACAATGGACTACCTCAAGAACGCAAGCCGAAGGTTTTGCCATAGCTGTCACAGTTCCCCGACCTAAACATCATCGAAAATCTGGATAGACCTCAAAAGAGCAGTGCATGCAAGACGGCCCAAGACAGCTTGTAAACGCTGTGATACTTGCCAAAGGGGAGGTTACTAAGTACTGACCATGCAGGTGCCCAAACTTTTGCTTTGGGCCCTTTTCATTTTTTGTTATTTTAAAACTGTAAAAGATGGAAATAAACAAGTAATCTTAAAATATTAAAGAAATGTCAGCTTTAACTTTATGCCTTTTGGAAATCAGTTCATCTTTTACTCGCTTAGCTATTCACAGTAACAGAAATTTTGACCGGGGTGCCCAAACTTTTGCATCCCACTGTGTCTCAAAGAGGACAAATTATTCTAAAGACAATATGATACAACCATGACTAATAAGAGAAATCAAAGCCAACATAAAAGCTAAAGAGTAAAGCAGATATTAGAGGATTGGGAAGCTTTTTAAAACCAACAGAAGATGACTAAAAATAATGAAGGTAAAGATGGAATACAAAAGTAAGCTAGCTAAAACTATTAAAGAGGATACTAAAAGATTCTAAAGATACAAAGTGTAAAAGTGACGTGAGAGCGTATATTGGACCGCTGGAAAATTGTGCTGTAGAGATAGTAATGGGGGACAACAAAATAGCAGAGAAACTGAATAAATATTTTGTATCTGTTTTCACTGTAGAAAACTAGCAGTATGGTGGATGTTCCAGAGTGTAAGGGGTCATGCAGTGTGTGAAATTACCATAACCAGATAAAAAGTTCTTGGGAAACTAAGGTCTGAAGATAAATCAGTCACCTGAACTGTCACCTGAAACTTTTGCTTCTGGCCCTTTTCCTTTTTTGTTGAAACTGAAAGATGGAAATAAAAAAAGTAATCTTGCTTAAAATATTAAAGAAATATGTCATCTTTAACTTTATGCCTTTTGGAAATCAGGTCATCTTTTACTCGCTTAGCTATCCAGAGTAACAGAAGTTTTGACCGGGGTGCCCAAACTTTTGCATCCCACTGTAGATGCTGCTTGGCCTGCTGAGTTCCTCCAGCACTGTGTGTGGTGTTGAATAACTTGAAAGCTTAGTTTTTCCAGCAAACAGGAGAGGCATCCAAAAAGCATCATTCATTCAAAAGACAGTTATCTTCTCTTGACTGTAGTATAATGTTCAAATATACCAGGCTTTTGAAAATAATTTGTGAGCACCAGATAATGTTTAATGATGCTGATCTTGTGCTTATAATGTTGAAATTTCACACTGCAAAAATGACAACAGTTTTGGAATTTCTACATTTGCAATTTAATGTAGACATCCAGCAGTTTTCTAATTGATCAAATTCACTTGAATATTACAATACAAGCTGCTTTAACTATCTGATTCTAAAAATGAAAATGTTAATTATGTACTTTCTCTATTACATGTTAATATTTAAAACGTTTACTTCAGTTTATTGTTACTGCCATAATGTGAATGTTCCGAACTTAGTATTATGCACAATGCTTTTTTTTTAAAAAAGGACTGATAATCATTTGTTTTTAAAAATTTCTGCAAGTGCTCCTATTGTGATTGACTGCTTAGCCACCTTTATTAAATTCACAACTGCTTGCCACAGAAGTTATTACATTTTTGTGGAAAGAAGCTGTCATGTTATCAAGTTGTACTTAAAAGCAATTTAACTTTGAATGCTGTTTCAATCTCCCAGCTACTGATTGAGATCAATAAAACCCATTTATTTAATTGTAGACTCCAATATTTAAATAACAAGTTTGAATTAAAACTATTGTTGCTGTTTAATTAACAAAAGCTCTTTCAGATTGGGTTCATCACTGTAGTTTGGTAGATTTGTCAACATGCAGAGAAACATTTCCTGCATTTTGTTTGCTTATTGCCTACTTTTCTTTGAAGACAATACAGGGTATCGGTCTTTACTGTCAGATAATCCCTTTTGCTAATCAAGTTGATTTTAACTTTTTTAAAAATGATTATTCCTGTCTAATTTGATAGAAGGTACAATGGGAGACCAAAAATTAGTAACTGAAATTCCTGCAGCTTTAAAGCACTTGGCAAAATACATTGTGCGTGGATTCTACGGGGTGGAATATTCCGTCACCCTAGATGTTCTTGTTCGATATCCCTGTGTGAAGGAGGATGATCTGCAACAACTTCTTAAGTTTGAGAAGAAGCAACTCCGAGCTGTTCTCAACACGCTAAAAGCTGACAAGTTTATCAAGAGTCGAATTAGAGTTGAAACAAGTCCTGATGGGAAAAGTTCCCGACACAATTATTATTATATTAACTACAAGCTGCTGGTGGATATGGTGAAATACAAGTTAGACATTATGCGCAGAAAAATTGAAACTGATGAAAGAGATTCCACAACAAGATCTTCTTTTAAATGTCCAATTTGCTTCAGTACATTTAGTGATTTGGAAGTCAATCATTTGTTTGATCCTTGCACAGGTAAGGTATCCTCTTGAAGCTCTTGAGTCCAAATTTTACTCAATTTCCTTTTTGGGTACAAATGTATGGTTTTGCAGCCAATCTATATAATTCACTAAGTAGCTAAAATTACACTGTCTGACTGCTCTGCTTCCACAAATTGAATGTAATGTAGTATCTTTGGCAATTCCCATGAAATTAGTAGCTTAACTTGGTAAGAAACAACTTTGTGCTGACACCAGATCAAAGTGGTGTAAAGTAAATAATCCAAGTAAGGTTGAGGCAATTCTTCCTTTATTGTCACATAATTTCTGGACAGCACTGGGGCAATCTCTTTTAGTAATTTCTGCTGAAGATGGGGAATATTTACTGGAGGCCATAGTGTTTCTGTTGTTTGCTGAAATGATGGGGGACCAGGAGAAGCAGGGCCACGGGAAGGGCTCCAGAAGATTGCATCACCCTTGATCACTAATGCTGCTGTGCCTGAAAGACCCTGATAAAACATTGATCTGAATGCTGTAATTAATTAGCGGTGAGGTTGTGGAGAATAAACAAAAGAATGAAGTGCTGAAAGGCTTTTCCATGACGGTCTGTTCTGTAGTCATAGTTTTTTCTATTCCCATAAAATTACACAGGTAATTTAAATTGCACTTACTGTCTCACTGAAGTAGAAGAAGATGCTACTGCAATACCGAAACGGGATGCTCAAACTCTTCTGGCAACATTTAATGAGCAGGTTGAACCAATTTATGCACTTGTACACGATGCTGAAGATTTTGCTCTTCCACAGGAACTTCTGGAACCACAACCCAGTGATATTCCAGATCTGGCACTTGGGTAATGTATGTCTGATGAATCTAAAAGTGAAATTCTTAAGCTTTTCTATTCTCTGCTACAATGCAATAGATTGCATTTCAGCCTTTCTGGTAAGGGGACAGATGAGTTTTATTTGCTATCCATGCTTAAATCCTTTTGGAATGGCGACACTTCAGTCTCCCTGTAAACCTGAAGCAAGTTCCACGTGTTATCAGATTTAGTTTAGGGACCAGCTAAATAGAAACATAGAAAACCTACAGCACAATACAGGCCCTTCAGCCCACAAAGCTGTGCTGAACACGTCCTTAGAACTACCTATGCTTTACCCATTGCCCTCTTTTTCTAAGCTCCAGGTATGCATCCAGGAGTCTCTTAAAAGTAAAGACCCTATCATTCTTGCCTCCACCGCTGTCACTGGCAGCCCATTCCACACACTCACTACTCTGTGCTTTTTTTTTCTTTTTTTTTAAACTTATCCCTGACATCACCTCTGTACCTACTTCCATGTACCTTAAAAATATGTCCCCTCGTGCTAGCCATTTCAGCCCTGGGAAAAAGCCCCTGACTATCCACATGATCAATGCCTCTCATTATCTTGTACACCTCTATCGGGTCACCTTTCATCCTCTGTCGCTCCAAGAAGAAAAGGCCGAGTTCACTCAACCTATTCTCATAAGGCATGTTCCCCACTCCAGGCAACATCCTCGTAAATCTCCTCTGCACCCTTCCTATGGCTTCCACATCCTTCCTGTAATGGGGCGACCAGAACTGAGCATAGTACTCCAATTGGGGTCTGACCAGGGTCCTATATAGCTATAACATTACCTCTCGGCTCTTAAACTCAATCCCACGATTGATGAAGGCTAATGCACTGTATGGCTTCTTAACCATAGAATATTGCAAGAACATTGAACAGATTTTAATGTTGCCAGTCCAACATAATACTTCCATGATCTTCATGTTCTTATTTGAGAGCAGTCGGAAGAAAAGGCCTTTCTACTGACAGAAACATTTTTGGACTATTTCCACCAGTGTTGCTCATGTCTAGGATTAATATAAATCGATAAGGTGTATTTCTAGCCAGAGTGGCTGTGAGAGTAATTCCATATGACAGCACCATAAGTAAAACATAAAAGGCTTGAGTCTGATGTGTTTAGTGTGACTATGACTGATCTCTACCACCACTCCTCCCTGTTCCCCACTAGCCTTAACTCTTTAAATAATGTTTGAATTCAATTATCTATTGGTGTATGTCAGTTATCTTAGCCATATAACAATTACAGCATGGAAACGGGCCATCTCGGCCCTTCTAGTCCGTGCTGAAAAAATCTTGAGCTTAAAAAAAATAACCTTGCAAGTCCGTCTTGTATGTATTTTGCAATCTAGATATGTAAAGACTTTGGTTATACAGTATTTGTAGTTAAAGATGCTCAATACATGAATACTTATAGCTTATGATTGCATTTTTTCCTCAGTCAGGGACAAAAAATGCAATGTCCCGCAAGCTATGCACATCCAGAAAGATGGTCCAATAAAACAGCTTGCAGTGACCTCTATGAACAAAACATTATGGTGAATGTCCAGGAATTTGAAGCAAAAACCAAGAAGCAGCTCGTTAAACCGCAACCCATCTGGATGACCACAAGCACTGTTGAAAGAACTGGTTTGGATGTGGCTGAATGTTCAATTGGTGAGTCCACTTTGCATTTTTCATAATGTATACAACACAAGAATGTAACAGCACAATCACATCTGAGAGCTTTGGGAATTATTTGAAAATGTAGGCTTATTATTTTAGCAACTTTTAAAGGAAATCTTCAAGCATTCCAAAAGAAACCTAGACCCAATAAATTAAAGGGTATAAGAACTGAACTTTCTAAGTTATCACTTCCTTGTTCAGCATGTAACTTTCTGTTACAACCTTCTACAATTTCTGCTCTGTCAGACACTTGAAGACATCAAAATATTTGTTACATCACTACAGGAGAGTTTCAAAGCATTGGACATGCTATTCCTGAATCTGTTCCAAAAATAATTAACAAGCATTTGCTGAACACTTACAAGCTATCCCCTCCCCATCCAATTTGTAACCATTCAGTGTAGGGGGCAGAAAAATCCTTTTGCTTCCATGCGCAAACACCAAAATGGCATGATTTAGAAAGTACACACATAAAGCAGTCTAATATAAGAATGTGCTCATTGGCCAGTAATGTCTATGCCAAGCATGATCGTAAAATAAACTATTTCCTCAGCCTGCACATAATCCGTGTCTTTCTGTCCCTTGCATATTCATGTGGCTATTTAAAAACATCTTAAACTACTCCATTATAATTGTCCAAGCACCTATCCCCCTCTTAGCTGGGGAGAAACACTGTGGCTTTCTATCCAATCCAGCTTCTCAAACTTTTTAAACTTCTGTCAGGTCTCCACTCAAATACAAGCGAGGCCAGAAAACAGGAATCAGGATGACTAAAGGAGCCATCAGATGTTCTTGCCAAATAAGATTAAAGACAATCCTAAAGCACTTTGTGCATAAATTATAACAAGTATGGTACAAAAATGTACTCTTTGGCCCACAATTTCTATGCCAAGCAAATGGTAAAATGATAAAATAAATTGTGCACAAGATGGCAATGTGGGAGACAGTTGGATTACTCAAAGACGAAGGAGGGAATTTGTGCCTGGAGCCTGAGAAAGTGGGTGAGGTACTAAAAATAAATGAGATTCTGTAGATGCTGGAAATGCAGAGCAATACACAAAAAGCTGGAAGAACTAGACAAGCCAGGCAGCGTCTATGGAAGTAAATAAACAGTCGACGTTTCAGGTAGAGACGCTCATCAGGACTGGAAAGGAAGTGGAAAGATGTGAGAATAAATAGCTGGGGGGTGGGGGGAGGAGTACAAGCTAAAAAGTGATGCCAGGTTGATGGGGGATGAAGTAAACAGCTGGGAAGTGATGGGTGGAAAAGTAAAGGGTGGACAAGGAATCTTTCTTTTCTTTCTTTCTTTCTAAATCTTTTTATTAATATTAATAATATGGACAGAATACAGATGATATATTGATAAAGAAATTACCAACATACACATTCCATTACATATGAAAAAAAAACATACATAATAGTTACAATATAAATGAGTTTACCAAGACATAAGCCATAAGATATATGTATGGACATAGTAAATCTAAATATTTCATAATGTATAATATAAAAAAAACAGAAAAAAGAAAGAAAAAAAACAAAAAAAAATTTATATAATGCAAAACTAACTAATCTAATCTAATAACTATAACTAATAAGTGATATAAAAGAAAAAAAAACAAATAAAAGAGAAGGAAAAAAAAAGTGGGCTGTTTATAATATCTCACAAAAATAAGTATTCATCAATGCCGTCACTTCCGGTCCTCTCAAAATACATAAGCTAAAAGCTGGGAAATCAAATGTACTTGGCACAGGGTCATATTACATCATATGAAAATGTTGAATAAATGGTCTCCATAACTTTTCAAATTTAATAGAAGTCTCAAAAGTACCACTTCTAATTTTTTCTAAATTTAAACATAACATAGTTTGAGAGAACCAATTAAATACAGTGGGAGGATCAATTTCTTTCCAATTCAACAATATAGATCTTCTAGCCATCAGAGTTAGAAATGCAATCATTCGACGGGCTGAAGAAGATAAATGCTGTGAATCTAACATTGGTAAACCAAAAATTGCGGTAATAGGATGGTTGTAAATCAATATTCAAAACCGCAGATATAATATCAAAAATATCTTTCCAATATTTCTCCAAAAATGAACACGACCAAAACATGTGAGTTAAAGACGCAATTTCAGAATGACATCTATCACAAATAGGAGTTGTATGAGAGTAAAAATGAGCTAATTTATCCTTGGACATATGGGCCCTATGTGCAACCTTAAATTGTATTAGTGAATGTTTGGCACATAACGATGATGTATTAACTAATTGAAGAATTCTATCCCAATTCTCACTAGAAATACTTAAACTAAGCTCTCTTTCCCAATCCTGTTTAGTCTTATAAAGGGGCTCTGAACGTATCTTCATAATTATATTATAAAGTTTTGAAATAAGCCCTTTTTGAAAAGGGTCTAATTCAAATAAACTCTCCAAAGTATCTGAAGGCACAAAATTTGGAAACGTAGAGAGTACAGAACTTAAAAAATGTCTAATCTGTAAATATCTAAAAAAATGAAATCTCGGCAAGTTATATCTGTTGGATAATTGTTCAAAAGACATGAAACAATTATCTAAAAATAAATCAGAAAATCTTAGTAATCCCTTAGTTTTCCAAGCTGAATAAGCTTGATCTATAATGGAAGGGTGAAAAAAACAATTAGATACAATAGGACTATTTAAAACGAATTGAGTCAACCCAAAAAATCTCCGAAATTGAAACCATATACGCAATGTATGTTTAACTATCGGGTTGCCAATTCGTTTCGGCAATTTAGAAAGAGCAAAAGGGAGAGAAGTCCCTAAAATAGAACCCAAAGCATAAGCTGATACCGATTTAGTTTCTAAACTCACCCAACAAGGGCCAAAAGATCCACCCCCATCTTTCAACCAGCATAACAAATATCTAATATTAACTGCCCAATAGTAAAATCTGAAATTAGGTAATGCTAACCCGCCTTCCTTTTTTGTCTTCTGTAAATATGTTTTACCTAACCTGGGATTTTTATACTGCCATATATATGAAGAAATTTTAGAGTCAACATTAGTAAAAAAAGATTTCGGGATAAAAATTGGTATCGCTTGAAAAATATATAAAAACTTAGTTAAAATAACCATCTTAATAGCATTAATCCTACCTATTAGAGATAGAGACAAAGGTGACCACTTAGTAAACAAACCTTTAATCTGATCAATTAAGGGTAAAAAATTAAATCCAAACAAATCTTTATGGTTCTTTGTGATTTTGATCCCTAAATAAGTAAAAGAGTCATTAACTAATTTAAAGGGTAAATTTCCATAAATTGGGACCCGTTTATTTAATGGAAACAATTCACTTTTATTAAGATTTAACTTATACCCAGAAAACTCACTAAATTGAGCCAATAATGATAAAACTGCTGGAATGGATTTCTCCGGGTTAGAAATGAATAGTAATAAATCATCTGCATACAAAGATAACTTATGAATATCTGTCCCACGATTAATACCCAAAATATCCTGTGATTGTCTGATGGACAAGGAATCTGATGGGAGAGGAGAGTGGACCATGGGAGAAAGGGAAGGAGTAGTGGCACCAGGGTGGTAGGCAAGTGGTACTAAAACATACTTTGCATTAGTAGTCTTGATGAGCTTATCAAGATCAACATGGGTTATGTTTACATTCTAGGGCACCTTGTTACCAAGGAGCAGATGTTGGGTCTCTTGATGAATAAAACCCCAAGGCCTGATGGGATCTATCTCAAATTGAGAGACCAAGAGAGGAGATTGTTGTGGCCTTGCGTCTTTAGCTACAGGTGAAATTTGAGGACTGGAGAATAGCTAATATTGCTCCTCTGTTTAAGAAGGGCAGTAGCAACAAACCAGGAATTCATAGGCTAGTAAGCCTTCAGTGATAAGGAAATTACTGGAGAAGATTCTTGGAGGTGGAATCTATGTTTATCTGAAAAACAACAATAATCAGTTTTGTATGGAAATAACACACACAAAATGCTGGTGGAACACAGCAGGCCAGGCAGCATCTATAAGGAGAAGAACTGTCGACATTTCAGATTTCCCCCTCCCCCCACTACTTTCAAATCTCTTGGTATCTCTCCTTTCAGTTAGTCCTGACGAAGGATCTCAGCCCGAAACGTCGACAGTGCTTCTCCCTATAGATGCTGCCTGGCCTGCTGTGTTCCACCAACATTTTGTATATGTTGTTTGAATTTCCAGCATCTGCAGATTTCCTCGTGTTTAGTTTTGTGTGGAGAAGGTTATGTCTTACAAACTTAATTTATTTTGTGGTGATGAAAATAGTGCACTAGATGTTATATATTTTGATTTTAATCATACAGTTTGGACATACAGATTTTAATCTGTACCATGTTGACCAAGATTCCCAACCATTTGCCTGTACTTTGTTCATGTCCTATAAACCTTTCTAATTCATGTACTATCTAAGTGTCTAAGTTATTAAAGTACCCTCCAACTATTCTGGCAGCTTATTCCATATACTGTACACACCACCCTTGGGGTGGGGGAGGGGGACGTTGCCCCTCAAGTTTTTAAAATCTATCTCCTCACCTTAAACGTAAGCCCTCTATTTCCCCAACGCTGGGGTCAATGTGTAGTTTTTTTCCGCCATCTATGGTCTTCATGATTTTATACACTCCGTTAGGTCATATTATTCTCCTCCATTGACGTGGGGTGAAAGGTATGTAGAAGTCTCAACCTGCTGAACCTCTCCATAAATTCAATTTCAAGTCCCAGCAACATCTTTGTAAATCTCCTTTATACTCTTTCCATTTTAATATTTTTCCTGTAGTAGGGTGAATAAAACTGAACAAAATATTTCAAATAGGACCAATTCCGCAGATGCTGGAAATCAAAGTAATACACACAAAATGCTAGAGGAACGCAGCAGGCCAAACAGCATCTATGGGAAAGGGTAAACTGCTGATATTTTCCATTGTGACCCTTCATCAATATACCAAATGTGGCCTCATCACTGTCTTGTAGAATTGTAATATAAAATCCTAACGCCTATACTCAATGCTTTGACTGATGAAAGCCAGTATACCAAAAGCTCTCTTCACTACCCTGTTACATTACAGCTGTAATGTTTGTTTCAGCCAAGTTGGAGGTTGTGGAGGTCTGGAGAGGGAGCAGAAGAGAGTCAACTGGATATTGTCTGGATTAGAGTATTAGCTATAAGGAGAAATTGGACAAACTTAAGGTGTCCTCTGGAGTGTCAGATTGAGAGATCTTCTACTAGAAATGCCTAAAGTGGTCATACTGGAGGGCATAAATTTAAGGTGAGATGAAATGCTTGAAGGGGATTTATACTTGTACATGTACACACTGTTAGTAGGTGCCTGGAACAAGCTGCTTGGTGGTGGAAGGAGACATAATGGCAGCATTTATCACACATTTAGACAATCACATGAACATGCAAAGAATTGAGGCATGTAGACTGCGTGGAGGCTGATGGGGTTAGTTTAAAATGGCAACCATTGTGAGCTGAAGTTCCTATGCTATTTTACGTTATCCAGTATTTCTAGTATGTAAACTAACTGGCATTGCATCATGCCCAGCTCTTCAGGAGGACACACTGAGAATCAGAAAATAAGGCTTTAGATTCATCATTTAGATTCAACTCTATTTAGATGGCTATGGGCCAAATATGGGTAGATGGATCTAGTTTGCTGGGAACATAGATGGCATGGACAAACTGGGCTGTAGGGCTTGTTCCCATGCTTTGACCTTAATAGTTTCTTCCTCATGCCAGTGCAAAATACCATGAATTCTGCGTGATATTTTTTTTTAAATGCTACTCCGCCTTTGAAACTAAAGGTTAATCTTTGATTCCCCCCCCCCCCCCCTCCACCACCACTTATTTTCTTCCAAAGAAAAGCCAGGCATTGTGTGACACCAGGTTCACTTTGATAATTAATTTTTGCAGATGGGTAGGAAAAATGAATTTGGATTGTTATTAAGTATTGGGAATGTGCATGTGATGCCAAACTTATTTTTTGAGATTGACAAGTCAAATTCACTTTCAAATATTTTAGAACATGCCAAAAACCTTGATCAAAATACAAAGAGCAAGACTCTCAATTGTGAAATAATAAAAACACTTATGATTCATGAGAAAAGACAACCAACTGGAGCAACCTTCACTTCCAATCAGACTGAACCAGACAGTGATACCAGTGAATCTGAAGAAGACCTCAAGAACAGAAAACAAGTTACACAACGAGAAGTTCTGAAAGATGAATCTGAGTTGGAGAAACCCATGGTTATGATTGCTGGAAAACCACATCTCTATACTGAAGTTAGTCAACAGCCTGAATTGGTATCTTTGATGACTAAAGAAGAGAGGGAGAACTACATTTCTACTTGCCAAGAACTGTTCCATTTAATGTATGCTTAAATACTAGCATTTCATTTTGTTGATTTGTTTGTGGTTGTAGAAACTCATTAAAAAAAAATAATTAAAAAATAGCATTTAAATTTCATTTGTAATTTGCATTTATTTTGACTAGTTTGCACTTATTGGATGGGGGGGTGGGGTTTGGGGGGGAATTTCAAAAGTAAAATACTGTAAAGCTGGTTTACCTAAGTGCTGGACTTTAGTAATATGGAGCCACTTGTAATAGTGAAAAATCTGAAGCTGTAGAAACTGAAATGTCAGATTATACTCAAGAAATACTTCCCCTGAATTGCTAAAATGATGCTATAATCAAGAAGTCAGTGAATCCAAAAATAAATACCTACTTTAACTTTTTACCTTGGTACACTGAGCTAAAGGGTTATCTACTTCATATAGGTTAATTTTATGGATTTCCTAGAAAAATTGTTAAATTTTGCCATGCCAAGATTTACTCCTGATAGGAGCTCAATGTTAATTCTGTTGCAATCTATTCGAAATTTCTAATCAGTGTTATTTATTGAGTTTTGTAGGGCCTTTGAAGAGGTTCTGCATGATGAACTGAGCTGGAAGATTAGGTTCCAAGGATTTCAGGGACAGCTACTTGAGTGAATTTAGAGCTAGCAAGTTAGGAGGCAGAGGATGGTGAGAGGTTGATTCTTTGGACCACCTGCCTGTCACTAATGGGGTGGCCCAGGGGTTCATAAGACATAGAAGAATTAGGCCATTGATTCTGCTCCACCATTCAATCATTGCTGATCCTTTTTTTCCCCCTCCTCAATCCCAGTTCCCAGCCTTCTCCCCGTAACTGTTGATGTCATGCCCAATCAAGAACCTATCAAACTCTGCTTAAATACACCCAATGACCTTGCCTCCTCAGTTGCATGTGGCAACAAATTCCACAAATTGCCCACCATCTGATGAAAATTTCTCTGCATGTTTTGAAAGGGTGCCCCTCTAGCCTGAGGCTGTGCCCTCTTGTCCTAGACTCTGCCACCATGTAAAACATCCTTTCCACATTTATTGAATGTTGAATCCCTTTTGACATTCAAAAGGTTTCAATGAGATTCCCCCTGCATCCTCTGAGTTCCAGTGAGTACAGCCTCAGAGCCATCAAATGTTCCTGGAATCTCTTTCATTTCTAGAATCATCCTTGTGAACCTCCTCTGGACCCTCTCCAATGCCAACACATCTTTTCTAAGATGAGGGGCCCAAAACTGTTCACAATACTCAAGGCGAGGCCTCACCAGTGCCTTAAAGCTTCAACATCACATCCTTGCTCTTGCATTCTAGACCTCTTGAAATGAATGCTGACAGGATTTGCCTTCCTCACCGCTGACTCAACCTGCAAGTTAACCTTCAGTATTCTGCACAAGGACTCCCAAGTCGCTTGGTATCTCAGATTTTTAGATTTTCTCCATTTAGAAAAGAGTCTGCACATTTATTTCTACTACCAAAGTGCATGATATGCTATTTTCTTGCCCATTCTCCTAATTTGTCTTTCTGCATCCTGTTTCCTCAACACTACCTACCCCACCACCAATCTTTGGTATTCCGCAGGAGTCATACACTAGTCACTGGCAACCATCCAAACAAAGATCATTTTTATTCCCACTCGCTGCCTCCTACCAATCAACCATGTTAGTAACTTTCCTGTAATACCATGACCATGGGCTCTTAACTTGGTAAGCAGCTTCACATGTGGCACCTTGCCAAAGGCCTCTGAAAGTCTAAATATACAACACCCACTGCATCCCCTTTATCTATTCTACCTGTAATCTCCTCAAAGAATTCCAACAGGTTCCAAGGGGGCTAGGGCTTTCCTCGTTGGAGAGGAGGAGGATGAGAGGAGACATGATAGAGGTGTACAAGATATTAAGAGGAATAGACAGTCAACAGCCAGTGCCTCTTCCCCAGGACACCACTGCTCAATACAAGAGGACATGTATTTAAAGTAAGGGGTGGGAAGTTCAAGGGGGATATTAGAGGAAGGTGTTTTTTTTTACTCAGAGTTGGTTGGTGCATGGAATGCACTGCCTGAGTCAGTGGTGGAGGGTTATATGGGAGGCAGGGTTTAAGGGTCAGTACAACATTGGGGGTTGAATGGCCTGTACTGTGTTGTATTGTTCTATGTTCTATAGGTTTGTCAGGCAGGATTTTCCCTGAAGGAAAGCATGCTGACTTTGTACTACCTTGTCCTGTGTCATCAAGTACGCCATCACCCTATCTTAACAATTGACTCTAACATCTTCCTAACCACTGAGGCCAGGCTAACTAGTCTATAATAATTTCCTTTCTGCTGCCTTCCTCCTTTCTTAAAGAGTGGAGGGACATTTGCAATTTTCCAGTCCTCTGGCACCATGCCAGAATTTTTTTTTTGAAAGATCACTTAATGCCACCACAAGCCTAGGGTGCAGTTCATCTGGCCCTTGTGACTTGTGTACCTTTAGTTCAACTTTTTAAGCATCTCTCTTGTAATAGTAACTACACCCACTTCTCTTCCTTCACACACTACAACATCAGGCAACTTGCTAGTGTCTTCCAGTGAAGGCTAAAGCAAAATATTCATTCAGTTCATCAGCTAGCTCCTTGTCCCCTGTATTATTTCTCCTGCCTTATTTTCTAGTGGTCCTATATCTACTCTCATTTCTCTTTAACATACTTGAAAAAAACTTACATTCCACTTTGATATTATTTGCTAGCTTACTTTTGTATTTCATTTTTTCATGATTTATTTGTTCTGTGGGTTTTTAAAAATACCCCAATCCTCTATCTTCCCACTATTTTTTGTTTTGTTGTATTTACTTTTGCTTTTACAATAGCTTTGACTTCCCTTGTCAGCCATGGGGCAGTATTGGGACCTTCTGTTATTCATTATGTGTACAGCAAGATTGATGATACTCAATTAAGGAGTCTTGTTGATAGTGAAGCAGGTTAAACTGAATTACAAAGAGATCAGGTAGGGAGACGGGTTGAGGAATAGCAAATAGACTTCAACTTGAGTGAGGTAATACATTTTGGATTTTCTAATCAAGTTCAGACTTGTACTGTGAATGATTGCTGCAGAACAGGCTTGGGAATACGTGTACAATTTGTTAAAAGTAGCCACATAAGTGGACAGGGTGGTGAAGGAATTGAGCATGCTGGCCTTCAGACAGTATTGAGTTTACGAATAGTTACATAAGACATTGGTGAGGTTACGCTTAAAGTACTGTGCAGAGTATTTTGGTCACCCTTTTACAGGAAATATGTTGTTAAACTGAAGGGTAAAAGACAAGAGATTGCTGGTCAGACTAGAGGACCTGAATGATAGATTTGCTACACTGGATCTTTATTCCTTGGCGTAGAACCACCACCTATGATTCCTTTACTAATCAAGAAACTATCAAACTTTGCTTTAAGTATACTCAGTAACGTGGCCTCTGCAGCCAAAGGTGGAAATGAATTTCACGGATTCACCATCCTCTGGCGAAAGAAAATTATTCCTTATTTGTTCTAAAAAGGCCCCCTTTTGTGCCCTCTGGCCCTAGACTCACATTATTGGAAATGTCCTCTGTGTCCACTACATCTAGGCTTTTCAATAGGTGGTAGGTTTCAACAAAATCTCTCCACTCCAGCCATTTTTTCTTTACTCTTGGCCTGTACTCACTAGAGTAATCAAATAGCCCTTGCGCATTGATCCTTTCATTCCCTTAAAACTCTTCTACATCCTTTCCAATAGCAGCACATCCTTTGGGACCCAATACAATAATATGCCAAATGTGGTCTGACAAATGCCTTAAAGCTTCAGCATTTCATCACTGCTTTTATATTCTAGTCTTCTTGCAATGAATGCTAACATTGTATTTGCCTGCCTTATTACTGACTCGACCTGCAAGTTAACCTTAGGGAATTGTACACCTAGCTTTCCAAGACCTTTTGCACCTCAATTTCCGAATTCTCTTCCTATTCAGTAAATAGTCTACATCTTTATTCCTTCTACCAAAGTTCACAAGCCTGACTTACAGAGCACAGAAGCAAGACAGATCTAATAAAGACCTGAAATGAGTAACTGTAATGAGCTACCGAAGGGATAGTTGTGGTGTGTATTAAATTGCAACATCTGAGGCATTCGGATAGGTACAGGGAAAAGCTTCCCTTCTGGGTGAACACAGGCAACTAAATCCAGGAGGGAGGATGCTGCGGTCAGCATTGAGTAGTTAGTCAAAGGGCCTGTTTCTATGCCCATCCACTTCAAGGTTTAACGTGCTGTGCATTCAGACGTTCTTTTGCACACCACTGGTAATAGAAATGGAAACATCTTTCTTGTATTGCATAGTACAATTTGTCATGCACTAATACAGCAAAAATGATTTTGCAACTCTCGTACTCAATGCTATCAAACAATAAATAAAATCAAGTGACCAGCCAGTACAAGCAATGTCCGGCAGTACAAAAGTGCAACTCAAATGCATGACAGCCATAAAACCAGTATTAAAAGTAGCTATATAATAAATTTATGGATGATGCTTGATCGATTGGTTCAGAGCAATTCTAGCTCTGGGGAAAAAGCTATTCTTCAGTATTTATCAGTCTGGAAGTGTGGGTATTGAAAATCTTATAACGTCTGCCAGATGGAAGAAGTTCAAAAAGATGATTGCACGGGTGTGTATTGTCCTTACAGATGCTTGTAGCTTTCCTTAGGTAGCATGATCTGTAGGTGTCCTCCAGCTGTGTCCCGATGATCTTCTGTGCTAGAGATGACCCACTGAAGTGGTTCCCTATCAGCTGCTGTACAACTTAGATACCACACAGAGATGCAGTATGTTAAGATGCTCTCTATGGTGCAGCGGTAAAAGGTCACCAGCATCTGTTCAGGTAGACCAGCTTTCTTCAGCGCCCCCTGAGGAAAAACAAGTGTTGCTGTGCTTTCTTAACTATTGTTGTGGTGTTAGTGGACCATATAGGGGTCTTCTGAGATGTGTATTCCTAGAAACCTGAAACTGGACACTCTTTCCACGATGTCTCCATTAACGTAGACTGGAGCATACTTGACATCTCGTGACTTTCCAAAGTTGATAATTAGCTCCTTAGTCTTTGCTGTATTAAGAGACAGGTTGTTCTCTGAGCACCAGCTCACTAAGCTGATTAATGAGATACTAAGCTGAGTAATGTGTGGTTATTTGAGATACTGTCGCCTTCCTGTCAGCTTGAACCCATCTAGTCATTCTCCTCTGACCTCTCTCATCAAAAAGGTGTTTTACCAACAGAACTGCTGCTCACAAACTTTTTTTTATTGCACCATTCTCTGTAAACTGTAGATAATGTTTTATATGAAAATCTCAGGAGATCAGTTTCTGAGATGCTCAAACTTCCCTGTCTAGCACCAACAATCACTCCAGAGTCGGTCACTTGGATCACATTCCTTCCCCATTCTGTAAGGTCTGAACAATAACTTAACCACTTGACCATATCTGTGTGCTTTTATGCATTGAGTTGCTGCCCCATAATTGGCTGATTAGAAATTTGCATTAACAAGCAGGTTCAGTTAATAAAGAGGCCACTATTTGACAGGAATTATAGGAGCCTGGATGCAGCACTTCCATCTTCAGAAGCAGTGTACATTTGTATGATCTTACAATACTAAATCTCACTGAACTGATACAATTGAAATGTTATTTTATTTTGAAATTGCATAGTAAACATCTTAAAATTGTACTTTAAAATGCAGATTAAGAATCAACTACACAACACAGCAACATGCCTGTCAAACCAATTAAATTAAAATTAAATGCAAAACATTTAAGACACAAAAATGTAATGTGCTGAAATAGGACTGAGTACATGTAATTCTACAAAAATGTTTTTTGCTGCCACTAGCAGAAATAGTATGTCTATTCTAAATGAATAGTGTCAGAAACAATTTTTTTAAAATCCCATTTCATGTAAATTCTTTTACTGCAAGAGTCATTCCTGATCACGGTCAGAAAGTCCCCAGAAATAAAAGCAAATCTACTCCAACTAGTGCAGTTTAGCAAGCTCTAGACTATTAAATTTTGTTTGCCATTTTCATTATAGCAAACATTTTTTTTTAGAAAAATTCAAGGATGGAAGGATGAATATGAATGGAATAATTTCTAAGAAACTACAATTATTTTCAGCATTTTTTTTTTTAAACAGTGTACCAAAGAGAACAGTTCCATTTAAAATACATTCAAGATACACTGCGCAAGACTTGGCAAGGTTATGAACAGTGCTCCAAACTAAAATTAATTCATATTTTATTACAATCTCAGATAAATACATCTTAAAAGGGTGCAATGTCATCAAAGCATGAGCTTCTTTAATGACAACTGAGAAAGCATTTCTCAACACTGCAAACATATAAAATGCATTTTTGTTAGTAATTAGTCATTATAGTATGGAAATATAAAGTGAAATTTGTTTACATGTGACTTTCAATGAAAAATAATACAAATTTGTTTAAAATTGCTTGAAATACTGTTTACCATTTGAACTTAACTTTCCAATGATGCCAAATGTAGAACTAAAATCTGGCTTTGGACAAACAGCCTTTGGTATTAATGTACTGGACAAGCATAGATCTATTTGTGTGGCTATACATGAATTTCACCTGCTTAGGACCTGCATAAGGGTCTGCTGACTTAAGTGAGAATCTCAAGCAAATGCCAATACAAGAATGGGAGGTCAAATTTCTTAGTTCCATTTAATAGCAATTTTGGTGTCTGTACTGTACATAATTTATTTCTATTGTAGAATATGAAAGCCAAAAATCAGAAATTCTATATGAGATCAAGTAATTTTTACCTACAACATCTGCAAGTTCTAGGGACTTCTATTTTGCAACTGAGTCATCACAAACAACCTATATAATCTACTTTCCAAATGCATGTATGAAATTTACAGGTTAAAAATTGTATACATAATGAGTATTAGGCTAGAGGAGTTTGGCTACAACAGATGAATCCAGTAAATTTTAAATATTATTTTCAATGTCAAAATACCATTCAGCATTTTGACCAATCCAAGCAAAAAGATTGGAGGTGGATCTCAAGCTTGAAGATAGCAAAGGGTTATTACAAACAGCTTGTATATATGGTACAGAGCCACAAAAAATTGCTCCACCTTGGACAAGCACCATTAGGCTTCATTTTAAATGGGTAATGGTTGATAAAGGTCAAATTAGTGTAGGTAAATCAGTGATAAGTCTCAGGAGATAGTGATGTACTTATTAGTGGCAAAATATAGCAGTATTAGAATCAGAGCCTCATTATAAAAGAGAATATATTTCAATATAAAACAGAACTACATGAGTAATTTTTAAAAAATCAGACTATAGCCAATTCAGAGATAGAAGTATTAAGTTACTATGATGTATTGCCGCAATACTAAATATGGACCAAAAATTACTGGTCAGACTTGAGCAATGTAAAATAGACAACAATTCTACTGAAAGGCTACTCAAAAAAATAACAATTTTATCAATTAACAGGAATAAAATTATTAACTAATTCCAAACAAAAATGAGAGTGATGAACATCAATTTGTTGCCATTCATGCACTTTGGGCTCCACTGTTTTCTGTAACAAACAGGGAAAAATTACCATCAATGCTATTGTATAATCATCAACATGAATAAATATGGGGCTAAATACACATTTAATTACTGAATTTAGTAGCAAAAATTATTCTCACCCCTACCATTAGACCCCTCCTGTTATAGATATAAAACAGTGATATAAAAACAAAGCTGAAAGACTATCCTTATATATTATGGGTCCTATCAGCTCCAGATTAATTCACAATGAAAACCTTAGTGTAACACAGTGAGCCAATCCATGGTATAAGATATATTTCACAATACATGACAAAATTAGAACTTTACTGAAGCAAAGGAAAGCAAAGAAAAATACCATGGAGGTTAGAACTTTTTAAACTTGTGAAGTATAAATTTATCTTCATTTATATCTTGTGTCACAAAGTATTATCCCAAGACTCTCCTCCCAATATACCATACCTCCAGAATTAATTTCTGAGTTTTTACAGAAATGTACTGAGTGTGCAAATCTTCCAAAACAGCGAGATTAAAAACTGAAAATATTTTTCAGAAGTGCAGAAGTATAATTAGTTTTTAGAATTATAGGGAAGGAAAATAAGTAAGTTAAAAAAATTAACTGCTTTAAGAACTATTGTCACCAAGAATTAAACCCACTTCCTTTTATTCCAAATATTGCATATTCTGCCCTCAAAATAATTTTGTAATTGCAGGTTCCTACAATACATGCAACTTCACAATTGTATATCAAACAGACAATACTATCTAGAATAGTACTCAATGATTAAATAAGGAAGATGTCAAACAACTGCAAGTCAGTTGTAATTTCTTCCATACCTGGTTCTTTTAGAGTTTCCGAGCTGCCAGCAAGTTCTTGTGCTCCATCTGTATCCAGCAGCATACTGGTTAAATTGTTATTCTGTTCTTCTTCAGAAATTCTCTTCCTCAAATCGTCCTGTGTAAGATATGATTAAAAAAGGATGGAAGAAATTATTCTGAATTCATGACATCTTCTTAACCAAATGTTCAATTTCTAAATAACATACTGTGAGAAAAATTGTAAATTCAGGACTGATTAAATATAAACCAAATATGAATGCTGATAGAACGTCTCGGTCTGAAGTGTGGACTGCTTATTCCCCTCCATAAATGTTGCTTGACTTGCTCAATTCCTCCAGCATGTGTTGCTCAAACTTTCCAGCATCTGTAAAAATCTCTTCAGTTTACAGATCAAATATATTAGCTTTCAATATAATGTGTGGTGTCATAAATAGTGTCAGAGTTATAGAGCTTCAAAACAGATCTCCTGCCCTACAAATCTGATCCAACCATTGAGCACCAATTCCATTTTCTCCCCACATTCTGTCAATTCTCCTTGTCTCCACCCCACACACACACACTTACTCACTCAACAGGCAATTTATATTGATCAATCAATTAACTTACCAAAGCACATATCTTTTGAATGTGGGAGGAAACCTGAATACCCTTAGGAAAAATGCAGAAGGAATGTGCAAGTTCAATATAAAAGCACAAAAATCAGGATGTAACATGGGATGCTGAACCTGTGAAGCAATAACACCAATAGCTGCTCCATTCAGCCATCAATTTATTCCATCCAAATGAAATGCACAAATAAGGGCAAACAGATACACAAATAGCAGAATCATAGCTAATAGGACAATGAAAACAGCAAGCAGTGAAAAGCAGTAAAGATAACAGTAAGGAATCTTGGAATACTGTTCTCTCCATATTACCAATGGAAATCATACAAAAAATTTTAAACTTTTCCAATAAATATTTTGGATTAAACGGGAAGATCCTTTCTCTGGAGAAGACATGAAGTAACCTGATGGTAGTTTATTATTACACAAATGGTTGCTGGGATAGATATTATATTTCCTTTTGTGTAAGAGATGAGGTAGAAACACATAGGCCAAAAAAACTATCAAAGGAAATTCAAGTAAATTTCCTTTTCTCAGAACTGTTAGAATGTGGATTCAGCTATGGTGTAGTAGTGGCAACTAGAACAGTACAGCACAGGACTAGGATCTTCAACCCACAATGTCTGTGCCAAGCATGATGCTAAATTAAACATCAGTGCCTTGTAAAAGTATTCAGCCCCAAACCCTTTGTTCACACAAATGAATATTACAATCAGATTTTGAATGTTCCTTTGTCTTCATTTTGGTTTTGTCTGTTGAAAATGTATCATACTGTTGGACCTTACAGAGAGGGGATACTTATCCTAATGAATTCATTGAAAACAAGTGATCCTCCAAATTTCTACATCAACAAATTGTGAGAGCTGGTAGGGTAATATATTGCTACTGAGGAAAGATAGCATAGTAAATACAAAGGGGAGAAATACTTTTTCAGCCTCTCTATTTTGGTTTTAAATTTTTAGTAAGTTGACAGGTTTTGGAATTTTTCTTTTGATTTGACATGATGCACAATGTTTTGTAGATTAGCTCAAAAATCCTACTTCAATATATTTTAAGTTTAGAAAATGCGACAGTAATATGTGAACAGTTGTGTTGGCAGATTACTTTTAAGGCTTTGTAATCCCTTCTACCTACATATATTCAATATTCTGCCATTTACTGCATATTCATGTGCCTATCTAAAAGCCTCGAACACACACTACCATCACAACTGCTATCACTACCACTATGGCAGCACGTTTCAGGAACCTACTACTCTGTATAAAAGAATTTGCCCTGAATATCTCTTCTTACTAAAAGCTATGCTCTCTATTAACCAAATTTCTATCTTGGGGGAAAAATTCTGGCTGCCTACCTACGCTGCCTCTTTTATAAACTTAACAGGTCTCCAAAATGGGGAGAAATGGTGGCACAGTGGAGCAGCTAATAGAGCTGCTGTTTCCCATGTCTAGCATCCCAAGTTAATCTTGATCTCAGGTTCTTTTGTTTGCATAAATGCCTTTTAAAAGTTTAAAGAGAATGATTACAAAATGAAAGAAAGAAAATGACAGGGCAGAGAGCTTTGCTTTGACCATAAACAACTATTAGGCCCTGTTGTACTGAATAATCAATTTCTACTGCCATAAGCATGATATAATCTCATTTCAAAGTTTACCTCAGAAAGCACAGTGAGTCTTGAAGGCAAGTTTTCTACTTTAACAAAATCATCTTCATCTGACTTTTGACTCAAATTGCCTGATCCAGCCTCCTGTTAGGTATAAAAGAAAAATGAATTCTGTAATTTTGCTGGTCACAACCTCTGAGCACAAATGAATGGGGCAGGAAGTTCGTAGATTTTGGAATAGAACAACTTTGTTTCGAATCTACAATTTAACTTTAGCAATGGAAACTATAAAAAAGAGGGACAAACTTGCATTAACACTCCATTTCTGTCTACATGGAATACAAATTCCAGTTTTACTTCTATAAAAAAAACTAAACATTAATGAACTGAAATGTAGATATCCTGGAATTTCAAAGCTGGTGATTTTTTTAAATGAATCTATAATCACCTTCATATTTCATAATCTTTAGATACTTTTCACTTTAAAAAAAATGAGAGAAATAGCCAACTCACAAGCAATTTTTAAAAGTAGTACAGCCACACATTTTAGGGGAAAAACAGAGATACTAGGTCATTAAAATTCTAGTGAGCCAACACTGATGAGGTTTCCCAAATTATATAACCTATGTATATATGCGCAGAGTAAAGCAAACTCTGACCCTAATGCATGGTACTGTCGAGCAGGTTATGTAATTAGGGGAACAATGAGCCACAACTGAAATTTGTAATCAAAGGGGTTTTCCTAAAAATGCTGGAACACTGTCAGGCAACAAAGGCCATGTAAAAATGAGAACAAAGTTATATTATAATCTTTGTTTCAAATGTAAAACCGTCATCACTTGAATTTCACTTTACCACAAAACAGTTGGGACTGCTTTGTCTAGAGTATGCCCAGCCACATTGAAACAGATTGAAATAACACCATAGACCATTGGATCCCAAACTGCATCACTATTGTTTCCACTCTGGATTATGAAATTTAGTTCAATGGTTTTATTATTCTTTATTTTACTTACTGTTTTTAATTTCTAGAATAATTACAAGTTTTCCATTCATTTACAATTTTAAAACTTAATTAAATATAATTGAACAGTTTATAAATCTTTCTGATTACTAAAGACATTAAAACTTTTCCTATGTCCCTTGAAAGCCCCAAGTGTCAAAAAGCTATTAGGGCAGCATAGGAACAGGAAGTCAGATTCTGCACTGAATTCTCATTTAATAGCATCTGTACCTGGGCTAGTACAATTGCACCCATGACTGTAGGAAGAGCAGAGGTGAGAACAGGCTAGATCATGACCTGATTTTGCAGGTAAATCTCCAGATTTCCCACACCCCACTATACTATGCATCAAGTACGGAATACTATGCGCAGTACAAGTACCATAAATTCCGGACTATAAGCCGCTACTTTTTTCCCACGCTTTGAACACTGTGGCAACACTGCGGCCTATACTACGGTGTGGCTAATGCATGTTTTTTTTCATGCGGCCAAAAACATTTTGCCTCGTAACAGTAGACCAATAAACTTGATGAGTAGTTTCACAGAGGTCCAATGAAATGGTACGATAAATCAAGCGCACTTTCACAATTAAATTATTGTAAATCAGTCATTTGTACTCACCCTCATCAACATGGAAAACACTCAAAGAAAAGCATATGATGCAGCTTTTAAGTTAAAGGCGATCAATCTGGCGGTTGAAGAAGGAAATCGAGCTGCTGCACATAATCTTGGCATAAATGAATCGATGGTGAGATGGTGGAGACGCCAGCGTGAAGAACTGAGTCAATGCAAAAAGACGACAAAAGCTTTCAGAGGTAATCATAGCAGATGGCCCGAACTTGAAAACTTTCTTGAAAACTGGGTTAACACACAGAGGTGTTTCCACCGTGCAGATCAGACTGAAGGCTAAAGCAATCGCCACCAAAATGAAAATCGAAGATTTTAGAGGTGGGCCATCTTATTGTTTTAGATTTATGAGACGAAAAGGCCTGTCCGTCAGGGTACGCATGACTCTGTGTCAGCAGCTCCCGACCACGAGGAACAACTTGCTAACTTCCGCACATTCACTCAAACAAAGATAGCGGAGAATTCCATCGGGCCAGATGATATCATAAATACGGATGAAGTACCTTTGACGTTTGACCTGCCTCTCACTCGGACTGTTAATAAAAAAGGTGACTCGTCCATCACACTGAAAACAAGTGGCCATGAGAGAACGCATTTTACTTGTGTTCTGAGCTGCACAGCATCCGGACTAAAGCTTCCACCGTTGGTGATTTTTAAGCGGCTGACAATGAAAGTTCAGTGAAAGCTGCCATCAAGAGTACAAACTCAATTCCAGCTGTGATTCCTGGGGGCACCTCGAAGTATTTGCAGCCACTGGACATCAGCGTGAACTGGGCATTTAAAATGGCGCTGCGCGTTGAGTGGGAGGCTTGGATGACGAGCGGCGAGAAATCCTTTACCAAAACAGGACGCATGCGAAGAGCATCTTTAACTCAAGTCTGCCAGTGGATCCTAAATGCGTGGAGCCATGTTACAACATCCACCATTACCAACGGGTTTTGAAAGGCTGGACTGCTGCATGATGAAGAGGATCACGTGCACTCAAGTGAGAGCGACAACGAAGAGACTGAAGTGAGTGACGAGATCCTGAGGTTGTTCAATTCAGACACTGAAGAAGAGGATTTTGATGGTTTTAGTGCGCAGGAGGAAGATGAAGAAGGCGATCAATAACTTTTCCTGGTAGGCTGCAGTATATATATTTTTTTTTACCAGTCGTTAGGAGATATTGGAATATTGTTCGTGCACTGTTCAGTAAAAAAGTATACGCAACATAATTTGTGTGTTACCGATACGTATGTATATTTAAAAGTAGCTGTGTTACAGGCACTGTTCGAAAAAAAGCATTTGCAATATGTATTTGTTTATGTTACCATACAGATTTAATTAAAAGTTAAAAAATCCTCGTGTGTAATATCTTTCTGTGTAAATTTCTCATATTACAACGTGGGACACCTGCGGCTTAAAATCCGGTGCGGCCTGTACAAGTACAAAATTGATTTTCTTTCTAACATTAGAGCGTGCGGCTTTTAATCAGGTGCACTCTGTAGTCCGGAATCTATGGTACTATGCATTAAGTACAATACAGATGCAAACCAGCTAATACAACTACCCCAATCTCTACCAGTTCAAGGATCATCAAACTTTGCAGCCCCCAGATTTTGGTTGTTGCTCAGCATTTCTGCATACCAACCAAATGCTATTTGTGAATAAGCAAGAACTAAAAATTTCAGTCATGCCAAAGCCACTTCCATCAGTTCGCATTTTTTCCTCTCTCATGACATGTCAAGTACATTAAAACATGTTCTGCATTTACATCAGTCCGGTTTCTAGTATCTGCAGCATTTTGCTTTTGTATTAAACCATTTAATTTTATTTTGATCCTTGTGCTAGTAGCAAAGTTTACTATACAACACAGCTCAGATGCTACCTTGAGTGAAAAATATTCCTCAGTATGCCAATGCATTTGTTTCTGGCTAACAGGACAAGGATTGTTTGATGGCTCTCCTAGATGCTTTTCCAGAACAAAAATATTTAGCATAGCCCTTTCTGAAAGTCAGATACTCTCAGTGTTGACACCTTAAATTCCAAAATGACCTGCAAAATATGATAAGTATTTGGCCTACTTGTTTTATTCTTTGGAGGCTAGCAACATGGAACTAAAACTTTAAGAGAACTGATGAAAACAATTAGGGAAAAACAAATAGCACTAACTGTTGAGATTTTCCACAACCGAGACATAGGTGGTGATGTAACTTCCTTAGCTTTATAAACATAGCTCGATACTTATGGAAGATAGAGAAGTGAAGGAAGATATTTTACATGCTTACATAATCATTAACCAGCACAGGAGACTCTGTGTCAGGGCTGACAGCCAATGAGCTTTCTGGCGTCCCTTGCAAGTCATTTTCTATTTCCATCTGCATAGGTGTTCCTGGAATAGCACAGTCGCACAATGGTATGGGCAGCTTTAAATTCTCAGTGTCTTCATTAAATAATACTTGATTTGATGATGTTATAGCCTCAAAAGCAAGATTTGCAGTCTTGCTGCATTCATTTTCAGCTACAAAATTTTTAAAAATAACAATTGATTACAATTATATGTACAACAATCCTGTTCAAAGAATCTGATAACAAAAGAAACATACAGTCAATTCCACCGTTGGTTACTCTCAATAAAAGAACACAGAAGGTCAAACTCTACCTGCAGTAACTGTGTTCTCAATTTGATTAACCACATTATCTTGACTAGGTTTGGCAAGAATATCCTAAAAAGAGAAGAGTTCTGATTAGTATTAAGCACTATACAAAATCTTAGAATCTAAGGTGGCAGAAAGTTATATGACCACTCAAGTCTGCTCTGCTGTTCAATAAGGTCATAGCTAGTCAAATTTTATTTATCACAACGACATCCACAACCTTTTAGGTTAAAGAATAACCTTGCTATTTTACAATCCAGTGCAGTAGATTGTTTCTTCTTTCCTTTATCCAGAGACCATGGCTTAGTTGTAGATGCTCAAGCCTGAAAAAATTGGTTCATGAACCTATATCCTATCAAATCCTTGCAGAATCTTTAGGAAAAAAAATCTTAAATTAACTTCCTCTCTCTCTTCTCTTAACCGGTGGTTTATTTTAACATTACTTTTATTTTCAGTGAAGACAACTTAAACATATACAGTGAATTCTAGTCAAGTGGGGCAGTCACTTTATTTGGGACAACTCTTAAAGAACAAAAACTAATCGAGATAATAGCCAGGCTGCCCTTCATTTATTTGGGACACTATGCCGTTTAATTGGGGCAGTAGACTGTTGCCAAATATTTTGTAACAAGCTTCACATCATGTGGCCGTTAAGACACAACACCATGCTTATAGTGAAGTTTAGAGAGAAGTTTTTAAGTAGTGTCATTTGTGAGTTTGCCACTGCAAACAGCAATAATTTTTGTCACTGATAGTTGGTGAGTAATAAACAGCAAGGTAATTCAGAACTGTTTTGTTCACTGTGTTTCAAGTATTCAGACTTGGAGATGCCAGAAATGGCCAAGAGTGAAAATGAAACGATCTCACAAATTCAACAAATTAGGAACTATGAACAATTTTAAGGCATCGACAATCATCTTGAATCTTACAATGAAAATGAAGATTTGGAGGATGCAGTCGTCGAAAGCACTGTTTGAAAGCAGTCCACCAGGAGTCTGCACTAACTTTGTTCATTTACTATCAAAAGAACACGTCAGCTTACACTGACTGAATCCCTCTGTCGATGACTGTTAGGAACTAATAGTTTTATAGTATTGTAGTAGTTTTGGTAGTGTTCTAATTTATTCTGTATTTCATTTAAATACATAATTTGTTACTCAGTTAAATAGTAGTTTGCTTTTTTTAAAAAAAAACCTTAATGATTTCTATGACATTTCAGCTATATGGGAGTCACTTAATTGGGCCAAAAGGTACTGATCCAGATGTGTCCCAATTAACCAAAATCAACTGCATTTGGTTTTAAGATTTGCAATCAATGAGGCTTTTGAATAGAAATGTTCCATCATAGCAATAGCCAGTGTGAAGGCAGCAGGTTGCTGTGACATAAAATATTACGACTGACCGTATCAATCATTACAAAAAGCTTCAGTTCGAAAAAATACAATTGACAGAAAATAACATTCTGACATATAAAAGGATGGAAGTTTACTGTTGGGTAACTAATAAAATGTGAGCAGTCATAACACTAGCAGTGCATTCAACAGGAAAGAAATCTAAAAAAAATATAAAGAGATGCCATATTTTTATGTGGAAAAAAAGACCTTTGCAGCAAGAGACCAAATTATACGTACAAACTTAGAAAAGTTGTTGTGATGGACTCTCATTAATTATAAACACACAAATTTATCCACAGGATAAATAACAATTACTTAATGAAAGATGAGAAGCCTGGTGCTAATATTTCAAATAGGGTTGTAAATTAAAATGCAGTTTCATTTGAGAGCAACATGATTTCAAATAAGTTAATTAACATTTTTACGGTTAATTGCTCATGCTAACAGGCAAAATGGTTTTTGCCTTGAATGTCACAATGCTTCCCCTATACCCAAATACTATGTAATTCTGAACAAACATACAAAAATAATATTTTTCAATTTCAATTCATTTTATCAATAGATAAATAAAAATGTCTTGGACATTCTCCTAAAAAGAAATGATTAAATCCCAGCAGTTCTCAAACTGCAGAAGACATTTTAAAATTAACTCATAACTGCATCAATCAAAGACAACAATATTCATTAGAACAAACATTACCTGCTCATGATCAATCTCATCTGCAATTTCAGTATTAGCTTGAAGAGATGTCTGCACATCAATATTACAAGCATCGAAGTCCTCAATTTCATCATCTTCATTCTCATCCTCACCACTGCCATAATTTGTCAATGCTTGAGTTTCAGCTTTTGATAAACCTGATGGTTAAAATAAAAAAGCTCATCTTTATTTGCCTTTTATAATCTGAAAAAAATTGACAATTGTAAATTTGCATTATAATTAGTTAACTATAGCAAGAACCATACAGGTTTTGAAACTTGGCTAATCAGATTCAGAATTATTTACATTCTATTCAAGAGTGCGATTTCATTCCACAAGCCAACCCAAATGGACCAAAATGTGATTTTTTAGTTCTGCTTATTTACGACTAAATCAAAACTCTTCTCGGATAATTTTACAGCTATATAGGACCCTGGTCAGGCCCCACTTGGAGTACTGAGCTCAGTTCTGGTTGCCTCGCTACAGGAAGGATATGGAAGTCATAGAAAGGGTACAGAGGAGATTTACAAGGATGTTGCCTGGATTGGGGAGCATGCCTTATGAGAATAGGTTGAGTGAACTTGGCCTTTTCTCCTTGGAGCGACAGAAAATGAGAGGTGACCTGATAGAGGGGTATAAGATGATGAGAGGCATTGATCATGTGGATAGTCAGAGACTTTTTCCAAGACTGAAATGGTTGCCGCAAGAGGACACAGGTTTAAGGTGCTGGGGAGTAGGTACAGAGGAAATGTCAGGGGTGAGTTTCTAATTGTTTATTTATTTATTTAGAATGCAGGCAGTGGTGAGTGCATGGAATGGGCTGCCAGCAACAGTGGTGGAAGTGGATATGATAGGGTCTTCTAAGACTTTTGGATATGTACAAGGAGCTTAGAAAAGTAGAGGGCTATAGGTAAGTCTAGTAATTTCTAAGGAAGGGCCATGTTCGGCACGACTTTGTGGGCCATAGGGCCTGTATTGTGCTGTTGGTTTTCTATGTTTCTATGTAACATTTTTTGCTTAATTTTCAGATCTGGGGACATTTAAATATAAATTGAATGGAATTATACACGTAGGAGAGCTCAATCTCATTTATCATTCTCAGACTATTTTCATCAACTGATAATACCTATAATTCTAAGTGTTTGCTCTTTGCACTAGTGATTCTGGTAACCTACATAGGTAACCGATGTAAAGTTAGTTCTTTATCTTCAGTGTGTTGGAATAAAGAAAAAGACATTCCCACAATGAATTTCCTCACCCATCTATCCATGTTCTCCCTCACCTGGTTTTAGCTACCACCTTCCTGCCTCCCCCCCCCCCCCCCCCCCCCCCACTCCTCCAATCTTCTTATTCTGGCTTCTGCCCCCTGGAAGACAGAACACAGAAAAATATTATCAACCAACCTTTGATGGGTTTCTGACAAAGCCTATTGAATGAACTATTGGACAAAAAGCTTGGATACGCATGCCTGTATTCACTCAAGATACAAGTAAAGCAAGTTTGACATACATATCCCTCAGTGATGTTTGTGGGAGCCATTAAAAAAAAACCCAGGAAATTGGCCAGGGTCTCACTTCAAAATCTGTATATTATTTGTAATTTAAGGGCACTTCCTGTTTTCATCTCATAGCCATTTCAAATTTCTCATCTCTAATAGGTCAAATTTCAATTGGATAACAGAAAGACTATCAGAACATCTGTACAGATGGCACAAATTTTTAAGGCACATTGACAGAATATCACCAAGACTACTCATATGAAGAAGTTCACAACAAAAGTTTTTAACTTATTCAAACTATTAAATTTCTTACTGATGGAAACACATTTAGCAGTTATTGCTTCACTTTCAACATCCTCCTCCTCTCTGTCAGATAAACCACTTTTCATTAACTTCTCGGCTCCAACAGATTCATTTCCTTTGAGATCATCTGTAATAGCTATCTCACTTTCATCCTTGTCCTAAAGGTACAGAAAAAATAATAACTTAAGATGGGAGCATATGAACTTGAGATATCTGACATGAAACTATCAGAAGATAACGGTTTCAGACATTTCTTTAAAAATTCTGATAACTAACTTCCAAAATAAACCATCAACCTGGTGTACTATTTTAAATCAGGTAGTAGTTAAAACAATTTGTGGAAGATCAACAGCCACACATGAAATAATTATTTCAATGGTACACTTGGAAAATTGGAATCTTTTTAAATGTATGAGAAAGGAACAATACAACTACAGATTCTTTCCAGACCTCACACTGTTTTGTATACACTTAGACCTACTTTGTCTTCATCTTCAAGCTCTTCCATAGAGGATTCATCATCTTTAGAATGTGTCTTCTCCTATTAAATAAGAAATTTCAGAACAAGTTTGTATTGAACAATTTTAACATGAAATACAACAATTCAAGCTGGTTACTTACAAACAATTAATTTACTAGCTTTCCCTTTACATGGCTAGAAGAACATTTCAGCAACTAAATATATTTATGTGATTTGAACACCCTCAAAATTTAACACAATGGCAGTGAAAAAATAGCAGAGCTTGCACATCATATAGAGCTACCTCAACATTGCAACAACTACTGTTCTGTTTTTCAAAAGTAAATCACAGAATTTCTTACTTACTCAAATGAGACATCAGAGACAGCTATTCAGCCCATTGGGCCCAAGCCAGCTGCCAGCAAAGCAATTCATCAGCCATGTTTTTTTTATTTACATATTCATCAACTCTCAGTTGATTCTAATGCACTTTAAGGTTTAATCTACAGTAGGTAATTAAAGTATCCTGGTTTTTGGGATGTGGCAGAAAATTAAAGAACCCACATATGCATGCAGAGAATGTACAAACTCTACATATACTGCACCCAAGTAATTGGAGTTGTGAAGAAACAGCTTTAATTGCTGTTCCACTATACTGATCCACAAATAGTGTTTTTCTTATAGCTACTTCAAATGGTCAACAAAATTCACACTTGCAAATCAAAATATTTGAATATTTAACATATTACTATACCTCTGCTGTACAATGATGCTTAAAAGATGCCACTTCTTTCAGTCTTCTTTTGCACCTTTGTTTTGCTGCAACACTGCTGTTATCCAGGTCTTGCATGAGCCTAAAGAATGCAAGCTCATTGAACAGGATCTCTGAAATCTCTACCAGCAAATCCTCCCCACATTCTTTGAGCTTTCGACCAGCAAACTTTGCCAGAGAATCCTACAATGACAAAAATCAAAGCCCCAATTACAGAATAGATGAACAAGAATGGGCGAATGCAGCTGCTCCACCATTTCACTGAACTTTCCCTCAATGTCAACAAAAGAGCTGCACAAACTTCAGGAATCTGGTTGGTGCACATTCTCCTGTCCTGTCCAGTGGGCAGCAGAGTGATAGGGCTTTGGCAGTAACAGGACGAGGCGGGTAGGTCTACCTGTGTTATTTGCGGAAAGAAAGTAATACATGTGTGAGGCCGGTGTTCTATGCTCAGTGTCAGATGTGGGAGGTCCTGAAGTCTCTCAGCCTCCCAGACGGCCATATCTGCACCCGGAGTGTCGAGCTGCAGCTCCTAAAGGACGAAGTTAGGGAACTGAAGATGCAGCTCATCTGGTCAGGGAGAGTGAGAAGGTGAAAGGAAGGAGTTATAGGCAGGTGGTCACATCAGGAAAACAGGGGAGACAAAGAAGTGGGTCACAGGCAGCGGGGAAGGGGAAGACTCAGGTACCAGAGAGTGCCCCTGTGGCTGTAACCCTTGACAATGAGTACTGTTGGGGGGGGGGGGTTAGGGGGGCAGACTACCTGGGGGAAGCAACAGTAGCACATATTGGTACCAATGACATAGGCAGGAAAAGGGAAGAGGTCCTGAAAAAAAGACTACAGGGAGTCAGGAAGGAAGTTGAGAAACAGGACCACAAAAGGTAGTGAGAATAGGAGCAGGGGGGCAGGGATTCAGATTTCTGGATCATTGGGACCTCTTTTGGGGCAGGTGTGACCTGTACAAAAAGGACGGGTTGCACTTGAATCTCAGGGGGCCCAACATCCTGGTGGGGAGGTTTGCTAAGGCTACTAGGGAGAGTTTAAACTAGAATTGTTGCAGGGGTGGGGAGGGAACCGAACTGAAGAGACTGGGGAAGAAGAGCTTGTCTCCCAAATAAAAAAAGTTTGTAGACAGTGCAAGAGGGAGGATAGGCAGGTGATAGACGAGGGATGCGCTCAGCCCTAAGGCTTGAGATGCGCCTATTTTAATGCAAGGAGTATTGTGAACAAAACAGATGAGGTTAGAATGTGGATCAGTACTTGGAACTATGATGTGGTGGCCATTACAGAGACTTGGATGGCTCAGGGACAGGAATGGTTACTTCAAGTGCTGGGTTTTAGATGTTTCAGGAAGGACAGGGAGGGAAGCAAAAGAGGTGGGGGCGTGGCACTGTTGATCAGAGATAGTGTCACGGCTGCAGAAAAGGTGGATGCCACGGAGGGATTGTCTGCGGAGTCTCTGTGGGTGGAGGTTAGGAACAGGAAAGGGTCAATAACTTTACCGGATATTTTTTATAGGCCGCCCAATAGTAACAGGGATATCAAGGTGCTGATAGGGTAACAGATCCTGGAAAGATGTAATAATAACAGTGTTGTGATGGGAGATCTTAATTTCCTAAGTATCGATTGGCATCTCCCTAGAGCAAGGGGTTTAGATGGGGTGAAGTTTATTCAGAGTGTTCAGGAAGGTTTCTTGACACAATATGTTGTGGGGGATTTCAACATGCAGGTAGACTGGGAAAATCAGGTTGGTACTGGACCCCAAGAAAGGGAGTTTGTGGAGTGCGTCTGAGATGGATTCTTAGAGCAGCTTGTACTGGAGCCTACCAGGGAGAAGGCAATTCTGGATTTAGTGTTGTGTAATGAACCAGATTTGATAAGGGAACTTGAGGTAAAGGAGCCATTAGGAGGTTGTGACCATAATATGATAAGTTTTAATCTACAATTTCAGAGGGAGAAGGGAAAATCGGAAGTGTCAGTATTACAGTTGAACAAAGGGGACAATAGAATCATGAAGGAGGAGCTAGCCAAAGTTGACTGGAAAGATACCCCAGCAGGGATGACAATGGAACAACAATGGCAGGTATTTCTGGGAATAATACAGAAGGTGCAGGATCAGTTCGTTCCAAAGAGGAATTCTAAGGGGAGTAAGGAGCGACCGTGGCTGACAAGGGAAGTCAAGGACAGTATAAAAATAAAAGTAGTATAACATAGCAAAGCTGAGCAGGAGGCCAGAGGATTGGGAAACTTTTAACGAGCAACAGAAGAGAACCAAAAAGGCAATAGGGGGAGAAAAGATGAGATACAAAGATAAGCTACCCAAGAATAAAAAGGATAGTAAAAGCTTCTTTAGGTATGTGAAGAGGAAAAAAATTAGTTAAGACCAAAGTTGGGCCATTGAAGACAGAAACAGGTGAATTTATTATGGGGAACAAGGAAATGGCAGACGAGTTGAACAGGTACTTTGGATCTGTTTTCACTAGGGAAGACACAAACAATCTCCCAGATGTAATAGTGGCCAGAGGACCCAGGGTAACTGAGGAACTGAAGGAAATTCACATTAGACAGAAAATGATGTTGGATAGATTGATGGGGCTGAAGGCTGATAAATCCACAGGGCCTGATGGTCTGCATCCCAGGGTAGTTAAGGAGGTGGTTCTAGAAATCATGGATGCACTGGTAATCATTTTCCAATGTTCTATAGATTCAGGATCAGTTCCTTTGGATTGGAGGGTAGCTAATGTTATCCCACTTTTTAAGAAAGGAGGGAGAGAGAAAACAGGGAATTATGGACCAGCTAGCCTGACATCAATGGTGGGGAAGATGCTGGAGTCAATTATAAAAGATGAAATAGCGGCACATTTGGATAGCAGTAACAGGATCGGTCTGAGTCAGCATGGATTTACGAAGGGAAAATCACGCTTGACTAATCTTCTGGAAATTTTTGAGGATGTAACTATGAAAATGGACAAGGCAGAGCCAGTGGATGTAGTGTACCTGGACTTTCAGAAAGCCTTTGATAAGGTCCCACATAAGAGGTTAGTGGGCAAAAACAGAGCACATGGTATTGGGGGTAGGGTACTGACATGGATAGAAAATTGGTTGGCAGACAGGGAACAGAGAGTAGGGATTAACGGGTCCCTTTCAGAATGGCAGGCAGTGACTAGTGGGGTACCGCAAGGCTCAGTGCTGGGACCGCAGCTATTTACAATATACATTAATCATTTAGATGAAGGGATTAAAAGTAACATTAGCAAATTTGCAGATGACACAAAGCTGGGTGGCAGTGTGAAATGTGAGGAGGAAGTTATGAGGATGCAGGGTGACTTGGACAGGTTGGGTGAGTGGGCAGATGCATGGCAGATGCAGTTTAATGTGGATAAATGTGAGGTTATCCACTTTGGTGGCAAGAACAGTAAGGCAGATACTATCTGAATGGTGTCAAGTTAGGAAGAGAGGAAGTACAACGAGATCTAGGTGTCCTTGTTCATCAGTCACTGAAAGTAAGCATGCAGGTACAGCAGGCAGTGAAGAAAACTAATGGCATGTTGGTCTTCATAACAAGGGGAGTTAAGTATAGGAGTAAAGAGGTCCTTCTGCAGTTGTATAGAGCCCTAGTGAGACCACACCTGGAGTATTGTGTGCAGTTTTGGTCTCCAAATTTGAGGAAGGACATTCTTGCTATTGAGGGAGTGCAGCTTAGGTTCACGAGGTTAATTCCCAGGATGGCAGGACTGTCATATGTTGAAAGATTGGAGCGACTGGGCTTGTATACACTGGAATTTAGAAAGATGAGAAGGGATCTGATTGGAACATATAAGATTATTAAGGGATTGGACACGTGTTCCCGATGTTGGGGGAAGTCCAGAACCAGAGGCCACAGTTTAAGAATAAGGGGAAGATCATTTAGAATGGAGTTGAGGAAAAACTTTTTCACCTACAGAGTTGTGGATCTGTGGAATGCTCTGCCTCAGAAGGCAGTGGAGGCCAATTCTCTGGATGCTTTCAAGAAAGAGTTAGATAGAGCTCTTAAAGATAGCGGAGTCAAGGAATATGGGGAGAAGGCAGGAATGGGGTACTGATTGTGGATGATCAGCCATGATCACAGTGAATGGTGGTGCTGGCTCAAAGTGTCAAATGGCCTACTCCTGCACTTATTGTCTAATATGTAGATAAGCCTACAAGAGGAAAGGCTGTACTTGATTTGGTATTGGAGAATGAACTTGGTCAGGTGTCAGCTCTCTCAGTGGGAGAGCATTTTGGAGATAGTGATCATAATTCTATCTCCTTTACAATAGCATTGGGAGAAATAGGAACAGACAAGTTAGAAAAGCGTTTAAGTGGAGTAAGGGGAATTATTAGGCTATCGGGCAGAAATCAGAAGCTTAAATTGGGAACAGATGTTCTCAGGGAAAAATACGGAAGAAATGTGGCAAGTGTTCAGGGGATATTTGTGTGAAGTTCTGCATAGGTACATTCCAATGAGACAGGGAAGTTATGGTAGCGTACAGGAACTGTGGTATACAAAGGCTGTAATAAATCCAGTCAAGAAGAAAAGCTTACAAAAGGTTCAGAGAGCTAGGTACTGTTAGAGATCTAGAAGATTATAAGGCTAGTAGGAAGGAGTTTAAGAAGGAAATTAGGAGAGCCAGAAGGGGCCATGAGAAGACCTTGGCAGGCAGGATTAAGGGAAACCCAAGGCCTTGTACAAAGAGCAAGAGGATAAGACTTGAAAGAATAGGACCCATCAAGTGTGAAAGTGGGAAAGTATGTATGGAACTGGAGGAAATAGCAGAGGTACTTAAAGAATACTTTACTTCAGTGTTCACTATGGAAAAGGATCTTGGTAATTATAGTGATGACTTGCAGCACATGGAGAAGCTTGAGCATGTAGGTATTAAGAAAGAGGATGTGCTGCAGCTTTTGGAAAGCATCAAGTTGGATAAGTTGCCAGGACCAGATGAGATGTACTCCAGGCTACTGTGGGAGGTGAGGGAGATTACTGAGCCTCTGGCGATGATCTTTGCATCATCAATGGGGATGGGAGAGGTTCTGGAGGATTGGAGGGTTGCGTATGTTGTTCCTTTATTCAAGAAAGGGAGTAGAGATAGCCCAGGAAATTATAGACCAGTGAGTCTTACCTCAAAGGTTGGTAAGTTGATGGCGAAAATCCTGAGAGGCAGGATTTATGAACACTTGGAGAGGTATAACATAATTAGGAATAGTCAGCATGGCTTTGTCAAGGACAGGTCACGCCTGAGGAGCCTGACTGAACTTTTTTTTGAGGATGTGACTGAACACATTGATGAAGGAAGAGCAGTGGATGTAGTGTATATGGATTTCAGTAAGACATTTGATAAGGTACCCCATGCAAGGCTTATTGAGGAAGTAAGGAGACATGGGATCCAAGGGGACATTGCTTTGTGGATCCAGAACTGGCTTGCCCACAGAAGGCAAAGAATGATTGTAGACGGGTCATATTCTGCATGGAGGTCAGTCATCAGTGGAGTGCCTCAGGGTTCTGTTCTGGGACCCTTATTCTTCATGATTTTTACAAATGACCTGGATGAGGAAGTGGAGGGATGGGTTAGTAAGTCTGCTGATGACACAAAGGTTGGAGGTGTTGTGGATAGTGTGGAGGGCTGTCAGAGGTTACAGCGGGACATTGATAGGATGCAAAACTGGGCTGAGCAGTGGCAGATGGAGTTCAACCCAGGTAAGTGTGAAGTAGTTCATTTTGGTAGGTTAAATTAGATGACAGATTATAGTATTAATGCTAAGTGATTCGCCATTTTGCAGTGCATGGAGTAGTCGCACTCTTAGCAGCTCCTTTCTTTATATATTTTATATCCCACTGACAGATCCCTTTTAGCTTTGATGATTTATAACTTCTACTGAAGGATTTACGATTGAATTACAATGGCTGAAAAAAGTCATTCTGGTATTGAACTGAGAAGCGGCAAGACTTTTCCTGAAATGAAGCAAACGGAACAAACCAAGAAAACGGAGGAACCTGTTACTTTAGCAGGAATATTTTCTTCAACACAAGACATGAAGTCGGAATTCGGGTTGCTTAACACTAAGATTGATAAGCTGATGGGTTCAAACGGGAAGCTTGAAAAAGCCATTTCTACGGTTCAAGACTCTGAAAAATCTGAACTCTCAGCTTCAAATACTTCAACAGACTACAACCCGAATTGAGAATGAGCATGATCTATTCAAGCAAACTATTAAAGATCAAGGAATGAAGATATCTTCAATGGAAAAGAAAATCAATGAAATTACCTCGGAACTATCTAAAACGAAGAAAAAAAAGGTTGATTTAGATAGTAGAGGGTGTTGGAGGAATTTGCGTATTCTGGGACTACCTGAAAATACTGAAGCTGGCGATCTGTTAAAATCCTTCTCAGATATGTTGTACTCACTTTTTAGTGAGACCCTGGAAGCTAGCCCTTTAATTGACAGAGCCCATAGAATTCCATTTTCTCGGTGTTCATCCGAATTACATCCTCGACCAATCGTACTTTCTCTGCCTTATTATACCACTAAAGAAGCCATACTTTGAGAAGCCAGAAAGAAGCGAAAGTTAATCTTTGAATCAGCAGACTTTTGTATAGTTGAAGACTATCACCCTGAAGTCTTTGCCGAAAGAAGGAAATACCGAGAAGTTATGAGTGAAATGTATAAATTTATACCCCTCCCTTCGCTTCCCAGCAAAGCTGATAATTTTTCCTGAAAAATATCAGTCACTGAGAATCTACTCTCCCCAGGAGGGATGGGAATACATTAAAAATCTTAAAGTTAAGCCTACTGAATAAAATCTTAAAGTTAACCCGATTACTCAATAGGTAATCCTGAAGTATTTTGTCGTATGAGATGTTTATGGATCTTCTGAGTTAAGTTTATTCTATATTTTTTTTTAGTCTCTGGTATGGGACATGGCTGACTAAACTTTTTTTTAACCTATTAATATTTAGTATATGCATAACTGTTTTGTAGGGAATCTTTACAGTATTATATTCTGATGGTCCATACAGGACCTGTCGTGTATTAATCTTTTTATTTCTTTTATTTGTTTCAATACTAACATAGTTTTATATATATACTCATTTATCCTTTTTTCGAGAATGGGCTTAAGATACTTGTTGATTTTAAGATGGCCGTTGCCAATTATGTTTTTATTACTGTTAGACATAACATGGTAGTAGTTGAACTTTGTACGTTTTATTATGGCTATTTTATGTGGGATTTTTGCTTTAACTTTTAATATATGTAGCTGCAAAATGGAGAATAGGATCAAGGGTTATTAGTTTAGCATGTGGCCACCCTATTGGTTGCTGGATTTCTTATCTTTCGGGAGGGGGAGGGGACTATTAGAGTAGGTTTTTTTCTTGATTGGGCAGCTCATTTGATGGATTTTTTTCTCGTAAATGCGTCACTCCTGGTTGTATCCGCGCCTTTTGGTTTAATCTGCGCTTGCGTAATATTTCTTTTATATAATATTAAATTCAATTCTAAACATGGATGTTAATAAAATTAATATAATATCTTTGAATTGGAACGGTGTCAATCACCCCATTAAGCATAAGAAGATTGCTAAGAGATTAAAAACACAACACAGATATTATTTTTGCACAAGAAAATCATATACGGAAACAGGATGAGAACAGATTTTTCCAATTTTGGAAAGGATTCTTTGTACCATTCGCTGTCGGAAGATAAGAGGCGTTTCTATATTTTTTAGCCCAAAATCTCTTTTGTACACTTTAATAATATTACTGATTCTACTGGAAGATATTTGTTACTGGTTTATTATGCGAGCAAAAGGTAGCTGTGGTGTGTGTATACGCTCCTAATGTAGATAATTCTGATTTTTTTAAGAAACTTTTTTCTGAGCTACCGAATTTGAATGAATATTAGTTGATCATGGGTGGTGATTTCAATTGTTGTTTAAATCCGGCGATTGACAGGTCATCAACCAATCGTTGCATCCTAATAAAGCGGCAGCTTGTATTAATTCTTTTTTATTAGAATATGGCCTGGTCGATATCTGGAGATATAAACACCCCAATGATAAAGATTTCTCTTTTTTCTCACACGTTCATCATGTATTCTCAAATTGATTACTTTTTTTTTAGATACATGTTTGTTATATTCTGTTGTTGAGTGTGCATAAGACATCATTGCGCTCTCAGATCACGCGCCTTTAAAGTTAACCCTGAAGCTTTCGGATAGCGTTTTGAAAATGTCACAGCAGAGACTAAATTCCGTACTGTTACACGATCCAGCTTTTGTTAGTTTTATTAAGGAGCAAATTTCTATATTTTTTGAATTTAATACAACTGAAGGAATGTCAAACCTGGTTATACAGGATATCTTGAAATCTTAGGGGACAGATAATCTCATATTCAGCAGCTTTGAGAAAGAAAACTAAAGCAGAATTGTCAGTGCTTATTAATAAAATTAAAGAGATAGATAAAGCATATTCAGTTAAACCCACTGAGGACCTATATAAAAAAGGGGTCGAACTTCAATTAATTCTGCTTCTGGTCAGATTTGCTTCTGACCTTTCCCATAGAACAGCAAATTTTTAAATTCCGAAGTTTATTTTATTTACATGGGCAAAAATCTGCTAAGCTTTTGGCAGGTCAGTTAAAGGCTGGGATGGTCAGAAGACAGATTTTAAAAATTCGTAGACCAGACAGAATTGAAACTTTAGATCCTTATGAAATTAATAAGCTATTTATGGACCTATTCTAATCTTTATAAATCTGAATTCTCTGATAATACTATTACTATGAATAGATTTTTGCAAAGGTTAAATATACCTCAAATTTCAACTCAAGATGTTGACATATTAGATGCATCTATTAAACAAGAGGAGATAGCCAAGGCTATATCCTCTATGCAATTAGGGGAAGCTCCGGGTCCTGATGGTAACACGGTAGAATTTGACAAGACTGTTCATGAAATGCTTATACCACATCTACATTAAACATTTACCGATTCTATATCCTCTGGGAACCTCCCAAAAACTTATGAGGCATTAATTTCATTGATTCTTAAAAAAGGAAAAGACCCACTGGAATGTGTATGCTGTAGACCTATTTCTTTAGTGAATGTAGATTTTAAAATTTTCTCCAAGATTCTAGCTAACAGACTTGAGATTATTTTGTCTAATGTTATCTCAAATGATCAAACAGGATTTATTAAAAAATGGGTACTCACATTTTAATATTCGAAGATTGTTAAATATCATTTATTACCCCTCAGTCAAAGAATCTGAATGTATTGTACCTCTGGATTCAGAGAAAACCTTTGATAGGGTGAAGTGCCCTTATTTATTTCAGGTTTTGAAGAGGCTTAATTTTGGCCTGGGATTTATTTCCTGGATTAAATTGATTTGCCATACCCCGGTGGCTGCGGTTATAACTAATAATCAAAAGTCTCCTTATTTTAGATTATACAGAGGAATCCACCAGGGATGTCCTCTTAGTCCTTTATTATTTAATTTGGATCTAGAACCACTTGCTATTTCTGTTAGGGATTCTAATTCTGTGCAGGGTATTAAGAGAGGGGATAAATTACATAAGGTTTCATTATATGCGGATGATTTATTAGTTTACATTTCAAACCCTAGGAAATCTATTCCTTTTATGCTATCTATATTTACGGAATTTAGTATTTTTTCTGGACATAAACTTAATTTACATAGAAGTGAATTATTTCCTATTAATAATCATTCCGATTATTATGATCAAATATCTTTTAATACTGCTAAAAACCATTTCACTTATCTCGGTATCAAAATTACTAAAAGTTTTAAGGACCTATATAAGCATAATTCTCCCCTCTAATTGAATATACTCAATAAGCGCTTTCTAAATGGTCGCCTATGTCAATGTCATTGAAAGGTTGAATTACTGCTATAAAAATGGTTATTTTACTGAAATTTTTATATATATTTCAAGCAGTTCCCTCTTTTGTTCCAAAAACATTTTTTGATAAAATAGATTCTATGATTTTGTCTTATGTTTGGAATTACAAAAGATCCACAGTGAATAAACTTTTATTGCAAAGATCAAAAAAAGATGGAGGACTGGTCCTACCAAACTTTAGATTTTATTATTGGACAATTAATATTCGTTATATTACTTTTTAGATTTATGATATGGATAACCAGGATCGCCCTCCATGGTTAAATTTGGAGGAAAATTTGGTAATGGGGTTTTCTTTAGCTTCTTTATTAGGAGCTCCCCTTCCTTTTTCGTTCTCCAGAATAAGTAGACAAGCTTTCAACCCTATCATTAAATATTCCTTAAAAATCTAGTTTCAGTTTCATAGATTTTTTGAATTAAATAATTTTTACTCTCTAGTAACATTTATTCTAATTTTCTTTAAACCATCAACTCTGGATAAGGCTTTTTTAATATGAAAACTAAGGGAATAAAAACTTTTTTAGATTTATTCTTACAGGACTGTTTAATGTCTTTTTCGCAGTTAATGTATAAATATGATATCTCTCATACTTTTATTTTTAGATACTTACAGGTTAGGAATTTTTTACAAGACGTTTTAACCGAATTATCCCTTGGCCTATTCTTCAAATTTGGCTTATGCTATTTTTCAGCTTAAACCATTTCAAATACGATTAATAGCTATCATTTATAAACAGGTAACGAATGCTTGCATGCTGCCTAATGATAAGATTCAACGCACTTGGGAAATAGAACTTCAACATTCACTTTCAGACAATCAATGGAGTAAAATTTATTATCTAGTTAATAATTCATCTATCTGTGCACGCCATTCCTTAATTCAGTTTAAGGGCCCATATGTCTAAAGATAAATTGGCGCATATATTTCCTAATATAAGCCCTATTTGTGACAGATGTAACGTAGAGGTAGCTACTCTAACTCATATGTTTTGGTCCTGTGTAAGCTTAAATAATTTTTGGAGAGATGTGTTTAGAATACTATCTAAAGTTATAGCTGTGGATGTTCAACCCAATTCACTTACAGCAATTTTTGGGATTATTCCAGAGGAAGTAGGTAGAGTATCTGCTTCCGCTCAACATGTGATAGTCTTTTCAACTTCACTGGCTAGGAGAGCTATCTTGTTATACTGGAAAGAATCTAATCCACCTACTGTTTTCCATTGGCTCTCCTCCATTATGTCATGTCTAAGCTTGGAGAAAATTAGAAGCCGGAGGTTTGATACATCTTTTAATTTTGAGCAAGTCTGGCGACCCTTTATTCAATATTTTCCTTGATTTAATATAATTTTTTTTCTTTATTCTTTTTGGGAAAAATCCTTATCTGTGAATGTTCGGAGGTGACTGGAGGGATGTTTTTTTATTTTTTCTTCTAATTTTATCCTCAAATGGACTACCCAATCTTTCTTTTTTTTCCCCCTTTTTTGGTTCCAATTTGTTTTTCCTTTTATAAAAAAATCTCCAATCTTATTTTTACAATTTGTTAAGAGGAGTTGTGGTTTTTTGATTATACTGTATATATAACAGCATAACATCATACCTATTTGATTTTGACAATATATACTTTTCTTTATTGCTGTTTATGTGTCTTTTGTTTTATATGTTTGCTAAACTTCTCTGATTTATATATTTTTACTGGAAATCAATAAAAAGATTGAAAAATGAAATGAAATGCTAAGACTCTTGGCAGCGTGGAGGATCAGAGGGATTTTGGGGTCCGAGTCCAAAGGACGCTCAAAGCGGCTGCACAGGTTGACTCTGTGGCTAAGAAGGTGTACGGTGTATTGGCCTTCATCAATCGTGGAATTGAATTTAGAAGCCAAGAGGTAATGTTGCAGCTATATAGGACCCTGGTCAGACCCCACTTGGAGTACCGTGCTCAGTTCTGGTCGCCCCACTACAGGAAGGCTGTGGAAGCCACAGAAAGGGTGCAGAGGAGATTTACAAGGATGTTGCCTGGATTGGGGAGCATGGCTTACGAGAATAGGTTGAGTGAACTCAGCCTTTTCTCCTTGGAGTGACGGAGGATGAGAGGTGACCTGATAGAGGTATATAAGATGATGAGATGCATTGATCATGTAGATAGTCAGAGGCTTTTCCTCAGGGCTGAAATGGTTGCCACAAGAGGACACAAGTTTAAAGTGCTGGGGAATAGGTACAGAGGTGATGTCAGGGGTAAGTTTTTTACTTAGAGAGTGGTGAGTGCGTGGAATGGGCTGCCGGCAACAGTGGTGGAGGCAGATACCTTTTCAGAGACTTTTGGATAGGTACATGGAGCTTAGAAAAATAGAGGGCTATAGGTAAGCCTAGTAATTTCTAAGGTAGGGACATATTCATCATAGCTTTGTAGACCGAAGGGCCTGTATTGTGCTGTAGGTTTTCTATGTTTCTATACGAATAGTGCTAAGGTTAAGAGGGTTGACAGTTTCAAGTTCCTAGATGTGAACATCACTAATAGCCTGTCATGGTCCAGCCACATAAACACCATGGCCAATGAAGCTCACCAACACCTCTGCTTCCAAGGGAGGCTAAGGAAATTTGGTATTTTCCATTGACCCTCATCAATTTTTATTGATGCAACAAAGAAAGCATTTTGTCTGGATGTCTAATGGCTTAGTATGATAACTTCTCAGCATGTGAACACAAGAAACAGAAGGTTGAGGACACAGCTCAGCCCATCACAGAAACTAACCTTCCCTCCCGTCTTAGTTATGCAACCAGCTTAATCAAAGGTTTCACCCAGTTTCTCACATTCTCTCTTCTTACCTTTTCCATCAGGGAACAGATACAGAAGCCTGCAAACAAGTGCAACTACCACCAGGTTCATTGACACTCTTATAAGATTATTAAGTAGTTCCTGAGTACAATCTATCTTTTAGCCATGTCCCTTTTGCACTACTATATGTGTTTGGCTCATGTATCCTCATCTCACATTTTGGTTTACAGCGAGGATTTAGTACATTAACCAGAATGAACCTAATGAACATACTAGCATGTCTAAAAATAAGAATTCAGTTAAGTACAAACCTGAAGTATGGCACCTAGTTGTTTATGAAAGAACTTGACAAATTCCTTGCTTTCATCATTCTGCTGTGTAAGTTCTAACACCATGCGCCCAATAGTTGTTAGCAACTGTGGAGAGCAGACATCATCCATGTGTTCCTGAAAAGAATTAACCAGAAGTAGAACACAAATTTTCTTTTTTTTTTGCTACTTAGACATGTTGCTAGATTAGTTCTATCTGGTTTTTCACTGTCCTCCCTTCCAACCCTGGAGCTTGAGCATAATTCTCAGATCTACATCACCTCCATCAGGACAGATTTGACAACTGGAAATAGTGCTGACATTTTTTCTGGACTCTAATGATTTGAACAGCACAAGTAACAATAAATTCCTACTCCACAAATTTCAAAATTACATGGATTACAGTGAATAAAGAACACTGACTCAAAGGAAAAATATAGATTTCATTAAGGTACTATGGATAAAATGAAATGGCAATTCACAAATGTTCTCCCCACAAGGAGTGTTGATTGAAATTTCTCCCTTTGGACAGCAGACATTGCAAGCATGTCAATTTGCCTGTACTTCAGCTTTCTCAAAGGAATGAATGCTGAGCTGTTCAATACTGGCAAAATCCAATACTTCCAAACATAAGAATGGTGTATTAGGAAAATATCTTCACAGTGATAACTAAATATCCATTTAGTATGCAAATACCTTCATTTTTGGACAATCTGCTGTGGTCACCATATTTCATCTGATATACCTGACTGACTGATTGTCTTGGCAAGTTAACCACCTGGCCTTGATTCTGAAGTACTAATCAGGTTCCTAAGTCAAGCTGTGCAGCACAATTATAGGAGCTGCCATACAAACATTGGAATTCAGCACAGAATACCACCCAGTGCCTTTTGGTTCATCCTGAAGAACTTTAGTCACAGGGAAATCCAAGAGAACAATATTATGTCTCACTGTTAACAGAAATACTTGCATCGCACCTTCAGAAATGGGATTACTTCTGTCATGATAGCCTTTATTTGCTTGTCCAGTTGTTGAGTGTCTATGCGAGGGCAATTAATGTCAGAAGTGTCAGTGGTATGATCCATCACAAAGCTACTTCCAGCTACATATCCACCTGAATTCATAAAAGGAAAATAAAAATTCGATCTATTGCATATACAAGCAGTTACCAAGAACTCAAAGCAATTGGAAAGATTATTTCCAAATCACACGTGTACAAAATCTGCTTTTTCCGATCCAGAAAGTGACCCCCATCCCACTTTTATGCAGATAATCCTGACACGTCACCACTTCTGCATTCCCAGACTTCGTCATTAAACTGGCATATGACATTTCTAATATCCAATAATGGGTGAACTAGAAGTTCCTCAACATAAACAAGGGATGAACCAGACCATTAGTTATCTTGGTATCCATCTAATTACAAGCTTTGAGGAAGTCATGACATAAACTACTGACTAATTTCTCTTTCCACAGATACTGCGTGACTGGCTGAATTCTTCCAGCACATCTGCTTTTGATCCATAATTGCACCCTTCTCTCCCCGCCTCAACTCTACTGCTTCTGAAATGACTACTCCAATAGATTCTGAGATCCATTGGTGCACTTAAGAAGTGCAAAAACAACCTTCAGATACCAGAAATGCTGTGTTCTACCAGCATTTTGTGTGTGTTGTTTGAATTTCCAGCATCTGCAGATTTCCTCGTGTTTGCTCTTCAGAAATCATCATAGTTGTGCTTAGTCTACACAGATTCCCAGTTCATCCACATCTCAATTGTAAAATCCATATCTTTACATTCAAATTACTTCACCCTTTGCTCCACAGCCAAAGGGCACTCACTGAACTCTGCAATTTTCCAATTCTAGGCTCCTGCACATAGCTGCCAATTGTAGAGCAATTATGACCAAGATGCTTTCAGCAGTAAGGGTCTCAAATTCTGGTACTTTTATTTTTTCCCATCAAAACACCTTGAAAATAAACGTTTTGTTTTATTTGGATCTTTAGTATAGATCTTGTCCAATGCAGAATCCACGGAGCTATTGAAAAGCCTGGTGGTATCATTAAAAGAAACAAATTAACACAGCCTAAAAAGTTTCAGTTTGTGTGTGGTCTTCCTATGCTCTTGGAAGAAAAGGCTTATCTGAAGGTGTTTCCTTAATGTCTGAATCAAAGTCAACAACACAGCAAGCAAATACCTTCCCAGATTTGATAACAAATTCTGAAGTCTTCTAACTTTAAAATCACCTCAGTTAGCTTCTGGTATTGTTCCTTAACAAAGTAGTCCGAATGGATCATATCCTGCTTCAAATTCTCATGTGACATAAGACCCTCAATCTTATGACTTATGTTCCATTGGAAAATATATCACAATTTTATACCATTCTGCTCTATCAACATGCTCAGACAAGTGATATCTAGGACCACTATTCCAATCTAGCTTCATAATCCTATTTCAAAGTCATGAATTTGACTGAAATGATGTCAGGACAACTAAATTACTTATAGATGGCTAGAAACACGAGGTCATTTACAATTTAAAACTACACTGACACCAAACAATACTACTTTCGATTTACAGAACTGCCTCAAGTTGAGTTCTACATGAAGAATTATTAAGAGAATTATTAAACTTCAATAATTCAAGGGGCTACCAAAATCAGCATTACTTTCTAGATAATGACACTGTCTCATCCCAACATTTCTGTCTAAATGTCATTAAATGGGAATATAATCAATGTTACCCATGTTACTTTTACTTCTTTCTCTCACCTATTTTTGTTCACACCACTTTGAGACAGACCATTTGTGATTAACAAACCTTCACAACCCTCACTCAGCAAGCACCAAAAGTGTAGGTCACTCACTCTTGGTCCCCATCTTATCAAATGTCTTTTTCATAGTCTCCACCACCCTGTAGTCCTGTCCCTTACTCTTTTCTGCAACATAAAACACGTTATTGCTTTTTCATTCACTCACTGAATAAGTCCACTAAATTCTAGTAATTTACCAAATGCCCAATCAGTTGATGAAATAAGTATAAATGACAGCATATTTTTCATTTGATATTATTTTATTCTTTCCAGATTACCGTCAGCACATTCAATGGCACTGGTGCAGACTTCTGAATTTTGATTATTTTGACCTTCAAATTTGACACGTTCATACTCCTTTATCCTGGATAGGGCCTTGTCTAGGTGTATGACAGTATTACCTGCATGCATAAAAAGCACATTATAAGAAAGGAGGAATTGAACATTTCTGCCTCTGCATATATTAAAAATCAGAGAACATAGAAAACATACAGCACGATACAGGCCCTTCGGCTTACAAAGCTGTGCCAAACATGTCCCTACCTTAGAACTACTTGGCTTTACCCATAGCCCTCTATTTTTCTAAGCTCCATGTAGCCATCCAGGAGTCTCTTAAAAGACCCTATCGTTTCTGCCTCCACCACCAGCCCAGTCCACGCACTCACCACCCTCTGCGTAAAAAACTTACCCCTGACATCTCCTCTGAACCTACTTCCAAGCACTTTAAAACTATGCCTTCTCATGCTAGCCATTTCAGCCCTGGGGAAAAGCCTTTGACTATCCACACAATCAATGCCTCTCATTATCTTGTATACCTGTGTTAAGTCACCTCTCATCCTCCGTTGCTCCAGGGAGAAAAGGCCGAGTTCACTCAACCTATTCTCATAAGGCATGCTCCCCAATCAAGGCAACATCCTTGTAAATCTCCTCTGCACCCTTTCTATGGTTTCCACATCCTGAGGCGACCAGAATTGAGCACAGTACCCCAAGTGGGGTCTGGTCAGGTCCTATATAGCTGCAACATTACCTCTCAGCTCTTAAACTCAGACCCACGATTGAGTCCCAATGCACCATATGCCTTCTTAATCATGAAGTCAACCTGAGTAGCAGCTTCGAGTGTCCTATGGGCTCAGACCCCAAGATCCTTCTGATCCTCCACACTGCCAAGAGTCTTACCATTAATACTATATTCTGCCACCATATTTGACCTACCAAAATGAACTACCTCACACTTATCTGAATTGAACTCATTGAAATGTTATTGTATCAAGATAGAATACAAATTGAATGGAAGTGAATTTATACAAACAGTTGGAAAATGCTTACCTAGGTCATCATTGGCAAAGGGCTCTAAATTAGAGGAAGCAGACAATGAACTGGAATTATCGAAAGATTCAATGTACTCTACATTTTCATTCTGCTGAATCTCTGTCAGAGGTTGTTGCTCAGTAGTCTTGTCACATATCTCCTAAAAATTTTAAAAAGAAATTAAAGATCTCCCAAGTGCAGGTATAATGTAATAATTGAAACTATGTACATCCCACTTAAGACAAGAGTAATTTCTCAGTGTTTTGACTACAATTTTGCTCTCATCTATTATCGAAACACATCAAAATAGTTAACTGAATGCTTGAGACTTTGCTATGCATATATCCATAGGTTATAGCATTTGTCCAAGTAATAAATAGATTATGAGCTAAGAAAATCAAAAACTGCAGACACTATAGGTCCACAATAAGAACAGGTGATGTCAGAAAGAAACAGAAAAAGAAAAATCTGTGGAAAGACTAGCAGAATTAACAATTCAGGAGACTAAATATACATGAAGCACAGATTAAACTGCAGGAGGAATTCAGCAGGCCAAGCAGCCTCTGTGGAGATAATGAAAGGGTCAACATTTCAGATTGCAACAGAACTGGATATCAGACTTCAAGATATGAGGAATTAATGTTTCAGTTTGAAACCCCTCGTTTAATTTCAAAACCCGTTCATTTAATAACTTAGGACAGAAATGCAAACTTATTTTTCTTTTCCACTCCAATCCCCTGCCCTAAGGCATCCTTATACAGACACTGAAGTAAATTTTCAAGGAGATTTAGAAATTCCTTTCTTTTTGCCTAATTTCTTGCCTTTTGTTGGAATAATATAATAACTTATTTCCTTTTTCCCTTTTGATAGGTTTCCTTTCATTCCTCCCTGCTGCAGAGGCTATATATTGCTGAGTACACTAGACTATCATCACACATTCAAAGTTTTCTTTCTTTAATGCATCCAATTTATCTGCAGCACACTGATAAATAGTCATGTTCCTTTTTCAATGATTCTAGTTGCTAACTTTACTTGCAGTTCATGTTTTCTTCCATTCAGTTTTCTTTATCCCCCCACTCCTTTTCAGCTGATAGCTTTTATGTTCTTCAGTTTTCCAACATCAATTGTTTACAATCCTACTATGAAATCTTCATCTGTGAATCAGTTGCTTCTAGATTTAACTACTCCATTGCTCCCCAATAAGTTTAATTTCACCCTCCATAAACAAAATCACCTAAAATTCTATTGTCATTATACTAAACTTGTATTTCTGTATGCTCATCACTTCTCTGCTTAACTGATCTGATAACAGCTCTAAATTTCCACCTGCGTATTTAAACCCACCTATAACCATATCCATTCCCCTGCCTTCAGCAATATTAAAAAAAAACAAAAATTATAGTGTTTCTTCAACTCAAAATTGGAAATGTGCATCAAGCTCGAGTATTTCTGTAATAACAATTGGGTATTAATGAGCTCTAAACCATAGAATTATCACTTTCTGCTTAATAACACTAATAAGCATCTTGAATTATTTATTAACATGGAAGACATTATTACTTTACCTTCATTATTCTTTCAAAGTATTTTCTCTCTAATCCCATCTCTTGATTACTTGGCTTGCTGTTCTGTGCTCCACCATAATTGATTTTATCCTCTGAAATATCTCATTTCAATTAAATATTTCTAACCTTCTCCTTTCCACTAACATATAACTGCTGAAAAGTTGTCCTTTGCAGCAGTTAGCTAAAATCTATAAAGCACAGTTCACAGCGGCTGAGCACAAAAGCAGCTACATACAGTTCATATACATTGTTCTTTGCTTTTACTGCTAGCAAAGGTGCTTTTTTTGCACTGTTAACTGCAACCCACAGACAATTTTACTAAAATGGCCTGACAATAATTGTTCAAAGATACCATGAAGCAAATATGTAGAATTTTTGTCATCTTAAAAAAAGTCCCCACAGTAGAATTGCAAGAAAACCAATGGCCATTTAATCTTTTTAAAGCAATTATCTTCATCTTAAAACAATTAATAAATAACCTTATATTTTTTGGTTGTCATCATCTATATGTGTCCCATACACAAGGATGCAAGAGCAGTGACACAAATCTTAAACTCAGCATAAAGGTAATTTATACAGAAAACAACGCAGACTTTTGTGTACTTCTGGTATTCACATTAGCCTTGTATCTAAGCACAGAACACTGGGTGTTCTGAGTGAGGATTCGGATTCTGATTCTAAAGCATTTGCTTTTCTGTGAAGTGGAAAGAGAAGCAGCAAGGGAAGCTGTTTTTTTTCAATACAATGATTGATTGACCAAAATATTAAGATTTCACCCATAACAGCAAAGCTGTTAACTTTTTCATGACGGAAAATAAAATATTAGAGGTACTTCTGGGTGTTTTCAGTAAGTCTTAAAAACCTATTGATTAGGAAGTATCAAAACTCATTATATTTTGCCAAAATTACAAATTACATATGATTTTTGATGAACTAAATTTAATATGCTGATTTTTCTTGTTCCTAACTTTGTTATTTTTACTACATAACCAACAATGTGAAACAAATTTGAACTTCAATAAAAACACTTCTGAGCATCCAAGGAAAACCAAGAAAAATCGCACTGCTATACCACTTTGATTTCTTTATTTTAGTGCTGGATTTCTAAATTCTAATATGGAACTCAAAAAGACTCATTTCAAAACCTGAATCATATCACCTTATTTAACTCGATCAATGTTGGCAATGTCAGTTCAAGACATCTTAATCACTAACCTCATCATCACTTGTAGCCAAACTCTCACTAGGAGTCAGTTCTGAATTGCATGTCATCCATATGGGTGAACTCTGTGATAAAGTATGCTCTCCTCCTTTGCATCTCTTCTCTGAAAGATGTTGTGTTACTACATCCTAGAACAAAAAAACCTTTTAGAAAGAATAAAGTATTATAATGATAACGTGGGATTTGTTATTTAAATGTACTGTACCTGTAAGACATAAAGAGCCCGCTGCCGAAGATAATCAGTATTAAGCAACTGAAGTTCATGGAACAGTTCAATAAGAAAATGGGGCCTTGATTCATTCTGGGAAATTAAAGTTGCCACTTCAGAATATATATTATCACGTAGAGCTTCAAAAAGTGAAACGTCACTACTAGTTTCTACAACAGAAAAATCAAAATTTCACTGAATTAGAAAAAAAGATAAATTAGGGAATTATTATTCAAAAAATTTATCTTAATTTTACTCAGTAACTAATTTCCACATTAAAAGTTTGATATTTTAAACCTTCAAAACAAATTAATCAGATTTAATATGTTCACATCAATGATCGTTCCTTGAACTGTTATCAGTTCATTAAATTTTACATGTTTTGCTAAGTTTTACAGATATTTTAATTTCAGCATTTTCCCCATCTGCCATACTCCATTATTGCAACAGAACTTTCAAATCAGTTTTACTTTGTGTACTTCACATCAAATTGTTGCTACCAATTAATTACACAAGACCAAAATGGGTTTTGCTCCTAAAAAAAACTCAGCTTCTGGTTAAACATACAGTCGTTAGTAATATGAATGAACACCAGCGGGCTTGATACTTAGCAACAGAGAAGGTGCCCACCTTTAAACAACTTAGTAACCTGAAGATATCAGCTGGACATATTTCAACATCTAGTAAGCACTTGCACCATGTTATTTGTAGTGCCCTATGTATTAAACATTCAGAATGACAAAGGCAGGAGATACAAGGAACAACAACTAGGCCAAATTACCTCAGGTCATATACTATCTTAATTTGGGATATTTACTGTAGTTGTGACAGAGTCAAAATCAAGGAGAGTAGTATATCACATAGACTCAAGGTGGTGGCTCATTACCATCTTCTAGGTAAAATGGGATGAGCAGTATATGCCACTAATGTTAATGACATCCTTATGTGAGGAACAAGTTAAATTTTGTTTTAGTAGAATAAGCATTAATATCAAAAATCTATGGTGCTCCCTGCTAATTCTGTTACTTAACTCAAACAAAATTAGAAGCCTATTTAATCAAGCCTCAAGTTTAAAAATGTTTGATGCAGCTGCTTGTCATAGAAAAAACAGTACTTCCGTGTGAGCTGGAACTTCATTTACTATTGAACACATTTATTACAAGCAACATAACTAAAGGAAAACAGAACAGACCACAGCCCAAAGCAGCTACTTTCTTCAGTTATTTGCTTAAAAGGTAAATTACCTGGTGCTTCACTGCATGCATTTCTGTTAGATTCGAACAGTGCTCCCCTAGCATGTGCTGTAGGAAAGGGGGACATACAGGTAGTAATTTGTACTAAACACCATGTACTTATTGGAAAAATTATTGCAATACAGAAAAGGGATCAAGAGTGCAAAATAAACCCTAAGCAAAAAAAATTAAGAAACATTACATGCACACACAAAATTAAATGAAGCTTGACTTTATTCATTTTGAAAATTATGCAGCAACAGGAAAGAGCTTTTAAATAATAGTTTTTAAACGTTCATTACAGAACATTGTCCAAGTGCACTGTTGGTAACACACATTTCCTACCCAAATATAAATTACCAAGTAATTTTTAAGCTAACCCCATTCTCAGACCTTTAGTACCCATTTTCTTCAATTTCAAATGCAAATTATGAATTAAGATGCTACTTCTAAAACACCTAAATTTGAAACTTGCCAAAGTATTTCAAATTAGTTAAATGTAATTGTTAGTGTAAACAGGATGAAATGAAATGCAACATTGCTTATACCTTTGTTCCTATCTTTGTTGAAGTGCAGAATTTAGTAAGAAAATATTTTTTAGTCAGCCAGCTATGAACAGAATGGACTTCTTGTATGAAGAAATTGCTGATGACAGACAGAAACAACTACTAACATTTAATCCATCTTGCCATTTGCACATTTTAAGTCTGATCTCACAAGATTCCCCTAAAAGTGACTCAGATTTTTATTCTCGTTTTTAAATACAAAATTCACATTTTTAGCATTAATCACTTAGCGTAAGGCACTCCACTGAAGTGTTTTATTGAGGATTTGCACTAAAAGATAAAGCAAACTGTAGTGTCTTCATACTTAAAACAAAGCATTTTTAAAAACAGCAATGGGAGTATTTTGAACATAATGTACATTGCTGGATTTTTTTTTGCCCTTTCATATTATTGAAATATAAAATCTGTAATTAAATACAAATGTAACATTTATCCCATCAACTGTTTCTATTGATGGGCATTAACATGCATATGACATTCTGACTAAAGCTACTTATCAGCTACATTTCAATTTATTAGATAAATCAACATGTCGTAATTACTCAAGAAATTTAACTTGTTTTCAAGAAGTGATCCAGAGCATGCACAATGAATATTTAAAGATAGAGTAGCTTATGCAAATTTAACACAATCTCTCATCGAGGCATTTTTGTTTCCTTTCATGAAATTTTGGAGTTACCCAACTCGAGTTACTCAAATGACAATTTCAGCAGAGCATCAGATTGCATGAGACATTGCTTGTGTTAAGAAAGCGCCAGAGTTAAAAAGAGAGCAGGGACTGTCAGGACTTGCTGCAGAGCTTAAGAGCCAGTTTCTGTGCTGTAATGCCCTATAATTTCAACAGATAGAGCACACTTCAATAATGGCAATCGCTGATGCATGTGGGAAGGCATCAGGTCCATCACTGACTATCAGAAAAAATTTCCTATTTATCTGCCACACTAGCTGAGGAGCTAAAAAACTTCTTTGCTTGTTTTAACAGGGACAATAATAAAGTCCTTGACACCTGAGGAGGTCCGTGACAACTGAGCACACGAGGTGAAATGTACTCTCCGCAGTATCAACACATGCAGAGCAGCCGGACCAAACAGCATACCCATGAGGGTCTTCAAGGACTGCGCTGACCAGCTGGCAAATGTTTTTACTGAAATCTATAACTTCTATCCATCCCTTGCTGTGGTCTCTGCATGCTTCAAAACACCAACCGTCATACCAATCCCAAAGCAGCTAGTGGTAATGTGCCTCAACAACTACAAAGTGGTAACACTCACCCCCATAGCTGCCAAGTGCCTGGAGAGACTGGTTATATCCCACATTAAGAACGTCATCCCTGCTACTCTGGACCAGCACCAGTTTGCCTCTAAAGCAAACAAATCAACTGAAGACACCACCTCCATCACTTTTCAGGTCATACTGGAACACCTGGAGCACAAAGACACCTATGCCAGAATGCTTTTGAAAATCGACTACACTTCTGCTTTCAACACCATGCTCACTAACAAGGTAAACTACACAAACAGGGACTGAATACATCAATTTGCAACTGGATTCTGAACTTTCTTACCAATCACACCCAGTCAGACGAGACAAGTACACATCAACCTCCCTAACCCTGAACACTGACACACAACAGGAACATGTACTGAGCTCACTCCTTTACACTCTTTTCACTCATGACTGTGCCTCTGCCTATGTCACCAATTCCATCACTAAATTTGCTTTCAGTGATTGGATTAATTACAAATAACAATGAAACAGCATACAGAGAGGAGATACAGAAACTGTCTGAACCATAACCTTTCACATAACGTTGAAAAAAAAGAAAAGATTATTGATTTCAAGATATCAAAAAGGTATGAACAAGCTCCACTACTCATGAATGGTGAAGCAGTGGAAAGGGTCTCCAGCTTTAAGTTCTTGGGAGCGAACATCACAGACCAGCTCTCTTGCACCTCTTTGATAGTAAGGAAGGCTCAGCAACACCTATAGTATCTGTCCCAAAATCTTTATTGATTTGCAATTGATAGCATACCTACCTACTCCGTGACAGTATGGTACATTAGCTGCAACAAGATTGACTGCACAGTACATCATTGGGACACAACTACCAGCTACTGAAACCATCTACAACTCACGATGCCTATGGCAGACCTGCAAAAATCATGATGGACTCATCCTACCCTAGTAGTTACCTGTGAAATCTCCTACCCTACAGCAGGGTATATGGAAGCCTCTCTGCACAGACATCCAGACTGAAATACAGCTCCCCCCTCCCCCAGGGCTGCCATGCAATTGAACAATGCCCCATTTTAGAGTTGATTGTTTTTAATTCAGTTGTAACTTAGATGACATTCTAAAAAACTCAGACATTATTTCAAAATTTTGTCATTTTTAGTAATTGAATTACCAGCATGGTGTTTGCACCAAATGGAGTAATACTGCAATCTCAGTGTCCTCAGCAATGACAATAAAGCTTTAACTAATAAAAGAATACTTAGATACTGCTATGTATTTGCAAAAGGCCACTGAAACAACAATCGGTAACTTAATGTGCTAAAGCACTTTTATGCCCATAGTCATAAAATTTGACAAAAATTTTTATAAACCCATCAACTTATACTAAATTTATAAACATTTTAAAATAGTTTTTATACCAAAAATTGCCTTCTAATGTGAAGGTTTCAGTTACAGAACTTACCGGTTTTAAAATGCCATGAATATTACCATGTGGAATTGCTACAAAAATAATTGTATTTTTGAGTGTAGAAATAATTTCATAACATTTTCCAATTGATACTGTTTTAACAGTAGTTATAAAACTTATTTTTACAGTTTAATACAAATATTTTAAATAACTATATAGCATCTTTAGAAATATGGATAAAGTAAATACGAACTGACACCAGAAGGCCTGTCATAATAACATACCAGAGGAGACATCATTTAATTTCTTTCGCTTTGATTTTTCTTGCAATTCATCTTTGCTTGTACTGGAGTTTCTAGGTTTCAATAACTCTTCTGTCTGTGTGGCGTGGCAGGCTTTTTCTCTACAACACTCACTAGCACTGGAAATGCTCGGAGATTCAAAACCTAACAGAAGAGTACATTCCACAATGAAAAACAAGGGAAAAAAAAATTAACAATCTTCCTACAAAGTCTTGCAATGTAGCATTTCAAAAGAAGTTGTGAGTTCCCCCCCCACCCCAGTGCTCCCATTTTATTCCACATCCTACTACACATTTATATGTGTAAAAATGGTGGGGTGGGGGGGAAGGAGGTGGGGAGAGTTGAATGTAAAAGGGTTTGTTTCCATTCTGCGACTTTCCACAACTATGATAAAGAGAATAATAACAACTAGCTTAAGTGCTTTAAAATATTAGCCCTTTAGAACTGGCACAAGTTATACAAAGGGCATTTTATACAAAGTTGTATAAAATGCAGTGACACAGAAAACAATTTTGTTCTTAATTCAGTCAATTCATCCATCCTAAAGTGCTCACCGAAACTTAAGACCCAACTTAAAACTGAACACTGGAAATTAAATTCAATTTGCTAAAATAGCTTTGCTGGGATTTGAGCAGTTTTATTATAATAAAAAAGAATTAATACCAAAACAAACAATGGTTGTTTGCTCCATTTTACTAGATTAGCATTGTTCAAATGAAATCAATTTCATGTTGCTCTAAAATTCTAATGTATAAAGAGCAGCAATAAAGTAAACTGGCACAAAAATTAGCCCAGTGATTTGAACACAAGGAAAAGAACTAAAAGAATTTCCTGAAAGGTCAAAAAGTAAAAATGTAATTCATCTTTGGATCAGTTATTTTATTTTAACATGTATATGAGGTTGGATTCTGACAAGACTAGACTAAATCTAAAGCATATTACAGATTTCCTACTTAAAAATTCAGGAAAGGATATTCCTCTACTACAAACAATAAAAAGTGAATCCACCAATCAATAGCATAATACCTTCGCCCATTTCCCAATGGTTCTTCTGATAAAACGCCTTCTTAATTTTTGCTTTTGGAGTTTTGTCTTTTGAAGCTAGATTGGCCTGTGCACAGGCTTTTCTGGATTTAAATGTTTTTGTTACAGTTGTAGGATCAACAGGATCTGGCATACTACTGAAACTTTCCAAGGATTCTTCTTCAAAATTCTTCCTATTTTCCCCTGGAGCCTGTTGCTTTGGGTTGTTCACATTCATTTGTGGTAGAGAAGTGGGTGGCTGCCCTTGTCTGGGTGATTGTGTCAATCTATCCTTTGTATCATTCAACCATAGCATTTCACTCTGTTGTCTTCCATCATCAGCCTGTTTCTCAACCCTATTTCAAAACAAAAACAATTAAGTTTTTGCAACTGATAGATTAAGTGAAAAATTATTTTTAATTGTTAAATCTGAAACATGTTTTACCTTTATGATCTCAAATTAATGTTCACAAATAAAGGTAAGTCAAAATGCACAAATGGGATGAATTATAAGAATACACGAATTTGGAACAGTCATTGACAATTCAACCCTGCTCTCCCATTTATAACAACATGATTAATCTACTGTCAGTCATAGAGTAAATAGTAGGCCTTCAGGCCCCACCATGTCTATCTTTGACACTATGTACACATTGAGTACTTATTTCATGTCTCAGCACTTGGCCACAAGTTGCAAGACTTCATCTGTATATTGATAGTTTGAGAAAGTCCTCAAGATTCCAATCACTGCAAAACTGAAGTGTTGCAAGGTGCTATTGGCATTGCAATCAAGTGCTACTTACTCACAGTAAACTCATCTATTATAAAACCAGAACTACTCAGCTCCAAATGTCAGGTCCAGAATCTCCTCCACACAAACACTCCAATTTTCTCAGTTACCTTGATTCAGACACACCAGTCTACTCTTTTTATCAAACCTTTGTGCTATGCAATCATCTTCTCTCCTGCCCAAGATATCCCGTCAATAAATCTCCACAATTAGCCTTTGCCCCATCTTCTTCCCTCTAGAAGATTAACGAGACAAAGCCACGGATTTCATGCAAAGCAGGGAATGTAGATTCAAACATAATAATTTTATGATATATAATTACATGAGTGTCTAGTGAAACTATGAGGAAGGACAAGCAAATGACAGGGCAAAATTGCAGTCAGTGGGATGAGTTAAACTGTACAGGGGGTCAAAATCAAAAAGGGCGATGAATACAGGACTGAAGGTCTTATATTTGAATGCACGCAGCACGAGGAATACAGTTGATTATCTTGTAATGCAGTTAGAGATTGACGTATATGATGTTGTGGGCATCTCCATGCTGTGGCTTAAAGAAGATCACAGTTGAGAGCTTAACATTCGAGGATACACATTGTATCAAAAGGAGGGGAAGGGGTGGGTCTGTTGGTAAAAAATGAAATCAAATCCTTATAAAGAGGTGACATAAGATCAGAAGATATAGAATCCTTGTGGGTAGTGTTAAGAAACTACAAAGGCAAAAGACCCTGATGAGAATTATATACAGGCCTTTGAACAGTAGCCAGGATCTGGGATACAAATTACAACGGGAATTAGAATTAGGGAGCTCAAGGTAAAGGAACCCTTTGGAGACAGTGATAACAGGATAGAATTCCCCCTGCAGTTTGAGAAGGAGAAGCTAAACTCAATGTAATCGATGAACTGTAATCACTATTACAGTGAGTAAAGGGAATTTCAGAGGCATGGGAGAGGAGCTGGCCAAAACTGATTGGAAGGGAACACTAACAAGGATGACAGCAGAATAAGAATGGCTGTGTTTCTGGGGGAAATTCAGAAGGTGCAGAAAAAATACATTCCAAAGACAAAGTATTCTAAAGGGAGGATGAGGCAGCCATAGCTGACAAGGGAAGTCAAAGACAGCATAAAAACAAAAGATGTAATATTGCAGAAACTAGTGATGAGGTAGAGGAATAGGAAGATTTTATAAACAGAAGGCAACTACAAAAGCCATAAAGAGAGAAAAGACGATGCTTGAAGGCAAGCTTAGTCAGTAATATAAAATGGTTTTTCCCCAGCTATATAAACAGTAAAAGAGAGATGACCTTGGATATCACATCACTGAAGAGGCAGTGACAAAGCAATGGTGGAAAAACTTAAGCATTTCGCGTCAGTCTTCACTGTAGAAGACACTAACAGAATGCCAGAAAATTGAGAGTGTCAGAGGCCAGGAGTGAGTGTCATTCCTATTACTAAGGAGAAGGTGCTTGGGAAGCTGAAAAGGTAGATAAGTCACCTGAATCAGGTGGACCACACCCTAGACTTCTGAAAGAGGTAACTGAAGAGAACGTGGAGGCTTTAGTAATGATCTTGCAGGACTCACCAGATTCTGGAATAGTTCCAGAGGACTCAAAAATCGCAAATGTCACTCCACACATTAAGAACGGAGAGGCAGAAGAAATTATAAGGCAGTTAATCTGACTTCAGTGGTTGGGAAGATGCTGGAGTCCATTATTATGGATGAAGTTCAGGGCACATGGAGGCACATGATAAAGTAGGCAAAAGTCAGCATGATTTTCTCAAGGGGAAGTATTACCTGCCAAATCTGATGGAATTCCTTGAACAACTAATAGGGAGGATATACAAAGGAGAGTCAGTGGATGTTTACTTGGATTTTCAGAAAGCCTTTGACAAGGTGCTACACAGGAGGTTGCTTAACAAGATAAGAATCTATGATATTACAGGATAGGTACCAGCATGAATAGAAAATTGGTTGACTAGCAAGAAGCAAACAGTCGCAATAAAGGGGACCTTTTTTGGTTGGTTATGATGAATAATGAGCTGCAGGGGTCAGTGTTGGGTCTCTGCTTTTCATGTTATATGTGAATGATTTGGATGAAGGAATTGATGGTTTTTTGGCCAAGTTTGTAGATGTTACAAAGATGGGCAGCGGGGCAGGGAGTGTTGAGGAAGCAGGGTAGCTGCAGAAGGATTTAGACAAATTGGGGGAGTAGGCAAAGAAGTGGCAGATGGAACATAGTGTAGGGAAATGCATGGTCAGGCTCTGGCAAAGGGAATAAAGGCATAGACTATTTTCTAAACAAGGAGAAAATTTTTAAAAATCTGAGGTGCAAAGGAACTTCGGGGTCCTCATGCAGGATTCTTTAAAGGTTAACTTGCCCATTGAGTCGGTGGTAAGGAAGGCAAATACAATGTTCACATTCATTTCGAGGGGACTAGAATATAAAAACAAGGATGCAGTACTCAAGTTTTATAAGGCATTGGGCAGACAACATGGAGTATTCTGAGCAGTTTTGCACATGTTATTTAAGGTGTGCTGGCATTGGAGAAAGTCCAGAGGAGATTCACGTGATCCCAGGAATGAAAGGGTTAACATACGAGGAACATCTGATGGATGAGGACATCTCTGATGTCCAGGATGAGAAAGCCTCATCCTGAGAGCATATGTGGCAGAGGAACTGAGAAAGGGAATGGCATTTTTACAGGAGAGAGTGAGAAGAGGTATAGTCAAGATAGCTGAGGGAATTAGCAGATTTATAAAAGATGTTGGCAGACAGCTTGTCTCCAGAGATGGAGAGAGAGAGATCAAGAAAGAAGACAGAGGAGTCAGAAATGGACCTCATGGATTTAAGGGCAGGGTGGAGTTGGAAGCAAAGTTGATGAAATTGACAAACTTAGTATGGGTGAATGAAGCACAGAAAAAGTATGCATATTTCTTTAGCTGGCATACACATTTATGGAAAAGAAATTCAACCATACCATATTACACCTAGTAAAAATACAATATTTTTATTACCATATGTGGAAACAAAGATTGAAATCAAATACATACCATTTATTCTCTCTGCATTTTGGAGAATTACTTTCAAACGGCTTTGGAAAAGCCAAATACTCTGTTTTTCCAGAGACATTGTTCTCATTTACAAGTGGCTGCTGATCACCACTTTGGGCACTGACATTTTGTGATATATCACTAAACCCAGGAGGGAATATTGGATTAACATTAAAACCTGTTTGAAACAAAGGATAGATTTATTATTGAGAACTTAACGACAATGTCACAAAGTGAGTAATAGAAAACAACAGTTTTTTTGGCTACTTTGCTCACTTTTTACTCTGCTAGTTTGTTTTAAACAACTAAACTTACCCCATTATTTTCTTGAATTAATTGTGCTTTAACTATTAAAAGCACTGGGGGACAGGTGGTTGAAAAGATTAGGGATCATTGAAATGAGAGAGAAATCCACTGCCACAATTAAATATTTTGATCAAGATAAGATTCATGCGGGGAGAGCTCTCCATGCTAGAATCCACTTCAGGTCTCCTCTAAGGAATGAAACAGCAGGCATTGTGGGAGAGGTCAGCTTCTGCATGACCAAAAAATTCACTGTCTGCATACTCTATTAATCAAATCATGGAAATAATGTTAGATGGGGCAGTAGATGTAAAGATAGATTCTGGATGTAGACAGACTGTGTGAAAGGATAAGCAATAAATAGGGCATAGTCAGTTAGATGTGTTGACATGTGTCTATTTTAATGTAAATCATCAGGAACAAGAGTGTTGAACTTAAAACATAGATCAGTATCTGGAACTACAACATTGTGACCATTATGGATACTTACCTGTCACAAAGGCAGGAATGGTTGCTGGATATTCCAGAGCTTAGATATTTCAAAAGGGACAGGAAGGGAGGTAAAAGAGGTGGGGGGTGTGGCATTGCTAGTATCATAGCTGCAGAAAGGGAGGAGCTATGGACGAATTCGCTACTGAATCAGTGTGGGTGAAAATCATAAACACGAAAGGAACAATCAGTCCATTGAGGTCTTAATAGTAGACGATGAACCTGGTTAGTTGGTTGCTGGACATTTCAGGGAAAGTGACCACAACTCCTTGATCTTTATTACAGTTGGCCCTCCTTATCCGCAGATTCCGTATGCATGGATTCAATCAACCGCTGATTGAGAAAACCCAGAAGTTCTCTCTCCAGCACTTGTTGCTTGAGCATATACAGACTATTTTTTCTTGCCATTATTCCCTAAACAATACAGTATAACAACTATTTACATAGCATTTACAAAATGACTTAAAGGTACAGGCATTCCCTGGGTTATGAATGAGTTCCATTCCCGAGTCCGTCTTTAAGTCGGATTTGAAGTTGGAACAGGTACACTCAGCATTATTTAGCGTCAGTTAGTCAAACGTTTTTCTTAGTATGTAGTACATATTTTACCTTGCTATGCATATAAAACACTTAAGAAACATACGTTGTTCAATAATTTAACCACTGCGTTGCTGAGTAATAATTGTAGCTTTAATTGGGGCAGGACCTTTCACATTCTCTATTAAAATTGTTCCGATCGTTGACCAACTGTAGCCTAATGCTTTTCCAATGACTGATGGCGTTTCACCTCTTTCCAATCGCTTAATTACTTCCACCTTATTTTCAATCGCGATCATGATTATTTTCGAGAACTGAAACACTGCGGATTCAGAGCTGCACCACCAGGTCCTAATGTCCACCGCATGGAGACATGTTAAATAAAGCCTGGGATTCCGCTGGGTCCTAAAGACCACCGCACTGATACATGTTAAATAAGGGACTTGAGCATCCACGAATTTTGGTATCCGCGGGGTGTCCCAGAACCAATCCCCCGCGGATAAGGAGGGCCGACTGTATTGTTTTAGACAGGGATAGGAAGCAGATGGTATTGTAAAATATTTAATGAGGGGGAAGGCTGTTAGGCAGGAAATTGAGAGCGTAAACTGGGAAATGATGTACTCAGGGAAATGCACAACAGAAATGTGGAGGCTACTTAGGGAGTATTTGCATGAGGTTCTGGATAAGTTTCTCCAGGTGAGACAGGGAAAGATTGGTAGGTGGAGGGAACCACGGTTGATAAAAAATGTCAAGCATCTAGTAAAGGGGAAGAAAGAGCATACCTTATGTTTAGGAGACAAGAATCAAATGATGCTCTGGAGAGTTTACAAAGTACCCAGAAAGGGCTGAGGAATGGACTTAAAGAGAGCTAGTAGGGGACATGAGAAGGCCTTGGTGAGTAGGATTAAGGAAAACCCCAAGGCATTATACATGTATGCGAAGAACAGGAGGGTGACTAGAGAGGATGTAGGACAGATCAGGGATATGCCTGGAGTGGAAGGAGGTAGAGAAGGTCCTTAACGACCACACTGCTTCAGTTTTCACCTGTGACAGGTACTTTGAGGACAATGTACAACAGGCTGGTAAATGTCAACATTAAGAAACAGGATATGCTGGAACTTTTGAAAAGTAATAGATCAGTCCCTAAACTAGACAGGAAATGTACCAGTTTACTATAGGAAGTGAGGGAAGAGACTGTTGCACCACTGGAGATGATCTGTGCGTCCTCACTGGCCGCAGGAGTGATACCAGAAGACTGGAGGATGGCAAATGTTATTCCTTTGTTCAAGATTGGTAATAGGGGGGACGTCACGTGATGACGTAGGATCGAGACGTTGGAACCCAGCCCTCCCGTAAAAAAGTTAATAAATTAATGTTTAAGTGAAGAAAAGCTAATTAATACTTTTTTAAGGTTACTTATAAACTACTCCGGATTGTTTTAAGCTATGCCTCATAAACAGAGGACGAAGAAAACTGCTACCGCGAAGACCGCTCAAGTTGGAACAGAATCAAGGCCTACTTCTACTGAAGAACCGCGGACTCAGGTACAACACACCACCGGTGAAACAGAAAAGGAGACCGCGGCAGCATCGGCCATTTCTAAAGGAAAAGATCAACGAGAACTGCGCAAGCGTAAAGGAACGAGCATGCGCAAAAGAGAGCAACCAGAACTACAAATCCCAGCAACGACTGAAACCGACAGTGAAAGTGAGTCTGAGAGAGAGCCGGACTCTCTGGAAAAATCAGACGAAGATGGAGAAGATGAAAGTTCCTCTGAAAGTACAAAAAAGACTTTGAGGCAAATAATGCATAAATTAAATGCATTAAAAGTAATTAAAAGTAACCAAAAAGTAATTAAAGAAAAAATAACAAATATGGAGGCTATGTTTGATAAAATGACAAAGAAACAGGAAAAAATGGAAAAGAAAATTACAGATTTGGATGTCAAAATGGAAGAAATGGATGGAAGAATGAAGAAGATGGAAGATGATAATGATGCCTGGACATCAGAAAGAAAACAACTTGTGGGAAAAATTGATAAGCTTGAAAATTTTAGTAGACGCAACAATATTAAAATTGTTGGACTTAAAGAAGGTATCGAAGGAGAAGACCCAATAAATTTTTTTCAAAAATGGATTCCTGAAAAATTGGAAATGGGAGAAGAAACTTTATTTGAGATTGAAAGGGTGCACAGAGCCTTAAGACCAAGATCTCAAGATGATCAAAATCCGCGATCAATTTTGATAAGATGTTTAAGATACCAGGATAAAGAAAAGATTTTGAGGGCAGCTGCCCAGGGTGCTAAAAGAAGAAAAGGTCCGTTGATGATAGCTGAGAAACCAGTTCTTTTTTATCCTGATATAAGTTATAACCTTTTGAAGAGAAAGAAAGAATTTAATCCAGCTAAAAATGTTTTATGGGAAAAAGGTTATAAGTTTTTAATGCGTCACCCAGCAACACTGATAATTTTTTTGGAGGAAGGAAAAAGATTTTTTTCTGATTATCAAGATGCGGAGGTGTTTGCACAAAAACTTCCATCTCTTCGTTAATTAAACGTAGAGATTTCTAAATGTAATGGTTAAAGACGAAGACAGAGAAAGCAAATGGAACTGATAGACAGTTAAGGACGATATAAGGGAGAAAAGTAAAATTTTAGAAATATTAATTGAGAATAGTATGTTTTTATATATATATATATATATATATATATACTTTTTATGTTGCGGGGGGCTGGGGAGCTTTGAATCGGTTACTACGGGATTCACGTGTGTAATCATGGCGATTGGCATGACCCGTACAATAGAGGGGGGTAATGTTGTGTTTTTTTTCTTTCACAACATTAGTAGGGGGGTATTTTGTTTTTTTCTCTATTTTCTATTTTTCTTCTATTCTTTTGCCTGGATGATTGGTGGGGACACACATAGCAACATGGAGACTTTTAAAAAGATTTCCCAGGATACAATGAAAGTTGAAAGATTAGGTATTATTATAGATTGGAGTAACATAAATAAAAATAATGACTAATTTATTGAATTTTTTAAGTTTTAATGTTAATGGGCTTAATGGACCAATAAAAAGAATTTTAACATATATTAAAAAAATGAAAATAGATATAGCTTTCTTACAAGAAACTCATTTAACGGATATAGAACATCAGAAATTAAAAAGAAATTGGGTTGGAAATGTTATTGCAGCTTCGTTTAACTCAAAGGCAAGAGGAGTTGCAATTTTGGTTAATAAAAATTTACCAATTAAAATACAAAATGTATTAATTGATTCGGCAGGAAGATATTTAATTATACATTGTCAAATTTTTTCAGAACTATGGACTCTTATGAATATTTATGCACCAAATGAAAATGATGTAAAATTTATACAGGAGGTTTTTTTGAATTTGGCTAATGCACATGATAAAATATTAATAGGTGGAGATTTTAATTTTTGTTTAGATCCAATTTTAGATAGATCAACAAAGGCTATTACAAAATCAAAAGTAGCAAAATTAACTCTATCATTGATGAAAGATTTAAATTTGATTGATATATGGAGAAGAATTAATCCAAAAGAAAGAGATTACTCATTTTATTCAAATAGACATAAAACATATTCAAGGATAGATTTTTTCCTATTATCAACAAATATTCAAGATAGAGTGAAAAATGTGGAATATAAAGCAAGAATATTGTCAGATCATTCTCCTTTGCTAATGACAATGATAATGACAGATAAAGAGGAATCAATTTATAGATGGAGATTTAATTCAATGTTACTAAAATGTCAAGATTTTTGTGATTTTATGAAAAAACAGATTCAGTTCTTTTTAGATACAAATTCACAGTCAGTTGATGATAAATTCATATTGTGGGAAGCAATGAAAGCATATTTGAGAGGCCAGATAATAAGTTATACTTCTAAAATTAAGAAGGAATATATGATAGAAATAGATCAATTGGAAAAAGAGATTATAAAATTAGAAAAAGAATCTCAAAGAAATATGACAGAAGAAAAACGAAGAAAACTTATTAATAAGAAGTTAAAATATAATACACTCCAGACATATCGAACAGAAAAAGCAATTATGAGAACTAAACAGAGATATTATGAATTAGGTGAAAGATCACATAAAGTTCTTGCATGGCAGTTAAAAACTGATCAGATTTCTAAAACAATAAATGCAATTCGAACAAAAGTGAATGAAATTACTTATAAACCTCTAGAAATTAATGAGGCTTTTAAGAATTTTTATTCTGAGTTGTATAAATCAGAATCAAAGAATGATGACGTTAAGATAGAAGAATTTTTATCACAAATAACTCTTCCAAAATTAAATACAGAAGAACAGAAAGGATTAGGTATGCCTTTTACATTGAAAGAAGTTGAAGAAGCTTTGGGATCACTTCAAAGTAATAAATCTCCAGGAGAAGATGGTTTTCCACCTGAATTTTATAAAAAGTTTAAAGATTTATTAATTCCTCCTTTTATGGAGTTAATATATCAAGCGGAAAGAACGCATAAACTTCCAGAATCTTTTTCAACAGCTATTTTAATAGTATTGCCAAAAAAAGATAGAGACCTTTTAAAACCAACATCATATAGACCTATTTCTTTATTAAACACCGATTATAAAATAACAGCAAAAATCTTATCTAATAGATTATCTAAATGCTTACCAAAATTAGTGCATATGGATCAAACAGGATTTATCAAAAATAGACAATCGGCAGATAATGTAACTCGGTTAGTTAGTATAATCCATTTAGCACAAAAGAGGGAGGAAATGAGTGTGGTAGTTGCTTTAGATGCAGAAAAAGCATTTGATAGATTGGAATGGGATTTTTTATTTAAGGTATTGGAAAAATATGGACTAGGAACATCATTTATAAAATGGATTAAAACCTTGAATACTAATCCCAAAGCTAAAGTAGTGACAAATGGTCAAATTTCAACACCATTTCAGTTAACAAGATTAACTAGGCAAGGTTGCCCACTATCACCTGCTTTGTTTGTGTTGGCAATAGAACCACTAGCTGAATTAATTAGAATGGACCCAGATATTAAGGGTTTTAGAGTTAATCAGGAAGAATACAAGATTAACTTATTTGCTGATGATGTTCTACTTTATTTAACAGATCCATTACATTCACTACGCAAATTATCTTATAGACTAGAAGAATATGGCAAAATGTCAGGTTATAAAATAAACTGGGATAAAAGTGAAATTTTACCTCTTACTAAAGGAGATTATAATCAATGTCGAGTAATAACTCAATTTAGATGGCCAGCAAATGGTATAAAATATTTAGGTATAAGAGTTGATAATGATATAAAAAACTTATACAAATTAAATTATTTACCAATTTTGAAAAAAACTTCAGGAAGATCTTGAAAAATGGATGGCATTACCAATAACATTAGTAGGAAGAGTAAATACTATAAAAATGAATATATTCCCTAGATTACAATATTTATTTCAATCATTACCAATACAATTACCCCAGAAGTTTTTTCAAGAGTTAAACAAATATGTGAGGAAATTCCTCTGGAAAGGTAAGATGTCAAGAATATCGTTGGAAAAATTGACATGGAAATTTGATCTAGGAGGATTACAACTTCCAAATTTTAAGAATTATTATAAAGCAAATCAACTTAGATTTATTGCATCTTTTTTCGAGAAAGATAAACCGGCATGGATTAGAATAGAATTAGATAAAATAGGAGAAAACGTATCAGAAGATTTTATATACAAATGGGAATCTAAATGGATACGGGAAAAGAAAGAATCTCCTATATTAAAACATTTGATTGATTTATGGAATAAGATAAATGTTGATGATGAGACAAAAAAATCTTTATTAGCAAAGAGATCTTTAATTCAAAATAGACTTATTCCTTTCACAATGGACAATCAACTTTTATATAATTGGATTCAAAATGGGATTAGATATGTAGGGAATTGTTTTGAAGGAGGTATATTAATGTCATTTGATCAATTAAAGAATAAATATAAAATATCAAATAACACTTTATTTTGTTACTTTCAATTAAGGGCTTATTTAAGAGAAAAATTAGGTCAAACAATGTTATTGCCGAAATCTAATGAAATAGAAATTTTAATTCAAAAAGGAAATATTAAAAAATTTATATCTTGTATGTATAATTTGATTCAAAGACAGGTAATTAAACAAGGAGTCCATAAGTCAAGACAAAAATGGGAAAGTGATTTGAATATTAAAATTGAAGAAACAAATTGGTCAAGACTATGTCTTGATAGTATGACAAATACAATAAATGTTCGGCTAAGATTAGTGCAGTATAATTTTCTACATCAATTATATATTACACTCTAGCGGTGTGCTACACGCAGCGCTAAAATTACGACACGGAGTCGGTAACTGCAGTCGAAGGAAAAAACTTTATTCGAAAACTTCAGCCTCACTTTTAAGCCTCTGTCAACCGGCCCCCCATGGCGAAGAGGCTCCAAAGCTCTGTGCTCGCAAACCCCCGTAGGCTATCTAATTGTGAGTCAGTTCGCATACGCTAGGAAATGAGCCGCCACATAACCCCCCCCCCAGAACCGGCGATACACCCCCCAATGTCCACAGCCTGGGCCAGAACCTGCTTGGGAGGTCGGCCTCTGCGCCTCTGCGCCGGAAACTCGGCCGGTTGCGCCAGGTCCACATGGGCCGGCTTGAGGCGGTCCACCGTGAAAACCTCCTCCTTCCCCCCAACGTCCAGCACGAACGTGGACCCGTTGTTCCGGAGCACCGTAAACGGCCCCTCGTATGGCCGCTGCAGCGGCGGCCGATGCCCGCCCCTTCGTACAAACACAAACTTACAGTTCCGTAGGTCTTTGGGTACGCAGGTCGGGTTCCGCCCATGCTGTGAAGTGGGTATGGGGGCCAGGCTACCGAGCTTCTCGCGAAGTCTGCCCAGGACTGCAGCGGGTTCTTCCTCTTGCCCCCTCGGGGCTGGTAGGAACTCCCCGGGGACGGCCAGGGGCGCGCCGTATACCAACTCGGCCGACGAGGCGTGCAGGTCGTCCTTGGGCGCTGTGCGGATGCCGAGAAGGACCCAGGGAAGCTCGTCCGCCCAGTTGGCTCCTCGCAGGCGGGCCATGAGGGCCGACTTCAGGTGACGGTGGAAACGCTCCACTAGCCCGTTCGACTGTGGGTGGTAGGCAGTGGTGTGGTGCAGCTGAGTCCCCAAAAGGCTGGCCATAGCTGACCACAGGCTGGAGGTGAACTGGGCGCCTCTGTCAGAGGTAATGTGGGCTGGTACACCAAAGCGGGATATCCAGGTGGCGATCAGGGCTCGGGCGCAAGATTCGGAGGTGGTGTCGGTGAGCGGGACCGCCTCTGGCCATCTTGTGAACCGGTCCACGATAGTCAGGAGGTAACGCGCTCCGCGCGACACTGGCAGGGGGCCCACGATATCCACATGAATGTGGTCGAAACGCCGGTGGGCGGGATGGAACTGCTGCGGTGGGGCTTTGGTGTGCCGCTGAACCTTGGCCGTCTGGCAGTGCATGCACGTTCTGGCCCATGCACTGACCTGTTTGCGGAGTCCGTGCCAAACGAACCTGCTGGAAACCATCCGGACAGTTGTCCGGATGGAGGGATGCGCCAAGTTATGAATGGAGTCGAAAACACGTCGCCGCCAGGCTGCGGGGACGACCGGACGGGGCCGGCCGGTGGCGACGTCACAGAGTAGGGTCCTCTCACCTGGGCCCACGGGGAGGTCCTGGAGCTGCAAACCAGAGACTGCAGTCCTGTAACTCGGAATCTCCGCATCTACCTGCTGTGCCTCTGCCAGTGCCTCAAAGTCTACCCCTTGGGAAAGGGCATGAACGGTAGGGCGAGAGAGCGCATCCGCCACGACATTGTCCTTACCCGAGACGTGCCGGACATCCGTTGTGTATTCAGAGATGTAGGACAGGTGGCGTTGCTGGCGGGATGACCAGGGGTCGGATGCTTTCATAAACGCAAAGGTAAGCGGTTTGTGGTCCGTGAACGCGGTGAAGGGCCGACCTTCTAGGAAGTACCTGAAATGCCGGATTGCCAGGTAGAGCGCCAACAGTTCCCGGTCAAAAGCACTGTACTTGAGCTCGGGTGGCCGCAGGTGTTTGCTGAAAAACGCCAGGGGTTGCCAGCGACCTGCGATGAGCTGCTCCAGCACCCCACCGACTGCCGTGTTTGATGCGTCCACTGTGAGGGCGGTAGGGGTGTCCATTCTGGGATGTACTAGCATTGCGGCGTCAGCCAAAGCTTCCTTCGTTTGAACGAAAGCGGCGGCGGACTCCTCGTCCCAGGTAATGTCCTTGCTCGGACCCGACATCAGGGCGAACAGGGGGCGCATGATCCGGGCAGCTGAAGGGAGGAAGCGGCGGTAGAAATTGACCATACCTACGAATTCCTGAAGGCCTTTAATCGTGGTGGGTCGGGGGGAAGTGGCGGACCGCATCTACCTTAGCGGGCAGAGGGGTTGCCCTGTCTTTAGTAATCCTGTGGCCCAGGAAGTCAATGGTATCAAGTCCGAACTGGCATTTGGCAGGGTTGATTGTAAGACCGTACTCACTCAGTCGGGCGCAGAGTTGACGGAGGTGGGACAGATGCTCCTGACGACTGCCGCTGGCTATGAGGATGTCATCCAAATAGATGAACGCGAAGTCCAGGTCCCGTCCCACCGCGTCCATTAACCGCTGGAACGTCTGTGCGGCATTCTTCAGGCCGAACGGCATGCGGAGGAACTCGAAGAGGCCAAACGGGGTGATGAGAGCCGTTTTGGGGACGTCGTCAGGATGCATCGGGATTTGATGGTACCCTCGGACAAGGTCGACCTTGGAGAAGATCCGGGCGCCGTGCAGGTTTGCCGCAAAGTCCTGAATGTGCGGCACAGGGTAGCGGTCCGGTGTGGTAGCCTCGTTCAGCCTGCGGTAGTCGCCGCACGGTCTCCAGCCCCCCGTCGCTTTGGGCACCATGTGCAGGGGGGAAGCCCAGGGGCTGTCGGACCGCCGATGATCCCCAATTCCTCCATTCTCTGGAACTCCTCCTTCGCCAGTCGGAGCTTGTCCGGGGGAAGCCGCCGAGCACGGGCATGGAGGGGTGGTCCCTGTGTCGGGATGTGGTGCTGTACGCCGTGCCTGGGCATGGCTGCTGTGAACTGCGGTGCCAGAACCGATGGGAACTCCGCCAGGACCCTGGTGAAGTCGTTGTCGGACAGCGTGATGGAGCCGAGGTGAGGGGCCGGCAACTGGGCTGCACCCAGGGAGAACGTCTGAAAGGTCTCGGCGTGTACCAGTCTCTTCCTGGGCAGGTCAACCAGCAGGCTGTGAGCTCGCAAAAAATCCGCACCCAGAAGCGGTTGGGCTACGGCTGCCAGTGTGAAGTCCCATGTGAACTGGCTGGGGCCGAACAGTAGCTGCACCTGACGGGTGCCATAGGTCCTTACTGTGCTGCCATTCACGGCCCTCAGGGGGGGACCCGGTGCCCTGCTGCGGGTGTCGTAACTCGTCGGAGGTAAAACGCTGATCTCAGCCCCAGTATCGACCAAAAACCGGCGTCCCGACCTTCTATCCCACACATACAGGAGGCTATCCCGATGGCCAGCCGCCGTAGCCATCAGCGGCGGCTGGCCCTGGCGTTTCCCGGGAACTTGCAGGGCGGGCGGCAACGGCGGGCTTCTGCGCCCCACCGCTGGTGGTAGAAGCACCAGTGTTCATTGGGCCGGGGGTTAGTGGGCTCTGCGGCCGGGCCCGGACTGGTTTGCTGCCGGGAGCGTGGCTGGGAGATCTGTGCTCACCTTTTTGGCGTTCCACAGCAAGTCCGCCTGGGCTGCCACCTTCCGGGGGTCACTGAAATCCGCGTCGGACAGCAGCAGGCGTATGTTCTCGGGCAGCTGCTCCAGGAATGCCTGCTCAAACATGAGGCCTGTGTGTCCCTCGGCCAGAGACAACATCTCATTCATTAAAGCCGATGGAGGTCTGTCGCCCAAGCCATCCAGGTGCAGTAAACGGGCAGCCCGCTCGCGCCGTGAGAGTCCGAAAGTCCTGAGGAGCAGGGCTTTGAATTCCGTGTACTTGCCGTCTGCCGGGGGCGACTGTACGAACTCCGCGACCTGGGCAGCTGTGTCCTGGTCGAGGGAGCCCACCACGTAGTAGTAGCGGGTGTCTTCCGAGGTGATCCGGCGAACGTGGAATTGGGCTTCGGCTTGCTGGAACCATAGGTCCGGGCGCTGTGTCCAGAAACCCGGCAGTTTCAACGAAACCGCATGAACAGAGGCGGCGTCGGTCATTTCTGGTCCAAAAATCGTTTGGACCGTCGGGGTCACCAATTGTAGCGGTGTGCTACACGCAGCGCTAAAATTACGACACGGAGTCGGTAACTGCAGTCGAAGGAAAAAACTTTATTCGAAAACTTCAGCCTCACCTTTAAGCCTCTGTCAACCGGCCCCCCATGGCGAAGAGGCTCCAAAGCTCTGTGCTCGCAAACCCCCGTAGGCTATCTAATTGTGAGTCGGTTCGCATACGCTAGGAAATGAGCCGCCACAACACCACAAAAAATAAAAAAATTAAATCCAAATTTATCAGATCAGTGTTTTCGATGTAACCAGGAAACTGGTACTTTTTTACATTCGACATGGTCTTGCTCTAAAATTCAACCTTTTTGGACAAATTTAAGACTTTTACTGGAACAAATTACAGGAACACAATTTCCTCATAATCCAATATTATTTTTACTAGGTGATATTGAAGGGATAAAACCGAAACTTAAACTAAATAAGTATCAGAAAGAATTTATAAAAATTGCACTGGCAGTAGCCAAAAAAGCTATTGCAGTTACTTGGAAATCAGATACACATTTAAGTATAGACTCTTGGAAGAAAGAAATCTATGGTTGTATTCCATTAGAAAAAATTACTTATAATTTAAGAGATAAATATGAAACATTTCTGAAAATTTGGAGCCCTTATTTACAAAAGACAGGATTAAATATATAGATGCTTTGAAGATGAAACAATTGGTTATTAGGGGAAAGAAATAAATATACATATTAAAGTTATTACGAATTCCATGGAGCATGTGGAGATCTTCCAACAACCAGGCATTCTTTCTTTCTTTCTTTTTTTTTCTATAGGGCAGTTAGGGGGGAGGGGTTAAGGGGAGGGGGTAAGGGTTATATACATTGTTTTTCCATACTTTACTTTGTAATCATTTAAAAATGCAATAAAAAAAAGTTTAAAAAAAAAGATTGGTAATAGGGATAACCTGGAGAATTACAGACCAGTGAGTCTTACTTCAGTGGTGGGAAAACTATTGAAGAAGATTTGGAGAGGCAGGACTGACAAGCATTTGTAGAAGCATAGTCTGATTAGGGATAATCGACATGACTTTCAGAAGGGCAGGTGGTGCCTCATGACCCTGAATAAATACTTCAAGGATTGAAGTAGAGCAGTGGATGTAGTGTATATGGATTTTAGTAAGGCATTTGACAATGTTCCCCATGGTAGGTTCATAAGGAAAGTCAGGAGGCATGGGATCCAGGGAAACTTGGCTGTGTTGGTTCAGAATTTGCTTGACCACAGAAGGAAGAGGGTGATAATAGATAAAGCGTACTCTGCAGATCGATGACCATTGATGTTCACAGGTATCTATTCTGGGGCCCCTGTTGTTTGTGATTTTTAAAAGGGACTTGGATGAGGAAGTAGAGGGATAGGTTATTAAGTTTGCAGGTGACACAAGCTTGGTGGTTTGGTGGTGCAGATAACATAGAAGGTTGTCACAGGTTACAACAGGACATAGAAAGAAAGCAGAGCTGGACTGAAAAATAACAGTTGGCGTTCAAACCAGAAAACTGAAGAAATACACTTCAGAAGGTCAAGCTTGAAGGCGGAGTACAGGGTTAATGGCAAGATGCTTAGCAGTGCAGAGGATGAGATGGATCCTCTGGGGCCCACCTTCATAGATCTTTCAAAGTTGCCATGCAAGTTGAAAGGGTAATTAATAAGGCGCATAGTGTATCAGCCTTCATTAGTCAGGGATTAAGTTCAAGATACCTGAATTAATGTTGCAGCTCTGCACCAGGAATACTGTGTTCAGTACTGGGAGCTTCATTATAGGAAGGAACCTTTAACCATATAACAATTACAGCATGGAAACAGGCCATCTCAGCCCTTCTAGTCCGTGCCAAATGCTTACTTTCACCCAGTCCCACTGACCTGCACTCGGTCCATAACCCTCCATTCCTTTCTTGTCCAGATACCTATCCAATTTTACTTTAAATTACAGTATCGAACCTGCCTCTACCACCTCTACTGGAAGCTCATTCCACACAGCTACCATTGTCTGAGTAAAGTAGTTCCCCCCTCGTGTTACCCCTAAACTTTTGCTCCCTAACTCTCAACTCATGTCCTCTTGTTTGAATCTTCCCTACTCTCAATGAAAAAAGCCTGTCCATGTCAACTTTATCAATTCCCCTCATAATTTTAAATATCTCTATCAAGTTGCCCCTCAGCCTTCTACGCTCCAAAGAATAAAGACCTTACTTGTTCCCCCTCCCCCCACTACTTTCAAATCTCTTACTATCTTTCCTTCCGGTTAGTCCTGACGAAGGATCTCGGCCCGAAACGCCGACAGTGCTTCTCCTATATATGCTGCCTGGCCTGCTGTTTTGTTTTCCACCAGCATTTTGTGTGTTGTTGTTGTTCAACCTTTCTCTGTAACTTAGGTGCTGAAACCCAGGTAACATTCTAGTAAATCTTCTTTGTACTCTCATTTTGTTGACATCTTTCCTATAATTCGGTGACCAGAACTGTACACAATACTCCAAATTTGGCCTTACAAAAGCCTTGTACAATTTTAACATTACATCCCAACTCCTATACTCAATGCTCTGATTTATAAAGGCCAGCATACCAAAAGCTTTCTTCACCACCCTATCCACATGAGATTCCACCTTCAGGGAACTATGCACCATTATTCCTAGATCACTCTGTTCTACTGCATTCTTCAATGCCCTACCATTTATCATGTATGTCCTATTTGGATTAGTCCTACCAAAATGTAGCACCTCACACTTATCAGCATTAAACTCCATCTGCATTCGTTCAGCCCACTCTTCTAACTGGCCTAAATCTCTCTGCAAGCTTTGAAAATCTACTTCATTATCCACAAAGCCACCCATCTTAGTATCATCTGCATGCTTACTAATCCAATTTACTACCCCATCATCCAGATCATTAATGTATTTGACAAACAACTTTGGACCCAGTACAGATCCCTGAGGCACACCACTGGTCACCGGCCTCCAACCTGAGTTATCCACCACTACTCTCTGGCATCTCCCATCCAGCCACTGTTGAATCCATTTTACTACTTCAATATTAATACCTAACGATTGAACCTGCCTAACTAACCTTCTGTGTGGAACCTTATCAGAGGCCTTGCTGAAGTCCATATAGACAACATCCACTGCTTTACCCTCATCAACTTTCCTCATAACCTCTTCAAAAAATTCACTAAGATGTCAAACATGACCTTCCACGCACAAATCCATGTTGACTGTTCCTAATCAGACCCTGTCTATCCAGATAATTATATATACCATCTCGAAGAATACTTTCCATTAATTTACCCACCACTGATGTCAAACTTACAGGCCTATAATTGCTAGGTTTACTCCTAGAACACTTTTAAACAATGGAACAACATGAGCAATATGCCAATCCTCTGGCACCATCCCGTTACTAATGACATTTGAAATATTTCTGTCGGAGCCCCTGCTATTTCTATACTAACTTCCCTCAAGGTCCTAGGAAATATCCTGACAGGACCCAGAGATTTATCCACTTTTATATTCTTTAAAAGTGCCAGTACTTCCTCTTCTTTAATCATCATAGTTTCCATAACTACCCTACTTGTTTCCCTTACCTTACACAATTCAATATCCTTCTCAGTGAATACCGAAGAAAATAAATTGTTCAAAATCTCCCCCATGCATTTTGGCTCCACACATAGCTGTCCACTCTGATTCTCTAAGGGACCAACTTTATCTCTCACTATCCTTTTGCTATTAATATAACTGTAGAAATCCTTTGAATTTATTTATTCACCTTACTTGCCAAAGCAACCTCGCATATCTTCTTTTAGCTTTTCTAGTTTAAGATTCTTTTTTACATTCTTTATATTCCTCGAGCACCTCATTTACTCCATGCTGCCTATATTTATTGTAGATATCTTTTTCCGAACCAAGTTTCCAATATCCCTTGAAAGCCATGGCTCTCTCAAACTTTTAACCTTTCCTTTCAACCTAACAGGAACGTAAAGATTCTGTACCCTCATAATTTCACCTTTAAGTGACCTCCATTTCTCTATTACATCCTTCCCATAAAACAAATTGCCCCAATCCACTCCAATCAAAAATCTCAACCCTGGGTCCAGTCCTATCCTTCTCCAAATTATATTGAAACTAATGGCATTGTGATCACTGGACCCAAAGTGCCCCCCAACACATACCCCCGTCACCTGACCTATCTCTTTCCCTAACAGGAGATCAAACACTGCCCCTTCTTTAGATGGTACCTCTATGTGTTGCTGCAAAAAACTATCCTACACACATTTTACAAACTCCAAACCATCCAGCCCTTTTACAGTATGGGCTTCCCAGTCTATTGTGGAAAAATAAAATCTCCCACAATCACAACCCTGTGCTTACTACAAATATCTGCTATCTCCTTACAAATTTGCTCCTCCAATTTTCGCTCCCCATTAGGCGGGGAGAGAGCCTTTAGAGAGAGGTGTAGAGAAGATTTACCAGGATGCCACCTAGATTAGAGAGAATCTTATGAGGACAGGTTGAGTGAGCTCGGGCTTTTCTGTTTGGAACAGATGAAAAGTGACTTTATAGAGATACACAAGAGGCATAGTTAAGAGTGGACAACCAATTATTTTTGGAAATAATTCAGAAAATGTCTAGCTTGAGCAGTCAAGATTGGATTGAGTTGATCAGCAACTTTTGTAACTTTCTTTAGTTAGCATACGAGGAGATATTTATTATCAGTGTGTTGTTAATTGTGTTCTCTGAATGCTTTACCTTTACATTTATCAATCAGCTGATTGGTCGTCATCACAGAGACATTTTTCCACAGCAGAAATGGCTAATAAGAGGGGGCATAATTTTAAGGTGACTAAGGAAAATATGGGATGGGAGAGTCAGAAGTAGTTTTCTTTATTACACAGAGTGTGTGTGGAATGTATTGCCAGGGCTGACAGTAGAGATGAATATATTTTTTATTCTGAATTTAAACAGAAAACTACTGGGCTAAGCGGTCCAACTTCCGGGTTTGCAACTTCAAGCATTAACTTCACTCTGAAAATTTTGTTGGACTGTCTAAATGGAAGCCAAGCGTTTTTAAGTTCATTCTTTGGTCAGTTTTTTTAAAAAAAAACTTGAGAAAACATACTTTACTTGCTTTTTTTAAATCAAATGTTACTCAATCAGAATGTGGAGCTCAGTCCACACAAAAACAACTATTTCGACTAACACCAGCACTTACCATGAACAAAAGGAGAACAAGCTGGAAATCTTGAGGTGCTTAAAGTGTTAAAGGATGGAGAAGGAAAAGTAAATGGAGGAAGGACAAAACTGGGAGAAGGAGGAGGCACACTACTATCTCTTTGATTTTCTGACTTCTTGTCTTGCTGCTGTTGCTGCAGAAGGTCATTCAGCATCTGTCTTAGTCTATCAAGATAAAACAATAAGCAACTACTTAGTATTTGCCAACAACAAATCAAGTAGATTATAATAGTTCTCGAGATGTATCTTATTTTAGGCACAAAGGCAAATCAAAAGTCTAAAATGCTTTCAGCTTTAAGCAACAATAACTTTGAAACTGGTCTGTTTAATAAAGGGTTATTGATATCACTCTTGATGCATGTTTCAGACAGTAACAATTAAAAAACTAATAACGACAGCTTTTTTGAAAATCCTTGTAGTTTTATTGAAACAGCAAATCCTGCTGAACATTTGTTGCCTAGTTTCATCAAGTCAACAGAGCAAGAAGACTGCAACAAAATGAGACTGAAAACACAATACTCCCACAATAATGTTAGATATGGAAGATCAAAATATGACCCCTGCCGTGAGAAATGACCCATGGTGCATATTCAATGAGCAGAACTGTTTACTTAGCAAGATCTGGCAATATTTATGATATTAATCAGTTCATTGTAGCTGAACAGTAGAACTGTCAGTTAACAGTTCTGCACATTGAATATTTATGTACCACATACAGAGCTACCCTAGCAACCCTTGTATAAAGAAATATATCCCAATTTCCATCCTAAAGATTGATTGTGATTGTGTTCTGCAGTTCAATCAAACTAAGTCAAAGAATTTGTCTTTTCAACTAACTAAAAATAGCTAGCCTCCTAATCAGAAAGTACAATGAGTCTATCAGGAATGCAAGACTGGAGTTAAAACAGGCCAGACTAACCAGGTTCCCTTTCCTGAAAGACAGTTATGGAGCTGTGAAAATAATTAGCAAAATCAACAATTTGAAATTTCATACTCCAACGCACAAAATGATCAGGATTTTCTCCCTGCAGATCTCAAATGCACCCTTCTTCTTAGCTCACCATAGTCAAAAAGTAAATCAAGTCAAAGCTCATTCATAAGAATTTTTAGTCCTACACACTTGTTAGGCAAAATAATTTATTATAAAATTGTAGCATATTGCATTTTCCAGTAAGTATCATAATAAATAAATAATTTTGATCATCAACACACCTTTGCACATGGTTCTGTTGCCAGGCCAACTGCGTGTAACATTGATTTAATTGATGCATGATGATGTGAACTTGTGGAGATCCAACATTGCTGGGCATTACACTGTAGGGGGCAGTAAGAAATGTCTGCAGAAGGTATGACAGTGCCTGGACAGAAACAGAAACATTATTTGTATTTATACTAAACAACATACATCATCCCTCAGCCAAACATAAAAATCTACAGAAAGATACAACCAACCTCAGACATGCATCTCTCACTCAACTGAATTTAAAAGTTCACTGTCCTTTTAGGACCCAAATGACTCAGTGTGCCTTCATTTTTTCCTTGATTAAGTTTATCATAATCTTCCCGCTCTTCAACATACGGCCTTTATTGCAAAGGTCTTTGTACTGTACTGCTGCCACCAAACAACTAATTTTGCATTATATAAATCAGCCATAAATCTGATCTTGAGTCTCTTCTAAGGAATTCTATAATTTCAAACATTCGGTGCTTAGAAAAATCCCTCAGTGCTTTGCTGCTGCAGAGATAACCTTTTTATGGATACCTCCTCCAAAATGTACTGAGAAGCCTCTCTCATCTGATTGTATATTCTCCAAAAAAGTGCCATATTCTTCAGCAGTCGACTTCAGTTTGTTTTAGTTTACCAGACAAGGTGGAGTAATTATTTCTCTCAATTCTAAACCATTAAAAACATTCATCATTCTGTCCTCTCTCAAATCCCCATCTATACTCTAAATCAATTGACAAATCAGAAGTTGCTGACAAAAGCTTGCCTCTGCTCATGCATAAACATGATTTTCCAAATATATTACCTGCTGGTCTTGCATCAGGCTCTGGCACATATTTGTACTAAATTCTAACTGCCTGGTAAGTTGGTTAACTTGTTCTTGCCAGTGTTCTCTTTCTTCCACATAGGAGAGATCAGCTGCCCATCTAAGATTCTCCTGTCGACGCACACCAACATTCTGTTGTTTATATTTTAGAAATCGATGATACTTCCCATCTGCAGAAAATGGTCGTTTATCCCTGCATCTACAGAAATGATGCAATAGAAAAATCATGCATCATAAAGCTCAACATTTGTTGGAAGTTTAGACTAAAAATCTTACATTTGAAGAATCAGACATACAAACTAAATTAACACTGCGACTGTACTTCAAAAGTACAACACAATGAAAAATACTCCGGAGAACTCCTAATTTGTGAAAAGCAAAATAAAAACCTTCCACCATTTCCTTCTTCCTTAAAACTGTAAATAATCATGAACAATATTGAGTGCATCAGTGTTCTCTGTGCTAACAGATAATAGTTCAATTTACTGAGAGTATGTATTTAATTGGTAAAATCAGTTTCTGGATTTGAAAACTTGAGTAGATCACCTTATCAAGTACAAGGAGAATTGCATTCATTCCCTTAGCAATAAATTACCATTGTGGCACTGAGTAAGGAACTTCAGAAATATTGATTAAAGTGTAAATCACAATAGTGTCTGATCTACAAGGAGTATATTCTTCCCTCAGTAACTTTGCTAATAATATTCTTGTTAAAAATGGAGATGTTGTCAAAATTAACATTGGCAAGCTGCTACAGTGCATGACATTCCCAAGACAGTGAATGACTTACTTCCACTCTAGATTTGTGTGCATGTTCCAAAATGACTAATGAGGCTAATGTGTTAACTGCAGACTCTCACACAAATGGGGCAGGTGGGTGCCTAGTTAGGTTGAAAGGTGATTTTTTCCTTTTGCAGGGCACAAGTGCTCCTGAATTTAAGACCATCTGAAATGCTCCTTCTCCACTTAGTGGGCATTGGATTGAAATTCACAGGAGTCAGCATGGATACTGCATTTCTTCAAAAGTCTAAGTACTGAGCCTTTGCACCCTTGTAATTTATACACAGAGTACGCAGCGTTTAATCTGCTCACTTGAAGATGGAGTGGCGGAATACTGAGTTCAGAAGAGAAGATGTAACAAAAAGATTTCTTTTTCCTGGTTCCTATCCTAAAGGAATATCAGCTGTTTCATTATCCAAGTAGTTGTAAGTAGAGCTCAGCATTGTGTAACTATTTGCATAAAGCTCACTTTTTAAAGAAAATACCTTATGACACAGAAAATAAACTCTTTGTTGAAGATGCTAAAGTTGTGAGCATAACGCCCTAAGAAAATGGCCTAATGTTACAAAGATACATTTTGATGCGTGATTGCTATGATTTCAATTTTCTCTGATATTCATGTTTCTCATGTTAGTTAAATGTTGTGATAATATCAGGGAGAATTCCTCTCATTTTAGCTCACATCTTCTGTCTAGATCATGGCTATGGTAAATTATCCATTTGAAAATTTCTAATAGAACAGTTTTATTTTCACACACCAACTGCCCTCATTTCTTCATTTTGTTTTGTATTGAGTGCAAAAGACCAAGTTTCTTTTCACTATCTGCCCCTCTTAACCCAGTGGCCAGATGACTGTTTTCAACCTTCTCCTAGATTTTACCCTGGAGATACTCCCTTTGTCTCATTCCTTCCCAACCCTCCCTGTAACTTGATAATACAATAAACAATTACAGAGAAAAATAATCCCCTACATTTTCTCATTTTAGCAGAAAACATATTTAAATGAATGGGGCCATGCTTGCGACAATCACGGTTGGTATAAAGATGAGGATGTGTTGAGGACTTGGTGAGGTAGCAAGGGGAACAAAAGATTCTCTGCATCTGTCCGTGCTCACTGTACTTCTGATCCAATAGCTCATTCCAGACTGAGATTTTTACATAAACAGTGAAAATCAACTGTATCATTCTCTGTGGTAGGGCTGTAAAATGCTACCTTGAATTAAAGTATCTTTTTTTTTAAAAAATCAGAATGTCCAATTGCTGTACCTGTGTCCTACTGCCTCTGTTTTAACCAATTTTCAGAAATCCCAAGTATTTAATCTCAAACCTGGCACCTGCCAGGGATGCCCCTTAAGTCCCTTTCTCTTTGATCTGGCGATAGCATTTCGAAACTGCCCTGAATTGACTGGGATTTGGAGAGGGGGTGTTGAGCATAAAGTTACTCTCTATGCTGATGACTTATTACTCTTTCTCTCAAATCCATCTACATCCTTACCTCTAATGTTTTCACTTCTTGACCAGTTTAGCCAGATCTCTGGCTATAAACTTAATTTACATAAGTGAACTTCTCCCAATTAATAAAGAAGCACAAAAACTAACATTTCATGATCTCCCTTTTAAAGTAGTCCATAATCAATTTACTTATCTTGGAATTACAGTCACAAGGAAGTTCAAAGATCTCTTTCGTGAAAACTTTGCCAATCTTTCATATGCTATAAAACAGAGTCTGGTACAATGGTCACCTCTATCTATGTCTTTGGTAGGTCGTATCAATGTTGTTAAAATGTATGTTCTCCCCAAATTTTTATACCTATTTCAATCTATCCCAATTTTTATTCCTAAATCTTTTTTTGATTCCTTAGACTCTATTATTTTGTCATATCTGTGGCAGAATAAGCGCGCTAGAATTAATAAAATCCATCTCCAAAAATCTAAAAAAGAGGGTGGCATGGCTTTACCTAACTTTCGTTTATATTATTGGGCAGCTAATATACGTTGTGCTAACTTCTGGTCTTTCTTCCATGGCCAACCCGAGTGCCCTAACTGTGATAAATGCAAGAGGGGCGTGGCCTCTCTCATCCATATGTACTGGTTCTGTCCTAGCTTGGAGAAATTCTGGAAAGATGTCTTCACTACGTTATCGTGTATTCTGAATCAGCACCTAGAACCAAACCCCTTAATTGCTCTGTTCGGTTTTTGGGGCGAGACAGATTTATGTCTGGGTCCGACCAAATGCCGAATATTATCCTTTGCCTCTCTCCTGGCTAGACGCTTGATCCTCCTCAGATGGAGAGATGTTGCCCCGCCCACTCATGCTCAATGGCTTAACGACATCATGGCCTGTTTGGACCTCGAAAAAATTCATTATTCAGTTCTCAATTCGGATCTAAAGTTCCATAAGGTCTGGGGACCTTTTATCGAGTACTTTCATAACCTTCCTCTTGACTAGGGTTTTTTTTTCTTTTTGGTCCCTTGCTTTCAGCTCCTTTTTTTTCTTGTAGAAGGCATTATTACCCTCTTTTGCTGAGTGTATTCACAGTCTGGGAGTTTGGCTGTCCTGACATATACTCTCTATATTGTGTTGTGGTTGGTCTGGAGTTGCTGCTGTTTTTTCTTGTGTCGTGGGGCTTGGGGAGGACACTAAGCTTACTTGTCTTTAATTCAGTTGCTTTTTTTTTGCTAAATTCTCTTCCTTTGTAGCATATTGTTATTGTATGCTTAATTTTGCACTGTTTTAATGTTCCTCATTGGGATTTGGGGTTTTTAAATTTGTAAAATGTTTTGAAAAACTAATAAAAAAAATTTTTTTTAAATCAGAATGCTACAGCATTTTAAAATTGGAAATGTGGTAAATAAATTAAATATGACTGAGAAGGCAAAATACAGCAAATAAAAATGGCAACACATACGACAGCTGATATTGTATACCTGAAAACTTAATCTTTAGGGCAAGACTAACTTAAGACAATTTAGGATCTTAAAACAGCATTAAGTTTGATTACACTTCAGGACAAGTGTTCAAAATACTAGAATTATATCCTAAATTTTTAATCAACTTTCTGTGAATTAATTTTCAGACAAAATAGGTATTTTCCTCCAAATTTTACTTCCTGCAAGTTACACTGAGAAATAAATTAAATACAAGTTGTATTCCATGATAAATCATAATTTCATGCAGATCCAGCCAGAAAACTGTTGACCTTCTAATGACATTTACAAAATGCACAAATATTGTTAACCCTTCTCTTTTCTGAAGTGAAATTCTCATGATTCTTTTATACACATTTCCTCAAATAGTTCTTAGAAGCAAAGGAGTCACTCCATATCTAACTTGATAAGATTTTTAATTACAGCCCGATGATTCACTACAAAGATTTTTTCAGGCTTTTTTCAGGCTGTTCCATGGCTAGCAGATATCAAAGCAATATATTTGTTGAGTTGTTAAGATTCTCTTAGTTATATGCAGAGATTATTTGTTTGTCAATGTTCATTGTTTTTAAACATATTCAATGACATCTAACCTGTTCTTGCTCTCTCGTGTATTGTGTGTTCTTTGACATTGGCTACGATTGGGATTCGTTCTATAAGTTTCATGGGAAGTTGTCTCAAGAGCTTCTTCTGGTTGTGTGATCCCATCAGATTGATATTCATTATCATCTTCTTCATCAACATCGTTATACATCTCCTCTTCATTGTCATCCTCTTCATAATCGAATCCACCTTGAGTAGAACCACCCCAAGTGGCCATTGTCCTGTTAACATTAATGGTCTTAAGATTATCTGGAGTTTAAATGATACTGTAGAAAATCCATTCAATATTCAAGAGAAGTTCTCATGGGCATCAAAAGAAATTATGCCAGTAGACACTATCCCCCTGCACTTTTCACAATTTGCCCATACAGATCTAGCACAAAGCAAAAAAGCTAATTTTTCCTGAAATTTTGGAGCTTCACCTTCATTGGATGGAATGGTGAAACCTCCTGAGCATTTGGGTATCGGGATCTGGTTCTGAATTCCCAATATTATCCTTTAAAAGCAACTTTCTTCTGCTGGTCACAAAAGTTCCAAACAAAATTTCCTATTTTCAGGCAGTTAATGATTCACTGGATAGATGAATTCATTTCATGAGAGCAAAAGATGCCAATCATCTACACAAAGACTTACAGTAGAAAATGAATTCCATTTGACTCAGTTACTGATGACTGATTAAAATGCAGAAGTATTGAATTCTCACATTTACCTAATTTCTTAACGCTTAGTTCAAATTATTGACAATTTAGAATTTCTAAAAGATGTGAAATATAACATATAGAAGCAAGTGTTCCAGTACGTGAAAACCTAGCTCAGTGTCTATGCCAAGCTATACTTAACAATAGCAAAAATATACACGTCACTGGCACTGTGATGATTCTTTTCAAAAAAAAAAAGACTGGAATTTTTAAAAAGTGGAATATCACATCAACGCCATTAGCCACACAAGAGGTAATGATTGGTAAAATTAAATATACACCTCTCCTATTTACTTCTCAAAATGATGTTTATTTTATCTACAATTAGCAAAACAGACCATACTTTTGATGGTTTATTTTCAAAAAATTGTATGTTCAGTAGAGTGATCAAATAGTTAACAAACAATTTTCAATCACTGGGACTTATTCAAAGTAAAATACAGTAAATGTTCTTAATTATCATGATCTAACCTTTCAGTTCTGCTAAGCTGATGTGTGCACTGTGTCTCTGTCTCTTCACTCCTGACAGATGCAGCAATAATGGAGTTGCTATCAGTCAAAGCTTTTTGTCGTTGATGCTCGGCCATCAATGCTTCAAGTTGTTTTCTTCTCTGGCGCAATTCTTCTCGTAGAATTTGGTGCTTACGCATCTCTGACCACAGCTAATCATATTTTATAAAAATAAATGCAACAGTAGTCACACGATACAAAGCTATTTTATAATTATCTTTTAAAGAGAAAATAATTTCAGTTGCACATGAACCCGAGAGGAACCAATATTTTTGTGTGCAGGTTTGTTAGAGCTGTTGGGGAGGGTTTAAACTACTTTGATGGGGGGTGGGAACCAGAGTGAAGGGACTCAGGATAGGATGGGTGGTTATATTAAAAAAAATCAAATTTTTACATGCAGTCAGACTGTCAGAAAGGGCAAGCAGATGATAGGGCATAATTGTTGCCAGCAGGAAAAGCATTTGGGATGCATCATCAAAAAGGGTAGCAAATATAGTGCTCAAAAGTGTTGTATCTCAGTGAATGAAGTGTAAAGAAATAAGGTGGATGATCTCGCTGCACTATTACTGATTGGCAGGAATAATGTTGTGGCCATTGCTGAATTGTGGCTGAAGGATGGTTATAGTTGGGTGATGAATGTCCAAGGTTACACATTGTCTGAGGGATAGTCGGCAAAGGGGGTGGCGTGGCTCTGCAGGTAAAGAATGGCATCAAATCAGTAGAACGATGTGACAGAGGATCGGAAGATGTTGAATTCTTGTGGGTTGAATTAAGAAATTGCAAAGGTAAAAAGACCCTGAAGGTACTTAGGCACAGGCCTCCCAACAGTAGCTAGGATGTGGACCAGAGATTACAACAGGAAATAGAAAAGGTAAGCCAAAAGGGCAATGTTATGATAGTCATGGGAGATCTCAACAAGTAGGTCGATTGGGAAAATCTGGTTGGAAATTGATCTCAAGAGAGTGAGTTTGTTGAATGCCAATGGGATGGCTTTTTAGAGCAGTTTGTCATGGAGCCTACTGGGGGATCAGCTAATATATTGGATTGGGTGTTACATTATGAACCAGAGGTGATTAGGGATCTTAAGGTAAAAAAAAACCCCTTAGGAGATTGTGATCACAATATGATTGAGTTCAACTTGGAATTTGATAGGAGAAAGTAAAGTCTGACATAGCAGTATTTCACTGGACTATGGGAAATTACAGTGGTAAGAGAGAGGAGGTGCCCAAAGTAAATTGGAAGGAGACAATGGCAGGGATAGCAACAGAGCAACAATGGCACAAGCTTCTGGGAAAAATGAGGAAAGTGCAGGATAGATGTATTCCAAGAACAAAGAAATATTCAAATGGCAAAATAGTACAACCATAGTTGACAAGGGATGTCAAAGCTACTGTAAAAGCAAAAGAGAGGGCATACAACAAAGCAAGAATTAGTGGGGAGACAGAGGATTGCGAAACTTTTAAAACCCTACAGAGAGAGAATCATTAAGAGGGAAAAGATGAAATACAAAAGCAAGCCGACAAACAATATCAAAGTGGATAGTAAAAGCTTTTTCAAATGTGTAAAAAATAAAAGGTGAGAATGGATATAGGACTGCTAGAAAAAGAGCGGAGAAATAATAATGGGGGATAAGGAAATGGCAAATGAACTAAATGAGTATTTTGCATGTCTTCACTATGGAAGACACCAGCAGCGTGCTAGATGTTGAAGAGTGTGAGGAAAGAGAAGGGAGTCCAGCTACTATTGCAAGGTAGAAGGTACTCAAAAAGCTGAAAGACCTAAGGGTACACAAGTCACGCAGACCAGATGAACTGCACCCTAGAGTTCTGAAAGAGGAAGCAGTAGAGATTGTGGAGGCATTAGTAATGATCTTTCAAAAATCATTGGACTCTGGCCTGGTGCCAGAGGACTGAAAAAGTGCAAATGTCACTCCACTTTTTAAGGAAGGCAGCAAAAAGGAAATTACAGGCCACTTAGTCTGACGTCAGTGGTCAGAGTCTATTGTTTAAGCATGAGGTTATGGAATACTTGGTGACATTGGACAAGATAGGACAAAGTCAGCATGGTTTCCTTAAGGGAAACTCTTCTGTGACAAACCTGAAGGAACCTTTGAGGAGATTAGATAAAGGAGATGCACTGGATGTTGTATATATGGACTATCAGAAAGCCTTTGACAAGGTGTCACACATGAAGCTGCTTACCAAAGTAAGAGCCCATGGTATTACAGGCAAGTTACTGGCATGGTTAGAGCATTAGTTGATTGGTAGGAGGCAGTAAGTTGGAATAAGAGGATCCTTTTCTGGTTGGCTGCCAGTGACTAAGTGGTAATAAAAGGATCCTTTGCTAGTTGACTGCTCCTGAAGAGCCCAGGGGGGAGGTCTGCACACTCCTGCTCGAGGGGACTAGGAAGGGGGTCCTCCTCAAGGGGCTGAGCCCTCAAAGTACCTCACCACCCTCTCCATCTCATACTCCTCAGGGCAGAGACAAACCTTTACAGGGGTCAGCATTGAGACTGCTTCTTTTTATGCTGTATATAAATGATTTAGACAATGGAATAGACTGCTTTATTACCACGTTTGCAGAAGAGACAAAGATTGGTGGAGGGGCAGGTAGTGTTGAGGAAACAGATAGGCTGCATAAGGAGTTAGACAGATTAGAATGGGCAAGAGAGTGGCAAATGAAATACAATGTTGGAAAATGCATGGTCATTCACACGGACTATTTTCTAAAAGGGGAGAAAATCCAAAATTCGGAAACGCCAAGGGACTTGAGAGTCCATGTACAGAACATCCTGAAGGTTAACTTGCAGGAAGAGTCAGTGTTGAGAAAGGAAAATGCAATACTAACATTCATTTCAAGAGGTCTTGAATATAAAAGCAGGGAGGTCATGCTGAGGTTTTAGTAAGGTCTCATCTTGAGTACTGTGAACTGTTGTGGGCTCCTCATGTAAGAAAAGACTTGCTGGCATAGGAGCGGGTTCCAGGGAGGTTCACATGAAAGATTCCAGGAATGAATGGGTTATCATACGAAGAACATTTTGATAGTTTGGAGTCTGTACTCACTGGAATTTAGAAGAATGATGGAAGATCTCATTGAAACCTTTCGAATGTTGAAAAGCCTAGACAGAGTAGATGTGGAAAGGATGTTTCCCATGGTGTAGGGGAATCAAGGACAAGAGGGCACAGCCTCAGGATAGAGGGGCATCCATTCAAAACAGAGATGCGGTGAAAATTCTTTAGCCAAAGGTGGTGAATTTGTGGAATTTATTACCACAGAGAACTGTGGAGGCCTGGTCATTGGGGGTATTTAAGGCAGAGCTTTATAGGTTCTTGATTAAATATGGCATCGAAAGGTTATAGGGAGACGGCTGGGGTGTGGAGCTGAGGAGGGGAGAAAAGGATCAGCCATGATTAAATAGTGCAGCAGAACTGATGGGTCAAGTAGCCTAATTCTGCTCCCATGTTTTAGCTCTGAGTGTTACAGCTCCATCAGCTCCCCCTTTAATTTTTACCTTCTATATATCAAGCATGTTTTACACAATTACCATACCAAATCTGCTACTCCTGGCACAAGAAAAGTGTTCCACCCCTTTATGCACTAATCCACATTCTTAAAGGTTGAAAATTGATAAACTCCAAGGACCTGATGTCATATCATAGGACTGAAAGTGACTTTTAGAGATAACCTAACTATCATCATCCAAAATTTTAGAAATTGTGGAATAGCTCCTGCAGGTTGAATTTTAGCTATTTCAGAATGAAGGGAGAGAAAAAAAACTAAAAATACTAGTCTGTTATATCAACAATTGAGAAATAATAGAACCAATAAAAGGCACTTGGGAAATTTTTTGTACTTTATTTATATTTCTAATTCTTTAGATTTTTATGCCTTGCACTATACTGCTGCTGCATAATAAATTTCATGTCATATGTCAAAGATATACCAAGGAATAGAAAGAGCTACAGAAAATGGTGGACACAGGGCAATCCATCCCAAGCACTCCCCACTATTGAGTACTTCTATGTGGAGCACTGCCGCAAGAAAGCAGAATCCATCATCAGACTCCCACCATCCTGGCCATCTCGTTACTACCATCAGGCTGGAAATACAGAAGCCTTAGATCTCACATTACCAGTTATTACCCAACAACTATCAGGCTCCTGAACAGGCATGGGCAACTTCAGTCACGCTACTCTGAAATAATTCCTCAACATACAGACTAACTGTATTCTTCTGAATGCAAGCCCAGAGCCATCAAATGCTCCTCATATGATAAGCCATTTAATCCTGGAATCATTCGTGAACCTTTCAACCCTCTTCAGTTTCAGTAAATCCTTTCTAAGGCAAGAGACCCAAAACTGCTCACAATAAGTGAGGCCTCATCAGTGCTATATAAAGTCTCAACATTACAACCTTGCCATTATCTTCTAGTCTTCTGGAAATGAATGCAAACATCACCTTTGCCTTCCTTACTGCAGACTCACGTTGCAAATTAACCTTTAGAGGATCTTGCACAAGGACTCCCAAGTCCCTTTGCACCTCAGATTTTTGTTATTTTCTCTCCATTTAGAAAACAGTCAACTCTTTCATTTCTTCTACCAAAGTGAATGACCATTTGACAGTTCTTTGCTCATTCTCCTAATCTGTCTTAATCGTTCTGTAGCCTCTTCATTTCCTCAACTTTATTTCATCTGCAAACTGCAACAAAACCAACAATTCCATCATCTAAATCACTGACATATAATGTAAAAAGTGTCAGTGCCAACACAAACCCCTGTGGAACACCACTAGTCACCGTCACCCAACCAGAAAAGGCTCCCTTTATTCCCTTTCTTTCCCTCCCGCCAATCAGCCACTACTTCATCCAAGCTAGAATCTTTCCTGTAATACCATGGGCTCGTAGCTTGTTAAACAGCCTCATATGTGGCACCTTGTCAAAGGCCATCTGAAAATCCGAGTACACGTTATCAAACGAACCTCCTTTTTATATCCTGCTTATTATTTCTTCAAAGAATTCCAACAGATTTGTCAGGCAGTGATACGGGGATCACTGGCCTTCTACTGTGAGCACTCAGACCTAGCCTCTGGCCCGTGCCCTGACTCTTAATTTACTACCCCTTACCTCTATCTTCCCTCCCACCCCATCCCTGTTCCTAAATTCTAATGTGTCTCCCATGCTGCCTCCAAAAGCATCCCTACAAACCTAAAAAACAACTAATTTTGCGACTTTGACACCACTGTACAATTTTTGTTCTTCGCACCAAAGGATACAACTTTTATGCCTCAGTGCCTTTTATCCATAGTTTGAAAGGAAGAATGAAACTTCAGACACGAGGATCTTTGCAGCACCCAGTAACTCTGTGATCTCTATCAAGCTCTCTTTCAAGAGAGTGAAAGATAACAAGTCCCGAATGAGTACCTGGTAGGGCTTGGAAAACCTGTGCCAACCAACTGGCAGGATTTCAAAGGCATTTTTAATCCTCACTGCTATAGTTGAAAGTTCTCACTTGCTTCATCAGGGCAACAATCATACCACTGCCTAAGAGCAGGGTGAGCTGCCTTTACGACTATTATCCAGTAGCACTCACATCTAAGGTAAAGCATTTGAGAGGTCAGTAATGGCTAGAATCAACTCCCATCTCAGCAAGACCTGATCCCACTGCAATTTGCCTATAGCAATAATACGTCAATGGCAGATGCAATCTCAGTGGCTTTTCACACTGCCTTGGATCACCTGGACAATACAATCTATGTCGGGCTGCTGTTTATTGACTATAGCTCAGCATTTAATGCAATCAAAAAGCTTCAAAACCTGGGCTCCTGTACCTTCTTCTGCCACTGAATCCTTGACTTCCTCACTAGAAGACCACTCTCTGCAGATCCCCATCTAAACCTTGCTGACAATTAATACTGGTGCACCTCAGAGATGTGTGCTTCACCCACTGCTCTACTCCCTACACACGCATGACTGTGCGACTAGGAACAGTTTGAATACCATCAATAAATTTGCTGATGACACAACAATTGGCTTTAATATGGTGACAACAGGGCATACAAGAATGAGATACAGAAATACATCAGCTAGTTGATTGCTGTCACAACTACAACCTTGCATTCAACGTCAGGAAGAGCAAAGAACTTACTGTGGACTTTAGAAAGGATGGGGCGAAGGAACATATACAAGTCCTCATAGAGGGATCAGAATTGGAAAGAGTGAGCAATTTCATATCTCTGAAGATCTATCCTGGGCCCAACATATCAATGTAGCTACAAACGAGGCACGCCATCGGCTATACTTCAGTAGGAATTTGAGGATATTTGAGTTATGTCAACAAAGACACTTGCAAATTTCTACAGATGTACCATGGAAGGCATTCTAACTGGCTTTCCATTTTCCTAAATACGATTCGGCTTCCATTTCAAAACAGCCATCATCCCACCAAAGTAATTAACTCTAACCTCTGCAGGATTACCATCTCAAATCTCATACAATCTGTTACTCTATGATATTCCTATGTGTGAAATTGTTAGCTTGCAGCTCAATACTGTTTGGTGGAAACTTAGTGCAGTGGATTCTGGTTAATTAGAACACATCGAGACCAGTACATTTTGGCCCAATTAATCAGCTGCCTCAATTAGCCGAAATTTCATGGAAATATTTTAAAAGATACATTAAAAAAAAGACAAACTGCATAACAAATCCAATATTTAAATGAAATCCAAATAAATTAGAACACTACTAATACTACTACAATACTATAAAACCATATTCGTTCTTAACAGTTTTCGAGAAACAATTATTCCAGTATATGCTGCTGTTCTTTTGATTGACTGTAAATGAACAAAATCAACACAGACATCTAGTGCAGATAATGGGTGGCCTTCATACAATGCTTTCAACGACTGCATCCTCCAAATCTTCATTTTGTAACATTCAAGATGACTGTCTATACCTACAAATTCGTCATAGTACCTTTTTTAAGTTACCATAGTAACTTTTTGTTTTTCACTCCTGGCTGTTTTTGACATCTCCAAGCTTGAATGCTTGAAAACACAGTGAGCAAAACGGTTCAGAATTGTTTCTCACCAACTATCAGTAACAAAAATCACTGCTTTTAGAACACAAACACAATCAACTAATGCTATTTAAAAACTGCTCGCTCCAAGCACAGTGCATGACTGATGCAAGTTAGAAAATGTTCAGCAACAGTCTCCTGTCCCAATTAAGCTTCACAATGTTCCAGATAAATAAAGGGAACCCCAGCTACTTTCTTGGATTAGTTTTTTTTTAAAGTCTTGTCCCAAATAAATGGCTTTCCTGGTTAACTCATGGCCCAATTAACTGGAAGCCAATGTAGTTAAATTACAGGACTAGTATACAAAGTTCTGCAATTTGACTGATAGACACAAGTTTGAATCCTATCATGGCAGCCAGAGAAATAAAGTTGACAATCCTTATTTGATCCGATCCATCAATTACCTTATTTTTCTTTGGCACTGTGATAATTGTGGTTGTCTTAAAGCAGGTAGAAATTTGAACATGCCTACCATGCATGAGTTTTATTACTAATCTTGCAGAGACCTACAGCAACGCAGTGGACACCTAATTGCACTCTAAATGAACCTAGCAAGGTTCTCACGCCAGAGATAATAACAAATAGGCAATAAATACCAGTCTAGCAAATAACACACAAATGCAATGAACAAAATATAAAAAATATGTTTTATATTATATTACAAAATGAGAATCCATGCAGTTACAAAAGAAAGCTGTAAACTTTACAGGATGAGACCTCTGGTCAAGTTTAAGCTGCATGTTTAATTAAACATCTAAGTTTAATCCATTAGCAAAAAGAAAAAAATAAATCACCTTCCTAGAGACCAGTAACAAAATTCATACCGAAGCCATTATCTGCAAATTTCTACCCGCTTTAAGACAACCACATTCACCCCAGAGCCAAAGAAAAAAAGGTAATGTGCCTTAACAAATATTGCCTGGTGGCTCTGACATGAGTCTTCATGAGGCTCATCATGGCACACAACAACTCCAAGCATCCTGGGACCTAGACCGACTACAATTCACCTGAAACAGATCCTTGGCCCTACCATCATCTCTGGAACAACAGGATAACAGACCTCTTGTAAAATTCTTGATCCCTCAATCTACTTTGTCATGCTCTTGCACCTTCATTAACCATTTACCTTAATTGTATTTTCTTTCATCTCCAACACAATATATTCATTGTTATTTTTCTTCTTTATGTACTCCCTCATGTACTTGTGTATGGAATGTTGTGTTTTATGATGTATAAACAAAGCTAATACTCACTGTATCTCAATACATGTGACAACAATAAAGCAATTACAAATTACCAGCTGCTTCCCATCTCACATCCCACGTAATAAAACATCTTTGGCAGTTAGTTCCAAGGAGTCCTTCCTTAGTGTGAACATTTGAAAATATTCACTCATTTACCACTACCTATATCTGATAATACACATCTCCACCATTAGGACTCTGGACTTAAATACTTCTACTTGAGGCTCTCTCTGTTACCTTTTTCAGCTCCTAGCTTTAAAAAAAAACATCACATACATTTTTAAATTAATTTTTCAAAATGTTCTCTCCTAACTAAAGATCACAAGACATTTTAGTACTTCAAAAAAATAAACAAACTTCAAATTAATGTTGCACTGTTCCTCTTAAAACAAATAAAGATGCTCCTCATAATTACATAATCAAACAAGAATGATAATATAGCTATTACCTCACTATCAGGAGGGGGGGCTGCAACTGGGTCCGGCAATACCTCTGCTGTTGCACCCTGAACGCTAACGGTAGGAGTAGATGTAACAATGGGGACTTTTATTTTTGACAGATTTCTTGCACTTGATATAGGTAGCTGCACATAAACAAAGACAATATGTGTTTATATATGGATCCAAACAATTTGTAAGAGACACCAAACCATGAATTTTAAACTCTATTTATAATAAATGCCAAGAACTTTACTGTATTTTCAGAAAGCATTATAAAAATGTAAATGATTGATATCAAACAATGACCTAAATAACAATTTTCCTTTTACAGCAAGACAAATGTTTTGAAATTCAGTAACAGAGCAAAAAGTTAAAAACTGAAGCAATATAAATATTTTCCTTTTTTCTTACAGAGGAAAATTTTTCCCTATTCCAAAATAATGTAAACAAATGCCAACACACGCAATCCCCATGCTGCACTAAAAAAAAATCAACCTGTAGATGAGGGCATGATCCCTGCAGATGCTTAATCTTCTCTTGAATTTCAATTAAGCGCTCCCTTTCTTCTTGTAATTGCTTCAGTTCATGCTGTTGTTGCTGAAGTTTAGCCTCATAGAACTTCTCCCTATCACAGGTATCCACATTCAGAAATAAAAAAGATGCTGCATTAGTATCAACATTTCTAAACACTATAAGGACAATTATTCTGCATATGTACTAAAATTCAGAAACTACTGTAAACACAAACAGACTATAAAACATGGTCAGACTGTTATATTAAAAAAAATGAATGAAACATTGCAACACACACACAAATTGCTGGAGGAACTCAGCAGGCCATGCGAGTGTCCAGGAAAGGAGTACAGTCGACATTCGGGCCAAAATCCTTTGGCAGGATTCTTGCACTCTTTTACTAGATGATGCCTGGCCTACTGAGCTCCCCCAGCATTTTGTGTGTGTTGCTCGAATTTCTAGCAACCACAGATTTTCTCTTGTTTGAATGAAACTTTACCACTTTGCTGGGCAAATGCAAACTTTTGAACACAAATAGAGCATAGAACAATGTTAAGTGTTTTGCTTAAGTTCTACTCATTCACTGCATCAAGCATTTGAAGAAACAAAATATTTTGCTTTCTAGGAAGCATAGCCATTGAAAGGCACAAATGTCAGTCTTGGTTTCAATTGTGTTGAGTTGACCAATTCAGTAATAATTCAAAGTTCAAAGTAAATTTACTACGCAAGTAGATATAGGTCACCATGTAACAACCTGGAGATTAATTTTCGCCTTTGCAGTTAAAAGCTGCAAGTTTATTTTTGGATGAAAATATAACCATTTTTATTTTGACTGTTATTTCATAATACTAGTGAAGGAACACTGCAGTGCTAAATGTGTTATTCTTTGGAAAGAGTTATAAAATGAATGGTACCACTGAAGGAATCAGAAAAAAAAAATCAGTGATGAAATGTTATTGTTTGCCTGGGACTGTCCCATTGCAACAATTAATCTTGGCATTTTATTGTTCTCCATTGCTATCCTAGAAACTTATTTGAGTCAAAGATTTTCACAAGAATTTCATAGTGTGTCTTGGACACTTCAGAAAAAGAAATACAAATACCAAGGACTTGTCTGCCCTTATCCAGCAACATCTCCCATTTAGGCCACCAAATCAAACTGCTATAAATAAAGCCTGACACCAAATGCTGTTGGTAATAATGTCTGCTCAAAACAGGTGGTTATAAATTCCTGGTGGCAGGTAATAAGAATAATTGTGGAAGGAAATATTCTAAATGTAAATAACATGAATGAGACTGACCTGCCTACTAACATTTTTTTAAGCTGTTCTTGAGGCAATCATGCCCAGGCACATTTTAAATAAAGCCTTAAGAAGTTAGAAAGAGAAGGCAAATAAATCTCAGTTTAATGTCCCCATCTAAGACAATGCAACATTCTCTTTATTTCTACACTGGAGTAAGTCAAAATAAAAAGTTGTCCTGCATCCAAAAATCAAACTTGCAATCTTCAAGAAGTGTAACCAAATAAACCAGACTGGTACTATCGATACTGTGGTTTAGACTATATAACAAGTCACGACTTTAAGCCAAGTCTATTTTTGTGCTTGAGGCAGTAGGAGAAAGGTGACAGTTTTTACCTTTCTTTTTCACCCAATGCTAACTCTCTTGAATTTCTAGATGCATTTGTTCTTGTATTGTTTGGTTGCTGCTCATGCTGATCATCTCCAGTCAATGATAAGTCAGAAAAGTTAGATACATCAATACCAACTCCATCTGGGACTTCCTGCAAATACAATTGGACACAAGAAATATACAAATTGGGAGCAAAAATACACTTCAAAATCCATGCTTAAAGCATTGCAATTTTTGAAATGTAGCAGATTTGTAAATGCATCATTAACTTTTCAAAGTTTGCTCATTATCCCCATTTTGACTACTGGCTTCCTCCTTGTTTAGAGACACACCTGGGGGAAGGAGTCAGAAAGAAAGTGGAAAGTGGTCAGAATGCGAAAGGCACTCAGACTGCAACTCCTCACAATACATAACAATATTCACAATGGAGAGTTGGCAAATTATATATTTTCTTTACATCTATTATGAAGTTATATTGTATCAAAGGACTTTCAACTCACTTAAATGAGCAACATTCTGTTAAAAATGCACTGTACTTACTTGTACTATGGCTACAAGCTCTTGCAATTGTTTAAGCTTCTGTTTGGCAGCATTTAATCTGTTTATTTTTTCTTGAATTGCAAAGTCCTGTTCAGTTTCTTCCATAAAACTACTTCGGCGACTAGACATAGTACTTTCACTTGCACACCCCCCTTGCATCTCGTCTTCTTGTATTGCGTCATCATTCTTCCCTTCATCTTTCTCGTCACTGTAGTGAGAACCTGCATAGTAATCAATCAGTTGTTTCACATCAACATTACATTTTTGCTAAAAGACAGAGAGCAAAATAAAATCTAAGTTTTATCTTTAGTAGCATTACACAAGTTTCATGAGGAAGAGCAAAAAAATGTTGCACTTCTGCCTGTACAAACTATTTCAGATTAGAAACATAGAAAACCTACAGCACAAAACAGGTCCTTCAGCCCACAATGCTGTGCCAAACATGTACTTACTTTAGAAATTACCTAGGGTTCCCCAGCCTTCTATTTTTCTAAGCTCCATGTACCTATCCAGGAGCTTCTTAAAAGACCCTATCATATCCACCTGCACCACCATTGCCACCAGCACATTCCACACATTCCTCTGTAACTACTTCCAAGCACCTTAAAACTGTGCCCTCTTGTGTTAGAGATGTACGATTGTTTAAGTTGTTCTTCGTGTCAAATCATTTCAAAGCTTTTACTTACAGTATTTAGCTCCTCCCAACCAACATCATCAATGTTATACAAGGATGCTGACATATTGGCAAAGTCATCCAGGCATCTCAAAGCCTCTCACATCACATATTCCAGCACCTTTTTAAACACCCCCACAATCCCAAGCCTACACACATCTTTCAGATGTATCAAATTTCACTTGTTTTATGTATCATGGGATACAATGTGGTCTCCTTTGCATTGGAGAAACCAAACAGATTGTATGACCTCATTGAAGAAGACCTTTTTCTATCTGTGAGATTGACCTCACCTTACAGTTACCAGTAACTTGAGGACCCCATTTCAAACCCAGTCTGATCTATCTCTTTGGCCTCTTACACTTTCCTGCTTGACCAAATTAAGTTCAAGAAGCCATATATTCTGACTAGGCACACTACACTTGAGGAGTAAATAATGCCTTTCCCATTTAGATCCAAACTGGCCAGTTCCAATGCAGAATCTTCAATTTCTAATGCAAATTCCTGCTTTTCTCCACAACGTCCCCACTGGCTTACTAAATATCTTGGGCATGTTCTGCTTCTTCCCCACACCTTTCGCCAGATTTTTAACAACTACAGGCAGTCCCTGGGTTACGAACAAGTTTCATTCCTGAGTCTGTCTTTAAGTCAGAACAGGTACATCCGGTATTACTTAGTGTCAGTTAGTCAAATGTTTGTCTTAGTATATAGTATATATTTTACTTTTCTATGCATATAAAGCTTAAGAAGCATATGTATTTCAATAATTAAATCAGTGCATTGCTTAGTAATAATTGTAGCTTTCATCGGGGCAGGGCCTTTCACATGCTCCATTATTCTCACTTTATCCTTTATCCTTTAAAATTGTTCCGATCATTGACTGACTGTAGCTTAACACTTTTCCAATGACCGATGACGTTTTACTTCTTTCCAATCACTTTACTATTTCCACTTTATTTTATTTTATTTTTCAATCTTTTTATTATTATTATTAATATCAACAAAATAAAATTGATACAAGGATAATGGGATTACATACATACACATTTCAACTGAACATGAAAGAATACATAAGCAATGGTTACAGTATAAATAAGTATTCCCAAATCATGGACGATACAATTTACAAATAAACAAGGCAAACCTAGGTATATCATAATATATATTAAAAAAAACAGAAAAAAGAAAAAGAAAAAAATATGCAAAAAAACTAATCTAATAACTAATAAGGAAAAAAAAACAAAAAAGAAAAAAGAGAAAAAGAAAAAATGGAAAAAAAAGGGCTGTTTATAATATCTCACTAAAATACAAAATCATCAGTGTCATCAACTCCGATCCTCTCAACATATATAAAATCGAAACTGGAAAAACAAATAGGCTTGGAACAGGGTCATATTATGTCATATGAAAATATTGAATAAACGGTCTCCATATCTTTTCAAATTTAATAGAAGTATCAAATACAACACTTCTTAACTTTTCTGGTTATAAATTGAATTTTAACAAGAGTGAACTATTTTCATTAAATATGCAAGTTTCAATTTATAAACATTTACCATTTAAGGTTGTTACAGATTATTTTACTTATTTAGGTATTAAAATTACTAAAAAACAAAGATTTATTTAAAGCTAACTTTTTACCCTTAATTGACCAGATTAAGCAACTTGCTACCAGGTGGTCTCCACTATCTTTGTCATCGGTTGGCAGAATTAATGCTATTAAGATGATGGTATTACCTAAATTCTTATATTTATTTCAAGCATTACCAATTTTTATCCCTAAATCTTTTTTTGATATTATTGACTCCAAAATATCTTCTTATCTTTGGCAGAAGAAAAATCCTAGACTAGGCAAAAAATATTTACAGAAGCCTAAGAAGGAAGGTGGTTTAGCTTTGCCAAACTTGAGATTTTATTATTGGGCAATTAATATACAATTATTTAATATTTTGGACACAAGAATTGACTACAACTGCCTGCCCACAATGGGTAAATTTGGAATGTAAATCTGTACAAAACTTTTCGTTGTTTTCAATCTTAGGATCTTCACTTCCTTTTTCTTTATCTAAATTGAACAAACATATAACTAATCCTATAGTCAAATACACATTGCGAATCTAGTTTCAATTTCATAAATTTTTTGGTTTGAATAAGTTTATTCTATCATGCCCCATAGTATCTAATTTTTTTTTCAGCCTTCCTTTATGGATCAAACTTTTTTTTTTATGGAAAACAAAAGGTATAACATGTTTTCGTGATTTGTTTTTAGATTATAGTGTTATGTCCTTTGAACAGTTATCTAATAAATATAATTTACCTAAAACTCATTTTTTTTAGATATTTGCAAGTTAGAAATTTTTTGTATAATGAGTTACAGTCTTTTCCGAAACTAGGTCCATTGGACATTACGGGAAGGATTTTAGCTCTGAATCCTTGTCAAAAGGGTTTAGTAGCTGTCATTTATAATATGATTATGAAAATACAGCCAGATGTATCAGAAAAAATTAAGAAGGAGTGGGAAGAAGAACTTCATTGTCTTATATCCATTGAGCAATGGGAGAAAATGTTACTATTAGTTAATTCGTCCTCTATTTGTGCTATACATGCTCTAATACAATTTAAGGTTGTATATCGAGCTCATATGTCTAAGGATAAACTTGCTCGATTTTATTCTTATATTAATTCAACCTGTGACAGATGTCATTCTGATGTTGCCTCATTAACCCATATGTTTTGGTCTTGTCCTTGTTTACAAAATTGCTGGAAAGATATTTTCAGTATTATTTCAAGAGTTCTGAATATTAATATCCAACCGCATCCTTTTACTGCAATATTTGGTTTACCAATGGTGGATAATAGTTATCTATCCTCTTCATCTCAATGAATGATTGCATTTGTTACACTAATGGCTAGAAGATCTATTCTATTGAATTGGAAAGAAATTAATCCTCCAACTATATTTCAGTGGTTTTCTCAAACCATTTCTTGTTTGAGCTTAGAAAAAATTAGAAGTGTTGTTTTTGACCCTTCAGTTAAATTTGAAGAAACTTGGAGACCATTTATTCAGCATTTTCATACGAGTTGAATTGTCTTTTGCTAAACCTTACTTATATTATCCTTAATTATTTGGATGGAGGTTCGGAGTTACTGGCACTACTGTATATGTACTTAACATTATTCAATGGCCAATGTTGGTTAGTGTTTTTTTTTCTTTTTTTCTCTTTTTTTTTCTTTTTATTTCTTTGTTCAATGTTATGAGTTTGGGAGGTTATATATTTTTATTATTAAATATCTGAATGTCTATTTAAACTATTAATTATGTACTCTCAAACACTTTGTATTCATGTTTCATTTATGTTTGGTTAAAATAAAAAGATTTAAAAAGAAAAGAAAGAACAACACTTCTAATTTTTTCTAAATTTAGACATAACATAGTTTGAGAAAACCAATGAAATACGGTAGGAGGATTAATTTCTTTCCAATTCAACAAAATAGATCTTCTCGCCAATAAAGTAAGAAATGCAATCACTCGACAAGCAGAAGAGGATAAATGGAGTGAGTCCATCATTGGTAAACCAAAAATTGCAGTAATAGGATGAGGTTGTAAATCAATGTTCAATACCGTAGAAATAATATCAAAAATGTCTTTCCAATATTTTTTCAAAAGCAGACACGACCAGAACATATGAGTTAAAGACGCTATCTCAGAATGACATCTGTCACAAATAGGATTTATAAAGGAATAAAAATGAGCCAATTTATCCTTGGACATATGAACCCTATGCACAATCTTAAACTGTATTAATGAATGTTTAGCACATATAGATGATGTATTAACTAATTGAAGAATTTTATCCCAATTCTCAATAGGGATAGTAAGGTTAAGTTCTCTTTCCCAATCATTTTTAATCTTATAGAAGGGCTCTGAACGAATCTTCATAATTATATTATAAAGTTTTAATATTAGCCCTTTCTGACAAGGATTTAGTTCAAACAAATTCTCCAAAATACCTGAAGACACAAAATTTGGAAAAGTAGGAAGTACAGTATTTAAGAAATTCCTAATCTGTAAATATCTAAAAAAATGAAATCTAGGCAAATTATATTTATTAGATAATTGTTCAAAAGACATAAAACAATTATCCAAAAATAAATCGGAAATCGTAGTAATCCTTTAGTCTTCCAAGCTGAATAAGCTTGGTCTATAATAGAAGGATAAAAAAAGCAATTGGACACAATAGGAATATTTAAAACAAACTGAGTCAACCCAAAAAATTTCCGAAATTGAAACCATATACGTAAAGTATGTTTAACTATCGGGTTGTCAATTCGTTTCGGCAACTTAGAAAGAGCAAAGGGAAGAGAAGTCCCTAAAATAGAACCCAATGCAAATCCTTGTACAGATTTAATTTCCAGATTCACCCAATGAGGGCTAAAAGATATATCCCAATCTTTTAGCCAACATATCAAATATCAGATATTAACTGCCCAATAATAAAATCTAAAATTAGGCAATGCCAATCCGCCTTCCTTCCTTGCCTTCTGTAAATATTTTTTACCTAATCTAGGATTTTTATTCTGCCATATATATGAGGAAATTTTTGAATCAACATTAGCAAAAAAAGATTTCGGAATAAAAATTGGTACCGCTTGAAATATATATAAAAAATTGTGTAAAATAACCATCTTAATAGCATTAATCAGACCTATCAGAGATAAAGATACTGGTGACCATTTAGTAAACAAACATTTAATCTGATCAATTAAGGGTAAAAAATTAACCTTAAATAAGTCCTTATAGTTTTTTGTGATTTTAATCCCTAAGTAAATAAAAGAGTCATTAACTAATTTAAAAGGTAAATTTCCATAAATTGGAACCTGTCTATTTAAAGGAAACAATTCACTCTTATTAAGATTTAATTTATACTCGGAAAAATCACTAAATTGAGCCAACAATGATATAACTGCAGGAATGGATTTCTCAGGATCAGAAATAAATAATAATAAATCATCTGCATATAATGATAGCTTATGTATATCTGTCCCACGATTAATGCCAAAAATGTTCTGTGATTCTCTGATAGCAATTGTCAAGGGTTCTAAAGCAATATCAAATAATAATGGACTAAGAGGACAGCCTTGTCTAGTACCCCGAAATAAACAAAAAAAGGGAGATCTTTGATTGTTAGTAAGCACCGAGGCTACTGGAGTATATCAGTTTAATCCAGAAAATGAATGTCGGACTAAAATTAAACTTCTCAAGCACATTAAATAAGTATGGCTATTCAACTCTATCAAATGCTTTCTCCGCATCTAATGAAATGACACATTCTGAAGTGCTATGTGAAGGAGTATAAACAATATTCAATAATCTCCTAACATTGAAAAAAGAATAGCGATTTTTAATAAAACCAGTTTGATCTTCCGAAATAATTTGGGGTCATACCTTCTCCAGCCTGGATAACTTGGAAAAGATCTTGGAATCTACATTCAATAAAGATATTGGTCTATAGGATGCACAGTCAGTAGGGTCTTTATCTTTCTTCAATATTAAAGAAATGGAAGCTCTATAAAAAGATTGTGGCAGATTGCCTAATCTAATTGCTTCTTCAAAAACCCTGCATAACCAAGGAGAAAGAGTAGCAGAAAAACATTTTAAAAATTCTACTGTGTACCCATCTGGACCTGCTGCTTTCCCAGAATTCATAGAGGAAATAACCCCTTTAATTTCTGCATCCGTAATAGGAGTTTCTAATATTGAAAGATCATCTGATGATAATTTTGGAAAATTCAATTTCCCAAGAAAATCACACATGGTATTATGATCATGAGGGAATTCGGAATGATACAAGGAGGTATAAAAATCTTGAAATGATTTGTTTATCTCATCATGGTTAAATGGCAAATTCTCATTCTGCTGACGGATCTTAGTAATTTGACGTTTAACCAAAGCATTCTTCAATTGACCTAGCTAACAGTTTACCCGATTTATCACTATGTATATAAAAATCAGATCTGGTTTTCATTAATTGATTTTCAATTGAAGATGTAAGTAATAAATTATGTTCTGTTTGAAGTTCAACCCTTTGTTTGTAAAGCTCCTTACTAGGAGTAATCGAATATTTCTTGTCAATCTCTTTAATTTTATCATCCAATAAAAGAGTTTCCTTCTTAATGCATTTCCTCAGACCAACAGAGTAGGAGATAATCTGTCCACGTATATATGCTTTAAAAGTGTCCCAAAGTGTTCCGCAAGAAATATCATCCGTGGAATTAGTTGAAAAGAAGAAATCGATCTGTTCCTTCATAAATTGCAGTAAGGTGGAATCAAATCGCCATTGTCTAGCACTAGAAGCTGTGTCCGTAAATTTAATCGAAAGTTTTAATGGAGCATGGTCAGAGATGGATATAATATCATAATTACAACCAATTACCGATGGAATAAAACAAGAGTCAATAAAAAAATAATCATTTCTCGAGTAGGAATGATAAACATGTGAGAAAAATGAAAAAAAACTTTGTCCTTAGAATGCTGAAATCTCCAAATATCAAAAATTCCATTATCAGTCAAAAAAGAGTTAATACAAGTGGCCGACTTATTAGATAAAGTCTAAGTAGATGTAGATTTGTCCATCAAAGGATTTAAACAATTAAAGTCACCACCCATTATTAACTTATATTCATTTAGATTAGGTAGAGAAGTAAATAAGGACTTAAAAAAATCAGGACAATCTACATTTGGAGCATAAACATTAACCTTAGCAACCTTTTTGTTAAAAAGTAAGCCAGTCATTAACAAAAATCTACCATTCGGATCCGAAAAGATATCGTGTTAGACAAATGCAACAGAGGAGTCAATAAAAATTGAAACTCCCTTTACTTTAGCATTTGAATTTGAATGGTACTGTTGAATCCTTCAAAACCTAAAAAAGCGATAATTGTCCTCTTTCCTCACATGAGTTTCTTGTACAAAAATAATATGAGCATTAAGTCTTTGGAATACTTTGAAAATCTTTTTCCGTTTAATCAGACGGTTTAAGCCATTAGTATTCCAAGAGACAAAATTAATGGTCTGAGCCATATTTCTGAAATCAACCCTTTGGTATATAAAGGGTTAACCAAATTATGAACTCATGCACCCGCAAGAGGAACAAAAGTAAGGGGCGGACCCGGAAGTGATGACATCGTGGACGTTTCAGTAGTTTAAAATCAGCCCAAATGAAGAAACCAAAAAAAAAACTGATGTAAGGAACATAAGATTTAGAAAAACAAAAAAAAACCCACCCCCCACCCAAGAGGAAGAAAGACCACCCCAGCCAGGAAAAGGCTGGGAAAAAGGAGAGATGAAACTAAATCTACCCCCATATCAGCAGAAGACAACTCCGTATATAAAGGATAAAAAAAAAGATCCACCCAAACTCTAAAGAAATAATAATCACCATGCTAAAACCAAACTTCTTAATATAATTGACAGTAAAAAAAAACAAAAATATAATCACTAGTAACTTTTAAATTGGGTTAAAACACAAACAAACAAAAAAAAATTTAAACTGTGATAAGAAATGCATTATAGGAAGAAGACGAGAGGAAAAAAATGGCGAAATCAAAAAAAGCCAGAAATATTTTAAAGAAACCGCCATCTTAGTAAAAAAAAATTCACCTTCAAAGGATTAATAATAATGACTAAAGATAAAGTACAGTGGTTGAAGTAAAATAAAAAGATTAGTATGTCAAAAAAAAACCTACTTTAATTAGAATATAAAATATAGAGTAAACCTACACCAATAGCCAGAAACAAAATCTAGTTTTGAAAACAAAAACCATCTTGCATGATCAAAATCACTCATTTATTAGAGATGAGAATCCGTAGCAGTAGGGAAGTTCTCATTCAGAAAGCTTCTCACTTCAGATGTAGAAAGGAAAACACGCCGTGGTGCATTCGGAGGCGAGATTCTGAGCTTCGCAGGGTATAAGAGCGCAGGTTTTAGATTTTTCTCATAACATTCGGACATCAGAGGCTTAAAAAGAAGCCTTGCCTTCATTACTTCTGGTCTAAAATCTTCCACTAATCGAAAATTGTGATCTTGAAATTTGACCATCCCTACACGTCGAGCCACACAAATAAGTTGCTCTTTAACATGCACATAGTGAAATCGGACAATTACAACCGGTGGTTTAGCTGAAGCACTTGGTGATCGACGCATAATTCTGTGAGCGCGATCAAGTAATGGAGGACTGTCTGGGAATACAGAAGGGAACGCATCCTTTAAAAGTTGAGCAAAGTATTTGAGGGGTCCCCTTGTTCAATACCTTCCGGGAGACCAAGTATGCGCAAGTTCTGTCTTCTGGACCGATTCTCAAAGTCGACACTCTTGGCTTTAAGTGTTTCCACCTGTTTAATTGTCAAAAGTAATTTCTGCTCCAGTTTTTCAATTATCAAGTCTCGCTTCCGAGCATCCTCTTGCAAAGTTGCGATTAGAACTTGCTGCTGGTTAACTACTGAATCCGTCTTATCCATATAATCTTGAAAAGCCTTTATATCTTGTTTAAAAGTTTGTCGTCGTTCTTCAAATTTTTCATTTAAAACCTCTAATAATATTTCATAAGTCAATTCAGTGCGCTTAGGATCAGTCTTTTTCTTCTTCCCGCTCCCGTCACGATCCTTCCCAGGTTCTCGCCCTTTAGATCTAAGAGCCATTTCTGTATTCATTTCTTCAAAAATTCACAATAAACTCTTAAAGATAAGTCCAAAAAAGTAGCAAGAATCTTTTGGTGTAGGCAAAAGTAAGTTAAATAAGGGTGATCATAGGTTGAGAAAAGTAAAGATAATGGAGCGAATCTGAAACAGTGCTCACTCCATGAGTGTCTCCTGCTGACCCCCACTTTATTTTCAATCATGATCTTTTTCCATCAACGAAACAGAAACACTGTGGATTCAGCAGCAGCCACAGGCGGCAGATCCTGCGGATCCTGACCTGAGCTCCCCCGGATCCTAAATTCCACCTGCACTGAGACAGGTTAAATGGGACAACTGGGAGTGGTGCTGACTGGAAAAGGGGGGGAGGGGGGTGGTGTCAGGGTGAATCTTGCTGAGAAAAATTTAATCCAAATACAAAGTTACACAGTCAACACAGTGTTAATGGCAATGACTTAAAATGGAGAACAGTATTCTCCTTCCTCCATTCGTAAGTCAGACGTTCGTAACTCGGGGACTGCCTGTACAGCATTTTTTCCCTTACAGATTTAGCATATCACAGCAAATGGAAGCTAACTGGGATAAAGACAAAGATATAGAATGCATCTTAATTCAGTTTTATTCACTAAACTGTCTCAGCCTCTTTCAGACAATATGACTACTTTTTGTGCTATTATCTTTCTCCTGATCTCCACCTGGTCACAGATCACACCATTTGTTCACTGCCACAGAAGGTTGTATTGTTTCTAATTTTTCCTCTTCAAATAAGACCATTAATCTTACAGGTAATATTGTTTATATCCAGAAACACTGGCTGATCTGCTAAACATATCAGGTTTTTTTTCTAGCTTTAAATTTTGTATTTTGTTTTATATTAAGTGCCAGTTTGTTTTAGGTTTTTAAGAGCTCCCGTCAAGTTATGGCTATAAGAGACAAATGACTAATATATCACAAAGTCAATAAATGAACTCACTTTCATCATAGCTTATATGAGCCTCAGCTGATGGAGGTAGCACATTCAAAGTCTGTACATTTGTTGGTCTATTATTGACTTCGCAGTCTGTGTTCAGCAATCTCCCATTCCGGTTATTGGATCCATTTCGTGTCACTATCCTGGAATTACTACCAAAATCTGTCCAATTACCCCTTCGTGGGTTTCTACAGCAATAACAGATACTAGATTATAAATGTAAACAATGCTTAAAATACTTTGTCAACCTTGATATACAATCTTAAATCAAAGCCAATAAGCATAGTACTTTATTGTTTCAGCATCAGTGAAACAGCACTCAGAAGCGAAATACGATTGGCAAAGGATGCTACTCATGCATTCTTGGCTGAAGACAAATCTATACCATCACAGCATCCAACATAGTTTGTACATCCACTTTTTTTTCTTTTGCGGTTTCTGCTAAATACCACATTAAACAGCAACACTTATCCTAATATTTATATTTTCCCACCTGATGTTTGTGACAGTTTCTGCATTCTCCTGATCAGAACAGTACATAGACTCTTCCTCAGTCTCATCTTCATCCTCTTTCTTATTTTCATTAACAGCATCAGTCATCATATCTGAAGTCTGCTGATAGTAATCAATTAATTCACGTAATTCATTCAGTCGCTTGTGAACTTCCTTTAGTTTTCTGAAAAAAATCATTTTATATTGAGTATGGCATAACTTTATTACAGCTAAATAAACTTGCTTGCAATTTAAATAAAGCTAGATAAATACTAATGCATCAGTGACACAATCAATAGTCATCTATTCATTCTCCCAAAAGCTACAATCCAAAGCATGTACTAGATGGTAGATCCTGGATTGGATAATTAACAGAAAATTATAGAGAACATAAATGGGCTATGGTCACTTATCTAAAACAGCTGTATGTGGAGTTAAAAAATCAGGGATTCAAACACTAACATAATGGGTAAAAATTAGCACTGATCCAAGATTTCTAGGTGTCTACCTTTGGACCACACTGTTGTTTTTTGTGTGGTTCCTGTTGGTGCTTTCCACAATTCCAATTGGTTAGCTCACCCTGGATCTTATAACTTTCTGGTCCATCTTACCATGCAGGACCCACAATTACAAATGCAGTATCCTACCTCATCGACTATCGACCGTCGACCAGTAGCACTTACATCCACTGTGATGAAGTGATTTGAGAGGTCAGTGATGAAACACATCAACTGTCACCTAAGAAGTGACTTGTATTCATTCCAATATGCTACCACCACAACAGAGCAACAGCAAATGCCATTTCATCGGCTCTTCATTCAATCCTAGAACATCTGGTCAACAAAGATGCAGACATCAACATTGGCTACAACTCAGCATTCATTACTATCAGCCCCTCAAAACTAATCAATAACTCACAAGTCTTAAGCCTCAATACCTCCTTGTGCAACTGGAATCTCAATTTCCTTACTTGCAGACCCCAGAAAGTTTGAAAGGGCAACAACATCTCCACCACAATCTCCTTCAGCACAACTGCATCCAAGGCTGTGTACTTAGCCCCCTGCTCTACTCGCTTTACACTTATGATTGTGAGGCTACCCACAGCTCCAATGCTATAATCAAGATGCTAACGACACCACTGCCAAATCAAAGGTGGTGATGAATCAACATATAGAAGGGAGAATGAAAGTCTAGCTGAGTGGTGCCACAACAACAACCTCTCAATGTCAGCAAGACCAAGGAGCTAATTATTGACTTCAGGGGGAAGAAACCAGAGCTCCATAAGCTAGTCCTCACCAGGGGATCAGAGGTGGAGAACATCAGCTAAAATTCCTTTATGTTATCATTTCAGTGGATCTGTTCTGGAACCAGTAGTTCTGCTATTACAAGAAAAGCACAACAGTGTCTCGACATTCTTAGAAGTTTGTGAAGATGCAGCATGGCATCCGACACATGGTGGAGAGTGTATTGACTGGTTGCATGAATACGTCACAGTCTATCACGGGTAAAGTCCTCCCCAACATTGAGCACATCTACACAGAGCATTGTTGCAGGAAAGCAAAATCCATTACCAAGGAGACTCCTCCCTCACCATCCAGGCAACGCTGCCATCAAGAAAGGAGTCTCAAGAGCAGCACCACCCGGTTGAGGATCACTTATTACCCCTCAACCATCAGGCAGTTGAACCAGAGGGCCTTCACTTGCTTATCACTAAACTGTTCCCATTGAACTGGATTCATTTTCAAGGACTCTTCAACTCATGTCCTCAATACTTACAACTTATTTATTTATTTTACTGTTCCCTTTGTATTTGCATGATTCTTTGCAAAATGATTGTTGACTGTCCTGTTGGGCGTGGTCTTTCTATTGTGTTTCTTGTACTTACTGTGCTTGCCCACAAAAAAATAAATCTCAGAGTTGTATACAATAACTTTGATAATAAATTTATTTTGAACTTTGTAAATGTTTACTGTCATGCCCTTATCAATCCCATTGGTCCAATCTTCTAAATCCTCAACATTCATGAGACAAAGAACACAGAAATTTACAGCACATAACAGGCCCTTCGGCCCACATGGTTGTGCCAACCATGTAACCTACTCTAGAAACTGCCTACTAGAATTTCCCTATCGCATAGCCCTCTATTTTTCTAATTTTCATGTACCTAACAGCCACTTAATAAACCCTATTATATCCACTGCCAGCAGTGCATTCCACGCACACTCTGTGTGAAAAACTTACCCCTGACATCCCCCCCGATACCTATTTCCAAGCACCTTAAAACTCTGCCCCCTCATGTTAGCCATTTCAGCCCTGGGAAAAAGCCTCTGGCTATCCACATGATCAATGCCCCTCATCATCTTATACACCTCTATCAGGTCACCTCTCCTCCTCTGGCACTGTAAGGAGAAAAGGCCAAGTACACTCAACCTATTCTCATAAGGTACGCCCTCCAATCCAGGCAATATCCTCCTAAGTCTCCTCTGCACTCTCTCCATAGTGTCCATATCCTTCCTGTAGTGAGGTGACCAGAACTGAATACAGTACTCCAAGTGGGGCCTGACCAAGATCCTATATACAGCCGGCCCTTCTTACGGCACTTGTTGTTCGAGCATGCATAGGCTTTTTTTTCTTGTCATTATTCCCCAAACAATACAGTATACCAACTATTAACATAGCATTTACATTGTATTAGGTATTATAAGTAATCTAGAGATGATTTAAAAGTACATGCAATCCCCGGGTTATGAACGAGTTCCATTCCCGAGTCTGTCTTTAGTCGGAACAAGGACATGTGGCATTATTTAGCATCAGTTAGTCAAACATTTGCCTTAGTATATAGTATCTATTTTACATTTCTACGCATGTAAAATGCTTAAGAAACGTATGTATTTCAATAATTAACCTACTGCGTTGCCAAGTAATAATTGTAGCTTTCATCAGGGCAGGGCCTTCACATGCTCCATTACTCTCACTTTATCCGTTATCCTTTAAAAGTCAGACTCACTGGTCTATAATTTCCTGGGTGATCTCCACTCCCTTTCACGAACAAAGGAACAACATTTGCAAACCTCCAATCCTCCAGTACTTCTCCCGTCCCTATTGACAATGCAAAGATCATCGCAAGAGGCTCCACAATCTCCTCCCTCACTTCCCACAGTAGCCTGGGGTATATCTCATCCAGTACCAGTGACTTATCTAACTAAAGCAGTATCTCCCAGTGGCAACACATTTTAATTCCACGCCCCATTCCCATTCTGATATGTCTATCCATGGCCTCCTCTACTGTCAAGATGAAGCCACACTCAGGTTGGGAGGAACAACACCTTATATACCGGCTGGGTAGCCTCCAACCTGATGGCATGAACATTGACTTCTCTAACTTCTGTTAATGCCTCTCCTCCCCTTCTTACCCCATCCCTGACATATTTAGTTGTTTGCCTGTTCTCCATCTCCCTCTGGTGCTTCCCCCCGCCCCCCTTTCTCCCGAGGCCTCTCATCCCATGATTCTTTCCCTTCTCCAGCTCTGTATCACTTAAACCAATCACCTTTCCAGCTCTTAGCTTCCTCCCATCCTCTCCGGTATTCTCCCATCATTTCTCATTTTCCCCTCCCCCACTACTTTCAAATCTCTTACTATCTTTCCTTTCAGTTAGTCCTAACGAAGGGTCTCGGCCCGAAATGTTGACAGTGCCTCTCCTTATACATGCTGCCTGGCCTGCTGTGTTCCACCAGCATTTTGTGTGTTATTTGAATTTCCAGCATCTGCAGATTTCCTCGTGTTTGCACTTATCTAACTTAATGTTTTTCAAAAGCTCCAGCACATCCTCTTTCTTAGTGTCAAGATGCTCAAGTGTTTCAGTCTACCGTAAGTCATTCCTACAACTGCTAAGGTCTTTTTCGCTGGTGAATACTGAAGCAAAGTATTCATTAAATACCTCCACTACCTCCTCCGACTCCAAGCGCATTTCTACTATCGCATCTGATTGGTCCTACATACTTGTAGATGCTTTGGGGTTTTCCTTAAACCTGTTCACCAAAGCCTTCTCATGGCCCTTCTGGCTCTCCTTATTCCATTCTTAAGTTCCTTCCTAGCAACATCATAATTTTCTAGAGCTCTAACAGTACCTAGTTTCTTGAACCTTCTGTAAGCTTTTATTTTCTTCTTAACTAGATTTTCTACATCTTTTGTACAACATGGTTCATTAACCCAACCATCCTAATTGGGGTAGGGGAAAATATGATGCTATTAGGCAGGAACTTGGGAGCATAAATTGGGATCAGATGTTCTCAGGGAAATGCACAGCAGAAAATTGGCCAGCGAACATTTGCATGGACTTCAACATAGGTATGTTCCTTTGAGGCAGGGAAAAATGTTTTCTCTTCCATTTCATGCATGTCTGCCCCCACCCTACCTGGGATAGGGTTCCTCTTGTCCTCACCTACTACCCCACCAGCCTCCGCATCCAGCAAACAATTCTCCGTAACTTCCACCATCTCCAATGGAATGTCACCACCAAGCACATCTTTCCCTTCCCCCCAACTTTCTGCTTTCCACAGGGATCACTCCTTACACAACTCCCTTGTCCATTCATCTCTCCCCACTGATCTCCCTCCTGGCACTTATCCTTGCAAGCAGAACAAGTGCTACACCTGCCCATACACCTCCTCCCTCACTACCATTCAGGACCCAAAACAGTCCTTCCAGGTGAGGCGACACACTTCACTTGTGAATTTATTGGAATCATCAAATGTATCCTGTGCTCCAGTATCGGTAAGATCCGACGTAGGTTGGTAGACCAGGATCTCCCAGTGGCCAACCACTTTAATTGCACTTCCCATTCCCAGTCTGGCATGTCAGACCATGGTCTCCTCCACTGTCGTGATCAGGCCACACTCAGGTCAAAGGAGCAACACTTTATATTCTGTCTGGGTAGCCTTCAAATTGATGGCATCAACATTAATTTCTCGAACTTCCAGTAATGCCCCCTCTCTCACCATTCCCACTCTCACCTTATCTCCTTACCTGCCCATCACCTCTCTCTGGTGCTCCTCCCCCTTTTCTTTCTTCCATGGCCTGCTGTTCTCTCCTATCAGATTCCCCTTTCTCCAGCTCTGTATTCCTTTCACCAATCAACTTCCCAGCTCTTTACTTCACCCCTCCCCCCCCCTTCCCAATTTCACCTATCACTTTGTTTCTTCTTCCTCTCCCCCCACCTTCTACCTCTGGCTGCTTATCTTTTTTTCTCCAGTCTTAATGAAGGGACTCAGAACAAAATGTTAATTATACTCTTTTCCACAGATGCTGCATGGCTTGCTGAGTTCCTCCAGTATTTTCTGTGTACTTATTTAACTGCTGGATCTACCTGCTTCGTGTATTGTTTTCAACCATGCAAATTTAAAACTAGAGAAAATTAGCTTTAAAATATCAGAATCAGAAACTACCATCCTGATATAATGGAATAATGGGCATATTTATGCTTTATCTCCACTGCCCTTCTTATCAAAGTGGAGTCCAATCATTAAAATTCTGAAACTCAGCCTTCTAATACATGCTTAAAAATGAATACATAAAAGATATAACCAATACATTATTTCTAATGACAAGACTCAACCACAGCACAAGTTATCATGGTGAATACAACATTCTTAAGTGTTCCATAATGAAGCAAACTATCAGTTTCAAAGACATGCAGTTTTGAATCATACTTCAATTTCTTTCTTGGATTAGCTTTATCTTCTGCATCACTATTATGCTGAGAGGGAATGGAATCCAAAACACATGCTGAGGATGCCAAGCTGTTGGGTTCCCTGTTGATTGTAACATCTTTTGGTGCAGAAAGAGGAACACTTTGATCACTTCTGAGAGATGTGCCAGATATGCCAGGGGCACTAGAGGAAACTAAAAAAACAAAACTCATTTTTAGACCTCCACAATTTTATTAAATAAGACTATCTGTACCTTGGCGCTGTATCATTATGACAATGGTGTTGTGAAAAAAAAAATAGTGTCATCACATTCAGGTATCTGAATGGAAAAATACCATGTTAAACTAATAGCCATAAGCTTGGCATAGAGGCAAATAGTTATTTAGAGCAATGTACTTATTAAAACATACACATAATGTACAGTATTCACAAACAAGATATGAAATATTTGAGTTACCTTCTAAATAGATAGACTAAATCACTTTCAAAAATGACTGTGTGCCTTTATGCAGAAAAAAATCTAGATAGACCATATTATGAGGAAAAAAATGTGAACTGTCAAGAAACACTATACAGCATGCTCAGTAGTCAAGGCCGATGAGAAATTGCTTCTTCAGTGTTTCAATTGGAAATATTTACAAGGCAATGTGGAAAGTGCATGAAAAAGTATATTTGAATAGGTTATTCTTAAAAAGCCAACAAGGGCATACTGACAAGTTCATGCACCACATCATTACAAGGTTCTTCTGTAGGAAATCTTAGAAATGGGCAGACCAGCAAGATAATTCCCTACAAGTCACTCACCAAAAATGGGCACGGGGGTGGGGTGTTGAAAAAAAATGGGTCAAAAGTATCAAGCCTAAAACAGACTAGTACAAACATAATTTTAACAATGATTAAACTGTTAAATTTAAAGAGCTAGGGTTTAAATTTTAAATTAGTTGAAGTCAGAACAATGGCATTAGATGGCAGGAGCATCTGTTTGAAATGATTATCACAATCTAATCAACCAATGCATTTATCTAATTCCAAAGAGCATTCTACATTAAGAATATTTAGGTTTTCTGAGCATGATGAATGTCACTTTAAAAAAAGTAACTGATGGAAGTGTTTCTGAAGAAACAAAATGTTTTGTCTGCCAATATTTTAATTGCAAATGAGCCAAACTTCCGCTTCTGCATCAAAATACACATCTCTGCCAATCCTCGAACAATAGTAATTACCTTAACTACGCATTGTAGCTTAAGTGATAGTAACATGACATGCAACAATTACCTTGAAAAATACATTTAACAAAATTTTGCTCTGAAATTGTCGATCTTACATTGCATTCATATTTTTTAAAATAATTCTAATAATTCTGCTACTCTGTGTTATGAATGAAGGGAGCAAAGTCGCCCCCGCCACCCCCCCCAACTTTTTGAGAATCGTAAGATCGCTATTATTTCGGGTCTGAGACCCAGGAAATGAGAGAGATACACAGCATGTCAGGAAATGAGAGAGAGAGAGAGACGCTGGATCACAGCAAAGACAGTTGTTATAGACAACGCAGAATACACAACAAGGTGGAATGTCTCCTAACAAAGGCGGAATGGAACCACTGATTACTGCTATTGTCTCTTGGAGAAGGAATTGTGTATTGAGTACTGTACTAGTCATTGAAACCCCTCAGGGGACAACCAGAGTGGTCTGGTTGAGGGATTGCATCATCCCAATCTGATTGACATCTGAGACCCCGTGAGTGAGGATAAAAGAGGGGTCTGGAGAATACCCCTCAGACGCACCAGGAGAAACGCTAGAAATCCAGTGACAGCATTTTATAGCGAAAGCCGGTGAGAGCTCGTGTGCGTCCTCCCTTGCCTGGGTGGCGGGCTCATCATGGAAGAACGGTTTAGCTAAAGGAGAGGTCATACTTGAACGGCCACAACAACGAGACACCGACGGATGGAAATCATAAAGGAATGTTGGCAAAAACAATAGCGGTAATTGTTCCCATTCTTCTATTTCTCTCTCTCTCCCCAACAATTGCAACACAGTGACAAACAAACGACGGCAGCCTGTGTGAACTGAAACGAACTTTATATTTCCATCGGACAATTCATTATCCCCTAGACAACAATAGAGCTTATTTCTTATTGATGATTATTATACCCGCACTTTTAGGTTTAGTATTGACAATGTATATTATCTGTATATTTGCATTGATATCTTTCTGTGTATTTTTACTAATAAATACTGTTAAAAATAGTAACACCAGACTCCAATGGCTACTCCTATCTTTGCTGGTAAGACACCCATTTACGGGGTTCGTAATATCTGCATATGGGAATGACAGCAAGTTATGATTATTACTTTAGAGACCCAACAGGATTCGGAACAAGAAAGCAGAAGGAGAGCACCTAAGGATTTCCAGTGAGAAGACATTTTGAGTTCTCGGGGGAAGAGAGAGGCCAGACTGAGCAGGCGCGTAACGTCAGCCAGTTGAACGTGAACAGTTTAAAAAGAAGGCAGCCATATCCAGCGGGCAGCAGAATGAAAGGGCTTTGACTCCACAGGTTTCGGCGGTAATGGGACGAGGTGAGGCAGTTGTTGATTGCAAAAGGAGGTAGTATGTGTGTGAGGCCAGTTTTCTGTGGTCGGTGTCAGATGTAGGAGGTCCTGGAGTTTCCCGGCGCCTCGGATGGCCACATCTGCACCTGGTACATCGAGACGCAACTCCAAAGGGACCGTGTTAGGGAACTGGAGATGCAACTCGATGACCTTCATCTGGTCAGGGAGAGTCAGGAGGTGATAGAGAGGAGTTACAAACAGGTGGTCACTCCAGGACCACAGGAGACAGAGAAATGGGTCACAGTCAGGAGGGGGAAGAGGAAGAATCAGGTACTAGAGAGTACCCCTGTGGCTGTACCCCTTGACAATAAGTACTCCTGTTTAAGTACTGTTGGCGGGGGGACAGCCTACCTGGGGGAAGCAACAGTGGCCGTGCCTCTGGCACAGTGTCTGGCCCAGTGGCTCATAAGGGTAGGCAAGGAAGAGGAAGGCAGTAGTGTTAGGGGGCTCTATAGTCAGGGGTTCAGACAGGCGAGGCTGTGGACGCAGGAAAGAAACTTGGATGGTAGTTTGCCTCCCAGGTGCCAGGGTCCGGGATGTTTCTGATCGCGTCCAAGATACCCTGCAGTGGGAGGGAGAATAGCCAGAGGTTGTGGTACATATTGGTACCAATGACATAGGAAGGAAAAGGGAAGAGGTCCTGAAAGAAGACTACAGGGAGTTAGGAAAGAAGTTGAAAAGCAGGACCTCAAAGGTAGTAATCTCAGGATTACTGCTCGTGCCACACGACAGTGCGAATAGGAATAGAATGAGGTGGAGGATAAATGCATGGCTGAGGGATTGGAGCAGGGGGCAGGGATTCAGATTTCTGGATCATTGGGACCTCTTTTGGGGCGGGTGTGACCTGTACAAAAAAGATGGGTTGCACTTGAATCCCAGGGGGACCAATATCCTGGTGGACAGGTTTGATAGAACTGTTAGGGAGGGTTTAAACTAATTTGGCAGGGGGGTGGGAATCAGAATGTGAATGCAAGGATTAAGGTAGAAGGACAAGGGCATGATGCTAAGAGTTCTGAATTAATGAGGAAGGACAGGCAAGGGACAGAACATAATTGTAACCAGTTAAAGGGGTTGAAATGTGTCTATTTCAATGCTAGGAGTAGTAGGAACAAGGAGAATGAACTTAGAGCATGGATTAGTATGTGGAACTACAATGTTGTGGCCGTTACTGAAACTTGGTTGGAGGAAGGACAGGATTGTATGATGCAGGTCCCGGTGTTTTAAAAGGAATAGGATGGGAGGTAGAGAAGGGGGATGGGGAGTGGCATTGCTGGTCAGAGATCGTATCACAGCTATAGAAAGGGAGGACGCTGCAGAGGGAGTGTCAATGGAGTCAGTCTGGGTGGAAGTCAGAAATAGGAAGGAATCAATGTGCTGGGAGTAGTCTATAGGCCCCCAAATGGCCCTCGGGACACCGAGGAGCAGATAAGCAGGCAGATTTTAGAATGGAGCAGGAAATACAGGGTAGTAGTTATGGGTGATTTCAACTTCCCTCGTATTGACTGGCACCTCCTGAGTGCAAGGGGGATAGATGGGGCTGAATTTGTCAGGTGTGTTCAAGAAGGATTCCCGACACAGTACGTGGACCAGCCGACGAGAGGACAGGCTATACTGGATCTAATTCTGGGTAATGAACCTGGTCAAGTGACAGACCTCTTGGTGAGGGAGCATCTTGGTGAGAGTGACCACAACTCCTTTAGCTTCAGCATAGCTATGGAAAGGGATAAAATCAGACAAAATGGTAAAGTGATTAACTAGGGAAGGGCTAACTTTGAAGGGATGAGGCAGGAACTAGTGAAAGTAAATTGGAAACAGATGTTCAAAGGGGAAAACACAGAAGTAATGTGGGAGAAGTTTAGGGACCACTTGAGCTGGGTTCAGGATAGGTTTGTCCTACTGAGGCAAGGAAAAAATGGTAGGAAAAAGAAACTGTGGCTGACGAAACATGTGAGGCAACTCGTCAAGAGGAAAAAGGAAGCATATGTTAAATACAAGAAGCAGGAAGTAGCAAGTAGGAGGGGCTTATGAGAAATGTAGGGTAGCCAGGAAGGAGCTAAGGAAAGGACTTAGGAGAGCTCGAAGGGGGCATGAGAAGGCCTTGGCATGTAGGATTAAGGAGAACCAGAAGGCGTTCTATGCGTATGTGAAGAATAGGAGAATGACAAGAACGAAGGTGGGACCACTAAAGGATAAAGAGGGCAACATGTGCCTGGAGGCGGAGGAGGTTGGGAAGGTCCTAAATGAATTCTTTGCTTCAGTATTCACAAGTGAAAAGGATCTTGATCAGGATGAAGTAGAGTGGGCCTGTGTGCTGGACAATGTGGAGATTAAGGAGTAAGTAATGCTGGATCTCCCAGGGCCGGATATGATACACTCCAGGTTGTTGTGGGAATAGAGAGAAAGAGAAGTGATCGCAGGAGCATTAGCTATGATCTTTGAATCCTCTTTGGCTGTAGGGGAAGTGCCAGAGGAATGGAGAATGGCAAATGTAGTTCCCTTGTTTAAAAAAGGTAATAGAGAGAAACCTGAAGAACTATAGACCAGTGAGTCTTATGTCAGTGGTATGCAAACTACTGGAAAGAAGTCTTAAGGACAGGATCTACGAGCATTTGGAGAAGTACAGTCTACTCATGGATAGTCAACATGGCTTTGTGAAGGGAAGATCGTGCCTCACGAGCCTGATTGAGTTTTTTGAAGAGGTAACAAAAGAAATTGATGAGGGTAGGGTAGTGGATTTGGTCTACATGGACTTCAGCAAAGCATTTGACAAGGTCCCTCATGACAGACTCATCCAGAAAGTCATGAGGCATGGGATAAGTGGAACCTTGACTGTTTGGATAAAAAAAAATTGGCTTAAAGGAAGAAAGCAGAGGGTAGTTGTGGAAGGAAAGTATTTTGCCTGGAGGTCGGTGACTAGTGGAGTGCCGCAGGAATCTGTCCTGGGACCCCTACTATTTGTGATATTTATAAATGACCTGGATGTAGAGGCGGAAGGTTGGGTAAGTAAGTTTGCGGATGACACGAAGATTGGAGGAGCTGTGGATGGAGCTGTAGATGGTAGAAGGTTACAAGAGGATATAGACAGGCTGCAGAGTTGGGCAAAAAAATGGCAGATGGAGTTCAATCCAGAAAAGTATGAGGTGATGCATTTTGAAAGGACAAACCAGAAGACTGAGTACAAGATTAATGGTCAGTTAGAGTGTGGATGAACAAAGGGACCTTGGGGTTCAAATCCATACATCCCTCAAGGTCGCTGAACAGGTTGATAGGGTAGTTAAGAAGGCCTATGGGATGCTGGGCTTCATTAACAGGGGGACTGAGTTCAAGAGTAGAGAGGTCATGTTGCAACTCTACAAATCTCTGGTGAGACCGCACTTATCGAGTATTGTGTTCAATTCTGGTCACCTCATTATAGGAAGGATGTGGAAGCTATGGAGAGGGTGCAGAGGAGATTTACCAGGATGATGCCTGGTTTGGAGAACAAGCCATATAAAGCAAGGTTAGCAGAACTGGGACTTTTCTCTTCGGAGCATAGAAGAATAAGAGGGGACGATAGAGGTCTACAAGATTATGACAGGCACAGATAGGGTGGACAGTCAGTACTTGTTTCCCAGGGCACCAATAGCAAACACCAGAGGGCATATGTACAAAATTAAGGGAGGGAAGTTTAGGGGAGACATCAGGGGTGAGTTGTTGTTGGTTTTTTTTGTTTGTGTGTGTGTTTTTTTTTAAACAGAGGGTTCTGAGTGCCTGCAAAGACTTGCCAGGGATGGTGGTGGAGGCTAAAACATTAAGGGTATTTAAGAGCCTCTTGGACAGGCACATGGGTGAAAAAAAAAAATGGAGGATTATGGGGTAGTGTGGGTTTAGTACTTCTTTTTAAAAAAAGAATTATACGTGTCGGCACAACATTGAGGGCTGAAGGGCCTACTGTGCTGTAGTGTTCTATAGTTCTAGAAGCAGCAATGCTGCATAATATGCCATACGTTAAAAATGTAGCTACAGAATTTTCTATGTCACTGTCCTTATAGAAAATCAAGCATCAAAAATAAACTTGACTATAAATGGATGCCTTTGAAGAAGCTGGGATGTTATTCATCTTTACACAGATAAACCAGAGTAAACAGCAGCAGACTTTAGTGGCTAGTTGATTATAGGCTGACTTACATGAAGAACAGACTAGGACAAGCACATCTTTGAAGCCTTTATCAATCACTATTTTACATTTTATTTTCAAAATTGCAACCTTGCCACTTACTGGAACTGTTGTTGATATGATGATCTCTTAATGTGTGCAACTCATCAAGGAGTTTATCCATTCTCTCCTTCTTTCCTTGTAAAACTTGCAGCTTGTTCACCAGCTGTACTTTTTGTTCTAACAAATGTTCTGAAGTTGAGGAATCTTGACTCCTGTCAACCTCTTGTGTCAATGAAAGACTCTCTGCTTGTCTCCTGTTGTCTGGAACAGACTGCAGTTGCAAAAGGATATATACATTGCTCAGATTCAATATGTCACAAAAAATCCAAATAGCTTTATTTTTAAGATATTAAATTTATTCATAAACATCCAAATGAAAAGAAAGACTAACTATTTAGTATAAAGAAACACAACTTTATGCTAAATTTCTGACAAGAGAGGGAAGATGACAGGAAAAAAAATGGTACCTTACCACGGTCATCATGATCTCTTCTTACCCTCTCATTATTTCCATCAACCAATTTCAAATTCTAACCTCTCCTTCACATCTATCTTCTTCTCTTCTCACTCTATTGTCTTATTCCTTCTTTCTCTTGTGTATTTTTTCATGACCTCTACTGCTCTCTATGCCTTATCTCCTCACCCTTTCTACACATATTCCTTCTTCCCTTTTCTTCTACTCTTGAAAATTAAAAGATAAAGTCGAGAGCAACTTAAGCAAACAATTCAAAACTTCTATAAGCATTCTTCTGCATAGTTTACTACCTGCGAGTTTTGTAGCTGGTTGTGGAAACGCTGGATCAAGTCATTTAGTTCCTCGTTCAGTTCTGATGTAATACTTAGTCCTGAAACACTACTGGTTGCTTCGGTTACAACTGTAAGAAAAAATATTATTTTTAATGTTAAAAAATATAAGCAAGAGCAATCTTGCTTAAATGGAAGACTACCCCTCCTACACATCTTCAATGGCTACGTGATATTATGTCTTATTTAAATTTAGAAAAAATCCGCTACTCAGTCTTAAATTTGAAACAATCTTTTTATGATATCTGGGGACCTTTCCTAAATTACTTTTCTAATTTATAAAGTTTAACAGTGCACAGACTTTTATGTATATTTTTATATTCTCTTCTTAAGCGAATGTTTTTTTCCTAATTATCCATTATCATCCATCAGCTTTTTATCTTTGGTAGTTGGTGGGGGGGTTGACTTTTTTATATAAACAAAATTCTTTTATGATGTATGACCTATCTTTAAATTTTTGATTACAGAGTGGTATACCTTTGTGTGATGCTGTAACATTTTGATCAATTTTATTACAATATATGAATGTACACAAGTTATGTTGAGACGTATCTATGTGTTGCACTCTGTAAATCTTGTTTTTTCTTCTGAATAAAAATATTGTTTAAAAAAACAAAAACATATACAAAATCCAATTGATTTTGCAACTTCCTATTTGAAAGTATATGAAAGCAAATGAACAAGTTGCAGCTTTGTTCAAGAATAATGAAATTAAAAGAAGATTCTGCTTTGGAAAAGAAAAAACTGAAAGACTTAAGTAAACTCACAAATTGTGCGAAGGAAAAGGGAGCTATATTAAAAAATGTCAATGAAATAATTCTTTGACATTATCCCATGTAATAAGTACTTATTATTCCTCTACCTCAGCTAAGTTGATACAAATGATTGATTATATGGCTACTAAAACTATTGGAAAAAAGGCATTTCTTACAGTTGACTCGCGTTCCAAAATCATTGCTAATACCTCAAAAAAAACTCATGTTCATTATGAAACTTCAGATTCATGAATTTCTAGTGAATTTAAAATTAAACACTTAACTCCTGCTTGTTAGTAATACTGCAAAAGGGTTTTTTCCTCAGTCATCTCTCTCCAGAACACAAAGGGAAAGTATGTATATATAGCACACCATTGAAAAGGAAACTTGGCAAGTAAAGTAATTCCAAGAAGTAAATAATTTTTTAATATTTAAATCAGTGCATTAATTTGATTGGATTATGTTCTTTCTCTTTCCCTTTCCTAAAAAGAATCTGCAGTTGCAGATGTATCAATGCTCAATAAGGAAGCATTTGAGTTTCTTTTCAGGTATTTCATATGCATTTTGTGGTGCTCTGTGAGGCAATAGGGTAACACAAAGTAGTGCCAAATTCTTGTTTAAGAAATAGTTACTATAGAAACAGTCACGTGTTTTAAATGTCAATAAATAAACAGCACAAGTTATACATAAACCTAAGTGCAAAAGAAATAACAAATAGTTCAACAGTTCAAATACATGGCTAAATAACTATTTAAAACATTTGAGCATGAATGACAAGATTTCCAACAACTACAAAGTGGATAAAATCATTTGTGTGCTGTATTATGACTTGACTCAACTCTACTGTTTTAAAAAAGCAAAGAATAACCCAACAATTTCTTTAGTTTTCCAGTTTCATTGTTTCAGTGATTTGTTGGTCATAAAAAAAAAACTGGGGCAATTGTGATACACCTAAAAGACTCAAAACAACTTAAGATGTCAGACATAGTGGTAAAAGGCAATTCCAATTAATCCAAATATGAAAACACATCAGGCTTAATTCACTTCAGGAAAAATTAAGTGCTGGAATTACTCTACTTTTCTCTTTTGTCAAATTTACTTTCTTCATGCTTATTAACACAAGTAAACAGGTTGATATTTGTGGTATACCAGAATCATCCATTCCAGCTACAGTTTGTTCTGCTTTCTGCTGCAATGCCAAAAGTGCTGCCTGTCTTCCTTGAAGAGTCTTTAACTGTTCCTGCTGTTCTAACATTCTTTTCAAAAGCTCATGTTGCTTTTTCAGATTTTCCAACTCTTCTTTTGCTTCTCGATGCTGATCGCCTTCCTGTAAAAAAAGTGAATGTACATTTACCATAAAGAGTATTGACATAATACTCAGAATATTCATTAACCAATAATATATTGTATCAGATATGTTTCTCAAAATTAGGAGTTCCATATTCAAATTTTAATTATTTTTTGTTCAGCTTTATATAGTGCAATGCATATTCTTGTTGTGATAGTGTGTATGAGAACAGGGGATAAATAGATGGAAAAAGATGAATCATCAACTTCGAAAGGAAAGGTAACATGAGTGCAATTATAGCTCCTTCAGCAGTCATCAGATCAAACAGTTCTGTGAGTCAGGCACATCTGCCTGCCCTAACTTTTCACTTGACTATCAAGCACATATCTTCCTTTGTCTCCAAAATTTTCAAAAACTTTTGCTTTTGCCAACAAAAAAAAAAACCAGCTTCACTTTTACTTGACTTTTTTTCCTTTCAGAAATAGCAATTTCTAAATTTAGAGTCACGTTCAAGGCAAAATATTCTCTCAGAGGGAACATGGATACAAAGCTGTCTCAGGGACAGAAATTGTAAATAATGGTGTACAGTTATATTCAATGGCCTAGAATCGAGAATGCAGTGTATATCTTCAGTATGAAAAGAAAACAAACATCAGGGTAAAGAGTGATGCACAGTAAGAGTGTCAAACTGGTGCACTTACAGAAGAAAATGATAATTGCAAAGAGTTGCATTTTAACATACAAGAGTAGGAGACAACATAAACAAAGTGGTCTAATTTTGAGGGGATGGGATGGGATGGAGAATCTTTACAAATTTGTGTGCATGCAACCTCTAAGAGACATGTTTTTTAAGAAAATGCATACAAAGCACACTTGGTTTATTAATGTATGGCATGACCCACTGCGATTCACCTATCGCCAAAACAGGTATACAGCAGATGCCATCTTCCTGGCCCTACACTCATCTCTGGAGCATCTGAACAGTAACAACACCTACATTAGACTATTTTCTATTAAGTACAATAATACGATTCCAAACAAACTAAACTCCAAACTCCTAGACCTGGAATTCAACATCTCCCTTTGCAAACAGATCTTTGACATCCTGATAAATAGACTGCAATCAATAAGAATAGGTAGCAACAACTCTGCCGTGAATATCCTCCCTTAGCCTACTTGCTGTACACTCACAAATGCATAGCCAGATTCTGGTCTAACTCCATCTACTAATTTGCAGGTGACATCGCCATAGTGGGCCCTTATCTCAAATAAAGGCAAGTCAGAGTGCAGAAAGGGAATATGGTGACATAATGTCATGACAAGATTGTCAGCAAAATAAAAGAGCTGGTCACTGATTTCTAATTGGGGGGGGGGGAAGAGGCAGGGGCGATGCACATACCTCTGTTTACATCTACAGCGTTGAGGTCCAGAGGGCGGAAAGCTTCACGTTCTTAAGAGTGACTGTTACCATGATCACATCCTGGTCCAACCACATTGTTGTTATGGTCAAGAAAGCTCACAATGCAGGCCAAAGAAATCTGGCACGTCTCCTTCGATCCTCACCAAATTTTTATCGACGTGCTAGAGAACATATCTTATGTGGTTGTATCACAGCTTTGTCGGGAAACTGCTCCACCCATGATTGCAAAAAACTGCAGAGTTGTGGACACAGCTCAGCACATCATGGAAATCAGTCTTCCCCTGATGGACTTTGTTGGTATTTCTCATTGACTTAGTAAGAAAGCCAGAATAATCAGAGTCCACCCATCCCAGATATTTTCTCCTCTATCCCTCCCCATCAGACAAAAGATAGCAAGGCTTGAAAAGTGAAATCATGCACCACCAGGCTCAAGGGCATTTTCTACACAGCTGTTATAACATTACTTAATGGCTCCATAGTATGAAAAAAATGGATCATGAGTTCGCAATTTACATTGTTAAGGCCTTGCACCTTATTGTCAACCTGCACTACACTTGCTCTGTAGCTGTAGCACTTGATTCGACACTTTTTTTTAAAAAAACCTCACTCTATATAGTACTACTTGAATGTACTGTTGTAATAAATAGATCTATATGAATGGCATGCAAAATTAACCAGAAAGAGGAGACTTGAGGAAATTATGGTTTTCATAGATACTGCAAGCTGTTATCTATCAGGATACACTGTCCTAAAAGGGTTTGAGAAGCTGATTCAGTAACAATTTACAGAGGAGGAAACGGAGACAACAGAGGATTAAGTGCTAGCACATAAACTATGAACCAAGTGGCTTCCTTCAATGTTGTCACGCTATCATTCTAAAATTCGTCAGAAAAAGAAATGCTGTGAAACACAATGTTACAGCTGAACAGGAAAATTGCTACAGAATTTCAATCCCATAAATGTAAACAATATAATCAAAATCAATGATACTTTTAGATGGAGCAAAAAACAACAATTTTTCCCCAGATACAGAAAGCCTGAGAGACTTGTAAATATGTTTCTTCCATAAACTAAGTCCTGTTATAATATTAAATCAGTATAATACCAATTTACAATATGACAAAACAAAGCACAAATTCACAAATGTCGCAAATGCCCGGACAGTCCTGGCAAATTCAAATTTCACTAATTCATTATCCAGAATGAACAACTCCTATTGCTTATGATAATTCAGCACAATAAAAACTTTGGTGTTGTTTTACCTGGGTAGAATTTCCTCTGAAATTATTATTAGATAAGGAAAATTAAAACTTTGCTCTTCATCATGATTTTTTTTTATGCTCAGAAATTCAATTTGAGAGGACTGGAATATAAAAGCAAGGATGTAATGCTAATGCTTTACAAGACATTGATGAGACCTCACTTGGAGTATTGTGAGCAGTTTTGGACCCCCATCTAAGAAAGGATGTGGTGGGGTTGGAGAGGGTTCAAAGGAGATTCACAAGAATGATCCCAGGAATGAAAGTGTTATTGCATCAGAAGTGGGGCTCTCACTGAAACATATTAAATATTGAAAGACCCAGATAGAGTGGATATGGAAAAGATATTTCCTGTAGTGAGGGAGTCTAAGACCAGAGGCCACAGCCTTAGAATAGAGGGACATCCATTTAGAACAAAGATGAGGAAAAATTTCTTCAGTCAGAGGGTGTTAAATCTGGGGAACTCATTGCCACAAACATATGTGGAGGCCAAGTCATTGGATATTTTTAAGGCAGAGGTTGACAGGTTCTTGATTAGTAAGGGTGTCAAATGATACAGGAGAATGGAGTTGAAAGGGATAGTAAATCAACATTAATGGAATGGTGGAGCAGACACAATTGGCCAAATAGCTCATTTCTGTTCACGTCTTACAAAGATATTATTAAAAAAATTGATTCTCACAAAGGTAATACTGACAATCATGATGGCGCGTCAGCTGTTAAGCAAAGCAAATAAGAGCTGTACTATTGCTTTAGGTCTGATGAAATATTAACTCTGTTGTTTCTCTTTCTACAGATGTTACTTAACCTGCTAGGTGTTTTCAGAATTTTCTGCTGGAAATTTTCAGATTTCTAACAACTGCAGGTTTATCCATCTGCAAAATGTATACCTCACCTAACTGAAAAGCAAAAATTGGCAATACAGCTCTCAGATTCTCCTTTACCATTCAAATTGGATCAAGTCATCCCTTCTACATTACCTCCATTTTCTATCACTGCCACTACAAGCCTACTTCCCAAGTGCGTGAAAATCTATCAGTTTTGAATATTCTGAACAACCGAGGATCACTTGGATAGGGAATTCCAAAGATCCATAACCTCAAAGAGGGTCACTCTCCTAAATTCAGTCTTAAAAGTCCTCTGTATTTAAATATTTAAGCCCATTACCCCTACTGGCACACAGACCACTAGCAACAGCTCGCCAGTTGTTGTCATTGCTGCTGTTGTTGCTGTTTCAAAAATGGGATGCGGTTGCTAGCCCCATGCTCAAATCTTCTTTTGCAGCCAGGCTTGTAACAGTCCATAGCTAAGTTCTATAGTTAAATCCAAAGGCTATAAAGCCATATTTCTACACTCTTCAGTAAAAATTCTTTTCAACCTTTGTTACACCAACACATCGGTCACTCTTAAGAGCTTATAACATCAAACAGTACAGCATGGGAATAGACCCTTTGGCCCACAATATCCATGTTGACTATGATGCCAAATTAATACTTGCTGTCTGCACATTATCTATATTCATGTGCCTAAGTAAAAGCCATGACTATATCTATTTTTACCATTCCCCAGCAACACATTTAATGCACCCTCAATTTGGTGTTAAAAAAACTTACCCCTTTCACATTACAGCTATGGCATGTAGTAATTCATATTTCTGTCCTGGAATTCTGATTGAAAAGATTCCGACTCTACCTATTGCTCTCACTATTGCACAAACTTCTATCAGATCTCCTTCAACACTCCAGAGGAAACAATCCAAATTAGTCCAGCCTCTTAGAGCTAATACCCTCTAATCCAGGCAGAATCCTTATAGACCTCTTCTGTACTTTCTCCAAAACTGCCACATCCTTCCTGTAATAGGGTGACCAAAACTGCAAATGAAATTTTTCCTTTCAATCTTCTAAAAAATGTAAAGATTCAAAACATGATCAAGATATTCTTCCCTCATTTTCAACACACATACATATGAAGTTTATGCACATTATTATTGTAACATAACCAACCTCTCTCAAACTAAAACCTGAGAGCATCACAAAGTGGCTTCAAACACCCAATAACATTTAAAATCTACTTGGATGCTATGCATCAAGAGATCAACATAGTTAAGCTTGCTTCTAGGGACAGAATCAAACAAATGTCACCCCGTTGAAACTTTGGATTCCACATACAATCAAAATAGTAATTATAGGTCCCACCTGAATATCTGCCACAGCTATTAAGATTTCATGAAGAACATTCAGATTCTCCTGAACTAATTTAGTATAAATAGATTAGCTGGCTGAAAATGAAAACTGCAGACTGCACTTAACAACTTAACAGACAAAATTAAAACATTTAAGGGTGGGGGGAGATGTTGGGAGGATGGAAGAGCAAATTAAGCAGAACACAGCAAACTAGTATTTTATGAAATAATAATAAAAGAATTATTGCTTTGGTTGGGCTTAAGAGTTTTTAATGATAGACCATAATAGTAAGCCCATTTTTCAGTTTGAAACAAAATTTCAAACTAAGATATACATGATTGGTTCCATTTATCACATGAAGCACACAACCTTGAATCAAGGTTGTTTCAAATTCTTCTCCCACCCCAAGAAATATTAAATCTTAAAGTTATTTAATTCAACTATTACAGTTACAAGTATTTTTAACAACTGCCAGGAATCACAAGTACCAAAGAAACAATGGGATTAATTTAAAATGAAACATCACAAAAACAATGTTGATCACAGAATAGAAAGTGAACAGATTACAAGTTTCAAGGACTATGCAATGAAATGGTACCTTAGAGGAAATTCCATGCTCCTTGCCATTACTCCCACTATGAAAGACTCGCCTGTCATTCAGATCAAGCCTGTCAGTTTCCCCTTTTGGTGTTGATGTTATTGAAGAGCCCTGTGCTGTATTTCCTAGCTTGTCCTCAATGCGGGGCCGAACTCTCAGACTACGAGATGCCTCCTTTATCAAACAGTTTAGTTAAGACATTTATGATTAAAATGCTAATGAAACCCAAAACAAACAGCTTTTAAACAAATTCTGCTCTATCTTTAATGTGCGGATAATTTTGAGGATAATTTTGAGGATAACATTCACAACAATGTCTCAAAACTTAAAACCCAGTACCTAATATTTTCTATCTGTATAAATGGAAGTTTACCTTACAAAAGCAGCTTTTGTAATCAAACTTTTATTTGTACTATCATCAACTTACCGTTGCATCTGATGCTTCAGACTGAACATCTAAGTTTAGGGAAGTGCTATCAGCGACAGAACCAGATCCGACAGCAGAGTCAGTTGTGCCAACTTCATCCTCCTCATTCTCTTGAGCCTGAAATAGTTTTAGCGAAGAAAAATATCAGGAGTCCAAACCTTATTATAATCAAATTTGTCTTTTAAAAGTACATTTAATATGTAAAATACTCCAGTTGTAATATAGCAAAGAAAATCAAAATATCTATGAATAAGAACATTAGATATTTAATTTAGAAAAGATCAATTCAACACTACCTTGCAGTTTCATTGGTGGAATTAAAATCTAATATTTTAGCATCAGTATCACAACAAATAATCTCTGATATATATCTAAAACATAAATTAATGTTTAGCTTAAAATGTTCCCTTGCCTGATCTACAGATACTGGTATAATATTCCATTGTTTCTACAATCTACTAAATCAAGAAATGTTTTAATCCCTCTCTCCACTCAATGTCAGCATTAAATTTGTCACTTACCCTGTATTTCAAACAAATTATTTCATAATTATCGAAGTATCCCTTGAACCCCTATAGTCCTAATGCTCCCGTGGAAATATGACCAGCAGTAAAAACTGCCTTTGTTCCTCAAGCTTCACATACCTGACAAATTTCTATGAATTTCAAACCTGTTCAATAACAATTTAACCCAAGCTAAATCTTGCACTGTCACTATAATGATACACAAATCATGATTTCCCCTTTACTTGTATATTCTGACTCCATTTATCAGATTCAATAATTTGAGACAATGGTGTAGGATTTATTTACAAACAATTTTCAGTAACTTCCAATTGGAGTGTGGCTCAGTTCAGCCATTCACTCAACCATTTGTAAATCACAAATTACGAATTTGAAGAATTTAGCTAGAATTCGATAGGCTATGCACTCAAATGCAAAAGCAGCAAACACAAATTACCTCCACAATTATAAACTATAAACACAGAAGACTATTTGGTCCTTGGTGAGATATCAGAGAAGTGAATTGCTTCATACTTAGTTTGGTTCAACAAGAGAAATATAGATACAAGAAACAGAAAAACTATGTATGCCCTGCTCTGGATTTTATGGTAAATGAAATCAAATTGAATACTCAAATCTGGAAGACCACAAATAAAATAATTAAGTGGTGGTTCCAAAAACATACCAGCATTTTTTGTAAAAATTTCATGTATGACTTTTCCTGTTCTTTTAAGTGATCGATCAGGTGAGTCAAACGCTCAACGTTAGCAGATCTTTCATTTTTCTCCATAAGGTCATCCCGCATGCATCGAGCCTTGTTGATGTAATCCCGAATCTGGATAAGTCTGCTCACAACCTATTGTTAATACAAATATGGGAACCACTTTCTGTATAATTTGTTTTACTGTGGATTCAGTATAGCATGTACACATTTAGATGCATTTCCATATCAGAAATATTTTAGCTGCCTTACCTAGTGTCAGCAAGAGTGGCAAAGACCAAAAAAAACTCAAATTAATCAGAACTACTATGAACACAGGTACCCCAAACCGACAACAACCCAACTCTGGACTCTCTAGCTGGAGGAAACAACAATCCTTCTGCATAAAAACTATTCTGTATAAAAAAAACTCTGCAAAGGAATGAACATCACCAATAGTCTGTCCTGGTCTAACCATGTTGATATGGTGGCTAAGAAAACTCAGAAGCGCATTTACTTCTTCAGGCAGCTAAAGAAAAAGGCATGTTCCCTTGACGATCACCTTTTTTTTAAATCGATGTACCATAAAAAGTATCCTATCCTGAGGCATCACAACTTGGCATGGCAACTATACTGCCCATGACTGCAAGGAACTGCAGAAAGCTGAAGATATAGTTCAGCACATCATGGCAATCAGCCTCCCTTCCATGGCTCTGTCTGCACTTCACGTTGCCTTGGTAAATTGGCTGGCATAATCAAAGAGCCCACTCGCCCCAGATACTATCTTCTAGCCCCGACATTGGGCAGAAGATACACAGGCCTGACAATAGAAGTGATTGAACAAAAATACTTAAGAATATACTTCTACACATCTTCCACAACCTCAGGATCTCCTGAGCATACCAGAACAAATTAACTAGTTTCAATTTGTGATCACTGTTGTATGAAAATATTGCAGCTACATTACAAATTGCACTAATCAACAAACTGACCAGAGAACCATTTTTTAGTGATTGAGATAACAACTGAACAGGATATCTGTAGACTCCTGCATTTTGTTACTGGGTGCCTAATGACATGTTATTGACTTGTCAACTAGAACCATACAATTTAGTGCTGAACCTTTACATCAGCTAAGATGGCATGCTCAAACCACAACTTTCTATCTCAAAGACAAAACAAAATTCTCAAATGTGGAATTCCATGGTATATCATTTCTGACCCAAAAAATTAACAATTTGAAGCTTGGGATAAGTGGATCCTGTTCAAAAATACAAACATTAATTTTGTTCTGGAACAGTGGTTCCTGAACTTTTTTTATACCCTAGAGCATTGCCATTAACCCAGGGGTCCATGGACACCAGGTTGAAAACCCCTGTACTAGAATCTTCAGAAGATTCCAGAACAAAATTGATGTTCTATTTATATATTCAGTGGAAGGTTCTAGTTTGACACTAGAGTAGGCTGTATTGTTAAATGGTAATTTTCAAATGAGATACCAAACCAAAATCTACCTTCTCTCTCAATCCACAGCATGAATCTTAAGACAAGCATCAGTTATTCATGACGTCTCAACTAATATTTATCCCTCCACTAACACTAAAATAACTATCTGGTTTCACTTACTTGCCACTTGCTGTGTGCAAAATGGCTGCTACAATACTGTAGCATACATCAAAAACATGTTGTTAAGCTTATTTTGCTTCAAGACACCCAAAGGTAAAAAGTGGATAAAACAAGTGCATCACTGGGCCACAATTTACAAGTAGGCTGTAATTCCAGAAAAATACTTACAAAAAAGGTACAATATGTACTATTATTGGCAAGATTTTGTGTGATATTCAGCACTTCAAGGAAACCAGCAATATTCAACGGCTGAATATTGACTGATATAGTTGAGGAATTTAACTTTGAAAAACTGCAGAAAACAAATTTGGAGAGCTAAGGAAATTGAATGTTGTTATAGATTTCAAAAGTTTGTTTCTACATTTAATTGTGGCAAGTTGTTGTTCCTATCCACACCTTGTAGTGCATCGGATGGCAAACTTGCTGTTTCTTTAGCATTTGTCTGTTTTTATGAGGCTGAGTTGCTAGCTTGACACTCAACCCAGCACAGATGGAAAGTGTGCAAGAAGCCAGCGGATTTGAACCCAGGACCACTTGCCTCAAAGTCCGGTGTGGATGCCACTACACCACTGGCTGGCTAATTGTGGCAAGTAGAATCATTTTATACGCAACTTTAGAAATTCTTTCATGTGGTCACACTGTCAGGTATGTTTGAGATAGTTCATCTCAAACATACCTGACAAAAAATGCTGTTTAACTTAATTAAAAAATCATTCTTTCATATCAGTTAAATTACACCAAATTTTCACAGAAGAATATATTAGCAATGCTTTCAAATATCAGAATTTGCCTTGGTATGAAAATTGCTTTATGTACATTTTTCCACCTACAAACCATTAGGTATCATAATAAAACAAAAAATCCAGTTTCTCACCTGACTACATTCTATTTCAGATTCTCCTCTGATATCCCCAAGGAAGACTTGATCGCCTTGCAACGAATCTTTGCTTATTATAGATGCAAACAAATCTACTCCTGAAGTAACCAACTTGGTTTCTTGTCTTTGTGGATTTAAATCAGAATCCTTGCTTTTGTTGCTATTGATTTGCTGCTGAAGAAAGTTGAATGGCTTCCTATTTTCGACAGGTGGGCGTTTGTTGTTCGCAGCCATGGCTCTGCCATGAGAGTCACTCCCAATGCTCCTCTAATCAAACATCACAGTGTTTAGTAGCAAGAATATCCATGTATTATTGTACTCAGATCACCACATTTAGAAAAGTAACAACCCATTGTTTTGATCAATTAATTTCCTGGATAATTTACAAGGCAAGAAGATAACAGCTTGCAAATTCTTAGTACCTCCCCAGTTAAGAAATAATTAACACTTTTGTGTTAATTATTCTACAAGACATTCTACAAGAGGTGGGACAAAGTTTACAAATTAGTATCTTCCCTTTTCTAATCTGATACTGTGTTTAAGGACAAGCACAAACACACTAAAATGGAATGCTAGCCTACAAAATTAGATAAAAGGAGTAAAAATTATTTTACAACTATTTAACCTCTTTGTTACTCTGCATGAGAGCAGCTCTGGGTAATTGGACACTAATCCATTTTGGTAAGTTAAGACTTACAGTAAATGCCAGAGCATTGGAGCACATCGCAGATCCAGAAGTACATACCCCACTGAATGTGGTTACACGGGTAAAATGAGTAGTCAAGAAAATATTTGACACACTTGCCTTCATTGGTCAGAGCATTTAGTACAAGAGTACAACTGTACAAGACTTTGGCGAGACTGTACAGAGATTGCATTGATCACCCAGCTATAGGAAGGATGTCATTAAGCTAGAAAGGCTCCAGAAGAGATTCACAAGGATGTTTGTCTGGAAGGGATGAGTTGTTTGTAATGACTGGATAGGCTAGGGCATTTTCCTGGTGGAACACAGGACACTGACACTGAGGAGATGATCTTCTAGAATCATGAGGGTGCAAATAAAGTAAAAGGTCACTGTCTTTTTCTCACATAGGGCAGGGAAGTCTAAAATTAGAAGGCATACATTTAAGGGAGAGACATTTGAAGGGACCCAAGGGGCAACTTTTCCACACAGTGGATGGTGGGTATATGGAATAAGTTGCCAAACGAAGTGATAGAGGCAAATAAAAATACAATGTTCAAAAGAATTTGGACCAGCATGTGCATAAGAAAGATTTATGTGCCAAATGCAAGCAACTAGGACTAGCTCAGGTAGGAAACTTGGTTGGCATGGATGAGTTGGGTCTGATTCTCTATATAACTCCATGACTTGCTTGGACGTCTATATAACAAATTCATACAAATTAACCTTAAGGTACAAGAGCTAAATTCTTGGAGAGGTCAAACAAACTAGTTATAAACTATATCCAATTGTAGGAGATGTGCTCTTGGACTATTTCAAAATTGCAGTCAAGCCTTTCAGAAGTAGTTAGAAAAAACCTTTATACAGAGGCAGCATCTGAACTGCCTTTAACCAAGTGGCAAATGATGATGTTTTAATTAATATCCTATATTTGTTAACAAAAATGTACTAAATGTTATTAAGGAATACAGACAATAGATAATAGGTGCAGAAGTAGACTATTTGGCCCTTCGAGCCTGCACCGTCATTTTGAGATCATGGCTGATCAACTACTATCAATACCCGGTTCCTGCCTTGTCCCCATATCCCTTGATTCCCCTATCCATAAGATACCTATCTAGCTCCTTCTTGAAAGCATCCAAAGAATTGGCCTCCACTACATTCCGAGGCAGTGCATTCCAGACCCCCACAACTCTCTGGGAGAAGAATTTTTTCCTTAACTCTGTCCTAAATGACCTACCCCTTATTCTCAAACCATGCCCTCTGGTACTGGACTCTTCCAGCATCTGGAACATATTTCCTGCCTCTATCTTGTCCAATCCCTTAATAATCTTATCTGTTGCAATCAGATCCCCTCTCAATCTCCTTAATTCCGGTGTGTACAAGCCCAGTCTCTCTAACCTCTATGCGTAAGACAGTCCAGACATCCCAGGAATTAACCTCGTGAATCTACGCTGCACTTCCTCTGTAGCCAGGATGTCCTTCCTTAACCCTGAAGACCAAAACTGTACACAATACTCCAGGTGTGGTCTCACCAGGGCTCTGTACAAATGCAAGAGGATTTCCTTGCTCTTGTACTCAATTCCCTTTGTAATAAAAGCCAACATTCCATTAGCCTTCTTCACTGCCTGCTGCACTTGCTCATTCACCTTCAGTGACTGATGAACAAGGACTCCTAGATCTCTTTGTATTTCTCCCTTACCTAACTCTACACTGTTCAGATAATAATCTGCCTTCCTGTTCTTACTCCCAAAGTGGATAACCTCACATTTATTTACATTAAACGCCATCTGCCAAGTACCTGCCCACTCACCCAGCCTATCCAAGTCACCCTGAATTCTCCTAACATCCTCATCACATGTCACACTGCCACCCAGCTTAGTATCATCAGCAAATTTGCTGATGTTATTTTCAATGCCTTCATCCAAATCGTTGACATAAATGGTAAGCAGCTGTGGTCCCAATACCGAGCCCTGTGGCACCCCACTAGTCACCACCTGCCATTTCAAGAAACACCCATTCACCGCTACCCTTTGCTTTCTATCAGCCAACTAGTTTTCTATCCATGTCAATGTCTTCCCCCCGATGCCCTGAGCTTTGATTTTACCCACCAATCTCCTATGTGGGACCTTATCAAATGCCTTCTGAAAATCGAGGTACACTACATCCACTGGATCTCCCCCATCTAACTTCCTGGTTACATCCTCGAAAAACTCCAACAGATTAGTCAAGCATGATTTACCCTTGGTAAATCCATGCTGGCTCGGCCTAATCCTATCTCTGCTATCTAGATATGCCACTATTTCATCTTTAATAATGGACTCTAGCATCTTCCCCACCACCGATGTCAGGCTGACAGGTCGATAGTTCTCTGTTTTCTCCCTCCCTCCTTTCTTAAAAAGTGGGATAACATTCGCCATTCTCCAATCCTCAGGAACTGATCCTGAATCTAAGGAACATTGGAAAATGATTACCAATGCATCTGCAATTTCCAGGGCCACCTCCTTTAGTACCCTAGGATACAGACCATCTGGACCTGGGGATTTGTCAGCCTTCAGTCCCATCAGTCTTCTCATCACCGTTTCCTTCCAAATGTCAATCTGTTTCATTTCCTCTGATTACCTTATGTCCTTGGCCCATCCATACATCTGGGAGATTGCTTGTGTCTTCCTTAGTGAAAACAGATCTAAAGTACTCATTAAATTCTTCTGCCATTTCTCTGTTTCCCATAACAATTTCACCCAATTCATTCTTCAAGGGCCCAACATTGTTCTTAACTATCTTCTTTCTCTTCACATACCTAAAAAAGCTTTTGCTAACTTCCTTTATATTCCTGGCTAGCTTGCATTCGTACCTCATTTTTTCTCCCCGTATTGTCTTTTTAGTTAAGTTTTGTTGTTCCTTAAAAACTTCCCAATCATCTGTCCTCCCACTCACCTTAGCTCTGTCATATTTCCCTTTTTTTTAATGCTATGCAATCTCTGACTTCCTTTGTCAACCACTGTAGCCCCTTTCCCCCCTTTGAATCCTTCCTTCTCTGGGGGATGAACTGATTTTGCACCTTGTGCATTATTCCCAAGAATACCTGCCATTGCTGTTCCACTGTCTTTTCTGCTAGGCTATCCGTCCAGTCAACTTTGGCCAGCTCCTCCCTCATGGCTCCATAGTTTCCCCTGTTCATCTGCAACACTGACACCTCCGAGCTGCCCTTATCCTTATCAAATTGCAGATAAAAACTTATCGTATTATGAACACTACCTCCTAATGGCTCCTTTACTGCGAGATCGATTACCAAATCCTGTTAATTACATAACACTAAATCCAGAATAGTCTTGTCCCTGGTCAGCTCTCGTACAAGCTGTTCCAAGAATGCATCCCGTAGGCACTCTACAAACTCCCTATCGTGTGGTCCAGCACCAACCTGATTCTCCCAGTTCACCTGCATGTTGAAATCCCCCATAACTACTGCGACATTACCTTTGCCACATGCCAATGTTAACTCCCTATTCAACTTGCACCCAATATCCATGCTACTGTTTGGTGGCCTGTAGGCAACACCCATTTGGGTCCTTTTGCCCTTACTGTTCCTCAGTTCTATCCACACCGACTCTACTTCTCCTGACCCTATGTCCCCCCTTGTAAAGGACTGAATCTCATTCCTCACCAACAGGCCACCCCACCCCCCTCTGCCCACATTTCTGTCCCTACGATAGCACATATACCCTTGTACATTCATTTCCCAGGTCTGATCTCCCTGCAGCCATGTCTCCGTTATCCCAACAACATTATAGTTACCCATTCGCACCTGGGCTTCAAGCTCATCTGCCTTATTTCTGACACTTCATGCATTCAGATATAGAATTTTTAACCCATTTCTCCTCTCTCTGTTTGAATCGCTGCCTATTGTGCTTAACCCAGCTCCCCGAACTCCCATCGGGCTATACGCCCCCTAGAATTTTGTTGTCCTTCCTAAATTTACTTATTCTTTCAACACATTTAACTCCATGTTCCATCAGACCATCCCTCTGTACATGTGTCCTCCTTATCACTTGTTCCGCCTCACCTTTCTCTACTACACACTTAATATTCCGGAACCGTATAGTCCCCACCTGTCCTTTATTCTTCCTCTCACAATCCTCTCTCACATTCTGGATCCCCGCCCCCTGCAAATTTAATTTAACCCCCCCCCCCCCCAAGAAGCACTAGCAAACTTCCCTGCAAGAATGTTAGTACCGCTCCAGTTCAGGTGTAAACCGTCCCTTCAGAACAGATCCCACCTTCCCTGGAACAAAGCCCAATTATCTACAAACCTAAAGCCCTCCCTCCTGCACCATCCTCTCAGCCACGTATTAATCTTTATAATCCTGCTGTTCCTTGCCTCATTCGCACGTGGCACAGGTAGCAATCCTGAGGTTGTTACCCTGGAGGTCCTGCTCTTCAGCTTTGCACCTAACTCCCTACGCAGGACCCCCTCACTCATCCTACCCACGTCATTGGTCCCTACATGGACCACAACATCTGGATTCTTGCCCTCCCTCTCGAGAATAACCTGCACCTGATCTGAGATGTCTTGGACCCCAGCACCAGGGAAGCAACATACCATCCGAGACTCCCGATCTTCCCCACAAAATCTCCTATCCGCCCCCCTGACTATAGAATCCCCTATCAAAACTGCTCTCTTCTCTTTACTCCTCCCCTTCCTAGTAGAGGGTCCAACCTTAGTGCCAGAAACAGGACCACTTCAGCTTGTTCCTGGTAGGTCATCCCCACCAACATAGGGAGAAGCTGCAAATGGAGTCTGGATACACAATTTCAGACGAATAGCCTGCTCTGGTCCTTATTAACGTAATAACACTAGTTTTCTTAAAAAGGTGCAAAACTCCTTCATACTTTTCAGTTATAGACATTTGTTAAGACTGACAATTTATACTCAAAATGCCTCGTTCATAGTTAAGTAAATATTTCTTGTTAAATGGAACACTTAACACCTGGACAACATTGCTCTAACCACAGCAATATAACAATCATATTTTACCTGTGTCCTGTAAGTACACTTCTTTCACTGTAGCAAAAATGCAAGATGAGCAAATACAGCATTTCCATACAGCAATAAATACACAATCAAGAGACATTCTGTGATATGAATGGCAATAGACTGAAATCCTTTAATACCTATTTTTTCAGACCCAAACTTCTAAAAAAGTTTTAATTTGTTATAAGAGGTTATGGTTTTAATTTTGTTATAAGAAACAATTCAGTCAACAAATAAAGGAATGCCTAAAATTTATTTTAGCATTGCAGATACGTCTGCATCCCAGGGTCAGCTATAGAGAGTTCCCGGCAAGTTCGGCATGAAGGTTGCTGTCTGCCCTGGGCCTTGATGAAAAGAGCAAGAACCATGCAGCTCACAGAATGGGGAGAAAGCAGAAAGAACCTCTTGCTGGATATGGAGCAGGAGAGAGGAGTTGAGCTGGAAGTCAGCAGCAGATGGGCAGTGACTTGGCCACTACCGCTGTTCTGCCAACTGGACAGCGTAGTGGTTAAGGGTCAAAACTCTCCTTGAAGGTTGGGCACCATCTAACGACATCTGTTACTGGCCAAAGACTACAGTTACCTCATCAGGTAACTGTAGAGAGCACCTAGGTGCATGAGATTGTACCACAACTAAGACTCACATTCCAAAGATGTGTTAATTGCTGCACAACACCAATTTAAAAAATTATAAACTACTCTACATAAATATATCATTCACAGTGTGACTGTTAAAGGTTATAAAAAAAAATAGGCAACTTACATTTCTTAAGCATTTTTCTCAGATGGGCTGAAGTTCAGCAGAAAGCACAAGAATTTAATTTAATCAGTTTCACTCATTTCTTGTGGTTCTGGAATTTTGTAAGGTTTCCCCATAAAGGCCAGTATTTACAGTGATTGCTTTCTAAATGTAAAGTACATGTATGTCTTCATTATACCTTGAATTTTCAAATTAAAAACTACTGCCTTACCTCATCCAAGTCACTGCAGTTTATACGTTGTTTTACCCTCTCAAGTTCTGCAGAGTCTGGAACAGAGAAACGATAAGCATGCTTTGTGGGAGGGTAACTCTTGGGTATTTTAGTTCTTCGACGCCCAACACCTGGGGAGGATTCAGGAGAGATGTCATTTGTAAGTCGACTCTCACTTCCTGCACTTAATCTTTTCTTGTTCTTCTCAGATGACTTGTTAGCCTTCTTGTACTGAAGACTCCAATCCTGCAAAAAGAGTACAAAAGTTTAATGTTGGTTGATAATGATTTTTAAGTCAGTTACATAATCTATAATGCCTGGCAAGATGGTGCATATTAGCACTTTCCTGTTGAATACTCTTGGTAGTACTTACATTTGACTCTCAATGTGCTTAAAGACACACTTGCTGCAATTCTCCCATAAAACAATTAAACTCCAAGATGAAGCAAACTGTGCAGGTTAAGTGTAAAGTGCTTGAAGCCTTCAGCTAAGTGCAGAGCCCAGGAACAGAGCTGGAGGTAAATGCACTGCTAGGGCACATAAGTTCAAAAAGTGCTGATGATTGCACTGAAACTACCTGGCACAATCCTATCAGGTTTCATAAATTTGGACACATTACCTTGAAAATTTGAGTACAGTAAAACTCCAATGACCCACTACCCAACTATTCAGAAATACCACTTGTTCAACATCTGGCTGACCAAGTAATGTTCACTGCATTCCTTTTCTACTTACCTGGATACCAGTTCTGTGCTCCCCTTTGAGCTACTTTGTTTATTGGTATATCTATCAACACTGTGTAACATCTAAAAAGAAAATTAACAATTGCTAAGGTATTAATAGAAATAACATTTCACCATGAACAACATCTGACAAGTCTGGGACCACCAAAACCCCATACCATCAGAGCACTGAAGCATCTTTGCAGTTGCAATACCCATTCTAAAAATGTCACTCAGGCATTCACAGAAATTCACTGACTCATAGACTGATGAATACAGAAGGACCACTAAACAATACTTGCTATAAACAAAAGTGAAGAAAAATTCCCAAAATGGATGCAAGAAAGTGTCAGTCCATGAGCCAGTCATCATTAAGTGATCAGAGGTGGAAAAGTTCTTAAATTCCTTAGCTTATCATATCAGAGAACCTGTCCTGGGACCAGACTTTAAGTGACATTACAAGGAAGGCATACCAACGTCTCTACTTTCTTAGAAGTTTGCACAGATGCAGCATGTCACCTAGAGCTTTGAAAGACTTCTACAGATTCACAGCAGAGAATATCCTGACTGGTTGCATCATGGTTTGGTACGGAAACACCAAAGCCCAAGAATGGAAAAGCCTTTGAAGAGTGGTGGATACAGTCCAGTCCATCACAAGAAAAGCCCTCCCCACCACTGAGCACATTTACAAGCAGACTTGCCACAAGAAAGCACCATCCATCATCAGGGACCTCCACAACCCAGGCCATGCTCTCTTCTCACTGCAGCCATCAAGGAAATACAAAAGCCTTAGCTTCCATTCACCAAGTTCAGGAAGTTATTACCCTACAACCATCAGTCTCCTGAACCTACATGGATAAGCTCAATCACCTCAACTCTGAACTGATTTCAAAACCTATGAACTCAGTCAAGGACTCTACAACTCAAGTTCTCAGTAGTTATTGTTTATTATTAGTTTTTTGTATTTGCACAGATTGTCTTTTATACATTGATAGATTGCCAGTCTTTATTACTGTTTTGATTGTATTTCTTTGTTCTACTGTAATTGCCTGCAAGAAAATGAACCTCAGGGTAGTTGTGGCTATCCCTCGAGGTCGAGGATGATGGTCTTCGTTCCATTGATCTATTACAGAGCGAAGATGCCTGTGCGTGTATTTGTTTATCGTGTACTTGATGTTGTGCTCCAAGAAGCACACAATACTTCACAAATCAACCAACTGATTCCAATGACATGGAAACCACGACAATTGGAGCTGATGGATTTGTTGCAGCCTTCATCCACCTTCACAGCCACTGAGTTCAAAGTTCGTCCACCTGTTCTACCATTGAGGTCTTGATTGGATTGTTCTTTATCAGGGACCTCACCCTCGACCTTACCGCCATGGGTGACCCTACCAGGAACGTAGCTCCAAATAGCATCGCTCTCGGGATCTCAGGAGCATGCAAAGCTCTCCACCACGACAAGGTGACAATCCACATAATACTACCCAGGGTAGTATGTTGTGACATACACATACTTCAATAATAAGTTTACCTGGAACTTGTTTACTTTGTATAAAACACAAGACAGTGCGAACAGGTCAATGTTCTTGAATTGCAAGGCAACTCAGAATATTGGTTTAAAGAGATTGAAGCCTTTAACCAAACATATTAAGAATCTCTGAGAAATTAAAGCATGACTGTTACATCAGAAGTACAGAGACGAAAACAGCTTTTGCTAAAATCAGTAAAGGCAAACAAGATTCTAGATTAAGGAAAATAGTACAAGTCATATAAACTAGCAACTCTAAATACTGTTGACAAATTGTATCAGATTGCTGAAGGGGAACCAGTAGTTCTACTTTTTTTTAAAAAAAAAACAGACAGCAGTAAACTAGAAAATCAAGCCAAATGACGGCTTAGAATTTTATTCTGGGTCAATAATTCTTTGGCAGTGGCCAGACATTCTCCTCTACTTTTGAAATATGGTTCCTCTGGAGTACAACACCCACATCTACCACTATACAGTACATTTAACAGTAACTGGGAATACACAGGAGCCATGTGTATGCATGTGAAAAAAGGAGAACTTCATAATAAATTGTGCATTTCCCCATCCCGTCAGCCATCTATTACCTCATGCATGCAAGGGCTGGCAGTTTAGATTGTCCAATTAGACACCTCATTACTCAGAACAGAAGCAAGTCACCTTCTCCATCAAAGATCTGCCTAAGAGGAAGATAGTTAACAGGCCAGAACAAAGATTAATTTCTTAGAAATTTGCTCATATTTTATTGGCAAAAATAAATCTAATAATGATAAAATTACCAACCACGAGTAGATAGATTGAATAAAATCAATCTTCATGAATTTCTAAATGGCAAGGTGTATGATCAAAATTAAGAATTATTTTTCCAAAGATAAAAATTTTAAAAATGCAGTGCTTGATCTTCTCAAATGTGTAAATCTGTCACCTATTACTTTAGACATAAGAGATTCTGCAGATGCTGGAAATCCAGAGTACACACAAAATGCTGGTGGAACTCAGCAGGTCAGGTAGCATCAATGGAAAGGAATAGAGTACAACTTTAGCTCAGCTTTTCCTCTTCTCACAATCCAGGCCATATCTGCTTGGCACTCTTTAAAACTCTGCATTTCATTTCATTATGTTTTCACCCTTTCCAACTGCCTTCCTCATGCAGCTTTTAAGCTTATATATTCATTTCATCTCAAATTACATTAACATACCAAACTAATTAGTTCAATAAATCATCCTCATGATCCTTTCAGAAATATTTCTTTTGCCCTACCTACTCTACCCCACATCAGCCACTCTATAATTTAAAGAAAACTTAAAGGATCTTTTGTCTTGAAAAATTAACTTAATTTCACCTTCTGCAAACACCACCTGATTTGCTGAGCATTTCCAGCATTTACTAATTTTATTATAGGATTTTCAACTTCAGCACTTTTTTTTGTCTAAATCGGTCATTAGAAATAGCACCAATAAAACAAGAATTTGTTGTTAATACCTAAATGGATGAAGGGGGTAGAATGGGGAAAGAAGGGAATAAGCAAATACAAAAACCAGATTGTGAGACGCTCAGGATAGGAAAGGTCAAATGCAGTTCAATGCAGATTTTTTTTTCCACCTGTGCATTTCACTAGTTTCCCATGTCATGACTAATACTGTACCATCTAACTCAACATTTAAAACATCCCAGAGTTTTGCCAACTGGACTATTTCTTGTATACCCAAGCCATTTATACCTGCATAAACCAAAAAAAAAAGATCTCTGAAGAATAGACCGCCGTATAAAGAGAACCCCGAATCTTAAATTTAGACTGATGGAATATAAAGGTACAATGATCTCATATTCATTCAAAATCTTATTTAGCTGCTATTGGAATATTGTATATGGTCCAGGGCATCCATCACAGAAAAGATCATAAATTATTGCAAAGAATCACAGTTCAATAGCAGGAGCCAATTTAGAAAATCATCCACATGTTAGCACTCGTTTCTGCTATGCTGCCCTTTCCTCATAGCCAATTGCCCTTTCAACATAACTATCAAATTTGGTTTTGCCACCCTTTCAGGCAGTAGTTACATAAATGTTTATTATAGTTAGTTTTGCATACTCCCTCCATTTTCTGCATTTTTAGATGAATGTTTTAAAGGAAATGAACAAACTTCCTTTTGCTCCATCGTATGCTGTCACCTCTGGACCCAAATGCTCCTTATAAAAGTAAATTATCAATTTACATCTTATTTGGATTTAGTGCACTTTATTCTTGCTCGCAATGTAGAACAACTAGCAATAAGAGGACTACTTTATGAAACATTCCTCTTTAATTTGCAACAATATTGCCAGACTTCCTTTTATTTGTCATTTTGATTCTCCCTATTGCTCTTAATCTAACCACTCTGTCCTTAGTTTACAACACAGTTCTAATTAAATCTGAATCAGATTTAATATCACTGGTGCACGGGGTGAAATTTGTTGTTTTGCGGCAGCAACACATTGTAATACATAATAATAAAAAAATATAAAGAGGGGTGGGGGGGGAAGAGGGTGTGTATAATGACATGCATAACTTTTACAATGCTGTCAAAACCAACTACGGCCCAATAAATTGATGTGTTACTCCCCTGAAAACAGCAGATGGTCAAAGAATCAGAATACCATTCTGCTGAGGTAGGCTGAGCATTTTAACACCCTGCTTAATCAGGATTCTGACGCAGACCCCACCATCCTGGATGAACTGCCTGAACTTCCTCCCATCCACGATCTCAGTCTGCCACCAACTTTCCAGGAGATTCTATCAGCTGTCCATTCCCTTAAGAACAATAAGTCCCCTGGCACTGGCAATATCCCTGCCGAATTACTGAAGAACGGAGGGGTACATGTGTATGTGCACCTCTACCAGTACATCACCAAGGCCTGGATCGATTAGAACATCCCACAGCAATGGAGGAATGCAAACATGATTGTTATTTAGAAGAACAAGGCTGACAAGGCCATCTGCAGCAATAGTAGGGGCATATCACTCCTTTCTGCTGGAAAGGTCCTGGCTAAGGTGATGCTTCAAAGGCTCATCAGCAACATCGAGTCAATGCTGCCTGAATCGCAATGTGGATTTAGGAAGAACAGGAGCACAATCAACATGATCTTCACAGCCTGGCAGCTTCAGGAAAAATACCGGGAGCAACATCAAGACCTGTTTATGGCCTTTGTCGACCTCTCCATAGCATTCAACACTGTACAAAGACAGCTCTTACGGGATGTCCTCCTCAGGTTTGGCTGTCCCAATAAATTTGCTAACATCCTCCGCCAGTTCCATGATGGGATGACTGCTCAGGTGACCATAGAAGGACAAGAGTCCTTCCTTGTACACACAGGGGTGAGGCAGGGGTGTGTGCTAGCACCAGTGCTCTTTAACATCTTCTCTTTTGTTACCAAGCTTCTCCACAACAAGATTGAGGATAGCAGTGGTGTGGCAGTGAACATCAGATTAGGTGACAACCACTTTAACATCAGGAGGCTCCACACAACCACAAAACTCCATAAAGAACGGGTCCTGGAGCTGCAGTATGCAGATGACTGTGCTCTTGTAGCCCATACACCGGAGGATCTTCAGAGTGTCCTTGCTGTGGCGGAGAGAGCGTACAGCAGGATGGGGCTGACCGTCAATACCACCAAGACAGAAGTGGTTTGCCAATGAAGTACTCGTGTCCCACCCGCCCGACCTGCCTTCACTGTTGGTGATGAAAAGCTGTCAGTAGTGCCATCTTTCAAATATCTGGGGAGCGAGGATAGCGGCATTGACAATGACATCCAGAGCCGCATTAAACAGGCATCAGCTGCCTTCGGGAGACTTCAGAGCAGAGTCTTTCAAAACAGGAGCCTTCATCCCTCCACAAAGGTTGCTGTATACCAAGCAGTCTGCGACACCACCCTCCTTTATGGCTGTGAAGCTTGGGTAACCTACAGCTGTCACATCAAGACCTTGGAGCGCTTCTACATAAGCTGCCTTCAGTGCATCCTGGGAATTACTGGCATGAGCAGGTGCCTCACACTGAAATACTAGTAAAGACGAAATGCAGAAGTATAGAGGCCATGATCACCCAGCGTCAGCTGCAGTGGCTGGGGCACGTGATAAGGATGCCCCAGTGTCGGCTACCCTACAGAGTGTTATACGGCCAGCAACATCATGGTCGACGCTCAGCTGGAGGGCCGAAGGAGCGCTATAAGGATCAGATGAAGAATGCTTTAAGGAAGTGCAAGATCAGACCTGAGGACCTGGAGGATGTTGCTGCTGAGCGTATCACTTGGCGACAGCTGTGTAGGGACGGGGTTTGTATTCTGGAGATGGAAAGAACAACCAGAAGACAGCAGAAGAGAGCCAGGAGAAATACAGCCATGGTTGCCATCACTACCACTACTACTACCACATATACATGTCCCACCTGCAATAGTACTTGTGGGTCCAGGATAAGACTGTATAGTCATCAAAGTTCTCACTGTTAAAGGAGTGGATGTCATCATAGGATTCCGATGGACAACCGAAGAAGTGCAAGCGAGAGAGATAAAGAAAAGAAATAGTGATGTCGTGTTTATGGGTTCATTGTCCATTCAGAAATCTGATGAAGGATGGGAAGAAGCTGCTCCTGAAACTTTGAGTGTGTCTCTTCAGGATCCTGCATCTTCTGTTTAGATGATAATAATAATGGGAATAGGGCATGTCCCGTAAGATGGAGGGCCCTTAATGGTGAATACCGCCTTCTTGACGCATTGCCTTTTGAAACTGATGCCCATGGGAGCTGGCTGAGTTCAGTTTTCGGCAAAGCTGTGCAGCAACCCCTACATACAGTAATGCAATCAGTTAGAGTGTTCTTCATGGTACAACTATAGAAATTTGCAAGAGTCTTTGGTGACACACCAACTCTCCTTGAAATCCTGATGAAATTTAGCTGTTGTCATGCCTTCTTTGGAACTGCATCAATATGCTGGGTCCAGGATATATCTTAAGAGATGAGCACACCCAGGAACTTGAAACTGCTCACCCTTTCCACTGCCAATCCCTCGATGGGGACTGGCATGTGTTCTTTTGACATTTCCTTCCTAAAGTCCACAATAAACTAATTAGTCTTACTGATAACAACACACACAAAATGCTGGTGGAACACAGCAGGCCAGGCAGCATCTATAGGGAGAAGCGTTATCGACGTTTCGGGCCGAGACTCTTCGTCAGGACTAACCGAAAGGAAAGATAGTAAGAGATTTGAAAGTAGTGGGGGGAGGGGATGCCATCCCTGACATATTTAGTTGTTTGCCTGTTCTCCATCTCCCTCTGGTGTTCCCCCCACCCTTTCTTTCTCCCGAGGCCTCCCGTCCCATGATCCTTTCCCTTCTCCAGCTCTGTATCACCTTTGCCAATCACCTTTCCAGCTCTTAGCTTCATCCCACCCCCTCCAGTCTTCTCCTATCATTTCACATTTCCACCTCCCCCCACTACTTTCAAATCTCTTACTACCTTTCCTTTCGGTTAGCCCTGACGAAGGGTCTCGGCCCGAAACGTTGACAGAGCTTCTCCCTATAGATGCTGCCTGGCCTGCTGTGTTCCACCAGCATTTTGTGTGTGTTGTTGTTTGAATTTCCAGCATCTGCAGATTTCCTCATGTTTAATCTTACTGATGTTGAGTGCAAAGTTATTGTTGTCATACCACTCAACCAACTGATCAATCTCACTCCTATACACCTCCCTGTAACCATTTGAAATTCTACAAACAATAGTTGTGTCATTGCCAAATTTATAGATGGTGCTTCTGCTCTGCCAAGCCACACAGTTGTGGGTATAGACAGTAGAGCAGTGAGCTAAACATGCATCCTTGAGGTGTGCCAGTGTTGATTGTCAGCAAGGAGGATATGCTATTTCCAATCCACAAGTAAATCAAGTATTTGGAAATACAGATCAGTATTCCATAACAATCCAGTGAATTCATCAATGACCACAGTATCAGATAATGATTCAACTGTTCACATATTCACCTTCTGTAGAATCTACCTCTTTACTTGTCCCACAATCACCTGTTTGCCATGCACAATCATCCGAGCTATTTAACTCATCAACTATTTTACACTATCACAGACCTCCTATTCCTTCCGTCACTACTTTCTAAATATATGTTTTGGGTATTGGCTGTGGTTCCATTAATAACAGTTCCATCCAAATCCAACTAGGATACTTAAATACACACAAAAAACTACAACAGTGCCCTTCTCACTCCCAAGTGCTACCACAAGATTATATAATTTTTTTTCACAAAAAAATTAAAATCAAACCTGTCTACTTTTAATAATGTTTTTGGGATTAAAATGTATTTGTACAGGTATTTGTTTAAAAAGTGTAGAGAGATTTGGGCCCAAAGTAGGTAAATTGTCATCATGAATTTATTACCATGAAGTGTTTCGAGAGGTTCATCATGAGGCATATCAAGACCCTGCTGCCCCCCTCACTGGACCCACTGCAGTTTCTGTACAGTCCAAACCACTCAACAGGTGACAACATTGCCACCACCCTCCATTAACCCACCTGGACAAAAAAGACACGTTTGGATGCTGTTCATAGATTTCAGTTCAGCATTCAACACAATCATCCCTCAGAAACTGATTGGAAAGCTGAGCCTACTGGGACTGAACACCCCCCTCTGCAACTGGATCTTAGACTTCCTGGCTGGGAGACCTCAGTCAGTCCGGATCGGGAACAGCATTTCCAACACCATCACACTGAACACGGGGGCTCCCCAGGGTTGTGTGCTCGGTCCACTGCTGTTCACTCTGCTGACCCACAACTGTGCTGCAACACACAGCTCGAACCATATCATCAAGTTCGCCGATGACATGACCGTGGTGGGTCTCATCAGCAAGAATGACGAGTCAGCTTACAGAGAGGAGCTGCAGCAGCTAACAGACTGGTGCAGAGCCAACAACCTGTCACTTAATGTGAACAAAAGAGATGGCTGTTGACTTCAGGAAGGCAAGGAGCAACCACTCCCTGCTGATCATCGACGGCTCCTCGGTACAGCACCAGATTTCTTGGTGATCACCTGGCAGAGAATCTCACCTGGTCCCTCAACACCAACTCCACAGCAAAGAAAGCCCAGCAGCATCTCTGCTTTCTGCAAAGGCTGAGGAAAGCCCATCTCCCACTCCCCATCCTCATCCTCATCACATTCTACAGGGGTTGTATTGAGAGCATCCTGAGCAGCTGCATCACTGCCTGGTTCGGAAATTGCTCCATCTCGGATCGTAAGACCCTGCAGCGAATAGTGAGGTCAGCTGAAAAGATCATCGGGGTCTCTCTTCCAGCCATCACGGACATTTACACTACACGCTGCATCCGCAAAGCAAACAGCATTATTAAGGACCCCATGCACCCCTCATACAATCTCTTCTCCCTCCTGCCATCTGGGAAAAGGCTCCGAAGCATTCGGGCTCTCACAACCAGACTGTGTAACAGTTTCTTCCCCCAAGCTATCAGACTCCTCAATACCCAAAGCCTGGACTGACACCTTGCCCTATTGTCCTGTTTATTATTTATTGTGATGCCTGCACTATTTTTGTGCACTTTACGCAGTCCTGTATAGGTCTGTAGCACTTTACGTAGTCCTGTGTAGGTCTGTAGACTAGTGTAGCTTTCCGTGTGTTTTTTTTTACTTAGTTCAGTCTAGTTTTTGTACTGTGTCTTGTAACACCATGGTCCTGAAAAACATTATCTCATTTTTACTATGTACTTATGGTCAAAATGACAAATAAAAATAACTTGACTTGACTTAAATTGTATAAGTGTACATGATCAACATAAATGAAGTGACCTGGAAGGATATATTTCTTTGCTCCTTTCTTTTCTGGATCTCTCTATCTCCATCTTAGACCAACTAACCACTAATATCAACAAAAACACCTGGATATCCAAAGCTACCTCAGTAACACTTCATCCCATCCTGTCTCCCGTAAGGGCATCTTCCCTTTTTCTGATTGTCCACCTCCACTGCATCTGTTCACAATATAAGGCTTCCCCATCTAAGTCCTGATATGTCCTCCTCCTTCCAGAAACACAACTTCCCCTCTGCTATTGTTGGAGCTGTCACAAACATTTTCTCCACTTTTCACAAAACTGCTCTCTGTCACTCTCACCCCACTGAATTCCACAGGTAGCAGAACAGCGATACAGCTGAATTGGTCCTTTCAGGCCACTAACCTCCATATCCAGCAGGCAATCCTCTGCCCCTTCTACCAGATCAAATGGAATTCTCTCTTAATGACATCTTCTCCTTGCCTCCCCCTTTCTGTTTCTGTCCATTCCTCACAAAACATCTTCTAAAACCCACTCAGCCCTCCCCATCATCTGACAATTTCACTGCAACCACTGGAGGTGCTAAGCTTGCCCCTTCACTCCTCCCTATCATCCTGGGAATCTAAACCCTCCAGGCAAAGGTGAGATCCACAAGCAACTCCTCCAACTGCTCCACTGCATCTGGTGCTGACAATGTGGACTCTTCTACATGAGGAAGACCAGAGTGACTGCTTTTCTGAGCTCTGTTCGCAATGACAGTCAGAACTTTCCAATTGATTGTCATTTCAACTCCCCTTCCCATTCCCACATAGGCTTGCTGTCCTCAGCCTCCTCCACAACTCTGGTGAGACCAAATGTAAACTAAGAGAATTACACCAAGTCCTACTTGGATAATTTATCGACCAACTTTTGAAAAATTAAATGTTCCAATTTCAGGTAAACCATATCCAATGCATTATTTTCTAACTCCCACAAATCCACTCTAATTTTCTCCCTCAATATCAAAACTCATTAGCCTTCTCCACCAACTTCCATGTAACCATCTCTCACATACCTATCCAAGGGAGAAGAAACTTGTGTTTCTTCTCCCTTGGTCTCTCTTCCTTGATCCTCCCATACCCATTTCCACCTGTTACCTTCCAGCTTCTGCCTCAACTCTATCTTTGCCCACCTTATTGCATCTACATAACTTTCACCCACCAATTGTATCTGTTTCCATATAAAAACATATAACCATATAACAATTACAGCACAGAAACAGGCCATCTCTGCCCTTCTAGTCCATGCTGAACGCTTACTCTCACCTAGTCCCACTGGCCTGCACTCAGCCCATAACCCTCCATTCCCTTCCTGTCCATATACCTATCAACTTCTGTCTTACCCTGCTCTCAAATCTACATACTGAACATTTTCCTCCGACACCCCAGTCCTGATGCAGGGGTTTAACCCAAAGCATCTTCTATCCCCCTGCTTCCATAGATGCTACTGAACTTGGTTAAGTTCTTCCAACAGCTTACTTGTTGCTCCAGACTCCAACATCTGCAGTCTCTGGTTCCTATTTCCATACATTTCTATAATTCTATAAGTAGAATTCCTCAAAAGGTGTGCCAAGATTTTAAATAAAAACCAACTGATGAATACGGCAATTCCCCAGCATTGTCCCACCAATCATCACAGCACTCAGTGGTCAGGCATTACCCATGCTTTCAATAACTTAACTCGAATGAGATCTTACCCGATTATTTAACTGATCATCCAGACTTCCATTGTTCACAATATGATTGGCCAAGTCTTGATCTTCAGTACATTCCTCAAACATTGGAACACCACCAGTTGCCATCTTCAAATACTAAAGTCAAAAAGAGTTTAAAGGTTAAGCTGTTCTCGAAGACCACTATTTAATCTAATCACTTAACTAAAAATATCTAGAAATCAGGACACAATAGTTAGAGTAACATTCCCACACACTACAGTCTTTTTGTTGTGTAATTTTGATATTCGGGCAATGAATAATTTCAGACAGATGTAACACTTTATTGGGCAAAAAAGTATGTCAACAGTTACGCCTCAAGCTCTTAGACATTTTAGATGTTATCTTGGTTGCCATGCTGCTCAAATTACAACAGTAGTGAAGCAGTTCATGACTGCCCAGATAGCCCAGATTAGGGGGAAAACAATACAAAAAAAAACAAATATAAGTAAATATAATCTTTTCATTTAATGCAAAACAGCTGACGATGATTTACAGAAATCTGATGAAAAGCAATTGCTATATCTTTCAAATTTAACAGAACAAAAAATATTTTTAAAATTACATGAGAATTTCCAAATATCAAGTGATAATATTCCATTCAAGGGCTTGGACCTAATGATAGAATCCAAAGACCAAAATAAATCTGTGATTTCCCCTGAGTCGGGAAATAGGTTTTGCTTGTTCACTAAGTCGGTGAGCTCATGAGAGTTCGCCCAAAACCCGGCTGAAGTAAGGGTGGGAGATCTCAGCCGTCCCCGGGACGGGAGCCGAGTAGGACAGGGCAATCGAAAGCGACCCCCAGCTCCGCTAACCTTCACATCACCAACGCTGCTGGACACCCAGCTGAGGTCCAGGGCCGGGCCCTCCGCTCGGCTGGACTGCAGAAGCAGGAGTGCGAGTTATAAAGAGAAACGAGACTCACCTCAGCTCGGAGGAGACACCGCTGAGTGCGGCCGGACCGTGGGAAAGATGGCGCGGCGGCGGGACCGGGAACGGAATGGCCGTTCGCGCCCTTTCCCACACTCTCCCGCGGAGCTCTAAGCCCCCTCTCGAGCCGTTACTGAAACCATGGCGATGGCGCCGGAAGTTACGCACCGCAAGCCACAACAAACATGATCCCTCCGCCAGACCGGCTCATTCAGCGCGGGGCCCTCCGCCTATTCCTTCCGGGTCCTGGATCTTGCTCTCACCCGCGGGTGGTGGTAGTTTGGTGTCGGACTTCCATAATTATGGCGGTTTACCAGTAACTAAAGGCACAAGAGAATGCAACACACAAAGCGCTGGAGGAGCTCAGCGGATCAGACAGTATCCAGGAAGGAAAATGGTCATTTCGATATTTAGGGTCAAGACTCCCAGGGATTCGAAGAATGGTCCTGATGAAAGGTCTCCAACCGAAACGTCGACTGTCTATTTCCCTCCGTTGATGCTGCCCGACCTGCTGAGTTCCTCCGGCGTGTTGTACGTGTTTCTTTGACCACCGTATCTGCAGTGTACTTTGTGTGTGCCCACTAGTTTCACCAGCTTTGTGCCAGTAAAAGTATATGTAGCTGTGTCACCATATACAACCCATTTTCTTGTGGGCATTCACATTAAATGCGTGAAACACATTAGAATCAATAAAAGACTAGCCCCAACCGAACGGACAATCAATGTGCGAAAGACAATAAACGACAAAAACAAGAAGAAATAAGCAGCGTGGAGATAGAGAAAGTTCGTAAACTCTGAATTTTTCTCTATTTCTGCATAAGTATGAACTAAAATGTGATCAGATCTTCATGCAAGTCTTAAAACTCAATATTACGAGAACCCAATTAAATAAATAACAAAAAATTATACTTGCTCATTTATTTATTGAGAAAATATCATCTAATATTGCATGTATTTGTTGGAAAAATTTAGGTGAACCTCCAGGGGTAATGCCTTCTACAAAAGCTATTTGGAGTCAGGTGTTCGAATCAATGAGATGAGATTGGAGGTGCAGGTTGCAGAGGTGCCCTGGCCTTTAAAAAGACACACAAAGTCAGGTTACTGGCAGAGCCTGCTCTTCTCAAGAATGATCTGTTTGTGTGCAGCATGCTTTGACCAAAACAATTTTCAGAGGACCTTAGAAGAATTGTAGAGATGCATGAAGCTGGAAAATGCTACAAAAGATCTGAGTGTTCATCAGTCCACAGTAAGAGAAATTGTCAACAAATGGAGGAAATTCAGTACTGTTGTAACATTCCCTAGGAGTGGGCATCCTGCAAAGATCACACCAAGAGCACAACGTGCAATACTGAAGGAGGTGAACAAGTACCCAAGGGTAACAGCAAAAGACCTGCAGAGATCTCTAGAACTTGTTAAAGTCTCTATTTGTGTGTCCACTGAAAGAAAAACACTGAACAAGAACGAGGTTCATGGAAGGACATTATGGAGGTAACCACTGTTCTCCAAAAAAAACGTTGCTGCACATCTGAAGTTTGCAAAGACCACCTGGATGTTCTACAATGCTTCTGGGACAATGTTCTGTGGACAGACAAGACAAAAGTTGAATTTTTTGGCAAAAGTGCACACCATTATGTTTGAAGGAAAAAGGCACTGCACACCATCACTGAAATCTCATCCCAACTGTGAAGCACGGTAGAAGGAGCATCATGGTTTGGGGCTGCTCTGCTGCCTCAGGGCCAGGACAGCTTGCAACCATTGAGGGAACAATGAATTCAAAATTGTATCAAGACATTTTACAGGACAATGTCAAGGTAGCAGTCCATCATTTGAAACCTAATAGAAGTTGGAAATGCAACAAGACAATGATACAAAAGACAAGAGTAAATCAACAATAGAATGGTTTAAAAAGAAGAAACTTCATGTTTTGGAATCGCCGAGTCAAAGTCCTGACCATAATCTTATAGAAATGTTGTGGAAAGACTAGAAGCAAGCAGTTCATGCAAGGAACCCCACCAGCATCCCAAAATTGAAGCAGTTTTGTAAGGAGGAATGACCTAAAATTCCTCCAAGCCGATATGTAGGTCTGATCAACAGTTACCAGAAACATTTGGTTGAAGTTATTGCTGTACAAGGGGTTCACACCAGTTGCTGAAAGCAAAGGTTCATATACATGTAGTATTGGATCATTTTCTCAATAATAAATGAACACGTAGAAAGTCTTTTCATAATTTATTTAATTGGGTTCTCTTTAACTAGTTTTTGGACTTGCATGAAGATCTGATCATATTTTAGGTCTGTCAGGACACTGAAGCAGATGGGAAAACTTGACTAGTGAATTTTGACTATGGGTGGAAGTGAGAAATAAGAAAAGTATGACCATGCTAATGGATTATCTTACAGACCGCTCAATAGTGCGAGGGATTTAGAGGAACACATTTGTACAGTGATCGCAGACTGCTGCAAGAAACATAAGCTTGTGATATCAGGTGATTTTAACTTTCCACATATTGACTGGGACTCCCATACTGTAAAAGGACTAGATGGGATAGAGTGTGTCAAATCTGTTCAGGAAAATTTCCTTCATCAGTACATAGAAGTCCCATTGAGAGGATGTGCAATGCTGGATCTGCTACCAGGGAATGAGACAGGTCAGGTGTCAGAGGTGTGTGTAGGGAAATACAGTGATCATTATGCCATTTGTTTCAAAGTGAATACGCAAAGAGATAGGTCTGATCTGTGGGTTGAAATTCTAAATTGGAGAAAGTCCACTTTTGATGGTATGAGAAATGATCTGGCTAGTGTAGATTGGGACAGGATGTTTTCTGGCAATGGTGTACTTAGTAAGTGGGAGGCCCTCAAGAATGAAATATTTGAGGGACCAAAGCTTGGATGTGCCTGTCAGAATAAAGGGTAAAGATAACAAGTGAAGGGAACCTTAGTTTTTCAAGAGACTTTGAGGCCCTGGTTAAGAGAAAAAAGGAGGTGCATAGCAGGTATGGGCAAGCAGGAACAAATAGGATGCTTAAGGAATGTAAGAAATGCAAGGAAACACTTACCAAAGAATTCAGGAAGCCTAAATGAAGGCATGAAATTGCTCTAACAGACAAGCTGAAGGAAAATCCTAAGGAATTATACAGATATAAGATATAAGAGCGAATGAGGACATTTGGCCCATTTAGCCTGCTCCACTGTTTCATCATGGTTGATCTGATTTTCCTCTTAGCGCCAATCTCCTGCCTTCTCCCCATATCCCTTCGTGCCCTGACCAATCAAGACTCTATCAACCTCTGCCTTAAATATGCATAAAGACTTTGTCTCTGCAGCTGCCTGTAGCAAAAAGTTCCACAGATTCAACACTCTTTAGCTCAAGAAATTCCTCCTCATCTTTGTTTTCAAAGGATGCCGTTCTATTCTGAGGCTGTGTCCTCTGGTCTTAGACTCTCCTACCATGGAAAACATCCTCTCCACATCCACTCTATCAATGCCCTTTCACCATTTGATAGGTTTCAATGAGGTCAGCCCTCATTCTTCTGAATTCCAGTGAATACAGGCCCAGAGCCAACAATTGCTCTTCATATCTCAAGCCATTCAATCCTGGAATCATTTTCGTGAACCTCCTTTGAACCACGTCAAGTTTCAGCACATCCTTTCTAAGATAAAGGGCCCAAAACTACTCACAATGAGGCCTCACCAATACTTTAAGAAGTACATTGCATCCTTGCTTTTAAATTCTAGCCCTCTTGAAATGAATACTAACATTGCATTTGCCTTTCTCACCATAGACTCAACCTGCAAATTAACCACTAAAGAATTTTGCACAAGGACACCCAAGTCCCTTTGCACCCCAGGTTTTTGTATTTTCTCTCCATTTCCAAAATTGTCAATCTTTTCATTTCTTCTACCAAAGTGCATGACCATACACTTCCCGACACTGTATTCCATCTGCCATTTCTTTGCCCATTCTCTTAAACTGTCTAAGTCCTACTGGAGCTTCTCGACTTCCTCAAAACTACCTGCCCCTCTACCTATCTTCATATCATCTTCAAATTTACAACAAAGCCATAAATTCTATCATCCAAATATTTGACATATAATGTAAAAAGAATCAGTCCCAATACAGACCTTGTGGAACACTACTAATCACTGACAGCCAACTGAAAAGGCTTCCTTTAATTCTATTCTTTTCCTGCTGCCAATCAGCCACTGCTTTATCCATGCTAGAACCTTTCTTGTAATACCATAGATTTGTAGCTTGTTAAGCAATCTCATGTATGGCACCTTGTCAAATGCCTTCTGAAAGTCCAAGTACAAAACATTAACCAATTCTTCTTTATCTGTCCTGCTTGTTATTTCTTCAAAGAATTCCAACAGAGTTTCCAGGCAAGCCTTTCCCCTGAGAAAACCATGCTGACTATGATCTATTTTATCACCTACCTCCAAGTACCCTGGGACTGCTTCCAACACCTTCCCAACCACTGAGGTCAGACTAACTGGCCTATACTTTCCTTTCTTCTGCCTCTCTCCTTTCCTGAAGAGTGGAGTGACATTTGAAATTTTCCAGTCTTCTGGAACCCTTCCAGAATCTAATGATTCTTGAAGTATCATTACTGACCCCTCCGTGATCTGTTCAGCCAAGACTTTTAGAACCTGGAGGTGTAGACCATCTGGTCCAGGTGACTTATCTACCTTCAGACCTTTCCATTTCCCAAGAACCTTTTCTCTAGTAATGGTAACTTCACTCACTTTATGAACCTTGACACCTGGAACTTTCACCATACTACTAGTTTCTTCCACAGTGAAAACGGATGCAAAATACTCACTCAGTTCATCCTCCATTTTGTTGTCCCCTATAACTACCTCTCCAGATCTTTTTCCAGTGGTCCAATATCAACTTTCACCTTTCTTTTACACTTTATGTATCTGAAGAAACTTTTGGTATCCTCTTTAATATTATTGACTAGCTTACTTTCATATTCCATTTTTACCTTCTTAATGACTTTTTTAGTTGCCTTCTGTTGGTTTTTAAAGTGTCTCAATCCTCTAACTTCCCACTAATTTTTGCTCTATTACATGCCGTTTCTTTGGATCTTATGTTGGCTTTGACTTCTCTTGTTAGCCATGGTTGTGTCATTTTTCCTTTAGAATACTTCTTCCTCTTTGGGATGGATGTATTCTGTGCCTTCCAAATATGTAAACAGCAAAACAATTGCAAAGGACAAAATTAGTTTTCTGGAAGGCCAGAATGGTAATCCACGTGTGCAGCCAAGACAGATGGGGGAGATCTTAAATGAATTCTTTGCGTCAATATTTATTCTGGAGACAGACACAGAGTCTATAGAAGTGAGGCAAAGCAGCAGCAACTTCATGGACCCTGTACAGATTACAGAGGAAGAGGTGTTTGCTACCCTGAGGCAAATGTGTTCCCTAAGACTCTACAGGAGGCAAGTGAAGAAATATCCAGGGCCCTAGCTGTGGTGAACTACATATACCTGTCTGGACATGCCCCCTGCTGACTGCTCCTGCGGCTCCTCCCACAGACCCCGGTATAAAGGCAATTGAGGCCTGAGCCCTGCCCTCAGTCTCCAGGATGTAGTATGGTGGTCAGCTACTGCTTGTTCTTTCTTCCAGTCAATAAAAGCCGATATCTCGCCTCACATCTCAGAGTTAATGATGGTGCATCACTAGCAGAGATATTTAAATCATCTTTAGCGACAGGAGAGATACTAGAGGATTGGAGGATAACCAATGTTGTTCAGCTGTTTAAAAAAGGCTCTAAACAGAAACGAGGAAATTATAGGTCAGCAAGTCTGACATCAGTTGTGGGAAAGTTATTGGAAGGTATTCTAAGGGACCCAATATATAAGTATTTGGATAGACAGGGACTGATTAAGGATAGTCAGCATGGCTTCATGCATGTTAGGTCATGCCTAACCAATCTTATTGAGTTTTTCGAGAAAGTTACCAGGAAACTGGATGAAGTTAAGGCAGTGGATGTTATCTACATGGACTTTAGTAAGGCATATGACAAGATCCCACATGGGAGACCGGTCAAGAAGTCGCTCAGTATTCAGGATGAGGTAGTAAACAGAATTAGATATTGGCTTTGTGGGAGAAACCAGAGAGTGGCAGTAGAGGGTTGCCTCTCTGACTGGATGCCTGTGACTAGTGGTGGGCTGCTGGGATCTGTGCTGGATCCTTTATTGTTTGTCATCTATTTCAATAATATGGATGATAATGTGGTTAACTAGATCAGCAAATTTGCAGATGACACCAAGCCATGCTGACTGTTCATAATCAGTCCATGTCCATCCAAATAGTTGTATATCCAGTTCCTTAGAATACCTTCCAATAACTTTCTCACAACTGATGTCAGACTCACTGGCCTATAACTTCCTCGTTTCTGTTTAGAGCCTTTTTTAAACAGCTGAACAACATTGGCTATCCTCCAATTGGCTAACCTGTGCAGAGCAAGGAAGACGATAATCCAGAAAGATCCACATCAGCTGGAGTAATGGGCTGAAAAATGGCAGATGGAATTTAATGCAGTCATGTGCAAGCTTTTGCATTTTGGTAAGACCAACCAATGCAGATCCTACACAGTGAACGTTAGGGCACTGAGGAGAGTGGTAGAGCAAATAGATCTGGGAATACAGGTTCATAAATCATTGAAAGTGGTGTCACAGGTGGATAGGATCATTAAGAAATATAGATCAATGTATTGAGTATAGGAGATAGGATACTATACTGATGTTCTGAGGCCTAATTTGGAGTATTATGTGCAGTTTTGGTCACCTCACTACAGGAAAGATGTGAATAAGGTTGAAAGAGTACAGAGAAAATTTACGAGGATGTTGTCAGGTCTGGAGGATCTGAGTTATAAAGAAAGATTGAATAGGTTAAGATTGTATTCTTTAGAATGTAAAAGCGTTACTTCTGGGGCGCCTAGGCATGACTCAAATAGCAGCAGTACTCTCAATGGATACAATTAAATATTCCCATTTCAGCCTGATACAGCTAAAAAAACACAACTGCTTCCAAGGTCAGTACAGTCAACAAAGATGCCTTAATGCATTTAAAGAAACTATTGCTGCTTAATACTGATGGGAACGACACTGATTGTGGTCAGAAGTGCCCATGGAAGACACCTTGGAGGAAGAGCAAGTGTAGATTAGGATTACAAGTGTGTTTAAGGAAACGGGGTCTTAAACTCCCAATGCCGACTATCTTGCTGGAAAATGTGCAGTCTTTGCTGAATAAAATCGATGATCTCAGAGCTAGGGTGCTGAATCAGAGGGACATTAGGACCACATGCGTCCTTTGTTTCACAGAATCCTGGCTACCCCCTTCCATACCAGATGCAGCGATTCAGATCGACGGGTTTACTATACACCGTCACGGTAGATCTATAGAGACTCTCAAAAGCACAGGTGGAGGAGTATGCCTCATGATCAACTCTTCTTGGTGCACAAATATATCAGTGCTGTCCCAATTCTGCTCACCAGACCTGAAATATCTAGCAGTAAAGTGCCGTCCTTTTTACCTACCAGATTAATACCATACACAAACCTATAACGAAGTTCAGATCAGTTTATACCTGTCAAAGATGACCTGACATTTACAGGATTCCCTGTGAAAACAGAGCAACATGTATCAGCCAGACAGGACACATAGTGGAAACCCACTTCAAGGAGCACAGGAGGTGTATCCATTTGGGTTACCTAGAGAAACCAGCAGTTGCAGAACACTGCATTGAAGATGGCAGAGCTTGTCGTTGAAACGTCGATTAAAATCGATTCCTGTACCCGTCCAGAAGCCTGAGAAGAGTTTATTCAAAATGGATGGTTTCACAATTATCTGTGTTACCCTGTATCCGCCCCCTCACTTCACATGACTAAACCTTTTTGCATCTTGTTAAGAATTCACAATCCCATCCAGTTTGGTGGCATGAGCCTAACATTCAGTTAAACAGCTTCAGCCCAAGCAGTGATTCCTGCAATCCCACTCAATATTTCTGTCATTTGTGCCAGCCAATTTTGTGTAAACTGGTCACAACTAATATGTTATCTTAATGATTTACTGTTTTTCTTCTCTTTAATGTGTTACTAACATCCCTTTTACATAATTTTCAATTTAACCGAAAGTGTTTGCTATATATGATTATTAGCTCAGCATAAGGATCCATTTTTCAGTCTGTTAGATTTTGCAAACTGATGGAGTTTCATCTGTTTGTGTAATTGTTCCTATTGCAGCTGCAGGCTCTGTTTGAATTGGGTCTATCGGGTTTTGTGTTTTAACACATTCATTGTTGGCTGCACATTTGCTGTCAGAACACTATCTGTTTCCACACTATTGAAATCATGCAGTAATCATAAATGATTAAACTGAATGTTTTCATGAAGGTCTTTTCAGGGACCTTCCTGTATATTAAAAAACAATAAATATAGTTCCAGCAGAATTAATGATGGCAATAAAGCAGGGATGAACATAATTTTATACATTATGATCCTATGGCAGTTTCACCACTGGATGGCTCCATACCATGAATTAGTTGTGAAATAGTTCCATTCTGGTGTTTCAGCTCTTATAATTTCTTCAAAATTTTCCTCAACACTAGTGCTCTGAAGCATTCCAAAAGACAAAAATAAAATGTGCTGATTGAGCATTCAGATAAGGAGAGTCAAAAGTCAATCATGAATCTATTTTTATAAGTGTTGAAGGAAAACTTTACACAATGCAAAGAATTTTTGTCGTGTTTACAACGGCAGTGTATAATGGTAGAAAGAGGATCGATGAATGGTTGAATGAAATGGCTGGTGCATGCCATGCGAGATTTATCAAAGTCTTCTTAGCATCATATTTTTCTTGGGAAAGAAATGGTAAAGTGATTCTGTGATTGGTAACGATCATATCTGTGGCAAAGCCAAACACTCACAGAATTGTCAGACCGTGGATTTTAATGGGGAAGCAGCACTGTGGCATTTTATGGATGTGGTGCAAAAAGAATAAGTGAGACTTAAGAGATTCTTTTTCAATGAAGGCAGAATAGGTTAAAGTAGATTAGGAAAGTATATAAAATTTTATGTTAGTATATAAGCAATGACAGATATTTAAGGAATTGTTCCATAATATTTGAACAATTATTTTGTATTTATCCATGGTAGGGGGAAAGCAAATTGTAAAGAGGAATCTCAGTGTCCTTATCAATGAGGTCCAGAAAATCAGCATGCAGATACCACATGTAACTGGAAAGCAAATAGGATGTTGCCTTTTTATTGCAAATGAAATGGATGATAAATGCCGTGAAGCCTACCTCTGAATATGCAGGTTTTGTGAGCCCATTCATGAAGAACTTGATAGAGTTTTGGCTTCCTCATTTAAATAGGTTTAAATTTGCTTTGGAGGCAGTTCAGCCAAGGTTCACTAGGAAAACCATTGACTTGTAATGGAAAGGTTTAACATGTTGACCATAAGCTTAGAAGAGTTCAGAAGAATGAGAGGGTATCTTATTGCCTGGCCTGAGGAACAAACTAAGCCCCTCATTGCAGAATATAGAACTCGGGTTTTAGTTTCACAATATTTGATCATCCGTTTAGAACGCAGTTGAGGAAGAATTTCTTTACTCAGAGGGAATTTTCTGCTAGAGGACAATGAAGTTGAGTTATTGACTGTATTCAAGGCTAATATCAATTTTTATTCTCTGTGGGACACAAACATTTTGGGTCAAAAACCCTGCATCAATTCTGATACTAAATTTCAGAACAAACCATCAACAATTCCTTCACTTCCATAGACGCTGCATGACTTGGCGATTTCCTCCAGCAGATTGTTGTTCCAGATTTCAGCATCTGCAGTCTATTGTACAAATGTATTTCAATTTTTTAATCTGAAAAATTAAATACAAAATGTCAGATTTCCTTCCCTGAGGATAATGCTGATCAGATGATTAATCACAATCTACTATTTTCACAGTTTCCATTTCTGATACTGTGTTTTGTTCCAGTTGCATTTAATTCTAGACTTACAGGGGACAGAAGGAAAAGGGGAGTAAGCCAGCGTCAGGAGGTGAGGTAGGCTCTTGGGGCCATTTGGCTGGCTCCTGGTCTTATCATTTTTACTGTAATAAAAGGCATTGATTGATCAATTCCAGTAGAAGGAATACTTAGAGGTCAGAGAAGGGTCAGTGTAGTGTTCTCGCTCAGGTGTAAGAGAACTCTGAACTAAACACCGAGGTAAACCGTAGTCAATGAAAACAGGATCGCAGTAAGATTAACTGTTTACTGTTCACTCTTCCACATTAACGTATGGTGAAAACTGTTGATAAAACAATACAAAATGTATATAGTATTTGTTTCCTTCTTGATATCCCATTTACATCGTAAATACTTGCAAAAGTAAAACTACAACAACTACATTACATTGAAGTGCAGCATACAGTCAGAATCTACCTACGCCATTGACTGCTTTAAATACACTTCAACACAAGCTATCCGCAACTCTTTAACTAATGAAAACATAAACCTTATCAACCATCATTACTTTTAACAGAATCAGCGTTAACATTTTTAATTCAACACATCGATTATCTCATGAACTTACAGCGTTGCTTCACTGATGTTTCTAGTGTGTAGAAAGAAAACTTTTCTCGAGTTGATCCTACACACATAAGCCCCCTCCTTCCCGTTTATCCAAACCGGTATTTTCCCACAAGACGCGGCGAAACCGGGTGTGACATCATCGCATGCCGCGATATATCACAGACAACGAATTTACTTTAAACAATCTTAACTTTAACTAGAAAATGCTAACAAACGAATTACTAAAGCGAAAATATTATAAACTAAACAAATGCCATAAAGGCAACACATTCCCCGCTTGACCTTCGTAGGGTCACAATGAACATAATACAAACTTCAGTCTCTAAGTCAGTCCTTAGGTAGAAGTAGAATGACTTCTGTAACTGGCCTTTGGTAAATTTTCACATCACCTTGGTCGGTAGTTTTCATCTCAACCTTCCTGACATGTCCATCCCTACTAGGGAATGTGGCAGTGATGCTGGCCATTAGCCAGCTGTTGCGGGCGATTTGCTTGTCCCTGAGCAGGACTAAATCTCCAACTTGAAGATTCCTGCAGGGTTCTGTCCACTTTTGTCTGTGTTGCAACAAAGGTAGATATTCCTGTCTCCAACGAGACCAGAACCAATTTGTCAGAGCCTGGACCTGTCTCCATTGCTTTGTGTACAAATCCTTATCAGAGAAGTCCCCTGGTGGAGGGGGGGGCTCCTGCCTTCTGCGTAAGGAGCATTGATGGCGAGAGTATGAAGGGGTTTTCCGGGTCGGAAGACACGGGTAGAAGTGGTTGTGCATTTAGAATGGCTGTGACCTCTGCCATTAGTGTGCACAGTACCTCGTGGGTCAATCGGGTGCGTTGCTGCCTCTCAGGTTTCCTTTTCAGGGTTTTTTGCAAGGACATGAACCGCTTGACTGCCTGCTCTTTGTTGTTTGGCAAGCACTGGCGTGGTTCTCTGAAAGGTAGTGAGGCAACCCAATTATTTGTTTCATCACTGAAGACCTTGGTGTCCATTATTTTTAAGAAAATGGCGTCTTGGGCTGATGGAGCAAGTTTATTATCATGCTCAGCTTGAGCGAAGACTGACTGACCCAGCATCGTGTCGGTTACTTTACATTTGTTAAAGCCTTGTCGTGCTTCCCTGATACACATGAAACTTGTGCGGGGTTGAAAAATTGAATGGCGGCCACTCTCTGGCACATTGGTCTTGAGTGTGCTAACCATCAGTTTGTGTACATTGCCAGGGCACACCTCTCCTATCACCACCCAGCCCAGATCCAGGCGTTGCGCAAAGGAGGCATCGTGTGGTCCATTGACCTGCTGCCTAATCTTGTGCACCCGGAGAACATCTCTTCCTAATAGCAGGAGTATTTCTGCTGTTGGCTCCAGTTCTGGGATGTGTTTGGCGATGTGGCGGAGATGTGGCTGGTGTAGCACCGCACTTGGTGTCGGGATCTCAGTGCGGTTATTCATGATTTCATTGCATTCTAAGAGTGGAGGGAGACAGGTGACGACTTTACCATCCAGGGACTCGAGCTGGAAGCCTTCTGCCTTCCTTCCATAAGTTTCCGCGTTGCCTGAACAAGTTCTAAGGTAGTATGGGAACAGCTCACTCTCAATGTTGAACAAGTCAAAGAACTCTGGACTGACTAGTGAGCGATTGCTCTGATCGTCCAGAATTACACAGGCTTTGATGGCCTTGTCTTTGGGTACACCTTAGTGAGGCAGATCTTTGAACAAGAATGGCTTGACTGAGCTTGACCGCAAACTTCTGTGCAGTTCGAGCTGACAACAGTTGTCCTGGAGTGAGCCTCTCCCTCCCCGCTGTCCTGTTGTGGGGGTGAAGGAGTGTTGTCGGTTTGCGGTAACGGGCTGGGATGCATTGCCCCATCGTGATTAGTGCTATTACATTCCAGGCACTTCACAGCGATCGTACACTCTCTAGCAAGGTGAGGGGTAGAGGAACAGCATTTAAAACATATTTTTTCTCCTTGAGAAGGGCCATCCTCTCTTCAAGGGGTTTTTCCCTAAACGTTCTGCATTTTTTGAGGAGATGGGCTTTGTTATGCAATGGACAATTCTTGCCAGGGTCATTGTTAGTTGTAAAGGCTTCAGTCTTAAGCACTGAGACAGGTTTATTAATGTTGAAATTATTCGAAGTGGATTTATCTGGCTTGGTGTAAATTGTACTGCTTCCTGGACCCATGAGGCTAAGATCGTTTCGCTTCTTCGCCTCCTTGCACACAAACCTAGTGAAATACTCAAAAGGAGGAAATTGACCATTGTTCTCTTCCTTGTACTCTGCGCCAATGGATACCCACCCTTCCTGCAGCCCAAATGGAAGTTTGTCCGCGATTTGTCTAATCCCGTATGGAGTATCTAGGTATAATAGACCAGTTAAGTAGCCATCTTCTTTGGTGCCTTGAATCTCCATGAGTATATCTCCGAGCTCCCTTGACTCTCTTGGCTGACACCTTAGGAAATTTTTTCAGACATCGGTATAGTGCCGCTTCAATAATTTCGGGGGCCGCATAGCCCTCCCGAAGTCTCTCCCATGCTTTGCTTAAGGCTAGCTTGGGATTGTTGACGTACACTGAACGTATGTGTCTCACTTGATCGCATGATTCTTTTCCCAGCCATTTCGTCATAAGATCCAACTCTTGGGTTGCTCTGAGCTGGACTCCGTCGATAGCGTTGGTGAATGTGGAGTACCATACACGGTAATTTTCAGGTTTATCGTCAAACTGGTATAGTCCTGAAGTGACGAGATCTCATCGTGCTAAATACTGTGCCATGGGTTCAACTGCAAGTGGCATGCGGCCTGGGGGAATATGTCAGCGGGTATATGACTGAGGGTGTACCTCTGTTATGAAATTTGCTGTTCTGAATTCAGCCTTTGCCTCTCTCCTCACCAAACCTGGTAAGTTTGGTGTCGAGAAGTATTTGTCATCAGCCCTTTCATTCTTGAATTCATCGCGGAGTTGCAAGGGTAAATTGTCTTCCTCGGATGGATGTGATGCAATTGGGCCTCTCTGATACTCCTCATTAAATGGGACGTTAGCATATAAGTATGGAGAGGAAGAACAAATCTTCAAGTCCTTTTGAGATTGGACATAGTCGCTGGTGCATTCCAATCTGATCTTTTCTGAAGTAGATTTTACGTCAACCAGATCATGCATTTCTTCAGCATTTTCTATTATCTCTGGCAGCTTCTGCTTCTCGGTGTAGCTCTAACTCTGACGCTATCCTTATCCTTTCCAACTGGTTTTCGGCTTCTCTGGCAGCAGCTTCCTTCTGGTTTTTGGCTTCTCTGGCAGCCGCTTCCATTTTCAATTTTGCTTCTTGTTCAGCGTAGAACGCTCGCACCTTGGCGGCTTCTGCCTTAGCTCTTGCATGGGCAGCCTTACTTGATGATGCCCTACTGCCCCTGTTGCTGGATGGCAACGACTTGATGCTGGATCGAGTTGTCATTGCAGTACTTGGAACACCTGATAATGCTGCCTTTTCGCTGTAGTTTTCTCGCTCAGGTGCAAGAGAACTCTGAACTAAACACCGAGGTAAACCGTGGTCAATGAAAACAGGATCGCAGTAAGATTAACCATTTACTGTTCACTCTTCCACATTAACGTATGGTGAAAACTGTTGATAAAATAATACAAAATGTATACAGTATTTGTTTCCTTCTTGATATCACATTTACATTGTAAATACTTGCAAAAGTAAAACTACAACAACTACATTACATTAAAGTGCAGTATACAGTCAGAATCTACCTACGCCATTGACTGCTTTAAATACACTTCAACACAAGCTATCCACAACTCTTTAACTAACGAAAACATAAACCTTATCAACCATCATTACTTTTAACAGAATCAGCGTTAACATTTGTAATTCAACACATCGATTATCTCATGAACTTACGGTGTTGCTTCACTGATGTTTCTAGTGTGTAGAAAGAAAACTTTTCTCGCGCTGATCCTGCACTCACAAGCCCCCTCCTTCCCGTTTCTCCAAACCGGTATTTTCCCACAAGACGCAGCGAAACCGGGTATGATGTCATCGCATGCCGCGATATATCACAGACAACGAATTTACTTTAAACAATCTTAGCTTTATCTAGAAAATGCTAACAAACGAATTACTAAAGCGAAAATATTATAAACTAAACAAATGCCATAAAGGCAATACAGTCAGAATCAGATTTATTATCACTGACTTAGATTATATGAAATTTAACTTGTTGTTTTGCAGCAGCAACATACAGTGCAAAGACATCAAATACTCTAAATTACAAATTAAATAAATAGTGCAAGAAAGTAATAACGAGGTTGTGTCATGGGTTCACAGACTGTTCAGAAATCTGATGATGGAGAAAAAGAAGTTGCTCCTAAATCTTTGAGTGTGGGTGTTCAAGTTCCTGTACCTCTTCCTTGATGGCAGTAACAACAGACAGCATGTATTGGACGGTGAGGACCCTAGGTGGAGGATGCGTGTTATTGTGGCATGAGTCAGGTGTTGTCAGAAATGAGTAAAGTAACATATTTCCTTCTCTGAGGAAAGTGCTGGTCCAGATGAGTACTTAATCACAATCTGCTGGTTTTATGGTTGCCATTATTGAAACTGCATTTTTGTTCCAGGTGCATTTAATTATTGAATTTAAATTGTCCATTTGTCACGGTGCAATTTAATATAATATTTCTGATTCAATACTCAAGGCATTTTAGTGCTAAAGCAGTAATTTAAATACTTTGTTATCATATCCTCAAAAAGCATGAGACAGAAAAGAAATCCTGAGTAGCATTCAAAAAGAAAATTCGATGGGCCAAGATTTCCAAATTACAGCAAGACACCCACATTCACCATTGACCGTACCAACAGTACAACTTACTATGTTGCAGAACTGCTATTGCTAACTGCCTGCTATATTATCCTAACGCTTAGGGAAAGAGGTTTGCAGAATGCGAGAATTTTGTGATTTTTAATGGCATCACCTGAGAGGATGAAGGTTCCCTATGAAGGAGAAGATATGCCCAGCTAAAAAAAAAAGTAGGTTAAGCACAGTTCGTTTATTTTCAATGATACTCATTTAAATCTAAACAACATTCTTAAAAAACATTTAAAACTCACAGATTATTTCTAGCTTATAAAACATTTCCAAATTACAAACCATTTCTAACACATGGAGTTCCAAAACAGAGGTACAATTTCTATAAGCTAAAAACATACCAATGAACCAGTTGTTGAAAGCAGGGTAAAATGAATTCTATTCCACCCCCTGCTTTTGTTGAGCTTCCTGATGTTCCTTTCCCCATTCCTAAAGAGCCTGAACTGTTCTCTAAATGCATGCTGTTTCTCTACCACTTGAGTGATTTCACACACTTGTGATATTTCTTCAGATACTCTTTTTACACAAATAGTCCAAAAGCTTCTTGGAGACACATTTCCCGGGTGCCAATAATTAATACTGTGAAGCTGAATCCATGAGTACAAACAGATCATTTACTTGATATGCTAAGTGATATTTTCTATATAGTCTGCAAGCTTCCTTGAACTAAACAGCTTAACCAGAATTGTCTGTTTTAAAACAAAACAAATGGAATAAACTGTTGTTTTATACTGCACCTCTTTAGAAGTCAGTCCAGGTACTGTGACCCAACATCTTGCATTCTATTGACAGTACATCTGTTTGCAAAGCTGTCCTATTACTTTTAACTACAAACCAATAGCATTAAGAACTGAAGACTGGTTCCTGTTTATAACCAGAAGCTAAACAAAGAATATTGGTTGGACGTTTAACTTATTTGAAAACTATACTTTGATCTTTAGAAGTGTCAGCTGCTATGTTTAGAAAGCTGAGCTTGGCAATAAACAAGGCCACGTTGCCCAAGACAGTAGATATCCATCACAATACCAACTCTCTATTGCCTCCAGTGATAGATATATCTTCTCATGCCAGGAGAGAGTTGGGGGTGGGATTGGAATTTTACTTTAGGGGCCCAGTGTTTCAATATATGTTGATAATGTATTCAACTTTCATTAGCTACAACAAGACAAAAAAAACTTGGGTTTAAGCAGCAACTTCTACCGCTTTGTTTTTGGTTGTAGTTCCTATGAGATTTTTGCATGTCCATCTCCTTTAGTATATCATTGATAGTCATGTCTTTAGGTAACTCATCCCATGTTCTGGAATGGTTGGTCATAGGCCATGTAAAATTATTTGGAACTTAATGATCCTTACAAATTTCTGTAGGAACATATTTTTGTTATAAACACAGCAAAGCAGCTTTTCATCTGGAATCCAGATTGGTAAATTGGCAAATGTTTTATTCTCATCTTCTGAAGAAAGTAATTTCACAGCAACAGCTGCTTCAACTAAATTCCTGCTCTGATACTTCATCCCCACCTCCACCCCTAGGATGAACAGGAATAGAGTTCCCTTGTCCTTGGCCTTTGACCACACCTGTCTCCAAATTCAGCATGTCACCTTCCCACCAGATTTGACATATTCCCACCATCAGTCATAGGTTCCCCTCAATATCCCCCAATTTTTCTGCTTTCAGCAGGGACCACTCCTTTTGATGGGAAGGGATGGGTAGACCACTACTTAGTCAGCTCATTCTTCTCCATACACCTGTCACTCCTCCCTGTTCCACACATTTTCCCTTGCACCCACAGCAGGTGTAACATTTGTCCACCACCCCCAACTCACCACCATCCAAGAATATAATGTGGAACACCATAGTAGCTCAGGGCATTGGAGTTTGGAGTTTAATTCTGGCACCATCTGAAAGTGTTTGACATTCTCCCCATGATTGCATGGTTTTCCTCTGTATGCACCAGTTTCCTCCCACAGTCTAAAGATTGAATCGTTAGTATGTTCACTGGTCATTGTAAATTATCCTGTGATTGGACTAATGTTAAATAGATGGGTTTCTGAGTGGCACAGCTTTTTCTAGCCAGCAATAGCCTCTGCTACATTGGTGGACTAAAGGATAAACTAGGCAGACACTCTGTGGAGCACCACCGCCCTATTTGTAATGGCCATCTCAAGTTTCCAATTGCAAGTCATTTTAACTTTCCATGCCACTCCCACAGTGACCTGTCTATCCTTGGCCTTCTCTATTACTATGCACAGACCAAATACAAATTGAAAGAACAACTTGGATATCTTACAACTGAATGATATGAACATTAAATTTTTCAATCTGCGTTAACTCATAGCTCTGGTGCTCTTTTTACATAGAAACTCTCTTATCCACCTGAATTTCTTCTTTGTTTGTTCATTGCTCCACCCCCCCCCCACTCTGTTCCATTTGCCCATTATCACCGCCCTGTCTGGCTCCGTCTAGCACCGACCACCCCCTGCATAATCACCACTGTCACCCTCCCCACCCTCTAGATTTCATCTATCAGAGTTTAATTCTGGCGCCATCTGAAGGAGTTTGCACATTCTCCCTGTGAATGCATAGGTTTCCTCCCTGTGCTCTGGTTTCCTCCCACAGTCTAAAGACTTAACGGTCAGGATGTTAATTGGTCATTGTAAATGAATCATTGCAGATTATTACTTAAATGGCAAAAAACTGCAGCAAGCTGCTGTGCAGAAGGACTTGGGAGTGCTTGAGCATGAATCAGGAAAGGTTGGTTTGCAGGTGGAGCAGGCCATCAAGAAGGCAAATGGAAAGTTGACTTTTTAAGAGCAGGGAGGTTATGCCACAACTGTACAGAGTACTGGTGAGGCTGTACCTGGAGTACTGCGTGCAGTTCTGGTCTCCTTACTTGAAGAAAAATATACTGGCTTTGGAGGTGGTGCAGAGGATGTTCACCAGGTTGATTCCAGTGATGAAGGGGTTAGACTATGAGGAGAGATTGAGTCACCTGGGACTGTACTCACTGAAATTCAGAAGAATGAGAGGAGATCTTATAGAAACATATAAAATTATGAAAGGGATAGATGAAGTCATGTTGTTTCCACTGATAGGTGAGACTAGAACTAGGGGACTGATGCACCATCAATAACTCTAGGAGACTGGAAGTGAACAATAGGCTTTTATTAACAGCGAAAAGGGGAGCACGACCATGTTGAAGATTGAGGGAGGAGCAGTGCCCCAATCGCCTTTATACAGGGGTCTGTGGGAGGAGCCACAGGAGCAGTCAGCAGAGGGGCGTGTCCAGACAAGTATACATAGTTTACCACAGGGACATTGCCTCAAGATTCAGGGGAGTAGATTTAGGACAGAGATAAGGGGAAACTGCTTTTCCCAGAGAGTGGTGAATCTGTGGAATTCTATGCCCAATAAAGAGGCTACCTCAGGAAATATATTTAAGACAAAGTTGTATAAATTTTTGCATAGCAGGGGAATTAAGGGATTGGGGAAAAGGCAGGTAGCAGGACATGAGTCTATGGCCAGATCAGCCATGATATTATTGAATGGCAGAGCACGCTGAAGGGGCTAGGTGGCCTACTCCTGCTCCTATTTCTTACGTTCTTATCCATTATCTGCTCCCTATCACCTATCAGGCTTTGCCTAACCTCCCCCCCCCGCCCCTCCCCGTCATGCTATAAACTGCTCTCCATCATTCCTGATGCTGGGTCTCAAACCAACATTTTATTTTTTGCTTTTTGTCTCCATAGATGCTGTATGAATGTGAAAATCCTTTCAATGTTCTGTTTGTTCCTCACTTCTTCCCATTAGGATTTCATTCCATTTTTCCTAATACTCTATCGCCATTATATCTATTCTGATGAGATCTTCCACAGAGGTATTTCTGAAAGTCTTCCTGTTTCTTTATTGGTTACCTCCCCTTTATCATAATCGACAGGGCTCACTACCACATCTCCTCTATTCCTCACAATCTAACCCATTATGATCTTGCACTTTATCATCTACCACCACTGCACTTCTTTGCTAGCTTTTATATTTTGTTCTTCTTTGTTTTACCTTATTCTAGCTCAATGCACTGTGTAATGATCTGTATAAACAGTTTTCCAAGACAAGCTTTTCAGTGTATCTTAGTACAGGTGACAATATTACCAATCTCCTCCCCGACAGATGAAAGATTGAATTCCATGGCTCTTCACCTTCCAGCTCATCAGTCTCTGTGTTCAGCAGATCACCCTTTGCAATTCCCATCATCCTTAATGAATTTTCAGCACTAGATACAGTACTTCCTGCCCTCCCCCCCCCGCATCATTTCAAAGGAACTGCTCTCTCCACAACTTCCTGGTTTGTTTATCCATCTCCACCTTGCAACCACAAAAGATATAACTCATGTTTTTTCACCCTTTCCTTTGCCACTATCCTTGCACCCAAACAGTTCTTCCAGATGAAGCAGTAATTCACCAGCACCTCTGCCTATTAGCATATTCCATTCAGTGTTTATCTTGTGGTCTCCTTTACACAGAAGAACCTGAAGTTGGATTTCTATCTGCTCGATTCAGTCTGCAGGGATGATCCTGAAATTCTTTGTTCCCTATCTCTTTAATTCCTCATCCCTGTTCCACTCTAAACTTCTAGTTGGTTGCCCCTGCACTCTATCAACACAGATCAAGGTAAATTTGAGAAACGGAAGTTCATTTTCCTTCTTGGCCACAAAATTGATTCAATAATTTCACATGACATGCCTTTCCTTCTTCTATTACAACTGATTTGTTACACTGTAAGGTTATCCATCTATAATATTAGCACCAGTTTTTCTTACTGATCTGTAGTTATTTTGAGCATCCTCTTTTTGCTTTCATATTTCAGGTCTGACCTGCATTTCACAGCTTTATCATGCCAATTTGTTTGTTTTCTCCCTGTACTTGCACAGAGTGTTTGTGCATGTGTCATGACTTCATAACCAATTGGAGTGTCTTATTAAATGGGGTGAATTCATATACAATCAATCATTTTGTGCTTTATATTTATAATTAATTTAGTTCACTTTGTAGAGATCTGTTTTCACTTTGACAAGAAAACAGTCTTTTCCTGTTGTTCAGTGTCAAAAAAGCCAAATTAAATCCACTGTGATTCAATGTTGTAAAACAATAAAATATGAAAACTTCCAATGGGGGGGGGGTGGAGTGAATACTTTTTATAGGCACTGTATATTGAAGACACTGTTAGATTTTTTTGTATAGTAGTAGAATCAAGGGTAATAGGGGATAAAGCAAGTAGGTTGGATGTCTTGGCTGAGTCAGCTATGGTGTTACTGAATGGCAATGCAGGCTTAACTGGCCAGATGGCTATTCCTGCTCCTATTTCTTATGTGCTTCTGTTTTCTCTCTCTTGCTAACTGGCTTCTATTATCTATTAGCCAAACATCTCCATAAACATTGGGATCACCTTGGCAAGTGTGCCCTCTACCTGTCATAGATATTCACATTGTCCTATTCATTCCCTCGCCATCTTAAAACTGACATATTTTCTCTGTTTCCTCTTTATGATGAAAGAGTCATTAATTTGAAACCTTAACTCTGTTTCTCTTTACAAAGGATAGGATCTGACCAGTTGATTGTTTCTTAGTTTCTGTTCTTAATTCAGTTTTCCTGTCTCTGCAGTTCTTTGATTACATTTAAATCTCCTGGATATCATCTCCAACTGGAAATTACAACCAAATAAACAGGAAATGAGAAGGATTAAACAGTTAGTTGACGTTGCCAATTTATTAGTCCAAGAACATTCACTGTGAAGTACAGAATAAACAATGTCTGGAAATGGCTCTGGTGCTGCAAATAATTGTGGTCAGAGATAAGTGGAGTTTGGATTTCCATCCCAAAGCACCAAATCTCTGCCTGCTATTAGCTTGTAAACAAGAGACGAGCACACCATTTCTTCATTTACATGGGTTCTAGATATTCAGTCTATCAGGGCAAATATCTCAATTTATACTGGCTTATTTCTTGAAAGCAATTATTTGCAGATTGAGCAAATTCCTAGAGTTGTTCCACTTCCACAAAAGTGAAACTGGGACTCCTTTCTAGTAGTGAAAGTACTTTTTTAATTTAATGGTGTGTCAGAGATCTGCATAATATTCCGATACACTTTACTTTCTGATCCCATTGGATTCTCAACACAGCTATTTCACTCACAATATTTTATTTGATTGAATTCACTTATTGTGCTCTTCCTAATCTTATCAGAACAGCAACTTTCACTTTGAGATTGGAAAATAAAATGTGGGTGAGCAACATTGCTTCCAGTTGGCAAAACTAAAAGAAATAACGGCCCTTCGCCAATGGTTCATTAAGTTTATTCATTTTTGCTAAGTTGAACTTCACAGAATATACTCATTTCTCCAGATTTCAGCATCTGGACTCTCTTGTGACTTCACAAATTACCAAGTTGTCTGATTTGCTTTTGACTCCATGCTGCCTGAGTTCACTCCAACTCCCTGCAGACATTGTGAAATTGGTGCTACCTGGCTGAAGTAAAAAAAAGGGCTGAATCTGAATCAGAATCAAATTCATTATCACTCACTCAGATGACATGAATTTTTTTTTGTTTTGCTGTGGCACTATAGTGGGAGGGGGGCACAGTTCAGTAATGTAGTGATTAGCACAACATTTTACCATACCAACGACATGTGTTCATTTCCCACCACTGCCTGTAAGGAGTTTGTACATCCTCCCAATGACCAGGCGCTCCAGTTTCCTTCCACAGTCCAAAGACACACCAGTTGGCAGATTAATTCATCATTGTAAATTGTCCAGTGCTTTGGCTAGGATTAAACAGGAACTGTTGGGTGGCTCGGCTCAAAGGGCAAGAAGAGCCTATTTCATGCTGTATCCCAATAAAATAAAAATAAATGAAATTACTATAAGTTACAAACACAAATAAATAATGAATTAATGAGACAGTCTTCATGGGTTCATGGACCTTTGAGAAACCCGATGATAGAGAGAAAGAAGTTGTTTCTGAATCAATGAGTGTGGGCTTTCTGGCTCTCGTAACTCCTCCACGATGTTAGTAACCAAAACAGAGGGCGTCCTGGATCCTAGCAATGGGTGTCTCCTTCTTGAGATCTCATGAAGAAGTCCTTGATGGTGGGGATGGTTGTGCCGTTGATGGAGCAGCACCTTATGATCCTGTGCATTGGAGCCTCCTTACCAGGCTGTGATGAAACCAGTCAGAATGCATCTATAGAAAGTTGTAAGAGTCTTTGGTGATGTACCAAATCTCAAAATGTTAATGAAGTAGAGCTGCTGGTGTGCCTTCTTCATGATTTCATCATTGTGTTCGGCTCAAGATAGATTCTCCAAAATGTTGACATCCAGAAACCTGAAGATGTTCACCCTTTCCACTGTTAATCCCTCAATGAGGACTGTTGTGTGTACTCCCAACTTCTCCTTTCTGAAGTCCACAATCGATTCCTTGGTCTTGCTGACATGATGCACTAGGTTGTTGTTGCACCACTACTCAGCCAACTGATTGATCTTACTCCTATACACCTCCTAGTTGCCATCTGAGATTCCACCAACAACAGTGGTGTCATCTGCAGATTTATACCTTGCACTTGAGCTGTGATGAGCCACATAGCCATGAGTGTAGAAAGAGTACAGCAGTGGGCTAAGCATGCATCCTTGAGCAGTGCCTGTACTGATCCATTCTGACTGTGGTCTCTCGAATAGGAGGTCAAGGATCCAACAGCACAGGAAGCTATAGTGGATCAGATTTTGGAGCTTGATGATTAGTACTAAGGGAATGAGGGAATGCTTTGCGATTAGGTGTTTCAAAGGAGAGTCGAGAGCTAGTGACATTGTGCAAGAAGGCCAGTTCCAGGTCCTTGTTCAGACAGTTGTTACTTCTGTCCATAACCAACCTCTCAAAGCATTACGTTATGACAGATGTGAATGTTACCCACCAAGAATCACTAAGGCAGCACTCTGTCTCTTGGGGACTGGTATGACTGCTGCCCCCTTGAAGCAGGTGGGAATCTCAGACCACCCCAGTGAGAGGTTGAAAATGTCATTTAACACTCCAGGCCGCAGATTGGCACAGGTTTTCAGTACCTGGCTAGATGAATTATAGAAGTGTGCCACCTTGTGAGGGTTCAACTTCTTGAAAGATATAATGACATTGGCCCCTGAAACGGACACCAGAGGGTCCCAGAAGCTCAGGGGATTCGCAAAGCTATAGCGTTTTTCTCTCATTTAAATCATGCATAAGTAAGCATCAGAATTTCTAGTGTCAGCAGAAGAGGTAAATTGGGAAAGGAAACAAACTTTTATTCTGAAATAAAAATGGAATTTTGACTCAGTATAATTGTTCTGAAATTTTAGACATTTTAGGGTTAATAGTTCTATAATTGCTGATAAGTAATTTAAATGAACAATGAAATGTTTGTGCATGTAAGTTTGCAAATGTTTTTTCTTTCTTCCAATTAACAAGCAAGGTAATAAAGAACAAAGTGTTAACACAATGACCATGTTTGACATGATAAAGAAAAACAATAACAAGCTAATTCACTACAGCTGGAGAGGCTTTCACCATGTTCAGTTATTAAATGTTTTTTTCTGGTTACAGAGTCATTGTCTCATTTGACTCATAGTCATAGAACTATGCAGCATAGAAAGCAGCCCAACTCATCTATGCAGATCAAGTTGCCTTCCTGAGCTGGTCCCACTTGCCCATATCTCCCCTTTCCAGTTCATGTACCATTCCAAGTGTCTTTTTAATTATCAGAACTGTACCCATTGATATAACTTCCTCTGGCAATTTGTTCCATATACACATCACCCTCTGTGTGAAAATCCTATCCCTCAGATCTCTTTCAAACCTTTCCCTTCTCACTTTAAATCTATGCCCTTTGGTTTAGTATTTCCCTTCCCTGGGGAAAAGACTGTGGCTATTCACCTTATCGATGCTCCCAGCAATTTTGTAAACCTCTATAAGGTCACCCCACAGCCTCCTACACATTTCAGAAAAAATCCCAGTCCGAAATGTCGACTGTTTATTTCTCTCTGACCCACTGAGTTGCTCCAGCATTTTGTGTGACTTGCTTAAATCCTAGCATATTCAGCCTCTCCTTATTTCAATGTCCCCTCCCCTCCATTCCTAGTACTACCCTCATAAATCTTTTCCTTTTCAGCCATTCTGACTCAGTGACTTCCTTCCTAAAGCAAAATGACCAGAATTGTACACAGTACTCCAAATGTTGCCTTACTGAGTGTTGTGGATATGGAATCTGGTTTTACAGAAAATAATTTCAGGAGAAATAATATTGTGGAAATATGGACAGCGTAAGGAAATTCACTGGAATGAATAAAGAAAGTTTTTTTGAAATCTCCCTGATAAAAAATTTTCAGACTTCTTATTTTATACCAAAGTATGTTCCCTCTCATTGTCGATCAGGGAAAATAAAATGATAGCATGATATATCTGACAAATGGATCACTGACTATCAGTTCTTGAGCTGGATGTAAATTCCCAGTTCTTGATGCCAAGCCTGGAACCTGAATACATCTCAAAATCTGATTATTAACCAGGACTCAAGATGCAACCTTCATGTTTTAAGCTGCGTCTAAGCAAGGTGATAGAGAGACAACACAAAAAGAAGCCTCAATCATAATAAATCATTGCAACGGAATGGAATTGGAATCATTGTATCCTACTCAACCTTTTGATTTCAAGAATCATTTCATTTAGAACTCATTTCTAACAATAATTGATTTCTCCACAAGAAAATACTCCTTTTGATTTTTATTTTTTTAATTTCCTGGATAAATATTTTATTTCAAAAAGTTTTCAGCAGTATCTATGTCATAGTTTTAGCACTCACATTCTGTAAAAATTTAAGATTTGTGCAGTTTCAATGACTGCTTTTCTTTTATATCTTGTGTCAAATATTTTAATTTCCTTCTCAATATGAGACCATAATCCTGAAATTACAATCCCAGTTTACATTAGATTTAACAGGTTAGTCTTTTTTTTGTCATTTATTCGATTGAACTTTAAAATGTATCTAACTGAGAACATGCCAACTAAGAAAAGCATACTCCTGTTTAATGTTGAATTAAGGCAGAAGCAAGAGCTCAGTGTAAAGAGTTAAGCGCCAATGGAGAAGGATGTTGTACAGGAAAATATTCAGTGATTTGATCCCAATAGAGTGCCTGAAAGGGGATTATGGCAATGCATCCCCTTCACTCACCCATCAGCAATCTTTTCAGTCAGGACTTGTACCAAACTTCAAATGGCCCACCACACTCCCATCCTTCACCTCCTCAAGACATACATCCACATTTCATTACGAAGTAAAAATTGAGTAGCTAATGGATATTTTCTTTATTGGAAAAGTTCAAATTTGGCAGATGTATCGCTCAACTATATCAGAATGGATACATTAACACCTTTTGTATCAGAGTAGAATATAGCAGAAAATCAGCCGGATAACTCCAAATAGCAGGAAGGAATTTTAGTTTTTATTATCTGAAAGACTAAAGAAGAAACGGCAACAAGGTCCTTGGCCAGTACTCATGCTGCAGTGACATTACTTATCACACTTTTTCACACATCCCTGCTTGCACAACACGATCACAACACTAGCATTCAATTCCCAGTCGCTGCCTGTAAGAGTTTTGTAAGTTCTCCTTGCGGCCATGTGGGTTTCCACTGGGTGCTCTAGTTTCCACCCACATTCCAAAGATGTACGGTTAGGGTTAGAGAGTTCGGTGTTGGAAATGTGGTGACACTTGTGGGCTGCTCAATTCTTGCTGATTTGATCTGACACAAATGCCACATTTTACTGTATGTTTTGAAGTTTTGGTGTATGTGAAAAATAAAACTAATCTTTTCTCTTCTATTCATCCCTATCCCACAGTGTGTTCTGATTACACAATATAGATGGTATAAGCATATGCCTCTTACTTCGGTTATTCCCTTCACCATTACCCAATTATTATCTCTTTCTCCTTTCACGTAGATAAAAACACCAACTGGTCAAGCAGTACAAATGGACAATGACTTTTATTATCAAAATACATTTATGTCACCATATACAACACTGAAATTCATACTCAACAAATCTATAGAACAGTAACTATACCAAGATCAATGAAAGATGAACCAAAGTGCAAAATACAACAAACTGTGGAAATGTAAATATAAGTAAATAGCAATCAATAACAAGAACATTAAATAATGAGATATAGAGTCCTTGAAAGTGAGATCATTGGTTGTAGGAACATTTAATAATGGGGGAAGTGAGTGTAGTTAACACCTTCTTTTCAAGAGCCTGAATGTCAAGGAGTAGTAGCTGAACTTGAATCTAGTAGTGAGAGTCCCGAGGTTCTTTTTTTTTAATTAGTTTTTTTATACATTTTACAAATTAAAAAAACCCCAAATCAGAATGAGGAACATTAATACAGTGCAAAATTAAGCATACAATGACAATATGATACAAAGAAAGAGAATTTTTTAAAAAAGCACCTAAATTGAAGACAAGTAAACTTAGTATCCTCCCCCAGCCCCACAACACAAAAAAAAACTCCAGACCAACCACAACACAATACAGAGAATATGAATCAGGACAATCAAACTCCCAGACTGTGAATACACTTAGCAACAGAGGGTAATAATGCCTACTACCAGAAAAAAAAGGGAGCTGAAAGCAAGGGACCGAAGAGGAAAAAAAACCCTAGTCAAGAGGAAGGTTATGAAAGTACTCGATAAAAGGTCCCCAGACCTTATGGAACTTTAGATCCGAATTAAGAACTGAATAATGAATTTTTTCGAGGTCCAAACAAGCCATAATGTCGTTAAGCCATTGGGCATGAGTGGGCGGGGCAACATCTCTCCATCTGAGGAGGATCAAGCGTCTAGCCAGGAGAGAGGCAAAGGATAATATTCGGCATTTGGTCGGACCCAGACATAAATCTGTCTCGCCCCAAAAACCGAACAGAGCAATTAAGGGGTTTGGTTCTAAGTGCTGATTCAGAATACACGATAACGTAGTGAAGACATCTTTCCAAAATTTCTCCAAGCTAGGACAGAACCAGTACATATGGATGAGAGAGGCCACGCCCCTCTTGCATTTATCACAGAGCGGACTAACGCTAGGGTAGAATCGAGATCTAGATTTAGACATATGGGCTCTATGAACAATCTTAAACTGTAAAAGACAATGGCGAGCACAAAGAGAGGTTGAGTTAACCGATTTGAGAATCGGGTCCCAGCTCTCATCAGATAAGGAGATATTTAAATCCTGCTCCCATGCTATTTTAATTTTATCCACAGGGGCCCGTCGTATGGCTGCTAACTTATCTCGAATAATTGATATTAAACCTTTACCTAGTGGATTAATGGAAAGAAATAAGTCCATAGCATTTTTCGCAGGCATTTCAGGAAAGTTAGGAAGAGTCCCGAGGGATTCTTTTGCCTTCTACCTAATGGTAACAGCAAGAAGAGAGCATGACCTGGGTGATGGGGATCTCTGATGATGCATGTTGCTTTCCTGTGACAGCATTTCATGTAGATGTGCTCAATGGTTGGGAGGGCTTTACCCTTGAGGTACAGGGCTGAATCCACTACCTTTTGTATGATTTTCCATTCAAAGGCATTGGTGTTTCCATACCAGGCTGTGATGCAGCCAGTCATTATACTCTTCACTACACATCTATAGAAGTTTGTCTAAGTTTTAGGTGTCGTACAGAATCTCTGAAGTCTCTTAAGGAAGTAGAGGTGCTGCTGTGCTTTCTTCGTAATTGCACTTACCTGCTGGGCCCAGAACAGGTCCTTCGAAATAGTAACAAGCAGGAATTTAAGGTTGCTAACCCTCTCCACCTCTGATCCTCCGATGAGGACTGGCTCATGGACCTCTGGTTTCCCTCTCCTGAAGTCTATAACCATTTCCTTGGTCTTGCTGACATTGAGTGCAGAGTTATTGTTGACACCACTCAGCCAAATTTTCAATCTCCCACCTGTATGATGATTCATCACCACCTTTGATTTGGCTAACAACAAACAATCTGATACTTTCAACCATCAGTTTTGCAAACCATTGAGGCTGGTCCAATATCCTAGCAGGCAGGTTTCATAGAGCTGTTCAGAAGAGTATAAACTAATTTGGCAGGGGGTTGGGAACTGGAATGATAGGGCTGAGGAAGGGGGGAACAGAAATAAATCAATGACAGCGTGCAACAGAGATAACAGAAAAGACAGACAGTAGATGAGGCATAATCACAGCCAGTGGGATGAGTTACAGAGCAATAGGGCATGGTGCAGTTAAAACAGAAAGCAACAAATGCTGGACTGGAAGTGTTATATTTGAAAGCACACAGCATAAGAAATAAAATGGATGATCTTGAAATTCAGCTACAGATTGGCAAGTATGACGTTGTGGCCATCTCTGAAACTTGGCTGAAGTATGCTTGCCATTGGTAGTTGAATGTCCAAGGATATACAATGTATATCAGAAAGATAGGTTAGTAGGTAGAGGGGTGATGTGACCCTGTGTATAATAAATAATATTAAATCATTGGAAAGGGATGACATAGGATTGGAAGGTATAGAGTCTCTATGGGCTGAGTTAAGAAATGGCAAGGGTAAAAGGACCCCAATGGCAGTTGTATACAGGCCTCCAAGCAGCAGCTGGGATGTGGATTACAAATTAAAGCAGAAGATAGAAAAGGCATGTCAGAAGGGCAATGTCATGATAATCATTGGGGATTTTAACATGAAAGTGGACCTCAAGAGAAAGAATATGTAGAATGCCTATGGGATGACTTTTTAGAACAGCTTGTTGTTGAGCCCACTGAGGGATCAGCTGTGCTGGATTGGGTTTTGTGCAATGATCCGGAGGTGATAAGAGAGAGTTTAAGTTTAAGGAATCCTTGGGGAACAGTGATCACAATATGATGGAGTTCTCTTTGAAATTTGAGAAGGAGAAACTAAATTCCAATGTGTAGGTATTTCAGTGGAATAAAGGAAATTACAATGGCATGAGAGGGGAACTGGCTAAAGTTGATTTGAAAGGGACACCAGCAGGAAGGACAGCAGAGCAGCAATGGCTGGAGTTTCTGCAAAAAATGAGGGAAGTTCAAGACAGATATATTCCAATTAAGAAGAAATTTTTGAATGAAAGAAAGACACTACCGTGACTGACAAATGAAGTCAGAGCCAAAGTAAAAGCAAAAGAGAGGGCGTACAAGAAAGCCAAAGCTAGTGGCAAGATAGAGGATTGGGAAGATTTTAAAAACTTGCAGAAGGAAACTAAGAAGGTCATTAGGAAAGAAAAGATGAATTATGAAAGGAAACTGGTGACTAATATCAAAGAAGATACTAAAAGCTTTTTTAAGTATATAAAGGATGAAAGAGAGTTGAGGGTAGATATAGGACCAATAGAAAATGACACTGGAGATATTGAGATGACAGGGGAACTGAAAGCGTATTTTGCATCAGTCTTCACAGTGGAAGACATCTGCAGTATACCGGACATTCAGGAGTATTAGGGAAATGAAGATTGTGCAGTGAAAATTACGACTCAGAAGGTGCTCAGGAAGCTTCACGGTCTGAAGGTGGATAAATCTCCTGGACTTGTTGGAACACCCCCTTGGGTTCTGAAGGAAGTAGTTGGGGAGACTGCAGAAGTGTTAATGATTATCTTACAAGAATCGATAGATTCTGGCATCATACTTGATGACGGGAAAATTGCAAATGCTACTCAGCTTTTTACGAAGGGTGGGAGGCAGCTGTTAGCCTGGCATCTGTGGTTGGGAAGTTGTTAGTATTAATTGTTAGGGATGAGTTTACGGAGTACCTGGAGGCAACTGACAAGATAGGAAAGTCCTGCCTGACTAACCTACTGCAATTTTTTGAGGAAATTACAAGCAGGGTAGACAAAGGAGATGTAGTAGATGTGGTGTACCTGGATTTTCAGAAGGGCTTTGACAAAGTGTTGCACATGAGTCTGCTTAGCAAGATAAGAGTGCATGGAATAACAGCAAAGTTACTAGCATGGGTGGAGCATTGGCTGATCGGCAGAAAACAGAGATTGGGAATAAAGGAATCCTATTCTGGCTGGTTGCCAGTTACCATTGGAGTTCCACAGGGGTCAGTGGTGGGACCACTGCTTTTTACGATGCATTTCAATGATTTGGACAATGGGATTAATGGATTTGTGGCTAAATTTGCCAATGATACAAAGATAGGTGGAGGAGCAGGTAGTGTTGAGGAAACAGAGAGCCTGCAGAGAGACTTAGATAGTTTAGGGGAATGGACAATGTAATACAATGTTGGAAATTGTATGGTCATGCACTTTACTGGAAGAAATAAATGGGCAGACTATTACTTAGATGGGAATGGAATTCAAAATGCAGAGTGCAAAGGGACTTGGGAGTCCTTGTGCAAGATACCCTAAAGATTAACCTCCAGACTGAGTCAGTGGTGAAGGAGGTGAATGCAATGTTGGCATACATTTCTACAGATGTAGAATATAAGAGTAGGGATGTCATGTTGAGGCTCTGCAAGGCACTAGTGAGACCACACTTGGATCTGTAGAATTTGTAGCCACGAGCAGCTGTGGAGGCCAAGTCATTTGGTGTATTTAAGGCAGAAATAGATAGGTTCTTGATTAGCCAGGGCATCAAATGATATGGGGAGAAGGCAGGGGAGTGGAGATGACTGGAAAAATTGGATCAGCCCATGATTGAACGGTGGAGCAGACTCAGGGAAACAAGCAAGCTCAGGAAGTAATTTGAAGGGAAATTTATAGAAGGATTTAATTTGTAGTACTGGAGCTTATGCAGACAGGATTCAGAATCATGTTTATTATCACTAACATGGAATGTGAAATTTGTAAACATAGCAACAGCAGTTCAATGCAATACATAATCTAGCAGAGAGAGAAAAAAAAATAAAATAAAACATAATAACAAATAAACAAGTATATCAACTATGTATATTGAGTAGATTGTTTAAAATGTGCAAAAACAGAAATACTATATATTTTTAAAAAATGAGGCAGTTTCCAAAGCTTCAATGTCCATTTAGGAATCGGATGGCAGAGGGGAAGAAACTGTTCCTGAATCACTGAGTGTGTGCCTTCAGGCTTCTGTACCTCCTTCCTGATGGTAACAGTGAGAAAAGGGCATGTCCTGGGTGTTGGAGGTCCTTAATAATGGACGCTGCCTTTTTGAGACACCGCTCCCTGAAGATCTCCTGGTTACTTTGTAGGCTAGTGCCCAAGATGAAACTGACTAGATTTACAACCTTCTGCAGCTTCTTTCGGCCCCGTGCAGTAGCTCCTCCATACCAAACAGTGATGCAGCCTGTCAGAATGCTCTCCACAGTACAACTATAGAAGTTTTTGAGTGTATTTGTTGACATGCCAAATCTCTTCAAACTCCTAATATAGTATAGCCAATGTCTTGCCTTCTTTATAACTATATCAATATGTTGAGACCAGGTTAGATCCTCAGAGATCTTGACACCCAGGAGTTTGAAGCAGCTCACTCTCTCCACTTCTGATTCCTCTATGAGGATTAGTATGTGCTTCTCTGTCTTACCCTTCCTGAAGTCCACAATCAGCTCTTTTGTCTTACTGACGTTGATTGCCAGGTTGTTGCTGTGACACTGCTCCACTCGTTGGCGTATCTCATTCCAGTATGTCCTCGTGTCATCATCTGAGATTTCACCAACAATGTTTGTAGCATCAGCAAATTTATAGATGGTAATTGAGCTATGCCTAGCCACAGCATCATGGGGTATAGAGAGAGTAGAGCAGTGGGATAAACACACACACACCTGAGGTCCACCAGTATTGATTGTCAGCGAGGAGGAGATGTTATCACCAATTCACACAGATTGTGGTCGTCTGGTTAGGAAGTCAAGGATCCAATTGCAGAGGGAGGCACAGGGGCCCAGATTCTGTCACTTCTCAATCAAGATTGTGGGAATGATGGTATTAAATGCTGAGCAATAGTCGATGAACAGCATCCTGACGTAGATGTTTATGTTGTCCAGGTGGTCTAAAGCCATGTGAAGAGCCATTGAGATTGCATCTGCTGTTGACCTATTGTGGCGATAGGCAAATTGCAATGGGTCCAGGTCCTTGCTGAGGCAGGAGTTCAGTCCAGTCATGACCAACCTCTCAAAACATTTTATCACTTTAGAGGTGAGTGCTACCAGGCGATGGTGATTAAGGCAGCTCACATTATTCTTCTTAGACACTGGTATAATTGTTTCCTTTTTGAAGCAAGTGGGAACTTCCGCCCGTAGCAGTGAGCTGCCAGACTTGAATGCCACAGGACTAGCCTTTAGCAGATGATGTACCTCCTGGTTCATCCATGGCTTTTGGTTTGGGAATGTACAGTAAGTCTTTGTAGGCACACACTCATCCACACAGGTTTTAATGAAGTCAGTAACAACTGCAGCATACTCATCCAGGTTCAAAGATGAATCCCTGAATACAGTCCAGTCACCAATTCAAAGCAGTTCTGTAGGCACTCCTGTACTTCCCTTGTCCATACCTTCTTGGTCCTCACTGCTGGTGCTGCAGTCTTCAGTCTCTGCCTATACTCAAGATGTAGAAGTACAGCCAGGTGATCAGACTTCCCGAAGTGAGTACGTGGAATAGCACGGTAAGCATTCTCGATGGTGGTGTAGCAAGGGTCCAGTGTGTTGTTTCCTCTGGTATTGGAAGTCATCTGTTGGTGGTAGTTTGTTAGTGATCTTTTCAGACTGGCCTGGTTAAAATATCCCAGAATGATGGTGAAGGCGTTAGGGTGCGTCGTTTCGTGCATGTTGAGCCCATTACTCAGATCATCTAAAGCCTGCTTGACATTGGTCTGAGGTGGAATGTAAACTGCTACCAAAACGACCCCAGAGAACTCCCGTGGTAGGTAAAAAGGACGGCACTTTACTGCTGGATATTCCAGATCTGGTGAGCAGAATTGGGACAGCACTGATATATTTGTGCACCAAGAAGAGTTGATCATGAGGCATACTCCTCCACCTGTGCTTTTGAGAGTCTCTATAGATCTATACCTGTGACGGTGCATAGTAAACCCGTCGATCTGAGTTATGAGTTAAAGTTATAAGTTAAATATTTACATGCAACTTTAAAAGTGAAGTGTTTAATTTCATTGGAATTATGAGAAATGTTGCAGCATAAAATAGGATAATGGGGCCAATAGATCCACATAAATGTTTATGCTCCTCAGAGGCTACCTCACATTTTCATCTCAACATATTAAATAAAATATTGTTTTTTAATCTTACTTCTTCACACCTCAGCTGAAACCATATTGCCCTATAAATATGTTTATTCAATTTACCTCAATGTAGTTATTACAACTTTTAGAATTTTACCCTCTATCAACGGCAGAGAAGACTTTTCAGTGGGAACAGGAATGTGGGTCACCTTGGACACAAGAGCAAAAAAAAATGAAATTCATATGAACCGCAATCTCCACACTAGCACTTATGATCCTTCCGTGTATGGCAGAAACTAGCAATTATAAAACAAGTTTGCTGTAGGTAAGCCTTCAATGAATTGTGTGGATGGCAGACTGTGTTATTATGGTCCATTATTTGATCTGTGTTACTGCATTCACAGGCAGAGAAGCACTTGAATTGCCATTCATACGTTAAAAGCCCTGCAAAATGATGTCTGAACATGCTTCAGTTGAAGTTGAAAGGCACAGCCTAAAATCTCACATGTACTTAGAAGTAGTTCCAAGCATGGGGGCCTGAGACTTGCTGTTCAACATCCTGCAAGTGCTCTGATCATATCCTAAATTATAGGCATATCTGTTTAATATCATATCTGCTTCAGCACAGCAGAATTGTCTGGCCTGATCTATTAGCAGAAAATTGAAATGAAACCCTATCCCTTACTGAGACAAAAAAAAACATTATTTTGTCTCAAATTCTTCTTATATTTACTTGTTACCACTCAACTGCAATTTTACTTTTTCAATTTTGTTTGTAACTTATTGATTGGGTTGTAGCTTTACGTCCAATGTCCTAAAAATAAACCCATTCTACTTGGTGAACTCTGAACAATAGACACTATCAATCCTGAACAAAAATCATAATGTTGGAAGAACTCAGTAGGTCAAGCTTCACCTGTGGTGGCAAAGGGTGTAAGCTGACATTTTGGGTTTAGAGCCTGCATCAGGAACAGCAAATCTTTCCAGTATATACAGTAGTAAAGGGGAGAGGAGGGACGGAAGCTGGTAGGGGGTGGGTCAATCCATCTTCGGAGGTGTAAAATGGTGGTCAGGTGGGTGATGGGGAGGGAAAGAGGATGAGGGAAGTGAACAAATCTAGGTGAACAGAGAGGATAACACACAGTGTGTGGGTTCCAACACCTACAGACTCTCTTGTCCTCCTACTGAAAATTGTCTTCAAGACAGGTCCACCTTGAAGAAGTTTTCCTCTTCTTTACCACAAAACTTCGGAGAATCTCATTCTCCCACATTGTTCTCTCTGTAGGTCTTCTGCTTGTCTCTCCTGCATAAGGTGCTCACACCTATCCCGTCTCCCCTTTTTGCCCTCTCCGTTCAATCTGCCATCAATCTACCCCCACCCACTTACCCCCCCCCCCTCCAATCTGGTTGCACCTATATCCACCATGCTTTGTCCCGCCTCTCCCCAGTACTAGTAATCTTTCTTCTTCTCTCGGTCCCGATGCAGCTTTGACCCAAGACATTAATTTACACCTTTTGCCTCCATTGATGCTGCTTGACCTCCTGAGTTCTTCCAGTGCTTGTTTTATTTTTGTCCCAGATTCCAGCATTTACCGTCGCTATTGTCTTCATCAATAATTCGCTTTAAATGTGTCCAGCATGTACAAAGTGTTAAACCAACTGTGACTGCCTTCCCGCGTAACAAGCGAAGTTATTATATTCCGTCTTTTGTCTTTTCTTGGAGCCACTGCAGTTTCCCTACTCCGCTGACTGGTGTGTTTTTTTCCTCTTGGAAACCATCTCATTGGATTGTCTTTTCTTGGAGCCACTGCAGTTTCCCTACTCCGCTGATTGGTGTGTTTTTTCCTCTTGGAAACCATCTCATTGGAAACATTCCTGATCACCGACTCACCCGAGATAAAAATCTCCAACTCTGAAAACAACTGAAATCTTCTGATTCGCAAGATACTCGTTAGCCACTTGGAGTCACAGTTTGCTACTTCAGTTCTCAAAAAGGAAGTAAAAAGGTAAGTTTTTCTCGTTAGCTGCTCTTATCGTTCGGGGTTATTTTCATGTTATGGATCGAGAATCTCAGTCCTCTCCAGCTGGTAAGCAGGGATATTTTATTTTTTCTCTCTCATTTTGTGTCCACGAGCAGGAATTGAAAAATGCGGCGCTCCTTGGTTTCTCTGTGCTGGCTGCTCGTGTGCACCTCGATGCTGAGCTGCTGCCTCTCGGTGAGTGAGTTTACTGCGATATTCAAAAAAAAAGCGGCGCGATGACTGCGATTAACTACCTTTTGTCGGGAAAAAAAAACCCCAAACACGGAAGTTGCAATCTGAAAACCAAAAGCGACAGCGAGCAAATGTTTTAAAAATTTGTCAAAACCATTGGAAAACTGAGTATGAAGTGGCGGTGGGATGTCGCTCTTACAGAAAGGGACTGGGTGTGCAGAGAAATCTGTGCTGTGCCAGATGTTTTCTATTGTGCTGTGGAAATCAAGCACTCACATTCCACTTCCAAGCTCTGCCTCCCACACCACTGCTCTTTCTAAATCCTCCACTCTATCTACCAGGAATGATTCACTCTGATCATCCTGGTTGTTGAGGGGCGATTTTGTCACAAGTGCGGAGACAAATCGGATCTGCATTATTATTGTCTTAAAATCTTGGGCAAAAAGACCAATTGGTTGCAGGCACTGTGGTGGTGAAGTGCGGAGGAGTAGTAAGAGGGCAGCTGGGAAATTGAAATCTAGATAAGCCAATGTTCAGCGGTACTGGAGTCCATGAAGTGGCTGGGTTGTTTTAAAACTTCATCTGGTTTGTCAGCATCTTCCCAGAATACATGTTCTTACTTGTGGCTCTGAACACATCAGTGACACAGACAGGCTGGACCCCTCCAGCTTGCTTCCTGAAGAAGGCCGGCAGTGCTTCCAGCACCCAGCCCGTATTGGGGCTGCACCCCTCCTGTGAGGCATTGTAGTGTGCAAGTGGCAACCCGGCCTCTGGTGGCTGAGGCTAAGTCCCTTCATTAGCACTGCCCCGAAGGCCTTCCCATAGCTTGTGCTTATTCTGCTGATAATAACTGTCCTTGCTGTGCCTGCACCTGAGCGGCAGCCTGATTCGTGTTTCAGTGTAGGGGTCTGGCTGGAAGTCCTAATGGGTTGCACCGCAGCTCTTTGAAGTTTGTGGAACAGTGGGTAGCCCAGGTCACTGCGGTTGACTCTTGACTGTGCTCTGCCGTTGGAGATAGACAGTAAATGATGTCTTCAACATAAAGTGCTATGGCTAACAAAAATTACAGTGGTGTAATATTAAATATAAATTGGATCAGATTTCTAATTTATTAATAGATCAGATTTCTCATTTGTTACAAAATCTTGGAACAGTTACTTGTGGGACGATTACTTGTGGAGAGTACGCGGTGGGTTTAAAAGCGAGTGGGGCCTGTCAGAACTTGGAGCTTGAGATCGTTTGGGCTATTAGGGATTTGGTAAGGGCCGATAGAAAGAAGTTAGGTCTAAGTGGGGTGGCTATTGTTGGAGTGGGATAGAGTTAAAGTGGGAAACTTACACTTTGGCTCAAGAGGCTTTGGTGATAAGAGACAGAGGCAAAGTTCTTGTCAAAATCTCTTTCTTTATTAGTAGCACGAATGGATCCCAGGTCTGTGGTGTGCTTCTCATGCAAGATATATGAGATCTGGAAGACCTCTGTCTCCCATATAACTATATCTGTGAGAAGTGCATTTGGATGCAGCTCTGTGTTAGGGAAATGGAATTGGAGCTGGATGGCATTCGGATCATTTGAGAGAATTAGGAGATGATAGATAGGAGCTAAAGGGAGGCAGTCACACTGAAGTTGCAGGAGGCAGGTGGATGGATCACTGTCAGGAGAAGTAAAGGGAATAGGCAGACACTTTGGATACCATTCAGGGAGACAATCTTCCAGAAGGAAGCTGCAGAGACCAGGTCCCCAACACTGTCTGGTTCTGTGGCTCTAAGGAAAGTGGGGGATGGAGAAGAAGAGGAGAGTGGTGATGACAGTTTGATAGTTAGGGGAACAGACAGGAGATTCTATGGACATAAAAGGGACACCCGGATGGTATGTTGCCTCCCAGCTATTAGGGTCAGGAATATCTCAGATTTGCTCCACGACATTCTTAAGGGAGAGGGTGAGAGCCATGCTACATATTGGTACCAATGACATAGGCAGGAAAAGAGGTCCTGAAGAGAGAATATAGGGAGCTAGGTAGCAAGCAGAAAAGCAGGGCTCAAGGGTAGTAATCTCTGGATTGCTGCCTGCGCCATGCACCTTTGAGGGTAAGAATAGACTGATTTGTTAGTTGAACGTGTGGCTGAAGAGTTGCTGCAGGGGGCAGGGTTTCATATTTGTGGATAATTGTGATATCTTCCGGGAAAGATATGAACTGTAAAAAAGGGATGGGTTACACCAAAGCTCAAGGGGAACCAATATCCTTGTGTGAAAGTTTGCTGTAGCTGTTGGGGAGGGTTTAAATGAGTTTGGCTGGTGGACAGGAAACAGAAAGATAGCTCAGAGAATGCTGCAGTTGGTATACAGGTTGATGCAGCATGTGTAGAGACTGTGAGAAAATACAGTCAGTGGATATGGTATAATTGCAATCAGTTGGATGGGTTGAAATCTGCCTATTTTAACGCAAAAAAAAAATCAAGAACAAGGGTGATGAACTGAGAGCATGGATCAGTACATGGAACTTTGACCTTGTGGCTATTACAAAGACTTGGCTGTCACAAGAGCAAGAACGGCTGCTGTATGTTCAAAGGAAAAGGGGTAAAAGAGATGGGAGAGCAGCTTTGCTAATTGGGGTTAGTCACACTGCAGAAAGGTAAGTCATTAGGGAGATATTGTCTGATTGATTCAGTGTAGGTGGAAGTCAGAAATAGCAAGGGAGCAATTACTCTAATGGGGGTATTCTATGGGCCCCAATCGCAACAGAGACACAGAAGAACAGATCGGGAGGCAGATTTTGGAAGGATGCAAAAAATACAGTGTTGTTATCATGAGTGACTACAATTCTAAAATTGATTGGCACCTCCCTGTGCAAAGGGTTTAGATGGGGGAGAATTTGTTATGTTTCTCTAAGATGGATTCCTGATACAATATGTAGACAGGCCGACCAGAGCTGAGGACATACTGGATCCAGTACCAGGCAATGAACCTGGTCAGGTGACAGATCTCTTGGTGGGTCAGCATTTCAGAGACAGGACCACATCTCCCTGACCTTTACCATAGCCTTGGACAGGGTTAGGAAAAGACGGTGTTGCAATTGGGTGAGGGAGAATTATGATGCTATTAGGCAGGAACTTGGGCTAATAAGTTGGAAAGAGATGTGTTCAGGGAAATAAACAATGGAAATATAGAGGTTGTTTAGGGAGCACTTGCATGGAGGTTTGGATAGGTTTGTCCCACTGAGACAGGGAAAGGATGGTAGGGTGGAAAAACCTGTAATTGATAAGAGATGAAGAATATCTAATGAAGAGGAAGAAAGAAGCTTACTTAAGGTTTAAGAAGGAAGGATCAGATGGGTCTTTACAGCATTACAAGGAAGCCAGGAAGGTGCTTAAGAATACACATAGAAGAGCAAAAAGGGGTCATGAGAAGGCTTTGGCAAGTCAGATTAAGGAAACTCCCAAGGTGTTCTACATGTACATGAACAATAGGAGGATGACCAGAGTGAGGGTGGACCAATAAGGGATAAAATAGGAAATATGTGCCTGGAGTCAGAGAAGGTTCTTACTGAATACTTTGCTTGAATTTTCACCTGTAAGAGGGACTGTGACGAATATGAGGATTGTGTAACACAGACTGATATGCGGGAACATGTCAACATTAAAGAGTGGTTGTGCTGGAACTTTTGAAAAACATTAGGATAGATAAGTCTCCGGGGCTGGACAAAATATACCCCAGGTTACAATGGGAAGCAAGTGGAGAGATTGTTGCATCTTTAGCGATGATCTTTGCATCCTCACTGGCCACAAGAGTAGTATCAAAATATTGGATAGTGGCAAATGTTATTCCTTTATTCAAGAAGCATAATCCTGGGAATTATAGACCAGTGAGTCTTACATCAGAGGTGGGTAAACTATTGGGGAGGATTCTTAGAGACAGGAATTAAAAGCATTTGGAGAAGCACAGTCTGATTAGGGATAGTTAGCATGGTTTTATAATGGGTATATTGCCCCTCATGAACCTGATCAGAAGTCACAAAACAAATCGATGAAGGTGGAGTAGTGGATGCAGTGTATATGGATTTTAATAAAATGTTTAACAAGGTTCCCCTTAATAGTTTAATACAAAACATCAATAGGTATGGGATCCAGGGAAATTTGGCTGCGTGGAATCATAATTGGCTAGGACACAGAAGACTAAGTGTGGTTAGTAGATGAAGAATATTCTGCCTGGAGGTTGATGATCAATGGCATTCCACAGACATCTGTTCATTGCCAACAGCTCTTTGTATTTTTTATAAATGACTTGAATGAGAAAGTGGAAGTTTGGGTTAGTAAGTCTGCAAATGACACGAAGGCTGGTGGAGTTGTGTTTAGTATAGAAAGTTCTTGAAAGTAACATGGACTTTGATAGAAAACAGAGATGGGCTGCAAAGCGCAATTCAATCCAGTAAAGTGTTAAGTGATACACTTTGGAAGGTCAAACTTAAAGGCAGAGGTATGGGTTAATGGCAGGATTAGCAGCGTGGAGGAACAGAGTGATCTTGGTGTCCACATCCATAAATCTCTGAAAGTTATCACGCAAGTTGATAGGGTAGTTAAGAAGCGATATGGTGTGTTGTCATTCATTAGTTGGGGTGGGGAGGGGGGAGATGAGTTCAAGAGCTGCAAGATAATGTTGCAGCTTTGCAAAACCCTGGTTAGACCACACTTAGAATATTGTGTTCAGTTCTGGGCAATTCTGGTTGCCTTATGATAGAAACAATGTGGAAGCGTTAGAGAGGGTGCAAAGGAGACATACCAGATGCTGCCTGAATTAGACAGCATGTTTTATAAGGATAGGTTGAGGGAGCTATGCGGTACTGTTCTATGTACTCTCTTCCCTGATAAATCTTCCTCTGAGGTTTAAAAAGTAACATGGATGAATTTCTGTTTATTTGGATTAAAATGCCTCCCTAAACAAAGCAACAGCAATTCCCCTATTGTAGTTACAATGGAGCCCATATGGAATAAACAAATTCAAGGAATATTAAATGCAACAAGACAAACTAGAATATAATAATCAAGTTATTTGTTTAAATTTTGCATTAACTCTCCATAAACTAATATTTTAAACAATTCAAGAGTCAGAATTCTGTTAGATGATCATTGCTGTATTGAATATGCATTTAATTAATTCCAAACTAAGGACAATGAGATTAATTCATTGCAATTTATAGGATTTTTCTTTTTTCTTGGCATGTTAGGTAATCATATTTTGCAGTACACATTCCCAAAAAATATGAATGCTGTTTATTTTACTCTTCTGACTTATTTTGTGATGTAGCACCATTTAGTTTCCCAGAAGTCTATAGAGGCTAACCTTAATAGTACAAAGTTGTTTGCATTAACAAATGAAGGTTACCAGAGCTTGAAATAATCAATCCAATTGACAGGTGAGCATAAAAATTAATTCAAAAAATTGACCTTGAAGTGAATCAGCTTGTTGACATTTTTCATTATAATGCAACAATGACAAGACTATCAATAATATAGATTCCTTTGCAGGTACAATACTTCATTTATGCTTCAACAAATAACTTTGATATATTAGGAATCGAGTGCCTTGCATATTTACCATCTAGAAATGAGTGCCTTTATCTAGACATCTGGAACGGAAATCCTGTATTTTCCAATTTTCTCATGGCAGTTTGTCAAGAAATTATACATTTGCAATAATAATTGCAAGAATATTTAATAATAATTGCAAATTCATATGTTTGATTTTAAATACTCGAGTTGATTGTCAACTTGAGTAAATATGAGTAAGGGATCTGATTCAACATCAATGACAACATTTTCATAAATGCTCAGAAGAGCAAAGACTGGAAATCTGAAAGAAAAACGGAAAATGTTGGAAACATTCAGCAGGTCAGGTGACATCTGTGAAAGTGGAAATGACTAACGATTTTTTACCAGGATCCTTTGTTAGAATTGGGAAAAAGAGAAAATCATGTTAGTTTTTAGCAGCTGAGCAAGCAAGGGAGGCATGAGTTGAACTAGGGAATATCTCTGATCGATTTGAATTGAATTGACTTTGTTTCTTACATCCTTCCAATATGTGAGGAGTAAAAATCTTTGTTACATCTCTGTCTGTGCAAATTATAGTAATTTATAATAAATAGTATGTACAGTAAGATATACACAGAACAGTCAATATAGCTTAGAAATACAATTGTGTCATTGTGAATTAATCAATCTGATGGTCTGGTGGAAGAAGCTGTCCCAGAGCCTGTTGGTCCTGACTTTTATGTTGCGGTACCGTTTCCCAGATGGTAGCAGCTGGAACAGTTTGTGGTTGGGGTGACTCGGGTCCCCAATGATCCTTCTGGCCCTTTGTAAATGTCCTGAATCATGGAAAATTCACAACTACAATTGTGCTGGGCTGTCTGCACCACTCTCTGCAGACAGATTAAGGGAGGTACAGTTCCCATACTAGGCAGTGATGCAGCCAGTCAGGATGCTCTCAGTTGTGTCCCTGAGCATTTGGGGTCACATGCCAAACTTCTTCAACGGTCTGAGGTGAAAGAGGCACTTTTTCCACCACACAGCCGGTATGTACAGACCACGTGAGATCCTCGGAGATGTGTATACTGAGGAGCTTGAAGCTGTACACCCTCTGGGGTTCCAGATCTGTCGACATCAATGGAGATTAGCCTGTCTCCATTCCTCCTGTAGTTCACAACCAGCTCCTTTGTTTTTGTGACATTGAGGGAGAGATTGTTTCCTTGACACCACTGTGTCATGATGATGACTTCTTCTCTGTAGGCTGCCTTATTATTATTTGAGATAAGCCCAATAAATATAATGTCATCTGCAAATTTAATTAGCAGATTGGAGCTGTGGGTGGTGACACAGCCCTGGGTATACAGAGAGTAAAGGAGGGGGCTTAGTACACAGCTCTGAGGGGCTCCTGATTTGACGGTCAGAGGGGCAGAGGTGAGGGAGCCCACTCTTACCACCTGCCAGTGATCAGACAGGAAGTCCAGGATCCAATTGCACAAAGCAGGGTGAAGCTTCTTGTCAAGCCTGGAGGGAATTATAGTGTTGAATGCTGAACTGTCGTCCAAGAACAGCATTCTCACAGGGACAAGCCCAAATGGAGCAGCTACAAACGTAATATGGATAGTTGTCTGAGTAATGTGATGTTACTAGTGAGACAAAACAATGGGACATGCCCAGCAGGCCAGGCCATCTGATTAGAATAAGAAAAAGTGACCCACCCCATCCCACAGTCTCTGCTGTTGAAATCTAGCTCACGTTCCTCTCCTTTCGCGGTCTGATAAACTGCCCTGAATCTGAAATATCATCTGTTTATTTTTCTCCTAACCTGCTGTGTTCTCAGCATTTTATCAATACTTAAGTCACTGGATGAGATATACCCCAGGCTACTGTGGGAGTTGAGGGAGGAGATTGCTGAGCCTCTGGCAATGATCTTTGCATCATCAATGGGGACAGGAGTAGTTCCGGAGGATTTTTAGGGTTGTGGATGTTGTTCCCTTATTCAAAAAAGGGAGTAGGGATAGCCCAGGAATTTATAGACCAGTGAGTCTTACTTCAGTGGTTGGTAAATTGACGGAGAAGATCCTGAGAGGCAGGATTTGTGAACATTTGGAGGGGTATAATATGATTAGGAATAGTCAGCATGGCTTTGTAAAGGGCGGGTCTTGCCTAATGAGCCTGATTGAAATTTTTTGAGGATGTGACTAAACACATTGATGATGGTAGAGCAGTAGATGTAGTGTATATGGATTTCAGCAAAGCATTTGACAAGGTACCCCATATAAGGCTTAAGGAGGCATGGAATCCTGGGGGAAATTGCTTTGTGGATCCAGAACTTTGCCACAAAAGGCAAAGAGTGGTTGTAGACGGGTCATATTCTGCATGGAGGTCAGTCACCAGTGGTGTGCCTCAGGGATCTGCTCTGGGACCCTTACTCTTTGTGATTTTTATAAATGACCTGGATGAAGAAGTGGAAGAGTGGGTTAGTAAATTTTCTGATGACACAAAGGTTGGGGGTGTTGTGAATAGTGTGGAGGGCTGTCAGAGGTTACAGTGGGACATTGATAGGATGCAAAACTGGGCTGAGAATTGGCAGATGGAGTTCAACCCAGATAAGTGTGAGGTGGTTTATTTTGGTAGGTCAAATATGATGGCAGAATATAGTATTAATGGTAAGACTCTTGGCAGTGTGGGGGATCAAAGGGATCTTGGGATCCGAGTCCATAGGACACGCAAGGCTGCTGCGCAAGTTGACTCTGTGGTTAAGGAAGCATATAATGCATTGGCCTTCATCAATCATGGGATTGAGTTTAGGAGCTGAGAGGTAATGTTGCAGCTATATAGGACCCTGGTCAGACCCCACTTGGAATACTGTGCTCAGTTCTGGTCACTTCACTACAGGAAGGATGTGAAAGCCATAGAAAGGGTGCAGAGGAGATTGACAAGGATGTTGCCTGGATTGGGGAGCATGCCTTACGAGAATAGGTTGAGTGAACTCAGCCTTTTTTCCTTGGAGTGACAGAGGATGAGAGGTGACCTGATAGAGGCGTATAACATGATAAGAGGCATTGATCATGTGGATAGTCAGAGGCTTTTTCCCAGGGCTGAAATGGCCAGCACGAGAGGACACAGTTTTAAAGTGTTTAGAACTAGGTACAGAAGAGATATCAGGGGTAAGTTTTTTATGCAGAGTTGTGAGTGCATGGAATGGGCTGCAGGCAATAGTGGTGGAGGTGGATATGATAGGTGGATACGATAAGAGACTTGGGGATAGGTATATGGAGCTCAGAAAAATATAGGGTTATGCGTAACCCTAGGTAATTTCTAAGGTAGGGACATGTTAAGCACAGCTTTGTGGGCCGAAGGGCCTGTATTGTGCTGGAGGTTTTCTATGTTTCTATTTCCTGAGGGAAACACTTCAGAATGTGCTATTCATGCCAAAATAAACTACAGAAGAAGAAGAAAGCCCTTAACTCCGAGTGGAGTCATTGGGACGTCGTCGTGATGGCTCTTTTTAACAGGGTTTCTTATTTTCACAAGGCCGAGTTGCTAGCTCGCTGCTCAACCCAGCACGGATGGAAAGCGTGCAAGGGGGCCGGCTGGATTCAAACTCGGGAGCCTTCGCTCCGAAGTCCGGTGCTGATCCCACTACGCCACCAGCCAGCGCAAAAAAAACTATAATTGGTGCATATTTCTTCATGTTTTGACTTAAGCAGTGTAGGCTGCCTTTCATAGTACTGTCTCAAACTGAGTCCCCTGCATTTAGCTATGCATTCCTAATGCTGTCATTTTTTAATTTTGAAGGAACCTATTGATTGCCTTCAGGAACAGAGAAGGCTGCGGGCTCAGGTGAGAGCTCTGGAACTTCGGATTAAACAGCAACAACTTCAGACTGAGCGCATCTTGAGAGAGAGAGAAAGCTCACAATGCATTAATGCTTCAGAAAATGATGAATCCCTGAATGAACTGGAAGGAAGAAAATACTTTGCAGGTTACACTTGACTTATTAAAAGCTATTTTTTGTGAGCACAAAACTACATTATAAGTTAGTGAGATCAAAATATAGAAGCGCAAAAATGGTTATCATTTGAAGATTACACATTTCAAAAACAAACAAGGAAACCATGAGAAACGTGAAAAGCCCACCAGACATGAAAGGAATGAAGAGAATATTTCAAATCAAACATTGCCAATTCATTGTCACATGGACGACAGAACCAGCAATCTACTTGGAAAGCATTCCATTGAACATCACATTTTGAAGCAGAGATTCATCATATTGCCTTTCACTCAGGCAAAATCCATTTTGTCAGTTGTGACATGTCAACCCAGCATTCTGATAACTAATTTACACATGTATATTAGCTGAAGGAATAGATTCACCTGTAACTTCTTAATGCAAATCACTGTTACCTGCAACGCCACCCAAAATCGTTCCAACAAAGTTTCTTCCAGAAGCCATAATAAGAGGCAAAGAGGCAAACCTTAATGATCTTGAACTATAATTAGAATAATTCCAAAGGTGGTATAAGATTAAATAACAACTGTTGTGAAAGGTGTATCAGTCCATTCTGTGCCCTAAAACATCCCATTCTATTGCTGCCTGTTCACGGATGCAGGGCTCCAGTCATTCTTTAGGCTTTATTAAATAGCATTGCTTAAGTATCAATAAACCTAGATGCATTGCAAAGCAAAAATATGAAACCAAAGTGACAGCAGAGGCATAGCTAGCATACAACAAAGAAACCATTCAGCCCATCTGGTCCATGCTAGCAATTAAATACCACTCAAACTTTGTCAACTAAATCTATAAACATAACTTTTAACCCCCCCTTCCTTTATGATTTTGCCCATTCCACCCTTTAATGCATGAGTACTATGCTCTTTCTCTCAAGTCGAAACTTAACCCTTGAAGCCACTCTTTAAAAACCTTTCATAATTTTAAAGACCTCGATTCAGTACCCTCTCAAACTTCTTTTGCCAAGAGAGAGTGACCCAATCTGTTCAACCTTTCCTTATTCCCTTGTATTTTTGGTGACATCATTATGTCTTCTCTCAAGTGCCTTCACTTTCTTTTATAATGTGGCAACCAGCTTTGCTCCCTGTATCCCAACTGTAGTCTCACCAAGACTTCAACACAGGTTTAGTGTAACTTCGTTCCTTTCTCCATTCTTTTATTCTAGAAATAAACCATAATGCTTGATTTGCTCTTGTTTTAGCTTTACTAACCAGTGGTGCAATTTTTAATACATGGTGTATTTGCAGGCTATGGTCTCTTTGTTCATCTGCCTCACCTCGACCTGCATCCTGAAATTAATAAATGACACTCTGTTCTTTCTAGCAAGCTGTGCAACTCTCTTTTATCTATGTAGAATCTAAATTGTCAATTATTTGCCCATTCAGTATTTATTTATGTTCTCATTACTTATTAGCATCATACTTGATATTGATTATTAATTCTGATTTGGTGTCATCTATAATTTTGGGAATTCTGTTTTTGAATTGAAACTAATTCATTAATGTAAATGTAAACAGCAGTCATTTCAGCACTGGTCCTTGCAGGACTTTCCGCAGCCCATTGCACATTCTACTTTTTATCACCAGAGTCTGCTTTCTGTCCTGAAGTTAGCTAGCAATCCGGTTCTGCTCTTTGTTCCCTGACTCCATGTTCTCTGGTGTTATTCTTTGCTTTTTAAATTATCAGAAAGTTTAAAATCAAGATAAATGACATTTCACACATTTCCATTGTCTATTCTGCCTGTGATGACTATTTATTAGTATATTTTATTTTCTAAATAATTCTCTCCTTAATAGCTCCATCAATGGTGGAAAAACTAGTCCTGTCATGTGTCATTTTATATTAGAATTTTAAATGATTATTTAGTGTTTCCAAATATTTTTAATAATTGTTATTTTTATATTTAACATTTGTAAGTTTTCAGAAATTTAGAGAAATGTTAACAGATGTTAAATGTTTCTGAAACCTTTAACAAACTGTGAAAAAATGCCCTAGTTTTGACGTGCTTGCCTCCTGTCAATAACTAGCATGATACTCCGGCAGCAGAAGCTTAGCAGTTCATTCCTGTGGTCTCAATTGTCTTTGCTCCCAAGGGCAAAGAGGTTGCATATTCAGCCCTCTCAATCTGACCCTAAGAAAGTGCAGGTGGCTAAAGGCTGTGTACAGTGAGTCAGGCCTCTGAGCCAGCTCCAGTTCAAACACCCCTTTTGCTTGCTCCTCTTCCTTTCCCTTGCCTACAAATCCATCTCTCCTTTATTTTTCTGTTTTTTTCTATATCCTCCCCTTTTCCCTGCACCATTGCACTTATTTATGTACAACCAACTGCCCTTTTCAGAATGGCACTAATAAAAAAAATTCTCAAATTCTATTTTTGATGAAGATTGTGCAGAGGCCTACAACAGTAAAAAAAGGCACAGCGGATTTTACAGAATTCAGCCGTTGTCTTCACCTTCAAGCTTTCTCGTGTATTGTGACATGACAGAAGGAGGAGGATGGACTGTCGTTCAGAGGCGGGCTGATGGCAGAGAAAACTTTGACAGGTTTGGTGCAGCTTTTATACGAATTCTTTAGTTAACACACTCCAAATGTGTTTGCATAACTTATCTGATGATTGGAGCAATTCAATTGTACCACAGAGGTTACTCTGATTAACCAATTCAGCTATTATTTTTCTTTCTTTATTATAGTCGAAGCTTTCAGCGTTCCATCTTAAATTAATCTAATCAAGTTATTTTACTAAAATCTGATTCAAGAAGTTTCAGGAATTAACTTTTGTAGTCATGATAAGTATGCTAAAACTTTCAAAGTTTATGCCTGTAAAAGATTTCTTAAAATGTAACACTTCAGTCAAAACTTCAAGATAGCACCAACGAACAACACAACCAATGGCAACATCCTGCAGACAATTCATGAAACTACTCCTTTTATTTTTTCTTTCAAATATGATTCTGCTACTAAGCTGTGTGTGATTTGAACCTGTGATTTATACTTTGATGATGTGTTTTTGGGTCAATTGAATGATCTGATGCTTTGCTGTCTCTGAGATAGTCCACTGAAGTTTGGGGGAGCTTAAAGTTCAAGTTGCACCTATTTTTGGATGCTGGTTTTGATGTTTTTGAGTGGTTTGATCAGGGAAATCGATGCAGTCTGGGGCACTTCAGTGAAGAGTGGGCCTGCGGCCTGCCGTGGGCTAGTGGCTTTGTTCTGAACTAAACTGAATATCACTGGACTCCATGTTTGATATTTAATATTCTATGGGTTGTTTGCTTGCTTTTTGCTATTTGAACAATTTGTTCTTTTTTTGCGCATTGGGTGTTTGATGCTTTCTTGAACGGGTTCCATGGTGTTTCTTTGTTTCACGGCTACCTGTAGGAGGATGAATCGCAGAGTTGTACTCTCTATACATACTTCAATAATAAATCTCCTCCGTGGATTGTCATCTTGTCATGGTGGAGAAGCTTGTGTGCTCCTGAGATCCCAAGAGCGATGTCGTCTGGAGCTATGCTCCTGCTCAGGTCACCCACAATGGTAAGGTTGAGGGTGAGGTCCCCAACAAAGAACAATCCAACCAAGACCTCAACGGTGGAACAGGCGGATGAAGTTACTTCGAACTCAGCGTCTGTGAAGGCCGATGAAGGCGGCAACAAACCCATCAGCTCCAATCGTCGTGGTTTCCATGCCATTGGAATCAGTTGTTTGGTTTGTAAAGTATCGTGTGCTTCTGGGAGCGCAACATCAAGTACATGTTAAACAAATTCACGCACAGGCATCTTCGCTCTGTGATAGATCAATGGAATGAAGACCATCGTCCTCAACCTCGAGGGATAGCCACGATGATGATGACAAATAAAAAATGTACTTTGATCTTTGATGTAATCTCTGAAAAAAATTGTTCTTTCAACAACGAGACACAAATTTGAAATTTACTGTCATTTTGTAATGTGGATTGAAATGGTTCAATGGCTCCATTTAATATCAGAGAATGTATACAGTGTACGACCTGGCATTCTTACTCTTCACAGGCATCCACGAAATCCAAAGGAAATTACAGGATTACGGTAGCATTACAAGTACATGGATATATAAATATGAGAAGAGAAGTAAGAAAGAATAAAAAATAAGTTACCACAAACAGTCTAACAGGAGGGGATCATCACTTCCCCAGCTATAGGTTCACTCAAAATGGCCAAGGGTAAGAATGACCTCATATTGCGCTCTTTGGAGCACCACAGTTGTCTTAGTGTATTGCTAAAAGTGCTCCTCTGTTCAGCCAAGGTGGCATGCAGAGGATGAGAGACATTGTCCAGAATTACCAGGATTTTCCAAAGGGTCCTTTGTTCTTCCACAACCTCCAGTGTGAACAGTTTGACTCCTAGAACTGAGACAATCTTTCTAATCAGTTTATTGAGCCTGTTGTCATCACCCATGTTGATGCCCTTGCCCCAGCAGACCACTGCATAGAAGATTGTACTGGCAACAACAGACTGATAGAACACGTGAAGGAGAGGCCTGCATACTCCAAAGGATCTCAGTCTCCTCAGGAAGTAGAGGCAACTCTGGCCCTTCTTGTACACAGCCTCAGTCAAGTCAGGTCAAGTCCAGTCAAGTCTGTCATCTGAATAGAAGAAAACCCCAAAGAATGAATGACAGAAAAAAAGTTAGAACCCACACACAAATCATCAATCCCCCTCCCCACTACCTGTTCCAGCACCCAGTACCCACCAAGCAAGCCCCCAAAGAGAGCATGATAGGCTGTCCAAAAAAAACATCGTTCATGCAACAATTCGACATGCCACAGGCTCTCTATCTCTCTCACTAACAAGGGAGAGGGAAGTGTCTCCCCTTCCACATCGAGAGGGGAGACCAACAGATTGCTGTTTCAATATTACAGTCTGTAGTGACGTTTCTTCAAGCTCACCTGACTCAAGAACCAGCAGACTTCCCCCTACCCGCATCAAGGAGGGAGGGAGGGAGGGAGGGAGAGAGGGAGAGGGAGGGGAGAGAGAGAGAGAGAGAGAGAGAGAGAGAGAGAGAGAGAGAGAGAGATCGAGTGCAGAGGACTCCAATACCACACCCATTATCTCAAAGATCCAATCTCCCACGAAGCTTCAGTTGGTGAAACGGGCGGGGAATTGGATCCACAGCTTGATGCTACATCCTGAAAATGCACGGTTTCCATACTGCTTCTGGGAATAATGAAAATGGCCAGTTGGTGAGATCTGGGAGTGGGAACTGCCCTGTAACACTGCAGTTTGAGTGCAGCTGTAGATCATGGACTCCAGCAGGACCCCAGCCACTTTGAAATGGAAAGAAAGAGACATTAAAGAGAGGAATTTAAGCCGTTTCACAGATGAGCTCAAAGAAGTCGCTCTCTGGCTCCATCTTAGCTCCTCCTAATAAGGATAAAATATTTGGTTATTTTAAGTGTTCTAAATATTTGGTTATTTTAAGTGTTCTGAACAGAGAAAAGAAACTCTTAAATATCTACCAAACCACTTTTTAGTGAAGTGGCATTTATGGAATATAATCCAGCTTCAACAAAGGTACAATTGCATATATTTTGCATTTTGTGTCCCATTTCTCTTTCCCAAAACCTAATAAATAAAAATAAATAAAAGTAAATAAAAATCTTGATTTATTTTACTTATCGTAATACATATATGAAAATTGTACTTCACAATGTTGTTAATATTAAGCAGGTTTGGCAGACAGGAATAAACTGTTTGTGTCCTTTTTGCTGTTAAAGAAACTTTATTTAACCATTCTCGTCAGTGTGACTTCAGGAAGAAGCTGAAACACATTATATTTGACCAAGATCAAGGATTGAATTGTATGCGGTTGATTTTTACAGTGCATTTAATAGATGTGGGTTGGAGGTGCTTCAGATGGTAAGAAATAAACTTAAATTTAAAATTCTACACCAATCCTAACTGATCATTCGGAAAGCCCATTATAAGATATTTTCCTTAATGGACTGTGAACAGCAGTGACTCACACAGTGTTTACTGCTGAACTCTAAATGCTCTTGAGAAGATGTTAGTGAACTGCCTTCTTGAACAGCTGCTTGAACATTTGACAAAGGTATACGAAAGAACTGTTGGACTAAGAATCTCAGTATTTAGGACCAGTAGCAAAGAAATAACAGTGTCATATCTTGAAATTAGGACTGTGCATGAACTTGTAGGAGAATGCGCAAGCGGTTGTATTTCAGAATCAGGTTTATTATCACCGGCATGTGTTGTGCAATTTGTTGACTTAGCAGCAGCAGTTCAATGCAATACATAATCTAGCAGAGAAAAAAAATATATATAAAATAATAATAAACAATGTGTGCTATCTCTCCTCATCCATCTGGATAGTAAAGGTAATCAGTTTGGGACAAAGTGCCAAAATAGGTGACACTTTGCTGCAGTGCAATTTGAGGATGGTACACACAGAAAACCTGAATGTTGTTGTGATGGGAGTGAATGTTTCTGGGTAGTGAACAAGAATCTCAGAAACAGAGCATTGGAAATTAGAAGAGAAATAAAAAAGTTGGAATGTAAGAGCAGGGATGTGATGTTGAGGTTCTGTAAGGCACTTGTGAGACTACACTTGGAGTATTGTATGCAGTTTTGGGCTCCTTATTTTAGAAAGGATGTACAGTCGGCCAACCAACCACTCAACCAACCGCGAATCAAAAAGACCCAGAAGTGCTCCTCCAGCACTTGTTGTTCGAGTATGTACAGACTTATTTCCTTGTCATTATTCCCTGAACAATGCAGTATAACAACTATTTTACATAGCATTTACACTGTATTAGGGATTATAAGTAATCTAGAGATGATTTAAAGTATACGGGAGGATGTGCGTGGGTTACCGTGGATCAGGATAAAAAAAACAAAAGTTCTCTTACTAAGTAAGTCGGAACAGGTACATGCAGTATTATTTAGTTTGAGTTAGTCAAACCTTTGTCTTAGTATATAGTATATATTTTACCTTTCTATGCATATAAAATACTTAAGAAACGCATGTTTCAGCACCGGACGATCCAGTGACAGATCGCTCCCGAGCACGCTGTCCATCCGTGCCTTGTTGATGTGGAGGATCAAAAACCCAAAAACCCCAAAACCCAATAATTAAACCACTGCATTGCTTGGTAATAATTGTAGCTTTCATCAGGGCAGGGCCTTTCTCACTTTATCCTTTAAAATTGTTCCGATCATTGCCCTAATGCTTTTCCAATGACCGATGGTGTTTCACCCCTTTCCAATCACTTTATTATTTCCACTTTATTTTCAATCGTGATCGTGATTATTTTCATGAACAGAAACACTGCGGATTCAGAGCTCCACCGCCGGGTCCTAATGTCCACCGCACTGAGACAGGTTAAATAAGGTCTGGGGTTCTGCTGAGTCCTAAGATCCACCGCATTGAGACAGGTTGAATAAAGGACTTCAGCATCAGCGTTTTTTGGTATCTGCGAGGGGTCCTGGAACCCTCGCGAACAAGGAGGGCCGACTGCATTGACATTGGAGAGGGTTCAGAGAAAACTCACGAGAATGGTTCCAGGAATGAAAGGGTTACTGTATGAGGAATGTCTGACAGTTCTTGGGCTGTATTCCCTGGAGTTCAGGAGAATGAGGGAGATCTCATAGAAACTTTCCAAATGTTAAAAGGCCTGAACAGATTAGATATGACAAAGTTATTTCCCATGGTAGGGGAGTCTAGGACAAGAGGGCACAACTTCAGGATTGAAGGACGCCCATTTAGAACAGAAATGCAGAGAAATTACTTTAGTCAGAGGGTGGTAAATCTATGGAATTTGTTGCCACGAGCAGCTGTGGAGGCCAGGTCATTGGGTGCATTTAAGGCAGAGATAGATAGGTTCTTGATTATCCAGGGTATCAAAGGGTATGGGGAGAAGGCAGGGGAGTGGGGATGACTAGAAGAATTGGATCAACCCATGACTGAATGGCAGAGCAGACTTGATGCACCGTATGGCCTACTTCTGCTCCTATATCTTATGGTCTTATACAGATGGAGCATGCATATATGAATGCTTCTGAATTAGATATGTTATGCAGGAGCTGCACTCAATATGCTCAATCCTCCGACATATGCTTTGTAAATTGGGTGACAGGAAACAAGCCTCTTTTTGGAGGATAAACAACTATTTGTTTACAAGTGTTTACATGGCCAGGACAATAAATCTCTTGCCAAATAAACTTCCAGCATTTGTTGATGCTGAAATACCTCCTAATAGCGATCGTAATGTTGTTGAACGTCAGATGGTGGTAGGTAGACTCTCTCTTGTTGGAGATGGACTAATGTTTCTATGCTGCAAATATTGCCTGCCATTTATTGAATTGATTTTATTTTTACATCCTTCACATACATGAGGAGTAAATATATTTATGTTACGTCTCCATCTGAATATGCAATGTGTAATCTTAGTAATTTATAATAAATAAAACTGTCAATGTAATATAAAGTACACACAAATCACTGTGAGTTAATCAGTCTGATGGCCTGGTGGAAGAAGCTGTCCCAGAGCCTGTTGGTCCTGGCTTTTATGCTACAGTACCATTTCCAGGTCTAACTTATGTCATTATCAGAAGAATTGCAAATAGAATCGGACATTCTACAATCATTAGCAAATATCTCCACTTTTGACCTTCTAGACAAGATTATTGATGAGGTGGTTGATGCAGCCAAGGACACTGTTCAGTGAGATGCCTGTGATATCCTGAATGGGGATAAGATGCTGCCTCACAGCGCCAGTGATCTGAGTTTAATATTAACCACTGGTGTTCCTATGTGCAGTTTGCATGTCCTCCAAATCACCACATATTTTCTTGTCTCCAGGTGCTCTGGTTTCCTCCCGTATCCCAAAGACATTCAGGTTGGTTGGTAAATTGTGCACAGTTGCTCTTGCCTTGAGGGTGAGTGGTAGAGACTGAGGCTAATTGTCGGGAGAGTATTTTATAAGGGATAAAGTGTAGGAAATAGAATAGGAATAGGAAAGAGAATAGGAATTGATCTGTAAGCCAGCATATTTTCAATGGGCTGAATGGCTTCTTTCCCCTTCAAACAGAAAATACAGCCATATTATTTTGCACCAGGGCGGTATAGTTTTTTCCTTAATTCTCATTGATCAGTTTTACCATGATTGCTTGGTCTATGATGTCACTTACACCCACAATAGAAGCTCACCTATTTTGTCAATGTTCGGAAAAGGCTATCAAGGGAGAAGATGCTGAACAGTGCTGGCGAAATTCAAACTGATCATCAATAATAAAGGTCAAGATTATGTTCTGATAGTATGAGAAATACAATAAATGTTTGACTTAGATTAATGCAATATAATTTTTTACATCAGTTATATATAACACCACAGAAAATAAATAGATTAAATTCAAACATGTCTGACCAATGTTTTCGATGTAATCAAGAAATTGGTACTTTTTTACATTCTACTTGGTCTTGTTTTAAAATTCAACCATTTTGGATAAATTTAAGACTTTTATTGGAACAAATTATTGGAGTACAACTCCCACATAGTCCACTATTATTTTTATTAGGAGATATTGAAGGGGCAATAACGAAATTTAAATTGAATAAGTATCAGAAAAAAATTATAAAAATTGCATTGGCAGTAGCCAAAAAAGTTATCGAATTACTTGGAAATCTGATTTATATTTAACTATGTATCGTTGGAATAATAAAATACATACTTGTATTCCACTTGAAAAAATTACGTATAATCTAAGAAATTAATATATTTTTGAAAATTTGGTTCCCATACTTACAAAAAATAGGACTAAATACATAGGTCCTTTGAAGATAAAATTATAGTAATTGGGGAAAGTAAAAATAAATATCAAAATTATTTTGAACTCCATGGAGCATGTGGGGATCCTCCGGTATCCAGGCAATCTTTCTCTTCTTTCTTTTTATCTTCTTTCTTTAGATAAGGGTTAAGTGGGGGGAGGGTTAAGGGGAGGGGGAGGGTCAATATTATTTTTCTTACTATTTTATTACCACATTTATTCTTCGTAATTTCTAAAATGTAATAAATAAATAACATTTTAAAAATAATAAATTGCAGCGTTAAAGAGATTCTTTTCACTATGGATTCATACACTCGCTTGTAAAGTTCTGTCAGCACAATTAGACAGGATGTGAGCAATAAATTATTCAGTGCAGGTTTAAACAGTGGCAATATGAGTATGTGTTTTGTGAATGCAAGGCTCTGGAGCTAACAATGTTGAACGTCAGATGGTGGTAGGTAGACTCTCTCTTGTTGGAGATGGACAATAAATAATCTTTATTTATTGAGAATAGGTTCATAGGTATGCAAAGTCACTTGTAATATATTAATTCAATCTCTGAAAATATTCAGGGTTCAATGTTATTACAAAGATTGTGTGTTTATTAAAAGCAAATACAGAACAAGGAAATGGCAATGTATTAATAATTTCTTTACCTCCCTGATGTGGCACTTCTGATAACCACTTGTTCATTGTCAGGAAACAAAACAATTCTTTTAGAGGATCTAGATTTTTGTGAGTACACTGATACTACTTTGTTGACTCTACAAACAATTCATCTACTGTAAAGATTTCAAGGTAACTGATGGAAAGCATCTAAGTTTGATGGTCAGAGTCATACAACATGGGAAGAGGCCATTCAGCCCACCATGTTTACTCTGACCACTAATAACAAATTCTCCCCAGGTTACAGCAGGGTTCCATTCCTGTGAACTGAGACGATCACAGCCATGAACAATTCCTACATGACAGCCAGTAAACACATCCTGCAGGTGTCCCAAAAACTCATTTGTATGTACAAGTTGAACATAATCTGAGCATTCTTAAATTAGGAAGGACATGTAATCTTTCAAGGTTTAGCCCATGATCTTCTATGCCTTGGGAATTCAGAGGCTTGTTTAGAGACTTCTTCAATGTCATCAGTAACTCTGCTGTCACCACTCTGTCAGGCAAAGGATTTCACTCTCCGGTGAAAGAGGTTCCCCTCAGATCCTCTCTTGAAATCTCTTACCACTTAACCTAAATCTAAGTCCACTAGCTTAATTTGCCTTTGACATGGGGAATAATTTCCTGCAGTCCACCCTAGACACCCTTCATAATATTATATATCTCAATAAGTGGGTGACTGTCAGGAGAGGGAAGTGGTTGTTTTTTTATAGACCCCCCCAATAGTAATAGGGATATTGAGGAGCAGTTAGGGAGGAAGATTCTGGAACGGTGAAATAATATTACGGTTGTTGTGATGGGACATTTTAACTTTCCTAATATTGATTGGCATCTCCTTAGCGCAAGGGGTTTAGATGGGGTAGAATTTGTTAAGTGTCTTCAGGAAGGTTTCCTAATGCAATATAGAGATAAGCCAACAAGAGGAGAGGCTGTACTTGATCTGGTATTGGGAAATGAACCTGATCAGGTGTCAGATCTCTCGGTGGGAGAACATTTTGGAGCTAGTGAACACAACTCTATTTCCTTCACCATAATGCTGGAGAGGGACAGGAGCAGACAATTTGGGAAAACATATAATTGGTGTGGGGGAAATATGCAATTAGGCAGGAACTTGGGAGCATAAATTAGAATCAGATGTTCTCAGGGAAATGCATAGCAGAAATGTGGAAATGTTCAGGGAACATTTGCATGGAGTTCTGCATAGGTATGTTCCTTTGAGGCAGGGAAAGGATGGTAGAGTTAAAGAACCATGGTTACGAAGAAAAGGACAGCTTACGAAAGGTTCAAGAAACTAGGTACTGATAGAGCTCTAGAAAATTACAAGGTTGCTAGGGAGGAGTTTAAGAATGAAATTAGGAGAGCCAGAAGGGCCATGAGAAGGCCTTGGCGAGCAGGAAAACCCCAAAGCATCTACAAGTATGTGAAGAGCAAGAGGATGAGCCGTGTGAGAATAGGACCAATCAGATGCGATAGTGGAAACGTGTGCATAGAGTTGGAGGAGGTAGCGGAGGTAGTTAATGAATTCTTTGCTTCAGTATTCAGCAGGGAAAAAGACCTTGACAATTGTGGGGATGACTTACGGTGGACTGAAACAAATGAGAATATAGACATTAAGAAAAAGGATGTGCTGGAGCTTTTGAAAAGTATTAAGTTAGGTAAGTCACTGGAACCGGATGAGATGTACACCAGGCTACTGTGGGATGTGAGGAAGGAGATGCTGAGCCTCTTGCAAATATCTTTGTGTCATCAATAGGGATGGGAGAAGTATTGGAGGATTGGAGAGTTGCAAATGTTGTTTTCCTGTTCAAGAAAGGGAGTAGAGATAACCCAGAAAATTATAGATCAGTGAGTCTGACTTCAGTGGTGGGCAAGTTATTGGAGAAGATCCTGAGAGGCAGCAATTATGAACATTTGGAGAGACATCATCTGATTAGGGATAGTCAGCATGGCTTTGTCAAAGGCAGGTCATGCCTTATGAGCCTGATTGAATTTTTGAGGATGTAACAAAACATATTGAAGAAGGTAGAGCAGGGGATGTAGTGTATATGGATTTCAGTAAGGCATTTAATAAGGTTCCCCATGCAAGGCTCCTTCAGGAATTAAGGAGGCATGGGATCCAAGGAGACCTTGTTTTGTGGATCGAGAATTGGCTTGCATGAGGAACAGAAGGTAAAGGATGGTCGTATATGGTTCGTATTCTGCATGGAGGTTGGTAACCAGTGGTGTGCCTCAGGGATCTGTTCTGGGACCCCTTCTCTTTGTGATTTTTATAAATGACCTGGATGAGGAAGTAGTGGGATGGCTTAGTAAGTTTGCTGATGACACAAAGGTGGGGGTGTTGTGGATAGTTTGGAGGGTTTTCAGAGGTTACAGTGGGATATCGATAGGATGCAGAACTGGGCTGAGAAGAGGCAGATGGACTTCAACCCAGATAAATGTGAAGTGGTTCAGTTTGGAAAGTCCAATTTGAAGACAGAATATAATATAAATGGTAAGACTCTTGCCAGTGTGGAGCATCTGAGTGTTGTTAAGAAGGCATATGGCATGTTAGCTTTCATCAACTGTCAGATTGAGTTCAAGAGCCGTAGGTAAGGTTACAGCTACTGTATATAAAACCTTAGTTAGTCCGCACTTGGAGTACTGTGTTCAGTTCTGGTCATCTCATTACAGAAAGGATGTGGATGCTATAGAGAGAGTGCAGAGGAGATTTACAAGGATTTGCCTGGTTTGGAGAGCGTACCTTAAGAGAATAGGTTGAGTGTACATGGCCTTTTCTCCTTGGAGCGCCAGAGGATGAGAGGTGACCTGATAGAGGTATATAAGATGATGAGGGGATTGATAGTGTGGATAGTCAGAGGCTTTTCCCCAAGGCTGAAATGGCTAACATGAGTGGGCAGAGTTTTAAAGTGCTTGGAAATAGGTATCGAGGGGATGTCGGGTAGGTTTTTCACACAGAGAGTGGTGGGTGCGTGGAATGCACTGCCCGTGGCAGTAGTAGAAGTGAATACAATAGGGTCTTTTAAGAGCCTCTTAAATAGGTACATGGAGCTTAGAAAAATAGAGGGCTATGCACTAGGGAAATTCTAGGCAGTTTCTGTAGTAGGTTACATGGTCGGCACAACATTGTGGGCCGAAGGGCCTGTAATGTGCTGTAAATTTCTATGTTCTATGTTCAATATTACCCCCTCCACTCTAGGGAAAACAGACCCTGTCTCTCCTGATAACTGGACTTACTTATTGCTAATTGATTATGCTTATTAGTTTTAACTAGAATTCAGCTCACTCATTTCTCATATAAATCCATCAAATGCACTCTGAGTGTATAGAAACAAACTTCAAAAATAGGCAGAAAGTTTGCTATATTTGTTAATTATTAATTTTTATTGAATGCTGGCATATCCTTTTAATCCAAATGGATTGGATTGTACTGCAGTTAATCTTGACTTCTTTATTTTCTTCTGATATTATTTGCCATTCCCATTGGGTGAAGTTACTGTTAAGATACCACTGCTTGGCTATCCACACAAAAGCTCTTAGCAGAATTTGAAGGATCATTGTTAACAGCCCAAAATACCATTTGAGTTGCGTCCTTTTCCAAAATTCTGCACCCTGACAAAACTCCAATTTATCATTCCAAGATCAAGAATTTGAAGTCAAATACCTTTAATCTGAAAGCAGTTAATTCAGACGTCAATTTTTCTTATCTAATGAATTATGGATACAGTAGGCATAATTAATAATAGATGTACACATAATTAATAATGTAGTTCACTCACTTGCTGGGTTGAAGACATTCTAGATTACCACAGAAAGTTCAGATGACATTATCTTCTTGTTACACCCTGACCTTTTCAGCTGCTGAATGCACTGTTTGATTTTTGGTTATGTTTGCTTTTCACAGTTCAGCTAGGTTTGGTTCATTATCCATAGAAAGTTTATTTGTAACATGACTATAAACCCTCTTTTAAAATAATCCTAGCTAAGAATTGTATCTACATTTCCATTACAACTTAGCCCTTTCCACTATCATCTTTTAGAGTATCTAGTTTTACTTTTAATAAATAAATTAGATGTAATTAATTCCCCATGTTTTCACAGGGTCTGGTCTGATTATAAACAAGGATTTGGAAACTTCCAATCAGTCAATGGAGAATATTGGATTGGAAATGACAACTTGCATTTTTTGACATCTCAAGGTAAACATTCCAGCATATTTGATTATTATGAGCTGCATCATCTTCTAATTGATATTTAAGATTAAAAGAACTGCTTTAAACTCCTTTGAAGCTTTCTTAATAGAATAGAAAAGAAATGTACTCTCTTCGGAATTTAAAACAAGGAGAATAACGTGTGTAAACATTTTGCTTGCTCCTGGAGACCCAGCTTTGCCAAGAAGTGTGGAAGGGACAGATCAAGACGGGTGATCTGCTCTGCTGCAAGTTTCTGTATCTTACCAGCAGGGAATATAATAGCTCTGTACCTTTTGATGGCCCCTGCAAGACATCCACCATGACACCAGTGAATCTGAGAGAGGCCCTAGCTAGTCTGGATAACTCCCAAGTTTCTCAGATTCACACCTTACCTTGCAATATTCAAAATGAAATGACATTTTGTGTATCATTATTGAAGTTGTAGAACAATATGGTATGGAAACAGGCCCTTCAGCACAAGCTGCCCTTGCTGACCAAGTTGCTTATCAGAGCTAATCTTTTTGCCCATATTTGGTAAATCGGTTTAATATTGTCACTTGTATTGAGGTACGGTGAATAGCTTTGTTTTGTATGCCGTCCATAGAGGTCCTTTCATTATGTCAGAGCTCCGACATAGTACATCCTTTTTTTTCTATCCATTCCTGTACCAGTGTATTGCATGCATCAGTATTGCATGATTGATTGGGAAATCTGGAGTATGTTCATAGACTAGTTGAGTTCAATGTTCGCTGAGAAACAGGCTACTGAAAGTAAAGCAAGCTGCTTACTGACAAGCACAGTTCTTCCCACCCATACTTCATCCCAAAGCTCCAAAGTGTAAATTCCTTCCTTTTTATATTTACCAATTAGGTTTGAGGGAGACTGTATGATTGATTAATATATTTATTATTTATAATCACTCAACAAGGTGTCAGATTAAACCAACCCCTCTACAGTATAATTTCAAACTTGACTATCTTGCTTAAGATTACTAAATTTTTATTATACAGTCAAACTTCATAAGCATAGAAGAAAAAATTATCTTTTCTTTTTTCTTTCCACCAGGGGACTACACAATGAAAATTGATCTCACTGACTGGGAAGGTGACAAACGGTATGCACAATATAAACATTTCAAAGTTCAAAATGAAGAGGTGAGGATAACAAATGATTGGGATGGTAAAAGCACTTTAAAAATATTATATTCAGTTTACATGAGCAAATGAGAATTATTATTTCAGAATAAGACTCAAATTCTTTGTTGCCAATCTGTTTAGCGCTGCCTACAAGATATCTGTAGCTCCCTGTTGTAATTAAAATAGTAATCAGTATTGGCTAACCCTTGGGCTAACAGCTTTACTAAAAGCAGTCAATCTCAGAAAACCATTTTCTTCAACTTGTGAACCATATTATTCTTGATCAGGAGATTAAATGTAATGAGACCTATGCAGATAAAAAGTTATCTTGTTACATGTTATACTTATTCTTGACTGGATTTCATCTGTCCATCACCTGGTCTTTGTTCTGAATGTTAGCATCATCCCGAAAGGCTTTCTATCCGCTACCATGAATATATTACAACCTTTGACCTCCTGCATGATTGCGTAGTGTTTAGTGCAACGCTTTACAGTTCCTGTTGTATGATCAGCGTTCAATTCTTGTAAGGAGATGGCATGTTCTCCCTGCGACCACGCGGGCTTTCTCTGGGTGCTGCAGTTCCCTCCCACATTCCAAAGGCATAAAGTTAGGGTTACTGAGTTGTAAGCATGCTATGTTGGTGCCGCAACGATTTCAAGCTGCTCAGCACAAATGTTGCTGGTATGATTTGAAGCAAGCAATGCATTTTATTGTATGCTTTGATGTACATGTGACAGGTAAAGCTAATCTTTATCTTTGCGTGTTATTTGAACCTCCCAATTCCTGCTGTGACGCTAAAGACACTCTCGCCATCTTTTGCAATCAGTTGACAGCATATCAAACTCTGCCCGCATTAGTCCAGTGCAATTTTATCTATCAAATAGTAATCAGAGAATCAACAGTAAAGGCTTCACATATTACCTCAAGTGTTCCCAAAGAGCTATCTTAGCTATGACTTACTGTATATCCTGCTTGCATGCTGCTGCTTGACAATGTCAATTTTCACATTTTATTCAACCTCAAACCACATCTCTTACTCCCCCCTTCCCCACACAGCCAAACAGTTGGTCTGATTTTCAACATTTCCTTCACCTAAAATTGTTAGGGCCAAAAGGTTGCTTGCAAACTTGATTTCCAGACAGGAACTCCTTCTCTCCCTCTGAGTTATTTGAAAATGAATCAGACTCTTTGTAACCTTGGTGTAATGTTTAACCTCTTGTTAAGCTTTAGACCTCATCTGTGATATCAGTAAAACTGATCATTTCCACCTACATGGCACTGGCCAACTTTATCCCTGCCTTAACTCATCTAGTAATGCAAGCCTCGCCCATACTTTCAGAACTACCAGATGTAATCACTCCAATGTATCCTGGTTGCCCACCAACTTCCACAACCCCCACGCCCACTCTACCTGCTGAAAAATTTAACTAATTGAAAACTCAGCTGCACATGTCATTAGCCACATTAAATCCCATTCACCCAGCACCTCCACGTTTTCGGCCTTGATCGGTTCTCAGTTAAGCAAAGTCTCACAGTTAAAGTTTTCCTCTTTGCTTTCAAATCTCTCCATGGTCTTGCCTCTTCCTTTCCTCATAATATTCCAGAGCTCTACAAACATATTGAGAGGTCTGCAATTCCTGTGATTCCAATTTCTGCACGTTCCCAAATTTTAGCTGTTCTCTTTGTGAACTGCCAAATGGTATTTTTTTGTGATTGACCAGGAAAAGTATTTACTATTAATAAAATCCTGGATTTGATACACACCACAATACTGCATCGTGCAGTGCATTGCAGGGATTTGTATGATAGTCATTTGAGCTTCATCTCATTCTATCCCTCAGAACTTGTTTTGGAAGAGCATTTTAATGCAGAAAATACATTCTTTTGTTTTGCACAGAATTCATATGCTTTAAGCTTTGGTGCTTTCACTGGATCTGCAGGAGATTCACTGAGTGGCACCTATATTCCTGAGGTTCAATGGTGGGCCAACCATAATGGCATGAAATTCAGCACAAAGGACAGGGATAATGACCGTTATCATGGCAACTGTGCAAAAGAAGACAAGAGTGGATGGTGGTTTAACAGGTACTGGAGAAATTATTTTACAAAATAAAGGTCTTTGTTTATTTTCAACTTTAGTATTGGACCTGAATTTGCAAGGATTCATCTCTGCTGCTCTTTAGGAGGGTAATTTACATCCAACGAGGCTTTCTTGGCTGTATTTGCAGAAATCTTAATGCTTGAGCCACTCTTTGCAATTGAAGTAGAAAACTGCATGTTTGAGGGTGGTTCTTTCCTTTTAAATGTTTACAGCATAATCTGCAATGAAGTAAATGTAATTTGTCCCAGAGATTCTGCATCATGAGGATTTAAGCTGCTGATTAAGATTTTAAAAATTGCAGACGATGAAAATCTAATCTAAATCTAAAGACATGTAATAAAATCGAATATATGTGTGTTGCATGCTTGGCTGGGTATTAGAACAACCTTGAACCTGAAATTTTGCATCTAAATTGGATGTAGCATTAGAATGTGCTCTGCATTCCTAATATTTTTTTGGAAAAAAAACACGCTCGAATTCCTCCATTGCCTGTAGATAAGGTTTTTTTAGTTTCATTTTTGAGCTACCAAGCGTTTAGTGGACTTGAACTAAGTAATTTAATTTACCTAAACTACAAAGAGAAACTGAACTTCTGTGCATCAAATACCAGCTACAATGATAATAAAATTGAGAAATACAACCAAGAGAGAGAACCAAATTTAGTGAGATACCAAAGAAAAACATTAGATACTAGTGCGGAGGTTGTTTATAATACCCAAGGAAGTAATTTTTTGCTTGTTTTTGAAAGCCTCTGGTGAACAAAAAAAGCTGTCCTTCTTAAACTACTTTTGGCTAAAGTTCAAAGACAAAACATAATAGCCCTGGCTACCGAATTATCAGGCATTGCTTCACTTCTTTTGATACAAGGAAAAGCTGCACATTCAGCTTTTAAACACCCTTTAAAATTGATAAATGTGGATCCTCCAAAATGTTACATTGGTCAGGGAACTTCAAAGGGAAAAAAAATTCTGAAAGAATGTAAACATGTCTGGGATGAGTGTACAATGATTCACAAAACTGCCATTGAAGCATTGGAATGCATGTAGCAATATATTAAACACAATATTAGATTAATAGGCTATGTTGCTTTCATGCTAGTTTGAGATTTACATCAAATGCTAACAGTATTTCTACAAGATTCTAATGCATCATACAAATTCATACTTTGTATTAAATCATCATATATTTTGGAAACTGTCATACTTGAAAACTGTAGCTGGCAGTCAAGCCGCTCGCTTCAAATTTGCTCAAATTAGGAAATTGAAGCTAAACCCTAAGATTCCATGGGAATTACTCTGATAAAAAGTTTGAGCCAATTTGTTACATCATTTCATGATGTGATGCAAGCTGTTTTCCCTAATGTCACTCAACATTATTAGATTCACCAATGGTTGAACGAAAGCAAATTTAGCACCAAAAAACACAGGGCAGCCCACAAAAAGAGATTTCTTTCGAAACTTTCCAGACAATCTGTGCAATGTAAATCTATTCATAGTGTAACAAACTTTGAGGAGTTTACACATTTTCTAATCTTTTCAAGTGCAGTATGTGAAAGTATTATCAAAACAGTAGAAAAGACTGGTACTTGTCATAAATGATAACCTTGTGTTCCTGATACAGGACTAAAAATTCAGTGACTGTGAGATAAAACTTTGGAATTAAATTTGGGTTAGGGAATTGCATTGCACTCAGAGAGCCCCAAGCCAAGAAACCAATGTCAAAACCCAGAAATCTTCTTGGATCTCACTACAGTTACTTGGGTGAGCTGCAGGTAGTAGATGTGGTTCTGAGGGGTTTTCTCATTCTTGGCTGTTTTGCTGACAATGAAGTTCAGGTTAATAAAGGAAGTGTGGAAGGCAATGGGGGTGGCTGTCAGGGACAATAGGTAGTAACTTTTAGGAATGCTTCAGAGCCTAGCACGTCTTCTTTGAAACCTATTTGAAATTACTAGTCAATCGTGGCTGCTAACTAAATTGCACCCAAAAACCTGACAGCATGTTTGATAGCAACACACACAAAATGCTGGAGGAACTCAGCAGGCCAGGCAGCATCTAGGAAAAAAGTACAGTCGATGTTTCAAGCTAAGACCCTACTCTGACAGCCTTATCACCAAATTTTGGGAATCTATTCATCTGGGCAATGTCTCCGAGGTATACAAGTGTTGAACAGCTGTGCTGGATCCTTGCAAATTTGCCAAAAAAAAAAAATCAAGTTAGATACTTCCCAGGGATAATTTTGGACACATAATTATTTTTTTAAGTTTGTCTTTCCAGTTCTCATTTCATATAATTAAACATCATTTTATTGAAGTAAACAGAGCAACTGGAACTACTCATCATGTGAATTGCATCTGTGCAGTTAAGGTTTGAGGCTGTTGGTCTTTCATCAAAATGCAAAAAGGTAACTTTGTTCTACTGTCCAGAGATGTGGCCTGAACTGAAGACCAGTTTCAGAATTTTCTGTCTTTTTTAAACTTTCTAGCATCTGCAATTTTTTTACTTTAAAAAATCTCTAGTTAGTGTAAGTTCCACCGCAGGAGACAATGAAACTGAATTTAATACATCTGTCAATTTGAGACTGGCACCAGAAAATGATCATGGAGACTGTAGAAAATCTAAACAAGTTGATGATATCTTCTGTGGAAGACTAGTCTTCATCTCTGCCTACTCGGATCTTACTGATTACAATCATGCACTCCGTGGTTGCCTCTCAATGTCCTCAGTTCCACCAATGAAGGGCAATAACTGCTAACTTGTTTGTGTCATTCCCTTCCATACTTTAATAAAATAAGTAAATAAAGCAGATAATTATCAACAAGTTGGTGGACTAGACTTTTCAAAAGGCTAATGGAGCTATTGTATACAGTTCAAGTTGATTACAGATGTATAAATGTTAGAATTTTAACCAAGACTAAAATGTATCAAATTATTGTCTATAGACTGTACACTTCTATTTGAAACATGCTTACATGCTTTATGTGACCTAAATATAACTGAAGGCATTGGAGAGGGGGTGGAGCTGGCATGTTGGGAATTTCACATGAGTAATTTCATCATGAGTAATTTCATCAGCCTAGCTGTCTTTATCATGAGGCACATCGTGCCCTGGATGAACTTGATTAATGGTGTTCTCAACAGTGAAACTGCAGCTGATCTTGACAATTCTGTAACAGGTACACATTAGATTTGATTTTAGTTCTAAGTGTTCGACAACCCTGTTGTTTTATAAAATCACAAGTATGTATGTAGTATACAGCTCTGAGATTCATTTTCTCCAGACAGCCAGGAAAGAAAGAAAACCATAGTGGCCATTCAAAGAAAAATATCAACCCCCACCCCATCCAAAAAAAATACAAATAAACCATGCAAACGGCAAGCAAGAATGGGAGAAAACACGGAACATAAAACACAAAACTGGAAGAGTCTAAATGAGCTGCGGTCCTATTCATAAATCATTGACCCAGAAATTTGGTATCATCCTGCAACAGCACCTTGGGCCAGAGAGACCACCCAAACGCAGGGGCCTACCCTCAGAAGCAGCGAGCGAGACACCTTCCTCAGCCAGCTGTGAGCAAGAAACAGAGAGAGGTTACAGCGTTCATAGTAAAAGAGGAAGAGAGAAACAAATGATGGCACAGAATAGATGAAAACATAATCATTGCTGGTGTTACATACTGTTACATAAACCTTGCAGCTAATGCCCAACTATTTTATTTTACAAAAAGCACCTCAATACAAACTATTTGCATTATAATTATACTTAAAAATAAAAAATATTTGGATGCAATCTTGCATTTACAGGTTCTTAATTTAAATTGATTGCATTTCATCGGTATTATTCATGACCTTTTAGTTTTCCAGCTTCCTTAAGAGTTGTAATATGTTGCTTTTACAGATGTCACTCTGCCAACTTGAATGGATATTACTACAATAAAGGGCCTTTCAATTCAAAGACGGATGATGGGATTATATGGTACACCTGGCATGGATGGTGGTATTCGCTAAAGTCTACAGCCATGAAGATTAGACCTTCAGAATTTGTACCAGCTTCAGACTGAATGTTCCAACTTTTCATGCAATTTAACTCAATTTATATTATTGTACTATTCTGATTCCTCTCAGTAATATATATTACAATATGCCAACACTAACACTATTCAGCATAATTGTTCCTCAGCATTTTCCTTGGAGCAAACATTTAATGGTAAAAGAATATTACCATAAAAGAATGGTAAAAGTCCATTCTGGTGATTTCAGTTAATAGCAATATATAACATTTAGTATGTATCATAACGTGGAGTTGTCATATTATCTGAATAACATTACCTGATTTTAGTGGGTGGAATGGTTTGTTTTAATGCCAGGTATATGTAACTTTATCCTACAGCATGATACATAAGGTACATTGTCTCAACTTATCTGCTTTATTTTCTTAATTATATTTTAATTCAAACAGTCAGAATACTTTTTTTAACTGGTGAACAATTTTCCTGTATGGCTTGCATTCCAGTTTTCTTGTATGGCTTGTGTTCCAACAATTATTCCAGTTTTGTATCACTTAGACAGGAAATATTGGTTATGAATCATTATGACATTAAATAGAAACTGTTGTGTACAACTGGGCTTGTACACACTGGAATTAAGGAGATTGAAAGGGGATCTGATTGCAACATATAAGATTATTAAGGGATTGGACAAGATAGAGGCAGGAAATATGTTCCAGATGCTGGGAGAATCCAGTACCAGAGGGCATGGTTTGAGAATAAGGGGTTGGTCATTTAGGACAGAGTTAAGAAAAAACTTCTTCTCCCAGAGAGCTGTGGGGGTCTGGAATGCACTGCCTTGGAAGTAAGTGGAGGCCAATTCTCTGGATGCTTTCAAGAAGGAGCTAGATAGGTATCTTATGGATATGGGAATCAAGGGATATAGGGACAAGGCAGGAACCGGGTATTGATAGTAGATGATCAGCCATGATCTCAGAATGGCGGTGCAGGCTCGAAGGGCCAAATGGTCTACTTCTGCACCTATTGTCTATTGATGTTTTGAATAATGAAAGTATTATGCTTGCTCATTGCAACTCCACAAATCTCTGGTGAGACTGCACTTAGAGTATTGTGTTCAATTTTGGTCACCTCATTATAGGAAGGATGTGGAAGCTATGGGGAGGGTGCAGAGGAGATTTACCAGGATGTTGCCTGGATTGGAGAACAAGTCATATGAAGCAAGGTTAGCAGAGCTGGGACTTTTCTCTTTGGAGCATAGAAGAATGAGAGGGGACTTGATAGAGGTCTACAAGATTATGAGAGGCATAGATGGGGTGGATAGTCAGTACCTGTTTCCCAGGGCACCAATAGCAAACACCAGAGGGCATATGTACAAAATTAAGGGAGGGAAGTTTAGGGGAGACGTCAGGGGTAAGTTGTTTTTTTTTAAAAAAACACAGAGGGTTGTGAGTGCCTGGAATGACTTGCCAGGGATGGTGGTGGAGGCTAAAATATTAGGGGTATTTAAGAGCCTCTTGGACAGGCACATGGATGAAAGAAAAATGGAGGGTTATGGGGTTGTGTGGGTTCAGTACATTTTTTTAAGGATTATATGGGTCAGCACAACATGGAGGGCTGAAGGGCCTGTACTGTGCTGTAGTGTTCTATGGTTCTATCAAACAGAAAATAGGACCCAGAGCAGGCAATTCAACGCTTTGGATCTGTTTGGCTATTCCATATGATCGTGGTTAATCATCCACGTTAGAATCCTGTTCTTAATTTTCTACTTATCTGTTAAACTATTTCATATTGAGTAAATCAGTATATTTAGTTCCCTCCTTTACAGATTTAATGACTGCTTTTTGTAACAGAGAATAATTGGTACTTCTTTATCTATACATTCTCCATGTCTGGGTGAAGACTTTAATTCCTGATTTACGTTCTCAGTAGCATACCCATTATCCTATGTTTGTGAGCCCATTATTCTGGACTGTCAAGTCAAGTCAAGTTTATTGTCATTTCAACCATAGACTGCTGGTACAGTACACAGTAAAAATGAAACAACGTTCCCCCGTGACCCTGGTGCTACATGAAACAACACAAAACTACACTAGACTACGTGAGACAGCACAAGGCTACACTGGACTATGTAAAACAACATAAAAACTGCACTAGACTACAGACCTGCACAACACTACATAAAGTGCACAAAACAGCGCAGGGCAGTACAATAATTAATAAACAAGACAATAGGCACAGTAGAGGACAAATTACAATATAATAATAAATGATGTAGATGTCAGTCTAGACTCTGAGTATTGAGGAGTCTGATGGCTTGGGGGAAGAAACTCATCCAGCTTGTCTATTCCTGTAAGACTTTTACAAGTCTTTATGAGGTACCCACCTATTCTTCTAAACTCACTGATCCAGTCTATCCTCTTCTAACATTCTAGCCACCCCAGGAATTAATCAAGGAAAACACTGGCAGACTTCCTCCATTGTGAAGAATGTTCTTTCTCTGATATGGAGAACAAAACTGCACAAAAAAAAACGCAAGGCCTTGTACCAAACCACCCTTGTTCTGGTAGTCATATCCTCTCACAATAAGGCCAACATGCTATTCGCCTTCCACATCCTTGCTGTATCTGAATGTTTTCTTTCAGTTACACGCGTACGTGGACACCCAGAGCTTGATGCACTCCTCCAGTGTTCTTGTCACAAGCTTTCTCTCTGTGAGTTTTCTCTCTAATATTGCATTGAGTTGCAGCCAAAACAAAATCATCATTAACTTTATTTACTGTCTACAGGTTTTCAGTGATTTTTTAAAAAATCATTAACTTTTGTCAGTCGCTGACATCTACATTTCATTTCAGTCATCCTCTCGTGACTTTTCTTACCTCCATTAGCTATTCAGATTGAGCTTTCTTCGCTGGCATGCAAAGAGCAATGCAGAATTGTTTGCAGATAATTAAGTTATTTGCTGAATTAACATATGGGTTTAAACTCCAAATAAACTTCCTCCCACAGTAATGACTCATTTTTGTTCTGTGAAGTTGTAGTGCAGGAGGGATTACAGCAGCAGTATTTTGTGAAGATGAGGGTAATTGAGCTGGGTATTGAGGCACATTACCACTCATCATTGGGCATTTAAAAAGCAAACATGAGGAGATCTGCAGATGCTGGAAATTCAAGCAACACACACAAAATGCTGGTGGAACACAGCAGGCCAGGCAGTATCTATAGAGAGAAGCACAGTCGACAAGGCCAAGACCCTTCGTCAGGACTAACTGAAAGGAAAGATAGTAAGAGATTTGAAAGTAGTGGGGGGAGGGGGAAATGCGGAATGATAGGAGAAGACTGGAGGGGGTGGGGTGAAGCTGAGAGCTGGAAAGGTGATTGGCAAAAGCGATACAGAGCTAGAGAAGGGAAAGGATCATGGGACGGGAGGCCTCAGGAGAAAGAAAGGGGGAGGGGAGCACCAGAGGGAGATGGAGAACAGGAAGAGTGATGGGCAGAAAGAAGGAAAAAAAAGGAGGGGGGAGAAAAACTAAATATATCAGGGATGGGGTAAGAAGGGGAGGTGGGGCATTAACAGAAGTTAGAGAAGTCAATGTTCATGCCATCAGGTTGGAGGCTACCCAGCCGGTATATAAGGTGTTGTTCCTCCAACCTGAGTTTGGATTCATTTTGACAATAGAGGAGGCCATGGATAGACATATCAGAATGGGAATGGGACGTGGAATTAAAATGTGTGGCCACTGGGAGATCCTGCTTTCTCTGACAGACAGAGCATAGGTGTTCAGCGAAACTAGTCCCAGTTTCTTCAAAGTCCAAAATTCAAAGTAAATATATAGAATATACAGTATATGTCACTCTGAAGTTCATTTTCCCATAGGCATTCATAGTAAATACAATGAAATCTCTTACTATCTTTTCTTTCAGTTAGTCCTGACGAAGGGTTTTGACCCGAAACGTCAACTGTGCTTCTCCCTATAGATGCTGCCTGGCCTGCTGCATTCCACCAGCATTTTGTGTGTGTTGCTTGAATTTCCAGCATCTGCAGATTTCCTCGTGTTTGTGTACCCTAGCTGTGTTCTGGTTCATGAGTGCCAGGGCGTGTCCACTCACCGGTGGGCCTGCGTGCTATCTGTGCAGGGTCCAGACCTCCTCTGTGTCCTCTGTAGTTCAGCCTGAATCTGAAAGGAGTTCAGTTTCCTTGTGTTGCCAGCGAGGAGGTTTGCTGTTGGAGAGGCTATGTACTGGCAGGGACAGACTTCCACATTCAGCTCTCCTTTTCACAAGACTGTTAGCCAGCGGTGGAAGCTACAAGTGAGAGTGACAAGCACTATCCACTACATGACTACACTATCAAACAAATAAAATTGAATAAATAAATAAGCAATAAATATTGAGTACATGAGATGAAGACTTCTTGAAACTGATTCTGTAGGTTGTGGGGGCAGTTCGGTGTTGGGGTGAGTGAGGTTGAATGAAGTTACCCCTCTGGTTCAAGAGCTGATGTGTGAGGGGTAATAACTGTTTCTGTGCCTGATGGTGTGGATCCTTAGGTTCCTGAATCCCCCACCTGAGGCAGCAGTGAGAAAAGAGCATGGCCTGGATGCTGGGGTCCATACTAATGGATGCTACTTTCCTGTGATAACACTCCGAGTGGATGTGCTCATGGTGAGGAGGGCTTTACTTGTGATGGACTGGGTTGTATCCACTAACTTTCTGTTCAAGGGCATTGGTGTGTCCATGCCTGGCCATGATACAACAGTCAGTACACTCTCCACCACACATTCGTCAAAGTTTTAGATGGCATGCCTAAGAAGAGTGTGGGAACCTTCCGCATTGACTATCGTCCAGTCGCACTTGCAGACACTCTAATGAAGTGCTTTAAGAGGCTGGTGATGAAACATGGCAACTGCTGCCTGAGAAGAGACTTGTGTCCGCTCCAGTTTGCCAACCAACACAACTGGTCAACAGCAGATGCCGTTTCAGTGGCTTCACTCAACCCTGGAACATGCGACAGCGAAGATGCATACATCAGGATGCTCTTTGTCAATAGCAGATCAGATCAGTATTCAATGCTATCATCCCCTCAAAACTAAGCAATTCGCTTCAAGAACTTGCCTTCAATATCTCCTTGTGCAATTGGATCCTCAATGTCCTCACTTGCAGAGCCCAGTTAGTCTGGATTGCAAAAACATCTCCTCCACAGTCTCTATCAGCACAAGTGCACTGAAAGGCATAACATTTAAAACTTTAACAAGCATCTATAGATTGTGTGGTGGAGAGTATATTGATGGTTGCATCACAGCACGGAATGGAAACACCAATGTCCATGAACGGAAAATCACACAAAAAGTAGTGGATAGGGCCCAGTCCTCACCACCAATGAGTACATCCCTATGTAGCATCTGTGCTGCCATCAGGAAGAAGGTACAGGAGCCTCAGGACCCACAACACCAGGTTCAGGAACAATTATTACATTTCAACCATCAGGCTCTTGAAGTAAACATGGTAACTTCACTCGGATTCACTTGTTCTGTCACTGAACTGTCCCCACCAACCTATGAATCCACTATCAAGAACTCTTCATCTCATGCTCTGGATATTAATTGTTTATTTATTAATTATCATTACTTTCTTTTGTATTTGCATAGTTCGTCTTTTGCACTTTGTTGTTTGTCCTCACTGCTGGGTGTGGTGTCTCAATAATTCTATTGCGTTTCTTGGGTTTACTGTATATGCCTGCATCTCAGGGTTGTATATGTTGACATATGTACTTCGATGATAAATTCCTTTAGAATTTTGAACATGCAGAATCTTTGCAAATTTCGAAGAAAGTAAAAGCTCCGCCAAGCTTTCTTTGTAATGGTACTTCCATGCCGAACCCAGGACAGATCCTCTGAAATGGTATAGTCAAACAATCCGCATTATGTGGTGACCCTCTCCTGGTGAGAACTGGCTAACAGACCTCCAGCTTCCCCCTCCTGTGGTCAGTAATCAGCTCTTTGGTTTTGCTGACATTGAATGAGAGGTTGCTGTTTTGACACCATTCAGCCAGATTTTCAGTTTACATCTCATATGCTGATTCATCACCAGCTTTGATTAGACTAACAGAGAACCTCCTGAACCTAATAAAGGGGCCACTGAGTGTATGTTCATGGTCTTTTGCTGCTATGGCCCGTCCTCTTCAAGTTCAACATGTCGTGTGCTCAGAGAAGCTCATCTGCACACCACTGTTGTAACACGTGAGTACTTGACTTACTGTCGCCTTGCAGTCAACTTAAACCAGTCTGGCCATTCTCCTCCGACCTCTCTCATTAACAAGGCATTTTCGCCCACAGAACTGCCACTCACTGGATTTTTTTTTGTTTACCGCACCATTCTCTACAAACTCTGGAGAATATTGTTTGTGAAGATCCCGGGAAATCAGCCGTTTCTGAGATATTCAAACCACCCTTTCTGGCACCAACAATTATTCCACGGTTAAGGTCACTTAGATCACATTTCTTCCCCATGCTGATACTTAGTCTGAACAACAACTGAACAATAAGACCTTATCTGCATGTTTAGGCATGCTGCCACATGACTAGTTTCTTATATATTTACATTTTAAAAAACAGGTGTACCGGTGTATCTAATAAAGTGGCACTGAGTGTCCATATCAATAATGGAGCTCTACCTATTGTACTGACTTCGGTCACTCTCTGCACTAGATTAAATGTAACCTGGAGTTGGGAGTACCAGTGATATTTGGCTACTCTATGATACCATGACCTTCATTTCAACGTTTCCAAGTCCAGAGAATGATCTACTGCAGGCTGGAATGTCAGCTGCATGAAAGGGCAGCCTCTCACTGCATTGTAACATGATATGGAAGGGACTGACAACTCAAATAATTTACCAATAAACAGTCACCAAGAGAAACAAGAGAGTCATTAAAGTGCATTTATTTGAGTTGGCTCCTGACTCTTACTACCTGCTGTTCAATAAGAGGGCAGATCCAGTCATATTCTTTACACCCTGAGAGCTATTCCATATGTTGATAGGCATAATTAACATTAGGTGGTATGTGTGGGGGCCTGTCAAAAGTAGATTGGGAGCAGCTATTTGTAGGTAAGTCTACATCTGCACTGTGTGAAGCATTCAAAGGAGAAACAGCAAGAGTTCAAGGTCAACACCTTCCTTTAAGGATAAACACCAGGGGTAACAATTAAAGGGAAACCAGGATGTTGAGGGATATTGAGAGGTGGATAAAGAGAGAAAACAGTTGATGTATCGGACTGAGGCCCTTCATCAGAACTGGACAGAAAGAGAAGTCAGTGTAAGAAGGTGGGGGGGGAGGGGAGGAAGAAGCACAAGGTGGTAGGTGGTAGGTGAAATTAGGAGAGAGGAACAGGGTGAAGAGAAGAGGGAGTTCTGTCCTTGACTGACTGCATGTCCAGGCCAAGACTACATGCTGGCACTGGAATCCTAGTCCCTTTCCCCCACCACCACTGTTCTTCAGACCCCACCATCAGCTCTTGGGTCCACAAGCCTCCATCTTCCTCCCAACCCACCTCCCCTCGTCTCTATTCAGACACGACTTGCCCTCCTTCTTCCCTTCTCTGATTCCAGCTCTCATCTGTGCTGGGTCTTCGCAGATCCCTCTGACTTTCCCCCCTCTGAGGTAGAATGTCTGTCCTCTGTCCTCACCTTTGTCCCACTGCACCCACACCTCAGTGAGTTCCATGCCTGCCATGCGCTAGGCTCTGCTTCTGTTGCCTCTATCTCTGTGCCTAATCTTTGGCAAGGACTCTCCAACCAGCACCAATGACCCCTTCTCCCATCTGCAACCCTCCACCTCTTCCTAGACATGTCCACTCTGATCTTCTGCCTGCTCTTATTATTGCTAACTGGCAAAGAGACATCAACTGACTCGACTTTAACACACCTCTCTCCAATTCTAGCCGCTCTCTGCACTAATCTGGGGCCAGAGGACAACTCTTAAACGGCTTCTCTTACTTACCCCTTGAACAGGATCCCACTAAGGAGCACCAGGCTTTTGCCTCCCACACCATTACTGACTTTACCAGCTCTAGGGATCTCCCATCCACTGCCTTCATCCTCATGGTTCCCTTACCCTGCATCTCCAATTTCTACCTCCTATCCAAGATCCATAAACCTGCCTGTCCAGGTAGATCAATTTTTTCTCTGTTCCTGCCCCTCTGAACTTATATCTGTACATCCCCTCTTGGTTAGTCCCTTCCTACTTACATCAGTGACATTTCACACACTCTTGATCTTTTCAATGACTTTACGTTCCTTGGCCCTGATCGTCTCACTTTCACTCTGGATGTCCAGTCCCTATACACCTCCATCGCCTATCTCGAGGGTCTTAGAGCTTTCTGCTTATTTCTGGACAACAGACCGAACCAGTCTCCCTCCACTACCACTGTCCTCCATGTGGCGGAACATGTCTTCACCCTCAATAATTTCTCCTTTCGCTCCTCCCACTTCCTTCACATCAAGGGTGTAGCCATGGATAATTGCAAGGGTTCCAGATATGCCTGCCTTTTTGTCGGCTACGTGGAACAGTCTGTGTTCCAAGCTTACACAGGCATCGCTGCCCAACTCTTCCTATGCTGTATTGACAACTGCATTGTGCTGCTTCCTGCACCCATGCTGAGCTCGTCAACTTCATCAACTTTCCCTCAACTTCCACCTTCCCCTCAAATACATTTCCAACACCTTTCTCTCCTTTCTCAATCTCTCTGACTCAATTTCTAGAGAGTCTATCTATTGTTCTTTTATGAATCCACTGACTCCCACAACTTCCTTGACTGTACCACTTCCACACTGTCATTTGTAAAAATGCCATCCCCTTCTCTCAGTTCCACTATCTGCCGCATCTGCTCTCAGGATGGGGCTTTTCATTTCAGAACTACAGAGATGTTCTCCTTCTTCAAAGAAAGGGGCATTCCTTCCTTCACCTTCAATGCTGCACTCACACCAGCCTCCTGCCACCACACCAGGATTAGGGTGCCTCTTGTCCTCACCTACCACCCCATCAGCCTCTGTATCCAGCACATAATTCTCAGTAACTTCTGCCATCTCCAACAAGATTCCACCGCCATGCGTATCATTCCCTCCTCCAAATTTCCACTTTCCAAAGGGATCGCTCCCTATGCAACTCCCTGTTCACTCGTCTCTGCCCACTGATCTCCCTGTTGGTACTTACTCTTGCAAGCAGATCGAGTGCTACACTTGCTCCTACACCTCTCCCTCACTACCACTCAGGGCCCCAAACAGTCCTCTAGGTGAGATGACACTTCATCTGCATGTCTGTTGGGGTCATCTACTGTATTTGGGGCTCCTGGTGTGGCCTCCTGTATAACAGTGAGACCCGACACAGATTGCGAGACCACTTCGCCAGGCATCTTCTCTCTGTCCACATTGAAAAGCGGGATTTCCCAGTGGCCACCCATTTCAATTCTATTTCCCATTCCCATTCCAATATGTCAATCCATGGTCTCCTCTATTGCCAGGATGAGGCCACACTCAGGTTGGAGAAGCAATACCTTATATTCTGTCAGGATGCGTCCAACCTGATGGCATGAATATTGATTTCTCGAACTTCCGGTAATAGCCTCCCCCCTTCACCATTCCCCATTCCCGTTTCCCACTCTCACCTTACCTTCTTACCTGCTCATCCCCTCCCTCTGGTGTTCCACCTCCTTCTCTTGCTTCCATGGTCTTCTGTCCTCTCCTTCAGATTCTGCTTCTCCAGCCTTAATCTCTTTCACCAATTGACTTTCCAGCTCTTTACTACACCCTCTCTTCCTCTCCCAGTTTCACCTATCACAACCACTTTGTACTTCTTCCTCCCCCACCCCCACTTTCCTCTTTCTTTCTAGTCCTGGTGAAGGGTCTCAGCCCAAAAAGTCAACTGTTTATTCTTTTCCATGGATACTGCCCAGCCTTCTGAATTCCTCCAGCATTTTGAGTGTGTTGCTTTGGATTTACAGCATCTGCAGACTTTGTGTTTGTAAAGAGAGAAAAGGAAGTTTTTAACAGAGTTGACCTATAGAGGTGTATAAGATGATGAGAGGCATTGATCATGTGGATAGTCAGAGGCTTTTTCCCAGGGCTGGAATGGTTGCCACGAGAGGACACAGGTTTAAGGTGCTGGGGAGTAGGTACAGAGGAGATGTCAGGGTTAAGTTTTTTACTCAGAGAATGGTGAGAGTGTGGAATGGGCTGCCGGCAACGGTGGTGGAGGCAGATATGATAGGTTATTTTAAGAGACTTTTGGATAGGTACATGGAGCTTAGAAAAACAGAGGGCTATAGGTAAGCCTAGTAATTTATAAGGCAAGGACATGTTTGGCACAACTTTGTGGACTGAAGGGCCTGTATTGTGCTGTAGGTGTTCTATGCTTCTGTGTAGCCATATTTCTATTAGTTGGTCTGTGTTTAGATGAACTGATATTGGTTGAGGAGCTAACTAAGGCATGTCAGAGAACAGCATCATGGATATTTCCATTTCTCAGTTTTCATCTTAATTCAGCCTACAATTACCACTTCAGAAAACTCAGCTGGTAATTCAGTTGAGGATTTATAAAAAAGGATTAAAGAAAAAAATCACTCAACCAAAAAAGAGTTATTTTCTGAAGGACTTTTGAGATGATCATAACACAGGCATAAATATTAATGGCGTATGGAAATGATCTTGCACTTCCAATTGAAAAAGGCTTTGAAATGCTATAGTCCTGAGCTCGAATTAGAAATATCAAAAATTCCTCCTAAGTAGTGATATTAAATATGTAATATTAAATCGCAGAGATACTGAAGAATCATAGCACCGAAGGAAAAGAAAAAACCTATTGGAAAACACAACATGCATACTGCCAATTAAATAATTATTTAATTTATTATGCATTTTAAAAAGACTGCATGTATATAGAATGCATAGATAGCAGCTGCAAGATTTCAGGTTTTATTGAATGTATTTCCTGCAATGTTCAGCCACTGATTCTTCTGAAGCAGCACAGCAGCGCCATCTACTGTTGATTCATGCGAGATGTCTGATTTAAACCACCAAATTTCAAAATTTTAGCCATCTCAAGTAACACAAATTGCTGGAGGAACTCAGCAGGACAGCTAGCATCGATAGAAGTGAATAAACAGTCAAAATTTCTGGCCAGGAAGCTTCTTCAGGACTGGAAAGGAAGGGGGAATGTGCCAGATTAAAAAGGTGGGGGCAGGGGAATAGGCTAGCTCAGGCATGGGCAAACTACGGCCCGTGGGCCATATGCGGCCCGTTAAGCTTTTTAATCCGGCCCGCAGAACTTGATGAAATTATATTAATAAACCTTGTTAACATTTTTTCCCCGCAATTCTGGCGTTTTCCCAATAGATGACGCACTCTATATACATTGACCTTTGTTGAGGTGCAGCGTATTACTCCACATTTGCGCTTTACTCTGTGACCTTGTGGCGACCCATTTCCTAGCACATCCAAACCGGCTCACAATTAGCCAGCGTTCCAGCTGAGGCAGATAGCCTGCGGGGATTTGCGAGCACAGAGCTTTGGAGCCTCTGCACCACGGGGGTGGGGGGGCAGGTTGAGGGAGGCTTAAAAGTGAGGCTGGGGATTTCAAATAAAGTTTTTTCCTTTGACTGCAGTTACCAACTCCGTGTCGTAATTTTAGCGCTGCGTGTAGCACACCGCTACAACCTCTCACCCCTTCTGTAAAGATGAGTGGAGCTAAGAAAAGAAAAGTGGATAGAGAATGTCGGGTGTTTAATAAGGAGTGGACAACTAAATATCTTTTTACCGAACACTGATCAACTGCTGTATGCCTGATATGCCAAGAGACTGTGGCGGTTTTTAAAGAATATAATATCAGCCGTCACTTTGCCACAAAACATGCCGACTATGCTAGTGACCAGTCAACGAAAGAACGGGAAGCTAATGCTCAGAGGTTGGCAGCTAATTTACGGGCTCAACAAAATTTTTTTCACCGTCAAACTGCCATTCATGACTCAAGTACCAAGGCGAGTTTTATGCTGTCATTCAAATTAGCAAAGGCCAGCAAGCCTCTGTCTGAAGGCGAGTTTTTAAAAGAATGTATGGTGGAGACAGCAGGTGTATTGTGTCCAGAGAGCAAAGACAAATTTGAAAAAATCAGTTTATCACGCAGGACAGTGACTCGCCGTGTGGAACTGATAGATGAAGATATAACCAGCGACTTAAATAAAAAGGCAGAGTCGTTCACATTATATTCATTAGCACTGGATGAAAGCAACGATGTAAAAGACACTGCTCAGCTCCTCATTTTTATCCAAGGAATTAACAATACTTTTGAAATAACGGAGGAGTTTTTGACAATGGAGTCTCTGAAAGGAAAAACACGGGGAGAGGACTTGTTTGACCGGGTGTCTGCTGTCATCGAAAATATGAAGCTCCCTTGGAGTAAACTTATCAACGTCACCACAGATGGATCTCCTAATTTGATGGGGAAAAATGTCGGCCTGCTGAGGAGAATACAGAATAAAGTGAAAGATGAAAATCCTGACCAGGATGTTATTTTCCTTCACTGCATCATCCACCAGGAATCTCTATGTAAGTCGGTATTACAGCTGAATCATGTTGTGAATCCTGTCGTAAAACTTGTCAACTTTATACGTGCAAGGGGACTTCAGCACCGTCAGTTCATCACGTTCCTGGAGGAAACTGATGCGGATCACCAGGACCTACTTTATCACTCCCGTGTCCGCTGGTTAAGTTTGGGCAAAGTGTTTCAACGAGTATGGGAGCTCAAAGAGGAGATCGGTGCATTTTTGGAGTTACTGAGGAAGGCCGGCGAATTTCTTGAGCTGAGCAACAAGAGCTGGCTTTGTGACTTTGCGTTTGCTGTGGATATATTTTCACACATGAATGAACTGAACGTGAAGCTACAGGGGAAGGATCAGTTTGTGCATGACATGTACACAAACGTGAAAGCCTTTAAATCCAAGCTGGCTTTTTTCTCCAGGCAAATTTTGAATAAGTTATTCACTCATTTTCCCACTCTGGCCACGCTGGAAGAGGCCGGCACAAATCTGAAAAAATACTGCGAGTCACTGGATGCGCTGCACAGAGAATTCTGCCGTCGCTTTTCTGATTTTGAAAAAATTGACAAGTCACTTCAGTTGGTGGCCTGTCCCCTGTCACAAGATCCTAAAACAGCACCAGAGGAGCTACAGCTGGAACTGATCGACCTTCAGTCTGACCCCGTCTTAAAAGAGAAGTTCAACTCTCTTAAACTGAATGACTTTTATGCTTCACTTGGTAAAGAGGTGTTTCCAAACCTCCGGAGGACGGCACAGAAAATGCTGGCGTTGTTCGGCTCGACCTATTTGTGTGAACAGGTGTTCAGCGTCATGAACATCAACAAAGCCTGCCACAGATCCAAGTTAACTGACCAACACCTCAGATCCACCCTGAGAATTGCCACAACAAAACTAAATCCAGACTTTGATGCGCTGGCTAAAAAGGGAGACCAACAACACTGTTCCCACTGAAATTAAAAATAAGTTTCTTCGTTGTGTTATGTAAAAAATGCATTTGAAAATATTTTTTTCAATAAGCCTTACATGTTACATGTCGTTTCTGTTAAGTGATGGACATGAGAAGTGTGCAGGTGCACGTACGTTCTCAAAATAAAAAAAATGCGCCTTGTGCTGGTCGTTGTTGAGTTTTGGCACAGGGGACAATTGAATAAGAAGGAGCAGGACAAGTAGACCTGCATCTCCTACCGTTTTTGAAATAAAGACAGTCAGGAGGAGAGTGATGATGATAATATCTTAAAGGATAACAGAATTTTCAGTGCTTTAAAATAATAACTGTTACTATTGAAGAAAGCTGTATTTTATTCATTTAATTTTCAGTGTTTTAAAAGTCATTTCAATAAATAGCTAAATACCATGGGACTTCAAAGACAGATATTTTGTTGTAATGCATTTGTTCATTTTCAATTGAAATTAAAGCACATGTTTTCTACATATCCCATGATATTTTATTTTTCTCTTAAGAGGTGTATTACCAAAACACTCTGTCCATCTGCTCCTGGTCCGGCCCCCCTGTCAAATTTTATAACCCTTTGTGGCCCTCAAGTCAAAAAGTTTGCCCACCCCTGGGATAGCTAGAAGGTGAAGGTGATAGGTGAAGCCAGATGGGTAGGAAAGGTAAAGGGCTGGAGGGGAAGGAACTTGATAGGAATGGACCATTGGAGAAAGGGAAGAAGGAGGGGCACTGGGGGAGGTTGTAAGCAGGTGAGAAAAGGTAAAAGTCTGGAGGAAGATGTAGAAGAAAAGGAAAGAGGGAGAGAAAAAATGATTCACTGGAAGGAGAAATCAATGCCATCAGGTTGGAGGCTACCCAGTTGGAATATGAGGTGTTGCTCATCCACCCTGGAGGTGGCCTCATCGTGGCACAAGAGGAGGTTATGGACCGACATGTCAGAATGGGAATGTGAATAGGAATTAAAATCCTTGGCCACTGGGAATCTCTGCTTTTGGCGGATGGAGTGGAGGTGCTCAACAAAGTGGTCCCCCAATTTATGATGGGTCTCCGCAGTGTAGAGGAGGCCACATTGGGATCATTTGATACAATAAACCACCCCAACAGATCTGCAGGTAAAGTGTTCCCTCACTTGTAAAGACTGTTGGGGGTCCTGAATGGAGGAGAGGGCAGAGGTGAATGGGAAGGTGTAGCACTTCGGTTGATTGCAGGGATGAGTGGCAGGAGGGAGGTTAGTGGGGACAGTGAATGGACAAGTGAACCATGGAGGGAGCAATCCCTACGGGCAGCAGAGAGTGGAACTGAGGTGAAGATATGTTTGGTGGTACAATCCCTTTGGAGAAGTTGTGAAGAATGATGTGTTGGATGCAGAGGCTCATGGGGTGTTAGGAAAGGACAAGAGGAACCCTATCCCTGTTAAGGTGGCAGGAAGATGGGGTGAATGTGGATATCTGGGAAATGGATGAGATGCAGGTGAGGCAGATTCAACAGTGAAGAAAGGGAAACCCTGTTGTTTCAAGGAGGACATATCAGATGTCCTGGAAAGGGAAGTCTCATCCTGGAAACTGATGTGGTAGAGACAAAGAACTGAAAAAAGGGAATACATTTTTACAGGAGACAGGGTGGTAAGAGATATAGTCAAGCCACCTCAAGTCATGGTTATGAGGAGCAGATACAATGAAAATCTGGCTTACAGCATCCTCACTGACTCATATGTTCAGGTAACACACAGAGCATAAATTATACATAAACCATTCCAGACCGTGAAAAAAAGCACTGTGCAAAACAAATTGGTGTTTAGATATTTGGACATTCAAGCCAAGGAAATAACTATTTTTGACTAACTAATCTATGCCATTTGTAATGAGAAAAAAATCCATTGTCTTTTTATTGAAATATGTAATATTAAAAATAAACTCAAAGTGGCTTTACCTTTTACAACAGCAGAGTGATAAGGCACTCTGTCTACTGTACCCATAACAGCTACCAAGAATATAATTCTATCATTCCCATTCTCCTTACCCCTATAGCCTGCGATCTCTCTCAAATGTCATTGACTCGTCTTTTTCCATTTACCTACATTGAGGGATAATTTATAGTAGCCAATTAATCTACCAGCACATTTTTGGGAAAAACCACTGCACTCAGCAGAAACCCATACAGTCATACAGAGGAGGGGCAAACTCCATGAGGGGGCAACACATGACTGTTCCTTGAGAAATGAAACTGGGCAAGTGTCTGGCGTGTCAGTAGGGAAGCAGTTTTGGAAAATTGACACACTTTTATTAGAATGGGGAAGAGGGCCAGGGATTGACAAATGGGAAATTATTAAAAAGGAAGTTCAATCAGATCTGGACATACATAATGACTGGCTGGAGTTAGAAAAGAGTCTAAGGGTGCAGGAAATAGGCCTGTCTAATAGGCCCCAGAAAGTGAAGACACATGGAGGTGAAGAAGGTTTCAGGTACACTTACCTTCATCAGTAGGGGCATTGGATAGCAGGGTTGGGATCGCATAGTACAACTGTCAAAAATGTTGGTGAGACTATGCTTGGAGTTATTGTGTACAGTACGGTCACCATATTGTATGGAAGATATGATTAAGGCAGAAAGGTGCAGAAATGATTCACAAGAATGTTGCTGGGATTGAGGGGGCTTGAGTTATGAGGAGTGACTCGATAGACAGGATTGAAGGAAGTGAGGCGGTGACATGATGGAGGATAAGAAAATTATAAGGGGTAGATAGTTAACAGTCTTTTGCCAAGAGCAGGGAGTCTAAAATTAGAGGACAAAGGTTTAAGCTGAGAGGGAAGAGATATCCTGAAGGGCAATTGTTTTTTACACATAGGTGGTTGATGGTAAGGGACAAAATTGGTCCTCTGGAAGATCAGAATGGTAATCCATGTGTGGAGCCAAAAGAGGTGGGGAAGATCTTAAATGCATTTTTTGCATTTGTATTTACTCAGAGTCTATAGAAGAGAGGCAAAATGGCATCAACTTTATGGACTCAATACAGATTACAGAGGAGGAGGGGTTTGCTGTCCTGCGGCAATTCAGGGTGGATAAATCCCCAAGGCCTGACAAGGTGTTCCCTCAGACCCTGTGAGAGGCAAGTGCAGACACTGCAGGCACTCTAACAGATATATTTAAATCATCCTTAGTGACAGGTGAGGTACCAGAGGATTGGAGGATAGCCAATGTTGTTCTGCTGTTTAAGAAAGGCTCTAAAATTAAACCAGGAAATTATCGGCCGGAGAACCTGACATCAGTAGTGAAAAAGTCATTCAAAGGGTCTGGATATATGAACACTAGGATAGACATGGACTGATCAAGGATTGTCAGCATGGCTTTATGTATGGTGGGTCATGTCTAATTAATCTTATGGAATTTTTCAAGGAAGTTGATGAAGGCAAGGTTGTGGATGTTGTCTACATGGACTTTAGCAAGGCATTTGACAAGTTCCCACATGGGAGGCTGGTCAGGAAGGTTCAGCCACTCGGCATTCAGGATGAGGTAGTAAATTGGATTAGACATTGGCTTTGTGGGAGAAGCCAGAGAGTGGTAGTAGATGGCTGCCTCTCTGGGGGCCCATGACTGGTAGAGTATCATGTGTAGTTTCGCTCATCTACCTACAAGAAAATCGTAAATAAGTATGAAAGAGTACAGAGAAAATTTACAGAAAGATGTTGCCCGGTCTAGAGGACCAGAGTTACGTGGAAAGATTGGATAGGTTAAGATTTTATCACAAGGAACACAGAAGATTACAGAGAGATTTGTTGGAGGTATACAAATTTAGGAGGGGTATAGAGATGTATGTTAAATACAAGCAGGCGTTTTCCACTGAGGTTGAATGAGACTATTACTATAGGTCATGGGTTACGGGTGAAAGGTGTCAAATTTCAGGGAAACATGAGGTGAAACCCCTTCACTCAGAGGGTTGTGAGAGTGTGGAACGAGCTTTCAGCACAAGTGGTGCATGTGAGCTCAATTTTAACGTTCAAGACAAGTTTGGATAGGTATGTGGACAGTTGGGCTGTGGTCCCGATGCAGGTTGATGGGAGTAGGCAGTTTAAATGGTTCAGCATGGACTAGATGGGCCAAAGGGCCAGTTTCTGTGGTGTAGTTTTCTATGACTCTATCTACATGTTAATTGAGGTGGGTACACTTATGAGGTTTAAAAGATTTGGAGAAGTTTACAGAGACAGAGGCCAAAATCAGGCTAATGGTAGGCATGGGTGAATTGAGCCTGTTTCCATACTCTCATAACTCTGACTCCAAAAATTATCATATTTAGAACAGACATCTAAATGTTCAAATGCAGATCAGAATGTTCCACTTTCCACTTTAATTCTGATAACTTTTTATTGCAAATGAGTTGTCTTGACAATTCAAAACTTAAATAAAGGTTTGAGATCAATTCTGAAATACTGTTTTCCGACTTAACATGAATTCTTCAATTCAAACTTTAAAGCACACAATAAATATAGTTTCACAGGTATAGTTGCCTTTGTAATAAATAATGTATAAATAATTTTCTGTTAAAATGACACAAAAATGTGCAAAAATGACAGTATAGTAATGACATAAAGTTAGCATTTGTTGTTATTCAGGTCACTACTGTATCATAACAGTGGTGATTCTGTTACTTTGATGACGAAATTTTTGCCAAATGTGTAAGAATATTGTGATAATGGTAGTTAATTCATCAGTTGAAGAATATGATTAAAATATTGAGCATTAAATGCCTTCAAACCATTTATACATGTGGAATTTTTAAACCTTTGAATTTTGTTGATAATTCAAAATATTTAACTAGGAGTGATCCTAGATAACTTTGAACTCTACGCTCTGAATCGCACGTTTGTGAGTTTAAATCCCATGCAAGAGACTTGGGTGCAAAAATCTATACCGATCAAGTTTGTACTACTGAATATAACACTCCCAGATGAGATATTTATATACATCCTGGTCTGCACATCCGTGCAGAAATAAAAGATCCAAGGGCATTACTAATTTAAAGTCGAGTTTATTGCTAGTGTGGGAGCCGAATATTCCCTCATGGAGCACCGGGAAAGCAAATGACTCGGATTCATTACACTGCAGTTGTGTATGCAAATAATTTGTCCTCTTCACCTCAACAGCAACTATTCTTAAAAAGTGTTTTATTGTCTCCAGACCCCCTGAGATATTAATGGTTTTACAAAAATGCAATTTTGCTTTCCTTCACCCTAAATCATTTATTTAATGCGCTGTTTCATTGACATTATCCGAAATCTTCTTGCAACATAAGGCTTCTCAAAAAGTATTGTGGGGAAAAATAAACCGTAATCGTAACAAAATATTTTTCGCAGGGTTTTAAGCTGTGCAGAGCTGGAGAAGAAATTTCGCTGCGTCACCCCCTCCCCGGCGCTTCGATGAAGGGCAGAGAAGGGTTTTTACCAAAGGTCGCCACGGACATAAGTGGGAGTGCACGTGGGACACGGGCTTTTCCAGGTGGAGCGAGTCCGAGGGACGCGCACTGCAGCTCAGGCAGACTTTATGTTTTACCGGCAAGGCGGTAGAAAGGGTTGTTACGTTCAGCTGCAAAGCTTTTCAGTAGGAATTGAGTCTGTACGCATACATCATGGCCTGCTTTGGTATAATTTGAAGCGTTATTTCTGAATGCGAGGCATTACAGTTCTTATCAGGTATTTACACGCAAAAACTATATTCTGCCCCCTGAATTCCCGTCGTTTCGCCTCAAGGGTAGCCCTTGCGACAGTAGGTTTTCGGGTATGTGTGTTTTTGAGTTTTCAGCCCATGTCTGCTAAACGCGATTTAACAAACCAGGAGGTGGGACGTTACTTAAACATTCTTAGTCGCCACTGCGGGACCAGCGGATGCCACGACTGGCTAACAGGTGCTTTGAATGGGTTGTTGGCGCCATCAGTGAAACGTGTGGGAGGTGTTGCCTGTAATGGGAAGAAAGCACGAAAGCAATGTTTAAGCAACGGACACAAAGTGATGGAAGAACTCAGTAGGTCATACAGCATCTATGGGAGTGAATAAACGGTCGACGTCTCGGGGCCCAGACCCTTCTTTAGGACCACCTCCATTTTGGGCCCCAAACAGTCCCTTCTGGCGCGAAAACACTTCACCTGCGAATCTGTTGGGGTCGACGCTCCCGATGCGGTCTCGATGTCGAGCACCTTCGCTCCATACGCAGTAAAAATTTAAAAAAATAAATAATTCCCATCCTCATCCCCCTTACTATAATGTCGGCTCACGGATGGCCCCCTCTTCTGCCACGATGAAAACATTCTCAGGGTGGAGGAGCAACACCTCGTAGTACGTCTAGGAAGCCTTCAACCTGATGGCATGAAAGATTTCTTTCCAGTATTTTTTCTTCCCCTTCTGTCTTTTTCCAGCCTCTTCAGCTGCCTGTCACCTAAAGCTCCTCCTTCCCTGACTCCTGTGGTTCACTCCCCTCGCCTACTAGATTCTTTCCTCTCCAGCCCTTTACCTTTCCTGCACACCTGGTTTCATCTATTACCTTCTAGTTTGTCCTTGCCCTCTCCCTACTTTTTATTCTAGTACCTTCCCCCTTTCCAGTTCTGATGAAGCATCTGGGCCTGAAATATCCACTTGTTATTTTTTTCCATAGGTGCTGCCTGACTGGCAGAATTCTGCCAGCATTTTGTGTGTTTCCAGTACAATCTCTCGTGTTCATAAACAATGTTTAAATCTTTGTTTCCATTTTCTTTCTGATTAGTAATTAAGGTTCAAATTGGTGTACTGTAGAAATAATAAATTTTGTTATTAACCTTTTCTGCCTTCATTTAAGTCAGTTACATTCTTGGACATCAAATTGTTTTTTCCCCCAGAATATTAAAAAGTTATCAATTGTATTGGAAGGTAGCAGCTTGTTATACAAAATATAAATATGAACTGTATTGGTCCCTATTGGATAAAGTTGAACTTGATGTTAATGGAAAAAAAGTATAAAAACAATTTAAAATGAAATGAGAATTTGAGGTTTTAAAACATTAACTGAAGTTTTAATGAATTCATTATCAAATGATACTTGATGCTGGTAAAGTTTTGGTGATTAATCATTCGCTCATTTCTCTTGCTTTAAATTGCATTTCAGAAACATTAGTAAGGACTGGCTTTCCAACTGCTGCCAAACGTTTTGTGGGTTTAGCACTAATTGGTACAAAGCAGCTGAACTTTGTTCCAGCTATTTATCAGTTGGTTGTCTGTTTGTATGGTTTGACAAGCAAACAAAACGTCACACAAGAAAATGTAACAGTGTTCCTGCAGCAATTGAGCAACTGCCTTAAATTCTAAGTAAACTCTTAGATTATTTAGTACATCCTGTTTTAGTGTTCACCTGGGTGGAGTTTATAGATTGGTATTTTATCTCCAAACTGAGGTAAACAGTTGTAGCCTGATAATACATTTTAAGGTGCATTTGATTTGCAATGTGGCCTGTATTTGCTTAGCAATCTTCAGTTGTGGTTATTAACTCAAAGGGTTGTAATTCATTTATGGGGAATGGTTTCAAGTTTTTTTTTAATTGTGTTGAGAAGGGAAGCAAGTTCATAGTGAATTGTCAATTCAAGTGCTGGTGTATTAATTGTCATAGAGTTATATGATCATTCTCTGTCAAAGGCTACTTGAAATTGAACATAACCATACAGTCTCTTGGGAAAAAACTGATGTATTGCTGTTGAATGATACACTTTCAAAGGATTTCATTGTCTTAGGCTGAAAGACACAGGAGACAGTTAGGCCATTTGGACCATCGAGTCTGCTGTGTCATTCTATCATTCTAACATGATTTGTTATCCCTTTCAACATTATTCCTACTGCCTTTTTCCTGTAACCTTTGACACACTTTTTAATGACTTATCTATTAGCATCCACTGTAAACATGCCCAGTGACTTGGCCTTCACTGCCATCTGTGGCAAAGTATTCCACAGATTCACCATCCTCTGGCTAAAGAAATTCCTCATCTGTTCTAAAGTGGCATTCTTGTACTCTGAGGCTGTGCCCTCTGGACTCCCCCGCTATAGGAGATATCCTCTCCACATCCACTCTATCTAGGCCTTTAAATATTCAATAGGCTTCAATGAGATCCCCACTCATTCTTCTAAACTCCAGCAAGAACAGGCCAAGAGCTATCAAACCCTACTCACGGGTTAACCTTTTTCATTTCAGAAATCTTTCTCGTGAACGTTCTCTGCACCCTCTCTAATACCAGCACACCCTTTTCCAGATATGGGTACCAAAACTGCTCCCCATGTTTCAAAGTGTGGTCTGAGCAATGCCTTGTGTGTTCCATTTGGTCAGATGTGCACCATGTAACCATGTACTCTGTTATCCTTGAGGTTTTGGTGACCACTTGCATTGTGAACCACAAATTATTCTGTCTCAGTGATCAGAGTATTGATCAGGCTTCAAGCACTTCGTTTTAAACCACATGAGGTATGAAATACTCTGCTAAGCACATTTGCAGCCTCAAGTTCTTTTTAGCCTTGGACCACTTTAAATTTTTGAAAAGTACATTTTGTAGTACAGTAACAATATCCAAAATAAATGGGTTGAACTAAGCAAATTCAACACTTCAAAATATAGTAATATTGCTTAAAGTATTGCAGCATAGAGAAGAAAATCTTAGTAAGAAGTAGGCCTCGAGGGTAGTGATTTGCAGATTACCAGTTGTGCCACTTAGTGGTTAGGTCACAATTAGATGCAACAAATGAATCTGTGGCTGAGGAGCTGGTGTGGGGAACAGTGATTTGGGATTTTGGACAATTGGCTTCTCCTCTGAGAGATAAAGGGTTGCACATGAGCCAGTTGGGTGGGGGAGAGGAAGAGAGAAAATATCCTTGCTGAGACGCTTACTAGTGCTACATGGGAGAGTTTAAACTTGATTGACTGGGGTGAAGGACTCTGCACAGGAATGGGTTATTGGGGGGGGGGGGGTGGGTAGGATGGAAGTAGTAGCCAGCAAGAACAAGTTGAGTGATTAGGATAGCTAGGGGCACAGTAAAGATTGTAAAAATACTTAGAGTGCATTTATATCAGTGCACAAGTTTAAGAGGCAAAGGGTACAAACTCAGTGCGGATTGGCTTTGGGGGGACTGGGATGTTATAGCCATAACTGAAATGTGGCTGAGAGGAGTGCAGGACTGGTAACTCGGTGTTCCAGGGTACAGCTGCTATAGACACAAAGGTAAGTGAGGAGGGCTAAGGGAGGACATGAGCATTGCTTAGAAGTGACATTCTGTGAGGACATGAGTGGAACTTTGGGATGAGGCCATAAGGCATTGGGCCAAATGGCCTGAGTCTGCCTCACCATTTTATCATGCCTGCTCCATTTCCCCCTCAACCCCATTCTCTTGCCTTCTCTCTATAACTCTTCATGCCCTGACTTAACTATGAACCAGCTCCTTAAACACACTCAATGACTTGGCCTCCAACGCTGCCTATGGCAAAGAATTCCACAGATTCACCACCTTCTGCAGAAAGAAATTCCTCCTCTTATTCATTTTAAAAGGACTTTCTTCTTTTCCAAGGGTTCCCAATCAACCTTTGTATGCCATGTGCTCCTACCATTAACTGAGGGCACTGTGGACCCTAGTTTGGGAACCCCTGCTCTATTCTGCGGTTATGCCCACTGGTCCTAAAGGACATCCACTCTATCTAAGCCTTTCAACATTCAACAGGTTTCAATGAGATCCACTCTCATTCTTCTAAATTCCAGTGAGTACAGGCTCAGCGTCATTAAATGTACATCATATGATAAGCCTTTCAATCCAAGAATCATTTTTGTGAACCTTGTTTGAATCCTATCCAAAGTCAGCATGCTCCTTCTCAGATAAGAGGCCCAAAAACTGCGCTCAATGTTCCAAGTGAGGCCTTGCCTGTGCATATAAAGCCTTGGCATTATATCCTTCCCTTTATATTCTAATCTCAAAAAGAATGCCAGCATTGCATTTGCCTTCCTCACCACTGATTCAGCCTTCAAGCTAACCTTTAGGGAATCCTGCTCAAGGGCTCCCAATTCACTTTGTACCTCATGATTTTTTTAAAAAATTATCTTTCCATTTAGAAAAATATTCTGTGCTTTTATTCCTTCTACCAAAGTGCAGCAACACTTCCTGATGCTGTATTCCATCTGCCACTTCTTTGCACATTCTCCTAATCTGAAGTATTTCTTCAGCCTTCCTGCTTCCTCAACACTACTTACCACTCTACCTATCTTCATGTCATCTGCAAACATGGACGCAAAGCTATCAATTTTGTCATTCAAATCATTGACGTACAATGTAAAAAGAAGTGGAACCAATACTGAGAGCTGTGGAATGCCAGTAGTGGCACCTTGTTTAAGACCTCTTGGAAAATCCAACTACACATGACATCTACCGATCCTCCTTTGTCCCGCTTGTTAGTTCTTCAAAGAATTCCATCAGATCTGTCAGGCAAGATTTTCCTTTGAGGAAACCAGGGTGATTTTGGTCCATTTTATGAATAGGTACATTTAATGTCAGAGAAATGTATACAATATACATCCTACTCGTGCACCCAGTAATTCAACATACCACAGGCTTGCTCTCTCCCTAATAAGGGAAAAAGAGGTGTCCCTGTTTTACAGCGAGAGGGGAGACATAACAAAAGCAACTTGTTGATTTATGGTGTTAAGTCTGTTGTGCTGCTTACTCCCAGAACACCAGTTGTTTGTGGCGGCGACCACTTCCAGAGCCATGAAAATCCAGCACCCTGGTCTCCTAGGCCGTGTCCTTGGCATGTCGAAAAATGACCAGTTGAGGCCCTGAGAGCAGGTTCCATTTCCACAAAGAACTGAAGTCAGTCTTCAAAAGAACCCTGAAAAGGAAAAAGGAGATATTAAAGATTGAAATAAAACTGTTCTGAAGATACAAGCAAAGGAGTCTTAGTTCTCGTGTGACTCAAGTACCCTGAAAACTCACCCTTAACAATTGCCTCCAAAATCTTCCCAACCATTGAGGTCAGACTAACTGGCCTACAGTTTCCTTTCTTCTGCCTTTCCCTTCTTGAAAAGTGAAGCGACATTTGGAAGTTTCCAGTCCTCTGGAACCAGACCAGAATCTAGTGATTCTTGAAAGATAATTACTGATTAGATTAGATTCAACTTTATTGTCATTGTGCTAAGTACAGATACAAAGCCAATGAAATGCAATTAGCATTTAACCAGAAGTGCAAAAGAATACAGTAGTTATTTACAAAATAACTGATGAAAAAGTAAGTGCTACAACACAAATATAAAAGTACAGAGACAGTACAATATGGGTGCAATACTGCTTAACACTGTGATGTGAGGTTCAGCAGGGTCACAGCCTCAGGGAAGAAGATCTTCGTGTGCCTGCTAGTGCAGGAGTGGAGGCTCCTGTAGCACCTACCAGATGGGAGGAGAGTAAAAAGTTCATAATTGGGTGAGATGCAGCCTTCATAATGCTTTTCGCCCTGACCAGGCAGTGTTTATGATAAATGTTCTCAGTGGAGGGCAATTGGGTGCTGATAATCTGCTGGGCAGTTTTCACCACCTGCTGGAGAACTTTGTGGACTGATACAGGACAATTGCCATACCACGCTGAGATGCAGTTGGTGAGTGTGCTCTCAATGGCACAGCGGTAAAAGTCCATCAGTATCCTGGGGCAGAGGTGAGCTTTCTTGCCTCCACAATTTCTTCAGCTACCTCCTTCAGAACCCTCAGATGTAGTCCATCTGGTCCAGATGATCTATCGACCTTCAGACATTTCAGCTTCCCAAGCACATTCTCCCTATTTATAGTAACTGCACTCTTTTCTGCACCCTGACACTCTTGAATATCCTGCATACTCCTAGGTTTCCACAGTGAAGACTGATGCAAAATACTTATTCAGTTCATCCACCATTTCCTTTCCCCTATACTACTGCTCCAGTGTCATTTTCCAGCAATCCCATATCTATTCTTCTCATTTGCTCTTTATATATCTGAAAAAACTTTTGTTATCTTGCATATTGCCTAGCTTAGCTTCATATTTCATCTTTTTACTTATGGCTTTTTAGTTGCCTTCTATTGGATTTTAAAAGCTTCCCAATCCTCTAACTTCCCACTAATTTTTGCTCTATTAAATGTACACTCTTTTGCTTTGTTGGCTTTGATTTCCCTGGTCATCCACGGTTGTCCTCTTGCCTTTAGAATACTTTCATGGAATATATCCTGTGTGTTCTGAATTGCTCCCAAAAACTCTAGCCATGGCTGCTCTGACGACATCACTGCTAGTAACCTGGTCTAATCAACTTTGGTCAGCTCCTCCCTCATGCCTCTTTTACTGATACGTCTGACTTTAGCTTCTCCCATTCAAATTGCAGGGCAAATTCTATAAAATTATCTCCTCAGAATCCCTTTACCTCACATCACAGTAGCTGAAATTTTGACCGGGGTACCCAAACTTTTGCATGCCACTGTATGTTAGATAAATGTGTAGCTAAATGACAATTTGTCACTTGATTGTCGTCTTTTTTTTCATTCCATGTTGATTTTTCTGTATGCTATTATAGTTCTAAGTGCCCTGTTATTCTTTCCTTAATGGGCTCTAGGGTTTTCCCTTTCCAGTGATACCAGGATCAGTTTTAAAACTGGCCTCTTAATTTAAGAAATGCACTTTAAAAAGAAACCTGGAAGTCACAGAGATCGCACTTATTGAATGTTTACCTGTACCATCACTGCTGTGGTCCAGCACGTAGTAATTATCAAATATTATCCCACAATTTAATTGCATTGTTTGGGGTCTTCACGGATTTCGCTTTAACTCCTGTGGCAATCAGACTTGAACATTAGAAGGCTGGGTTACAGCAGGATTCTGTTCCTAAGAACTATTCATAACCATGAGAGTTCACAAGTTGTAAAGTTTCCCCATATGGCAGATGATGTCTGCAGATTGGATTTCTCCATGGGAATAGACAGACTGGAGAAGCTTTTTGAATTTTATTTTGCCATTCTCAATAAGAAGAATGGTATTGCACATCACCACGCCTGTCTTGGAGAGGACCTGCATGTGCAATGTACATTCTTTTTAAGAACACAGCTCACCCCAATGCCACATCTTCAAATGGGATTTATAAAATGTGCAGATGTATTAAGTTCAGTGTATTCTTGAGTTTGAGGCAAAATTCCAGCTGATATCATTTCAATGTCTTACAGAAGCTGGCAAGTCAATCCCCCAGTCTCCCAAGTGCACACTTGTATATAAAGGCTTGGCATAAGTCAGACATTTGTAAGGTGTGGAGGACATCTCATACAAACTTGATAGCCCTTAAGCCCTTTATGCTCTACACCAATCACCTCACCACTTCTCACTTCATCACACCTCCCCCACCCACCTTCCTACTCACCTGTGAGCTTGTATCCCCCCTGCCACCTTATTCTGGCTTCTTCCTTCCTTTCCAGTCCTGGTCAATAGCCTCAGCCTGAAGTGCTGATTGTTTATTCACCCCACAGGTACTTGGGTATTGCATGACTTGTTGAGTTCCTCCAGCATTTTGTGTTGCTATAAATAAGTCTTAGATTCATTATGAAATTATTGCGACTTTGTAAGTAGATTACTTGCATAATGCTTCTTCCAAGGGATAACTTCTGTTGGGAATGTGTTTATTGTTTGGAAGGATGGAAGCCATTTGCCCTTGGGTGTTGTGTTTTTCCATTTTCATGTGCACTGAACATTGGCTACTTTGTATCATGCAAGCCACCTGAATTGAGTAGCTGAGATTAGAGTTAATCTGTTGTGAAATGTGATAGAAGCTTCTGCCCCCTTCCAGTCCCGATGGAGGGCCTCAGCCTGAAACAGTGACTGTTTGTTTCCCTCCATAGTTGCTGCCTGATTTGAGTTCTTCCAGCATTTTGAATGTGTTGTTCAAGATGTCCAGCATCTGCAGAATCTCTAAGTTTATGACAAATTGTACTGGAAACATCAGTAATAATCATACAGCCTAGAAACAACCCCTTCATACCACCGGTTCAGGACTATTTGAGTACCTAATTATATGAAACTAGTATCATTGTCCCCATGTAACATAAGGAAGAAGTCTTATTAATCTTGCATTTTCCACCACTCATCCTCACATGAGCAATTTACAGTTGCCAGTGAATCACCAACCTGCTCATCTTGGAACTGGTATTTATTGCAAGGCTGTCTCTTTAAGATTGCTGCAGAACTTTGGCATTTGATCTATGGAACTTGGTTCCAAGCCAATAAAAAAAACAATAATTGCTTTTGACATCCAGCAGAATTCATTTGATTCCAAAATAAATAAAAACTTATCAGTTATTAACTCTCCCAGCTTGGGAGTGAACCGTGCAGGAGTCTGCTGTAATAAAGCAATAGTTTCTGCAGCTGCTGGAACTGTTGAGTAACATTCAAAATGCTGGAGGAACTCAGTAAGTCATGGAGTAAAATAAATAGTCAATGTTTTGGGCGGAGACCCTTCATCAGGATTACAAAGTAAGTGGTCAAAAGCCAGAATAAGGTGGTGAGTAGAGGGAGAAGAGCTGTAATTTTTAAAACAAATCATTGTACTTTACCCTGTCGTACTTGTGCACAGGACAGTAACTTGAAGTCTTTCTAAGACAAATTAGCTACATCGCATGGGACATGCAGCCAAGTTTGGCTAGCCAAAAAGTGAGCAATGTGACAAATGTAAATGCTTAGTGCTCTTAAGACAACAGTTTTGAGTATTTTTTTTTAAAAATGGAATGAGCTTTAAAATTCAAAAGTAGGGATGTCACCATAAACAGCCCTGAGATTCATTTTCTTGCTGACATTCTCAATAAATCCATTATAGATTAATGACCATAATAGAAACAGTGAAAGTCAGCAACTTGGACATTAAACCAGTGTGCAAAAGATAAGAAACTGTTCAAATACAAAAAGAAAGAATTAATAAATGAGCATTAAATATTGAACATGAGATGAAGAGTCCTTGGAAGTAAATCCATAAGTTGTGGGAATAATTCAATATTTGGACAAGCAAAATTGAGAGAAGTTGTCCCCTCTAGTTCAAGTGCCTGATGGTTGAGGGGAAATAACTTCCTGATCCTGGTGGTGAGATTCCTGTTGACAGCAGCAAGAGAGCATGCCCTGGGTGGTGGGGTTCCTTGATGATGGATGCTGCTTTCCTGCAACATTTTATATAGATGTGGCCAATGGTGGGGAGTGCTTTACCCAAAGTGGACTGGACTGTATTCACTACTTTTTAAAGGATTTTCCATTCAAGGGCATTGGTATTTTCCATACCAGGCTGTGATGCAGCCGGTCAGTATACTCTCCACCACACATCTATTGAAGTTTGTCAAAGTTTTAGATGTCTTATTGAATCTTCGTGAACTCCTAAGGAGGTAGAGGTGCTGTCGTGGTTTCTTTGTAGTTGTACTTGTGTGCTGGGCCCAGGACAGGTCCTCTGAAATAATAAGAGTTGCTGACCCTATCCACCTCTGATACTGCAATGAGGACTGCCTCGTGGATCCCTGGTTTCCTCCACCCTGAAGTCAATAATCAGCTCTGTGATTCTGCTGATGTTGAATGAGAGATTGTTGTTGAGGGACTACTCAGCCAGATTTTCAGTCTCCCTCCTATATGCTGATTCATCACCAACTGATTTGGCCTATGATAGTGGTGTCATCAATAAACTTGAATATAGCTTTTGAGCTGTGCTTAGCCACGCAGAGATGTAAAGTGAGTAGAGCAGTAAACTTGTGCTCCTGTACTGACAGATTGTGGAGGAGATGTTGTTGCCAAGCCAAATTAACTAGGGTCTGCAAGAGGAACTCAAGAATTCAATTGCACTAGGTGGTATTGAGCCCAGGTTCTTAGAGGTTATTCGTTAGTTTTGTGGGGATGAGAATGAATACTGAGCTGTAGTTAATAAAGAGCATCCTGATATTTGCATCTTTCCTATCCAGATGTTCCAGGTTAAGTTAAGGGCCAGTGAGATGGCGTCTGCTTTAGACTTGTTGCTCCGGTATGCAAAGTGGAGAGAATCAAGGTCACTTCTCAGGCAGGAGTTGATATGTTTCATTATAGTTAGGGTAACTATGGATGTAAGTGCTACTGGATGATAGTCATTGAGGCAGGTTACTACGTTCTTTGCCACTGTTATAATTGAATCCTCCTTGAAGTAGGTGTGTACCTGCTTTATATGCTTATGCTGAGATGAATCTCTCATTCATAATTTGGCATGGGCATAGTATATACTCCCCATTCCCCACACCCCCGCCTCTAGGCTCTGACTTTTGCTTTTTCTTTCCTTTTTCTTGTTTTGTTCTTGTAACACTCAATAAAAGATTGTAAAGAATGTTTTATACCTCACTTTTGACTCCTGAAGAACTTCCTGATTTAAAAAAAAATTCGGATCTTAACACTTCTGGTATCTCAAACTTGTTCACTTGCATCAGTCATTCAGTTCCTCTAATACTATCCTCATTTTTGCTTTGCACACCTGAAATATCTTGTCTTCCCCCTTCAAAGCACTCCATAAATGCCTAATCTATTAAGGACTGTGTATACTCGAGTTTCACCATTTTAATTTCTTGGATCACATTTGGTAACTTAATTCATCTTGAACTTTTTTTGAAATCCTCCACTGATTTGTCCATGGGTCTGTTGCATGTTGAATACTATCTTGTGATCTATTTCCACTTGCTCCATTCTCTAAATTAAAGTCCTCAGATGAACTGTTTTACTTCTGTTTCAAGTACATGCACAGCTTTTTCAATAAAGTTGGGTTTCCTTGAGAAGCTGCCAACCATACCTGGAGTTGAGGCTATTTTCTCAAATACAAGAAATAGATTAGAAAATTGTACTTCATCTAATGTAGAATGTAATATCTTGTCTTTCAAATGCACAGCCAAAATCCACTTTCAAAATTGTGCATGTAAGTAAGATTTAGTTTTATGGGATTGGGTTTTTTTTTTTGAAAGCTTGGCATTTATTATTCCCTATTGTGAATGGGATGGTGAGCCATCCACTGGACATGGATGTTTGTGACCATCCCACAATTCCACTGGGTGAGGCTCTTGCTATATTTGAATTCTGGCTCAAGGGCAGATTTCCAAGTTCTGATATTGCCTTGGAGGGGAGCCTACAAATGATGGTTTTTGTCCTTTTTTAGAATAACCGTCACATTTTCTTTTGAGTCTGCTGTTAAGTGAAGTCTTGAATGTATTACTGCAGTACCTTTTGCAAATAATATGCAGCACTAGAAATGGGAGTGACTAGGATGATAGGTGCCAGTTCACCTTGCAACTTTTCGTGGATGATTTATATTATATATTTGATCTTAAACAATTCCAAGAATGTTGGGAAAAACATTTTTGGTGATACTGTCTGTAATTTGAGTCAAACATACTTACATTTTTTAATGTCTCCTTTTTACCCCATTTACAAGGGGAGAAGGTGCTTCAAACATAGTATTGCATTTGAAGACAGAATATAGTATTAATGGCAAGACTCTTGGCAGTGTGGAGGATCAGAGAGATCTTGGGGTCCATGTCCATAGGACACTCAAAGCTGCTGCTGTGTTGTTGAGGCGTATGGTGTGTTGGCATTTATCAGCTGTGGGATTGAGTTCAAGAGCCATGAGGTAATGTTACAGATATTTAAGACCTTGGTCAGACCACACTTGGAATACTGTGTTCAGTTCTGGTCAGCTCAATATGGGAAGGATGTGGATACTGTAGAAAGAGTACAGAGGAGATTTAAAAGGATGTTGCTTGGATTGGAGAGGGTGCCTTGTGAGAATAGGCTGAGTGAACTTGGCCTTTTCTCCTTGGAGTGACAAAGGATGACAGGTGACCTCATGGAGGTGTATATGATGAAAGGCATTGATCAGAGGCTTTTTCCCAGGGCTGAAATGGCTAACTCAAGAGGCATAGTTTTAAGATGCTTGGAAGTAGGTACAGAGGGAATATTGAGGGTAAGTTCTTCACACAGTGGCGAGTGTACAGAATGCACAGCCAGCAATGGTATTGGAGGTGGATACAATAGGGTCTTTTAAGAGGCCCTTAGATAGGTACGTGGAGCTTAGAAAAATAGAGGACTATATGGCATGGAAATTCTAGGCAGTTTCTAGAGTAGATTACATAGTTGGAACAACATTGTGGACAGAAGGGCCTGTAATGTGCTGTAGATTTCTATGGTTCATGTTGTAGAATTCTCTACTCTGGGCATGGTACAGATGTCCTGTATGATTTTGCTCAGTGCTTGTATGTGACTGGTAAGTGAGCTGTCTTTGATTCATTGTCTCTGTTTTAAGGATCCTTACCTTCTCCAAAGCTGACACTGCGAGAAAGAAAGGTATTAACCTACCATTATTGAGTGTTGCCCAAGTGAACCAGCTGTATCTACTTCAATGTTCCTCAATAGCTCAATCAGGGTCTTTCTTGTCTCTGCTACTTTGTAGGGAGTGTGGAGGAGAATGTGAAAATATATTATCAGCCATGTTTAGTCAGTAACTTCCATCATATTTATTATTGCTTCTTGTATCTAACAGTTTCTAAAGTCTTGTGGGCTAGCAGAGTTTAAATTGTTATCTATCCCATTTATATTTGTTACCCTGGTTTCACTGCAGAGCTTCAAGGTAGATGATGGTCGGGGAGTGGAGGGCATCCCTTTGGATTTGAGCAAGTCCTTCAAGGACCCACGTGTAAGATGGTCTGGAAGGTTAGGTCCCATGAAATTCAGGAAGCATTATCAGCTGAATTCAGCAGATATTGTTGGAATCTTTGTCCTCCAACCTGGAACATCCAATGGTTAAGTGCTGACTATTCTGCTTGCCAAGAGAGTTCTCCATCATGATGATGACCACAGTTTACATACCGTCAAAAGTAGATGTCAAACAAGCAGTCAAAGTACTAAATGTTGTAATTAGCAAAGAAGAAACTGCCTTCCTTTATGCCTTTCAACATCATTGTCGAGGCTGCCACTCAGGCTTGTTTGAAGAAAACTCTGCCCAATTATCATCAACATATCACCTGCAGCACCAGGGGTCCCAACATACTCAACTACTGTTACAATATGATTAGGACTGCCTGCCATTCCAGGCCTAGTCCACATTTCGAGAAATCTGTTGAATTGGCTCTCTTCCTTTACCTGCACGCAGAGGCCAAAGAGCAAGGACAGCAAAGAAGTGGTCACAAGAGGCTGAGGGGTGGCTACTGGATTGCTTTGAGTTGGTAGACTGGGATGTGTTCAAGGACTCAGAGGATCTGAATGAATACACCATGGTTGTCATGGATTTTATAGAAACTTGTAGATGAGTGTGTCCCCACAAACTCATTTAGAACCTTCCCCAACCAGAAGCCCTGGATGAACACTGAGATCTGCAAACTGCTGAGGGCCAGATCAGTGCCATTCAGTTCTGGCAATCAAGTAAATACAAGAGGTCCAGATACGATCCCAGGATAAGCATTTCACATGAAAAATAGCAATTCTGGACCAAACTTGATTCACAGAAGGGTGCTTGACACCTGTGGCAGAATTAGAATGCTATCACCTGCTGCAATGTGAAACCAAGTGACCTAGGTGATTTAAAAAAAAAAGGTTCACTCCCAGATGATCTCGATGTTTTTATGTTCGCTTACATCATGACGTGGAAGCACCAATATGAGAGCATCATTTGGTAGGGTGAGCCCACGGAAATTATCCTGCCCAGGCAGGGAACCTGGCCAAGTATTAAAGACTGTGCTGATCAACTGTCTGGCGTGTTCACTGAGATCTTTAACATCTTGCTTCAGCAGTCTGAGGTACCCACTGCTTCAAGAAGACTTCAGTTACACTGATGCATAAGAAAAACATGGTAACCTACCTCAGTGGCTATCGTCCAGTGGCACTTACATCCCCTTGAAGTGCTTTGAGAGTTTGGTGATGAAACGTCAACTCCAACCTGAAAAGCGATTTGGATCCACTCCAATTTGCCTACCGTCAGGAAAGTTCAACAGCAGATGCAATTTCATACATACATCAGGATGCTCTTGACTACAACTTGGCATTCAATACTATCATCCCCTCAAAACTAATCAATAAGCTTAAAGTTTTAGGCCTTAATACCTCCTTGTGCAACTGAATCCTCAATTTCTTCACTTGCAGAACCCAGTCAGTTCAGATTGGCAAAGTCTCCAGAATCTACCTCAGCACAGGTGCACTGCAAGTCTGTGTGCTTAGCCCTGCTCTTCTCGCTCTTTGCTTATAAGCACAACTCCAAGAGCATACTTGAGTTGCTGATGCTACTGGTTTTGGTTAAATCAAGGGTGGAGACAATTCAGCATATAGGAGGGAGATTAAAAATCTGACTGAGTGGTGTCACGACAACAACCACTCACTCAATGTCAGCAAGACCAAGGAGCTGATTATTGACTTCAGGAGGAGGAAAATGGAGGTCCATAAGCCAGTCCTCTTTTGGGAGTGGGGTACATCAGAGGTAGAGAGGGTCAGCAACTTTAAATTCCTTGATATCATTTCAGAGGATCTGTCCTGGGTAAGTGCCATTTCAAAGGAAGTACAGCAAGTCTCTACTTAAAAGTTTAAGATTTAGCATGCCATCTAAAACTTTGACAAATGTCTATAGGTCATAGATGTGTGTGGAGAGGACATTGGTTGCAAACAGCTTGGTATAGAAACACCACTGCCCTTGTATGGGGAAAAGCCTACAAAAAGTAGTGGATACAACCCAGTATCTGACAGAAAAATCCCTCCCCAGCATTGAGCTCATCGAATTGGAGCACTGCCACAGGAATACAGCATCCATCATCAGGGACCCTCACTATCCAGGCCACGCACTCACTGCTGCCATCAGAAAGAAGGTACAGGAGCCTCAGAATCCACTCCATAAAGTTCAGGAACAGTTATTGCCCCTCAGCCATCAGACTCTTGAACCAGTGGGGATAACCTTCAACTTGACCTGCCCCACCACTAAACTGGTCTCACTGAATGGACTCACTTTCAAGCATTCTTCATCTCATGTTCTCTATTGCTTGTTGTTTATTATTATTTATTTTATATTTGCTGTTCTTTTGCACATTGGTTGTTATCCACCCTTTTGGGTGTGGTCTTCCATTGATTCTATTGTTTCTAGTGTTTACTGTGATTGCCTACAAGAAAACTAATCTAGGTAGTATGTGATGACATAGATGAACTTTTATAATAAATTTCCTTTGAACTTGGCCAATCCAAACTGACTGGGGTCTGCAAGTGAGGAAATCAAGGATCCAATTACACAAGGTGCTTTTGAGGCGAGGTCTTGGGAGCTTATTGATTAGTTTTGAGGGGACGATAATATTGAATGCTGAGCGGTAGGCACGTGAAGAGCATCCTGAAGTATGCATCTTCATTCTCCAGATATTCCAGGGTTGAGTGAAGAGCCAATGAAATGACATGTACTGTTGACCTGTTGTGACGGTAAGAAAATTGGAGAGGATCCAGTCACAAACAAGAGAAAACATGCAGATGCTGGAAATCCAAGCAACTCGTGCAAAATGCTGGAGGAACTCAGCAGGCAAGGCAGCATCTATGGAAATGAGTGAACAGTCACCCTTTCAGCTGAGACTCTTCATCAGGACTGGAGAAATTTATTCTCCAGTCCTGATGAAGGGTCTCTGCCTGAAACACGACAGTACTCTTGAGAAGCTGCCTGTCTTGCAGAGTTCCTCCAACGTTTTGTGTGTGTTGCTTGGAGAGAATCCAAGTTACTTCTCCGGCAAATAAATTAATCTTTAACAAAGAAACATTTTCACTGCCTTTATTCATGCAGAAGTTAACCCTTTATGCTGTTTATTTTAATTTGTATGAAAATTTGAATTAATCCTTCAACAATGGAAAGGCTTTGCATTGTTAGAAGTGAGTAGCTTTCTCCACAATATTCCGCCTCTAGATAACTGTAGTAGCCATGGTTTAGTATTGCAGCTTTTAGCTTGTTAATGGTGCCCTGGCCATTCGGATTGGTATAGAATTTGGCACTAGTTTTTAAGATACTTTTTTTCTGACTGTTGCATGGTAATATGGCTTTTTACTTAAATCTAAAACTTCATCCAGGATGGTTGTATGCAGATACATTATCTGGAGCTGTGACTTGAATTCAAGGTATTCAATGTATATTTGTGTGCCTCCAAACAAAGCTTCTGAAGATAGTTTGTTTGCAAAACACATAGGAAAGATTGCCTTTCATTGACTTGAGCACATTCTTAAGCAGCTGCGGTAGTCTGATTGACCCTGCAATAAGCTTTTTGTAAGGCCTGTGAAGGTGCCTAAAATGTTTTGTTTAACTTCACTCAAGGTCTAACTCTTTAAAAATTGCTCCTGGATCCAATTTTTCCAGTCATGTGGAATGGGCTGCTACAAATATCCCTTCTAAATGCCAGGTACTGGATGTGCACCGGGGTTTTCAAAGCTGAAATTAGTTTTGTTCATACATGCCTCACTTGTGCTAATAAGTTAAACTTGTATGAATCACAATGAAAAGCTTAGATGGTATTTACCATAGCTGTGGTTGTTCAGCAAATTATCATAAAAATTTAAACTGGCAAGCTAACTTTCAGTGCCTTGTTTTGCCATTAAAACATTTGCATCCCAAATTAGTTCATCAGTGCAGTACTCTTGGTTCCTTTGGCTCAAATGTTTCAAAATTGTCCTAGATTGTTATTTTCAAACGTTTGTGAGATACAAGGCTTGTTTTAAACTTTTTTTGGGGAGAGGACATTGCCATGCTGTCTTCAGATGAATCCTCCTTTTGGGAGGGGGGCTGGTTTCAAGCTTTAGACCCAGTAATTTGAAGGACTGGTGGTGATCCATCCATGGCAGCATGGGACATGAGGGGCACCCATGAAGTTGTGTGCCTGTTGTCTTTCTCGTTGATGGTGGAGGTAGCTAAGCTTGATAAATTCTTTTGCAGTAATGTGGCACATTTTCATTGCAACCATTGTTTTGGAGAAAGAAAATGTCATTTGACGGGTGCCAATCAAGCAAGCAGCCTTGTTCTGTTGATTTGGTCTATAGATACAAATGTTTTTTTTTGCAGAGCCACAAATTAGGTTGTGAAGGAATTATGTAAATTTCAAATTCCATTCCAATTTAAAAACTTTTTGTGGAACAAATAGAGAAGTGGAAAACACTTTGTAAATGTGGCCCCACTAGTTGCCTCTAAAACTTGTATCTTTGTAGAGATTTAAGCACTGGACTGTTCATGCATTTTTAAATTTTTTCTACTATAGTAAGTAGTAAATAAGTGAAGTTTGTAAACTGGGGGCAAGTTTAAAGTGAGTCATTAACCCTTAGGAATTTTAGAAGTGCTTTGTGTTGGCACTAATAAACCAGTAGATGAAGCAGCACTGAAATTATAAGCAGAAACCCAGAATGGTCTAGTAAGTATGCATATTAACTTTTCTAGACTTGCCATAAAACCATAGAACATTACAGCACAGAAACAGGCCTTTTGGCCCTTCTTGGCTGTGCCAAACCATTTTTCTGCCTAGTCCCACTGACCTGCACCTGACCCATATCCCTCCATACACCTCTCATCCATGTACCTGTCCAAGTTTTTCTTAAGTGTTAAAAGCGAGCCCGCATTTACCACTTCATCTAGCAGCTCATTCCACACTCCCACCACTCTGTCTGAAGAAGCCCCCCCTAATGTTCCCTTAAACTTTCCCCCCTTCACCTTTAAACCATGTCCTCTGGTTTTTTCTTCCCTGGCCTCAGTGGAAAAAGTCTGCTTGCATTCATTCTACCTATACCCATCATAATTTTATATACCTCTATCAACTCTTCCCCCATTCTTCTAAGCTCCAGGGAATAAAGTCATAACCTATTCAACCTTTCTCTGTAACTCTGTTTTCTCGAATCCCGGCAACATCCTTGTAAACCTTCTCTGCACTCTTTCAACCTTATTAATATCCTTCCTGTAATTCAGTGACCAAAACTGCATATAACACTCCAAATTTTTCCTCACCAATGCCTTATACAACCTCACCATAACAATCCAACTCTTATACTCAATACTTTGATTTATAAAGGCCAATGTACCAGAAAGCGCTCTTTACTATCCTATCTACCTGTGACACTTTTAGGGAGTTTTGTATCTGTATTCCTAGATCCCTCTGTTCTACTGCACTCCTCAGTGCCCTACCATTTACCTTGTATGTTCTGTCTTGGTTTTTCCTTCTGAAGTGCAATACCTCACACTTGTCTGTATTAAACTCCATCTGCCATTTTTCAGCCCATTTTTCCAGCTGTTCCAGATCCCTCTGCAAGCTTTGAAAACCTTCCTCACTGTCCACTACACCTCCAATCTTTGTATCATCAGCAAATTTGCAATTCCAATTTGCCACATTATCATCCAGATCATTGATATAGATGACAAATAACAATGGACCCAGCACTGATCCCTGTGACACACCATTAGTCGCAGGTCTTCACTCAGAGTAGCAATCCTCTACTACCACTCTGACTTCTCCCATTAAGCCAATGTCTAATCCAATTTTCTACCTCACCATGTATACCTAGTGACTGAGTCTTCCTAACTAACCTCCCATGCGGGACCTTGTCAAAGGCCTTACTGAAGTCCATGTAGACGACATCCAGTGCCTTCCCTTCATCCACTTTCCTTGTAACCTCCTCAAAAAAAAAACTCTATTAGATTTGTTAAACATGACCTACCATGCATAAAGCCGTGTTGACTCTCCCTAATAAGTCCTCGTCTATTTAAATACTTGTAGATCCTATCTCTTGGTATTCCTTCCAATAATTTACCTACTACTGATGTCAAACTTACCGGCCTATAATTTCCCTGATTACTTTTAGAACCTTTTTTAAACAATGTGCCACATCTTAATTTTTTCTTGGGCATGAGGAAAATCTTGTGTGGTTATAATTTGCCTTGCAAGATGGTGGGGTTCTGGTGTGGCAGTAGTTGAAAGGAATAACAAACATTGTTGTGAACCTCCTGTTAAGTTGACCACTGCTGGTCCGGAGTTGAAGGCTGAATGAATGATAACTGATTATTTTCCCTTAAATCATTTCACAGAACTAGATGGGTCATTGATACTTAGTTAAGTTGAGCATTTATTTAACTATTGTAGCTTGACTTTATCCAGTTCTCCAGATTTCTGCATGGCTTAAGTAGTCAACTAGTACTATCTTGCAGTAGATGCTTGCTACATTTCCAATGTATTCTGAGCTGCCTTGTTTCTATCATATTTCAGATACTGTCTAAAATTTCACTATCGCCTAAATTGCACCAGGGCCTAATCACCAATGTGCTTGGTAACATAATCCACTTAAGGTTAAACAATTAAGACCTTAAGACAACTTCATTTGACTTTTGATTAATAGAGATGACATCTTCCTTGCAATTAGCTTCATTATACACTGTTAAGGACTTCTTTCATGTCATTGCTTCCTCTGTTTTTGCGACTGTCAATGTTGCAAGTGCCAGTGTGACTTGTTAATACAGTTGCAATGGGATGTAGAAGGATTCTTCATTGCTGCTTCTGTAGCAATTTTACCAGTCTGGGTTGTTGGCTGGCTGAACTCCTGAACCTGGAGGACTGGTGGATCCCTTTTCTGGCCTCCTCTCTTTTGACCTGTTTGGCATGGGTGACCCCACCAAGAGCCAAAGCATAAAACCCTGACCCCATAGCCACATAGCTCTCTGGGTCATTGAGGCACACAAGCCTCCAAGGTTGTAGTCCTCTTGGAGGTTCCTTACTGTTTGCTCTCTAAATTTTCTGAAATGATCTCTTAATGATTCAATCTATTTATAATCAACGTGCATGGAGGAAAAAATTCAGCTCCTGCTAGATCCATCATGTGAATGACTGAAAATGCACTAGGGCCTGTCTGAACTTTAACCCACTAAGCATGAGATTCTGCAGAAGCTGGAAATCCAGAGTAATACACAATGCTGGAAGAACTCAGCAGATCAAGCAGCATCTATGGAAAGTAATAAATAGATGTTTCGGGCTGAGACCCTTCAGGACTGGAAAGGAAGGGGGGGGAATGCCAGAATAAGAAGGTGGGGAGAAGGGTAGGAGTACAAGCTAGAAGGTGAGAGTTGAAGCCAGGTGTGTGAGGGAGTGGGATGAAGTAAGACGCTGGGAGTTGACAGGTGGAAAAGGTAAAGGGCTGGAGAAGGGATCTGATAGGACAGTGGACCATCACAGAAAGGGAAGGTATAGGGGCACCAGGGGGTGGTGATGGGCAGGTGAAATGAAAAGGGAGGGTGGCGGGGCAAGTTACCAGAAGTTGGAGAAATCTATGTTCATGCCATCAGGTTGGAGGCTATCTAGACAGAGTATGAGGTGTTGCTCCTCCAACATGAAAGAAGCTTTATCATGGCAGAAGAGGCCATGTCAGATTGGGTATTGGAATAGTTGGCCAGTGGGAGGTCCTGCTTTTTGCAGATGGAGTGGAGGTGCTTGACAGAGCAGTCCCCCAGTCTATGGTGAGCCTCACCAATGTTGAGAAGGACATATTGGGAGCACTGGACACATTTGATGACCCCAACAGATTCACAGGTGGTGTTCCCTCACCTAGAAGGACTGTTTGGGGCCCTGAATGGGGGGGTGAAGGCAGGTGTAGCACTTCTGTTGCCTGTAGGGGTAAGTGCTAGGAGGGAGATTAGGGAAAGACAAGGACAAGAAAATCAAAAGGAGTGCTCTCTGAATAAAGGGTGGTGGTAGGGGTGGGATGGTAAAGATGTTTGGTGTTGGGGTCCTGTTGTAGGCCTGTTGGAGACTCGTGGGTTGGTAGCTGAGGACGAGAGGAACTATCACTCTTAAGGTCATAGGAAAATGGGCTGAGCACAATGTCTGGAGAATGAAGATATTGGTGAGGGCAGGAAAGAAGCTTCCCCCACCCCTTTTTTTGAAGGAGGAAATCTGTCCTGGAGAGAAAAGCCTCATCCTGAGAACAGATGCGGCAGAAACATAGACTGTTTATTCATTTCCAGAGGATCTGCCTCCAATATTTTCTGTGTTAGTTTAACCCACTGGTCACGGGCCTGTAACATCTGTAGTTCGGTATCAAATGTAGTTAAGGCTGGTATGAAATGAGTTGTATTTTATCAGAGTAATTGTTTTGTGTTGATTAGATATTTCCCCGATAAAATTTAGTACCAATTTAAATATATTTGCACCTAGCGTTTGGTATGTAAATATGCCCAAACTGGAAACTCTCCTAGTACTTAGGTTGGTTTACTGTTCACTAAAAATGCGTTGCTGAGTCTGCAGGGTGAAATCATCGTTGAAATTGTAACTTGCTTTACTGGCGAGTGTAGCGTGATTATGGCTTGATCTTAAAAACTATTTTGCACTTTGAATGATTTTGCTGTCGTCTGCATTCTTGCCGATGCGGTTTGGGAAAAGTGATTTGCTGTGCAACGTTTCACGCTAATTTATCCCGAGGAGATCCGACACTCCCCTTTCAGTGACGAAAGTGCCAGTGGCTGGTGGTGAATTTTGGCCCGGTTACTCGCTTGGATCTGGAAGTGCAGCTCAGCGGCATTGCTACGTTAATTAAGAGACAGCTTTCAGGATTGTTCGCAGATTTTAGTGAAGGAGTATTGCCAAGACTTAAACATTCCAACCAGTCTGGGGAGGAAAAAAAAGTAAATACTTGCTCTTTGTACTGCATAGCTGAGTTAATCCACAAAAGCAGTCCCGCGAGTTTTAATGGTTTGGTTTACGGTGTATCTCCATTTCCAGAATGTCGCAATTGGCAGTGCAGCCAAATAATGAATGCCTGCCTCTGTTTAATGCAGAGGAAGTTTTCATGATTCACTACTTGCTTTTCAGTTCGCTATCCTGTTCCTGATAACCATCTTATGGTAAGTTGCTTTTCACTGAGCCAGTAATTGTGAATTACAACCGTTCGGTTTGTAACTCTCTCTCCAACTTGCTGTTTTTATGTGCAGTCGTCCACTTTAAGAACAGCTCAAAGGCAACAATACTAATTTCTTGGATTAGATTAAAAATAACTGTAGCCAACATGCAATTTTAGAAATTCCGACAGTTCATTGGAAAGTTTTTCAAAACATACTTCGTTTGCAGCTCCTTTAGTGAGTGTGAGGCGTTTAGTAGTTGAATTGAAATACTCGTTGAAGCTCTGAAATGATTTGAATCAAAAATGAAATTGTCCTTAAATTGGAAATTCATTGCAGTGCTCTGAATGATAATTGTTACATACAACGCCATTTTTCAGTTTACCTGTGTGTAGCCATGGGTGGCTTCAGACTGAAAGACAGTTGGCACTGATCTTGCCCTCTTTCCTCGACACCCCCTCCCAACGGAAGTAGAAAGCCTAACTTGTTTTTATGAGCAGTTGGGATCGTAATAACTGTTTTTGAGAGTGACTTTAGTTCTGAAAGCAATCTCTATCTCCTTTCAATGTTGAAGCCTCTTCACCCTACCAAGTTTCTGCTGGTTCACAGAGTAATACCTATTCATCTTGCAAATTATCCTCCTTACTTTGCCATCAATGCTCCTGGGTTTATAAGTGCATGTTTACACACTAGGTCTACTTTACTGTCCAATTATTGACTTGCATATCTTTGAGATATGGGAAAGAACCAAAACACCAAGAGTAAGCCACTGAATCAACAAATGGCTTCCCCTGACCACCTGGCAAAATTCTTGGTTTAATAGAATCTTGGATGATGCCCTTGCGGGGAGTCCGGAATGGAACATTAGAGTGGCGTGGCGTGGAATGCCCATCAGAGCTGACAGTCAGGCCTCTGCCGGCCATGGTTCTCTGACAGTACAGTTGTGGATTTTCTGATCCTTCCAGTGCATTTGAAGGCTTGCAGATAGTGGATAAATGTTGACTTGCAAAGTTGTACTCGCTAAAGTCGTAATATGCAGAAACAAATACTTTAGCTGGCATACCTGGCTAACAATTTGATACCTATAATCCCATTTGTTCCCAGTACTTGACAATTCAAATGCTTGGCCTGGTGGTCTCTCCCTACTCCATTCAAAATTTCAGGCATATTGCTTGGGAGGAATATTGAGGATGGAAAAATTTCATTAAATATCTATTGGGGTAAGGGATTTGGTCATTTCCAATGTATACTTATTGCATCACAATTTGCAATTGACATTCTTTATTTTTCACTGTAGTGTATTGCTTGGTCCTGATGGAATACAGTGCTAATGTGGGATTGTCCTTCTGTAGTATAGATAAAGATGAATTAAGCTCTTAAATAATTTGCAGGGAAGTGCTTTTAGTATAGCTAGCTCATATAAAGCTGCTATTGATATTGTTTAAGTTCCGGACTGCAGAACACTAATCAATCTTTCAGAGTACCAGTAATTGTTTGAAATCAATCAGCTGCAGAGATGTAGATTTGGAGAGCATTATCGGAAGTGTTCAAACCAATAAACCTATCAGATGCTCTTTATATCGTACTTCAGGAATGCTCCTGAATTGTGGTTTTAAGCTACTTGATGCTGTTGCACAATTATAGAACATCGGCGTTAACTGCAGAAACAAACTATGAAACAAAGTCGTTTGATCTAATGGGTCATTGTAGCTTGACTTGAAAAGTCAGATCAAGTCAAAATAGCAACTACGCTTCTGGAAAGGAACATTAAATAAGTTTGCTGATTAATATCTTGCCTTAATTGTTCCTTAGAAATAGTAACATCACTGGCATATGTTGTGAAATTTGTTAACTTTGCAGCAGCAGTGGAATACAATACACTCAGATTCTGCATAGTATTATTCCCTCAGTGCTGATTCATTACAACGTAATTATTCGATTTTTAATGAAATTTAAATGACAAATTCATTCTAAACAACACTTGAAACTTAAGATCAGCCGCCATTACAGTAAACATTCAATCAGCCAATGAGAATGCTTTACATATGCTCTGAGCCACTTGCAACCAGTCATGTATTACTTCACGCCTATTTATTCCATTTTTTTCACCCATAATGTCTGGAAAATGGCCTGCAACTTCCAGTAATGGTAGTACATCTAAAGTGTCTGTGAAAAAGCATTAGCATGGATGTGAAGCTACAAGTGATGTGGTGTGAGGATGTTAACAATGGCAATTTTGAAGAGTTACTGCATTCTCATGGTGAGAGCCTTAATAACGAACAACTTCAAGAATTGGCAAAGTTACGCATCCTGAGGGTATGGATATAGAGAAGCGGAAACACCAGTAGGAAACCTCACCACAAAATTCCTCAGCACTAGCGTCACCACAGCCATGGACCAGTTCATTTATAATGACCTTGACTGGGAGCGAAGCAATAAAGCAAAGAGGGGTGTTCTCGGCATGATTTCACGCTACCAGGACTGCTTCACGAGAGGAAACTTGAGAAAAGGTCAAATCTCAATTGCTACTTGAAGAAGCCAAAGTTAGAGAACCCATAGCCTGATTCCCCCCACCTTAAGATGTAACCACTACCTGCTGCTGCCCCCGCCCCCCCCCCCCCCACAGCTGCTGCTTCACTGATGCACAGGTTAGGAATATCACATCTTGGTTTTGATATTTTTAAAAATCAGGCGGACATGTCCGTTTATGTAATATTATAATGACCCCACATAGCACTGATAAACAGAGCTCCACCTCTGAGGGACACATCCTCAGCATTAAGCAGGGTCTGAGTGTACATGATAGAGGAAAAAACAATTTGTATTATTTATATATATATATATATTATAGTAAAAAGTCAGGTAGTGTTCATGGGTTCAATATCCATTCAGAAATCAGCTGGCAGAGGGAAAGGATTGGTTCCTTAAGTAGAAACCAATTCTTCTTGAGCAATATTTAATTTTGAGGGTGTGCTTCTGGATGGCTTTGCCATAAAAGCAATGATGGAAACATTCCACAGTTTAAGGAGCATTTGTGGGCAGAGAATGTTTTTGATCAAGACTCCTCTGTTCAAGTGTATTTACTCTTTTCAGTTTCCTCCAAAATCAGCCTAAACAGGTTGTTTGAAAAGTCTGAAGTGCTGCAATCAGATTTTTGCCTTTCACTGTACTGCTGCCTTAAAACAAAAAAAATTAAGTTACAAAATAGCACAAGAAAAAGTAATGTAGTGTTTACAGACCGTTCAGAAATCTGATTGCAGACTAGTTTTTTTTGATGCAGGGATAAGTGTTTTAAGCGTGCCAAAGATCTGAAAGGTAATCAAAAGCATAAATACCTAGAAAGGTTCTGCAGGAGAAAAGGGCATCAGAACAGTTAACAGCATGAATGGTACAAGAGTGGTGCAATTGCCAATTAGGTTAAAGTAAGGAGAAATAATGGCTATAAGCAATATTAATCTCTGCCATGAATACAGTGAATTATGTTCATTGGGCCATAGATTAATTGGGGCAGCCACTTGTTTGGGACAACTTTTAAAGAGCAAAAACTAATCAAAAAAATATCTGGGGTTCCCTTAGTGTTTGGGACACTATGCCACTTACGAGTGAGAAACTGTTCAGCAACAGTTCCCTGTCCCATTTACCAGTTGTGTGCACTTTTGTATGCATTAGAAACTAAGGCACATAAGCAGTTGCACATGCTTGTATTATGTTGTCCATTTAGGCCAACAGTTGCCGATTCAAACAGCAATGAATTTTGATGCTTTTTAAAATTTTGACTTTGTGCAAGAAGGCAATGAGTGCAGTCCATTATCTGCAGTAGGTGGCTGCACTGATTGTGTTCATTTATAATCAACCAAAAGAACACAGCAGTATGAACGGGCTTAGTTCCCCACGTGATAACTGTTAGGAGTTAATAGTTGTACTGTTGTAAATTATTGGTAGTCTTCTAATTTATTATGTATTTCATTTAAATACATAATTTGTTGCTCAGTTAAATGGTAGTTTGTCTTTTTTGTACAGAATCAGGTTTATTATCATGTGACATGAAATTTGTTACTTTAGAAGCAGCAGTTCAATGCAATACTTAATCTAACAAACAATAAATAAAATAAAATATAAATAAGTAAATCAATTACTGAATACATATTGAATAGATTTTTAAAAACATGCAAAAACAGAAATACTGCATATTTTAAAAAGATGAGGTAGTGTCCAAAGATTCAATGAATTTAGGAATTGGATGGCAGAAGGGAAGAAGCTGTTCCTGAATCACTGAGTGTGTGCCTTCAGGCTTTGGTACCTCCTACCTGATGGTAACAGAGAGAAAAGGGCATGCCCTGGGTGCTGGAGGTCCTTAATAATGGACTCTGCCTTTCTGAGACAGCGCTCCCTGAAGATGTCCTGGCTACTTCGTAGGCTAGTACCCAAGTTGGAGCTGACTAAATTTACAATGTTCTGCAGCTTCTTCCAGTCCTGTGCAGTAGCTCCTCCATACCAGACAGTGCTGCAGCCTGTCAGAATAATCTCCATGGTATAAACTACAGAAGTTTTCGAGTGTATTTGTTGACATGCCAAATCTCTTAAAACTCCTAATAAAGTATAGCTGCTGTCTTGCCTTCTTTATAACTACATTGATATGTTGGGACCAGGTTAAATCCTCAGATCTTGACACCCAGGAGCTTGACACTGCTTACTCTCCACTCTCTAAACTCTACCTTTCAACTATTTCCATGAAAGTTCAGCTAATTTGGGCAGCCACTTAATTGGCCCAAATGTATTGGTCCTGATGTGTCCCAATTAATCTGAATCCATTGTTTGCACTTGAGATGCTAGCACCAACAAAGAATGGTTGACCTAGTGGTTTGTCTTTGCAAGGAGACAAAGACCATTTTTTTGAATGAAAGCAGTGGAAAAGGTGGACAACAGTTAAGAACAAGATCAGCACATAGAATTTTAGCTCAATAGATGAGGGAATGAATTGTGAGAATTACCAAGGGAAGATATGAGGAGCAGGTAAATGGTGGGGCAATTGGGCAATTCTCTAGTCTTTAGGGAAGAACTGGATTGTATTGAAATTGCTTGAAAAATGTATTGCAGACAGTGCCAGGGATTAGGATACTACAGATAAATATAGAAGTAGCTTCTAGTAAATGTTGTGGCATAATACGGCAATATTTACTAGAAGCTTTAATCTTAGTGGTCCTCCAATGAAACATAATCACAATGTCTTAAAGATATATCTAAACCACTGCATTCTGCTGAAGCATTCAAAGTAAAGGAATCATGCACTGTTAATTTAAGGATTTGGTTTACGTCTTGAGCCTTTTGGTTCTAAGATTGCTGCTGATGTGCTGCCTTTGTGATTGCTTCATTGTTCCATGGTATGATCTTCTAGGATGTTGACACCCAGGAGCTTGAAGCTGCTCATCCCTTCCATTGCTGAATCAGTGGCTCACAACTTTAGTGAGCTGATGTGATCATTGAATAAGTTCAAAGATAAATTGAGGAGTGGGCATAAAAAGTAATGGGGACAGAGTAGGAAGATAGTAAAATCATAAAACCCTTAATTAGAAATTCAAGTAAAGATGCAAAAGGTTGTACCTTCTGGCCTATTGAGCCACTCCCCCCAGCAACCCACTACAGTGGCATACAAAAGTTTGGGCACCCCTGGTCAAAATTTCTGTTACTGTGAATAGCTAAGCGAGTAAGAAATGACCTGATTTCCAAAAGGCATAAAGTTAAAGATGACACATTTCTTTAATATTTTAAGCAAGATTACTTTTTTTCCATCTTTTACAGTTTCAAAATAACAAAAAAGTAAAAGGGCCTGAAGCAAAAGCTTAGGCACCCTGCATGGTCAGTACTTAGTAACACCCCCTTTGGCAAGTATCACAGCTTGTAAATGCTTTCTGTAGCCAGCTCAGAGTCTTTCAATTCTTGTTTGGGGGATTTTTGCCCATTCTTCCTTGCAAAAGACTTCTAGTTCTGCGAGATTCTTGGGCCGTCTTGCATGCCCAAGGTCTATCAAAAGAGGATAGACCTTTTGAGGTCTATCCACAGATTTTCGATGATGTTTAGATCGGGAGACTGTGAGGGCTAACTTGCACCTGTTGAGGTAGTCCATTGTGGATTTTGAGGTGTGTTTAGGATCATTATCCTGTTGTAGAAGCCATCCTCTTTTCATCTTCAGCTTTTTTTTCCCCACAGATGGTGTGATGTTTGCTTCCAGAATTTGCTGGTATTGAATTCATTCTTCCCTCTACCAGTGAAATGTTCCCTGTGCCACTGCTGCAACGCAAGCCCGAAGCATGATCGATCCACCCCCGTGCTTAACAGTTAGAGGTGTTCTTTTCATGAAATTCTGCACCTTTTCTTCTTCAAACTTACCTTTGCTCATTGTGGCCAAAAAGCTCTATTTTAACTTCATCAGTCCTCAGGACTTGTTTCCAAAATGCATCAGGCTTGTTTAGATGTTCCTTTGCAAATTTCTGACACTGAATTTTGTGTTGAGAATGCAGGAAAGGTTTTCTTATGATGACTCTTCCATGAAGGTCATATTTGTGCAGGTGTCGCTGCACAGTAGAACAGTGCACCACCACTCCTGAATCTGCTAAATCTTCCTGAAGGTCTTTTGCAGTTTGGGGTTTTGCTTGGGGTTTTGATTTGTCTTTCTAGCAATCCTGCAAGCAGTTCTCTTAGAAAGTTTTCTTAGTCTACCAGACCTCAACTTGACATCCACAGTTACTGTTAACTGCCATTTCTTAATTACATTACAATCTGAGGAAACGGGTACCTGAAAACGCTTTGCTATCTTCTTGTAGTCTTCTCCTGATTTGTGGGCATCGTTTATTTTAATTTTCAGAGTGCTAGGCAGCTGCTTAGAGGAGCCCATGGCTGCTGTTTGTTGGGACAAGGCTTGAGGAGTCAGGGTATTTATAAAGCTTTGAAATTTGTATCACCTGGTCTTTCCTAACGATGACTGTAAACAAGCCATAGCTCTAACAAGCTCTTTAAGGTCTGAGACCTTGGTAAAAGTTGTGAGAGCTCAAATCTCTTGGGGTGCCCAAACTTTTGCATGGTGCTCCTTTTTTCACTCTAAAATTGTACAAAGCAAATATAATACACTGTTCTTGCTTAAAATGTTGAAAAGAATGTTTCATCTTTAACTTTGACTTTTGGAGATCAGTTCATCTACTCACAACCACCCACAGTAACAGAAATTTTGACTAGGGGTGTCCAAACTTTTACATGCCACTGCATTTAAACCAGGCATAATCACAAAGCAATTTACAATGACCAATTAACCTATAACTGGTATGTCTTTGTAGTGTGGGAAGAAACCCATGTGATCATGGTTAGGACTTGCAAACTATTTAAGCCAGTGTTATAAATGAACTCTGAGCCCCAAGCTGTAATAATGTTGTGCTGTCAGGTATGCTGACTATTCCAAAATGTTGATCTTTTCAGTATTGCAGCGTTCCTGGCCTGCCACAAAGAAAATTGATGATTGGCTAAACAGCACAGGCCTTTTGACCCAAATTGTTCAGGGTGTTAATGGTCAGGCTGATTGAGGCTCAAGTTTGTCATTTCAGCGTATATGTGCACCCTGCCAAACAAACAAAGTTCCTCTTGACCAAGGTGCACAACACAGTACATATAACTCATTGAACACTTAAGTAATATTAACACATAATGTGCATTAACATCACAGTATGGTGAGACTTGGGTGATGGCAGCCTCTTCATGTGGGGGAAGAAGCTGTTTCCATTGTAACAGTCCTTGTCCTAATGTTATGGTATGTTCTGTTTGATGGCGGGTCACGGAGATTGTAGGATAAATGTGCGGGATCACTGACAATGCTAAGGGCCCTGCATACAGTGTTTCTGGTAAGTATCTGGCAGGGGTGTGGAAGAGACTTTCCAGTGATTCTTTCTGTACAGTCCTTTGTAGGGTTTTGGGGTCAGATGCCTTGCAATTCCTGTACCAGATGGTGGTGCTCCACTAAAAATGGTTAGAATGGAATGGGAGATTTTCAGTCTGCTCTAAGTTGAGCCATTGTTGTGCTTTTTGCCCACATTCCTCAAACATTTCAAAAGTACTTGGACAGGTACATGGATAGGAAAAATTTAATAGTACTTCAACTGCTTCCTCTGGTAGCTCATTCTATATGTGGACCATCATCTAGATGGAAAAAGTTGCCCCTCCCTCCAGGTTCATTTAAATCTTTCAATTCACTTTAACCTTATGTCCTCTACTTCTCGATCCTCAGCCTCCTTGGGGATAGACTGTGTATTGACCCCATCTATGCCCCTCAAGGTATTGTACACCTCTGCACAATCACTTCTCATTCTCCTACATTCCCATGAATAAGAACTGAACCTGCTCAACCTCTTCAGGTAACTCAGTCCCTTGAGTCCTGACAACATCCTTGGAAGTATTTTATGCACTGTTTCCAGCTTAATGATGATGTTTGTAACAGGGTGACCAAAACAAAAGTGTTCCCCAATGTGGCTTCAACATCTTGTACAACTGCCAGATGACATCCCAAGTTCTATAATCAATGCACAGATTGAATACCAGTGCTCGAAAAGCTGATTTCAACACCAGTCTACCTGTGATGGATGCTTTAAGATTTGATTAGATTATCTTGTACATATCCTTGTACCATAAATTACAGAAAATTAAGAATGTTTTCATTGCCTTTTCTTTCCAGCTGCAGACTACATTTGGTATGACATCTCACAAAACTGAAATTCTTCCCTAGTTGTGATGTAGCAGGTGTAATCTGGAGTTCATTCACTTGGGCCTCATTTCAGTTTTCTTACTGTGCTCTCTACTGCCAATAATTGAGTTGATTGCAGGATGTACTGTAGTGTTTTTTTTTGCATTGTATGCTATTATCTCTGCTCTTAATCATTGAATACAGTGCATATCCAAGAATTTTGTTTTCTTGTGAATGCTATTTCTGTCATGTACCTGTGACATTACTGCAAGTAAGGTTTTGTATTGCCTCTGTGCATATGCATACTAGTGCACATGCCAATAAAACTGATTTCGACATACTCAGCGTATAGGATTCATGTTAATGAAGCGAAACTAAGCCCAAGGCTCCAGTTTTTAGATTAAAGATAATTCATAGTGAATGAATACAGTCAGGTATCCAAACTAGATTGTTATGATTTGGTCATGCCCTTAATTTGGACAACAGGGTTCATGAGAATTGAGCTGACAATGGCTAAATTGTGAAATTGCTAAGACTGGTGATGCTGGCTTAGATCCAAATCTGTGACAGTACTCCAATCTGATTCCTGCAATAAAAATAGCTTGGAAATTGTCCGTGTCCTTCCTCTTCAGTGATGTGACCTCCAGAGAGAAATATGACCCTATTAGTTTTACATGCTCACTGGTGCACTGCATCAATAATACTGTCAGATCTTAATCTGAGGAAAGCCAAACTAATTATGGTCAAGTTCAGCAAGAGTCGCTGAAATAGGACTCCAATAAAAAGCAATTCTCTTGAATTAAGTTTAAAATCTGTAAGGTTAATGCATCTCCTATTCCTTCAGTGGATTTGCCCTTTCAAACATGGTAGTGTAGTGGTTAGTGTAATTCTATTACCATGCCAGGGGCCACTAAGGAGTTCATGCGTTCTCCCTATGACCATGTAGGTTTTCTCAAGGTGCTCATCAGAAACATGAGGGTTAGTAAGTTATGGGTACTGGAAGCGTGGCCACTTTTGCAAACTGCTGTCAGCTCATCCTTGGGCTGTGATTTTTGTGGATGATGCAATTTACTGTATTCTTTGATCTACGTGTAATAAAGCCAATCTCAAAGCAACATTCCAACAGCCCTGTTCACAAACAGCAACATGGGTACATGTATTTGAAGAAGTTTAAATGTCAGTTCATGATTGGCATTTAACAGCCAATGTGCTAGTGTATGGATGGAACATTTGAACAAGATTATTAATAGCATCCATTTTGTTAACTGGACATTTGTGACCTTGGCTAGTCTTTGTGCTTTGTTTATGATGTGTTCCATAATTCTTTTTTGGTCATCATAATCTTTCGTAATTGACTGGTTTTGCATTCTAGTTTATAGCACCAAAAAGAATAGTTAAATGAATTTTGGTGGAGCAGAATACTTAACTCTTAATTATACAAAGCAGAGGTAGAGTTAAATATTCAAAGGTTTCAGATGTATATTTAATGTCAGAGAAATGTATACAATATACATCCTGTAAGTCTTTTTCTTCACAACCGTCCATGAAAAGGAGTGACTAAAGAATGAATGACAGTTAAATGTTAGAACCCCAAAGCTCCTCTTCTCACATGTAAGCAGCAGCAAAGCAATCCCCCCCACCAGTAAAAAAGCATCTGCGCCTCCCAATGAGCACTCAAGTGTGCAGCAAAGCATCTATAAAGACAATTTCAATAAAAGGTAATTTCAGTCTCTCTCTTCCCCTCCCCCTCCGAGGAAAAATGAGGTGCCTCCATTTCACAGCAAGAGGGGAGACGTAACAAACAACTTGCTGATTTATAATGTTAAAAGTCGGTGTCACTTTTTATGAGCTTGGTGCCCAAAGAACTCGGGCCTGTGGGCACACAGCCAGCTCGCTGCTTTCGATGTTCCGTCTCCCACGACACCGATTCCCTGCAGAGGCCACCCGCCTCCAGAACCATGAAATCCTGGACCTCCGAAGGCGAGCTAATCTTCTATGCCATGTCCTTGGTATATCAAGTAATGCCCAGTTGTGAGACCTTGAGAGCAGGTCTCATTCCCACAAAAAAAAACAGTCAGCATGTATTTTCAGGTCAGAGTCTTCAAAAGAACCCTGAAAGGGAAAATAGAGATATTAAAGATGGAAATAGAACGGTTTCTGAAGACGCAAGCAAAGGAATCACTGTTATTTTGCTCTAAAATTCACTTATTTTGTAAACTTTTTTCTAATGCTATAAATTAGAATGCTCTTACCCAAATGCAAGTTCTGCATTTGGTGGAAAATGTTCTTAAAGAATTTATTAAGCTTTAGAGGGATTGTAGTAAGAGAATGATGAAAGTTGGGAATGAAGGGAAAGGAGTAAAAGATTAGGAATGATAGAGGTTCAAGAAGTTGTTTGAAGTTTAGGTAAAGATACAATGATGTTTGCAGAGTTTGAAATGTATTTCAAAGGCAATAAATAAATTGTTGAAAATGCAAGCTAGCAATCTTAAAGCAAAATAAAAACATCTGCTGGCATTCGGGCTTTCATGATCAGACTATGTAACAGTTTCTTCCCCCAAGCTTTCAGACTCCTCAATACCTAGTGCCTGGCCTGACACCTTGCCCTATTGTCCTGTTTATTACTTACTGTAATGCCTGCACTCTTTTGTGCACTTTATGCCGTCCTGGGTTGGTCTGTAGTCTAGTGTAGTTTTTTCTGTTATGTAGTTCAGTCTAGTTTTTGTAATGTCATGTAACACCATGGTCCTGAAAGTCTCATTTTTACTATACTGTACCAGCAGTTATGGTCAAAATGACAATAAAAGTGACGACTTGAAATTAATGCAAAAATAATGGACATGCAAGGGAGCTATGTAATTGGTGTTGGTTGAGTTCCTAGAAAATGGCCAATTTGTGTTTTCATTAGTACAAAGCTCAACTGGGCATGTCAAGTAATGCAAATTAGTGAATTATTTTAATGAATTTCATGAGTGAAAATTATTCATATTTTTGTAAATTTCTATTTCTATTTGTAAATTGTTGTTCGTAAATTTCTGTAAGGACAAGTTTCTGTAACATGAATGACTTTAACAAAGAGGCTAATTGTATTTGGCAAGTTGCACAATTTCTGGAAGGAGAAACACTACTAGGCCAAGGACCTTAAGCAGAATTAGTTACAATTAAAGGCAATTTCTTATTTTGATAACAAACGAGAAAATCTGCCGATGTTGGAAATCCAAGTAACACAAAATGATGGTGGAACTCAGCAGGCCAGGCAGCATCTTTGGAAAAGTGTTGACATTTTGGGCCAGGACTGCTTGCTGAACAGTCTTGGCTTGAAACATTGAATGTACTCTTTTCTGTAGATACTGTCTGGCCTGAGTGTCTCCAGCATTTTGTGTTGCTTATTTTGATTGTCAAGGTAATACATTTTCGCTTGTTTTAAAAGTTAATGCAGGAGAATTCATTTGAATGCTATGATGAAGCAGCTGTGTTGAATCTGAAAGCGTGGATGTATAAACCATCAGGGAATATCCAATAATATCCAAGGGTATTATTGTTGAAGTCCTTTGCTTTCTTCCCCCCCCCCCCCCAGGTAGTGGTTCAAAACAAGGAGCAGAGAGAATTGTAAAAGCAAGAGGAATTGAATTCTTTGGATACAGTGTGACTTTTGATCTTGGAGACTGCCAACAGTTTCTGAAGAAGCTTGGAGGAAGACATGGCAATAAATGATTTATTATTGATAACAGGCAAGGTTGTGAGGGGAAGATCTAGAAGTTGCAGAAGAAAAATGAGTGCTGAAATAATTCTAATACTGAATCATTTTGACAACTTTCCATTTATCAATCTGTAGACGCGAAATTACCGTTAACTTGCTTTGCTAAACAGATTGATTGATTACTTTTTGACCTTCAGTATTCTGTGGAAGAGGAAGTTTGGGATAATTGTAGAGCTACCAATGAATTCATGAAGCTGTACAAGTTAAAAAATGCCTTCAGATGAATGCAACTGAGGAGAATCAGAATTGGGTTTAATGTCACTGGTATATGGCATGGAATAGTTTTGTGGCAGCAGTATATTGCAATACACAAAACTAAAATTTACAAAATGTATAGTTTAAAAAAAAATTAAACTAGTGCAAAATGGGCAAAAAGGTTCATGGGTTTATTGTCCATTCAGAAGTCTGATGGTAGAGCTGAAGCTGTTCCTGAAACATTGTGTATCTTCAGACTCGTGTATCACATTGATGGTAGCAGTGAGAAGAAAGCATGTCCTGGGTGATGGGGATCCTTAATGATGGATGCAGCCTTTTGAGGCTGTCTAAAAAATCTGTCTAAAATTGCACTGGACTGAATACAGATTCTGAGCTTCACCACATGTATAGCTCTCTGTTCAGATACTGGAATGATGCCTTTAATGTAAATAGGAGTTTGTGGCAGGTTTACATATTAATGATTAACTTGTTGATCTATGTGGAGCTTTTGGAAGTATCTCAAGACTTGTTCATGCACTAGACTAGCCAAAGAGGAACCATCACTGGACTTGTGAAAATTGGGAATAGTCTTTCTCTGCAGTAAAATCAAAAGTATACTACACATTAAAGAATCACTACTGTAATTTACTTGGAGTAATTTTTGTGAATCTCCTTTGAACCCTCTCCAGTTTCAGCACATCCTTCCTAAGGTAAAGGGCCCAAACCTGCTCATAATACTCCGAGAGGTCTCACCAGTGTTTTATGAAGTTTCAACATTGCATCCTTGCGTTTCTATTCAAGTGCTAACATTGCAATTACTTTCCTCACCACAAATTCAATCTGCAAATTAACCTTTGGGGAATTCTGTACAAGGACTCCCAAGTCACTTTGTGCCTCAATTTATTGTATTTTCTTAGCATTTAGTAAATAGTCAACCCTTTCATTTCTTCTACCAAAGTGCTTGACCATATGCCTCCCAACAGTGTATTCTGTCTGCCATATTTTTGCCCATTCTCCTAATCTGTTTTGAGGAAGTAGAGAGGATATAGGACTATCTACCCCTCCATCTGCCTTCATATCATCTGCTAATGTTGCAATAAAGCTATCAGTTCCATCATATAAATTATTGACAAAATGTAAAAAGAATTGCCCCCAACACAGACCCCGGCAGCCAGTCAGAAAAGGCACCTTTTATTCCCAGTCTTTGCCACCTGCAAATCAGCCATTGCCTTATCCATACTAGAATCTTTCCTGTAATGCCATGGGCTTATAGCTTGTTAGCCTCATTTGTGGCACATTATCAAAGGCCTTCTGAAAATCCAAGTACTCAGTATCCAGGATATCTTTGTCTATCCTGATTGTTATTTCTTCACAGAATTCCAACAGATTTGTCGGGCAAGATTTTCTTTTGAAACCATATTGACTATGGCCTATTTTATCATGTCCCTCCAAATACTCTGAGACTTCATCCTTAGTAATGGACGCCAACATCTTCCCAGCCACTGAGGTCAGACTACCTGGCCTTTCATTTCCTTTCTTCTGCCTCTTTCTCCCTTGAAGAGTGTAGTGACATTTGTAGTTTTTCAGACTTCTAGAACCATTCCAGAATCATTATGAATGCCTCCACAATTTCTTCAGCCACCTCTCAGAATACTGGAGTGTACACCATCTTGTGCAGATGACCTTTCAGTTTCCCAAGAACTTCACACTCTTCCCGTCAAATGATTGCATTTCTAACTCTGATGGCTAGAAGATCTATATTGTTGAATTGGAAGGAAATTAATCCTCCCACTGTATTTAATTGGTTCTCTCAAACTATGTTATGTTTAAATTTAGAAAAAATTAGAAGTGGTACTTTTGAGACATAATAAATTTGAAAAGTTATGGAGACCATTTATTCAACATTTTCATATGATGTAATATGACCCTGTGCCAAGTTCATTTGATTTCCCAGCTTTTAGCTTATGTATGTTGAGAGGACCGGAAGTGACGGCATTGATGAATGTTTATTCTTGTGAGATATTATAAACAGCCCCCTTTTTTTCTCTTTTTTTTGTTTCTTTTTTCTTCTATATTAGTTATTAGATCAGTAGATTAGCTAGTTTTGCATTATATATATTTTTTTTCTTTTTGTTTTCTTTATATCATATATTATGAAATATTTAGATTTACCATGTTCATACATATATTTTATGGCTTATGTCTTGGTAAACTCATTTATATTGTAACTATGTTTTTTTCCATATGTAATGGAATTTGTATGTTGGGAATTTCTTTATCAATATATCATTTGTATTCTGTCCATATTACTAATAATAATAAAAAGATTTAGAAAGAAAAGAAAAAGAACTTCACACTCTTCATGCCCCTGACACCTGGAATTTCCCCCTGCAACATTATACTTATGCCATTTTCTTGCCCATTCTCCTAATCTAAGTCCTTCTGCATCCTACCTGTTTCCTCAACACTACCTGTCCTTAGTATCATCTGCAAACTTGGCAACAAAGTCATCTATTTTATTTTTTTCAATCTTTTTATTATTAATAATATGAACAAAATACAATTGGTATTAATAAAGGGATTACAAACATACACATTCCCATTGCACATGAAAGAATACATAAGCAATGATTACAGTATAAATGAGTATTCCCAAAACATGAACAATACAGTATATATATATGAACAAGGTAAATCTAGGTATATCATAATATATAATATAAAAAAACAAAAAAAATATTATGCAAAAAAACCTAAACTACTAATCTAATAGCTAATAAAGAAGAAAAAAAAGCATTTTATTCTAAATCATTTATATACAGCGTAAAATGTGGTCTCAAAACTGACTCGTGCAGAACACTAGTCACTTGCAGCCAACCAGACCAGGACCCTTTTATTCTCACTTTCTGTCTCCTACCAATTAGCCAATGTTCTAACCATGTTATTACTTTCCTGTAATACCATGGGCTCTTAACTTGGTAAGCAGCCTTGTGTGGCACCTTGTCAAAGGCCTTCTGAAAGTAGGCTCCATTATACAGCATCCACTGCACCCCCATTATCTATCCTACTTGTAATTTTTTCAAAGAATTCTAACAGGTTCATCAGGCAGGATTTTCCCTTAAGGAAAGAATGCTGACTTTGTCCTAATTATCCCTGCAACTCTAATTTAAACCCCAACATGCAGTATTAACAAACTTTCCAGATGGATTCCCATCCAGTTCAGGTGTAAGCTCTTCCCTCCTTACTGGTCCCACCTTCCCTGGAAGAGAGCACAATAATCCAAAAATCTTACGCCGTCCTTCCTATACCAACTTCTTAGCCACATATTAAACTGTATAATCTTCCTAGTTCTGGCCTCACATGGCATGGGTAGCAATCCTGAGATCACAACCCTGGAGGTCCTGCCCTTTAACTTAGCACCTAACTCCTTGAACTCCCTATGCAGAATCTCATAACCTACCCATGTCATTGGTACCTCCATGGACCATGACTTCTGACTGTTTACCCTCTCACTTAAGAATGCTAAGGGCTTGATCTGAGACATCCCAGACTCAGGTGGCAACGTGCCATCCAGAATCTTGTTCTTGCCCACAGAACCTCCTGTCCATTCACCTAATGAATCCCCTATTACCACAGCTGTTACCACAGCTATTACCTCTGATTTCCCCTTCCCTTCAGACTCTGATGTAGACTCAGTGCCAGAGGCCCAACCACTGTGACCTTCCTTTGTTAGGTCATCCCCCTGACAGTATCCAAAGTGATATAGCTGTTGTTGAGGTACATTACATGGTGGTATGATCTGTGTTAGCATTGCAAGATATGAAAATAAAATCGCAATCTGAGTTTGCTTGTTTTAGTTGTTTGTCTTTAACCTAATATGCAGGTAGACGTCCTTTTTCTGCTTGGTCACAGGTACTGTTGCTGAGAACTGTCTGGGACAATTTTGTTCAGTCAGAAATTACTTTTCAATTGTAACCAGTATTGGTTGAGCAGTGACATCTACAAACGTACATTTATCTGAATATGAGCATAAACTTGCAAAGCAAGTGGTTGGCATCCGTCTGTCTCAAAGGACAGTGGGTGATGTTAATCATCATCACTAGCCTGGGTGGAAGGTATGGAGATCCCCAAGATCCTCCCCTCTCGTCCTCACCAATGTAGTCTAAAGGAAAGCTTATGAAGCAATACATTTGGCATCAGCTTGGCTGTAGGAGCTGCTAGAAGGATATTCAATGATGTCTCGCCACCTTTGAGTTTACTTCCATAGCCTTGGTCTCTTCCAAGGCTGCCCACAAGGCAATGGGGCTATTTACCCATAGCTGGAGATCTGGTTCATGAGCACCAGGGTGTGTCTACATGCTGTGCATGCTGGGGCCAGACCTCCTCCCTATCCTGACTCTGAAAGGAGTTCAGTTTCCATGTGTCACCAGCAAGGAGGCACTACATGAGGTTTATTGTTGCAGAGGCGATGTACAATGTACAGGCAAGAAGAGACTTGCACATTCACAGCTCTACTTTTCTCCAGTGGTGTAAGCTGGAAGTGAGAGTGACGGTCACTACCCAATACACTACACACACTAGAGGCATCACAACAGCCATTTTGATACTAGGTAAACATTATGCTAAAATCACTAGGGCTTAATCACAATTTGAATGGTAAGGGCTGGAAAATGAGACTGCAGGTATATGTCTGCCATGGATGTGGTGGCCTGAAAGGCCTCTTTTCATGCTGTATAATACTGACTGTATAGAGAAAAGGCTGTACTTTTGCTGTGTTCTGGGGTGGTATTAATGTTTAAATTTCTTGCAGAATTCAGCATCTATTAATTACTACAAGATTTACCCAAATTTTGATCCACTTCTACAAACATTGCATCGTGACTTGGGATTGTTAGAAAAGCCTTCACAATTGCAAAATCCAGCGATCCAATTGGATATGTAGTAAAACTAACTTTTTTTTTCTCTCTGTTCAGATCCAGGTAAAGTTCATTTGCAAGTCAGTAGTATAACAATTCATATTTTGGCAGAATTGCCCTTTTGTGGATTTTGCTCCTTGCAATTAAATGCACCATTACTAATGTCAGATCAATGCTCTGAAGGACACTAATTGGAAATATCTGAAGTAGGCTTGCATGCAACAGCGGCAGTGGAATGGAGGAAACTTTGCACAATACAATACGTGATTCTCATCAGTCTGTTTTGACCAGTGATAGACATGACAGCAAACATTACAGTGCACAAATATCTCCTGAAACAGTCCATGTTCCAACCCAGTGGACTATTGAAAACTGTATAACACCAAGTATGCAAGTGTTGCCATGTAATAACAATGGTGATGCAGTCTCAGCTGACCAGAAAACCTGTGTGGATATAGCTGGACTTGAATCAGAAGTGGTTGAAGACCAGCCCTATTCTCAAAGTAGCTCTTCGGATCAATACATGACAGCAAATATGAGTTGCAACTCTGAGAGCTCTGCTACAATAACAGATCCTGGCTGGTGTTTGCAAACTCACAAATTAAGTAGTTCTATCAAAAGTAACCTACCTTATATTGAACCCTTAAATGAAACTCATGCTACAAACTCCGCGCAGAAGTTAAAATCTATTACAAATGAAGCATATCTTCAGAAAGCAGATCATCGTGCTTCAGGTAATGGTTTGAACTTGGATACAGTTGATAATACCCATGATAACAGTATAGGAATGAAAATGTACGTGGAAAGTTTAGAACATCCAATAGTTTCTTGTGAAACAGAGTTGGAAATGAAAGGTATTCGTCTGAGCAGCACTGAGCATGAATCTAGTGCACTTGCCCTTGAATCATCAGTATTTTCCAATAGTTCATATGATCCAGTTGTATCAGATCAGTCACTGGATGTTTTTGAATCTGGCGAAAATGAGCTGATAGATAACATGTTGACTACTTATAAACTGTCATCAGAAGTTGTCTCTGATTCCAAGGACTCCCTTGAGCAGCAACAGGTAGATGAAACAGAAGAAGTGCTATGTCAAACAGACTTAAATCAGAGTAGTGGATTCTCTGTGAACTCTTGCCAAACTCCTAATCAAGATTGCTATGCGAGAGTTGATTATGGTATAACCAGTTCCACTGATAACCAATATGTGATATATCAACCAAAAGAAATGTTAGATGAGCGGTTGGTAGCTGTAAATGAACAAAGTTGCAAAAGTGACTGCAAGAAACCTATGAGAATGACTGCTGCTCAAAGCTATGAAATTGAAGCTTGTAGAAAGCCAGCTAACTCAGCAATGAATGCCACTTTTATCGTGTGGCAGGAAAGAAATGATGCAAAATCTGCCTCTAAAGTTAACAGTTGGAATGCTGATGCACAGGAACTTGCACAAGCAAAGGATGTAAATAATGAAACAATTTCAAATTTAACAATCCATGAAGATGGAAGTTCATATTCTCAAACATCAACCCCATTACCAGAGTCCACAACAGCTTTTTTCAGCTCACCATTTCGGAATCCAACAGGTAGAACTGAAAGGAATGGTTCATTATCTGCAGGAGAGTCTCCAATTAACTTGCAGCTGCAGCCAAATATAAAGGACCCAGTACAAAAGAAATGCTGCAAAGTAAAACATAATGCAAGTATAAAAGTCAGATTGACTAAAGTGGAGATAAAATGCTACCCCAAGCCTAACTTTAACAATGTCAAACCTAAAGTTGTATCTAGGGTTCATATGAGCTTGCCACCAAAAAATGTCCCCTCTTCATCAGAGGATTCGTCAAAAAATGTTCCAAGATCACCTCTATCTCCATGTTCTCAAACTTCTAAAGCCCTGAATAAAGATCGCCTTTCAACATCAGCACCAAAACCAAAGACAGCAGTGCTGAAATTGCAGAATGTCACATGTAAGAAAACACTTCCTGCGAACAAGCAACATATTTCAACTGCAGATAATATTTTAAAATCAAATGATAAGAATAGTCAGACCTCAATGGCTTCCAAATTGGCTTTGGTTGGTGAAGCATCAGGTCAAGTGCACAACTTATTGGGCGATCGAAAGTCATCATCCATAAGCACAACTCACGAGCTTAATAAAACTTTTCACTGTGGTGGAAGGGAGAGATCCAGTCTTGCAAAGCAGAATGTTCCTGTTATTGAAAAACCAAGAGCCAGATGTAAAAGTTTAGCAGATGCAGCAGATCATGGAGTTGGTTGCAATGTTCCAGTTTCTGTGGCCGTACTGAAGAAGACTCACAGCACAGAAGTAAGTGTTCTCTAGCACCTTTGAAATTTAAGCCTTTTAGTGAATGGTGAGCTTTATCTTGTTAATTTTCTGTTATGAGCAATGGCAACTGCAGGTGGCATCATGTGTTAAATAAATAAATAAATAGATTTTACTGGAAGTTGGAATTGGAGTGTGCATGAAGACAGGTTATTTGCTGTTCAAATCAAAATTTTGACTATAATTACTATTGGTCTAACTATGACAAGTGGAAAGAGAAGATTTAAAACAATGTCACAAGGGAGCACTGATTAAACTGCAGCAGTAAACATAATTGTTAATTTTGCTGAGAAAATAACCTCCAAGAAAGTCAGTTCTGTGAAAAGCAAGTTATTGTGGACATAGAAGAAAGCAAAAATATTTTAAGATTTACTAGGTTTGCAATTTCAGAAATAAGTTGGGTTTTGAGTTTTTACAATGAAATATGGTGTTGACTAACAAATGCTGCATTGTTCATTCCTTACTGCAGCTTAACTTGGCCATTTCGGTTGTTAGGGTTTGCTGTTTAGAGGACAAACTGCAGCATTTTCATGATATTTCAGCCCCATCTTCAATGGATGTTATTTTCATGGTCACATTGACAGATGATACCCATTTTAATTAATGTATTTAAATTTCCCAGCTAATGAAGTGGCATTCAAACTAGTATTTATTGATTTGTGCTACTGGCCTCTAGCCAAGTAACTTTATTGTTGAATCCTGATAAAGCTACTATAATCATTATGCAATATCAGTTGTAGTATTCCTGAACACTTGACTAAAAACCTTTTGGCTTGAGTCAGTGACCTATACCATTTAATCCTAGTTGGCAACTGAAATTGAATTAAATTAGAACTCGTGCTAATATTGACGTTAAATTTGATCTATCTTGCCTTCTGTGGCTGGAGATGCACAGCTCTATAACAGATTCATAAACGTCCTTGAACAAAATGATTTGCTAGACCATTTCAGAATACAGATTCACAAATGCAGACTTTGACATTAACATCCTATGTATGAGGTTTTAAGAGAGGAAGTAGTATTTATGTCATCCAGTGGGGCAAATATTGGAAGTATGCAGCTATACCCAAAAGATAGGGAATAATCAGGTATCTTTGAGAAGATTGAAAGTCACTGCTTGTATTTGGTTTAATGTCTTCAAAATATCTAGGACTATTTTCATGATTTTTGTTTGGTTATTTGAAAGTAGAATTCCCCAACTTGACTTGGAAAGGACTTAGAAAATAAGAATGGTATAAAGACTAATGTCCATAGTTTTTGTAGATAATAAGGATGCTGATTAGCGTAGACTCTTTGGAGGTAAAATGCAAGTGGTTGCAGAACCAGCAGTAATACTTAAAACAATAGCATTGATTTTGACAACACAGTTGGCATTGAAGGATGAGGCATTTTGTGTCACTTCATGACATCCTTCTGGAGTTCTGATCAAGCCTTGGTTTAAGCATGGTCAGTGAGGCTATCAGAGATGAATCAGTTGATTCTGATTCAGATGTTTGATAGGTGATATTTTTAGTTAGTTTTAGAGATTTTTGGGGAAGGGTGGCTGAAGCCAGAGACTATTATTTGTGAACATCCATTTCCCTCTGACCATAGAAAGGGGGAGCAGTTTATTAAATGCCAGTTGAGGTAGGGTTGAGGACTCTACCCAGTGTTCCCTCTGGTAAAGTGGGTTTGGGAGCAGAGTTCCTAGTTTCAGGTTTGCATTGCTTGAAGGTGGTCTGATTAATAGCATCTGGGGCCCTTGAAATGCACTTTTAGATGTGGACAGATTTTGTAGATTTGCGAATTGAATTTCTTAATTGCCAAGCTTTAGATATAAAATGGAGATATTGCCTGCATCCGAGCCCTTTATCAGTTAGGATACCACCATTTTAGTATCCTATTGGTCAGAAATGGTGGCAAAGCTAGATTAAATGAGTGGCTGTGGGATAGTCAAAGCTGCTTGCATCAAAGACATAAAGTGCTATTCAAAGTGCTCCTAACAGTCCCCATCTTTCAATTTCATCTGTATTCAGTAGGTAGGGCCTTGGATGCTAAGGCTAAAGATTTTTTTCAACTCTGAACTGACTTGCATATGTCATGGCTGGCAGTTTGGAGCCTCCTGTACTCTTTCCATCCTCTTGTTATGTGTGTTATGTCTTTTGCTAGAGTTCTACCTCCAGTTGCCTGTAGTACTGCTTTTTGCCTTCAGGAATGGTAGAATTTTAATTCTGGGATAACTTGCTACCAGTCACTTCTCTCTTCAAATCAGTCCAAGTGGTTTTTGGGAAAGAAGCGAAGTCTCTTCACAGGTGCCAATTATGGACTATTTCAGGGAAGCTAATAACTATTGGATAGTGTGGCTCTTTTGGCTGAGATGAGATGAAAAGTTTTGGCCCAAAGTACCAGCTGTTTATTCCACTCCATAGATGCTGCATGACCTGCAGAGATTCTCCAGCAGTTTGTTGCTCAAGATTTCCAGCATCTGCAGAATCTCTCATGTTTATGGTTTCAATTTTTTGTTTGCAGGAGTCTCAGCATCTTGATTTGTCTGTAATACATAGCTGAACTTTTTTTTTAAAACGTTCTGAATTTGTTCAAGCATTTGTGTATTTTGGTTATGTCCCTATCCTTTGGAAGGAGATGTTTAAACATGACACAAAACAGATCATTATCATTAGCAACAGTTGGTATTAAATGAGCAGTCAAAAATTATTTTGCACAAATTGTCATCTTTTGTCAAAATAAATTTCTGATTTGTATTAAATCTAACTAGATATAATCAACTGAATTTCCAATTTTACACCTTGTAAATGTATTCTAATCCAGAGAGACCTGGCTGTGTTAATAAACAATGCCAGTACTCAAATGGTTATACACTTTGTAATGAGGATAAGATATTTTTGTCCTTCCCTCTTCCTCATAGTCTATGCTCAAAACAATGCAGTTGGCTTTAGCAGTGTTCTTTTGATCCCTTCCCTGTTAATGTGTTTTAAAATTGTTGTGCAGCCATCAAATCCACAAAGGCAGTGTGCCTCAACGGTTGCAGCTTTTGTTTTCCATTTTAACTTTGAGTCATCAACATTTGAATGTCTTTCCTGACAATGATTTCTATTTCTCAATTGGAATTGCCATAGTTTAAGTGAAACCACTTACCATGTAAGTAACATTAGTGCGTTACTCTTTGTGTTTAGTTTATAGCACTGACTGCTAGGCTTGATTATGTGTAGCAGTATTGGATCTGCTTGAAGACTTGTTAATGAAAAACTATCCTTATTCAGTAAGTGTTTATACAAGACAGAATTAGAAATGTTAGTTTCTTGTGTCCGTGATTTTAAACTTGCATAATTCCTAAGTGGTTTGTTTGTGTAAGACAAGTGGATCTATTTCAGGTTTATTTTGCATGAAGTCCTTTTTTTTCAGGTTGTTTTAACTAAATCTGCACTCAGTGATCAAGTTGGGCGGAGGCCATCGTTCAGCAATAAGAGAAGCTTGCCTATGCCGTCTCAATCTGCAAAATTAAGAGTACAGTCTTCTGTGTCTAAATTGTCTCTGGAAAGTGTGAGGAAGGATGACCACACCAGTGTCATTCAGGGTCCAACAAATAAACAGCTGCTGCAATTTGGTAAGCTAAATACTAATTTTGGGTTGAACTTTGCAAAGTAGGCAATTTCTTAAACCACTAGTTAATATGGAATTCTAAAATGTTGTTTGGCTTAATAATGTCTCCCTTATAAAATGCTTGTTGACTAATTCAGTTTGAGGATTATGTTAATATTAAATAGTAGGGGGATTAGGATAATCTGTGGTAGGTGTGCATTGCCAAAAAAGCGACTACTTGCATGTGTCTTGACTATTCTACATCCATATTCTTCACAGCTTTGGAAAGGCTCCAAAAGCTTTTCCAAGATATTTGCAGGTAAATAGTGATTAAGTGCAGTAATGGGTGGGGACGGCATTTTGTGATTCCAAACTAGTGAAGCAGGAGTTGTAATAACACAGCCTTTTTGCTTTAAAGAATTTTGGGGTTTGCATACTGGAAAGAATTTAATTTACTGTATATAGCAGCCAAAGCTGCAAAGGAAATTTAGTTTGCTGTGCAGCGTTCTTTCGGAAGATTGAGTATGAAAGGTCAGGGATGATTAGTCATTTTCAACTCCCAACATTTGGACAACAATGCTGTTTTTTTTGGAAACAAGTATTAATCACTTTTTTGGAAATTTGTAAGAGACTTTAGCTGTATATTGAACTATATAATGTGAATCTCTTGCCATGCAATTTCAACACACGTTGCCTTTTAACTGGATATTTTTATAGATTCCTTAGCCATGGCAATTTGCCAGTACTTTACTGTTGCTAAAAGCAGAAAATACTAAGCAGCATGGGGAGCATTTCTGGAATGTTGCCTCTTCCTTCCACAGATGGTGCTGAGTTGCTCTAAACTTTCAAGCACTTTCTACTTCTATTTCAATCAGATGAGTTTCTCCAGAGTTTTGAAAGCACTTTTAACATGTTTCAGGGCAATTAAATATATCCTCCTTCCTTTGCATTGCTGTGTTAGTAAATTGCCTATATTCTATTGGTGAATGGAATTTTGACATTGAAAGCCAAATAATTTTTGAGATCCTCTTTGAGATCCAAAAGAGGATTCATTTGCAGTGACTAAATCTACCAAATTGGAGTTAGGCACTTTCTCTTGTAATGGGGTTTAGTTTGCACGTCTGCTCTTTTTGCCTGATTTGAAGAACAATAGTGCCTTAGTAGTTCAAAGTATTTGTTTCTGTGAACTTTGAACAAAGGAGTTCTTGTCAACTTGGTAATTGAAACCAAATGAAATAATTTGAGGCCAGGGTTAAGGTTGAATATAAGGCATGTGCACTTGGTTTATAAATTAATTGTAATGAATACTTGCAGATGGACTCCACAGTAATGCTGTAACTTGTATCTCTGTAATCTTGTAGTGCTACACTAATCTAGCCAGTCATTGTTCTTCAGAAATTAAGGCACATTTTCCCAAAATATTTAATTTGCATAACTTTGCAAATGAACTGTTAGTATCATGTATTCAGTAATTAAATTTCAAAAAGGAAAGTACTTTAAAATTTGTTCAATCTGGGCAGGAGGCAGAGGTGCCTGTTTCTTTTGATGTAACTAAAACTGCAAATTAGTTTCAAACTTTGATTGTAACTTTGCATTTAGTTAGCATTTAATAGAAATTACCAGACTTTACCCAGCAATAGGTACTTGGTTAAGATCATCACCACCCAAGAGTCAAATAGTAATTGGCCAGTTGAAACATGCCTGTATGGGTGGAACTGCTTTACCAGCTTGATGACCTGAAGCTATTTGGGTCAGAGCAATCTGCCCAGTGAGAATGATTAGTACTCTTCTCTGGTATTCAATATACTGTGAGTATATGGCAGCATGCTGCTTGGTGTTTTGATACTTGTGTAGCTCTCTGGAGCAGTTAAACATATGAAATGTGCCAACTGTTACCTTTGCCTTATTAGTAATGATGATAGAAATCCTGAAAGCATAATTGTTTATTAGAAACCCTTTCAGAGTTGGATTTAATCCAATATGGTATCTCATCAATTGTCGGCTCTCATGGTTGGGGTGTGAAATAATGTGCTTGGTCATGATGCCCTTTAGTTACCACAACTATGGAAGCATAGTCAATGAAACAGAAGCGGGGACGCTGGTGAGTGAGGAACTAGTTTGGACTTCAGCTGCATGCTGTGTAGAATGTGCTTGCTCTTTGACTGCATAGGCTTCTTCCAGATGCTCCTGATGCTTTCCACATCCAGAGACATGCAGGTGATTAGCTACTTAGCTGCACACGCAGTGTGTATGAGTGGTAACATTTGGGGGTAGTTTCCTGTGTGTAGAAAAAAAATGTAACTTGAAGATAGGTTTAACAACATATACAAAATGCTGGAGGAATTTGCAGGTCAGGCAGCATTGAGAAAAATAAATTGAATTGACTTTAGTATATCATTCACATACATGAGTAAAAATCTACATTATGTCTCCATCTAAATGTGCAATTTATAGTAGTTTGTAATATGTACAACAGGACAGTCAACATAGAAATACAATTGTATCAGCATGAATTAATCATCTGGTGGAAGAAGCTGTCCTCGAGCATGTTGGTCCTGGCTTTTATGTGGTGGTACCATTTCCCAGCTACAAGTGTTTGTGGTCAGGGTGACTCGGGTTCCCAATGATCTTTCAGGCCCTTTTACACACCTGTCTTTGTAAATGGCCTGTATAGTGGGGAAGTTCACATCTACAGATGTGCTGGGCTGTCCACACCACTCTCTGCAGAGACCTGTGATTGAAGAAAGTGCAGTTCCCATACCTGGCATTGATGCAGCCAGTCAGGATGCTCTCAATTGTGCCCCTGTAGAAAGTTCTAGGATATCGGGGCTCATACCAAACTTCAACTGTCTGAAGTGAAAGAGGTGCTGTTGTGCTTTTTTTTCACCCCACAGCCAGTATGTTCAGACCTCAGTGATGTTTATGCTGAGGAACTTTGAACTATTCACCCTCTTAACCCCAGATCCATTGATGTCGTAGGAGGTGAGCCTGTCTCCATTCCTCTTGTAGTCACAACTAGCTCCTTTGTTGTTGCGACATTGAGGGAGAGGTTGTTGACACCACTGTCAGGGTGATGACTTCTCTGTAGGCTGCCTTGTTATTATTTGAAATAAGGCCAATTAATGTAGTATTGGCAGCAAATTTAATTAGATTAGAACTGTGGGTGGGGACAAAGTCATGGGTATGCAGAGAGTAAAGAAAGGGGGCTTATGACACAGCCTGAGGGGTACCTGTGTTGAGGGGCAGAGGTGAGGGAGCCCACTCTTACCAGCTGCTGGCGATCTAAAAGGAAGTCCAGGATCATTCAGTGTTTCAGGCTAAAGCCCTTCAGGATTGGAAAGGAGGGGGGAAGTTGCCAGAATTAAATACTGGGGGAGGGGAAGAATAGCTAGAAGTTGATAGATGAAGCCAGGTGGGCTGGAGATGAAGGAATCTGATAGCAGAGGAGAGTGGACCATAGGAGAAAGGGGACACCAGGGGGAGTTGATAGGCAGGTGAGAAAAGGTAAGGGGCCAGAGTGGGGATTAGAAGATGTAAGGCAGATGAAATTTTTTTTATCGGAAGGAGAAATCTCTACTTGTCATCTGTTTAGAGGCTACACAGGGTGAATATAAGGTATTGCTCCTCCGCCCTGAGGGTTTAACAACAGTTTTAGAACGTTTCCTCAAAAGACAAATAAGATGTCTGTTTATTGTCTATTGTTGGGCATGTCAATGTAAGTCACGGCCAATGATTTATTCTAATATTCATGGTACCTTGTTTGAAAATTAGCTTTGTTTTCAAAATATTTGTATTTGAAGTAATCCATAGTTACAAGGTGTTTTAATACACTGAGGATAAAACGTGCTATATTGGGTAATTTCTGTTGTTACATTTTTGTAGAGTCATTTAGTCCTTTGGCTCTTTGGGTTAGATAAATCTGTTCGAAATACCATCCACTGTAAAAGGGTAAAAGTAGCAAGTAACTGACAATGATTTGTTGCCACACTTCTTTCCCGGAGAAATTGTTTGCTGTGTCAATGCCGAAGATTTCAACTAAGGAGGATCGACTAAAACTTATTTCCATTTGCTTACAGTAATGTTCTAATCTGGGTTGCAACCTTCTACTATTTAACATGAACAGACAGAATTTAGTGATCTGTCACTTTCTACTGAAGCAGGTTCTGTAGAATAGTTGGACTATGTTGGAATTCTGTAATATGCAATCAATTCCTAAAAGAGAATTGGCTGAATTTTTGGTTAATGGAACATGGCACCTTCACAAGTACAAGAAAACATCAAACTGGAAGGATTACAAACACAAGAAATTCTGCAGATGCTGGAAATCCAAAGAAACGTGCACAAAATGCTGGAGGTACTTAGCAGATCACACAGCAACTCTGGAAGTGAACAAATAGTCAACATTTCGGGCCAAGTCTCTTCAGGACTAGAAAGAATGGGGGTGATATTAGAATAAAAAGAGGGGGGGAGGGGAATAAGGGTAGCTAGAAGTTGTTAAGTGAAGCCAGTTGAGGGAAGGGTTAAAGGGCTGGAGCTGAAGGAATTTAATGGGAGAGCAGAGTGGTCCGTGGGCAAAAGGGAAAGAGGGATGTGGGGTGGGAGGGGTGATAGGCAGGTAGACAAGAGGTAAAAGGCCAGAGTGGGGTTTAGAAGAGTGGCTGGGGAGCGAATTTTTTTAAACTAGAGGAAAAATTAATGTTCATGTTCAGGTTAGAGGCTACCCAGACAGAATGTAATATGTACTCCTCCACCCTGAGGGTGGCCTTATCATTGCATGAGGTGGTTGTGCACCAACATGTTGGAGCTGGAATATTGTGAAAATGGAACATTCTGCTTTTGGTGGATGGAGTGAAGGTGCTCGATGAAGCGGTCTCTCAGTTTACAGCGGGCCCTCCGATGTACAGGATTCTGTATTGGGAGCACTGGGTACAGTAGACAACTCCAACAGATTTGCAGGTGAAGTCTTGCTTGGAGGGACTGGTCACTTCCCTGAATGGAGGTGGAAGTGGTGAATGGGCAGATGTAGCACCTTGACTGCTTGCCAGGGTAAGTATTGGGAGGGAGATTAGTGGGGAGGGATGAATGGGCAAGGGAATTGTGGAGGGAGCAATACGTGTGGAAAGCTGAGAGTGGGGGAAGAGATGAATGTGTTTGGTGGTAGGCTTCCTTTGGAGATGGGAAGCTGTGAAGAATGAAAGGCTGAATGCAGAGACTCGTGGAGTGGTAGGTAAGGACGAAGAATTCTATCACTTAAAGCAGCTGAAAGATGGAGTGACCACTAATAATTGGCATGTGAGCCACCTTTTGGAATTCTATGTGTCAGTGTTACTTCAAGCTATTTAAATTTATTTAAATTAAATGGATTAATTTGGGCATCAGATAATTGCACAACAAAGTTTGTTTACCATATTCCTATCATTGCAATTCTGGACAGTGCCAGTGGGTGGCGTGAAGTAGAATTATTTGTACAAAGTGGTGAAAATGTGGTAGAGTATGATTAATTTCTGTTATTGTCCAGATACAAATATTAAGTGTGCTGCACTTTTCCATGTTTTGATGAGGCATATTTTTAGCACAGTTGAATTTGCAACTAGTAACAACAGACACTTAATACAATGCTTTTGGGTATCACGAATCTTGCGATTATTACCATGGTTACTCACTAAATTCCCTTTTCATGAATTCTGGAGAGGCAGGTCAATGACATTCAGTGAGGGCGTTTTGTTAAATAAGCCCTTGGAATTTTTAAGCAAACTAAAAATTGAACATCTGAAAATCTAGTGTTGATTTATATAAACTTTCTTAAACTTGCATCTGTCAAAAAGACGTTTGGAAGATTCTGATGCATCAATTTGTCATTTGCCTATGGTAAAGCAGATAAAATAAGCTCCAGTCCAGATAGGGGAATGTTGACCTGGATTTTAGTCTTTTAAGGTTATCCAAAAGGAAATGCTGATAAAACTGGAGTCTAAATGTGTAGCTAAGAAAACGAGGTTTTCTTTTGCAACTCTGGATATAGTATTAAAACATGAAGTTCAGTAATTGCCTAGGTGACACGCCAATCAATTTTATCACTTACACTCAACTAGCTGCAGTTATAGAAGTAGATGTAATGAAGTCCAAACATGGTAATACAGTTTGATTTGGTAAATGTACTATTGTGGTGCTCACTATTCTTATGCCTTTCTGCCTTTTTGCTTGAATAGCTTTTCCTCATTTTTTTTTGTACAATTTTTGTTATAATTACTGCTTTCTCCTGATTACTCCTGAAGCCCCCACATTGGGCATATATAGAAACTTGACTTGTTAGCTGGCTCTGCTAACAGCCACCGGACTCAGCTGTTAGAAAGCAGTCAAACAATACATGTCTAGAGTCAGTAGGATTAATGGAGCCCTGATTTGAGTGAATGCTGTGTAAATACACTCAGATGCTGAAGATGCATTCCTCAGAGGTGGGACACCATGTATATCAGTGCAATGCGGGGTCATTATAACATTATGTAAATAGACATGTATACTTGATTTTAAAAAATCAAAACCCAGATGCATGATATTTTGTATTCACACTAAGTACAGGTTTTCCCCACTAGCCGAAGGTAGAGTGTTCCTATGAAACTGTTTGTAAGCTGAAATGTCATAAATCGAAGAAGCAATTAGCATTAATTTATATGGGGAAAATTTTTGAGCGTTCCCAGACCCAAAAAATAACCTACCAAATCATACCAAATAGCACATAAAACCTAAAATAACATAGCAGGAATGATATGATAAGTACACAGCCTATATAAAGTAGAAATATTGTATGTACGGTGTAGTTTCACTTATCAGAATCGGGAAGACAGCGAGCCAAAATCGATTTAAAGAAAAATAAAATAGGCACATACACGCATGCACCCACAACTGCCCACACAAGGCTTCACAGTCATGGTAGTCTTTCTCGGGATAAACACACGTATAAAGTGGGTGTCCTTTTTTGTAAAAGTGAAAATTCTCTCTGGTTAGCAAAAACAGGTACTAATGTAGGTCTTTCGTAACAGCAAGCTGTTGTAAAGCGAACATTTGAAAAATGGGGGCCACCTGTAACAAGCAGTGGAGTAACAAACACAAGTAAGCCTAAGCTGAACATTAAGGGAGCAGCAAGGCATTGCAGCAGCAGCGGAAGAGGAAGAGAGAGGCTGGTGGTTACATCTCGGGAGGACCAGGCTGTGGGTCCTCCTCGAACTTTGCCGCAGCCTTCAAGTAGGCATCAAGATTTGACTACCTTAAGGTTTCTCTCTTGAAGCAGTTCTCAGTAGCAAGAAATCATGTTGAGAACATCTCTCTGCCTTATTGCTTTGCTCCCAGTCAGGGTTGTTATCGATAAGCTAGTCCATGATTTTTGTGATCGTGGTGATGCTTGTGCTGACGAATTTGTGGTGACTTGCTGGTGTTTTCTCTTCTCCATTCATGTCCTTAGGTTCTCCCAAGATACGTTGTTCTGCCGATTCTCGAAGCTGTTTGTTATTGAGGCTCTCATCCTGAGAATGCAGTAACTCTTCAGCATTACCATCACTGACATCCTCACGCCATATCACTTGTAGTTTCACATCCATGCTAATGCTTTTCCCAGCCACCTTAGATGTACCACCCTCACTGAAAGTTGCAGGCCATTTTCCAGACATCATGGGTGGGGGGGGAAAAATGGAATAAATTGGCGAGGGTGCAAGAAAGTTTACATATACAGGGGAGGCAGAGCGTGAACTAATAACGTGATTGGCTGAGAGTGGCTCAGAGCATGAGTAAAGCGCTCTCATTGGCTGATTGTAATGACGGCCACTCTTGAGAAGTTTTAAATGTTGTTCAGAATGAATTTTTGTCATTAAAAAAAAATTAAAATTCAATAACGAATTGAATGACCACATAACAAATCAGCGCTATGTGGGGTCTGAGTGAACTGCTCATATGCAATTATCCGTTGGCAAGAAATAACAGATTGTACACCGTGTGCAATTATAATGAAAGTGTATTTACTAATTTCAGTTTTATCAACCAGTTATTAAGAGGAAAAGAAAAAAAAGTGCCCATTCCAATTAAACTAGTCTGAATGTGCACAGTTGGAGCTCGTATCTTTCCAAAAGCTGGGTATGACTATCACTCATGGTGCCACATTCTCATCACCAATCACCAGTAGAATTTTCCATCTTGGACACCTTTGAATTGTGAAGCACCCCTTGCAATTGCATCTTCCCATTGGATCGAATCCTACAGCTGTCTCCCAATTTTTTCCTCTCTCCATCTCTTGCCAAAAAGACCACGAACCCCACCAGTGTCCATCACAAATCTCTCTCTGCTCAGCTTTCTCCCAGTTCCACCATCCTAATTGGCTGGCACAACATTCCTAAGTTGAACATCACAGCCCCTTATCTTTAACTGAAACCCAAACACTACCAGCAGAGCACACTGCTTCTAAAGAAAGCTACTAAATGAAATACCCTACAGAATTAGCAGTAAAAATCTTAACCAGGGCATTACTCTCCTGCTTATGGTCTTCCATACATGGCAGTGTGTTCCCTGCATTCAAGCTGTTAAATCATGTCATGCTATCAAACTTCAATCATTGTCCTGTATAATTTCTCAGATCCCAAACTGGTTGTATTGGCAGTATTTCTAGCTCTACTTCTGTTATTTCTTTGCCCATTTGTATTCTTTAGTGCCCTGCATTATGTTTTGGATTTGTTATTTTGTTTTGCAGCTCTGCTCTGTTTGAGCCAGGAATCAGCTGAGAGATCAACTTGAGGGTTCTTTTCTGGATGGATAAAAATCTCTCCAGTTTGTAATTTTAGGTTAAATTTAGTTTGCCATTGTTGTAGACATTTGTACATTGCCTGACTTCTACTAATGTGCTATAGCTGAATAACATTCCTGCTGCAAATGAGACCATACGGCATGATTAATCTGAATCCCATTCCGATGTTGCGTGAACACTGTTTAACTTGTCTGGATGAAGATGGCTGCTCAGTTACAGGGTTGGCTGTATAAGAAAGGAGTGCTGAGGTCCCAAGTCTGGAAGTTGACCAAAAAATGCAGTACTTGGATTCTCAGAAGCCCTTTGGCAAGTTGCCACACATGAGGTTGCTTAACAAGTTGAGAGTCAATGGTATGGTATTACAGGAAAGACACCAGCCTGGATCGAGCTTTGGGTAATAGACAGGAGGCAGAGATTGGGAATAAAGGAAGCCTTTTCTGGTTGGCTGCTGGTGACTAGTGGTGTTCCATAGGGTGTGTGTTGGGACTGCTTTTTACGTTCTGCCAATAATTTGGATGATAGAATTGATGGCTTTGTGGCCGGGTATGCAGACGATATGAAGATAGAGGGGCAGGCAGTGTTGAGGAGGCAGGCAGGCTGCTGAAGGACTTAAATAGATCAAGAGAATGGGCAAAAAAGTGGCAGATGGAATAGTGTTGGGAAGTGTATGGTGCTGCTCTTTGGTAGAAGAAAAAAGTGTAAATATTTTCTAAATGGAGAGAAAATTCAAAAATCTGAGGTGCAAAAGGACTTGGGAGTCCTTGTGCAGGATTCCCAAAACATGAATTTGCAGGTTGAATCAGTGGTGAGGAAGATAATGTAATGTTAGCATTCATTTTGAGAGGACTCGAATATAGACACAAAGATGTAATGTTGAGGCTTTATAGAGCACTGGAGCACTGAGAGCAGTTTTTGGCCCCTTATCTAAGAAAGGATGTGCTGACATTGGAGAGTTCAGAGGAGGTTCAGTGGATGTGAAAAGGGTATTTCCTATTGTAGGGGAGTCTTAAGACCAGAGGACCCTGTCTCAATAGAGAGATGTCTATTGAGAATGGAGGTGAGGATTTTCTTTAGCCAGAGAGGTGGTAAATCTGGAATTCATTACCACAGGTGGCTGTGGAAGACAAGTCATTGGGTATATTTAAGACGGGTTGATAGACTCTTGATTAGTCAGGGTGAGAAGTCAGGAGATTGGTGCTGAGAGAAATGGATTGGCCATGATGAAATAGCAGAGCAAGCTTGATGGGCCAAGTGGCCTAATTCTGCTTCTATATCGTTATGGTCTTATCTCTTCATGCCCTGTGAAAACAAAGGTTTGGAAATGTATGCTGAGAGATGATGTATCTGAACCCCTGCAATTTATGTAGTGCTGTGATTGCGATATTGCCCTAACAGTTTTGGACTGTTGGAAATTATATAATTAGAAGTTATTTAGACAGAGCCCTTGGAAAGGATGCTCTAGTTATGCTAAACAAAAAGTGTCTTAACAGACACCATGAATTCTCTTTCTTCCCTCCTTCCCCGTGTCATCTCCAGCCTTTATAGGGAGTGAAGCCATAGTGAATATAACTTGTAATTGTGCCCAACTGAGAAGTTCATTGAAGTAGAGTGTAGCACCATTAGAAGTTGTTGCTACCTGGAATGGAGTTTGGAATTGATTCTAAAATCAGTATTAAGTAACTGACACAAATACCAGATAGTGTATCTGTCTGGGGGGGTGGGGTGAAAGTGAAAGAGGCCAAGTATTCCTTGTTAAGCAGTTAGTTACTTTGTAGGAAAATATTTTAAGTGTAAATTAAACAGGGAGAGCATTTTCTATTTAATTATAGCAATTCTGGATTAATGCTGAAGTGAAGAATAATCTTCAGAAAAGCTACATTATTAAAATGCTAGGTGCACTTTTGATGTGTGTGTGTGTATGTATGTATATATAAAAATAATAATCTATAGAATATACAAGACCCTTCATGGTTATCACAGGGTACATGTTGTGGGAGAATCCAGCATTAAGGATTGGATTGCAACCAATAATAAAAAAAAGTATGAAACAAGCTGCAGTGAAAGGCTCATCTCACATACTGTTCGTACAGGTTAATTCATCACAGTGCATAGAGGTAGTACAAGAAAAAATGGAATGCAGAATAAAGTTTCAGCTACAGAGTGCAGTGTAGGTAGACAATAAAGGTGCAAGATCATAATGAGATGGATTGTGAGGTCAAGAGTGCATCTTACACGCAGAACCATTCAGTAGTCTTAGAACATTAAGGCAGAGCATTTTCAGACATGAGGGAGAAGAGTGTCTGTGGTGGGTGATTATATTGGTCATTTACTGAGGAATCCAGGCGTGTTGACAGTTCATAGAATGGAGGCTGTGTCCACAACTCCAGTTTTTTTTTTGCGGTCATGGGCAGAGCAATTCCCATAATGCATTCAGGGAGGATGCTTTCTATGGTACATCGATTTAAAATTTGCTAAGAGTTGGCAGATGCCAAATTTTTTCAGCCTCCTGGGGGAGTAGAGAGAATGATTCTGGTACTATTGGAGTCTGCGATTACATTTTGATGGTATATTTTCAGGCCAATTGATTAATCTTGAGCTTTGCTGTCTCTGAGGAAGTTCGATGAAGTTTTGAGTGAAGTGTGTGTCTTGGAGATGGGGTGCAAGCCCATGATTGACTCAATTTCTCACTGATCTCACCAATTAACATGTCGAGGAAGACTGAAAATTAACATGGACGAGAGTGGAAGGCAAGCGGGTGTTCAGTGCCATCAACTATATGTGATCGGTCTCTCAACTTGCTAGAGGAAGGTGCCTGTATTCGATCACTCTCTCTTTCTTGCTCAATGCTGCCAGGGTCTTGAGCAAGGTTTAATCGGCACGATTTGTGGATTGGACTCTGTCGTTCATGTTATGATGTTTCTGGTTGCTCCTTTTCATGCTACCTTGTGCTAATTTGGGGACAAACTGATTCTGTGGCCTTCAACTAATGACTTATAGTGCTAGATTGAACTGAACATTCCTGAACTGTTTTTGTTGTCTTTGTAGTTGTATATATGTTTTGCTTGTTTTTGTCATTTACACACCGTCGTTTTTGTGAGTTAGGGGTTATTTTTCTTTGAACAGGTTCCATGGTTTTCTTTGTTTTGTGGCTGTCTGTGGGAAGAAGAATCTAAGGGTTGTATACATTGAATCTTTAGATCAATTTTGGCTGTGTTTGAATCATGACTGGCAATTGGTGATATTTGCTCCTTGGAACTTGGTTTTCAAAAGCACTCAAGCTTCAAAAGTTACTGAAGGGCAGCATTGTACTGAGGAAATAAATGTGGTAGAGATGATCCTGTTGAAAGGCAGAAAAGACTTGAGGGGCTGAGTGATCTACTGCTCTGGATTGATGCTTATGTTATGATATTGATGGGAAAGGAGAGTTATTATTGTGCATAAGTGTGATGTCAGAACAATCGCAGAGTTTGAATTAAGCTGAGGAAAAGTATTCCTGTAACGCATTGAAGGCTGAAAGTTGCTTGAAGATGACTTCAGCTAAAAGCTGCTTATAACCATATTGGGATCGGAACTTTTAAAGATGTATTCAATTAGTTTTATTCCCCCAATACTCTGGGAAGAGTAATCTACACCCTGATTGGGATAAGATGTGAAAACGATGTTATGCTTAAAGGATGTTGAAGTTTAAATTCCTCCTGTTTTTGCTAATTGATAAGATTAATTTATCTAAAGTACAGGCATGCGACCAAAGATATGAAATTGGGTCTCACCATGATTTTGTTAATTAAAATGTAATGCCCTGTTCTCATTTGTGATTGACTAATATCTTCTGGAGAGTGTATAGTGTTCAAATATTTAACTGATTATTTTTCTTGAAGTTTTCACTGTGCCCAGCTTCAACTGGCAGGGTACTCTACAACCTTGTCTCTGCCCTCCTTAATCCATTTTGTTTATCAAGTTGTGTTCATGGTGACAGAACTAATTTTTTTTCTGGGCATCATGCACCCTTTCTCAGTAAAGTTCAACTTTGGAAATTTGAAGAAATGCAGTAGATTGCTTGAAATGTGTTATGTGAATAAGACAGAATAACTTGGACTAGGACACAAGTAGAATTTGCCAACATTTCCATTTTTTTTTAAAAAGTGCATCTTCTATTGATAGGTTTCTCAAACCCCCCCCCCCCCCCCCCCCCCGTACCTCTGTATAATTGTCACATTTTGCAACAAGTGGGTGATAAGGAAAATATGAAAATAGGGACATAAAATTGTTCACACATACTATTTTGCAAGAGGTTAATAAATCTTGAGAGCTGTTAAGGAAGAGATGTGTTGGGGCACTGTAGAATGCAACTTCTGGGGGAAAAGAAATTGCTAAAATTAAGATTTTACATCATTGGACAACTTCATTGTTGAATTGGGCTTCCAGTATTTGAGACTTGGAAAATTATTTGACTGCAGCAAACCGGACTGAAAGGATTTTTTTTTAAGTTGAGTATATTTTTTTCACCTTGAACACTAGTAAACTTAAACATGGACATCCTTGGTCATTGACAAAAGAGCAATGAAGGAGTTGCTCATTGATTTCAGTAAAGGGGTGGTGCACATGCTTTTGTCTACAGTGACATTCAAGTTTTTAGGTGTGAATATCATCAATATTGTGTCCTGGTCCAACTATGTCAAGAAATCTCACCAATGCCTCCCAGGAACCACAGAAACATAGAAAAACTGAACAGGAGGCAACTGAAATTCAACATGTCCCCATAAACTCTTAATTTTTAAATTGATACTCTATGGATAGCAGTGTCTGGATGCAAATTGACTAGCCACGGTAACTACTCTGCACATGACCATAATAAACTGCAGAGAGTTGTAGACCCAACTCAGCACGTCACAGGAATCAACCTCCCCTCTACGGACTCTGATTATGCTGACTGCTTTACCGAGGCAGTGAGAAGACAAAGACCCTACCTACCCCAGACATTCTCCCCTCTCCCACTGGGCAGAAGATACAAGAACCTGAAGCATGTACCACCAGGCTCAAGGACAGCTTCTATTCTTGATAGGGAGCGATGAAGGCACTTAACAGCAACTCCATCGAGTTCATATTGAATTGAGCAACACACAAAATGCTGGTGGAATGCAGCAGGCCAGGCAGTATCTATAGGAAGAAGCACTGTCGACGTTTCGGGCCAAGACGTCAGCAGTGCTTCTTCCTATAGATGCTGCCTGGCCTGCTGCGTTCCACCAGCATTTTGTGTGTGTTGAATTTCCAGCATCTGCAGATTTCCTCATATTGAATTGAATTGAATTGACTTTATTTCTTAGATCCTTCACATTTATGAGGAGTAAAAATCTTAACGTTACACCTCCATCTAAATGTGCCATGTACAATCATAATTTATAATAATTCATAATAACTAGAACAGTCAATGTAATATAGACTACACGCAGATCAGTGTGAGTTCATCAGTCGATGGCCTGGTGGAAGAAGCTGTCCCGGAGCCTGTTAGTCCTGGCTTTTATGCTGCAGTACTGCTTCCTGGATGGTAGCAGCTGGAATAGATTGTGGTTGGGATGACTTGGGTCCCTTTTTACACACCTATCCTTGTAAATGTCCTGAATCATGAAAAGTTGACAACTACAGATGTGCTGGGCTCTCTGCATCACTCTGCAGAATCCTGTAATTAAGGGAAATATAGATCCCGTGCCAGGCAGTGATGCAGACAGTCAGGATGCTGTCAGTTGTGCCCCTGTAGAAAGTTCTTTGGATTTGGGGGCTCCTACCAAACTTCATCAAAAATCTGAGGTGAACAAGGTGCTGTTGTGCCTTTTTCACCACATAGCTGATGTGTACAGACCATATGAGGTCCTCAGTGATGTGGATGCCGAGGAACTTGAAGCTGTTTACACTCTCAATCTCAGGTCAATTGATGTCAATAGGGGTTAGCCCGTAAATATTTGTTATGCTAAGTCTGTCACTTTTTATATGGGTATATAAAAAGTTCTGGTACCTGACTGCACCTTGGGCAAGATCAGGAACAAAATGGTCAAGCTTGCTAACACAAAGTACACTGCAGATGCTGTGGTCAAATCAACACGTACAAACAAGCTGGAGGAATTCAGCAGTTCGGGCAGCATCTGAGGAAACGAGCAGTCAATGTTTCGCGCCGAGACATTGACTGCTTGTTTCCACAGATGCTGCCTGATCTGAGTTCCTCCAGAGGCAACATGAGTGAATCTGCAGATGCTGGAAATTAAAAAAAATAAAAACACAAAATGCTGGCAGAACTCAGCAGGCCAGACAGTATCCTGCTGAGTTCTGCCAGCATTTTGTGTTTTTATTTTTTTTTGCTGAGTTCCTCCAGCTTATTTGTACGTGGTCAAGCTTGCTGCAGTTGGCTTATGCAATTTTATTTTCTCTTCCAGAGGAACAAAAAGCTGCTTCAAAACCAAGGCTTGGATCAGTTAAAGCCACTTCAAACTTGGGATGTAAAACAGCAAAAGGTACATTCAACTCTAAACTGCCTGTTCCCACTTCTGGGTTGAAACGAGTTAATAGCATATCATCAAACAGCAGTAGTGTATCAATTCAGAGCACTTGCAGTAGTAGAGGTGAGTGTCCCTCCTCTTACACCTATCTAACCTGTTTGGACATACAATTTATTTGGTATTAAGCAATACTTTGGGCTTTGGATATTTCTACAGCAACCTGCCAAGGTTACATATTTACTTCAAATGCACTAATGCAGATGCTTTACAAGGGCATGTGTTCCTTAAACCAGTAAAGCTTTTTTTTCTGAGTTTGCAGACCATGCAAACTGCTGAAATGTCAATTCAAACAGATCTATCTTTCATTGATTATTGCGCCTCTAATTAATTTGCTTGACTGCAGGATTCCTGAAATGGGCTGGAAAACACTGCTTCATTTGGGAGCAAATTTAAGAGTTACATCAGGGCAATAATTGTGCAGAACTGGTGAGGGGTACAGTTGGTCATATGACCCTTATTATTTGTAGTGCAGCAATGATCAATGTTATGCATAAGCAGATAGCAGTTGCAGTAATGTTAGTCTTGTTGTCTAATGAAATAAGCATGTCTTGAGGATCAGATTACATTTGCTCTCAGTTTAATGAGTTTGATTGTTTGACAGCATCCAGCTGAAATAGAAAAGGATTTCAAGAATTTGTTAGTTGTTTTCTGGTGTCACTAGTTTAAACGCATGCTTGAATACTGTGCTGTAAGAAATAAACAGCACAGCACCCTGGAACAAAGACCAGCTACGGTGTACAGTTGTGATGCACTGTTCTCCAACAAAAAAAAAACAAGAAAATATCTACAAAACATGTATATTGTAGAAATTTGCTCCATGATTTCAGAATTTTTGGCTCTGGACCAGGCATCAGGAATGCAGCGTAAATGCATCTAAGGGCAATTTTTCAATGAAAGAAGCTTGTACTCTATATGCTGCCGCTCTTTGTTTCCTTTTTTGATTGGCCGTCTCTTTGTGCGTGTGTAGCTGGAGCACAGCACACAGGCATGCCTAGCAAATTACTTTATTTCCACTCTATTTCACTGAGGGTCAGTGTAGGAAATGGCAGCATGAGCAAGGGTGAAATGTTACTTCTGCGTCTGCTTGTTTTTGGACCATTTCAATGACTATACCAGGAGGACTTCGAAGCTGCACTCATACCACTTTTTCTCCACATATTTTCTCTAATTCGACACTGGTTCCACCAAACACTTCAGGAAGTCGTAGTGATGTCATGTTTGTGACCTTTCTATTAATTGGATCTTATAGTTTTTGTATTGTTCCTTTGTTAGCAGTCTTCATTGGTCGACCTAAATATCAGCACTTCAAAAGTAAGTTAAGTGTTTCTAAAAATAAGGTTTTATTTTAACTCATTTGGAGTTTGAATTGTGAATTTTACTTGCTTCAAATCTTAATTGTAAGGTTTTGCATAGCTGCAAGATGGAGAATGGCAGTACAAAAGCAGTTGCATTCTTCTGTGATGGTAGAGAAAAATTACTGCATAAGTAGATGGATTCCTTTGGGACCAGTTCCCTTTGTGATGTCACTGGTTAAGAATGAATTGAAGCCCTTAAGGCAATTAAGAAAATGTTTATTTCTGTTTTTTCTGCGAGATGCACTGACAAACCTTAGTAAATAACAAATGTGTGAAATGGTTACTGCATGAATACTCCAATGCACAACAAAAGGCTGATGGCTGCAAGCAGAACAAAGTGCTTGCATTCCAACAAAGAACTATGAATTTTAATGGATTAAATCTGCAAAGCTTTAACCAAAATTATAAATCCAAGGTGTAGCTTCATGAGCTGGGAGGTGCTTTGATTTCGGAGCTTTGATTTTCAAAATCGTGTCCTGGTACTGCCTCCTCATGTGATTTGTGCAGCAATAACTGCTTCCATTTGTCAATTTCATCCTAAAATGAAAAAAAAAGAACCTGCTTTTGCTTAGCTAGCACATAATTTGGAAAATGCTCCTAAAATTATTTTTTTATTTATATCAAGTCTGGTTTTAAGGTAACATGGACTAATTAAGTCAGATTTGAAAATTTAATTGTTAGATTTGTTTGGTCAGAAGTGAACAGATATATCAATAGTTCTTATTAGAAAGGGTTTTTGAGTAGAAATTTTGGGTCTCAATTTTACCCGTTTCTGCTGGAAGGTATTTGTTTCAACAGAATTAAATTAGTCTTGTTGGAAAAAAGTAGAGCTGGTGAATTTTTAAGTCGGCAACACTAATTAATATAGTTGCATTGAAGATTTGTGATTAGTAAATCTTGGACTTTGCAAATAATTCGTGTGTGTTTAAACTGGGTCGAAATACCATGTGATGCTAAATCTGCTTTACTGTGGTTTAATGTGCACATGAGAAAATTGCTCATGAACTTGCAGTACAATAGCATGTATCTACTGCTAAGCAGTTATTAAAATGCTTTTTTGAAGTTTGGAATAATATTCTGGTGCTAGGTATTTCTAACAGTGGAATAAATCATCAGGCTAAGTTGGCAATACTAGTAAGTCTTCTATATTTAAGATCTGTCTTGTGCAGTTCAGTAAATACTAATTGTGCAATTGTAAACAAAAATGGAAGTTGCTTCCAACATTCTTTCCCTCCCCTCTAGCTGCAGTTGCCTCAGTTCATCACAGAGATGCTTCAAGAGAACGTTTACTCTCTGCATGTGCCAACCGCATTCAAAATCAGTATGTTTCAGAACTAAAAAATAAATCTGCATCTGTCAAGACCCCATGCAAAGGTATATATATTCATTTAAACGATATTGAGTGAAAACAGTATAGTTTTGTGGTGTGCTCAATATTATATATGCATGCCCTGGATTTCAGAATTTGGTTGGAACCATTTATATTGGGATGTTGGATTCTTTTGCTGCCAAACTTCATGCAATTGTGTAGAGTGAAAATGAACATCACTTTTACTGGATTTGTTGAACTTGTTACTGGGTGCTCAAATGACTTGACCTGAAAGGAGTTCCAAAGGTTTAGGAATTGAAGCTGGTTGTTTGTTAATCTTCCATGCTAAGGCTGTTGCATTTTGTTAGAAAATAATCTGTACAGTTTCAGACTTTTCCTTTTTATTGTTTTGCTGCAGTTTTTTTTCCCTATCTTTTGTAATGTTTCATGGCTGCTAGTGTGGCTCTCTTTCCCTTCTACCTGAGACCAGTGCTTTAATTTATCTACTTCGAGGCTTAAAAAGGCAAGGATATTTAATAACTGATCCAAAATAGATTTGTGGGCATCTCTAAATCAGATTCTGTCTGCATGCAATAGCCAAATGCAGACTCAGTTGCTGCCTGACCTCCTGCATTTTTGTGTGTCCTATGTGAAATTGCCTTCTTTTGAATTCTAAAGTTGAAAAGAAATGCCATCCAATTTGTCTTGTTCCATAGTCTATCTTTGTGATTAATCAAGACTGTATTAAAAAAAAGCTTCCAAACTGGGCTATGATTTAAGGCAATGCTTTCAAATTCTGTTTTCTGTATGTAGTGCACTTTGCAGTAATGTAAAATCTATTTGGTTCTTCAATTTGTTGTACAGAGTAATAAAGTAATCCTCTAATAAAGTATTTTACAATATTTTGAAAGGATTTTTGGTATTGATTTAGAAGAATAATTTTTTGTCTTGCAAATTTGCGTGGAGTTTAACATTTTGCAAACTAGTAATTGCATGCTACCTTTATAAATTTATAGGAGCATGGAGAAATGCAAACAGTGTGAGCAGGATCCTTCCAGGGTCTGTCCCAAGGTCCACAAGACAATTAAGCACTTCCAGCAAGTTAAAAGGTAAGCACAACATTAAACTGTCAATTTCAGCAGCCAGATTAATTGGCCATGGGGGTGTATCACTCAACTTTATCTTGTTCATCTTTGGTTTTGTGAGGTGAGATGATATTCAGATTTCACTGTTTTTTCATGGTTTGATGACTGTTGATTACTTGCAGTTTTAATATAATTCAGTTTGCCAAAATTGGGCAAAACTACTGCTTACAAGGGCACAAGATGTTTGGCCAAGATTTTCTTGGTTTGTTTAATGGAAGCAAGCTGCAGAGCCTGAACCTTCAGGAAATATATTTGCTGTCCTAATTAGTTTAATGGATAAATTGGTCTGAAACCTGTCTGGACTTGGGTTTGATTCTATTCTAAGGCCAAGTGGAGTGAAATTGGCTTTTTAGCCCCCACCCCACCCCTTTCTGCCTGAAATTGTTATTTTATCAGCTGTGTTTCAATGACAGCACTATGACATGAAATAGACCATGGATTATGTTCCACTCTCAAAGGATAGCTTGACACTTCATTAATGGTTTCATGTGGATGCTTTCAATTCAACTGATTTATAATTTGTTATGGTATAGAAGAACGACCGTGTGCCTATGTATAGCATTTTGGGTACTTCTGGTAATTTACATTTTGGAGAGATAAACTTGACTCCTATAAGTGCCAACCAATGTGCCTCAAGTTAGGGCAGTCTGCTTGGTTTTAAATAGCAAATTCAAAGTTGGCGCAAGTTCCACAGCTTCGGGATCTGAAACTGCTTGAGGTCTAGTTGGCAGCAATGGACTCAAAGAAACAAGAGCTGGTTAATAATAAACAAAGTATAATGGATGAACCAGTGGAGTTTGGGCATGGTTGATGGGAATTGCAAATTATTGTGGGCTGCAGAGGGATAGAGAGTGGGAAATAATAGGGCATTTTATTAGTGAAGTTTGAATTGCAAAAGAGGCGTACATTTGTGGACAGGTAGTGCAGTGGATGGATGTTGGTAGCAGTGAGTAACGTGGGACTGTTTTTGGGGTAATTGGCTTAACCTTTTGAATGGTTTATTTTAACCAAAATGGAGGCCAGAACAGTTCTAATACACTTGTCAAATTATTAGATGGGCCTCATTGCTTATTTTAGGTAACTCATTCCAGAGAAATGAAAAAAAAGCTCACATTTCACTTTGTTTACTCACCCACCCCAAACTTGTTTTCTTTCTCTGAAGTTCCTTCCAGTTCATTCTGATCAATGCACACTCAGTTCCAATTCCCTACATTTAGGCCATACCACTAAGCCTCACCTTTCTGTGTACCTATCCAAGTGTTGTTCAAATGATTGTTGTACTGCCTTAACCACTTCTGGTAGCTTTTTCATACCTCAAACCCTCCGGAAAAAGTTTAAAGTACATTAATCAACAAATTATACAGCGGCATGCCAAGGTTTGGGCACCCCGGTCAAAATTTCTGTTACTGTGAATAGTTATGTGAGTCGAAGTTGAACTGATCTCCAAAAGTCAAAGTTAACAATGAAACATTCTTTTCAACATTTTAAGCAAGATTAGTGTATTATTCTTGTTTTGTACAATTTCAAAGTGGGGGGGGGGAAGGAAAGGAGCACCATGCAAAAGTTTGGGCACCCCAAGAGATTTCAACTCTCATAACTTTTACCAAGGTCTCAGACCTTAATTAGCTTGTTAGGGCTATGGCTTGTTCACAATCATCATAAGGAAAAGGCAGGTAATGCAAATTTCAAAGCTTTATAAATACCCTGACTCCTCAAACCTTGTCCCAACAATCAGCAGCCATGGGCTCCTCTAAGCAGCTGCCTAGCATTCTGAAAATTAAAATAAATGATGCCTACAAAGCAGGAGAAGGCTGTAAGAAGATAGCAAAGTGTTTTCAGGTAGCCATTTCCTCAGTCTGTAATGTAATTAAGAAATGTCAGTTAACAGGAACGGTTAAGTTGAGGTCTGGAAAACCAAGAAAACTTTCTAAGAGAACTGCTTGTACCATTGCTAGAAAGGCAAATCAAAACCCCTGTTTGACTGCAAAAGACCTTCAGGAAGATTTAGCAGACTCGGGAGTGGTGGTGCACTGTTCTACTGTGCAGCAACACCTGCACAAGTATGACCTTATGGAAGAGTCATCAGAAGAAAACCTTTCCTGCGTTCTCACCACAAAATTCAGCGTCAGAAGTTTGCAAAGGAACATCTAAACAAGCCTGATGCATTTTGGAAACAAGTCCTGTGGACTGATGAAGTTAAAATAGAACTTCTTGGCCACAGTGTGCAAAGGTATATTTGGAGGAAAAAAGGGTGCAGAATTTTGTGAAAAGAACATCTCTCCAACTATTGAGTACGGAGGTGGATCAATCATGCTTTTGGCTTGTGTTGCAGCCAGCGGCATGGGGGACATTTCACTAGTAGAGGGAAAAATAAATTCAATTAAATACCAGCAAATTCTGGAAGCAAACATCATACCATCTGTTAAAAAGCTGAAGATGCAAAAAGGATGGCTTCTACAACAGGATAATGATCCTAAGCACAGCTCAAAATCCACAATGGACTACCTCGAGGTGTAAGCTGAAGGTTTTGCCATGACCCTCGCAGTTCCCTGACCTAAACATCATTGAAAATCTGGATCGACCTCAAAAGAGCAGTGTATACAAGATGGCCCAAGAATCTCTCAGAACTAGAAGCCTTTTGCAAGGGAGAACGGGCAAAAATCCCCCAAACAAGAATTGAAAGGTTCTTAGCTGACTACAGAAAGTATTTACAAGCTGTGATACTTGCCAAAGGGGGTGTTACTAAGTACTGCCCATGCAGGGTGCCCAAACATTTGCTTCAGGCCCTTTTCCTTTTTTGTTATTTTGAAACTGTAAAAGATGGAAATAAAAAAAGTAATCTTGTTTAAAATATTAAAGAAATGTGTCATCTTTAACTTCATGCCTTTTGGAAATCGGGTCATCTTTTACTTGCTTAGCTATTCACAGTATCAGAAATTTTGACCAGGAGTGCCCAAACTTTTGCATCCCTTTGTATATAGTGCCATATTACAACCCTGAGATTCATTTTCTCGCTTTCGTTCAGCTGACTTGATGGGCCGAATGGCTTAATTCAGCTCCTGTGTCTTATGGTATAAATGCAAGGAACACAATAGAATCAATGAAAGGCCCCATGCAACAGGACAAGAAAGCGACCAATGTGCAAAAGCCACCGAGCTGTGCAAATACAAAAAGTAATAATGAATCAGTATCAGGTTTATTATCACCGGCATGTGACATGAGATTTGTTAACTTAGTAGCAGCAGTTCAATGCAATACATAATATAGAAAAAATAATAAATTGAGTAAATCTTATTCAGTATACATATGTTGAATAGATTAAAAATCATGTAAAAATACAGATTCTATATTTTTTTAAAAAGTGAGGTAGTGTCCAAGGATTCAATGCCCATAAAGAAATCGGATGGCAGAGGGGAAGAAGCTGTTTCTGAATAGCTGAGTGTGTGTCTTCAGGCTTCTATACCTCTTACCTGATAGTAACAGTGAGAAAGGGACATGCCCGGGTGCTGGAGGATCTTAATGGACGCTGCCTTTCTGAGACGCTACTCTTTGAAGATGTCATGGGTACTTTGTAGGGTAGTACCCAAGATGGAGCTGACTAAATTTACCACCACCTTTTGCTCCTGTGCAGTAGCAACCCCCCACCCCCCCATACCAGACAGTGATGCAGCCTGTCAGAATGCTCTCCATGGTACAACTATAGAAGTTTGAGTGACATACCAAATCTCCTAATAAAGTATACCTGCTGTCTTGCCTTCATTATAACTGCATCAATATGTTGGGACCAGGTTAGATCCTCAGAGATCTTGACACCCAGGAACTTGAGACTGCTCACTCTCTCCACTTCGGATCCCTCTGAGGATTGGTATGTGTTCCTTCATCTTACCCTTCCTGAGGTCCACAATCAGCTCTTTCGTCTAACTGACATTGAGTGCCAGGTTGTTGCTGTGGCACTACTCCACTAGTTGGCATATCTCACTCCTGTATGCCCTCTCATCACCACCTGAGATTCTACCAACAATGGTTGTATCGTCAGCAAATTTGTAGATGGTATTTGAGCAATGTCTAGCCACACAGTCATGTGTATATAGAGAGTAGAGCAGTGGGCTAAGCACAACCCCTGAGGTGTGCCAGTGTTGATCATCAGCGAGGAGGATATGTTATCAGTAATCCGCACAGATTGTGATCTTCTGTTTAGGAAGTTGAGGATCCAATTGCAGAGGGAGGTACAGAGGCCCAGGTTCTGCAACTTCTCAATCAGGTTTGTGGGAATCATGACATTAAATGCTGAGCTATAGTTGATATACAGCATCCTGACGTGGGTGTTTGTATTGTCCAGGTGGTCTAAAGCTGCGTGAAGAGCCATTAAGATTGCATCTGCTCTTGATCTATTGTGGCGGTAGGCAAATTGCAATGGGTCCAGGTCCTTGCTGAGGCAGGAGTTCAGTCTAGGCATCACCAACCTCTCCAAGCTAGTGATTAAGCAATAAATATCAAGAACATCAGCTGGAGTCCTTGAAAATTTGTCCATAGGCTCTGAGAATAGTTAAGGTTCGGGTGAGTTAAGTTATCCCTTCTGGCTCAAGACCCCGATGGCTGAAGGGTAATGACTGCTCCTGAACTTGGTGGTGTGGGACCTGAGGCTCTTGTACTACCTTCCTGATTGGAGCAGCGAGAAGAGAGTATGGCCTGGGTGGTGAGGGTCCTTGATGGTCGCTGCTTTCCTGTGATTGTGCTCCATGTAGATAAATTATGTTCATGATGGATGAGTGAAAAGGATGATTGAGTTTATTGTCTCATAATTAGTAAATTTATATTTAGAAATGCATAAAACTTTGAAATGTGTAAAGGTTGTGATAACTATAAGGCTACCATATTGTAAAAATGTTTTAAAAAATGCTAGAACTTGATAGCAAATGAGAATTAAGGGCAACTGGGCTTTTGTTCCTTAGAAAAGAGTCATCAGTGTTTAGTCATTTACAATTAAGTGATGCCAAAACAGGGTGGATTCCTGTCATTCTCCAGTTTAAGGTTGGGTTGCATAAATGATTATCCACCCTTGTGTTTGCAAATTTGAGAGGTTTGACGAGGTGTCAGCAGGCTTGAATGCTCATTTGCCAGGTGTGGTCACATTTCATTTCAGATTGAAATTTAGTTGCTTTGTACACACTATTTGAATTAATGTGTCTACCCCCAAAAGTTTCCGATATGGAAATGGTATTTTAAAGTCTTGGGCTTAGACATCATTTTCATGAAGGAAACTTGCTGGGGAGAAAAGATGATTTATATTCTGCAGTTGTTTACTCATTAATGCCTATCCATATTGGAAAAAAAATGAACCGATATATGGTTACCAGATATCATTGGACTACATCGACAGTATTAAAAGGTAAGTTAATTAAGAGGTGTTTTGTCTTTCAGTCAGTTGCTTTTTAGATCATTGTACAGCTGGTTCATAGCAAGTCAAATTTTCTAAATGCTTTTTTTTGTACTGTCACTCACTGAATTAATACTGTTTACAGTCAATTTCACATAGACTAGATCAGTTAGCTTAAACATTGGCAGATGAGTTGTGATCACAGCCTTAAGTTGCTGGTTTGCATGTATAAGTAGTTTATTTGCTACTGAAACTTTTGTATTATGTACATGTTTTAGATTAATTATGGTTGAGTTGTGAAATTGCATTTTTACATAAAAAGCAACATCTGTCATTGTCAAACAAATTTACAATTTAGGTGATTTCACAATATGTAAAGAATTCAAAGTATAGTTGTTGAACTCTGCAAGACATTGTAGTGATTTTAATTTTTGAAAAATTGGTAGGGGAAGAAAAAGACCTTAAGTGTATTCAGATTTTTTGAATGCAGTGGTTAATTCCCTTTAAGAAAAATATCAGAGCTTGTATTTTTGAGAATTGTTGACCACGATATTAAGTGGTAATGGTATCCATTGCCATGGTTAAAGTTATTTACATTTCTGATTAATTCAGTTTCATGGTTGATATTTGTACCTGCGTAAAAACTAGCTTGTTTGGTGTACATGGAAATGAAGGAATTTGTAGATGCTGGAAACAAAAAAAAACACAAAATACTGAGAATAGGTCTTAGCAGCCTTGGTCACGTTAGTATGAAGAGAAGAAAAGTTAGAGGTGTAATTAAAACTAGCTTATTTTACCAACTTGGCCTGAATGTTTCAGTCATTTTACTGCTGTTAGGTTGTGCTGTTGCTAATTCATCTCTGGTTTGCAGTGTAGTTCACTGGTTGTTCTCTACATTACTATTGTTACGAACCCCGTAACTAGGTGTCTTACCAGCAAAGATAGGAGTAGCCGTAGAAGTCTGATGATACTATTTTTATCAGTATTAGTAAAAATACACAAAAATAACATCAATGCAAATATACAGATAATATACGTCATCAATACTAAACCTAAAAGTGCGGGTATAATAATCATCAATAAGAAATAAGCTCTATCGTTGTCTAGGGGATAATGAATTGTCCGATGGAAATATAAAGTTCAGTTCAGTTCATACAGGCTGCAGTCGTTGTTGATCACTGTGTTGCAATTGTTGGAGAGAGAGAAAGAGAAAAAGCAGTAACAGCTATTAACTTGCCGACTTTCCTTTTCCGATCTGAATCCTTCGACTCGTTGTTGTTGTGGCCATTCACGTATGACCCCTCCACGTCCTTTAGCTAGACCGTTCCGTGGTGGACTCGTCACCCAGGCAAGGGTGGACAGACACACAAGCCCCCACTGGTCTCATAGCGTTTCTCCTGGTGCGCCTGAGGGGTGTTCCCCAGACCCTACTTTTATCCCCACTTGCGGGGTCTCAGATGTTGGTCAGGCTGGGATGATGCAACACATCAACCAGACCACTCTGGTTGCCCCTGAGGGGTCTCAATGAATAGAACAGTACTCAATACACAATTCCTTCTCCAAGAGACAATAGCAGTAATCTCTCTTTGTCAATAGGAGACATTCCACCTTTGTGTTTCCCTGCATTGTCTCTCTCTCTCTCTCTCTCTCCCTCATTACTGACAGGCTGTGTATCTCATTTCCTGGGTATCAGACCCGAAATATATAGCAAGTTTGCGATTCTGAGAAAAGGGGGGGGTGGGCATTGGCGATTCTGTACCCTTCCGCCCATCCGAGTTGCTCCTCATTCGTAACACTATTTAATGCACACTAAGCTGAATGGGGTTTTGGTTACAATGCAGAATGTTTGTTAAGCCTTTGAATGGGAGCAGGGAGGGAAAACCCTGACCAACTGGGGCAAATTCCCTTGAATACTTTTTCTCATTGAACTGTTATCCCCAAAACTTCATGATGTGGGCTGATGTGTGGGGCACCTTTTCTTTTATTTTCAGATCCCAAAATTGATGTAGGCTTTTTAAATAAGTGTGCTAGAAGTGCTAGTACAGCCTTGGATCAAGTATCTGTGGTCGGACCAAGCGTTAATGTATTACTTTGAAGATCCTTCATTAAAACTGGGAAAGTGGAAAAACAAGCTTGTTTAATGCTAATGTGCGGATGGAACCAAGGCAATACCTAATAGGATTGCTTGGGAGTGAGCTGTAAATTAAATGGATCTGGTCAATGGGTTAATAAGGGCAGTGGAAAAACACAATGGGAGGAACAAAATAGAAACTAGCAGAACATGTCCAACAGGTCAGGCTGTCCCAATAAAAAAAAGTTACCCAATGTCACAATGAGCCTTATTTCTTTCCATGAAGAGAAAGTAAGTTCTCCTAAGTTGGAGAATTGCTGATCCTCTGCTTGTGTTGGGCCTCACTAGAGTTAGTACATCATGCCACACTTCAGTGTGATGGCAAATTAAAAATTAGTAGCAACAGTTTGATGGAGATGGTAACAAGGAATATAAAGACTGAAAGCATATACCAAAAAATTGTCAGATTTAAAGAAAGGTGAAGTAATTCACTTTGCAAGAGAAGGACTTAGGTAACTTTTGAAGAATCTAATAAAGGATTCTTGTACATAAGCTGGTAGTATTGTGAAGTTTAAAATGTGAAAGCTTGTAAAAGGCAGTAGGATATGACAGTAAAAATCATATGCCAAATACTCAAAAACATGAGCCTATCAATCTTCTCGTATGTCCCATTTAGTGCATTAGCCTTAAGTTGCATAGGAAAAGAGTACATGCAGAGCCCGGTGTGTAGGTCTTCAGTCAAACCCCTAGAATCATGGCCAAACAGCCACCTTGATGTTAAAGTTCATGATCCAAATTTATTTGGTCTGCCAGAGCTTTCAGTACTAGTGTATTCTTGAAGCAATTGTATTTGGTAATTCCAGCAATCAGTTTTTGATTCCATTGTTCTTGTAATGAGTAGTTGGAAATGTATGCTATTGGCTCTAAAATATGTAATTAATAGATAGATAGATAGATAAATAAATTAAATATATATATATTTGATGTTTGCTCTTCAACATTAACACTTCAGTGTTGAATGAAATTAAAATTCCAGGTTTGGAATCTGGTTTTTGAGCTGTTTTTTTTAAATGAGTATTAGCAAAGCAAGCTTGAGCTAATCATTGAATTGTATTCAGATTCCTTTGCATATCACATGTAAATCAAAACGTCCAGTGGATTTCATATGCATTAACTGTTAACACAACCAAAGGATGTGCTAAGAGGAGCTTGCAAGCCCACACTCAGTTGACCTTTCCTTCCAGTTCTGCATTGAAACATTCAGTACAGTTGGCCCTCCTTATCCGTGAGGGATTGGTTCAGGGAACCCTTGCGGATATCAAAATTCACGGATGCTCAAGTCCCTTATTCAACCTGTCTCAACGCAGTGAATCTTAGGACCCAGTGGAATCCCAGACCTTATTCAACCTGTGGACATTAGGACCCGCTGGCAGAACTCTTGAATCCGCTGTGTTTCTGTTCACAAAAATCACGATCACGATTGAAAATAAAGTGGAAATAATACAGCAATCAGAAAGAGGTGAAACACCATCAGTCATTGGAAAAATGTTAGGCTAGGTCGGTCGACGATCAGAACAATTTTAAAGAATAAAGTGAGAAAGGCCCTGCCCCGATGAAAGCTACAATTATTACTATGCAACACAGTGGTTTAATTATTGGGGGTTGGGGTTTTTGATCCTCCACATCAACCCAACGCGGTGGAGAGCGCGCTTGGAAGTGGTCTGTCACTGGATCAAACAACTTCTTGAGCCTGGTGCTGAAACGTATGTTCTTAAGTGTTTTATATGTATAGAAAGGTAAAATATATACTAACACACATGTTTGACTAACTGACGCTAAATAATATCGGATGTCCCTGTTTTGACTTGCATAGTAAGAGAACTTCCGATTTTTTTCAATCCCGATCCACGATAACCCAAGTACATCCTTCTGAATACTTTAAATCATCTCTAGGTTACTTATAATACCTAATACAATGTAAATGCTATGTGAAATGATTGTTAATACTGCATTGTTTAGGGAATAATGACAAGGAAAAAAAGTCTGTACATGCTCGAACAACAAGTGCTGGAAGAGCAGTTCCAGGTTTTTGTGATTCGCGGTTGGTTGAATTCGTGGGTAAGGAGGACTGACTGTAATTGATGCCTTCTAATGCTGTGAATCCAATTATTTCTGTGTTTACCTGATTGGCCTTATCTAACACTTTTAAATGAGCAGAATCAAAAACTTGTTGGCTACACTATCCTCTTTGATAAATATGGTCCTGTTTCTCAATGGTTCAGCTCTGATATCACTGCCTTGTTTGTTTCTATCTTCAACCTTCCCAGGCTGTACAAATCTTAGATCTCTGCAGTCAATTCTGGATGCATGTACATCATTGAATGTCCTTTCCATATCTTTGGCAGCTGTAAAACTGTATTTATTTTCTCCAGATTCTGGAGAGGAGTATGGTAGAAACTAGGTCAGGTGTAGCAGTCTTTGTCAGAGCAGGACATAATCCTGGAGCCCACTTGCAGATCAACCCTGTTGAGATTTGAAGGTTTGTTTGCCCCATGGGACTAATAACCTGTTTGTGGACATGTCTGTTAGAATTGCTTGTAAGGAAGTATAGTAGCTTGGTTGTACCAACAAAGGAGGCAGGGCGGAAGGTGGAAGTGCTTGGTTTGTAGTTAACCACTGAGCAATATAGTACTTTTTTGTGACTATATGAAAGTACATAACTGCAAGACTAAATTTTTGTCAACATGCTTGGTACTCAGTCACCCTTCATTTGAATCATGTCTAAACTGAACAGAGTTAATATCTATCTAGATATTACCAACTGCCAAAAGAGAAGCTGTTCAGCTTTCATAATAGAATTCCCAAGAAATGGTCAAAGCAGCCCTGTTTTCCCCATAACATCAAAGGTTGATCTTTGGGTAATTTGTACAGTAAACCTTTTGTCACATTTGAAAAATAGCAGCAACTCCATCCTAATTGTTTGAATAGTGTTTATTATAATTCATGCCGACAGATGTGAAAACATTCACAATGAACCTTTTGTAAGGATTCCAGTTTATTGTTGAAATGAAGAAAAAATCCCATTCAATCACCCCAGCATTATGGTATGCTTAAACTTCAGCATAAACCAAATGAATAGCTATTTGCATTTCCACCATCTTGATGCAAAGTTGAATTATCTTGTTCTGTTGCACAGCATGTTAGGTGATTATGTTCGAATCAAAAATTTGGTTTGCATCTTTTGTTAATTTATTGCTTAAAGGGGGGAAGCTATTATTGGAGAATAAATTTTTGAAGCATGGAATTGTTAATAAATGACTTTAGTGAAGCTTGATGCTCAATGCTGAATAATCTACTCCTAAATTTTAGTGTTACGCTAAGTGTTCAACTGCAAACTTATGGGTCAAGACTACATATTGATGGATTAATTGCTTGTCAGTAAGTAAATGGTGTTAGACTTAAGAACAAAATAAGCATTTCCGTGTATCAATCCTATTTGTTAGGTTCAGTCATGCTTTCCAAGTTGTTGCAACTAGATGGTGACACATTCAGAAATTCACATGGACTTCATTTTCATTCCCACAATACACCTCAAGATAAAGGAGTCCAGAAGTTTTAATTTCATTGTTTTGGGATCTGGCTGACAAGATGAGCATTAATTGCACATCCTTAATTGCTTTTGAAAGTGGTGCTGAGCTGATTTGAATTGGTGCAATCCTTTTGGTGAATCTGGCTTCACTGAGAGAACTTCTGGATTTAGAGCCGGAAATTCTGTACACCAAGTCAAGTTCAAGTCAGAATAGCTTGAAGAGGACCCTTTGGATGGTATGCTCTTTATGTCCTTGTCCTTAATGGTAAGGATTGTAAAGTGAAACAGGACAAGTTTTTTTTTAAAAGAAGCATCTTTTAGATTAGTGAGGATGATTTAGGACATGGCAGTGAATGTTTTCATGGACTTCAAAGCATTTGATCAGGTCCCTCGTGGTAGGATAGTCCAAAAGATTGTTGCATGAGATGTATGTTCAATTGGTAAGTTGGCTACTAAATCAGCTTGGCCATAGCCAACAGAAGGATAGTCGCGGAAAGGGATTTCTCTGATTGGCATGACCTTAATTTCCCATTCTCAAAAGTTGAGTGGGAGTGCGGGATCATTGGAGTCAAGGCAGAAGTGTTGGTATGTGGTATTTAAAACCAAGCCATAAATCCCACTTGTGGCATGCCCTGACACAAGCATACAAATTGCTGCTCCATTAGGGGACATGTTTGTTATGGCAGTGATCTGTTGTATTGGGAGCATAATGTGTGTTTTATTTGTCTTTAATAGTGGCATTTGCTTATTGCCTTTGGAGAATTAAACAAATTTGAATGTTTCCAGAGAGATTTGGGCAGTAACACAAAATGATGCAGGTTCAGTGTCTGCTTAATGAAGTCAAGTTTTCTTAATCCAGTGTGGTCAAAGTGGACTTCATTATGGCTATCAAATGCAGCTTTCAATCCTTGTTTATTTTATTTGATATTTCACTATTGGATGTGACAGTGGCCTAACTGAATTTAGTGAGGGCTGAATATTGGGGCGACTTGGTTGGTATAGCACTTTACAGTACCAGCGACCAGTATTCAATTCCCACTGCTGTCTGAAAGGAGTTTGTATGTTCTCCCTGTGACCACATGGGTTTCTTCCGAGTGCTCCTGTTTCCTTCCTCAGTTCGAAGACATACCAGTTGGTAGGCTAGTTAGTCATTGCAAATTCTCTCGTGATTAGGCTCCAGTTAAATTGGGGTTGCTGGGTGGCATGGCTGGAGGGCCCATTCCACACTACAGTGCAATAAATAAATGTAGTTGTGCAAATGAGTACTGTTTCTTGAGCTGTTGGATTTGTAGCATATGTTTTTTGTTATTGCAATGCTGCCAGAAGTTTATTTTTAAAATTATCGCTGTAGATTTATAATCTCATTCAGCAAAACTGGTTTGAGAATGGAATATCGTTGGAGTTCTTAAACTTTTATTCTACATATTTAATGATTCTTGTGAAGTACTTAAAGCACAAACTTAGCAGCATTAACCATCTTGAAACTCAAGTAACATAGTTGTGCAATCTTTGTTAAATGCTACTCATTGAAATTGATTTTGTATTTAAGATTTTCTGCTTGAGTGATTTCAGATTTCTAATTTAGAACCTTTCGGAGGTTATTACTTTCAGAAATAAGTGTGAAAACATTATTTGCTCAGAAACCCCAGTAAGTAATGATAAAGCTGTGCAATTTGTACTTTTCTAATGTTCTATTGATTTTATCATGATCTTGAAAAAGGAATAAATATCCAAAATTTACAATCTCTTCGGTGACCTCATACACAACCAACTCATAAGATGTAGGAGCAGATTTAGAATTGGCAATTCGAATCATTTGAGTTTGCTCCACAATTCAAATGGCACTTGGAATGGATTCAATTATAAGTCAATTCCAAGTATCAATTTTTAGAGATACATCATGGTACAGAGCCTTCTTGTGGCCCAGCAAGCTGCAGCACCCAGAACCAACCCACCTATTTAACCCTCGCCTCGTCACAGAACTATCTACAATGACCAATTAAATTACTAACCCTCCGTTTTTGGGAGGAAACCAGAGCACCCTGAGGAAACCCAAGCATTCATGACAAGGATGATGAATGTGAACTTTGTCCTCAGCTGTAACAGCATTGTTTCTTGCTACAAAACAGCATTGAAGTCGAGCAATAGTTCTGTGCTTCAAATGAGAGCTCAAACTGAGCTTATAAGAGGCCCTTAGGCCAACACTTCATGTAAATGTAGAAAATAGCTGGGCAGCAAATACAAAGTAATACAAAATACAAAGGAGGACTCTTCAGTAAGGAACAGTTCTGTACTGTTTTTAGTAATCTGTTGATCCTTTGCCCTAGAATGAAGCTATTCTGTAATTAAGGTGATGCAACTTTTTTAAAATTGCTAAAAAAAAATGCTGTGGCTGGTCAGCTGCAAATGCTGTTTTCTGCTGCCTTTTGGGTGCTGCTGGTAGAGCTGCACTGAGGGATAACTGGGTTGCTTAAAGCAAAAACCTGCACTTGGGGTGCCATGTAGTGTAGCAGTTAACATGACGCCATTATAACTCGGGGTGTTCCAGAGCTCAATTCAGGGGCCGTCTGTTGGAAGTTTCTGTATGTCCTCCCTGTGGAATGTGTGGGTTTTCTCCAGGTTTCCTCCCGCAGTTGAAAGACCTGTCAGGTAAGGTTAATTAGTCATTGTAAATTGTCCCGCGGTTAGGTTAGGGTTAATCGAGGTTGTTTTGGTTGCTGGGGCTGCTGTGGCCAGAAGGGCCTGCTCAGCGCTATATCGCTTAATAAATAAACTTTAACATTTAAAACTGCTTTCCTTATGAAACACGTTCATGGCTCCCAGTGTGCCGAAGTTACCAGTTTACCTGCAATATGGTCTGTTGAATTGGTTGGAATTTTCCCACATAGTGGAAACATTTTTTCCAATGGCTCAACAATACATTGATTTTCATTGTTGTAAGTGTACTGCTGTCTAATTCAATGCATGTGCCTATTGATGTAATTTAACTTGAATAACACATTTGTCGTTCCCATCCAAGATTACTGTAGTCCAATTTCAAAGTCTGCTCATGACACTGCTTAATATACTGCTTGTTCCACAGAACCAGAAGTTCAGAAGCATCATTGTAGTTTTTCTCAACGGTTTTAATAAATTTGCGTTGGTAGTTACTTCCAGTGTGCATGGTTAATGCCAAAGGTCAGCAAGTTCATTTATTCCTTTATTCTCTCCTAGTGACTTATGAAAGGAAATTGACGATAATAACTTTCCTAAACTACTGGGAATGCTTCATCCTGCAAAATGAGGTTTTAATTTGCTTCATGCAGGGACTCCAATGAAATTAAGTGTTCTTGTCTATTTAAATATTCTAATTTTCACAGAGAGAATGTGTTAGAAATCTTATTTGGCCGTTTGCATGGAAATAAGACAAGGCTGCCATTTACTGTGATCACTAATTGAACATAGTGTTTAGGACTGACTGCTGGATCTGGTGTTAGATGACACTGACTGGGTCTTTTCTCCTTTTTCAAGGATTTTAGCTAGGTGGGTTGTTGTCGCAATTGCTTAATTCATAGTTGCTGTTACTGACATTAAAATTCCTCTTTATTAACCTAATTAAATCTCCAGCTGTTAAAGCAATTCAAGTTTCTGTAGATAAATCATCCAGATTTCTGTCCACTTGTTCGCAATCACTTTGCTACCACCCAGACAAAGTGAGTAGAATTCTGTCTTCAGAATACTTAAACTTGTTCTTAAGATACTAGTTATTCTTTTGGAAGAATTAACTAATGCAATTGTTCCAAAATGTTATGCCAAACTTACTGATTGCACATAGCTATTCTACCTATGGTGAACTGAAGCATATAGACAATAATTCTATTAATTCTTAGCATTTAGCATGATCCATTGGATTCATAAGGTAATTTGTGCTCTTGTTGCTGAATTAACGTGCTTTGTACTATTAGGGCTAAACAATGTGAAGTATCCAAAAATAACAGTTCTAGAACATTCCTGTAAATTGTAACTTTCCATGTCTTGATCTGAGACAGGGCGTGGGACTAAACCTCAGCAGATTTGCAGCAGGAAACCTGTTTACAGAACAATAAGCTTACTGAGGCACCATAATTCCTTTGAGGGATGTAAGCTTTTTTTTTATAAAGAGAATAATCTAAAGCTTTAAATTCATCTTTTAAAGTCACTTTTGGCTGAGCCATTTAGTTCAGTATGATATTTTAATGTGAAGTTCTATCTTTGTTTCAAACCTGTCATTAGAAATTGCATTTTTCCTAGTTATAGTCCCCACCCCCACAATGTTTGTTATGACAGATTAACCATGAAACAGCGTTTCATTTAGGGGCAGGCTTGTTTTGATTCAGTGACTAGGTTTGCTGGCTGCTTAATCTTTGTGACACCACTGAAGGAAATCTCTGCCAAATGGATATAGCTCCCTTGAATGCATCTCAGTTTTGAACGATGCATTGTTATTGTTGAATTCTAATTTCTTCTGAACCTAATGAAATAGCATGTTTTGTGTGGTGCTGGTGATGAGACGGATATTGTGACTGCAGATGGGCATGATTTCTTTCTCCGGTTCCCCATTATTTGGATGAAATGTTCTGGAGTTTAAGAATATCCTTAACCAAAGTCCGTGTCCAACTGACAGTGAAAGGGCTGCTCCAAAACCTTCAATTTCTGTCGGCATACAGGAAGAACACCATTGTTTTTCAGAGAGGTTTGTGATGCATTGAGATGGGAGTTAAATGCTTGATTAGAAATAGTAAATATTTACATAGGTTATATGCATGATTTTATGTGTATAGTACATAGAACCTCTCATTTTAAGATTTTTATTGTATGTGATATTTTGAAATGCTTGGAAGAACTTTTAAAAGGAAACTCGGCATTACTAAGCAATTTATAAAGGATGAAATTGACTTAAACTGCATCACTCTCCCAGAATACTGAAGTGGTTTTAAAATTATAAACAAAAAAAAATATTTTTGGAAAAGAACTAATGTTTATAAGAAGTAATACTTCAGCTATATGAGCAAAAATATTACATTTTGAGTAACATTTTAAGTTTGGTTAATGTTACTTGCAGCTATGGTGTACCAGTTCAGGTGAGCTCAGTACTGTGGGAGACATCTTGTTTACCAATTTGTCAATTGCTTCACTTTAATGCATTAAGGTGAACTTCCTCAGAAACTATTACTCAAAGACAGTGGCCTTTATAATTACAAGTAAAGTACTCAAAGGTCTTGGCACCAGATTTTGTTCGTCTTCGAATCGGAAGACAGACTGATTCAGTGCAGAGCACATTGAAGTTGAGCTTCAGTCCTAGTGTGCCATTCAAACATTAATATTGAGTAGTCACTGTTTTAGGTTCACTTCATGTTAGTGCTGAATCTTGCAGTTTCTTTTACTGTAGTTTTGGCATTGAACAAAAACTAGCCTTTTTCATGATATAATTGCACACCCTTCTAAAACTTTACCACCCACCTGCCAAACTTTTAATAGGAAAAAACTGCCTAAGCTGGTTACAGTTGAGCAGTTTTGCTCAATGATGTGTAGTACAGATGTGGGAGAGGGGAAGGATGTGGTAATAGTGAACTGAGGGAGCATCTGGGGGTGGTTGGGTGTGGAAGAAGCAGTGTTCAGTCTTGCTATGCTTCATCAGGACTGGATTGATTTGGATAAAAGGCTAGTAATTTGATTCATCTTTAATATTACCAGAGTTACCCTGTAAAATAAATGTATTTAAACTTGAATCAGTTCCTCTGTTCTGTAGCATCAATGTAGAACCTCTTCTCCCCCCACCCCCACACCAGCCTCCACCCTACATTTATGAAAATTCCATACTATTTCCCTCCAAATACTCATGTTAAAGCCTAAGAATAAGTCTGTTTTCTGAGCAGTACCAGTTTTAATTAAATGACTCGTGTGCCCTCGGTTCTAAAGAAGCTTTAGTTCACTCTACTCCGTAATCCTGCTACAGCCCTGTAGTCTTTGATTGTGTATCTAATTAGAGTTTTAACTCCATGCGTCTGTTTCTACTATCTGTCAAGGCAGCCTATTTCAGATCATGCCATCTTGTATGCAAGGTTATCCTTCACTTCACTGGTCCTTTGGCAATAATCATCCTTCTGGTTAGCCTCTCCTGTCAGTGAAACTTAGCTTTTTTCAAATATTGCAATTTTAAATTTTGAAATGCTCCTTTGTCACATTAAAGGACAAATGTCTGTAGGTGTTAGTGACGAACATTCCACAGCCTGGTGTGGAGCCTCTTATGCACAGGATTGCTGAAGGCTTGAAGATTTTGCTGTCTCCACCATGGACACTGACTTCCTACCATTAAGTGGTGGTGCCTCAAAAATGTGCTCTCTTCTTACCCATACCATCAGGGAGCAGGTACAGGAGCTCGAAGACATGCTTGCCTATTCAACTTCTTCCCCTTGGCCATCAGATTTCTGAAGGGTCCATGAACACTAACTCTTTGTTCTGATTATTTATTTCGCAATTTATTGTATTTTGTTTTTGCAATGTCCTCCTGCAAAGCAAATGCCACCTGGATAGTCATCATAAACCTAATTTTATGACATAACATCACAAATATTCTTATAGTACATATGTGGTTTTAATTTGTTCCGCAACTGAAAGTGTTGAGGCAATGTCACTAATTATTGCCAATTTACAAAATGCTAGACATGAGATGAAAGAGTGGAGTATTTAACCACAAAGGAAGATTGTTCAATAGATCGCACATGCGTAAACTGAGAACAAGAAGTTCTCATTGTTAATGCTGCGACAGTTTTCTATGATTCAAAGTACATGCTGAAAGCTACTGGCCACAGAAGGGGCATAATCATGGGACCAAAGTCTACATTGTTTTTGCAGTTTTCTTGCCTGAAGGTTCAAATTGTCAGTCATTGAGTACATTAAAAATTGAGATTTAAAAGACTGGGGATCAATTGAGAAATGTCACTGTTTCAGCTGTGATTTTGAAAAATAAAATGGATCATTTGAGAAAACAAGGTACTTGGTAGTGTAAGGGTCTATGTTGGATCATTTAAACTACCCTAATCCCATCCAAGATGGACTAACAGTACAAGTAGAAATATTTCAATTTGTTTGAAATCTGGCACTGAGGGGGTGGGTTTTAATTTGGTCCACAACTGCTAAAGTTTGCTAAAGCATGCTGAAGTCTGGATAGTGAGATTTGGGACATACAACAACTTTTTGAAATGTAGGCAGAGAGAGGGTTTGAGAAGAGTTATCGTCAATATATTTTTGTGTTGCTGTATTGCAGTTATAGATTCAGTGTGTTTCAGTTGATGGTTGGGGTGCCATTTCAATGGTTTCCTGGATGTTTAAGTTTGATTCATACAAGTAGACTGTAGCTTCCATTTGCAGTCCATTTCACATTGCGGGGTGAAACTTGATGGTCAGTATACTTTATGAAATGCAGAGTATGTATATTTGAAAGGCCCTTTTGGTTATGAGTGGTCATGGGAATATGGTGGTAATGCTGTTTGTTTAAAATCAAGACAATAAGGAAAATTTGATCATAGGGTTAGTAAGAAGTATTGAGATTTGGCTTGGTTTTAATCATTTTAGAAGGGCAAAAATGAAGAGAAGGAAACTTACCAGTATTGGTCTCAGTAAAAGTATTGGTATATACCTGCATGAAGAATCTCTATCACAAATGAAGTGATATACCTTATACATTTATCAAAATCTCAGACTGAAGCTGTGATTCTAGTTCCGTTGTAGTCTATGCATTTCAAGAAATTGTGTAAATGTGTTTGTGGTAAAGGATTTAAATTTGCCACAACAAATGGTTCTTTGGTAAAACTGGGGGTGAATTCAAAACCAGAGAGCTGGACTTAGCAGTAGAAATGAAGTTGATCATTGTGTGCACCCTGGTCTAGATGAATTAAATTAGTTGCTGCTGTGTTAGTGACTAAAACTGATATTTTGGCAGTTGCGGTTCAGACATGGTATGCATTTGCGTGGTAAGAGGCACTTCAGCAGACTTGCGTAAGGCTGTGATATGGTTGAGCTGAAAGACTGATTTGTTATGTGGACTATTTCTAAGTAGATCTGCATAATGCACATTGTATCACACTGTAGTTTTTCTACTCTGACAAACTGGTTCTTCTCATTCCTTAATATAAAATCTCCTCTGACTGACTGTTCAGCAAGCTCTTAATCATCTCCATTTCTTTTCCACCTTGACGTAGATAATAATTTCCTATTACCCTAATTTTCTTGTTATTCATACGTTCATAAAGGATGATGGATATTTAGGTTTCACTTTGCTTCTCAATTCATAATGGTGGACGTCAGTCTGTTTTGTTTCAACATTTAAGAGAAGTTTGGTTAAGTACTTGAATGGGAGGGTTATGGAGGGCAATGGTCCAGGTGCAGATTAATGGAACCAGGCAAAATAATAGTTTGGCATGTACTAGAAGTGCTGAAAGGCATGTAAATGCTATGGTACTTTACCAATTAAATTGCACAAATCTTGGAAATGTGAAAAAGATGCACAAATCCAATGTGAGCATCAAGATAGCATTCTACCGTGTGAGCAGTCAGGCTTCGTTAAAGTCCATATTAAATTGCCTTGTTAAGTGCTCTACTTTGCATAGCTGCATAATGTTGCATGTGTTTTCCCGTTGTTTGAAGAAGGTGAGTAGTTCTTGCAACCGTTCATACAACTATCAATGAAAGGTGGGGCCACAAATTAACTGGAGAAGTTAATTTCAGCAAATTACTTCCTAAAAGAATATCAGGCAAGTGTGGTTTTGAAGTCTGAGAGTAGATTTTCCCCTGTCAAAAGTTCTTTGCATAGTTAAGGGTGAAAAGTATTAAACTTTGTATGAATCTATTTCATTAAGCAGGATTAGTGATATCTGTGATTTTAATTTTTTTAGCTGACAGAACTTGGGTGAAGTCCAACTCTGCACAGAAGACAGGCTCCCAAACTAATGCATCAATCCAGGCCTCAGATTTGCACTCAGTAGAGAAAAGAACCCCTGGGCTATATCGCTACAGAACTACATGTGAGAAGCAAGCTGCATCAATTGCAAAGCTGAAAGAACTGTTAGAAGCAAGTAACCAAAGATGTGAAGCAATTGCAATAGTGGTTCAGTATCTTCAAGTCCAGGTGAGAATTTCTTGAACTTGATTTCCTTGACTTTTTTTACTGTTAGTGATTGCCAACTAACTTTTGCATGTTTGTTAACCTAATGAATTTTGCTTAAGGTAGTTGGTCTTGTTCAGACATGCTGTTGAGAGGTTCATTTTTGGGGTGTCATAAAGGCCAGCATTTATTGCCCACCACTAATTGGCACTAATAACATGTCCCTACTGATCAATACAGGAGCCCATTGTACTAATCTCTACTATTCACTGCATGGCTAGACATAGCTGAAATGCCATCTATAAATTTACCAGTGACAGAATCAGAGATGGTGAGATTATTAATATTGTACACTGATTAGGAATTTGAGCAGATTGGGTATACCCTTGCAAACTTCTACAAATTGTATCATGGTGAGCATTCTGACTGGTTCCATTACCACCTGATGTGTCATTACCTTGAATATTATGCCATTGAACGTCCATTGCCAAGGCCCTTATAAACAATATCCTTTGAGAGAGGGGCAGTGATAGTCATTGAACATAAACTTATCGAGGTCAACTGCATGAACATGTCTATGAGAGGTTTGATTATCCTCTGGAGAGTGATACCTTGGCAAAAGTGGCCAATGATTCCAGCAAAACCAAAGCTACCCTGTTCAAGGCAGCCTGCTTGATTTGGACCATGTTGACTACCGTAAGTTTTCTTTTGGATTTGCAGTGGTTATTGTTTACAAATGTGTTGGAAGTTTGTAACATTTCTTAAACTTGTTCCTTTGCGACCAAGAAGAACATGGTGCACAATCACCTGCAGATTCCCCCAAGTGAATTACATTTCCCACTTTCAAAATGTATTACAGCTCCAACAAGACTGGGTCTAAATCCAGTGACTTCCTATCCAACAGAACTGTAAGAGCATCTTCATCAGAAAGTTGCAGCAGTAGCTCACTACTGCCTTGAGGGTAATTTTCATAGTCAGTAAATGGCTTTGTATTTGATGTCCTGATCCTGAAAACTGTAAAAAGAATATCTGACCTCAGTATGGAAAGAAGTATATGGGGGTGGGGGGGCAGACTTGAAGTTGGTTGGTATCATGATTCTACCCTTGAGCAGTCACTTTCCATTTTATAAGGCCAATGATTGAACTTCGATTCCCACCACTGTAAGAAGTACGTGTGTTCTCCCTGCAGCCATGTGTGCCTCCTCTAGGTGCTCCTGTTTCCTCCCACATCCCTAAAACTTACAGATTGGGGTTAGTAAGTTGTGTGCATGGCTGTCAGTCATTAACACATGATGCATTTCATTGTATATTTCCATGTTTTGATGTATGCGTGGCAAAGCTTGACTATCATAAGATCACTTCAAAAATCAGCAACTGTTCATTCAGAATGCTAGTATAATCTTGGTGGTAATTTCAAAGTTCAAAGTAAATTTATTATCGAAGTATACATCACCATCCAGAACCCCGAGGGTCGTTTTCTTACAATAAATCCAGTAACTACAATAAAATCAATGAAAAATCACATCCAACTGTGCAAATACAAACTTTAAAAAAATAAGTAAGCAATAAATATCATCATGATATAAAAAGTCCTTGAAAGTGTGTCCATAGGTTGTAGGAACAATTCTGTGATAAGGCAAGTAAAGTTGAATGAAGTGATCCCTCTGGTTCAAGAGCGTTATGGCTGAAGGGTATTAATTGTTTCTGAACCTGGTGGTGTGGGTCCTGAGACTCTTGTACCTCCTCTTGGTGGTGTTAAGGAGAAAAGACCTGGGCGGTGGGGGTCGTTGATGATGGATGCTGCAACAAAAAGCTGTGTAGCTGTGCTCAATGGTGTGGAGGGTTTACCTGTGATAGACTGGGTCATATCCACTACTTTTTGTAGGATCTTCAGTTCAAGGGTATTTGTATTTCCATACCAGACCATGATGCAACCAGTCAGTATACTCTCCATCGTACATCTGTAGAAGTTTGTTAAAGCTTCCAATGTCATGCTGAATTTTGGCAAGTTTCTAAGGAAGTACAAACGTTGCCATGCTTTCTTTGAAATTGCATTTGTGTGCTGGGCCCAGAACAGCTCTTTCGAAATAATGACACTAAGGAATTTATAGTTGCTGACACTCTCCAACTCTGATCCCCCGATGAGGACTGGCTCATGGGCTTCTGGTTTCCTCTTGTCGTCAGTCAGCTCCTTGGATTTACTGACTTTGTCATTAAAGTGCATTAAACTTCATGAAATTTGTTTTTGTACTGCACTATCTATAGGCTACTTAAGCTTATGTACAGTGCCTTGAAACTGAAAAGGTAGCAGTTCAGAAGTATTCATTATTAGATTTATGCCAAATGCACCACTTTGTATTGAGGCCAAGAATTTCTATTTTACTCTCTTTTGAAGACCTCCTTTCATTCCTTTTTAGGTATCTTCTCAGTAAAGCTTTGCAAAGTCCTTATAGGCAATGATAATGCTTTTTTTAAGCGATATACGGCATAAATCTAACACTGCACTGCAGTCAGGTAACACCATCCCTACTGTAAAGTATAGTGGAGATACCATCATTCTATGGGGATGCTTTTCAGCAGCAAAGACGGAAAATCTAGTCAGGATGATGGGAAGATGAATGCTGCTAAATACAAAGAGATCTTGGATAAAACCCTGCTCGCCTCTGCCAGAGAGCTTAAACTGGGGAGGATGTTAGTTATTCTGCAGGACAACAACCCAAAGCCCATTGCCAGAGCAACCATGGGAGTGGCTTCAAATGAACAGATCGATGTCCTTGAGTAGTCAGTCAGAGTCCTGTCCTTGAGCTGATTGAACTGTGGCAAGACCTCAAGATTGCTGTCCATTGCCACTCACTAACCTGGCACAACTTGAGCAATTTTGCAATGGAAAGGGAAAATCTTGCTCCATGATGTAGTACAAAGCTAATAGAAACTTGTCCAAAAAGACTACAGGCTGCAATAGCTGTAAGAGGTGGTTCAACTAAGCACTGAGCAAAAGGGGATGAATACTTCTGAGCCGCTGACATTTTCGTTTTTGAATTTTTTGTTTTTTATGCTTTACAATTTTCCCTTTTATTTTTGGGCTAACTGTGGGGAGGGGAAGGAAATGTGATTCACAAATAAATTCTCAAATTGATCAAAATCTCTAGTTGTAATACTCTTTTATGTGAAGAAAAGGTTGGGGCTGAATACTTTTTATCAAGGCATCGTATATCCATTTGGCATTTATTTGCAATGTGTTCAGTGACATTTGTAGAAAGTGAAGTGGAGAAACTGAATTTTTAATGTGCCTTCTAATTTCAGTTTAAAGCTAAATTGTAAGTTTTGAATTTGATTGCCCTATATTAACATTCAATATATTGTGTGGATATTTCTGAAATCTAGGTACAAGTTTTTTGAACAATTAAATCTAGATGTGCTTGATTAATTTTTTCAATTAATACTTCATTTTTGAATATCTGTAGTAAGACCAGATTGTTAAATGTTCAGAAGGTCAGACGGTATCTGTGAAAAGAAATGTATATCCATTGAGAACCTTCACTCTGTCTGCCCGTGCTGTCTTGTCTGTCCACAGTCACCTCTACTGCCACATGATCTAGATGCAGACTGGAAGAGCAGCATCTTGGTAGTCTCCGACTTGATGGTATCAACTTCTCTAACATCTGATAACCAATTTCTCTTCTCTTCCCCCCCACCCCCCTCAATTTGTATCCCTCTGGTTTCATTGCCCCATCTTTATGCTCCCCTACCTCATTCGACCAGCCCTTCATTTGGCTCCCCTCTCCCCTCTATTTCATGGTCTGTTACCTTCTCTACGTTTCCTCCTTCAGATGGTCATAGAACACTGCAACACAGAAGCAGGCCCTTAGACTTATCTAGTCCATGTTGAACTGTTAATCTGCCAAGAAACAAGTCCCATTGACCTGGACCTCCCATTCATGTACCGATCTAAATTTCTCTTAAATGTTGTAATTGAACCTGCATCCACCACTTCTGGTAGCTTGTGCCCTCTAAAGAAGTTTTCCCTCGTGTTCTTAATTCACCTTTCCCCCTTAACCTATGACCTTTTGGCTCAACCAACCTCAGTAGAAAAAAACTGTATTATCCTATCTATACCTCTCAATTTATATGCCACTGTCAAATCTGCCCTCATTCTTCACTCCAGGAAATACAGTCCAAACCTATTCATCCTTTCCCTCTAGCTCAGGTCCTCAAATCCTGACAACATCCTTGTGAATTGTCCCTGCCCTCTTTCAATCTTATTGACATCTTTGCTGGCCAAAATTGCAAACTGTGGTCCAAATTAGGCCTTACCAACATCTCTCGACTCCTGTATTTAATATTTTTATTTAAGACTGATGTGCCAAAAGCTTTCATTATGACCCTGTCTATCTGTGACGCCACTTTCAAGGAATTGTTGATCTGTATACCCACATCACTCAGTTCTACCACATTCCTCAGAGCTCTAACACTCACCATACAAGTACTACCCTAGCTTGTCCTCCCAAAGTGCAACACCCTTAACTTGTCTGCATTAAATTCCTTCTGCCATTTTTCCAGCTCATCCAGGTCCCACTACATGCTTTGATAATCTTCCTCACTGTCCACCACATCCCAGTCTTGGTATCATCAACAAATTTGCTGATCCAGTTTACCATATTATTGTCTAGAATGTTGATATAGATGACAAACAACAGATCCAGCACCGATTTCTGGGGCACACCACTTAGTCACAGCCCTCCAGTCAGGGAGGAAACCATCTACAGGTAGTCCCCAAGTTACGAACGTCCAACTTATGGACAACTTGTACTTACGAACTGAGGAAGGAGGACGCCGTCTGCCATTTTAAGTTGGATCGCGGCGACATCCGCCATTTTAAGTTGCTGTTGACACTGTTGAGTCTGTAACTTCGTATTTGACTTAAATTTTTCTTAGCAAGATTCACCCTGACCACCCCCCCACCCCCCATTCCGGTCAGCGGGTGGTGCAGTGAGATCAGCGCCAGGCTGGAGAATGGAGGTTCCTGAGTTCGATTTAGTGACAGACTGCTCCCATGTCGGGCTGATGTCGATCCAGTGATTCCTGTACCATCCGTGCCAGGTTGATGTCGAGCTCACAACTCAACCTCGTTTTTAAAAAAAAAACTGCCACATGGAATATTGTGGAGGATGAAATACCCAAACCCAGCACAGCCCCCACTTGTCCCATTTAACCTGTCTCAGTGCAGTGAACTTTAGGACCCGGGGAATTCAGAGCAGTGGTCCTTAGGACCCAGTGGACCTCGGGAGCCGGCGCAGGTCGGGACCTGCTGCCCACAGTGTTTCTGTTCTGTGGAAATAATAAAGCATTTGGAAAGAGGTGAAATGCCATTGAGAAAAGTGTTAGGCTACAGTCGGTCAATGATCGGAACAATTTTAAAGGATAAAGTGAGAATAATGGAGCATGTGAAAGGCCCTGCCCCGATGAAAGCTACAATTACTACTAAGCAACGCAGTGGTTTAATTATTGGAATACATACATTTCTTAAGTGTTTTATATGCAGGGAAAAGTAAAATATGTACTATATACTCAGACAGATGTTGGATTGACACTAAATAATACCGGATGTACTTGTTCCAACTTGTGTACAAATCCGACTTAAAGACGGACTCAGGAATGGAACTCATTCGTAACCGGGTGACTGCCTGTGCTGCCACTTCCTAGCTTCTGAAGCCAGTGTATAATCCCATTTACTCCATCTTGAATGCCAAATGACTTATCCTTCTTGGCCAACCTCCCATGCGGGGCCTTGTCAAGTGCCTTGCTAAGTTCTTTTGACTCTTCCATCTATCACCTTTCAGTTTTGCACTTTGCTCCATTCTTTACCCCTCCCGCCCCATCCCTCAACTGGGTTCATGCTCTTCCGTCTTCTCCCCCACCCTTTATTTTGGCTTTCTGCTGTCTCCAGTCCTGATGAAGAATCTTGACCCAAAATGTCTCAACTCTGTGTCATTTGTCTAACTCCGAAAGCCCTCTTATATTGTACAAACAATAAGCATTTAAATCTTGCCTTCACTCAAACACGGCAAAACACAGCTTTTTTTTTAGCATGTCATACCAGACAGTCAGCCATTCTTGTCTGGTGCGTGGTGTCAAGATTGGTCTCCTTTCGGATTAACTGGGTCATGGTATGAACGATCCTGACTCGACCCTTTCTTTCACAAGGCTGAGTGGTTAGCTGGGCACTCAACCCTGCACAGATGGAAAGTGCGCTGGGGGGTGGCCCAACTTGGATTTGAACTGGATTCCGGTGCTGATGCCATTGCACCACCAGCCGGCCTATAGGCATTATTGTTAAGCGGCAAGTTCAGTGGGAAAATAGGATGAGTTTTAAATCCTGAGATAAGATATGTTTCACTAGAATGCAAGCCTCTTCATGAATTTGTACCTGAAGTGTAAAGTAAATAAATGGGAATGGCAATTTATAAGTAGCTGATAAAGCTTTCCATGTGTGCTGCACATAAGCAGTTAGACAACTTATTTGAGCTGGTTAATGTTTTTTAAAGTAATTTCTCTGATTTTTAGTTCGGTAGTATTTTGGATTGTCATAGTTCTTCAGGACTACTTTCCTGTTCAAGTGGCAAGTATTTGCCATTACTCTGACTTTAAATTTTTTTTTGCAGCAATGTGGCAGTATATTAATTCTAAGCACTTCAATTTTGTAAAACTGCCATATTGTATATATTAATATCTTTGTGAACCTCATTATCCATATCAACCTGTTCCTGGGGACAAGTTCTCCCTGCAGTTTTTAATCTGCATATATTTTGCATATAACTCTTCCTGTGATAGCCACCTTTTCCTATCAGGTCCTCAATGGTAAAAATATTTTTCAACACCTTGACATGTGAAAAGATGGCTTGTTCAAGGGCAAGGCTATCCATTTTAGAAACTTGGGAAGGTTGGGAGATGAGCAGCAAGTTGTTGAATATGGCAGAGGAATTTCAAAGATGTGATTTGGCCATGAGCATAATTTTCCATAGTATTTCAGTCTCCATGTAGCAGAATATGATTTAATGGAAATTATTGCTTAATGATACTCAATTTGCATTTTAATCTAGTTTAGACGTCATTCCAGTTACTTATTGGGATGCCCTCATAACCAAGTCAAACTCAAGTCTTGCGGCCAGTCTGTGATAGTGGGCCACAAAATGAGGCACCACCCTTCTGACAGCTTGAGCCATTAGAAATTTTTTCCAATGGACTCTGAATGTTTAGCAGCTGTTTATTTAATCATTGATGAACCAATGGGAATGAAAGCTTATTTGCCTCTTTGGGGTACACTAGTCATTTTATAATTGCTGTAAAGTTCTCTCTTGTGAGAGGATCATAATCTTGTTGTGTGCCTCAACGACCTGGAGGGTTATGCTGGTTTGTAAACAGCTTTGTAGAAACCTATATCTGTGAGCAACAGTATTCCTGAGACCCACCCAGGACTTGCATGACTGACAGTAGTGAAAACCAAGCAACCAACACGATGAAGAAAGCCCTGAACACCACCAGAGATGGAGGACTATGTACAATAGGCGTCTTGAGGCATTAGATACTACGCAAGATGTTTTTAAAATTCCCCAAATTTAGCTGGAAGGAGAAGCAAACTAATAAGTGGCCACTCTCACATAAGACTAAAACATAGAAGCAGAATTAGGCCTGTTAGCCCATTTCATCATGACTGCTCCAATTTTCCTCTACAGCCCTGATCTCCTGCCTTCTCCCTGTATCCCTTCATGCTGACCAATCAAGAATCTATCGGCCACTGCTTAAATATCCATAAAGACTTGGCCTCCACAGCTGCCTGTGGTAAAGAATTTCAGAGATTCACTACCCTCTGGCTGAAGAAATTTCTCCTCATCTGTAAAAGCACACTCTGTCCTCTCATCTTAGACTTCCCCACCATAGGAAACATCCTCTCTACACCCACACTATCAAGGCCTTTCATCATTTGATAGCTTTCAATGAGGTCACTCCTCATTCTTCTGAACTCCAGTGAATGCAGGCCTAGAGCTATCAAATGGTCTTCATATGACAAGCCATTCAACCCCTAGAATCATTTTTGTGAGCCTCCTTTGAACCCTTTTGAGTTTCAGAACATCTGTTCTAAGGTAAGGGGCCCAAAACTGCTAACAGTACTTCAAATGAGGCCTCATCAGTGCTCTATCAATCTCAACGTTACATCCTCACCTTTTTATTCTAGCCCTATTGAAATGAATGCTAACATTGCATTTGCCTTCCTCACCACAGACTCAACCTGCAAATTAACCTTTAGGGAATTCTACCCAAGGACTCACAAGTCCCTTTGCACCTTAGTTCTTTGTATTTTCTCTCCATTTAGAAAATAGTCAACCCTTTCTTCTACTAACATGCATGACCGTACAATTCCCAATATTGTGTTCCATCTACCATTTTTTGCCCATTCTCCTAATCGTAAATCTTTCTGTAGCTCCTCCGTTACCTCAAAACTACCTGTCCTCCACCTATCTTCATATCATCGGTAAACTTTATGACAAAGTTATTAATTCCATCATCCAAATCATTGATATATAATGTAAAAAGGATTGATCCCAACACAGACTACTATGGACACACCTAACCAGAAAGGATTCCCTTTATTCCCACTCTTCACCTCCTGCCAATCAGCCACTGCTTATCCATGCTAGAATCTTTCCTGTAATACCATGCACTCGTGGCTTGTTAGGCAACCTCATGTGTGGCACCTTGTCAAAAGCCTTCTGAAAATCCAAGTACACAAGATTTTCCTTTGTCTATCCTGTTTGTTATTTCTTCAAAGAATTCAAACAGATTAATTAGGCAAAATTTTCCCTTGAGTAAACCACACTGACGATGGCCTGTTTTAGGATGTCACTCCAAGTATCCTGAGATGACCTCCATAATGATGGACTCCAACATCTTCCCAAACAAATTAACTGGCTTATAGTTTCCTTTCTTCTGCCTCTCTCCCTTCCTGAAGTGTGGAGTAACATTTGCAATTTTTCAGTCTTCCTGAACCATTCCAGAATCTCTTGATTCTTGATAGATCATTACTAATGCCTCAACAATCTCTTCACCAACCTCTTTCAAGTACACCATCTGGTCCAGGTGACTTATCTACCTTGAGACCTTTTAGTTTCCCAAGAACCTTCTCTCTAGTTTAAGGTAACTTGACACCTATAACTTCCACCATACCACTTGTGTCTTCCTCAGTGAAAACTGCAAAATTCTTATTCAGTTCTTCTGCCATTTCATTGTCCCCTATTACTACCTCTCCTACATCATTTTCCAGCATTCCAATATCCACTCTTGCTTGTTTTTACACATTATGTAAAATGTATCTGAAGAAACTTTTGGATTCCTTTTTAATATTATTGGCTAGTTTACTTTAGTAATCCATCTCTACCTTAATTACTTTTTTAGTTGCCTTCTGTTGGTTTTTAAAAACTTCCCAATCCTCTTCCTTCCTTCTAATTTTTGCTCTATTTAATGCCCTCTCTCTGCTTTTTATGTTGGCTTTGCCTTCTCTTGATAGTCACGGTTATGTTACCTTTCCATTAGAATACTTCCTTTTGGGATATGTATATCCTGTTTCTTCCGAATTGCTTCCAGCAATTGCTGCTCTGAGTCGTCCCTGCCAGTGTTCTTTTCCAATCAGTTCAGGACAGCTCCTCTCTCATGCCTCTGTGTTTCCCTTTTATTCCACTGTAATGCTGATGCATTTGACTTCAGCTTCTCCTTCTCAAATTTCAGGGTAAATTTGATTTTATTATGATCATCTTCCCCAAACTTTTCTTTTACCTTAAGATCTCAAATCGATTTCAGTTCATTGCTCAACTCCCGATCCAGAATAGCTGATCCTCTAGGGAGCTCAACCACAAGCTGCTCCAAAAAGCTATCTCATGGGCATTCTGGAAATTTCCCCTCTTGAAATCTAGCACCAACCAGATTTTGCCAATCTATCTGCATATTGAAGTCCTCCATGACTATTGTGGCATGCATTTTAATTTGTAATTTGTAGGTGACCTCCTTCCTACTGGTTTGGGGTCTGTATACAACATGTCCCACCTTCCCTGGAAGAGAGCCCAATGATCCAAAAATCTTATGCCCTGCCTCCTTCACCAACTCGTTAGCCACGTATTAAACTGTATAATCTTTCTAGTTCTGGCCTAATTAGGAATGTAGCAGTGGTAGCATTCCTGCGATTACAACCCTGGAGGTCCAGCCCTTTAACTTAGCACTTAACTCACTGAATTCTGTATGCTGAACCTCGTCACTTGTCTTACCCTTGTTGCTGGTAACTACATGGAGTGTGACTTAGCTGATCACCTTCCCACTTAAGAATGGTTAGGACTGGATCCAAGATATCTCAGACCCTTGAACTTGGGAGGAAATCTACCATTCAGGAATCCTGTTCTTGCCAACAGAACCTCATGTCCATTCCTCTAAAGAATTCCCAATCGCCACAACAAGCCTCTTCCTTCCCTTTGCAGTCTGAGTCACAGAGGCAGACAGTGCCAGTAACCTGACTAATGTGACTTTCCTTTGTTAGGTTATTCCCCCCCCCCCCCCCACCAGTATCCAGAGTGATTTACCAGTTGTTGAGGGGGATGGCCACTGGAGTACTCTGCACTGGCTGCTTAACCCCTTTCCCTTCCTAACTGTTAGCCAGTTTCCTGTGTCCTGCACTACATCTCTGTATGTCCTCTCTGTCAACTCCTCAGCCTCCCAAGTAATCTGGAGTTCATCCAGTTCCAGCTCCAACTCCTAACATGGATTGTTAGAAGCTGCATCACAGTTGTAGTTGTCAGGGACGCTGCAGGTCTCCCTACCTTCCTGCATTTCACTGTCCTGCCTGGCATCTCTACTGTCCTAGCTGAGCAGATATAAAGAAGCAAAAAGATCTTAACCATAAGCTTTACTTCTTTTGCTTTCTCTGATAAAGCCTCTTCACCGAAGCCTTGAAGAGCTCAAGGTCACCATTCTGACTATCCACTCGGCCAACAACAACTGCTGTAATGGCTGCTGCACTAATTCCTGTCTTTAATTTGCTGTTGCCAATCAATCCCAAACGCCGAATGGCTGATGGTCAAAGCTCTTTGTAGCTGCAGCGACCTGCTGCTGCCTTTTGTGCTTGTGCAGTCGACCTGATTGAAGACACTCCTCTCAAAACTTCCAATGTCTGGATTGGCTGCTGGTCAAAGCTTTTCATCTGTAAAATTATGCTGAGTTAGTTACAATTGGCAGGAGTAGCCTCCTGCATGTCACTTCGACTCTACCCAAACTACTTTGACCTCTTCTGTTGACTACCTGGTGACCTAATCTCTTGTCAAGGATGTGCTCAAATCTTCCTTATGTAAGACAAAGGAATGCAGCATCCTCACTAATGCTTGAGAATCTCCAGCCCATTGATAGCAGGTGAAGTATTTGATATTGAGCAGGTGGTCATGCAACAGTAGCTTGTGTGAAATAACAGAAGGAACAGACTGTCTTAAACTACACACCCACACTGTCAGGCAACTCCCTGCCCATCAATACAAAATTCTGCATTGGCCTTGCCACATCAAAAGCCAAAAATAAACCATTAGTCTGCTGTTCTGAGGGACTGCCAAAGGAAGCAAGTCTTAAATACAAGGTGTATCTGGCATGTTAACTCAATTTGTTGTGAAATACTTCATCCAAGGACAGTATGGGAAATTGAGAATACTGAAATATAACCAACCATGCAATCTGCTTCTACTTTCAATACTTCTCTCTTTCAATGGGATATCAGATATTTTTCTTCTGTTAAAAGCTGCTTTATTTCATGCAGAACAGAAGTTCTCAATCAGTATGATGTATGCAAATTTCAAATGTTTTTTTTCCCACTGCACTAAACTGAAACTAGTTAGTCACGGTCTACCTCGAGTTGGGATCTCGCTGTTCACCTTTGTTTTCCTTTTGTGACGCAGATACTGTTTTGCATTGTAAGTCAAGTGCAAGCAGAAGATCAGTCATAGTTTGAGCATTGGAGGATTGCAACCAGTATTAGGATGGCATCCGTTAGTCTCGCGAGACCACAGATTTGTGCCTGGAGACTTTTACTTCAGTCACTCCAAGGCGCAGGCCTGGGCAAGGTTGTATGGAAGACCTGCAGTTGCCCAAGCAACAAGTCTCCCCTCTCCACGCCACCGATGTTGTCCAAGGGAAGGACAAGGGCCAATACAGCTTGGCACCAGTAATGTCGCAGGAGTTGCCAGAGCGAGGTTGAAGACAACATCGGACTGCCTTAGGGACTCCAGCTCCAGATTTGTCCTCAGGGTTTACTCCCGAAGCCTTTCCCATGAGTGGGTATGGCCTCAAGGCAGTATTAGGAATAAACTGAAATACAGCAATAACTTGGGAAGGAATGGTGCAGGAAACTTTAAGTTTGGATTGAGTGGGTGTAAGATGTGATGAAATAAAAAATGACAAATTTAAGCACTTGATTTCATGTTCAAAGGTTTAGAATATTATACTGGATCAATGTTGATTAACAGTGCAGAAATGCAGTGCATAAATTATCACTTTGCAGATCATATTACTGGATTTCACTCTGGAATGTTTAAGTGCAATTAATATGATAATTAGTAAATTCTGAAATTGAACAATTAAGGGAGTTGCTGTTCATGTAAAGCCACAAATTAGTTTGAGTGTTGTCACTATCTTTCACCTGGAAATAGCTTGATAATAGAAATACAACTAATGTTCCTCTTACTATAGTATGAAATTTGGCAGTCATGTTGTTCAAACACTGAATGATGTAAATGTTGGTTAATAATTGTGAAATTCTGAGCAGCAATATACTTGCAATGGATGAAGAACTGATTTTAAGACAGCGGAGCAGAATTGGGCCATGTGTCATAGTCCTATTACAATGCAGTTTGACACTGCTATCTGCTTCAAAATTGGTTATTTGACTGATTTTCCCCATTGCTTGATGCTTGGCTCTTTGTGTATATACAAAGCTTGACTTTCCACCTGGTAACAGTTCTATGGACTTATGATAATTGTATATTTTAAGGTGGGTATGTCATGCCTATAATTCTGGGCACCAATATCATTTGTAGATGGTTTTCCTTTCAATGGCTTTTGTAATTTAATGTGCTGTTCCCCCTTCTTCCTCAAATTAATGTTTTTACCATGGAGTACTATGTTGGCATGTGGCCAAGTGGTTAAGGCATTCGTCCAGTGATCTGAAGGTCGCTAGTTCAAGCCTTGGCTAAGGCTGCGTGTGTGTCCTTGAGCAAGGCACTTAACCATGATCTGCGACGACACTGGTGCCAAGCTGTATGGGTCCTAATGCCCTTCCCTTGGACAACATCGGTGGTGTGGAGAGGGGAGACTTGCAACTTGGGCAACTGCTGGTCTTCCATTTAAAAAAAAACCTTGCCCAGGCTTGCACCCTGGAAACTTACCAAGGTGCAAATCCATGGTCTTTAGAGAGTAATTGAGGCTTACTACTACTCTGAATGTAGCTAGTTGAAGCAGTTTCCTTTAAGATGGCCATTGTTTAATCTGGTGCTGCCACAGAGTGAACTTCTAAAACCTCCAGTAAAAGCACTTCTAACCATTCTATTTCAAATGCTGAAGCAGAATCTCTAATTGATTTTAAGGTTGCACATTGCCAAGTAGTTATGCACTAATCTCCATGCTTCATGGCAAAGTCTAAACAATCTAGTTGGAAATATTTCAAAACCAAGAATGAAAAGCTACACTGCCATTAAGTTGTGTTTTGATCAGCGAGGCCATATTTAGATGAGTTTTAATGGAATAATATTATACATCAGCTATTTGGGGCAGCATTGGTAACACTTCGATAGAGCTATTCCTGTTCTGTGCTTTGCTTATTGCCTTGCGGAAAAAAATACCTTAACTATTTAATTCCATTGAAAGTAACTGAATCTGCTTTTCTCAGTTTCTAATAGAATATCCAGATTACAATATTGAAACAATGGTATTGTTACTTTTGTCCGATTAACATTGATCAGCTCATATACCTTTTTGACTTGTCCAGCCAGATCAACACAAGTACTTGTATCAAATTGGGTGACAGATCAGAAGATTTGACAAAATACAAATGCAAAGTGATGACAAAGATTACAAGGAAAGAAGAAAAAATAGGATACAAAATACAGCTAGCCAGAAATATTAGAAGTTTCTGTAGGTGTTTTAAAGTTAAATAGGAGCAAGTTGTGAGAGTTGAAGGAAAAAGAAATGGCAGGTGTGTAGCGGTGTGCTACACGCAGCGCTAAAATTACGACACGGAGTCGGTAACTGCAGTCGAAGGAAAACTTTATTCGAAATCCTCAGCCTCACTTTTAAGCCTCCCTCAACCTGCCCCCCGTGGCGCAGAGGCTCCAAAGCTCTGTGCTCGCAAACTCCAGTAGGCTATCTAATTGTGAGCCAGTTCGGATGTGCCAGGAAATGGGTCGCCACATAACCCCCCTCCAGAACCGGCGATACACCCCCCAATGTCCACAGTCTGGGCCGGAACCTGCTTGGGAGGTCGGCCTCTGCGCCGAGGTGCCGGAAACTCGGCCGGTTGCGCCAGGTCCACATGGGCCGGTTTGAGGCGGTCCACCGTGAAATCCTCCTCTTTCCTCCCAACGTCCAGCACGAACATGGACCCGTTGTTCCGGAGCACCATAAACGGCCCCTCCTATGGCCGCTGCAGCGGTGACCGATGCCTGCCCCTTCGTACAAACACAAACTTGCAGTTCTGCAGGTCTTTGGGTACGCAGGTCGGGTTCCGCCCGTGCTGTGAAGTGGGTATGGGGGCCAGGTTACCGAGCTTCTCACGTAGTCTGCCCAGGACTGCTGCTGGATCTTCCTCTTGCCCCCGTGGGGCTGGTAGGAACTCCCCGGGGACGACCAGGGGCGCGCCGTATACCAACTCGGCCGACGAGGCGTGCAGGTCATCCTTGGGCGCTGTGCGGATGCCGAGTAGGACCCAGGGAAGCTCGTCCGCCCAGTTGGCTCCTCGCAGGCGGGTCATGAGGGCCGACTTCAGGTGATGGTGGAAACGCTCCACTAGCCCGTTCGACTGTGGGTGGTAGGCAGTTGTGTGGTGCAGCTGAGTCCCCAAAAGGCTGGCCATAGCTGACCACAGGCTGGAGGTGAACTGGGCGCCTCTGTCGGAGGTAATGTGGGCCGGTACACCAAAGCGCGATATCCAGGTGGTGATCAGGGCTCGGGCGCAAGATTCGGAGGTGGTGTCGGTGAGCAGGACCGCCTCTGGCCATCTTGTGAACCGGTCCACGATAGTCAGGAGGTGCCGCGCTCTGCGCGACACTGGCAGGGGGCCCACGATATCCACATGAATGTGGTCGAAACGCCAGTGGGCGGGATGGAACTGCTGCGGTGGGGCTTTGGTGTGCCCCTGCACCTTGGCCGTCTGGCAGTGCATGCACGTTTTGGTCCATTCACTGACCTGTTTGCAGAGTCCGTGCCAAACGAACCTGCTGGAAACCATCCAGACAGTCGTCCGGATGGAGGGATGCACCAAGTTATGAATGGAGACGAAAACACGGCGCCGCCAGGCTGTTGGGACGACGGGACGGGGCTGGCCGGTGGCGACGTCACAGAGTAGGGTCCTCTCACCCGGGCCTACGGGGAGGTCCTGGAGCTGCAAACCAGAGACTGCGGTTCTGTAACTCGGAATCTCCTCATCCGCCTGCTGTGCCTCTGCCAGTGCCTCAAAGTCTACCCCTTGGGAAAGGGCATGAACGGTAGGGCGAGAGAGCGCATCCGCCACGACATTGTCCTTACCCGAGACGTGCCAGACATCCGTCGTGTATTCAGAGATGTAGGACAGGTGGCATTGCTGGCGGGACGACCAGGGGTCGGACGCTTTCGTAAACGCAAAGGTAAGCGGTTTGTGGTCCGTGAACGCGGTGAAGGGCTGACCTTCTAGGAAGTACCTGAAATGCCGGATTGCCAGGTAGAGCGCCAACAGTTCCCGGTCGAAAGCACTGTACTTGAGCTCGGGTGGCCGCAGGTGTTTGCTGAAAAACGCCAGGGGTTGCCAGCGACCTGCGATGAGTTGCTCCAGCACCCCACCGACTGCTGTGTTAGATGCGTCCACTGTGAGGGCGGTAGGGGCGTCCATTCTGGGATGTACTAGCATTGCGGCATTCGCCAAAGCTTCCTTCGTTTGAACGAAAGTGGCAGCGGACTCCTCGTCCCAGGTAATGTCTTTGCTCGGACCCGACATCAGGGCGAACAGAGGGCGCATGATCCGGGCAGCTGAAGGGAGGAAGCGGTGGTAGAAATTGACCATACCTACAAATTCCTGAAGGCCTTTGATCGTGGTGGGTTGGGGGAAGTGGCGGACCGCATCTACCTTAGCGGGCAGAGGGGTTGCCCCGTCTTTAGTAATCCTGTGGCCCAGGAAGTCAATGGCATCGAGTCCAAACTGGCATTTGGCGGGGTTGATTGTAAGACCGTACTCACTCAGTCGGGCGCAGAGTTGACGGAGGTGGGACAGATGCTCCTGACGACTGCTGCTGGCTATGAGGATGTCGTCCAAATAGATGAACGCGAAGTCCAGGTCCCATCCCACCGCGTCCATTAACCGCTGGAACGTCTGTGCGGCATTCTTCAGGCCGAACGGCATGCGGAGGAACTCGAAAAGGCCAAACGGGGTGATGAGAGCCGTTTTGGGGACGTCGTCAGGATGCATCGGGATTTAATGGTACCCTCGGACGAGGTCTACCTTGGAGAAGATCCGTGCGCCGTGCAGGTTTGCTGCAAAGTCCTGAATGTGCGGCACAGGGTAGCGGTCCGGTGTGGTAGCCTCGTTCAGCCTGTGGTAGACGCCGCACGGTCTCCAGCCTCCCGTCGCTTTGGGCACCACGTGCAGGGGGGAGGCCCATGGGCTGTTGGACCACCGGATGATCCCCAATTCCTCCATCCTCTGGAACTCCTCCTTCGCCAGTCGGAGCTTGTCCGGGGGAAGCCGCCGAGCGCGGGCATGGAGGGGTGGTCCCTGGGTCGGGATGTGGTGCTGTTCGCCGTGTCGGGGCATGGCCGCTGTGAATTACGGTGCCAGAACCAATGGGAAATCCGCCAGGACCCTGGTGAAGTCGTTGTCGGACAGCGTGATGGAGCCGAGGTGAGGGGCTGGCAACTGGGCTGCACCCAGGGAGAACGTCTGAAAGGTCTCGGCGTGTATCAGTCTCTTCCTGGGCAGGTCGACCAGTAGGCTGTGAGCCCGCAAAAAATCCGCACCCAGAAGCGGTTGGGCTACGGCGGCCAGTGTAAAGTCCCACGTGAACTGGCTGGAGCCGAACTGTAGCTGCACCTGACGGGTGCCATAGGTCCTTACTGTGCTGCCGTTCACGGCCCTCAAGGGGGGCCCCCGGTGCCCTGCTGCGGGTGTCGTAACTTGTCGGAGGTAAAACGCTAATCTCGGCACCAGTAAATACCAAAAACCGGCGTCCCGACCTTCTGTCCCACACATACAGGAGGCTATCCCGATGGCCAGCTGCCGTAGCCATCAGCGGCGGCTGGCCCTGGCGTTTCCCGGGAACTTGCAGGGCGGGCGACAATGGCGGGCTTCTGCGCCCCACCGTTGGTGGTAGAAGCACCAGTGTTCATTGGGCCGGGGGTTGGCGGGCTCTGCGGCCGGGCCTGGACTGGTTTGCTGCTGGGAGCGTGGCTGGGAGATCTGTGCGATGGACGCCCCGCTCACCTTTTTGGCGTTCCACAGCAAGTCCACCCAGGCTGCCACCTTCCGGGGGTCACTGAAATCCGCGTTGGACAGCAGCAGGCGTATGTCCTCGGGCAGCTGCTCCAGGAATGCCTGCTCAAACATGAGGCAGGGTGTGTGTCCGTCGGCTAGAGACAACATCTCATTCATTAAAGCCGATGGAGGTCTGTCGCCCAAGCCATCCAGGTGCAGTAAATGGGCAGCCTGCTCGTGCCGTGGGAGTCCGAAAGTCCTGAGGAGCAGGGCTTTGAATTCCGTGTACTTGCCGTCTGCTGGGGGCGACTGTACGAACTCCGCGACCTGGGCCGCTGTGTCCTGAAACCCAGCAGTTTCAACAAAACCGCATGAATAGAGGCGGCGTCGGTCATTTCTGGTCCAAAAATCGTTTGGACCGTCGGGGTCACCAATTGTAGCGGTGTGCTACACGCAGCGCTAAAATTACGACACGGAGTCGGTAACTGCAGTCGAAGGAAAAAACTTTATTCGAAATCCTCAGCATCACTTTTAAGCCTCCCTCAACCTGCCCCCCGTGGCGCAGAGGCTCCAAAGCTCTGTGCTCGCAAACCCCCGTAGGCTATCTAATTGTGAGCTGGTTCGGATGTGCCAGGAAATGGGTCGCCACAGGTGAATTAAATGCAAATTATATTAGCTTTGTATTAAGGCCAGGAGGGATTTCAGAGAATTCTGTTCACCAGCACAGTGGTTGTTGTAAATGGTTTCTCCAGCACTGTCTCCAAGTCCCAGAGAATGGCATTCTAGGGCAATAAAAGGGGTCATTGAGATAATTGTAGTTTTTATTTTTCCATAATTCTTTGGATTTAAAATTGCATTTGGGCATAACACAAATACCTTAAAGGAGAACAAAATCTACAATATAGTTTGAAGTCTCAAAGGAAAAAGGCTATTATTGGCATCAACAGCAAGAGATACAAAAATATACAGTAATTTGGTAAGGTCAGTATTCCTTTGTGAAAGATCATTTTTGAAAAATTTACTGTTATATGAGAGTGTTGCTGTTAGCACAACACTATTGCATCTTGGGGCATCAGAATTTGGAGTTCAATTTTGGGTACCATTTGTAAGGAGTTTGTGTGTTCTTCCTGTGAGTATGTGGGCTTCATCCAGGTGCTCCAGTTTCCTCCCACAGTCCAAAGACATACCAATTAGTAGGTTAATTGGCTAATGTTAAATAGGTGGATTGTTGGGTAGTGATGACTCATTGGACTGGAAATGCCTGTTTCACATTGTATCTCTGATAAATCACGGACTTTGAAGAGGCAAGATTTTCTGTAGGAGGAACTGCTGGATTTACAACACTGTTAAGGGGCATTAAATGTCAACTTTTATGTCTTCATTTTGCATTGTCTTTTTGAAATCCACTTGGGTATCCACATCCATTTTTGATAACTTTGCTGTCAGCTGCGAGCTACTATACATCTATGATGTAGATTTGGTTTATGCTCCAAAGGACTGGTAAACTGGATACTGACCTCCAAGAAAACAGTTTTGTTCATTTGGAGGGAGGAAATGGCAATTTGACAAAGGAACAGTTTTGTGTTGAGAACACAGATTGTTCCTTTGTCAAAGCTGGATGCAAATTGCTGTTGAAACCTCTGTTACTTGAAATGCATTTGCTTTCAGTTTTGAAGGTCTTTGTCAGCTTCTATTGAACACAATCAAATAACCAAATGGCTTTCCTTTAAATCCATGTTGATTTCCTCCCCCCACCCCCATTCTCTGGTTTATCTTTCCAAATGTGAAATGGCTCCTTAACCACTCACATTACCCTAACTAATCTGTGTCTGAACAATTGGGAGATGTAAGACAGCTGAATTAAATTGACTTTATTGCTTGTATCCTTGTATATGAGGAATAAAGATCTTTACATTACGTCCCCATCTGAATGTGCAATTGTAATAATTCATAGAACATAGTAAGACCATAAGATATAGGAGCAGAAGTAGGCCATTCAGCCCATCGCACACAAAATTTGACCCTTTGGTCCAGTAAGTCTTCACCAGCCATCAAGAACATTATATCCTACTCTCTATACACTATACAGCAACCTTCAGGGATCAATTAACCTATGTAAGCATGTAAGGAAATGGGACCATCCAGGAGAAACCCAGCCATAGGCAGAGCAAGCAAACTCTCAGAAATCAAAACTGAACCTTGCTCATTGGAGCAGTGAAGCAACAGCTTTACTCACTGTGTTGCTCGATAATCCTCTAAATTGTTAAACGTGGGTCTTCTCCTTTTCAGGACCTTTAGTGTTTGGCAAAACATCTCAGACATCTCAGATCGGGTGCAGGCTATTCTTGAGAATGAGGGCATGAACCCAGATGTAGTGGTCCATGTAGGGACCAATGATGTAGGTAAGGTGAGTGAGGGGGTCCTGCTTAGAGAGTTCAGGGAGTTAGGAGTGAAGCTGAAAGGCAGGACCTCCAGGGTGACAATCTCGGGATTGCTACCTGTGCCACGTGCGAGTGAGGCAAAGAATAGAATGATTATGCACATTAATACGAGGCTGAGAGCATGGTGCAGGAAGGAAGGGTTCAGGTTTTTGGATAATTGGTCTTTGTTCCAGGGACATTGGGATCTATTTCGAAGGGATGGTCTACATCTGAACCGGAGGGGTACTAACATTCTTGCAGGAGTATTTGCCAGTGCTGCTCGGGGGGGGGGGGGAGTTAAACTAGATGTGCAGGGGGCAGGGATCCAGATCCAGAGGGTTGGTCAGAAGGTGCATGGGGTTAAATGTGTACAAGGTTTGGGTGATCTTGAGAAGGTCATCAAAATTCAGGGTGCAATTTGCCCGATGGAAGTTCAAGGAGCTGGGTTAGGTACAGTAGACAGTGTTTTAAGCAAAGAGAGGAGGAATGGGCTAAGAATTCTATACTTGAATGCGCGTAGTGTCAGAAATAAGACAGATGAGCTTGAAGCTCAGATGAAAATGGGGAACTACGATATTGTTGGGATAACGGAGACATGGCTGCAAGGGGATCAGGCCTGGGAATTGAGTGTACCAGGGTATACGTGCTATCGTAGAGACAGAAATATGGGAAGAGGGGGTGGGGTGGCCCTGTTGGTGAGGAATGAGATTCAGTCCTTAGCAAGAGGTGACTTGGGAACAGGGGAAGTAGAGTCTGTGTGGATTGAGCTGAGGAACAGTAAGGGTAAAAAGACCCTAATGGGTGTTGTGTACAGGCCCCCAAACAGTAGCGTGGATATTGGGTACAAGTTCATTAGGGAGTTAACATTGGCATGTGCTAAAGGTAATGCAGTCGTTATGGGAGATTTCAGCATGCAGGTGGACTGGGAGAATCAGGTAGGTGCTGGACCCCAGGATAGGGAGTTTGTGGAGTGTCTAAGGGATGTATTTTTGGAACAGCTTGTGCTTGAGCCAACCAGGAACGAGGCTATTTTGGACTTGGTGATGTGTAATGCACAGGAATTGATAAGTGATCTTGAAGTAAAGGAGCCATTAGGAAGTAGTGATCATAACATGATAAGTTTTTATCTACAATTTGAGAGGGATAAGGGCAGATCAGAGGTGTCAGTGTTGCAATTAAATAAAGGAGACTACGGAGCCATGAGGGAAGAGCTGGCCAAAGTTAAATGGGCAGATGCCCTGGCAGGAAAGACAGTGGATCAGCAGTGGCAGATATTCTTGGGCATAATACAAAAGATGCAAATGCAGTTCATTCCAATGAGAAGGAAGGATTCAAAGAGGGGGAAGGGGCCACAGTGGTTGACAAAGGAAGTCAGAGATTGTATAGCATTAAAGAAAAAGAAGTATTGTAGCGGTGTGCTACACGCAGCGCTAAAATTACGACACGGAGTCGGTAACTGCAGTCGAAGGAAAAAACTTTATTCGAAAACTTCAGCCTCACTTTTAAGCCTCCCTCAACTGGCCCCCCATGGCGCAGAGGCTCCAAAGCTCTGTGCTCGCAAACCCCCATAGGCTATCTAATTGTGAGTCGGTTCGGATGCGCCAGGAAATGGGTCGCCACAGTATGACAGGGCTAAGATGAGTGGGAATACAGATGATTGGGAAAGTTTTAAGGAACAGCAGATCTTAACTAAAAAAGCAATACGGAGAGAAAAAATCAGGTATGAGCTCAGTCTAGCCAGGAATATAAAAGGGGATAGCAAAAGCTTTTTTAGCTATGTGAAGAGAAAGAAGATATTTAAGAACAATGTTGGCCCCTTGAAGAATGAATTGGGAGAAATTGTTATGGGAAACAGGGAAATGGAAACAGAGTTTAATGCATACTTTAGATCTGTCTTCACCAGGGAGGACACAAGCAATCTCCCAGATGTATGGATGGGCCAGGGTCATAAGATATCAGAGGAATTGAAACAGATTGACATTAGGAAAGAAACTGTGATGAGTAGACTGATAGGACTGAAGGCTAATAAATCCCTGGGTCCAGATGGTCTGCATCCGAGGGTTCTAAAAGAGGTGGCTCAGGAATTGCAGATGCATTGGTAATCATTTTCCAATGTTCCTTAGATTCAGGATCAGTTCTTGAAGATTGGAGAGTGGCTAATGTTATCCCACTTTTCAAGAAGGGAGGGAAGGAGAAAACGGAGAACTATCGCCCTGTTAGCCCAACGTCAGTCGTGGGGAAGATGCTTGAGTCCGTTATTAAGGACGAAATAGTGGCATATCTTGATGGCAGTAATAGGATTAGGCCGAGCCAGCATGGATTTACCAAGGGCAAATCATGCTTGACTAATCTGTTGGAGTTTTTTGAGGGTGTAACAAGGATGTTAGACGAGGGTAAGCCAGTGGATGTAGTGTACCTAGATTTTCAGAAGGCATTCGATAAGGTGCCACATAGGAGATTGGTGAGTAAAATCAGAGCTCATGGCATTGGAGGCAGGGTTTCAACATGGATAGAAAACTGGTTGGCAGATAGAAAGCAAAGGGTAGCAGTGAATGGGTGTTTCTCAGACTGGCTGGAGGTGACTAGTGGGGTACCACAGGGCTCTGTATTGGGACCACAGCTCTTTACAATTTATGTCAATGATTTAGATGAGGGCATTGAAAACTATCAGCAAGTTTGCTGACGATACTAAACTGGGTGGCAGTGTGACATGCGAAGAGGACGTTAGGAGAATACAGGGAGACTTGGATAGGCTGAGTGAATGGGCAGATACTTGGCAGATGTCATTCAATGTGAATAAATGTGAAGTTATCCACTTTCGAAGCTGGAACAAGAGGGCAGAGTATTGTCTGAACGTTGTCGAGTTAGGTAAGGGAGAAATGCAAAGAGACCTAGGAGTCCTAGTTCACCAGTCAATGAAGGTGAATGAGCAAGTGCAACAGGCAGTGAAGAGGGCAAATGGAATGTTGGCCTTTGTTACAAGGGGAATTGAATACAAGAGCAAGGATGTTCTTTTGCATTTGTACAGGGCCCTGGTGAGACCACACCTGGAATATTGTGTACAGTTTTGGTCTCCAGGTTTAAGGAAGGACATTCTGGCAATTGAGGAAGTGCAGCGTAGATTCACTAGGTTGATTCCTGGGATGGCAGGGCTGTCTTACGCAGAGAGATTGGAGAGATTGGGCTTGTACACGCTGGAATTGAGGAGATTGAGAGGGGATCTGATTGAAACGTTTAAGATAATTAAAGGATTTGATAGGATTGAGGCAGGAAATATGTTCCAGATGTTGGGAGAGTCCAGTACCAGAGGGCATGGATTGAGAATAAGAGGTCAGTTATTTAAAACAGAGTTGAGGAAGAGCTTCTTCTCCCAGAGAGTTGTGGAGGTGTGGAATGCACTGCCTCGGAAGACGGTGGAGGCCAATTCTCTGGATGCTTTCAAGAAGGAGCTGGATAGATATCTGATGGATAGGGGAATCAAGGGATATGGGGACAAGGCAGGGACTGGGTATTGATAGTGAATGATCAGCCTTGATCTCAGAATGGCGGTGCAGACTCGAGGGGCTGAATGGTCTACTTCTGCACCTATTGTCTATTGTCTATTAATAATATCATACTGATTAGAAGTATGAAAAATGAACATTCCAAAGCTGAATTGAAATGACTATTTACATCCTCCAAATGCATGAGTAAAAACCTTTACTTTACATCTCCATTCAAATAGGCAATTTGCTATTATAGTAATTTATAATATATTATGTACAGCATAACAGAAATTATGTAACAACACGACAGACAGACATACTTTATTGATCCCGAAGGAAATTGGGAAACATAACATTATAGAAATACCGTTGTCAACATGAGTTAAGCAGCCTGATGGCCTGGTGGAAGAAGCTGTCCCGGAGCCTGTTGGTCCTGGCTTTTATGCTGCGGTACAGTTTCCTGGATGTTTGCAGCAGGAACAGTCTGATTGGGGTGACTCGGGCCCCCAATGATCCTTCGGGCCCTCTTTACACACCTATCTTCGTAAATGTCCTGAATAGTGGGAAGCTGACATCTACAGATGCGCTGGGCTGTCCGCACCACTCTCTGCAGAGTCCTGTGATTGAGGGAAGTACAGTTCCCATACCAGGTAGTGAAGCAGCCAGTCAGGATGCTCTCAATTGTGCCCTCGTAGAAAGACCTTAGGATTTGGGTGTCCACACCAATCTTCCTCAACTGTCTGAAATGAAAGAATCGTGACTCCAGTACACGATTCCAGACACTGCCATTGAGCTGGAAGGCCTAATCTCTTTTTGGGTGGACAAAAATGCTGCTATCTCTGGCAAGATCCACAAATGAAGTCTGTGTTTGTCATGAAGAGCTGGTGTGTGAATATCTCACTGTTCAGAGCAGATAGTTTTTAATAGTGAAATGCAGGCTCTTCTATACTAATGGAGTTCACTGCCATTGTGATTGTTGCTGTTTACATACCCCCCCCCCCCCCCAAAGCAAGTGCTGGGGAAGCACTGCACAAGCCATGTGCAATCTTGAAGCCATTCACCCCGATTGTCTCTGGCTGGACTGTTTTTAAGTTGACATAATTGAAGTTATCAGCAACAATACAAAGTTCTGCCAGCATGTTGTGAAGCTGATCAGAGGAGAGAATTTATTAGACCTGGATTTATACCCAGGTTCATGGAGCCTACAAGCCTCGTCCCTGACCTCACCTTGAAATCTAAAACCACACATCCATTTCGCTAACCCTTGCATACAGACTAGTGGTTAAATGAGTCAAACCAGTTTTCAGAGACCAATAAGTACCTCATCAGTGCTGCAGGATTGTTTTAAAAGTACGGACTAAAGCATATTCGGGGAGGCAGCTACCTATGATCATAAGGTCAATATATATGAATATGTGAGATCAGTAACTGGCAACATAGGATAATCCATTGAGGATGTTACCGTGATTGTTAAACACTACACTACCATAGCAAGCCAGAAACCATGGCTATCCTCAGAGGTTTGTGCACTGCTGAGGAATCGGGATACTGTCTTCAGGTCAGGGAATAGGGTGACTGCAAGGTCAGTCTGAGCTCCATCAGGAAAGCAAAGCATAAGTACCCGCAGAAATTTCACAGCTGCTTTGTGACACCTGGGAAGTGTGGTGCATGTGGCAAGGTATACAAACCAAAACAGATTACAAGTCCACCCTGCACATCAACCTAATGGGTTGAATGCCTTCGCTGCAATGAATGATGTAGCTGAGCAAATCCTTCTCTCCCTTTGAGGAGCAGGCACCCTGTCTGGCTGCAGCTGAGGTGAAGAAGATCCTAGCCAGGGTAAACCCACACAAAGCTACAGGGCTGGATAACACATTTGGTCAAGTACAGATAGATTGTGATGCCCAACAAACAGCGGTCTTATTGGACATCTTTAATATCTCTTTGGAATGATTGTGGCTTCCTTGGGGACAGTGGCCTGTTTCAATGCCCAGGAGAGTGACAGTAACTAGCCAAAGCAATTATCACCCAGGGGCAATGACTTCAACAATCATGAAGTGCTTTGAATGGCTGGTAATGAATCGTATAAAATCCCATCCTCCAGCTGCTTTGGACCCATTCCAGTTTGACTTCCACTCAAACCAATCCACTGATGCCATAGCTTCAGCTCTCCACTTCATCCTATCCCACCTTGAGAATGATGCCTCATGCCAGGATGTTATTCACGAACTTCAGTTCGGTGTTTAACACTATCATCACTCCGATTGGTCAGTAAACTTGTGGTGACTCAACACCTCTAGTTATTCCAAGTTGGCAGCATCATCTGAAGCTCCATCACTCTGAGCACTGGTTTCTCCTCTCTCTTCTCCCCCCTCCTCCCCCACACAATGGTTGATCTAACCTGGACCCAGAGCACCACCACATTAGTCAAGATGGCACTGCTATGTACACTCTCTGAGGAGATTAAGGTGTGTAAGGCTCCCTCTGAACCCTTCCCCGCCCCCCACAGGGAATTGGGGGGGAGGTGGGGTGGAGATATCAATGCTCAGGAAATCCAGCAGGTCTGGCATCTGGAGACAGAAAAGAAAGGGAAGTGATGTCATAATCTTTCAACAGACATGTCCCTTGCTGGAAAAAAGGCATTGAGTCTTCTGTTTGCTTTGTCACCCAACTATCTCAACAGGTATTAGGAGTTTCTGATCAATGCTAACCTCCTACAGAAGGTTACTTTTTTAAAAATTTCTGCACCATCAGGGATAAAAGCTTTTAATTTGCCATTCACCACAACAACAATTTATTTAACTACCACTGCAGATCAGCAATGTGCCAAACATAACCTGATTTTTTTTTCAACTTCATTCACAGGGAAGAGGTATTGGAGGGGAGAGCATTTGCCCATCCAAAACCCTCTGAGCTGCTTTCATTAAATGCTGCAGGTCGCTTGTTCTAATATAGCTGCTTGATATACCAGGCTTCTCTTTATTTTCTAGAGTTAGCCACTTGTACCATTCCAAGCCGTGGCTTTAAAAAAAACCAATAAAAATTTGGAGAAAATTACAGTCTTTGCATGATAGTCTGCCGACCTGAAAGGATGTGGTTATTGGAAGTCAATCATTCTAGTTGCCATCACTGCAGGGCTTCCCCAACAGAGTATCATTGGCCAAGCCCATTTTGGATGTTTTAGTGATTTCTGTTTAGTTACCAAGGACAAGGGTCTGTGCATTCAGCAGCAAACAATTTTCAATTCCACTGCCAACTCACCAAATGAAGCTGTGCTCATCTGCAAGCAAAAGTAAAGCTGTAACAAGTAACTTGTCCCAACTAATGGACTTGTTATCTCCAACACTTAAGTATCTATTTTTGACATTCAGTGCCAACAACATTGCCGTGTACCCCACAAGATCCTGTAGGAGGTTACCATGGATCAGAAACTCGGAGTTTACAAGTGCGTATTCCTATGCGTCCAAGTGGCTGAGGTCACAGGTTTCTGATATGTTGCTGGAATAGCCTAGAATAATAATGGTATTACTATAGTAATGGTATACATTTCGTCAGTAGCGCACCACATTATCTACTGTGGAGAAGGGAATTAAGTCTTGGGGTACAGTAACAGTCCATTAAGCTACTTTATCTTGAGTAGTGTCACAATCTGAGAACAGTGGCTGATCCAGTTGAATTTCTAAATATGGAACAGGGAATATTGCAGCACAATACAGATTGAAGTGGAGGTTATTAGAGGTTGCCACAAACAGAAGAACAGGCCATGCTGGAATTTCTTGGCACTGGTCAGCTGCATGCCTGCTGCTGTCCCTGCTAGGGTTGGGCACAGCTGCAGGACATTACCAGCAGTGCAGTGGTGAATGCAACTGCCCACAGCCTGTTGAGCACAGTGCCTTCAAGCCCTGAATGTCTTCATGGCAGAATCTAATTGAACCTCCTCTTCTCTCTCCCCCCCCCCCCCCCGCCCCAAAAGTGTTTTCGTAGCATTTATTAAAGCATTTAATTTTAAATCGTAACTCAACACATAAAATTCTAAAATGTCAATTTCCTGGAATGTGTCCATGGTATTTCCTCTTTTGAAATGCAAATGTTGGAATTGGGTGTAGAAGATGCTACTCAGCCTGTCAAACCTGTTCTGCCAATTAAGATCTTGTTAAGTCTGTACTTTTGTTTATGATGTTTTGCCTGTATTCTTAGCTTTTAAAAACATTCAGGCTATATCCACACTATGCCGGATAAATCTGTAACCGAAGCTTTTACTCGTTTTTACCCTCCGTCCACACTAAAATGGCGTTTTCGTCTCCTGAAACCAGAGCTTTTCAAAAACGCTTTCCAAGGTGGATATTTTCGAAAACGCTGTTCGGGCAGATCAGTGTGGACGGCGTAACCAGAGACTTAGGAAAACACTCTCAGACAGCAGCGCGCTATTTCATTGTTTTCTTGAACGCAACCTAACAATTTCAGAACAGACGGCAACGAGACTGAAGCCAGAAGAGTTAGAAATGTACTCACCAAATATTTTGACCCAGAACTTACTGAGTATTAAGTATACTGTACTCACTTTGTCGTTTTCTGTCTTTGCTCATATGAAGGTGGTTTACCTATTTATGCAAGTACTTCTCTGACAATAGATGTGTAACAGCCTAATGTAACATTGTATGGAAATACAAGATAATACTGATGCAGACGTGTTTCATACATTTAACAAGGTGCTTTATTAATGAGTTTGACAGTTTTTCAACGTTCATCGTCAGCCGGGTCAATCTATCCATGAACTCCCGGTCGGTTGCCGCCGTATGCTCCAGTATTTGTTTTTTTTTACTTTTAAGTTCTCCTGTGCGAAAGCAAACAGCTGTCCGTCGTTTTAAGTTTTTCTAGTCTGTAACTACACAAACGTGCACTTTTGCGGCGAGATTTGACACCAAACCTGTCGCTTGTTTTCGGTAGATGTATCCTGCACATGCGCAGGAGGAGGAGATACGCCGAAATCTCCAACTCAGTGTGGATAGAGATATTTTCAAAAACGCATTGTGTGGACGCTTTAGTTTTTACGCTAAAAAAATTTACTAATGACTAATTTGAGGTGCTGAATATTTAAATTCTGATCAAAAGAACAATAAATTGGCCTAAAGTAGTTGAGCACAGTGTTAAAAGAACATTGGCTCTGAGAATAAAATCTTTAAAAAATATATTAACCCCAAACCTATTTAATTCCAAAAAAAGTAAGGTTTTATTTGTGTGTTTAAGGTATGCCAACAAGACTAAAGACTTAACTAGCTTCTTGGTGGTGTTGGAATATCAGGCAATGTTGTGCTGCCTGTTATGCAAACATTAATTGCAGTGTTTGGGAAAATGCTCAATTAATGCAGGAGAACAGTTAAAATGAGCACATAAAGTAGAGCAGGCATTGATATGTGCTACCATTCCAGGTTATAAATTATCTTCTGCTGTGTCCTTGTGTCTCCAGTTCCTTTTAATCTTGAAGTCTGTTAAGAGTTTTCTCTGCCTCAAAGGTTGAGATGGATCAAAAGTTGACCACCCTTAAAGTTCATTCCATTCCTAAATCCTACCCTCATTGCCTGACGCTTGGGCTGGAGAAACATTCTCCCTGCATCAACCCTGTTCAACTCTGAAGTGTTTTGTTTCTGTGACAATTTTTTTTCATTAATTCCAGAGGGTAAGGTGATGCAATGGCACTACTAGTAGATCAATAACCCAGGTTCAAGCCTGACATTTTGTGCAGTCAGTGTGGAGTTCGTGTTCTTGCTGAGCCTGTGAAGGTTTCTACTGAGTGCTCTAGTTTCTAACCAGGTCAGAATTGTGGAGGGTGATAAGTGAACTTACCACAGAAAGTAGCCTTTGGTAGAATAAGTTGTAGTGTCTCTGGATAGCTATAGGAATAAGGGGTGGATCAGTGGGTTAGTATTAACATAATTGAGTGCTTGATGATTGGTGTAGATTCGTTTGGCTGAAGAGCTCCTTTTATTTCTGATGCTGAAATTTGCTGCTTGCTTTTGCACAAGAATCTCATTGGGTAAGGAAGTCCTAATTGTTCACTACACTCCAGATGTAGTCCTGTTGGAGTTCTTTATTATTGCACTCGGGTATCCTTGCTCTTAAATCCTCTTAATGGTGGAAAAACACCATGTGCCTCTCTCACTGCCTCGTGCACCTACATGCAAGTTTTTTGTACCTTATTGAAAATTAATATTTTTTTAAAGTGCTGCATATCAACACGAAAAAAACACATGCAGGTAAGTGTGCACAGTTCTGTCTTGCACTCCACCTGACATTGTCAGTTCATCATTGTTCTCTTCCAAAGTAAGTTTATTATCAAAGTACATACATGTCGCCATATACAACTCTGAGATCTGTTTTCTTATGAGCATTCACAGTAAATCGAAAAAACATAATGGAATCAATGAAAGATGGATGGGCAAGATGGGCAAACAACCATGTACTAAAGGCAACAAATTGTGCAGTACAAAAGAGGGGAAAAAAGTAATAAATATTGATAACATGAGCTGAGTCCATAGGTTGTGGGATCAGTTCACAGATGGTATGAGTAAAGTTAAGCGATGTTGTCCCCATTGGTTCAAGAGCCTGAAGGCTGAGGGGCTATTACTGTTCCTGAACATGGTGGTGTGCATCCTGATGATCTTGTACCATCTTACCAATGGCAGCAGAGAGAAGAGGGCATGGGTTTCTTGATAGATGCTGCTTTCCTGTGACAGTGCTCTGTATAGATGTACTCAGTGATAGAGCATTACCTGTGATGGATTGGACTGTATCCACTACTTTTTGTACAATTTTCTATTCAAGGGCATTGGTGTTACTCTCCACAACACATCTATAGAAGTTTGTCAAAGATTTAGATGCTATGCTGAACCTTCACAAATTCCTTAGAGTTGCTGCCATGTTTACTTCATACTTGCTCTTGCATTCCAGGCCTAGGACATGTCTGCTGAAATGGTAACACTGAGGAATTTAAAGTTGCTAACCCTCTCTACCTCTGATTTTTCCCCATTTAGGACTGGCTTGTAGGCCTCGGTTCCTCCTCCCGAAATCAATAATCAGCACTTTGGTCTTGCTGACATTGAGTAAGGGGGTGTTGTTGTGTCACCACACAGCCAGATATTCAATCTCCCTCCAATATGCTGATTCATCACCACTTTTAATTTGGCCAATGATAGTACTATTATCAGCAAACTTAAATATGGCATTGGAGCTGTGCTTGGCTTCAGTCATAAGGCAAATGGAACAGGGAACTAAGCACACAACCTAGTGATGCATCTGTTCTGATGGAGATCATCAGGTAGATGTTTATGCCAATCTGAACTGATTGGGGTCTGCAAGTGAGGAAATTAGGGATCCAATTGCATAAGGAGGTATTGAGGCTTTAGGTCTTGAAGCTTATGACTTGAGGGTATGATTGTACTGAATGTTGAGCTGTAGTCAATAAAGAACATCCTGATGTATGCATCTTTGCTGTCTAGAAGTTCTGAGGTTGAATGAAGTGGTACTTGCTGTGCATCTGTTGTGCTAGTAGGCAAATTGTAGCAGATCAAAATAGCTTCTCAGGCAGGAGTTGATGTGTTTCATCACCAACCTCTCAAAGCACTTCATCACAGTAGATATAGGTGCTACTGGACGATAGCCATTGAGGCAGTTTAGCACATTCTTCCCAGGTGCCAGTATAATTGAAAGACTACGGAAGTGTAAGATTAAATATATCTGAACATTCTAGCCAGTTGATTAACATAGCTCTTTACTACTTGGCCAGGTACCCAATCCTGACCAGATGCTTTGAGAGTTCATTCCCCTGAAGAAAGATGTGACGTCTGCCTTAGTATGAAATCACAGATCATTGTGGCTGTGGGAGTTCATGAATGTTCCTCCATGTTTTGACAGTCAAAGCAAGCATAGAAGGCATTGAGATCATCTAGAACCAAAACTTTGTCTCTTGCTTTCACTTTGTGAGAATTAATAGCATTTAAACCTGCCACAGCTGTCAAGCATTCTTCAATAATTCAGTTTAGTCTGGAATTGTCACTTTGTCTGTGAAATGTCCCTCCAGAGATCGTTCTTGGACCTCTTGTATCTTGGTTGCCCGAACTGACTGCCACTCAGCACATTGCAAATCTCATGGGCTTCTGGTTGGAGAAGAGGGAATGATTTTATGGGGACACACATGCATATGACTTTTTGAATATAAAGTGGCATCACAGCAGTGTTGTATTCATTCAGATCAGCTGCATCCACTGACTCAAAGCAGTCTGTAGCATAACCACCTCTGTGGTTCTTATTGCTGCCTTGCTCTTTAGCCCCTGCCTGTAAGCACATAGGAAAAGGATGGCCAAGTGATCAGATTTCCCAAAATGCGCGTACTTAAATGTTGTCAAATCATTGATTTTTATAGATCATGGCTAGATGGGACCCAAGCAGAGATTCTTCTGTGTACGGTACTCAGTTGTCACAGCAGCCACTGTAAAGGAGCTATTTGTTCCTTTTGCTTTTATCTTTAAAGCATGCTGTTTATTGAATATTTCAGTGATATTTGAGTAATACTGTAAATATAATATTTGTTTACATAATGCATTGCAGGTTATATATAGAATAGCGCATGTCATTACGCCACCACGTCATATATACCTGCCTTGTTTAAAGTAAAAACAAAACTAAGAGAAGTTCCCCTGGGCTTTTGTCTTTTTGTTTTCAACTAGTTTTAATTTTTGAAGTTAACCTTAACACATGCCTGTGGAAGTTTTTTGTTTTAAGACAGTGATTTTAAAATAATGGTTCAGGATGGAGACCATTCATGGAAATGGCTTCTCTGCAGTGAAGGACTGGGTGACAATGGAATATGCTATGTATTTTAGACTGTAACTTAACCTTGCAATGCTTTTGGTATTTCCAGTAATGTGTTGGCTGCAGATTAATGTGCTGGCTCTGTTGCTTCAGGCAACAAATCAAATTTAACCAATATGAATAATTTTTACCTATAAATTTGCAGCTTGTTAATTTTTTAATGTTGCTGTTAATTTGAGATTCCTACTTAATGCATTTGCCCTTCAAGGAACTGTCCTTTTCCAAAACGTTTCAGTTACTAATTTTCTTCTGGCATTGTCTTGTCTTCAAGTTTGTATTTTAAAAATAAAGTATAATTTTTGGATGGATAATCTGAATTATCAAGTGCAGTTGTCAATTTTAATGTTTTTGTAGTGACTGCATTTTACAAATATCTTCTGACTTTTTCAATTATCTACAAAGCTAGTTTTTGGACTGAGACATAAGATATCTCAGATGCCAAGTAGTTTTCCAGTATTTAATATAATATTTGTGGTAATCAATTTTAACTTTTGTGACACAAGTACTTTATACTCAATAAATTGCAAACCAGGTGAACTTAATGTTAGAACAAGAGGTTTTGCAGATGCTCACTCAGTCTTTCGCAACACACATGAAATGCTGGAGGAACCCAGCAAGTCAGGCAGAATCTGTGAAGGGGATAAACAGTTTTGGGCTGAGCTCTTCAGTACTGGAAAGGAAGAAAAATTCTGGCTCCTACCCTCCAAGGCCTGATAAAGGTTCTAGGCCCAATACATCAACTAGGTATTTCCCTCCATAGATGCTGCCTGACTTGCTGAGTTCCTGCAGCATTTTGTTTGAACTTAATTTTGAACGATGCACCATCAATAACTCTCGGAGATGGGAGGCGAACGATAGGCTTTTATTAGCAGCAAACAAGACCACTACATCCTGCAGACTGAGGGAGGAGCAGTGCCTCCAATCGCCTTTATCCAAGGGTCTGTGGGAGGAGCCACAGGAGCAGTCAGCAGAGGGGCGTGTCCAGACCGGTATACATAGTTTACCACAGAAGCAAAGTTTTCGAGATGTGGGATGATGTTTATAACCTTTTCACCATGTCTCCTATCAGTGTGTTAATATCAACACTGATAATTACCTTATTCTCTGTAAATGTTCAATTAGGTAATGTTATATCTTCCCCACCTTAAGAATTTTCTTTCTGCATTGAGACTCAGCTGTCTTTTAATCTTTAATATATATTTCTGGAATACTTTCAATATTTCATTACTTAGGTGTTGAATTACAAACAAGAGCAGCACATTTAATGTAACATGAAACTAGCTCTGTTAAATTATAGCAGTGGACATTTTTGTCCGAATGTCTGGTTTAAGGTGCTTGATGGCTTTACATATTAATAGGAGGTATTTGGGGGGAAAAGTCCATTACAGTATTAGCTGGAAGAATCGTGTGTTCCAGTGCCAAGCTTCAGCTGCTGACGTTTGAGTATATTAATATTGATCAGCTTCTTCCCCACCCCCCCCCCCTCCCCTTGTTTCTAGTTTGCAGACACAGGGCTGTGCCTTTTGTAATGAGTGGTTCCCACTGCTTCACTTGCGCAGCTTTTTTTTCCCCAGGCAGTGCACTGCAGGAAATATGGTACATGTATTGCACTGAAAGTTAGCTTGGAAGGCAAGGCCCAATGGGTCTTTTCCTACAAGCATTTTAAATGTAGAAAGACCAGTTTGGGTTGTGGTGTGGCCACCTGTGCTCTGCACAATATTCAAACAACCTGGAAATAATGGGCTGCAGCAGCAGCAAAATATGCCTCTACGGTCCTTGCACTGGAAAGAGGGTAACTGATGCATCCTTTTTTGATTTGCTGACTGGGAATGTAAGGGCTTGGTAGCTGGCGCAAGTAGTTTCAACCAATTCCTTTGTTTCCAGCTGTTCCGCACTGTAGATTGTTCCTCCTCTTGCTGAATAATTGCTGCATTAGGGAGTCAGTTTAAGCAGAGTGCTTGAAACATCCTCTTGCATTTTATAGCTGCATCCTGACTGTGCTTTTGGGATTAAAAGGCTCAGTCAATTTCCTCAGTTATTGATTTGCTGGTGAATTGGATGTCGCTTGATTGTTTAGGACGTTGAAGGTAATGCAAGGTCTGCATATTTTCCTTTAAAAATTGTTAAATTGTACACTTTGGTATTTCTGTGTTTATGTTGAAAATGGAACTATGTTCACTGGATCTTTTCATAGCAACACTTGCATTTAAATTTAAATCCTGAATTGAATTCTACTTGGTTAAAATATAATGTAAAATGCATTGGAATGATAGTGTATACGGCTGAAATTCTAATCATAGAATGTGCATAATTTTTTTCATTTGAAAACGTTAAGCAGGTTATACCATTCCTAGCATATGAATGCAAATTTGTTACTGAGTGTTTTGCCTTTCGAGGTGAAGTTGTCTGGGTTTGGGGCTTTGTCTGTTTGTTCATGTCCAGTTTAAAAATGCTTTCTCATTAAGATTTCTTTGAACTAAATTTGGCATATTTGTGAACTAGATGAAGATAACTTTCAGCTATTGGATACAGCTGCAATTTTGAAAAAGTAATGTTAACAGTTTTGTTCCACTGGAGATCTCCATGGTAACAAAATATTTTTCTTCTCAGAAGGAGGAAGTGGGCAAACGGCACAAGGAATTGTCTCAAGAGTTGCTTACTTTACATCATGAACTAGGTAAGAATTGCATAATGTGCTTCAGGTTCTAAAGTTTGCAAGATATATTCTCAAATGGTGAATTCTGCATCTAGTTCATCCTTAGTAACTTTTAAAGCTTTTCAGCTCCATGTTTCTCCAGAGACAGCTTGACCCATATTCAGAATTTCTAACATTTGATGTAACAGGAGTCGCCTCAATATTTTTGTTCTATATATGAAGTTACTTGTTTTCTTCAATTAAAATTTCTGAATATTTTTATATTATTTACCAAAGTACTTTTTTTGCATGTCCCTTACGGAAGGCTGATACAGAGGAATAAAACACATGGAATCAGAGTGACTTGGTAGATTGGATTTAAAGTTAGTAAGGCCATTATTTGATGTAGAATAGTAGCGTTGCAGAGGTTTTATTGAGTATGAAAGTAGTGCTCCACAAACAGCCTCTGGATATAAATCTTGGACAAAGATGTAGATGGGTTGATTAGAAACTTTGCCAACAACATAGAAATTGGCTGAGTTAGGTATAGTGAGGAAGGTTGTCAAAAGATTCTTGTTGAAAATGTGGGCTGAGAAATGGCAGATGGAACTTAATCTGTTCAAGTAAGGTGTTGCACTTTAGGCAAGTATACAGTAAATGGCAAGACCCTTGGGATGATTGATGTAGACAGGGACCTTGGGCTGCAAATCTGGCTTCCTGAAAATGGCCACAGAAACAGATGGGGTGGTAAAGAAGGCGTACAGCATACTTGCCTTCAGTCATGATCGAATGAAAGCTGAAGCTGTGTTAAACTTTGTTCGGGCCATATCTAGAGTATTACAAGTGGTTATGGTCATCCCAATGTAGGAGACAGGTTTACTTGTTTGTTACCTGGATTGCAGGGTAGTAACTATAAGGAAAGTTGGACATATTTGGATCAATTTCTTGAGTGCTGGTGGCTTAGGAGTGTTTTTACCAAGGGACAAAACTGAGACACATAGAGTAGATGTCAAATACTGGAAAACACTGTCTTAAGGTGGTGGTAAAAAAGGAGGGAGTTTAAAAGTAATCTACAGTGGTAGTGTCTGGAATGCATTTCCACAGGGTGTAGTGGAAGCAGATATGCTTAGGCAGGGATTTGTGGGATATTTACAACATGCATGCAAAAGGTGTTAGTTAAAATTAACATTGTGGGTTTAAGAGCTTGTTCGTGTGCTGTGGAGTTCTTCTATTTTTGCTGCTTCGTACATGTTGCAGCTCAGACTTGCTTCTAAGCCTCAATTTAAATTCTGTGGAATTCAATTAAAATGTCTAGTTCATGTCACCCACGTTCATTGTGCACATCAAACTTGAGCAGAAATGCACAGAAATTGGTGTGTATTCATTTGGTGCAGTATGCCAAGTAGATTAAACACTTTTTAACATGGGCCCAAAGAGTATTTTCTCTACACCCACTGGCTTTCTAGCATTCTGTCAAAAATGATTGACTTCTCACTGACTAATCACTGCTTTCAAAGTTGTTATATTGGGTGTGTTTCTTGTGAACTAAACAAGTCTATGTTTGAAGCATCAGCAGGGGTCAGTTTAAATTTAAGATTTTGACTTGCTGTGCAATAATTTCTCTTGGCAAAATCTTCTTAGTAACTTTCAATTCCCTTGCCCTGAATGCTTTATTTTCATCATGCATGTCCAGTCTCTGAACACTTTTATGCCCCATCAAGAAGGCTATAAAGCGCCCCACTTCTTTTTCGCCAACAGACTTGACCAGTTCCCCTCCACTATCACCCACTGCTGGAACTGGTTCTCACTCATTTTTCCTTTCAGTTCCTCCCACTTTCCCCAAACTCAGTGGGCCCCAGATAGGTCTGCCTTTTCATTGGCTATGTGGAAAGTCCATGAACCAAGCCTTCCTGGTAATGCTGTCCAACTTTCTGCATGAACTCAGCAACAACATTGCTCTTGCTTCATGCACCCATGCTGAGCTCTTCAATTTCATCATCTTTACTTTCAGCTTAAATTCACTTGGTGATTTTCTGACACCTCGCTCCCTTTTCTTGATCTCTGCCCCCATCTCTGGAGACAAAAGGTCAGTGATATCTTGTATAAACCTACCAGTCCCCATGGCTATCTTAACTATATCTCTTCCCACCCTGTTTCCTGTTATTTTTAAAGAAAATGCTATTCCCTTTTCTCAGTTCCTTCTCCTCTACTGCATCTGTTCCCAAGATGGGGTTTTTCCAGAACATCAGATGTCCTCCTTCAAAAAACAGGGTTTCCCTTCCTCCAACATTGCTGTCCTCACCTGCATCTCCTCCATTTCCCAGATATCTGCCCTCACCCTGTCTTCGTAGCGCTTTAAGGATAGGTTTCCACTTGTCTTCATCTACCTGCCCATGAGCCTCCACATCCAGCACATCATTCACCACGACTTCAGCCATTTACAACGGGATCCTACCACAGACCCATCTTTACCTTCTTCCACATCCTTCCCCCCACGTTGGCCCCTCCATGATTCCCTTGTCCTTTCATCCCTCCCCACTAATTTTACTCCCAGCACTTAACCTAACAACTCCTTTCAGGGCCTTAACAGTTCTTCCAGATGAGATAACTTTTACCTGGGAATCTGGGGGTAACCTACTGTATCTGATCCTCCTGGTGCAGCCTTCTCTACATTGAGACCTGATATAGATTGGGGGATGGCTTTGTCAAGCACCTCCACTCTATCTGCCAAAACGAGGATTTGCTGGTGACCAGTGATCTTAATTCTGATTCCCATTCAGAAATGTTGGCCATTGTTTCCTTGACTGCCAAGATGAACCAACTCTCAGGTTGGAGGAGTAACATTCTCATTTTTTGTCCAACCTGATGCCATGAACATCAATTTCTTTCATTTCTGTCAATTTCCCCCTCCTCCTTCCCTCTCCCATCCCACACACTGATTTCCCTCTTGCCCCCCCAACTGCCTTTCACCTTCCCTCATGTCCCTCCTTCCTTTCTCCTTTAATCCACTCTCCTCCTCCAGCCCTTTACCTTTCGACCTATCACATCCCTGCTGTTTAGTTCCTCCTGCAACCACCTGGCTTCACCCAGCACCCTCTAGCTTGTACTGCTTCCTCTCCGCCCACTCTATTCTGGCCTCTTTTTCCCCATCCTTTTCTACTCCTGATTAAGGGTCTTGATGTGAAACATCAACTGTTTATTCATTTACATGGATGCTGCCTGCATTTTATGTACGAGACAATTGCTGAATGCAGGTTTCACTATTGTGTGTTTTGTTGGAGGTTGAGCATAGCCAAATTCAAATTTTCATGTTTATGCTCATTTTTCAAACTTCTAAAAGCCATTTTTGTGCTGAGCCAATTTGCATTGCAGGTGGTGGTTCAGTATTTAGGATCATTGGTATCAGAAGAATGGTATTTGACCAGTAAGCGATAAACTTTTGGACACCAGTGAATGAGACTTCTTAAATTTAAAGCTGGCAAATGCTGAAATTGGTAAATGTGTTTCTTAACATAGGCTGGTCTTTTTTTAACGTTTGCGCCTTAAATATGAAAAATTCTGTAGATGCTGGAAATCCAAAGCAACACACACAAAATGGTGGAGGATCTCAGCAGGTCAGGCAGCATGCATGAAAATGAGTTAGTCAATGAGCAGTCAATGTTTCAGGCTTGAGAGCCTTCTTCAGGACTGGAAAGGAAAGGGGAAGATGTCAGAGTAAAATGGTAAGAGAGGGGAAGGAGGATAGCTGGAATATATTGGGTGATTGCAGTTAAGTAGAAGTAGGGAAGGTAAAGGGCTGGTGATGAAATAATCTGATACGAGAGGAGAGGGGACCATAGGAGAAAGGAGATGAAGATGGGCACCACTAGGAGGTGATATGCAAGTGAGAAGAGGTAAGGGGTCACAGTGGGAAAGTGATGGAAGGAAGACAGACTGATTTTTTTTCACCAGAAGGTGAAATCGGTATTCGTGCTGTCAGGTTGGAGGCTACCCAGACTATAAGGTGTTGCTCTTCCACCTTCAGCGTGGCCTCATCATGGAATAACAGGAGGCCACGGACAAACATGTTGGAAAGGGAATCAGAATTAAAATGTTTGGCTAAAGGAAAGTTCTGCTTTTGGCAGATAGAGCTGGGGTGTTTGAGTTTGTACCTTCCCTTGGCTAAGTGGATACAGAAGGATTGTTTTCTCAAATCGTTTTTTTCCCTCAACTGTTATTTGTCAAGTCAAGTCACTTTTTATTGTCATTTCGACCCTAACTGCTGGTACAGTACTTAGTAAAAATGAGACGACGTTTTTTCAGGACCATGGTGTTACATGACACGGTATAAAAACTAGACTGAATTATGTTTAAAAAAAACAACAGCAGACAAAACTACACTAGACTACAGAGCTACCCAGGACTGCATAAAGTACACAAAAGAGTGCAGGCATTACAATAAATAATAAACAGGACAATAGGGCAGTAAGGTGTCAGGCCAGGTGCTGGGTATTGAGGAGTCTGATTTCTTGGGGGAAGAAACTGTTACATAGTCTGGTCGTGAGAGCCTGAATGCTTCGGTGCCTCTTCCCATTAGGCAGGAGGGAGAAGAGTTTGTATGAAGGGTGCATGGGGTCCTTCATAATGCTGTTTGCTTTGCGGATGCAGCGTGTGGTGTAAATGTCCATAATGGCGGGAAGAGAGACCCCGATGATCTTCTCAGCTGACTTCACTATCCACTGCAGGGTCTTGAGATCTGAGATGGTACAATTTCTGAACCAGGCAGTGATGCAGATACTCAGGATGTTCTCAATACAACCTCTGTAGAATGTGATGAGGATGGGGGGTTGGGAGACAGACTTTCCTCAGCTTTCGCAGAAAGCAGAGACGCTGCTGGGCTTTCTTTGCAATGAAGCTGGTGTTGAGGGGCCAGGTGAGGTTCTCCGCCAGGTGAATACCAAGAAATTTGGTGCTCTTGATCTCTACCAAGGAGCCATTGGTGTTCAGCAGGGAATGGTCGCTCCATGCCCTCCTGAAGTCAACAACCATCTCTTTTGTTTTGTTCACATTAAGAGACAGGTTGTTGGCTCTGCACCAGTCTGTTAGCTGCTGCAGCAACTCTCTGTAAGCTGATGAGACCCACCACGGTCGTGTCATTGGCGAACTTGATGATGTGGTTCGAGCTGTGTGTTGCAGCACAGTTGTGGGTCAGCAGAGTGAACAGCAGTGGACTGAGCACGCAACCCTGGGGAGCCCACGTGCTCAGTGTGAAGGTGTTGGAAATGCTGCTCCCGATCTGGACTGACTGAGGTCTCCCAGTCAGCAAGTCTAGGATCCAGTTGCAGAGGGATGTGTTCAGGCCCAGAAGGCTCAGCTTTCCAATCAGTTTCTAAGAGATGATTGTGTTGAATGCTGAACTGAAGTCTATGAACAGCATCCGAACATGCTTGTCTTTTTTTGTCCAGGTGGGTCATGACACAATTTTAAACAATTGTTTAAGATGAATCTGAGTTAATGGTGTGTGGAAAAACATTTGCCAATGTTTGTGCTGGTTAAAAATGAAGATAGTATTTTTCATTCTTCACTCAACTTGAACTTGGTAGTTTTATGGGTTTGAAATAGTTATCCAGGTATTAATCAAGTAAGAAGTTTCCCACCACCCCTTCATGGGACATGATACTCATGGTAGACTAAACATTTACAGAAACAAACTTTACAATTATTATTACTGAGGTATTGATCATCCTGCAAAGGGAAGTGAGTTTTTGTAAATCTATGAAAAATTAGTATGTCAGGCAAAGTAAGAGCATGTATTTTCAATAATGTTCAGCACCAACAGACAAAATAGCTCACAATGTGGAAACATCCATTCAGTAAGCAGACTCATGCTCCTGTAACATTGATTCATAATACAACCTTTCATAAAATAAGCCACACGTGCACAGAAATACATCTGTTCAGTGGCTCGGTCTACCAGAGCAATTTTATACATCTCAGCTTAAGTTTTACAACCCTACTTTAACCAAATCCACCCTAAGCAATCTTTCATTGTAACTGAAGTTCTCTACGGCAATTCTGGTCTTAATTTACCTCCTGGCGAGAGTCAATATCTTTACATTTCTTGGTGTTAACATATCAGAGGATTTGTCCTGGGGCCAGCACGTAAGTGCCATCACAAAGAAGGCATGACAGCACCTCTACTCAGAAGTGTACACTGATTCAGCATGTCATCTAAAACTTTGACAAAATTCTAGATGCATAGTAGAGATTATCCTGACATTGCATCACAACATCGTGTGGAAACGCCAATGCCCAGATACAAAGAAGCCTATAAAAAGGTGGTGGATATATCCTCGTCCATCAGACAAAACCCTCCATTCCATTGAACACGTCTACAAGGAGCTATGCCACAAGAAAGCAATATCCGTCCTGTCGGACATCCATTATCCAGGTCTGCTCACACAGTACAGGAGCCTTGGGTAACACAACACCAGGTTTAAGAGCAGTTACTGTCCCACAATTATCAGGCTCCCAAGCTAATGTAGATAACTTCACTCACCCCAAATTGGAACTGATTCCACTGTCTTTGAACTCACTTCCAAGGACTCTACAACTCATATTCTCAGTTATTTATTATTTAGATCTTTATAAATTTGCAGAGTTTGGTTCTTTATCAGTCTGTAGTTTTTCATCGATGCTATTGATTTTCTGTTACATTGAGGGCCTGCAAGAAAATATATTTTAAGGTAGTATTCTGACACCTGCAGAATGCCAGACCGCTCAATTTATAAGTCACTTGGGCATTCAATAGACAGTAGGTGCAGGAGTAGGCCATTTGGCCCTTCTAGCCAGCACCGCCATTCACTGTGATCATGGCTGATCATACACAGTCAGTACCCTGTTCCTGCCCTCTCCCCATATCATTCATAGGATGATAATCCATATTGTTTCTTTCACTTGGATCCTGTGGTGTTTAATTTCTTGATCAATCTTATGTGTAATTACTGATTATTTTCATGCAAATCCCTGTAAGCTGTGTCAATAAGCTAAACTCATTACTAGCTTGAATACATCACTAAATCTCAATACATGATGATGTTCCTCTTTAACTTTGTCTCACTTAATGTTACTCATCCTACCCTTTATTTCAAACAGCACCAAATTAAATGTTCCATTCAGCCACAGCATTGGAAAATTGTTGTCAGAGCTAATATTTTTCCCTTTTAAAGTCTTGGATACATTGTTCAAAAAAGATGGAGTGTTTCCAGCTTATTACTGTGTTGCCAGTGATATTTGGATTGATGGCCACGTTGTGAAACTTGTTAACATTTGGCTTTCCTGTTGCACTAATGCTGGTTGCTACTTGATCAAAATGCAGATCTTGAGCTCCTCTGTTTTTTGTGTATTTTGTGATTTCCAATACTGCATGGAACATGTCTGTCCATAAACAGTATAAGACTCTTTCACCTCAGACAGAGAGGCTGTTCGGTATGGGCCCACAAATCCTAAGAACTTTCTACAGGGACACAATTGAGAGCATCCTAACTGGCTACATCACTGCCTGGTATGGGAACTATACCTCACTTAATTGCAGGACTATGCAGAGAGTGGTGCGGACAGCCCAGCGTATCCGTCATTGTGAACTTCCCATGATTCAGGAAATTTACAAGGACAGGTGTGCAAAAAGGGACCATCAGCTCATTGGAGACCCAAGTCATCCCGACCACAAACTGTTCCAGCTGCTACCATCCGGGAAACAGTACCGCAGCATAAAAGCCAGGACCAACAGGCTCCAGGACAGCTTCTTCCACCAGGCCATCAGACTGATGAACTCACGCTGATCTGTGTGTACTCAGATCATTAACTGTTCTATTTATTATGAATTATTATAAATTACTATGATTGCACATGGCACATTTAGATGGCGATGTGGCATAAAGATTTTTACTCGTGTATGTGAGGAATGAAGTCAATTCAATTCAATATGAACTCGCTGGAGTCGCTGTTAAGTGCCTTCATAGCTCCCTATCAAGAATAGAAGCTGTCCTTGAGCCTGGTGATGCATGCTTCAGGTTCTTGTATCTTCTGCCCAGTGGGAGAGGGGAGAATGTCTGGGATAGGTAGGGTCTTTGTCTTCTCGCTGCCTCGGTAAAGCAGTCAGCATAATCAGAGTCCCTAGAGGGGAGGTTGATTCCTGTGACGTGCTGAGTTGTGTCTACAACTCTCTGCAGTTTATTACGGTCATGTGCAAAGTAGTTACCATGCCTAGTCATTTTGCATCCAGACAATACTATCTATAGTGCATCGATTTTAAAATTAAGTTTATGGGGACACGTTGAATTTCATTTGCCTCCTGAGAGGCATTGGTGAGATTTCTTGACATAGCTGGACCAGGACATAATACTGATGATGTTCACACCTAGGAACTTGAACGTCACTGTAGACAAAAGGATGTGCACCACCCCTTTACTGAAGTCAATAACCAGAACTCCTTCATTGCTTTTGTCAACGATCAGCTCTTGTGGACATTGATGCAGCCCACTGCATCATCTGAAAACTTGTTGGAGCAGAATATGTCCATGCAGTCATGAGTGTATAAAGGTAGAGTAAAGAGCTGAGGACCATAAGATGAGCAGAGTTAGTTCATTCAGCCCATTGAGTTCTTTCTGCTATTCCATTTTGACTGATGTATCATTTATCTAAAGTCTATTCTCCCTTCTCACCATAACCTTTGACACCCTTTCTAATATGCATCATATGCTTAGGTGTCAACGACCTTCTGAAAATCCTAGTCAGCATCATACACTGACTCTCCTTCGAAGAATTCGAAGAGATTTGCTGGGCAAGATTTTCCCCTAAAGGAAACCATGCTGACTTTGGCCTCCAAGTACCCCAAAGCCACCTCCTTAATGATAGGCGTCAATATCTTCCCAGCAACTGAGGTCAGGCTAACTGGCCTGTAATTTCCTCTCTTCTGCTTTCCTCCCTTCTCAGATGTGGAGTGACATCTGCAAATTTCAGTCCTCCAGACTCCGGTGATTCTTGGAAGATCACTAATGTCTCCACCATCTCTTCAGCAGCCTCTTTCAGAACCCTGGGGTGTAGTTCATTTGATCCGTGTGATCTACCTACCTTCCGACCTTTCAGCTTCTCAAGCACTCTCTCCTTAGTAATACCAACTACACTCACTCTGCCGGGCCCTGCCTCGTGGAGCACCAGTGTTGAGAATAGTTGTGGGAATGAGTGAAGATTATTTTGTTAAGAAAAATGAGTAAAGATTAGATTTTTATTGTCACATGTCCATCAAAACAGTGAAATATGTTGGCGTGAAGTCAACAAGGTGTGTGCTGAACCAGCCCGCAAGTGTTTTCAGGCTTCTAGCACCAACAGAGTATACCCAAGAGTAGTCAACAGAGGTTAGAAAGTTGATTAATAACCTGAGGATTTTTACAAGATGCATTTTGAGAAAATCTAAAGGAATCTGGTACAAGAGCATTACTGATATTAAGATTTGTCCATCTATGGACAAGTCAGATTATTTTGTGGATTGCCTTTGGAATTCTAATAAAGCATGGTGGGAACAGAAGCTGTGAATATATTTTTTAAAAGGCAGGGCGGTAGATCTTTGTGAGAGCTTTTATTTTCTTTGTTTTGTGGCTATCTGGAGAAGACAAATTTCACAATTGTATATGGATACAAGCTTTGATCATAAATGAACCTTTGAATATGGAGCAAATTAAATGACATGACTGCAGTGGAACAGGATGGACTAAAGTATTGTACATTTTTTTTGCCTGACAGCTTTCCTTGGAAACTAATATTCCTTATATTGAGCAACACACAATGTTTGAAGACCTCAGCAGGCCCTGATGTCTTATTGAAGAGTCTCAGCCCAAATCTTTGACTGTTTCCTCCGCAGAGATGCTGCCTGATCTGCTGAGTTCCTCCAGTGTTTTGTTGCTCAAGATTTCCAGCATCCGCTGAATCCCTTGTGTGCTCTTGTTATTGAATCAGACTTGTTTCTGACACAAACTGTGCAAGTTTGTTTATTCTAGGCAATTATTTTGCTTGAATGCATGACTTATTGCATTGTTCTTGGAGCTATTGTTATTGTTAAGGAGCAAAAAGGTGTCTGGTCACCTGGAGGAAATCCACGTGGTCACAGGGAGAATGTGCAAACTCCTTAAAGACAGCAGTAATGCAGGGCTGTGATAGGAAAAGTTAGCATTTAAAAGCTTGCCTGACTACTGTAACGGGAAATACATAAATTAAAAGCCTGTTGCAATCTTATCTCTTGATTCCCTTAATAAACAAAAATCTAATCATATGTCCTGAATATATTCAATAGAGCCTTCAGTCCTGTTGGATGGAAATTCAGGATTTGATAAGAATTGTTTTCATCTGATGTTGAAATACTTCTCCTTTTGAAGTGGTGCAGGTTATGCCCTTGTTTCTCCCTTCTGCAAAACAATCCCAGTCAAGTTCACTTTTTTAAAAATTATTAGTCCCAGTGCAATTGGAGTGAGTAGCTATCATCCATATTTTGGCCAATCCTTCAGGGCAATGCAGCTAAAAAGAAACGTTCCTGGTAGGGTTTTAACAGGGCTGTCAGCTTAGCTGGAAGTGCTCTTGAAATTCTTCAGAAGCAAAGATTGTGCAAATTTTACATTACTTTTGAGTTTGCTCTTCAGACAAGTCTTCCTCAGGATCCCAGGTAGTTGCCTGCTAAAAGTTATGTTGTAATGATCTTGCAAGTAAGAGTAGCAGCTCCATTTTTAGCCAATATAAACATGAGGAGCTAAGGAGACACTTTGCTAGAATTATGTATTAAATCTAAGAATAGCAGAAATCTGAGCAAATACAGATTATTAGTTTGAAATACTGTTCTAGTTTATTTGTAAAACCAGATGAGGTGAAATACTGGTAATGATATGTTCTTGAGTTCTGACTTTAAAAACCTTGTTGAAGATGCACAAGCACCAATTCGTAATGTGTGCTAGATCATTATGTTAGAAATTATCGTGTCCAAGTTTGTCCCATTAGCTCATTAGCTTATCTTTTGCCACTCAGAAACGAGGAATTCAACCTGTCTTCGATTAGAGAAGGATCGGGAAGAACTGCAAAAAAAATACGAAGGAGTCATTCAAAAGCTGTCTGAAGAACACCAGAATGAGCTTAAAGATTTGGAAGAAAAGTTGGAACAGCTATTCAATGCAGAGAAGATTCATTTAGAGCAAAACTTCAAAAAAGATGTGGAAATTCTGCAAAAAGAGCTACAAAATGAGGTCTAACTTTTCAAAATAACTTTTAAATTTCTGGGGTACAAATTAAACTTGATTCTGTACCACTTTAAATCATGCAAAATGGTTGACATTAGTTTTCATTATGTATGTACTTACACAGAACTGTACTTGATTTTAAGGAAAAGGGAGATTTTCTTATAGCCATTCAATTCAAACAAGTATATCTTTGGGTGGGGGAGGGGGGGTTGATGTTTAGTAACAGGTCAGGAGAAGGCAGCAGTGACCAGGTCTGTGGTGTCAACATTGGTTCTGAGGCTCAGTGAGGATTTTACTTTCCTGGTGCCAGGGTTCAGGATGTCTATGCTGTTGCAGAATGCTCTTTATGAGGATCTAACCTGGTCCCAACGTATCTATGTAGTTACAAAGAAAGCAAGATAGCAGCTATACTTCATTAGGAGTTTGAAGAGATTTGGCATGTCAACTAATAGACGCAAAAACTTCTATAGTTGTACAGTGGAGAGCATTCTGACAGGCTGCATCACTGTCTGGTATGGAGGGGCTTCTGCACAGAACCGAAAGAAGATGCAGAAAGTCAGCATGGTTTCCTGAAAGGAAAATCCTGCCTGACTAGCCTACTGCAATTTTTTGAGGAAATTGCAAGCAGGATAGACAAGGGAGATGCAGTAGATGTGGTGTACTTGGATTTTCAGAAGGCCTTTGACAAGATGCTGCACATGAGGCTGCTTAGCAAGATAAGAGCCCATGGAATTGCAGGGAAGTTAGTAGCATGGGTGGACCACTGGCTAATCAGCTGAAAACAAGACAGTGGGAATAAAGGGGTCCTATTCTGGCTGGCTGCCGGTTACCAAGAGAGTTCCACAGAGGGCGGTGTTGGGACCACTGCTTTTAGTGATGTATGTCAATGATTTGGACTATGGTATTAATGGATTTGTGACTATATTTACCAAAGATACAAAGATGGGTGGAGGAGCAGGTGGTGTTGAGGAAACAGAGCCTGCAAAGAGACTTAGATAGTTCAGGGGAATGGACAAAGAAGTGGCAAATGAAATACAGTGTTAGAAAGTGTATGGTCATGCACTTTGGTGGAAGAAATAAATGGGCAGTCTATCATTTAGATGGGGGGAGAAAATTCAAAATGCAGAGATGCAAAGGGACTTGGGAGTCCTTGTGTAGGATACCCTAAAGGTTAACCTCCAGGTTGAGTTGGTGGTAAAGAAAGTGAATGCAATGTTGGCATTCATCTAGAGGTATAGAATTTCAGAGCAAGGATGTGATGTTGAGGCTCTATAAGGCACTTGTGAGACCAGACTTGGAGTATTATGTGCAGTTTTGGGCTCCTTAGAAGGGATATACTGCATTGGAGAGGGTTCAGAGAAGATTCACAAGAATGAGAATAATTCCAGGAATGAAAGGGTTACCATATGAGGAACATCTGGCAGCTCTTGGGCTGTACTCCCTGGAGAATGAAGGGGCGACCTAGTAGAAACATTCAGAATGTTCAAAGGCCTGAACAGATTAGATATGACAAAGTTATTTCCCGTGGTAGGGGAATCTAGGACAAGAGGGCACAACTTAAGGATTAAAGGACTTCCATTTAGAACTGTGGTGCAGAAAAATTACTGTAGTCAGAAGGTGGTAAATCTGTGGAATTTGTCACCATGTGAGGCTGTGGAGGCCAAGTCATTGGGTGCATTTAAGGCAGAGATATGTTGGTTTTTGATTAGCCAGGGCATCAAAGAGTATGGGGAGAAGGCAGCAGAGTGGGGATGACTGGAAGAATTGGATCAGCCCATGATTGAATGGTGGAGCAGACTAGATGGACTGAATGGCCTACTTCTGCTCCTGTGTCTTGTGGTCTTATGATCTTGTATTTAATGTGGTGGTCTTGGAGTTGTCTATAGTAGAGGAGGTTATGAACATCTTTAATGTCTGAAGGAAGATGAATCCTAACATGCTAAAATTAAAATATCTAAAATTCCATGGATGGCTAGAGAAGAAATTGAGGCAGCTCTGGCTGAGGTATTGCATCATTATTTGCCATGTATGATGTGCCAGTAGACAGCAGGGTAGCTAATCCTCTGCCTTCAAGAAGAACTAAAGGTAGACCTGGGAACTATGGACCAGAAAGTCTTAACATCCTTGATGGCTAAATTACAGGAGAGGGTTCTGAGGGATATGACACCTATCTGGAAAGATGGGTTGATTAGGGGGCAGTCAGCACAGCTTTGCATCAAAGATGATGGCGAAGAATTCAATTTTTTTTGCCATAAGTTGATGTGGACTTCAATGAGGTGATGAGGTTCCATATGGTAGGCTGATCTGGAAAGTTAGATTGCATGGAATACAGGAAGAGATTGTTAAATGAATATACAGTTGATAAGCAGGGGCAATGGTGGAAGGTTGTTTCAGTGACCGGAATCCTGTGACTCCTGGGCCCATTGTTGCTTCTCATTTATATCAGCAATTTAGATAAGAATATACAAGACACGGTTAGCCTATGCTAAAATAAGTAGACAGAGAAAGTTATCAAAAATTGCAGGGGTATCTCAATCAGCTGATTAATGCAAATAAAAATTAACAGTTAAGTGCAAGTTGTTAGATTTTAGAAAGGTCATTCAAGTTAGGACATTCACAGTGAATGGTAGGACCTGGAAGTGTCTTAAGCTGAGGCACATGGAGTTCAAGTATGTGGATCCCTGAAAGTGGAATCACAAGTAGACAGTGGTGAAGGCCTTCAGCATGCTAGCCTTCATAAACAAGACATTGAGTATAAAAGTTAGGTTTTATGGTGCACTGGTTGAGGCCTTGGAGTATTTTGTTCAGCTTTGATTGTCCTGCTATTGCAAGATAGTATTAAGTTGTTTAGAAGGTTATTGGGCAAAGGCTGACAATCGATATTGGCTTAGGTGGGCATCCTGTTTGGCATGGATGTGTTCGGCCAAAGTGCCTATTTCTGTGCTGTATCACTTTAATTGCACTTGGGAGGCAGCCCACGGTAAGCTGCAAATTCCTTCCCTTTGATAGCCACATAGCTCCCAGCTGAGTACTGCAATTAAATTTGTCTGCACTTACTACCCTGCCAGTATATTCTAGATACTAATCACCTGTTGTGTTTATGGAAATTTTTTGAATTAACACAAATTTTCACAAACCCATGTTACTGTGCAATGCAACTGATGCTCCTTAAACATACACTAAACCTAATTAAACTGCTCATGAGGCTTGAGCAATCCTTTATCATTCTAAAGATTTGCATTTCAATTGTAAGCATCCCTGAAGTTGATTCTTAATAGTGCAATGAAGAGCAGTTTAAAGTCTTCATCTTAATGCTACATAAATTTTATTTACATTGCATGAGTTGCTTTTTTTTGGCATATATTCATCAGCCTTCTGTTTGTAAGTCTTTAAATATGATTTTAAAAAGCACCAGAATGAAAATTCCTAACTTTATTGTTGAACCTGTAAATGATGTGTAATATTTAATTGTAATGTTCAGGCATATTACAAATCTATCAACATATAATATTTGTGTATTCCACAATAGTTAATTCTTAACCCACTGAGTACTTCCTGCATGTCTGTTTTCATTTTGAATTCATTGACTATTATGCAATTAGCTTGAACTGCTTCCATTGTTTTATTTGGTCAACCTACAAAAGCTATTTAGACCATAAGACATGGGAGCAGAATTAGATCATTTGGCCCATTGAGTGCTCTGCCATTTCATCATGGCTGATCTAATTTTCCTCTCAGCCCCAATCTCCTGCTTTCTCCCCCGTGTCACTTCATGCCCTGACCAGTCAAGAATGTTATAAACCTCTGCCTTAAATATACATAAAGACTTGACCTCCACAGTTGCCTGTGGCAAAGAATTCCACAGATTCACCACTCTCTGGCTAAAGAATTTCCTCCTCATCTCCATTCTAAAAGGATTGCCTTCAATTCTTTGACTGTGTCCTCTAGTCCGAGAGACTGTCCCACTATAGGAATCTTCCTCTCCACATCTACTCGATCAAGGCCTTTTCACCATTCGGTAGGTTTCAATAAGGTCGTCCCTCATTCTTCTGCATTCTAATGAATACAGGCCCAGAGCCTTCAAACACTTTTCATGTGACAAGTTGTTCAAACCTGGAATCATTTTCGTAGACCTCCTTTGAACCCTCTCCAGTTTGAGCACATCCTTTCTCAGTTGAGGGGCCCAAAACTTCTCACAATAATCTAAGTGCTTTTTAAAGTCTTACATCCTTGCTTTTGTATTGTACTCCTCTTGAAATGAATGCTAACATTGCATTTGCCTTCCTCACCATAGATGCAACCTGCAAATTAACCTTTAGGGAATCCTGCAAAACGACTCTGGAGTCTACTTGCGCCTCAGTTTTTTTTGTATTTTTTCTCCATTTAGAAAACAGTCAACATTGTCATTTCTTCTACCAAAGTGCATGACTATACACTTAGCAACACTATATTCCATCTGCCATTTCTTTGCCCATTCTCCTAATTCAAGTCCTCCTGTAGCCTCTATTTCCTCAAAACTACCTGCCCATCCAGCTATCTTCAAATTGTTTACGTCATCCAAATCATTTTTGTGTTTGTGCAGTACTCATCCAGGAAAACTGGGAATAATCCAAAAAGTTTCTAACTTGTTCTTTATAGATGAATGGAAAGTTCTTGGGTGTTTGGTCAGGCACTTACTGCATAATGCCCAATCTCTGACTTGCTTTACAGTCACAGGTCTTGTGGATAGTCCAGTTTAGTTTCTGTTCTGTGGAGTTCCCAGGACATTAGTGAGATGATACCTGCCTGGACAAGTGCTCCTCCAACAGAAAACTTAAAACTAGCCATAACATCTTGCGATAGTTATCAGTCTTTGAAATATTGTTTCATTATTGTCAAAATACTATTTATAGGAACTTGCATGCACAGAATTGCTTCTGTACTTTATGCAATAATTACATTTTATTAGTTTATTGTTCGTTTTTATCAGTTTTGGGGATGTTATAAAGCTATGCAAGTGGTATAATGCACATTTTTTTCTCTAAGGCCTTTAATAAATTTCTCTGTGTAGGTGGAAAACATAACCTCCAAGCATGAAGCCCATAAACTTGAACTTATTGCAAATCATGCAAAGAGCCTGGAGTCACTTGAGAGGGACTATCAGCAGTCTTTGGCAGGTAATCATTGTTGAATGATGTAATGTTTTATTACTGGAATAGCATTATGTGATGAATAAATGGTTTATAAATACTATAATTGACAAATACTATCCACAGTCTTACGTTTGATATAAACTTGTAAAAGCATTGCTTTATTTTTGTCATTCTTTGCAGAACTGACGAGATCACATGAGTTGGAACAGAAGACACTGGAAGAGAACTTTAAAGAGAGACGATTGCTGTTTGAGGTTAGTGTTACAGGCAACTTGAAAAGTACTTAGTTCTTAGTAAAATTGTTTTACCTGAGACGTGATGCCAATGAACAACTGGGCAGTTGCTTTGCTGGCATTTCAGAGGTAAAATCTGAAAATAGAAAATGCATCAAAATGATAGTGATAGAAAATCTGCAGTCCTCCTTGTATTTGACACTCCTTATGATTAGCATAAAGTGCTTGGTCTAATTCTGCTGCATTCAATGCAAGGCAAAAGATGAGTTGAAGTCATGATTGTCGTATACTAATGTAAGTTGTCAGACTTGATGGTCTTGTTTCAAAGTTTTAATATTTATAACATCAGACATTCTTGCACTTGAGCATTAATTTGTGGCACTGTACCAACAATGACATTGGAGGCAATTGCTTTGTTATTGCAAGACAGCCTGAGCTTAGATTTCTGTTTTTCGAACTTCATCCACTCAGTGGATGACCAGTGAATACTGTAATGGCAGTATTAATCATCTCAAAAACAGTTGTAGGGTTTGAGGAAGGCCTGGGCTCATAGCGACACAACAGGAGAATGGTTGCATTCTCCTTATTTTCAAACTCTGCCTGCAAGTGTCCTTTTGCAGTGTTAAGTATTTCCAATATCCTGCTTCAAATATCATGTCCCTATATTTAAAATTTCCTTCATGTGACTTCTGACCACTCATTCTTTCACTGTAAAATGACTATCATTTGCTCTTTTCAAATGCTTTTTTGAAATTGGTGCTTTCATGTGAATAACCTCTCAAATTTCTTCAAGGTTTTTAATTTTTTGCATCTTCATGGTGCACATGATCTCTACACTCTCCTTAAATTTCCCAACTAACTTTGTTCCAAGTTCCACAGTGTTCCAGCTGTATTTTAGTTTGATCAATATCCTCTCTTTATGAAGCTAATACACTAATATGGTAGTTTGCCTTGTCACTGCCAAAGATGTGTGAAAATACTTGAAGATGTGTTCTTGAAAACACTTATGTAAAATGAATCCAAACAATCTGTAACTGTTAAGAACCTGTCTAATTGGAATCTAATTTATAGGAACAAATTGCAAAACTGAATGAGGAAAATGATTCTTTGAAAGAAGAAATCAAAGCAAAAGAAGAAATTGCAAAAGCACAAATGCAGAAAGATCAAGTAAGTGCTATGTACCAAATGAGGCACTGTCCCTCTTGCATCACTAATCATTAACTGCTGATTGAAATAGTCTCCGTTTTTCCCCCATTGGTTGAGATAGTTTGTAACTTTATTCAGCTCACCTCAAGCTGAAAGCATTTGTGCTTGTTTGTGCTGTTGATGGCAAAAGCATATTTTCTCATGGAGCTTAAGTAATTGTGTTCTAAAAGTTATTTAATACAAATGAAGCAATATCATATTGTTGAGCAGACGAGTATATTTTGTGGTGAGCAAATTTCTGAATGCTTCAAAATTTGATTAGTAATGAGCTGTAATCACTTTGGCAATTCTTCTATTAAGTTAGTAAAACTGCTTTCTCAGCTTTGGAATGTTCTTTTTTCATACTTCTGATTGGTATGGTATTGTTAAACCACACTTAGTTTTGCAAAAAAAAGCCCTGGGACCTATGTTTAACAATTCAGAGGATTATTGAGCTGCACAGTGAGTAAAGCTGTTGCTTCACTGCTCCAATGAGCAAGGTTCAATTTTGACTATTGAGAGTTTGCTTGCCCAGCCTATGGCTGGATTTCTCCTGGATGGTCCTGTTTCTGTTCATGCTTGGGTAGGCTAATTGATCCCTGAAAATTGCTGTGCGGTGTGTAAATAAATAGGATTTTTGATGGCTGGTGAAGACCTATTGGACCAAAGGGTCAAATTTTATGTGCAGCTCCAACAGTCAACTTTGGCCTTCAATTTCAAGGAAGATCCATTGTGCTCTTTTTTTGGCAAAACTCGGGTTTCCAGCAATCAATTGTTGGAAATGTATTTTCTCTTCCCAGAGATCTCCTTTATTTGTTTTTCAAACAATGCTATTATCTTTAGACTAATGTTTAAATAACTTTAAATCTTGCTATTGTAATTCAGAAGGCGTTATGATAAAAGGTAAAACTAGTCCAGATATTAACAATAGTTTTTAGTATAGTGTTTTAAAACAAAACATACATTTTCTGTACTTAAGGGTATGCATCATATGACTGAACAATAATCCAAGAGTTTTGGACCCTAGAGAAGGCTGGTCCTGACTCACCTTCAACCGCTGGTCACATTGGGCCTCAATCCCCTGCAATTTGCTTACCAGGAGCACATTGAAGTCAATGATGCTGTCATGTACCTGCTGAACCAAGCCTACTCTCATTTGGATGAGCAGGGCAGCACTGTGAGGATCATGTTTTTTGATTTATCAAGTGCCTTCAAATCCATACATCCCTCATTGCTGGGGGGAAAAGCTCTGTTCATTGCAGGTCGGTACTTCCATTGTATTCTAGATAACGGACGATCTGACTGGCAGACCGCAGTTTGTATGGCTTCAGAGCCATTTGTCAGACATGGCTTCAGGCAGCAGTGGGGCCCCATGGGACTGTGTTGCCTTCCTTCCCATTTACCCTGTTTACCTTGGATTTTAGATACAACACTGAGTCATGTCATCGGCAGAAATTCTCTGATGACTCAGCTCTTTGGGTGTATAAAGGACGATGAATGCAGGGCCCTGATGGAGGACTTTGTCAAATGGTGCAAGCTGAATCATCTACAGCTCGACATCAGCAAGACAAAGGAGTTGGTGATGAACTTCAGGAAGACTAAGCCTGCACTGCTCCCTGTTACTATTGAAGGGAAGGATGTGGGTGTGGTGACGACCTGGGGGTGCACATGGATGACAGACTTGAGTGCAGCACCAACATAAAGGCTGTGTCCAAGAAGGGCCAGAGTTACCTCTACTACTTCAGGAGACTGAGGTCCTTTGGAGTATGCAAGCCTCTCCTTCACATGTTCTACCAGTCTGGTGTCACCGGTACAATCTTGTATGCGGTGGTGTGCTGGGGCAATGGCATCAACACAGGTGATGCCAACAGGCTCAATAAACTGATTAGAAATGCTGGCTCTGTTATAGGAGTCAAACTGGACACACTGCTGGCTGTGATAGAGCAAAGGACCCTACAGAAAATCCTGGTAATTCTGGACAATGTTTCTCACTCTTTGCATGCCACCTTGGCTGAGCAAAGGAGCACTTTTAGTAATAGACCAAGGTAACTGCGCTGCTCCAAAGAGACCCATATGAGGCCAATCTTACCACCTGCGGTTAGGCTTTGTACTGAGTCAACTTACAGCTGAGGAAGTGGTGAGCCCCTCCTGTTAGTTTCAGGTAATATCTTTTATTCTTTTGTACTTCTCTGCTAATATCTGTATATCTGTGCACTTGTAATGCTACTGTGACACTAATTTCCTCTGGGATCAATAAAGTATCTATTTATCTTCATTTCCAATCAAAGTTATTTGAGAACATGTGTAAATGACTCTATATTATCAGAATCAGGTTTATTATCACTGGTATGTGTCATGAAATTTGCTAACTAGCTACCATTGAGGGTGCTTCTAAATGCAGCAATGTTTCCAAGTTGTTCCCTGAAGCATAATCAAATGAAGACTCATTAAACCAAAAGTGATAAGGGGAGACTTTTTTCCCTCTACCCAGTTCTTCCTCCACCACCCCAAACATCACACAGTTTGTTTCTCTTCCTTTACTCTTTCTATTTGCCCATCACCCATGTACTCATTTCACTGGATTCCCCCTCCCCCTCAACTGTTCTTATCTGCCCATCCCACCTCCCTCTTCTTTCCTATCAGCTTCTATCATCTGCCGCACTTTGTTCCCTCTGCTCTACCTTCCTCCCTCTAACTATTAACATTCCTCACCTAGATTCGCTGACAGGCTAGATCTTTCTCCACCTGTTCCCTTCACATCTTTATAAGGGCTATCTGTCATCCAAGTATAAATATTGACTGTCCGCTCCACTTTATGGATGCAACAGTTGCCATTCAACCACACACAGTGAAGCAGTGTTCCTCTGGAGCCACGGTGCAAAACACAGAATTAACAGTTGCATATGGCACATATAGCTATGATAACAAAAGAACATAGTTACAAAAACTGTGTACAGTTCAAGTCCCTGAGTGTCATGCTCTGTAAATTGATGGTGCATGGATTTTGTCCTGGAGCCACATACCTGCAAGAACAGCCCACAGCAGTTCCTCGTACCATGCAGTGCAGCCACAGACAAAGGCAATCCATCTTTTTTCTCACAGAGTGAACACTGGAGAGCAGCACCAACAGGAGGGACCAGTTCCCAACCCCCAAACCAACGCAAAGCCCGCTTTAGCGTCTCCTTCCTTGGCAACTCCAAGGCGCAAATGAAGACCTGGTTCACGCTGCAACCAAGGCCATTGAACCAGTGAATCAAACATTATCAATGTCCAACGGGGTTCTGTAATTGGAACAAAAATGTCCGAGACAATCACCTGCACTGTCTGTTGGACATGCACCTGCTGCAACACTGTGCGTAACAAGTCCAGCAGCTCGCTACTGGGGTAGACCTGCAGTATTCGATGCTCTTGATAACCAGCAGTGTCTTGTGATCATGAAAGAGATATAAAGGATGAACAATCACACCTTTGGTTGGACCCTGAGAGGCCATTGCATCAGAGTGCATCGTCATCATGCAGTGAAATGCATCCTTTTGTGTCAAATGAAATCAGTAGGAGTCATGGTGAGCAACCTGCAAGTGTTGCGACATTCCAGTGCCAACATCACATGCTCACAAATTGCTGGACATCTGGAATATGGAAGGAAGCAAATCATCTGTTGGAAACCCATGCAGTCATGAGAGCATATAAGCTGATTTGAGACAGTGGTGGGAATCAGACCTCCATCTGACTGCTGGCACTGCAAAAGCATTGTCCAAACTGTGCGGAATCTTGTCCAGAGGTTTTAGGATGGCTTTTGGAAGAGTTGCAAGTTGAAAAATTTGGGTAAACTCATGATCCTTAGTTAATGATGGATAGAGAAAGGGGAGGGGATCAGAGTTTAAAGTTTTTTTTGGAAGGGGAGTGAGGACTGAGCGTAACAGCATTGCTGATAAATGGTAAATTGGCAATATGGAACAACTGTAGTTGTGGACTTTTATAAAGATCAAATGGAGGTGGCGATAGCTGATTTTCCGGTTTAATTCAGATAAATTGCAGCTCATACTAAACTGACAAAACCACCTGCCAATTCTGGTTGAGTGATTATATAACAGTGAGAATGGGTGCTTTGAGAAAAGTGGATCACTTATGGGAATTATTTGTGATCAGCTTTGTTTATACCCTGTGGGAAATGCTGTCTGTTTCCAGCAGGTGATAAAATTTAAAAAACAACTCCTGTGTACTATTTAACATGTTTTGAAACCCTTCTAAATTCACCCACTGTCATATAAATTTAAGTGTGGAATTTTTGTGGGAGATTTGGTCAATGCTGGTAAGTGTTGAACCATAATATTATTCTGTATCTGAGATGAAAATGTTAGAGGCAGCTACATTGGGTTTGTAGTAATGCACAGACCAGGTGAGTAGTGAAGGCAGGTTTCCATGCTTGAAGGACATGAGCTAACAGGGTGGGCTTTTGACTTTATCATTAAGACTGTGGTATGCTTTTGATATTTCACGCTTAAATTCAACAGCTGCTATTGATGGCATGAGATTTTGTCCTTTTGGACCTGTGATCAGAAGTTCAAACTGATACCAAATAAGTTAACCCAAGCACCAGGTTGCTTCTTTGTAATTCAAATAGTCCATGTATTGAGTCAAAATGCTGGAAACGTATGGGTCACATATCATTTGTAGAAAGAAAAGCAGTTGATGCTTCAGGATGAAGGCCTTTTGTCGTAATTGGGAGTGAGGGTGGGAAATGAATGTATAAAACAAAGAATATCTCTAGTCTGTGGTCAGGTTGTAGAACAACAATCAGATTGAAGACAGTTATAGAGAATATGGAGTTTAATTGCCCTCATCCATGCTCGTTCTGAGAGCAAATGCAGGAATATACAGTTTGAGCTGCGAGATGTTAAGGGCTCTGTCAACAATGGCAGAGGCCAAACCACAGTTCAGAAAGAAGGAAGACATCTTGGAGGTGAGGGGGGCATATGAGCATTTAGAATGGAGGAACTGAAACAATGGAATTATGCTCTTGCAGGCAGAGTGGGAGGGTGTAGCTGAGATAGATAAGTGAGAGTCGGCTTCTGATCCGTGTTTGTCACCAGCCTAACACTTAAAATGCAGGAAGGGGATAGTCTGAGGTGGACAATGTAAATAATCATTTTAAAAAAAGCAGGGATCAGGATCTCCACAATCATATAGCGGAGAAAAGGTTGTGACAGGCAAATCAAAGATGCAGAAACAGAATGTTCCATGGACCCATGCACATTGCCGTAGCAACAGCTTTCGATCACGGAGATGGGGATGGAGCTGAATAAGTTCTGCTAGGCAAAGGTGTGCTGGTTGAGGGATGTGACTTGGATCTGTGTTCAAGGAAGAAGCACTTCTGACAAGTTGGGATAGCAGAGGAATTGTTCATACGTGGTAACATGAGCTGGATGGAGTCGCACAAATTAAAAAACCTGAATAAGATGGTGTCAGGTATATGGATGTGAGTGGGAAGAGATTGAACCAGAGGAGGAAGGGTGGAGTTAGAGCAGGAAAAATTAAGTTTTGAGCAGCTCTGCCTGTATTGTCATCAAGCAGAAACTGGCTGTGACAGTCTGAGATACAGTGCTGGAAACTAAGGAGTAAGGAGCTGCTGTCTGCTGGTATTACTGTCCAGAGGATTAAGTATCAGTGAGGTGTCATTTGTCCCTTGAGACCATGACAATGCCATCCTTGTCAGAATGTTTGATTTAAAAATATGGTGTTTTTAGTGAACGGTGCTACAGTTTCTGGGGTGGGGGAGGGTTTGATTGGGAAATCTGAAGAGAAATGGTCTGAATTTGGCAAGGGTAGGCTCTGACCATAGAATTGAACTTAGAAATTGTAGTAAAATCATCAAGCACGGATTGGAGAGGAATAAAGCAGAGATCTCTATTGAATCACTGTTTGGCACTGAATTTTACTGCATTAACTTGTTATACGTTTGATGTATAGTTTACCCAGAATACACGGACTGTACAACTAGTGTGATGCCAGCTAAAAATCAATGGTATAATTGGAAACCCACCTGTTGAAATCTGTTTTAATTGTAGAAAGTTGACCCCACGGGTCTATATTTGGAGCGAGAATTGGAAAGTCTAAAGGCAGTGCTTGAAATAAAAAATGAGAAAATACATGATCAAGAAAAAAAGCTGATGCAGATGGAAAAACTGGTAAGTACACTTGGCCATGAAAAGCTAAAATCCAGCACATGGGTGTGTAATATTTAGAATAGGCAGATATTCTATTGTTATATTGAGAAAGTCTTATTTCCAGTATACCATAGCCATTTGATCATTGCTTACCTTTTAACAGCTTAACTAAATGATGACTAAAACTCCACACAACTTCCCAGTGGATCTTCAATGCACTTTTAAGATTTTAAGACTTTGTACATAGTGAGGATCTGACCACTATGTTTCAGCTGTAGCCTTCCAGGTCTAGGTTATTTGAGGTTTGGTCTGAGAAACATTTAAACGAGGATGATAGGAGGGTATGTTCACTTGGAGATGGGGGTATGACCAGCTGAAAGTAATTACCACAACTTGGAAGGCTAAATGCCAGTCTGAAAAAATCTTGTTTCCTTTTTCCAACAAAAATAGATGGAGAAGCATGTAGTGCTGGACGAAAAGCTTAAAATTGTACTTCAAGAAAATGAAGACCTAAAAGCTCGAATGGATAAGCACATAGCTGTTTCCAGGTAAGTGACTTCAAACATCCTGAAACACTTGAGTTTAACATTGTTATACTCAATGTTGCAATGTGGAATTCAGATGCATCCTTCTGAGGTATAGTTTGATATGAAAAATGCCACCTTTGGTATTGCATTAGTGTATCAGACCAGCTTTATCTTCCACAGTGAAGCTGGAAATCTTTTCTTTAGAAATGGTGGGCACATTTCGGTTTGTTAACCACTAGGCAGTTTTGGGCTTTATGTTGAAAGTGAAATTCAACATAATTTGAGAAAAGCAAAAATGTTGTCCTAAATTGAAGCTGACATGATTTTTGGCCTCAAAGTCAAAAAAGCAAAAATTTTAAAATATTTCTTAAGTCCCTTTTGCTTTTAAAATGTATTGTTTTGTTATTTTATATCAAAAATATTTGCATTAGAAGTTGGCACTGTCTTCACAATTAGATCAATGAGAAAACATGAAGTATCTGATGGCACAGGCATATTTGAACCACCATCAAATTTGCTTTTTAAGTTCCAAAATGGCACTTTTCAATGAATTCAATGAATTCTGACCTGTTTTGTACTTTGCATCTTCACCTTTGCATCTTGCTTAGTTTTTTTTTGAATTCAATGAATTCTGACCTGTTTTGTACTTTGCATCTTCACCTTTGCATCTTGCTTAGTTTTTTTTTGCAAACTGGAGATCTTATTGCTATGGCTTTTATCGTGAAATGAGGCTGCCCTTGGGCAGTGACTGGGACTTGTGGTGGAGCCCAATATCCTGTCCTTGTTTGCCCCAGTGACCTGCTAGTAGATCGCACTGTCGTAGCTTTGCATCTGTTTGTAAAGCACTTGAGACTTTAAAATTGAAATGGTTTTAATTAAAATTTTGTACAAATGACACTGAATTGACCATTCAGATAAATCAAAAGCATTTTATTCAGGAAGGAATGGGAGAGCTTCTAATCATTTTGGTTTCTACAAAGAAGATGCCAGAGAATTAGACAAGTCCTTATCGCAGAGAAGATGTACATAGCTATTACATTAAAGGCTCAGGACAGTTGGTAAGAATTGGTTAAGAAGGTTTCTCAAATGTGGGCTCTGGTATATTTAATACTCTTCAGATAGATCTAGGCAAATGTATAATCTAATCAGAGTAAAAATCCATAGAATCAAAGAAAAAAATGTCAAGTTGGATTCAAAACAGTCCATAGCACAGAGGAGGGGTTCCAGCCTTTTTAATGCCATGGACCAAAATTATTAAGCAAGGGATCTGTGTACCCCCAGTTGGGAACTGCTGGGATAGAGAATTAGTTGGTATTGCTTCCAGGATGTTGAAGGCTGAGTGCATTGTATTCTGAACGGCCTGTGGTGAATTCCTTTCTGTGATAATAATTGATGTGAACTTGGGAAATGTGATTGGGTTTGATGAAATGTGCAGAAAGAAATTGCAAGCTGCAGTAATATGAGTGAACTGGTTAGATGACAGAAATGTGGCACACAGGATTGAAATTCAATTGAGACAGATGTTTTGCCCTCATTGCATTTTTCACAGGACATGCATATATTGATAACTGACAGGATCTTGAAATTGAATGTACATGGTAGCATAGTGGCTAGCGCAATGCAATTACGGCTTGTGGCATCAGAATTTGGAGTTCTGTTCTGGCACCGTCTATGACAGGAGTCGGCAACCTTTACCACTGAAAGAGCCATACGGACCCGTTTCCCACAGAAAAGGAAACACTGGGAGCCGCAAAACCCGTTTGACATTTAAAATGAAATAACACTGCATACAATGTTTTTTTTTGCCTTTATGCTATGTATAAACAAACTATAATGTGTTGCATTTATGAAATTGATGAACTCCTGCAGAGAAAACAAAATTACATTTCTGCATGCAACAAAAACATTTTGAACTCCGAAAAAAAGACGTTGGGTTGAAGGTTACTCCATAGTTAGCCCTACCTTGGATCGAAAAATTAAAAGAAATCGCGCACTGGCGGGTGTCAGGCATTGGCAGTGGTAACGTATATTAATAACGATAAAAAACACGTTGTAGCGGTGTGCTACACACAGCGCTAAAATAACAACACAGAGTCGGTAAACTGCAGTCAAAGATAACTTTATTCGAACTAAACAGCCTTGCTTTAAAGCCTCCCTCAACCCGCCCCCCATGGGCGCGGATGCTCCAAAAGACACGTACTCACAAACCCCCATAGGCTATCTCCCTTAGCTGGAATGCTGGCTAATTGTGAGCCGGTTCGGATGTGCCAGGAAATGGGGTCGCCACAATGTTTTATTTAGATTGTACAGGATCACCATAATCTTCAAATTTCGAATTACATTTCAAAAATTAACAAACTAACATAAAGTACATTTTAATTGAATACTCATCATTTATTTTCCAAAGCCACGGGGAGCCGCAGCACAGAGATGAAAGAGCCGCATGTGGCTCTGGAGTCGTGGGTTGCCTACCCCTGGTCGATAAGGAGTTTGCACGTTCACCTTGTGACCTCGTGAATTTCCTCCTGGTGCTTCAGTTTCCAAAGAGCTACTGATTAGTAGTTGAATTGGTCATTGTAAATTGTCCTGTATTCAGGTTAGAGTTAAATATGTGGGTTGCTGGGTGGCACAGCTCATTAATCCACAAAAGCTTATTCTGCGTTTTATCACTAAATAAAATAAAAATTTAAAGTTGACAGTTTGGGTTGATCATTGTATCGTGGTGGCACACAAAAGTTGTACCTGAGGCCTAGAATAGGCTCCTGATACAGCCTCCACTTCATTGGTAAGATCCGCCATAATTTGGGGAACTGCTTCATCGAGGCCCTCCACACCATCTGCCACAAGTAGGACTCCCCAGTGGCCAAACAGTTCAATTCCCATTTCCATTCCTGTTCCGACGTGTCGATCCATGGCCGCCTCTTGTGCCAAGATGAGGACACTCTTGGTGGAGGAGCAGTATCTTGAATTCTGTCTGGGTACCTTCCAACCTGATGGGGTGAGTATCAATTTCTCCTGGTGAACAAATTGCACCCCCCCCCACCCCCAATCCTCAGCCTAACCTTTAACTTCTCGGCTGCCTATTCTGCCGATTATTTCCACTGGGTTCCCTCCTTCCCCTTCTCCTATCAGATTTTTGGCCTTTTCCACCAGTCTGGCTTTACCTATCACCTTTCGGCTAGTCTCTTGCCCTATCCCCACTTTTTCATTCAAGCATCTCCCCTCCCACACTCATTCCTGCTTAGTCCCCCAATCAGGGTCACGTGAAGCCATGGGAGAAGGTAGTGGGTGGTCATATGAGCAGCTGGTCCACATGACAAGTGCTGATTATGCAACCAATGATGCCAGGCAGGCAAACTCTGAAGAGTATTGACAGTGATTGGTGTCATCTGTCTTGTAAAGACAATGCCCAGAAGAAGGTAATGGCAAACCACTTATGTAGAGTAATTTGCCACGAATAATCATGGTCATAGACCATGATCACTCATGTCTTAATCAGGTGGTATTTATACCCCTGTTGTCTATCTCTCTTGATTGGAGGAAAAGAATTTTAACAAAGACTAAGGTCTCACTCTAATTAAGAACTGGAATTCAATTGTATACCAGGTGGGACAACAGAAACCTGATTGGATGAGGACTAACCGATCAGGAGGGATGGACAATGGGGGTCTAAATACCACCAGACTAAATATACCCAGGCATCATCCTTGAAGATGGCAGAGGTTGTCATCAAAAGTTGGTTAAAATTTGATACCTATACCTAGCTAGAAGCCCAAGAAGAGTTTATTGATCATATACACCAGGAAAGCACTAGATCCTGGTTCAGAGAAGATTGCAGATACATCTTGGGCTGAAGAATATCACAGGATATTCCTTACATTATTTTTGTAATTTATAGATTTGTCTTTGTACTTTAGAGCTACTGCAAAATAAATTTCACACTTCATTGATAATAAATCTGATTCTACTGAATGCCTAAACTGGCAATCTGTGGGTTAATGTTAGCTTTTAATAAACATGAGATTCTGTGAGTACTAGAAATCTTGATTAACACACAAAATGCTGGAGGAACTTGGCAAGTGAGGCAGCAGCATGGAGGTAAATAAACAGTCAATGTTTTGGACCAAGAAAACTGCAGCATATCATGTGTTGTCAGCTTTTAACACCTGTTTCATCGCTACTGCACAGGTTTGTACATATGTGAAGTTATTTACATCACAGATGATCATTACTGCAGCGTGGAGCTGACAACACACGTAGTCCATTTATGAACATTTGAATTTTCCGGCACCTTAAGTAAATTGGTTTGTTAATTCAAGATGCCATTCTTTTCAGTGAAAGCTAAAATTGCTGTGAGGGAGATAGGCAAGTTGGAGATGAAACAAAATTGTAAATATTTAATTTTTTCAATGATTTTCCTTGTTGCAATTTTTAAGTTTTTGGCTTTTGAGGTATTTAGTATCTTTGACAGCTTGTTCATTCTGACAAAACCTTTCAGAGGACAGATAATAGCAGAGGCTCTGCTGGAGACCTAACCCATCACACTGCAGCTGATGGGCACCAGTCCTGGTGAGAGCAGGCTTTGTGAGCTAAGCAGTAGTTCTGGTTCAGTGCAATGCCAAGTTATATTTGACTCTGTTCTATTATACATGTAGTCAAGCTTGTGGTGAATTGTTAATGACCATTTAGATATTAACGTTCTTTATTTCATTTTATTGAAAAATTCCAATATAACCTGTTATCATAATGCAGAGTGAAGTTAAGTGACAGCATTTGAGATGTACCCAGATGTTGCATTCAGAGTAATTCCCTGTGCATGTGCAATATGAAAGCTGTTTTGTGAAGTAAAATTTTATTGTTAAAAGTTATGCATTTATGAACTGGTGACTTCCTCATTGAGCAATAAATTTACCTAATTATCCTTGCAGGCAACTATCGACAGAGCAAGTGGTTCTTCAAGAGTCATTGCAGAAAGAATCTAAAGTCAACAAGCGTTTATCTATGGAAAATGAAGAACTTTTATGGAAATTGCAAAATGGAGATGTTCTTAGCCCTAAAAGGTTGTCACCAAGTTCCTCTTTCTCCTTTCAGTCTTCTAGAAATTCAGCATCCTCTCTTTCTGGCCCTGGACCTTTACCAAGGTGATGCATTCCAAGTTTTTTTACGCTGTTAATTATTGGAACACACAAGGGCTATTGGATTTCAAACATGGCAAATAAAATACTGTTCTATTATGGTGTAACGTTATGGAAAACATTGTTTTTAGTATCTACAGTATATTGTGTATGATCTGTATATAAAACTTGTTGCACAAAGCACTTAATATAAACAGCAAGAGTCTTGCTTTTGCCTTTTTGCCTATTAAAATGAAACTCAGGGCATGTAGATTATTTTTTAGCTAATTTGTGTGTTCCTCATTTGTGTAAAACATTGGTCTGGTACACAGACAATTGTCGGGAAGTACTGAGGATCACCTTCATGGTGAGCTGACAGGATGTTGCTTGAATTTTTTTCCCAGCAAAGGTGATTAAAGTAACGTTGGAGGAACTAGGCAATATCCAGATGAAACTTGGTTGTTTAACAAATGTCAGGAAATGCTTGTGCAGTATATAGTTCTTGATACGGTTAAAATTGGTCAGATACCTGTATATAAATTTAACTTCTCTTGGAAGCTAATGGCTAGAAAATGTAACATCATAGCATTCAGGATTTGCTGTTATAATGCAGAAAGATGCTATTAGATTATCTAAGCACTTAAGCAATATTAAAGGAACATTTAATATTAGGCTAGAAATGCAAGTAGAGCACTTAAATCCATTGCAATATCTGGCTGCATATTGCTTGCTTCCTTTGGTTCTAATGATTTTTTTGTGAAATTTCCAAGACAGGCCAGCATCATCCTGTTACAGGGTTTCATTCTACCTTGCAGGACATTGAGCTGTATTGTTAATGGGTTAAAATAAGTCTCTGCATGGTTCACAGAGGATGTAGTTCTAAACAACCCAAAATGAAACTAGGTGTTTTGGTGACAGTATGTTATTTTATGAATTTAGACTTTGTAATAGATGATGAGTTGGACTTGGGAGACTGTAATGGAACATTGGGATTGATCAAAAATAGTAAAATTATGAAATACCAAGTGTCATGGTTTGACTTCTGACACCAAAACTTGAACAGTTCTCTTCAGCGAAGATTTGTAGCTTTTCTGAAACTTGTCTCCATTGGGTTTGTGGCTGGACATATATAGGTGATCATTTCAGTCTTTCCTCTGCCTTTTTTTTAAAGGGCTTGTGAATCTGCAGCCCCACGTAGATCCTGAGTGGTCAGAAAGAGAGCCCAGATATTCTGGTTTGGAGTACTTAGAGCTGTAGGTTCTGGAAATTGAAAGGAATCCTTTTGCTGTTATTTTGGTAGATTAACCCCAAATCAAAATGATCTGTTAGATTTGACAACCTCCATGTGCAAATTAATGAAACACTGATTGTAAATTTGTGGTCATGATAGCTCCATTATGCATGAATGCAATAAAGGTGAAAATAGCATTCTTTTTGCAATCTCATTAAAGTAAATAATTGTAATATTGCAATTGCTCTAATTATACTTTAGTTACTTAAATTGATATTATTCTTGACATGCCCATGAGCTGGTGAATTCCAAAGACTGAGGATAAATCTTTAGAAAAACTGTTAAATATTGCTTTTTAGCCCAGCAAAAATTGTGATTTTGTTACACTGAATGTTAAGTGGACCCATTCTACTGTATTGATGTGTATATTAAAAGTGAGTCTTTCTGTTTGAATTCCCAAATGAAAATTGGCATTTGCCTTAAATGTTTTCAATTTTGTCTTGATGTTTACTGATTTACAGTTCACTTTCCAAATTAATCAGGTATGTAGAGTTGTATCTGATTTGAGTTGCAAAGTATTGAATGCTTCAATTTCTCAGGCAAATTATGATAATTTTAAGTGGAACAGCACTTGTTTCTGATCTGTGTACTGGTAACTATACACTGGATAAAAATGAACCTCAATCATTGTCATAAATTCTGTGTGTAGATTCATTTCACCTATAAATTGGTGAGAGCCAGAAAATTGGATTTATGGTGGCTCTCATTTCTATGCAATGTCATCCCACAAGCTAGTAAACATCCTGATGTGGATCTGCAATATTAAACATGTTAACTTTATGATTAAAACATTCCAATATTCATACAGGTTTTCAAGTAACACACCCTAATGCCTTTACCATTTTTTTTTTGTCTGGTGTTGGTACTATATAAAGTCTTGTTTAATCAGTTGTGGAAATGATTTTGTTTGAAATAAAACCATCTGCCTCGTTTCAATCAGAACTTTAAATAATTACCTTAATCCTAACATTAACTAACTGAATTGATTCAAAGATATTTCTCATATTTGATAGACCAGTGTTTATTATGCAACTCGTGAGTTTTTCTTCACTATACATACGTGTTTTTGAAACTCATTTATGCACATGGGATGGGCCTGAAGTTTCTTGTTGCAAAGGAATGTTAGTTATTGGTTGATCATACCTGTGTTATTTGAATGTTAGTTTAAAAAGAGATGTTTCCATTGTGATCCATAGAGATGCATAATTAAGAAACCTTCCCATTTACTGATGCTTTTTGGATGGTTTTAGGTACTTGCAGTATTTAAGCTAGCATATCCTTAGAAGCCAGTCTGTTATATTTTTAAAAATCTCCCATCTTCAAAGTATTTGTTATATTTTTGGATAACTTTGGAATTAGTTCAACAAGATTCAAAGTGAATTTATAATTTATACTTCCTGCAAACTAGAGGCCCAAGGCAAAAAGGGCATTAGTTAAAGTACTTTAACAAAGCTAACTAAATATCTTGATTTCATCTTACATGTACCTTGTGCATTGATCAATTTTAATCTTTTGCATTGTAAATGTATTTGTTGCTTCCTGGTTGAATAAAGTCATTGCTGTTTTCCCCAATCAAACATTTGTTGTTTTTGTGTGTTGCTGGATATTCATCCAGACTACATTCATTTCATTTTTTTTCTATTTAAGACATTGCAGGCATATCAACCAGTTTAACAATAGAAATTCTGGGAGTGATCTATTCCTGTTTCCAAACTGTTTTGCAACACTGATGAACTTATTCTTGGCTCATTCTAATGCATTCTGAGTCAACAGGTTCATAATTATGAGGTGGGCTGTCTTAAATTGAAGGAGCAATATTACTTGTGGAGTAAATTGAAGAAGTGAGTGAATAGATCACAGACCAAGTAGACAATTGACATCAGGGCACCTCCATGTGCACACTAACCACCACAGACATTCAACTATGTAAAGATTGAAATTATTCAGCCTGACAGATTTTGTCCTTGATCAGCTGCTTTCAGGCAATCTGGAAATTTTCTATTTAAAACACTTCTTAAAAAGTAAAGATGATGCATTTAATATAATGGGGTTAACAATGGTATAGCTAATAGTTTACAGTTCCTGAAACATGGATTCATTGCTGACTTTGTGCTTTCTTGTGTGATCTGTACATTCTTAAGTGTGGATTTCCTCAAGGTGTTCTTTATTTCTCTCACATCTCAAGTATGTCTAAGTTGATAGGCTAATTGGTTATTGTAAGTTTACCCTTGGTGTCTAGGTAAGTGTCCTGTCCAGGTTCTACCGATCTGAGGAGAATAAAAATATAAGTTGAGGTTTGGTTTGTTCTTGGGCTAAGTGACTGACAGCATGTCAAACTGGATGAGACCAAATAGCCAGTAGTATAAGAAAATACCTTGGGTTTTTCAGATCTGTTAAGAGTAAAAGAGGAGACTGGATGCAAGACTGGAGGAAAATTATGCTGGAGAGGTAGGAATGGCGGATGCACTGAACTACTTTGCATCAGTCTTCACTGTGGAAAGCACCAGCAGTATGGCAGAAATTTGAGTGTTCGGGGTAGAATTGAGTGTAATTGGTAAGGGTACTAAGGAGAGGGTGTTTCGGAGGCTGAAAGGTCTGAGAATAAAATAATCAACCTGGACCAGATAGACTATACCCCAGTGTTCTGATTATGGTAGCTGAAGAGATTTTGGAGGTATAATCTCTAAACTCAAGAATGACTAAATTCTGGAATAGTTCTGGATGACTGGAAAATTGCAAATGTCACTCCACTCTTTAAAAAAGGAAGAAGGCAAAAGAAAGAAAATTATAGACCAGTTAGCCTGACCAGTAACTGTTAAGATGTTGGAGTCCATTATTAAGGATGAGGTTTCAGGGTACTTAGAAACATAGAAAACCTACAGCACAATACAGGACCTTTGGCCCAAATGGTGTGCCAAATATGTACGTACTTTAGAAATTACCTGGGGTTACCAATAGCCCTCTTTTTCTAAGCTCCATGTACGTATCCAAGAGTCTTGTAATACCCTATTGTATCCCCTATGGAGGTGCATGGTGATAAAAAAAGGCCACAGTCTGCTTGGTTTCATTAGGGGGCAATCTTGCCTGGAAAATTTGTTGGAATTATTGGAGAAAATAACACAGGATAGACAAAGGAGAGTCAATGGGTGTTTATTTGGATTTTCCAAGCTGCTGCACATGAGGCTGCTATACAAGATCAGAACCTGTGGTATTACAGGGAAGATAATAGCATGGATAGAAACACACACAAAATGCTTGAAGGATCTCAGCAGGTCAGGCAGCATTTATAGAAAAGAGTACGGTCAGTGCTGGGCCGAGACCTTTCATCAGGATCCGATTAAAGGTCCAGGCCTGAAACATCCACTATTTACTCTTCTCCATAGATGCTGCCTGGCCTGCGGCATTCCTCCAGCTTTTTGTGTGTGCAGATGGAGATTGGCTGACCAGTAGGAGGCAAAAGGTGGAATTTTCTAGCTGTCTTCCGGTAACTAAGGGTATTCTGCAGGGGTCAGTGTTGAGACAGCTTCTTTACATGTTACATGTCAATGCTTTGGATGACAATTGATGGTTTTGTAGTCAAGTTTACGAATGATACAAAGATGGGTGAAGGGGCAAGCAGAGAATCTGAGCTGGACAGTCAGAATAGGAGAATGGGCAAAGAATTGGCAAATGGAATATACTGTAGGGAAGTGTATGGTCATACACTTTAGTAGAAAGATTTAAAATGCAGACTATTTTCTGAATGGTGAGAAAATTCAGAAGTCCTGAGGTGCAAGGGGATTTGGGAGTCCTCATGCAGGATGCAGTAACAGTTAACTTGCAGGTTGAATTGGTAGTAGTGAAGGCAAGTTAATGTTCATTTCAAGCAAACTAGAATATAAAAGCAATGATGTAATGCTAAGTCATTGGTCAGATGGACCTTGGAGCAGTTTTGGGCACCTTATGTAAGAAAAGGTGTGCTGTCATTGGAGAGGGTCCAGGATGATGTTCACAAGAATTATCCCAGGGATGAAAATTAATGTATGAAGAGTGTTTGCTGGCTCTGGGCCTGTATTCACTGGAGTTCAGAAGTATTGGGGGTGGGGGGAGTCTCATTGAAATGTATTGAATATTGAAAGGTTTAGATAAAGTAGATGTGGGGAGGATGTTTCCAGAGGGTACAGCCTCAGAAAAGAAGGACATGCCTTTAGAACAGATGAGGAATTACTTCAGCCAGTGTGTGGTGAATCTGCAGAATTCATTGCCACAGACAGCTGTGGAGGCCAAGTCACTGGGTATATTTAAAGCAGAGGTTGATAGGTTCTTGATTAGTCAGGGAATCAAAGGTTGTGGGCAGAAAGTAGGAGAATGGGGTTGAGAGGGATAATAAATCAGCCCTGATGGAATGGTGGAGCAGACTCGATGGACCGAATGGCATGATTTTGCTCCTACGTTTCATGGTTTTGTGGACATTTTTCCCTATTTAAACTGAAATTGCCTATACTGGAGTTTTATGATGGGTATGTATTTAATCTTAGAAACAGCTTACTTAAATACTCATTTCTATTGGTGACAAAACCTCTCCAATCAATGGGGAGAGAACCTTGCACAGGTCAGAGATAAGAATTTTAACAAAGGAGTGTTTTGCAGGGCTTGGCACATTTGCAGCGTACCAATCAATTTGTGAATCATGAGCAGGAGCAAATAAAAGCAAAGCAAGGTAAGGCAGAGTGGCCATTGTGTGAGGGGACCAGAGTAGGAGTGGGAACTTGAGGCTTTGGCGAAGAGGCGCAGTTAAGGATTTTGTGGTGGTTGAATAAAATGCCACTAAATTACAGCTAATTAAATAAAGGGATGATACAGGATCAGGTGATGTACTGTAGCTGCATGATATGGGAGCTGGTGGACCCCATTGTGGATCCTGGTGACCTCAACTGCAGCAAACATTGGTTGCTCAGAGAACTCGGGTTCAAAGCTGATGACCTGGAATCTGATCTTCAAATACTGCAGCACTTCAGGGAGGGGGAGAATTACCTGGATCCTCTGTTTCAGGAGGTGCTCGCACCCATTAGATTAGCTGCCTCAAATTCAGTCTGTGGTCAGGGGTAAGACTGTGTAACTGTGAATGAGGTGGGTAGTGGGATTCAAGAGACAGTGCTGGAGGAGCCTCCACTTTTGAGCTTGTCCAACAGGTCTCAGATTCTTTTTCCCTGGTGGATGAGAGTGGGGGCTGTAGGAAAGATGAGCAACCTAACTGTGGCATCACAGCTCAGGGAGCCTTTCAATAGGGGGGAAAAGAGAAATGTAGTGGTAATTGGGGATAGTATCATCAGGGAATAGACAGTTCTCTGTTGCAAGGATAGAGCATCTCAAAGGCTGTGTTGCCTGCCTGGTGCCCGAGTTCAGGACATCTTATCTGATCTGCAGTGGGAGGAGTAAGATACAGTTGTTGTGGTTCATGTGAGTATCAGCGACATAGGCAGAACAAGGAAAGAGGTTCTGCTTAGGGAATTTGAGTAGCTAGGGACTAAATTAAAAAGCAGAACCAAAAACATGGTCGTCTCTGGATTACTACCTGAGCCATGTGCAAATTGGCATAGTGTTAAGACTAGAGAGTTAAATGCGTGGCTCAAGGTTTGGAGGAAGTGGGTTTGCACCAGTGTTGGGGAAAGGAGTGAACTGTACCGGTGGGATGGCTCGACCTGAACTGTGATGGGACCTGGATCCTAGTGAATTAAGTTGGATGAGGCAGTTTTGATTACGTCTTCATAGAATGCGTTCATGATCGTATGTTATTGAACATACAGGGGAACGTGCTATCTTAGATCTGGTCCTGTGCAACGAGGCAGGTAAAATTGGTGATTTTGAAGTTAGGGATCCGCTTAGAATGAGTGATCACAGTACGATTGAGTTTCTCATTCGAGTCGAGGGTGCAATAGTTCAATCTGAAACCAGTGTATAATGCTGAAACAATGGAGACTACAGTGAGATGAGGCTCGTGTAGACTGGGAACATTAGCTTTATGGTGGGACAGTTGAGGAACAGTGGAAGACTTTCAAAGATTTTTCAGTGCTCAACAAAAGTATATTCTAGTTATAAGCAAGGACAGGAAGGGTGGGGAGAGACAGCCTTGGATAACTAAGGAAATAAAAGAAGGCATCAAACTAAAAGCTCATGCATACAAAGTCACCAAGAGTAGTGGGAAACTGGAAGACTGGGAAATCTGTAAAAGCAACAAAGAACCACTAAGTGAGAAATAAAGAAAGGGAAGCCAGATTATGGAAATAAACTAGCACAAAATATAAAAACGGATAGTAGAAGTTTTTATAATTGTATAAATCAGAAAAGGTTGGCTAAAGTGAATGTAGGTCCCTTGGAGGACAAGGCGGCTGAATTGATATTGGATATTGACAAGTCCCCTGGTCCTGATGGAATGCATCCCAGGGTGCTGAAAGAAATGGCAGAAGTTATAGCAGAGGTTTTGGTGATAATTTGCCAAAATTCTCTGACTCTTCCCTGCAGATTGGAAGATGGTGAGTGTCACACCACTGTTCAAAAAAGGATGTAGGCAAAAGGCACATAACTATAGTTTAACATCTGTGGCTAGGAAAATGCTTGAAGCTATCACTAAAGAAGAAATAGTGAGGCATCCGGAAAGAATTGGATTCATCAGGCACACATAGCATGGATTCAGCAAAGGTAGGTCCTGTTTGACAAAATTACTGGAGTTCTTTGTGGATATAATGAGTGCAGTAGATAGAGGGGAACATAAATGTTATTTACTTAGATTTCCAGAAGATGTTTGAGAAGGTGCCGCATAAAAGACTTACCCATAATAGAAAGATGCGTAGAGTTGGGGTTGATGTATTAGTATGAGTAGGGGATTGGTTAACACAGTTGGAATATATGTGTGTTACTCTGGTTCACAATTAGTGGTGAGCAGTGTGCCTCGGGTCAGTGTTGGACCCACAACTGTTCACGATATACATTAATGATCTGGAAGAGAGAACCAAGTGTAGTGTGTCTAATTTTGCTGATGATACTAAATTGAGTGGAAAAGCAAATTGCGCAGAAAATACGGAGAGTCTGTAGAGAGAGAGAGATAAAATGCAAGGGTCTGGTAGATGGAGTATAATGTTCATATATGTGATGTCATCCACTTTCGAAGGAAAAATGAAAGATTATTATTTAAATGGTACAATATTGCAGCAAGCTGCTGTGCAGAGGGACGGGAATACTTGTGCATGAATCGCAGAAGGTTGGTTTGCAGGTGCAGCAGGCTATCATGAAGGCAAATAGAATGTTGGCCATTACGAGAGGGATTGAATTCAAGAGTAGGGAGGTTATGCTGCAACTGTACAGGAGTACTGCATGCAGTTCTGGTCTCCTTACTTGAGGAAGGATATATTGGCTTTGGAGGTGGTGCAGAGGAGGATATATTGGCTTTGGAGGTGGTGCAGAGGAGGATATATTGGCTTTGGAGGTGGTGCAGAGGAGGTTCATTCCAGAGATGAAGGGGTTGGATAATGATAAGAGATTGAGTTGCCTGGAACTGTTCGCGCTGGAATTCAAAAGAATGAGACGAGATCTTATAGAAACATAAAATTATATAAGGGATAAATAAGATAGAGGCAGGTAGGTAGAGACGAGTCCATGGCCAGATCAGCCATGATCTTACTGAATGGCTCAACGGGCAAGATGGCCCACACCTGCTCCTATTTCTTATGTTACAGCAGCAGATGACATGATTCCCACAGATATTATCTTGGAAGATCTATTTTCTATGGCATTCTCTTGCATGAAGATTTGGGGGTTATTTCGACTTGAAGATGATTATCCAGTCATAATGGTGGTACCTGCCCAGTTCTTTTAATTTCAATGAAAATTGGACAGCTTGTATATTAGGCAGCGTATCCATTCAATCACCTGCCTTAAGTGAAAGAAATGTACACAAGGATCAGACATCATGTGAAGGGTTTAGGAATATGTATATTATTGAGAATCAACAATTACAATATAAATGTTAGAAAATTGAAAGCATTGATGTAAGAGTGTAAATACTTGGTATTTGATATATTTTAATTACTTGGCTAAGTCCTGTTTACTTTGAGCAGCAGTGCTATGGGTTGATCAATAAAAGACTATTTTAACCCAGTTCTACTTTGAAATATTTAATTCTAATTCTAGCATTTACCTAAAAGCACAGAAGAATGTCACATCAATTTGGACTTTTAGCATTTTTATCACAATGGTGTGATTTGGAGAAGTTAAAAGTTGAAAAGGTGTGTTGTCAATGGATGTGTCTGTTCAAGTAAAGCACATGAAGAAAGGGAAATCAGTCATCTTGGTCTTCTCTGCAGGTAGAGGTAATTGTAATTAAAACTGTAATAGTTGTCCCTCTTGCGGGTGTATGTAGAATAGAGTGATCCTAAAAATAAGGAGAGGTGAGTGCGAGATGCCTGGATCAGCTTGAGATGATAGCCAGTTGCTTTCAAATGTAAAGACTAATTTGCCTATAGAGACACCCAGAGCAGAGACAGTGTTTTCAGCTTGTCTCAGATTTGAGATTGTACACCTTTTTCACTTAAGTGTTCTCAAGTCATTTCTTTCTTTGTCATCATAAAGTCAAATCCTGCATCTGTGAATATCCAATGCAATTTTTGGATACTCAGCATTCTACTTGCCCAAAGCTGGGTGTATTTTAATTTATTTTTATTTCCCTATTCTGTTTTTAAGTCTTTATCCTCCCAAATATATGCCTGCAACAAACTGACCTTGGAGAAACAAACTGTTTATCTACTTACTACCTTAATTCCTTAATTTCCAGCAGTTTAAAACCTTCTGAAATGAGCAACATCTCACGTTTTGCTTCCTGAACACTGAATATTAAGCATGACACATTTTCTTGAAAAAATGAATTGTAGAGCCTAAAGCACCATTTTCTGTTCCTATTACCACAGTTCAGAATGGTCACCTTGTCCATGCTGAGCCAACTGGAGTTACTGATATTAATCCATTTCATAGCAAAGCACTTACTTATCTTTGGAATGTTTTTGCCAACATTTCCCTGAAGTTTGTTGTCGTAAGTCCCTTGTTGAGGGAGCAGCTGTTCATACTGTTTGTTTGCATTCATTGATAAGCACATTGATGTGGCTACCGTAAGTATTCTGATTAATAGCTGGGGTTCATGGCTTTCTGCATTCTTTTTCAATGTCCTTTAAATTTCTGAGTGTATTTAGCAAAAATAAATTGGATTTTGGAAAATGAATAAAACCTTTGTTAATGAGGGGATTTTTGAGAGCTACATAAATGCAAGGCAAAGCATGAGAAAACAAGGCGGAATTTTGAACAATTTGGTATACTGTAGAGCTTAAGAGAGTTTAGAATTGTACCATTCATGCCCTTGCAGGAACCTCATTCCTTAAGATCACCACCTGAGCCCCAGCAGCAGATTGCCAACGGCTCCGCTTTGCGAAATGTTCAATGACAGCGAAACCTTGTATTGTCTAGTCCTGCTGTGCTGCACATTATGCGTGGCTGTGGAATATTTGGAGTGAATAGAAGTGGCAAGTTGGATCATTGGCTCATTACTTTGTACCTTTTCATCCTAAAACTTAATTTTACCTAGCCCTTGATGCAGGGGTGTTTTCATTATCTGAGATGTCAAAAATGGGCCTTGCCACTGAAATCAGCAAATAATATGATGCAAGTTTGCAACCAGGAGTTTGAGTTTGGTACAGTGCATTGAGTAATTCATATTAAGTTATGAAGCTTAGATAACTGGCCTCTAAACAGACAGTTTTGTGCTAGTTTTTAGCACAAGCAATATAGGAATTTTCCTCTATTCCTAATATTTTAATCTTTAGCAACTGGGATCAAATACTGCCTTGTGGTCAAAAATCTGCCTCATCTTGGGAACTTTGCTTGTTTCAATTAGACTATAATGGTAGGAGCTAAGTGGTTCTTGCAGAGCCTAAATAGAGTATACATTAACAGATTACTCGGTTAGTAAACCTGCTGTGTAGAATTATTACCATGTCTTTGTATTACTTCAGATTAATTGTTGGGTTAGTAATTGACTAAGGTGATAGATTCTTGTTGGCAAGGTGTATCATGTCAATTTTCCATATTGGGTAGATGCTAGCATGATGAAACTGTCAAACTCTGAATTCTCCCCAATACATTAAATTCCCTAAACAAGTTTATCTTTCATCTTTTAACTGTGACTGAAGTCCAAAACCAGCATAGTTGCAAGCAGCAGTTGAATTAATCAGTATGTAATGTTTACATAAAATAATGAAATGGTAACAAATCAGAGCAATTGCTTATCACCATCACCTTGGTAATAAAGGTAAATTATAAATGCTGCTCTTGAGAATGGCTCCACTATCAGGAAAGTGAATTTAAATGCTGTATGTTTTGATGCAATAATATACTGTTTCATTCATTCCCCTTTGAAAAGATTTAATATTTTATCCTAATATCACAATTTTAAAGTTTGTTTTCCCAAGAGGAAAAAATGTATTGCGCATATTATTAGAGTAGCTTCTAAATAACCACTTCACATGACTGATAAGGAGGCCTGCATTCTATCTTCCTCTAGCTTGGCTCTTGATCAGAGTTAAAAGCCTTTAAAAACTTATAACCCCAGAACTGCTAAAGGAAATTAGAGCCTTTTGCAGTAGCTCAACAACTAGTCAAAACTGCCCAATACATCGCTGGCACCCACCTATCCACCGTCAAGGACATACATAGAACTACCTTTTCACTTGGCTTTGCACACAAGATTAAAAAGGCAGCGCTTTGCACAAGTTTTTCAGAGTTGGACTGTGACCAATCACTGAGTGGATTTCATTGGTGAGGGGGCAGATAAAAAAATAAGGCAGGCGGAAGTGTACGGCCATTGTTGTGAGTGGTCCAGAGTTGGAGTGGCTTTGGCTCATCTGACTTGGGCGCAATCAGGCCAATTTTATTCTTCATTCCTTGTCTGTTCGGGCACAAATAGTGCAGTGAGAATGGCTGCTGGGACAGTGTTTTGTTCTGCATGTGAGATGTGGGAATTCTGGGAAACCTCCAGCCTCCTGGCCAATAATATTGAAGAGGATACCAAAAGTTTCTTCAGATATATAAAGTGTAAAAGAGAGGTGAGAGTAGATATTGGACTGCTGGAAAATGATGCTGGAGAGGTAGCAATGGGTACAAGGAAATGGCAGATGATCTGAATAAGTGTTTTGCATTAATCTTCATTATGGAAGTTAGTGTGTCGGGACAAAGGTGTGAAGTTGCCATTGCAAGGGAGAAGGTTCTTGGGAAACTGAAAGGTCTGATAGGTCAACTGGACTAGATGGTATACACCCCGGGGTTCTGAAAGAGATGGCTGAAGAGATTGTGGAGGCTTTAGTAATCAATTGATTCTGGAAGGGTTCCGGAAGACTGAAAAATTGCAAATGTCACTCCACTCTTCATGAAGGGAGAGAGTCAGAAGAAAGGAAATCAGAGGCCAGTTAGTCAGACCTTAGTGGTTGTAGTCAGTTGTTAAGGATGTGATAGCAGGGTACTTGGAGGCACATGATAAATAGGCCATGGTCTCAAAGGAAAATTTGTTGACATATTTGTTGGAATTCTTTGAAGAAATAAAAAGCAGGATAGACAAAAGAGAACTAGTAGATGTTGCATGCTTGGATTTTCAGAAGACCTTTATTAAGGAGCCACACGTGAGGCTGGTTAACAAGTTAAGAGCCCATGGTATTACAAGAAAGATACTAGCATAGATAATTGGCTGATTGGCAGAAGACAAAGAATGGGAATAAAGGGAGCCATTTCTGATTGGCTGCCAGTGACCAGTGATGTTCCAAAGGGGTCTGCGTTGGGTCTTTTTCTTTTTACGTTAGAACATAGAAGAGAACAGCACAGGACTGGCCATTTGGCCCACAGTGTTGTGCTGAACCAGCTAAAAAGCAAAGCAAAAACACCCAAACACACATCCCTCCTACCTACACCATGTGCCTATCCAAATATCTCTTAAAAGCCTCTAATACATTTGCCCCTATCACGATACCAGGCAGCACTTTCCAGGTATCCACAACTCTGAGTTAAAAAAAAACTTGCCTCTCACATTCCCCTTGAACCTACCCCTCTTACCTTCAATGCATGTTCTCTGGTATTAGACATTTCAACACTGGGGAACAGATACTCTCTGTCCACTCTATATCTGCTTCTCTGTCTTGTAACTCTCCATTAGATCTCCCCTCAGCCTCCGAAGCTCCCGAGAGAATAAGCCAAGTTTATCCAGCCTCTATGTGATAGCACATGCCTTCTAAACCAGGCAGCATCCTGGTGAATCATCTTCTGCAACCTGTCCAAAGCCTCAATATCCTTCCTACAGTGGGGCAACCAGAACTGCACCTTTTTATCCAGATGTGGCCTAACCAGAGTTTTATAAAGTTGCAATATAACCTCCTGGCTTTCAAACTTAATGCCTTGACTAATAAAAGCAATCATTCCGTAAGCCTTCTTCACCACCTTATCAACCCGTGTAGCCACTTTCAAGGAGCTATGAACTTGGATCCCAATGTTTCTCTGCTCAGCAACACTTAAACAGTTTGTCTCCTTGCACTTGCCTTACCAAGGTGCAACACCTCAGATTTATTAGGATTAAACTCCATCTGCTATTTCTCAGCCCATATCTGCAACTGATCTGTATCGCGCTCTATTCTTTGCCAGTCTTCTACACTATCCACAACTCCATCGATCTTGGTATTTTGCTCACCTCTTCATTTTCTGTGGTGATAATTTATTGCAATTTACTTCAGAAAATGTGTTATTAGTAATACTATTAGTCGAATTTCTTGCCTTTTGAATTACCAGTAAGCTGTCTCATGCATTTGGTAGTGCCATCTTCAACTGGAAGTAGATGATACGAAGATGGCTTGTAACCAAGCAAATCTCAATGTTATACAGTCTTTGTACTTTGTACTTTGTTCAAAGTAAATGTACTTTGAATCTTTGAATTTAATAACCCACCCATCTACGTGTTCATCCAGGTCATTTATATACATTACAAACAGCAGAGGTCCCACTCAAGATACCTGCAGAACTCCACTAATTAGACCACCAGCTTGAGTAAGTCCCTGCAACCACTACCTTCTGTCTTCCGTGTGCAAGCCAGTTCTGAATCCGAACAACCAACTCTCTGTAGATCCCATGCATCTTAATCTTCCCATGAGGGGCTTTGTAAAACACTTTCCTGAAATCCATGTAGACAACATGCACTGTCCTACCCTTATCAATCTCTCTCATCAAAATACACAATCATGTTGGTAAGGCACAGCCTGACAAATACAAAGCCATGTTGGCTCTCACTAATTAGGCCATGGGTTTCCAAATGTTCATATATGCGATCCCTCTGAATTTTCTCCAGTAGTTTCCCTATAACAGATGTGAGACTCACTGGTATGTAGTTCCCAGGATTTACTTACGAAATAGAGGTAGAATATTAGGTAGAATACTCACCAGTCCTCCAGGACCTCGCCTACGGCCAAAGAGGACAGCAAGATACTGGTCAAAGGCCCAGCAATCTTGTTTCTTGCTTCCTTCAATAACATGTGGTAAATCCTATCAGGCCCTGGGGTCTTATCCACCATAATACTCCTTAGGAGGCTTCACACTTCTTCTCCTTGACCTCTAAATACCCTAATGTATTTATATACTCAGCATTGATCTCCTGGTCCTCCATATCCTTTTCCTTGGTGATACTGAAGCAAAGTTCTCATTAAGTACCTCACTCACGTCCTCGGTATCCAGATAAATGTTATGCCCTTATCCTTGAATGGCCCTACCCTCTCCCTAGTTATCATTTTACTCTTGATGTATGTACAGAATGTGTTGGGATTCACCTTAATCCTACTTGCCAAGGACTCTTCATGGTCCCTCCTGGCTTTCTTAGTGATCTTTTTGAGTTCTATTTTGGCTTCTCTATACTCCTCTTGCTTTGTTTGATCCTAACTTCTGAAGCTTTACATACTTCTGTACTCTTGTGCAACTGACCTTTAAACACCCTCCACATGTCAGAAGATCAGTATCAGGTTTATTATCACCGGCATGTGACATGAAATTTGTTAACTTAGCAGCACCAGCTGTTCAATGTAATACATAATATAGAAGAGGAAAAACAATTTTTTTTAAAATTAAAAAATAATAATAAACAAGTAAATCAGTTATGTATGTTGAATAGATTTTTAAAAAGTGCAAAAACAGAAATACTGTATATTTTTTTAAAAAGTGAGGTAGTGAAGGATTCAGGTGGGGGAGGGGAAGAAGCTGTTCCTGAATCACTGAGTGTGTGGCTTCAGGCTTCTGTACCTCAAACCTGATGGTAACACTGAGAAAAGGCATGCCCCCTGTGTGCTGGAGGTCCCTAATAATGGATGCTGCCTTTCTGAGACACCGCTCCTTGAAGATGTCCTGGATACTTTGCAGGCTAGTACCCAAGATGGAGCTGACTAGATTTACAACCTTCTGCAGCTTCTTTTGGTCCTGTGCAGTAGCCCCTCCATACCAAACAGTGATGCAACCTGCCAGAATGCTCTCCACGGGCCCAGGTTAGATATTCATAGATCTTGACACCCAGGAACTTGAAACTGCTCACTCTCTCCACTTCTGATCCCTCTATGAGAATTGGTATATATTCCTTTGTCTTACCCTTCCTGAAGTCTACAATCAGCTCTTTCATCTTACTGATGTTGAGTGCCAGGTTGTTGCTGCGGCACCACTCCACTAGTTGGTGTATATCACTCCTGTGCACCTCTCATCACCACCTGAGATTCTACTAACAATGGTTGTATTGTCAGCAAATTTGTAGATGATATTTGTGCTATGCCTAGCCACACAGTCATGTGTATACAGAGAGTAGAGCAGTGGGCTAAGCACACACCCCTGAGGTGAGCCAGTGTTGATCATCAGTGAGAGGGATATGTTATCTCCAATCTGCACAGATTGTGGTCTTCTGGTTAGGAAGTCGAGGATCCAGTTTCAGAGGGAGGTACAGAGGCCCAGGTTCTGCAACTTCTTAATCAGGATTGTGGGAATGATGGTATTAAATGCTGAGCTAAAGTCGATGAACAGCATCCTGACATAGGTGTTTGTGTGTCCCGGTGGTCTAAGGCCGTGTGAAGAGCCACTGAGATTGCTTCTACTATTGACCTATTGTGGCGATAGGCAAATTGCAGTGGCTCTAGGTCCTTGCTGAGGCAGGAGTTCTGATGTGGATTTGCCAGAGAAATGGTGTTCCCAATTACCGCTGCTTAGTCTTTCTCTCATGCCCTCATAATTTGCCCTACTCCAATTTGAAACTCTCCCACAAGGACCATATTTATCCTTATCGTTAGTTATCCTGAAAGATGAGGAGTTGTGGGCTCTGCTCCCTTACTGTTCATCCACCAGGTCAGGCTAATTACCCAGCACCAGGTCCTGTACAGCCCCTCCTGGATACATTTTCTGGATACATATTTAACTCCATCTAAACCCCTTACAGGAAGAAGATTATATTAGAGAAGTTGAAATCCCTCATGACAACAGCCCTATTATTTTTATACATTTCCTTAATCTGATTACATATCTGTTCCTCAACATCCCGGTGGCTATTGGTGGTCTGTAGTATAACCCCAGCAGTGTGATTGCACTCCTCAGATTCCTGAGTTCCACCCAAATGGACTCAGTGTCTGTCTCCTCCATTATATCTCCTCTGAGTGCAGCTGTGATATTGTTGCTGATTAGTAGTGCAACTCCATCCCCTCTGTTACTTCCACTTCTATCTTTTCTAAAATTTCAAAAACCTGGTACATTAAATCATCCATTCCTGTCCCTCTCTCAACCAAGTGTCAGTAATGGCTACACCATCATCGTCCCATGTACTGATCTATGCTCTTAAATTCATCACCCTCACCCATAATAGTCCTAGCTTGAAAATATACACACTTCAAACTATCCAACACATCATACCCCTTATTTCAATTTTGCCTTTCAGTGCTTTTCCTGACATCTACCTTCTGGTCCGATCTTTCCCTCACTGAGCTGGGCTCCATTTGCCAGCCCCCTGCAAAACTACTTTCAACTCTCCCAAGTAGTGTCTCCAAACCTCCTGGTTAGGATATCGATTCCCCTCCAGTTCAGGTGTAACCCATCCCTCTCGTACAGGTCACACCTTCCCCAGAAGTTTCCAGTGATCAAGAGCTCAAAGCCCTGTCCCCTGCACCATCTCTGAAGCCACTCATTCATCTGTGCTATCACCCTATTCCTGCCTCCACTAGCACAGGGAGTAATCCAGAGATTACAACCTTGGAGGTTCTTCTCTTCAGCCTCTTTCCTAACACTATATACTCACTGCACAGGACCTCTTTTCCTTTTCTACCTATGTCATTGGTGCCAATATGCACCACGACCTCTGGCTGCTCCCCCTCCGCCTTGAAAATACCCTGCAGCCGCTCCGATATATCATGGACCCTAGCATTTGGGAGGCAACACACCATCCTGGTGTCTCTTTTGCAGCAACAGAGTCTCCTTTCTGTCCCCTTAACTGTTGGGTTCCCTATGACTACTGCACTGGCTAACACTACCCTTCCCTGTTGACCCTCAGAGCCAGCCACTGTGCCACCAGCCTGGCAGCAGCTGCCATGAGCTGATGGGTCATCCTCCCCAGCAGTATCCAAAGGAGTATGCTTGTTGCTGAGGGGAATGTCCACAAGGGATCCCTGCACTGACTTCTCAAACCCCTTGCCTCTCCTGGTGGTCACCCATTTACTGTTGGAAACCCGTACTCTGGGTGTGACTACCTCATCTATAATATTTTCAGCCTCCCGAATGACGTTGAGCACATCCAGCTCCAGCTCTAACCCTGTCAGTCAGGCATTGAAGTTGGGTCCACTTCCCACAGAAGTAGTCATCAGAGAAACCATCAGGGTTCCTGAGTTCTCACATTTGACAGAAGGAGCATTCCAACCTGGATATTCTTTATCAAAAAGAAAAAGGCTTGCCTTTTCTTAACTGTGCCTCCTCGGGAAAAGACAGGCATCCTTTTAGAATGGGGATGAGGAGGAATTTCTTTAGTCAGAAAGTGAAGAGTCTCTGGTATTCAATGCCACAAGCAGCTGTGGAGGCCAAGGCATTGGGTATATTCAAGGCAGAGGTTGATAGATTCTTGCTTAGACAGGGCATGAAGGGATATGCAGAGAAGGCAGTAGCTTGGGGTTGAAAGGGAAAATGGATCAGCCACGATGATATTGTGGAGCAGACTTGAGCCAAATGGCCTGATTCTGCTCCTATATCTTATGGTCTTATATATTTAGAAAGGTGCTGGAAAAGGGCCAGTAACATCATGAAGGATCCCACCCAGCTCATGAACTGTTCGTCCCACTCCCATCAGTGAGGAGGCTACGTAGCATCCACACTAGGACCACTAGACTCAAAAACAGTTATTTTCCCCAAAAAGTAAGGCTGATCAACACCCCCACCCACAAACCCACCCCTCCACACCCCAACCACCACTACTTTATCATTTCATGTCAGTCACCCTATATACAGAGACTCCTGTGCTCTAGCATCACTTTATCAACATGCAATCAATCTAATTACATACAGTATTTAACTCAGTATAAATATGATATGCATCTAAAATCACCCTCCCAAAAAGCATTAATAAATAGCTTTTAAAAAAATTCTTACCAAAAAGTTATTACCATTGTTCTGTTCTTTATCTTTTTTTTTGTCCTGTATCATATCTGGGGTAACAACTATTTTGTTCTCCTTTACACTTCTGTATTGGAAATGATTATAAACAATTTTGAATCTTACATAATTGCATATAATGTTTTTCAATGCACACAAAATCAAATCTGGAATCTTTATTGGATATTTAAGTGAAGAATTCAAAGTATTCTGCAATTACTATTAGTGGGTTGTTCAGGCAATAGCATTGTTGCCATCAGGAAGAAGGTACAGAAGATTTAGGTTCACACCACCAGGTTCTGGAACAGTTACTATCCCCTCAACCATCAGGCTGTTTAACCAAAGAAAATAACTTTACTCGACTTCATTTGCCCCATCATCGATATGTTCCCACAACCAATGAACTCACTTTCAAGAACTCTTCATCTCATGTTTTCAATAATTATTTCTTATTTATATATCATTATTTATTTCTTTTTGTATTTGCACAGTTTGGTGTCACTTGCACACTGGTCAAAAGGCCAAATTGGTGCAGTCTTTCACTGATTCTGTTATGGTTATTATTTTATGGATTTACTGAGCATCCCCACCAGAAAATGAATCTCAGGGTGTATATGGAGACATATATGTACTTTGATAATACCTTTACTTTGAATTTTTGAACTTTGAGAAGCTTGTTTAGAATCTATTGAGAAGTTTATTAGTCACCATTTTACCATAGTAAGATTCCAAATACATTGGACACAGCTAAGAACAAAATTACTCTAAGCACAAAATTCCTGTCTTGTAAGTCAATGTGTGCCAGCATTTAAAATATTAAGACTTAAATCTGCAGAGATAAAGCACATTTTCCCATTAAGTACTAAACAACGGAAGTCAATGATGTACTTAAGAAATGAGCTGCATTTTATCTTATTACCATGATCAGATAAAACAACCTGTTATAGATCTTGTTTGTGGGAATATAGGCTGAGGCATTAGGCAATTCTACTGACAATTATGTGAATAGCGTGTATTTATAACTTCATAATGCTAAGGGTCACTGAGTGATCATAATGACATATTACTGGAAATCTTCAAAAATATGCAAAGGAAATATATTAGGCATGATGAATATTTTGAAAAATGCAGCCTCCAACACTGGTACAGTTGGTACAAAAAAGGTGGCCAGTGACAGAAATGTAAAAGATGTGATTGGTTTGTTTATTTGCATTAATTTGCTTTCACTTAAAGCCAATCGATAAGCTTATTACAGAACACTTTTAAGATAAAGATACAAAGTGTTACCTGTAATTAGTTTTCCAGTAATATGCTTTTCTTTCCAACAAGTACTGATGCTCTATTATTTGGCATCCAGGGTATCAGGGAATGTTTGTGCAATCCCCTTCTGCTGACTGGGACCTCTGTTCCTGCACACCCCTTGAAGTCATCAGGCCCCAGTCCATAAGCTCTCATTAAGCTTCAAGGGTTCACTGGGAAATTTATTCAATTAGTAATTTTATCACTGTTCCATGCACTGAGGAACAGGGAAAAACTTAGTTTTGCGGGCCATCCATGTTATCAGTGTAGTACAAGGGACAAGCAATAATGATGTTATAGTTGCAAGGACAGTGAGTGCAGGGAGTTGAGGTGCAAGGTAGACTGTGAGGTCAAGAGTCAGTTTTATCTTACAAGAGGTCCATTCAGTAATCTTATAACTAGTGATTAAATTGAGTGAAATAAAGAAGCGTTGGGTATTAACTGGAATAATGTCCAAATGTATGGAAAATTTGCCAGCCCAGCAACGATCAAAGGCCAAAATCGTGCTGCTTGTCAAAAAAACATTGTCAGTTTAAATCCCTTAGAAAAAGTGAGAGGCATTGATCATGTGGATAGTCAGAGGCTTTTTTCCCAGGGCTGAAATGGCTAACATGAGAGGGCACAGTTTGAAGGTGCTTGGAAGCAGGTACAAAGGAGATGTCAGGGTTAAGTTTTTTATGACGAGAGTGGTGAGTGTGTGGAATGGGCTGCCGGTGACAGTGGTGGAGGCAGACGTGATGGGGTCTTTTAAGAGACTCCTGGGTTGGTACATGGAGGTTAGAAAAATAAAGGGTAATTTCTAAAGTAAATACATGTTTGGCACAACTTTGTGGGCTGAAGGGCCTGTATTGTGTTGTAGATTTTCTATGTTTCAATGTATTCTCAGATCCCTCTGTTCTACCACACTCCTCAATGCCTTACTGCTCAATAGGTAAGTCCTACCTGGATTGTCCTTCCAAAGTGCAATATCTCACTCTTGTCTACATTAAACTCCATCTCCCACTTTCCAGCCCATTTTTACATCTGGTCCAGATTCCACTGCAAGCTTTGATAGTCCTCTTTGCTGTCCACTATGCCCCCAATGTAGTTGACCATATTATCATCAAGATTGTTGATGTGGATGACAAACAACAGACCCAGCACCAATCCCTACGGCACACCACTAAACACAGACCTCCAGTCAGAGAAGTTACCATCTACCACCACTTCTCCTGTGAAGCCAATGTCTAATCCCATTTACTACAAGTGACTGAATGTTCTTGACCAACCTCCCACTCAGGACCTTGTCAAAGGCCTTGTTAACATCCATTGTCTTGCCTTCATCAGCTTTCCTGGTAACTTCCTTGAAAAACTCTCTAAGATTGGTTAGAGATGATTTACCATGCACAAAACCATGCTGATTATCCCTACCCAGTTCCTATATATCCAAATATTTATGCAGTATATAAATGATCTGGATGAAAATGTAGATGGGTGTTAATAGGTTTAGAGACAATATGAAGAATGGTGGTATTGTGGATGGTATAGAAGACTGGCAAAGAATTCAGTGGGATATAGATCAGTTGCAGATAAAGGTGCAGATGAAGTTTAATCTGGCTAAATGTGAAGTGTTGCACTTTGGGAGATCAAATACAAATGGCCAGTACACTGTTAATGTCAAGACCCCTAACACTGGTGTAGAGTGGGATTTTGGGGTCCAAGTTCATAGCTCCTTGAAATTGGCTATATAGGCTGATGGTAAAGCAGGCATAAAGCATCCTTGCCTTTATTCATCCAGGAATTAAGTTTGGTTCAGGAAGTTATGATGCAGCTTTATCAAACTCTACTTAGGCCACATCTGGAGTATTGCTTTCAGTTGTGGTTACTCCATTATAGGAAGAATATGGAGGCTTTGGAAAGGATGCAGAAGAGTGTTACCAGGATGCATCCTGGATGAGAGGGCATGAGTTGATGAGAGTTTGGACAAACTTAGGTTGTTTTCTCTGGAGTGATGGAGGCTGAGGGAAGATCTGACGGAAGCTTATTAGATTATGAGAGGCACAGATAAACAGCCAGTATCTTCTCTTTTTGCTCAGTGTTGAAATGTTTAATATCAGAGGGCATGCATTTATGATAAGAAGAGGTAAGCACAAAAAAGATGCGTGGGCAAGGTGTTTCTTTTACAGAGAATGGCGGGTGCTTGGAATGCGTTGGTAGCTTCGTTATCTGGTATAGAGGCACCAACGTGTAGGATCATAAGAGCAATCTGAAGATTGTAGACTCAACCAACTCTGTCACAGGCACAAGCATCCCCCCCCCCCCCCACCACTGAAGACATCTTCAAAAGGTAGTGCTTCAAGAAGGGGGGCATCCATCATTAAGGACCCTCACTATTCAGGACATGCCCTCTTCTCATTACTACCATCATGGAGGAGGTACAGGAACCTGAAGAGCCACACACAATGTTTCAGGAACAACTTCTTCCCTTTGTCCTTAAGACTTCTGGGCAGTGCTGAACTGATGAACACAACCACACTATTCCTCTTCTGCACTATTTCATTTCTTTATTTTTATTGTAACTGGTAGTTATTTATTCTGTCTGTACAGTACTGCTACCACAAAACAACAAACTTCATGACTAATGTCACTGACACAAATCTGGTTTCAGTACCTTGCTGTCCAGTCCTGATATTGACTGCTTATTTGCCTCCATAAATGCTGCCTGACTTGCCGAGTTCATCCAGCATTTTGTGTGTTGTACTCAAGATTTCCAGGATCTGCAGAATCTCGTGTTTATCATTCTGATTCTGAAATGCAGCTGAACTCATGAAAAGCAAACACATGTAAGGTGCCCCCTCCAAAGATTACACAACAAAAACTGATGGAAAATATACATCCAAACATCCTGCTTACTTTTGGAGATATAAACAGCACAACCCTGCTCCATAGATGCTGATGGCTATTTAGCAGGGATACCAACATCTTTGTAATTGTGACTCTACCACGTTTAAAAACTACACAATTTACTTAGTAAGCTTTTCAATTGATATTATTTTTCAGATGTGTGCAGCACTCAGATTTAATATTCATGATCTGCGAGTTGGAAATTTAGTACTTCAAAAAGCAGGTGCCAAGCAGCTAATTCCACACTGATTAATAACTATTAGGAATGACTTATTTTCTTGGCCTTCATCATGTTAAGTTCTATGTTAACAGATGCTGACTGGCGGTGAGTTGATGAGTTCAATAGGTTGTGTGCTCATACATAAAGATAACTAACTCTAACTACCTACCTCTCCAGTCTGTGTGGTAAATATACATTTAGACAGTAAATGTTAAACGTAAATTTGCTTTGAAAATTATTAGTAACCAATGCGGTACATGAAATTGCCCTGTGGAATTATGCTTATTTCTGATCATCTGTCTAACTCTGATGCATCATCAATAACTCTTTGAGACATGAGGCGAGATAGCGGCTTATATTGACTGGAAGAAAGAACAAGCAGCAATTGACCACCATTGCTACATCCTGGAGACTGAGAGGCCGGGCTCAGGCCTTGATCGCCTTTATACTGGGGTCTGTGGGAGGAGCCACAGTCAGTGAGAGGAGCCACAGGAGCAGTCAGCAGCGGAGCAGCGGGGGGGGGGGGGGGGGGGGGGGCGTGTCCAGACAGGTATATATAGTTCACCACACTCTTACTTGCTGTTCAGATCATCTTTGACTTATAGGCCTATATATTGAAAAGAGAGTACCACTCATTCTGACTTCCAGCTCCACCAATGGACTTTCCACAGTAATGGAGTTCATGTCGACTAACCAGGCAGAGCAACTGGACGGACTTCATGTCGAGAATTACCATTATGCCAGGAGTCATCTGATCTCATGTATTTAAATAGAAATACCATTCACATACCCCTCATGGAAAGGTAAGTGCAGTTTTGTGGTTTTGTTTTCACTTAAACTTCAAGAAAAGTTTAAATAATTTCCAGGCTTTTAAACTAATAATTTTAATAATTTAAGCTTATTAAAATGATTTTAACAAGTCACCGGCTGTAATATTTTTAAAGAATAGTGCAATGAGCTTTGCCAGAAGCAGACCAGCAGGTTATGCAGGGGAGCAGAGGTTGTCAGGACCCGGCCTCGTCATGGCTCATGACTGTTTCTGCTTCCAGTACACAGGATCCGCCCAGCCTGCCCTTTGCATCTGGTTCAGATTAGTGTCAGGAATTCAAACTGCAAACCAGACCCATTATGATTGGCCTAGTTTTTCATGCATTGCAATACTACTTTTGAAATTACAAGGATGTAGATTCAATTAACAATTACTTAAAACAAAAACATTATCTTGGCATGTGACTAGTTGCCATCTAATTTAAAACTTTGTTTATACATCCTTTTGCCAATGTGGTCAGACCAAAATAATTAAATGTGATTCACTCATAAGTATAAGAGATGCATTCGCATCAGATTTGGCTGAAATACCAAACTAGAGCAGCAGAAACTCTGGATAATGTTTATGTTAAACAGGAGATATGGCTGGCTAAGGACTGAACTAAACAACAACTCGTAGTCCTGTGGATGGACAATATCTAGCTGCAGGAATGGGAGGATTAAGCATTTAACTGTAGCCTTGTTGCTGCTTACACTGGCAATTCATCAAGAAATGTAATCTAAGCCACATGCAGTGGAAGCTGGATTGCGTCAGATTCAAGCTGATATCTAGTAAATGGCATTTGCATCATATCAATGTCATGCAAAGGTCATTTTCCATGTTAAGTTAATTATCCCAACTTGTTGTTCAATAAGATTATGACGATCATTAGAATCATCCAACATCAATATCCTGGCGTGTGCTGTAAACTCAACTGCTATAGCCATGTGTGGTCATACCACTGCGGTTGTCAGGTGCTAAGTATTAAATGGTAAGCAGCCCAGGTTCCATTAAGGATGAACCAAATTAAAATGACAGAAAGTACGGTGTGAGTCTTGATGAGTCTCGGCCCGAAAACGTTGACAGTTTATTCTTTTCCATAGATGCTGCCTGGCCTGCTGAGTTCCTCCAGCATTTTGTGTGTGTTGACAGAAAGTAAGGTTTTGAGGTTCTGTTTGGTTATTTTTTCTGGCTATCCTGTGAAATCTTTCTATCAGTGATTTCACATTAGAGGTTTGAGAACTTTAAAGGCAGATTTTTTTTTAAATTGCAACAAAATCACCATTCCTTTGACAGAAATCGCTAAATCTTGGCAGTATTTAAACTGACTGTCACCACACAAATAGTTAAACATTTAGAGACTGATCCTCTGTCATTCTTACAATAATGATTTTGTGTTAGTACTACAAATCAGTCTATGCTGTTCATGGTAATTGGTCAGAGCCTTAAGTTCATGTGGACGTTCAAATGTTGAACTACCAACAACAAAAGCAACAAATACTACCACCAATTATCTAACCCTTTAGTAAAGCAAAATGTCGGAAAGGATCGTCAGCAGATCTCTCCATTGTCAAACTGCCAATATCCTGGTGATGGCTGCAAATTCAACGACAGCTGGCACATGAAACCATTCCCACAAGCTTGTCAAGTTGCAGGCATTATCTACCCACTGCAGACAGGTCGATTTTAATGGACGGTGAATCCTTCTCAAACTGCAGTTGACTCCAATCAGAGAAGTAGGTTTTTAGAAGCAACCTAGATGAAAGGATTGAGGATTTAACCATGGGTATTCCAGAGAAGATTTTGTATGCTGAAAATACAGCTGTTTGATTTGGAGAAAATAAATGGCGGGATGATCTGAAAATCTTTATATGCTAACAATTGTCCCTTTGGTATTAACAACGGCATTGCCATAACCTCATGTTATTTGAATTATGATATTATGGCATTACAACCCAAAGGTTTCAGGTCAAACCTTGCCATATTTCTAACAGAGAATCTGATTGATGATACTTTGCAAGTCAAATTTGTGCCATGGTGTAAATGAGCTACATAAGGGCAGATGAACTGATCTGATAGAAAGGATATCAATGAATTAAATGTGCTTCCTGCAGAGAATCAATAATATTGTGGTCCAAAATGTCAGTAGGGATATTGTCAATATTGATAAGTGTATATCTACTACAAGCTTGTTCATGAAACTGAATTTAATCACAAAAAGCACAGATTTTTAAATCAATGTTAATCAGTTAGCATTCTAGATCTACCTATAATCTCCAGGTTATCACCAAAAGACATCTAATGGGGAACAGATTATCCTGGGTGATTCTTACCACAATAACTGAATTGATGGGCTCCCATGTCAGAAATTGGTGGAAGTACGTGTAGTGCCTCCAGAAACTTATCTCCTTTTTGTCTGCATGTCATATCATCAAAGAAGAAAAATACCATAAAGAAAATACAGTATTTTTATCATTGAATTGAATAACATCGCAATAAAATCATATGCTGAATGTTTCTATTTGTTTTATTATCCATGAGGAAATAGCTGAACAACTTTTATAACAGTTTAATTTCTTATATATGTAATTATCTCAATAACAAAAAACAATTACAATTGCAATACCAAAAAGTAATGAAAATTGCTGAAAATCGGAGTCAGAATGTTTTAATATATTTTCCACAGTGAAATAATGAATATTTGTTACATGGAACAGAAATACTAACAAGATAACTACTAAACTTTGTCACTGGCATTTAATAATTAAGATCTCTGCAAACCAGAACTTTCAGTTATTCAGCTGACTGGGGGTTATTTATGAGTGGAACCATCTTGCCCAGGAAATCACAGACATAACCAAAGTGAACAGTCAAACAATTGTTAGCTCAGATTTGCAGAGTTTAGCATTCTTTTGTTTGCTAAATATTGATTTTCTTCAGGCTGTACTTGTTAAATATAAAAATGTTCTGCTACATTGATATAATGCAATTCATGCAAAAGGAATAAGTATTAGAAACAAATACTGCTGGAAGGGTGGGTCTGGGGAGCAGATTCTTTTTGGCCATCTTATTTTGCAACACAATGATAAGTGCAACAACTGTGTAGACGTTCTGTCAAAAAGAATCATGTATTAATTTGTAGTTTGGTTAAATCCTCAGTTTCATAAGTGTTCAAACCTACTACTTAAGTTGTTCAATTGCATAATTATCTTCAATTCAACTATGATCTTTTCCAGAACAGAGATGAGTCACTGAGTTTACATTAAGTCACCTGTACTATAACTTGCATTCCCATCAGCTTCTGATTAGATGGTAAGTAAGTAAAGGAAGGATTTAATAGTAACTAAAATATAGACTGGTTTCTTCTCATTTTCTTGAATTTTAGAATGCTCATGAACAGAACATATTCATTTCACTCATCAACAAACATTCTGGGATCAAGCGTAACCTTACATACAACCTCAAAGCAAAATCCTATGCTTTCCACAAACTGTGTTCCGATTACTTCTGGTAATTAGATCTAGCTTCATAATGTGTGCCTATCATAAAAATATCCTAATTAAATTTCAAGAACTACTATTGGTATTTCCCAGTAACTTTATTGATGTAAAGTCATCCAAAAGTCCAAAATGAGAACAATGAATGACTGGAGATCTGTCATGAAACCACAAATGACACGAGGGTAGAGATTGAAAAGTTTGGTCAAGGGAATCAAAAACAGAATTGCCGGCCTTTTGTGCTTGGCAATGAAAGGCTTAGCTACCAATGATGGAGCAAGTAAACTTACAGGAGATTAAGAAGTCTGATGTTAAGGAGTATAGACATCATGCAGGGTTGTTGGAGTTATGACAAGGGGTGGGGGTGGTTTATGGTAAGATCGTGGAAAGAAAGGATGCAAAATTTAAAATCTTTTCATTGCTTAACTGACAGCAACAGTAGGCCAACAAGCATATGCCATTCCAAGATGGCGGCACGACGCAACTTGCAGCGGCCACTCCGGAGCTGATTATCTGTTATTCGTGAAGTGGGGTGCCATGCGCAATCATAACCGATTGAAAATGGACATGGGAGCACGGAGGAACATCTCCAGGAAGACCTTCTTCGTTGCTGCTGCTGCTGTGAGGTCCGGGACTCTGCCGGGAAGAACAGGCCCCCAGTCCTCGGGGTCGCGTTGCCGATGGCCGTTGGTGGGGCCGTCTTAATACGCTCGGCAGAGGATGGTACTCGGAGAAGCTGTGCCAGAGGGGATGGTCGGTGGCTCGAAGGTTCGACAGACTCGGAGTCCGCTGCGGTTAGGTTGCTTTCGGTGTGGGCCGCGTCTGTGAGGCTGGTTTCGACAGAGCTTTTGTTGTGTGCTGCGTCTGCGAGGCTGAGTTGGGCGGCTCCTTGGAAGTCCATAGCGAGGGTATTCCCCTCTGCCACCGTCTGTTGGGACCGTGGAGACTTGTGGAAACTGCGTGGTGATATCTTTTGAACTTATAGTCCTTTAACATCTTTGGACTATTTTTACTGTGCCCATTGTTTTTTTTATCAATTATGCTATTGTTTGTACTGTTGTAACTATATGTTGTAACTATGTGGTTTTGTGCAGGTCTTGTAGCTTTAGTTTTCGGTCTTGTTTGTCTGGTGGATTTGGAGCTCCTTTCCGGGGAATGCGCTAAGACGGTAGCACGATATTAAAATACGCAGCAGCCTCTCCAGACTCTGGATTGGGGATTGCCAAATGTTATGTGGATTTTCTAGTGTAGTCTGTTTTGTCATATGCTTTTGTGATATCATTCTGGGGGAATGTTGTCTCATTTTTTAACTGCATTGCATTTGTGGTTTCTAAATGACAATAAACTGAATCTAAATATGCCATGACTAAATGGAATGGTGAAAGCTACATAAAAGGCACCCAAGTTTTGGTTGGCCACAGTTTACAAAGGGTAGAATGTAGAGGGCTAGTCATGTGCAAGTTGGCATGATCAAGTCTAGACTCAACTGGGGCATGGATAAGAGTTTCAGCAACAGGTACACAAAATCTGAAAGTTAAAAATAAGTGAAATGGTTGATTCCATTGAGGGTGTGGATATGTGGGTAATTTGGGGTTGAATATGGCATCAAGTATGCAGAGTGTTTGGTTCTACTTTGGAGAACTGTCAGGGAGAGTGCAGGAATTTATGGTGTGAACTGAAAACTCATTCCTTGGATAAACCCAATACTTAAAAAGTGGACCCATCTTTTATTTGGCATGGTTTTAACAAACAGCTTATCAACTGAGACAGTGGGAAGATCTTTGGAAGATGGTGCTGGGTGTTCTCAGCTGACATGTGTAAATTAATTTTTCTGTCTCTTATGATTCACCAGGAGAAGCAAGTAAATAGGAGGCAGTCAAGGATCACAGTGGGAGAGGGCAAAAAGCAGCCATTGCAGCTTATTGGCTGATTGATTTGAAACCAGCAGATGGAGAAATGAATATTTTGTTTCCTTCCAGCTGGATGGGCTTTTCACCAGAGTGAAACTTCCTGGTTCTGATGTGTTACTAAAGGTCCCTCCTGAGGTATGACTGGGCCTAACATATCTTTGATGCTGAAATTCTTGTAATAAGGTAAAGAAGTTTAAATGAAAACTCTAGTTTGATGCAGCTGATGCTAAAATTATGCCATTAAAAACATTGGAATACTATAACTGGAATATTTGATAATCTTGCAGTGAGAGAAGAAACAAACATTTGACATAAAAGTTCATTGAAGAAATAGGATACAGTACTGCCTAGCGCCCAATGTTTCTCCACACAGTGCCCAGGTGAACCTGGCTTGAAGCTTCCGCTGAGCAAATCATCACCATTATCAGGGAAATAACACTTCTGTGGCAACTGTTGTTTTTCCTAGCACATTTTGAGCAGTACATATATAATTACCTACATCAATAGTTTCAACGTTATCAATATATAGCATACTCTTCGATAACCTGACAGTATGTCCACTTTGTTGATCTATTAATCTCCAGCTTTCGGTGATGATCACTGGCCTTTCATCCTATTAAAGCAAAAATAGTATCAGATTATTTGATTTCATTATCTAAAAATAACAACAGACTGGTTTACTTGTTAAACAAATCTGACACGTTGTTTTATCTTAGCACATAACAGGATCTTTGACAATGATTACAATGATCTCTTTCCTTCTTTCCTTCCATTTCCCAGGCATTTTAAGCTAAGTCGAACGGGATTCAGCTAACGATCCCTTTCGTGGGCCAGCAGGAACTCATTAAAGTTTTTGCTACAATATGAGAGAGGCCTACGTACCAGAGCTTACATTCTGGAATTCTCACATATGTGGGCCTCTCCTGTCATGTGCATGAACCTAGATGGAGCTAAAATGTGGGACAACCTTTTCTGTAGCAGCTTCCTTCTTCACTATTAGATTTATTTCTGCAAATTAAAAGTTCCATGCTGCAGACCTACCAGAAACAGGAAATATAGACTGCATCATATTGAAGCAATAATCTACAAGCTGTTATAATTAGATCATTTAAAATAAATTAAAGCTATGGTATTGAACTCAAAACAACAGATAGATCATGGAATCAATTTCTCTTGTTGGAATACCACACTTGAGGCTTCAACAGGTAAACTACATGTAACCACCAGATGTTTAAGCTCATTAAGTGAGAAAATCAGAATTTTAATATCAAGATTACACAATCAAATTATGACTATCAAGTCTATCATAATGTCTCCTGTTGATCAACATGATGGGTTACTCCCTTCATGGAATACCAACTTTGTTTGTCATTTTAAAATCTTTATTTAATATGGAACTAAGAAATTGACCAGGAGATATCAAGCAAATTCAGCTTGGATATATTACCCTCTTTTAAAATATCAATGGATTTCTGCAGGCTATGGTAAAATTTGGACACATCCAAAACTGAATTCTGCATTTATCAATAATTGCCAGTTAAGACATTTAATTTCTGTGAGACTGACTTGCTGCATCACAAAAATGACCCCCAAACACTTAATAAATTGGAAAATAGCATCTTGTCAGTGTAAAAACAAACATAAAGTTCAGATCAAAAGCAATTTCATACTAGTCTGACTGTTCACATAACACTAGATGGTTATTTATGACATAGTTTGCAGAAATATATGAGGACACTGAATCCCAGTCTAATTAAAGAAAAAATGTTTACTTCAGAGAAAAAAAATTAGACCATAAGACATCGGAGCAGGATTAGGCCACTCGACCCATCGAGTCTGCTCCACCATTCCATCAAAGCTGATTTATTATCCCTCTTGACCTCATTCTTCTGACTTATCCTCATAACCTTTAATGCCCTGACTAATTAAGAATCTATCAATTTCTGCTTTAAATATACTCAATGACTTGGACTCCACAGCCATCCATGGCAATGAATTCTACCAATTCACCACCCTTTGGCTAAAGAAATTCATCCTCATTTCTGTCCTAAATGGATGTTCCTCTATTCAGAGGCTGTGCCCTCTGGTCCTAGACTCACCCACAAAAGGAAATATCTTCTCTATTTAATTCTTCTGAACTCCAGTGAGTACAGGCCCAGAGACATCAAACAGTCCTCATATATTAACCTTTTCATTCCTGGAATCATTCTCGTGAACCTCCTCTGGACCCTCTCCAATGCCAGCACATCTTTTCTTCAGTGAGAGACACAAGACTGCTCACAGTACTCAAGTACGATCTTCCCAATGTCTTATAACACTTCAGCATTTCATCCTTGCTCTTGTATTCTAGTCCTCTCAAAATGAATGCTAACTTTACATATGCCTTCCTTACCATTGACTCAACCTGCAAGCTCACCTTTAGGGAATTCTGCACAAGGATTCCCAATCTCTTTGCACCTCTGCTTTTTGAATTTTCTCCCCATTTAGAAAATAGTCTAAACATTTGTTCCTTCTACTAAAGTGCACAACTATACACTTGCCTACACTATATGCCACCTGCCAATTCTTTGTCCATTCTCCCAATCTAAGTTCTTCTACAACCTCCCTGCTTCCCCACAATACCTGCCCCTCCACCTATCTTCAAATCAACAGCAAACACAGACACAAAGCCATCAATTTTGTCATCCAAATCATTGATGTATAACATGAAAAGAAGTGGTCCCAATACTCTCCCCCTGTGAAACACCATTTGTCACTGGCAGCCAACCAGATTAGGCCCCCTTTATTCCCACTCTGCATCCTGCCAGCCAGCCAATCTTTATCTACGCTAGCATGTTTCCTGTAATACCCTAGGCTTTTATCTTGTTAAGCTGCCTCATGAGCAGCACCTTGTCAAAGGCCTTCTGAAAATCCAACTAAACAATATCCATTGACTTTCCTTTTCTATACTGCCTATTAGTTCTTTAAAGAATTCCAACAGATTTGTCAGGCAAGGTTTTCCCTTAAGGACACCATGCTGACTTTGGCCTACTTTATCAAGTGCCTCCAAGTATGTTGAAACCTCATTGTTAATGATGGACTCCAACATCTTCCCAACCACTGTAGTTGGGCTAACTGGCCTATAATTTCTTTTCTTCTGCCTCCCTCCATTCTCAAAGAGTGAAGTGACATTTGCAATTTTCCAGTCCTGCAGAATTGTTCCAGAATCTGTTGATCTTTGAAAGATCATTACTAATGCCTCCACAATCTCATCATTCACCTCTTTCAGAACCCTGGGATGTAGTCCAATTTGTCCAGGTTGACTTACCTACCTTCCAACCTTTCAGCTCCCCAAGCACCTTCTCCTTTGCAATAGCAACTACAGTCACTTCTTCCCCTGACACTCTTGAATATCTGGTATGCTGCTAGAATCTTCCACTGTGAAGACTGATGCTTGTACAGTTCATCTGCCATTTCTTTGTCCCCATTACTATCTCTCCAGTGACATTTTCCACTGGTCCGATATCCACACTTGTCTCTCTTTTACTCTTTAAATATCTGAAAATACTTTTGGTATCCTGTTTTAAATTATTGACTAGCTTATCTTCAAACTTCATCTTTTCTCTCCATATGTTTCTTTTTAGTTGCCTTCTGTTGGTTTTTAAAAGCTTCCCAATCCTCTTACTTCCCAATAACTTTTGTTATATTATATGCCCTCTCTTTTGCTTTCGTGCTGTCAGACTTCCCTTATCAGCCACAGTTGTCTCATTACCCCTTTAGAATACTTATTCATCATCAGGACTTATCTATTCTGTGCCTTCCGAACTGCCCCCAGAAACTCCTCCAATGCTGTTCTACCACCATCCCTGATCGTGTCCACTTCCAATCAACTTTAGACAGCTCACCTCTCTCGTGCCTCTAAAATTCTCTTTACTCCACTGTAACACTGATAACATCTGACTATCTTCTCCCTTTCAAACTGTAGGGTGAATTCCATCATATTATGATCACTGCCTCCTCAGGGTTATTTTATCTTAACCAAATCTGGTTCATTACACAACACCCAATCGAGAATTGCCTTTCTCCCAGTGGATTCAACCACGAGCTGCTCTAAAAAGCTATCTTAAAAGCAATCTAGAAATCCCCTCTATTGGGATGCAGTACCAACCAGATTTTCCCAATCTACGTGCATATTGAAATCTCCCATGACTGTTGAGAAGCTGAGGAATAAAAACCATTACCTGCTGTCCTGGATATTTCCAGGTAAAGTCCACCTGTAGATCTGGGTCTCCCAGAACAGTGCAGGTCACATTAACTTGCTCCCCACTATTTACTGTGTTTGAAGCCTCTATAGTTGCAGTTGGAGCTTGACTGTGAGCTGAAATATGATTAGTTTCAAGGAGAATATCAAATTTCCAGTTTCAGAAAATGTTATCAAATTTTACTGTACAAAATGTGGGGAACTTTTTCCTTGTCATTCATAGTGTAAAACTCATGTTTTTTTAAGATGGAAATCTTGTCATTCCACAGAACTCTGACTATTAGAAATGATTTTGTATGATTTTTCTTCACTTAACTCTTTGCCTGAAGAGAGATGTGTAATGTAGTTCAGGTTTCAGCTCTAATGGAAGTTCTAAACCAGGGGCCGGCAACCTTTTTGCCGCTGTGGGCCAGATCGTGTGTTCATGAGCGGATGGTGGGCCAGATAAATGCCATAAAAAATTTGAAATATGGGAATTAGCCATTTAAATACATCTAGTTATGTTTTGCCTCAAATTAATGAATAACACATGCTAGAAAATCATTTGTGCTTAAGGTTGCCTGCCCCTGTTCTAAACCATTGTTTGTTCCTGGGCTGGCATTCTGACTGCGGGTGTACTATTCTGATACAACATGGATCGGCATTATCTAACTGTCAGGAATCTGAAATCCACCTGGTATTGTGACTGTTTACATAAACATCAAAGTAAGGCCCTTAGGTAATAGTTTTTTATCATCAATCCTAGGCCCAAAGATACAAATCAGTTTTGCAGCCAAGTTACATTGCAAGATTTGTAGCATATTTTACTAAATCTAACACCATAACCACTTATATATTAAACAGACACAATACCATTGTAATCAGATAATCTAGGTACAATCTCAACACATTGTAATGGACTTTTCTCATCATTACACAGCATGTAACAGAAGAAGGCAATACCCAAAGCAAATGAAGTTTGTGACTTATTAGCTAAAAGGTCTCTCAGAACCAGTTTTATGTAAGCACTGGAACTGACTCTCCCTTGTTGTTTGTCACTGTCTCCCAAATCCACCCTGTTCACCTTCCTTACTCAGCACAACCTGACTTATCTTACACCTCTTCTCAGTCCACTAATTACTTCAGACTCCTGTCTCACCACTCTTCTTTATGCTGGCCATCGCACCTCTCCAATCCCAGTCCTAATACAGCGTTTCAACGTGAAACATTGACAGTTCATTTTCTCCCTCAACCCACTGAGTTACTTCAGTGTCTACTTGTTGACCCTGAGGTTACAACCATTCAAGCTGGTGTACTAGATCACATGTCAAACAAGACAGTTGTTACACTCCAGTTCAGATAAAGCATATTTCTTTCTGATGACAGTGCAGTGTCAAGATATAAATCTTTGCATGCTTTCCATTAAAAATGGTATCTCTGCTTAGTTGAATGCACTCACAATTTATGTTGTGATTTAGAAAACATTTTCAAAGTTTCTATTTTCTGCCTGTGGTGATTTTGTTGATAAATAAATAGAAATGAAGGGTGTGTCACAATTGTTCATGTCAAATAACTAATTTAGCCTTGTATTTTCAATAGATAAACACTCTGAAGGTCCTCTTTAAAAAGAATAAGTAATTGAAACATTCAAGGAGTAAACACATTACTCATTGTGAAAATAATAATCTGTCCTTATCCAGCTATGGAATGATGAGGACCCAAAGTTTTAATCTCTAGCAAAACCAAGTTCCTTAGATGGAGTGCTTCCCTCAGCCTGTACAAATTCCAGTGGCATGATTTTAGCCAGCGTCAGCATCAGTTTTGGAGCAGGGAACACTAAAATTTCCTTCCTGCGTGTCTTGAATTATTACAGCTTACATTAAAAGATCAGTGACAGGAATAATATTGAGTTTTTACTTCAAATTGAAATGACATGAAACATACTTTGAAAACTCAGCAATGGACAAGATGAAATGATACAGCAAGTTTTCATAAATGAAGAGGACGTACTCAATGCCATGACTCAGGCAGTCCTACATTGTGTTCAGTACTGGCTGGCAACTCTAGCGAAATGCTGCTGGTGCCAAACCGTATCAATCTCTGTGTTCCTTTGGGTTCATCAGATGTGTGGAGAGGGTGAGTTTGCTACAAGGGCAATAGCTTGCTCTCCATATTGTACTGCCCAGGCTTGCATATCTAGACAGCTAGGGCACAATATCCATGGTTGACCCCAACCGACAGAGGCCTCCCTCACTTTATGCCTTACCAGGCTTAAAGTTGGATAAATCCTCATGATTTATGCCCAAGCTGCTGTGGAAGGCAAGGAAAGAGGTTGCTACAGCTCTGGCTAGCATTATTAAATCTCTGTTGGCCACAGAAAATGTGATCCCTCTTCAAAAAGGGCAGCAAGGAAAAGTCCAGCAATTACAGACATGTGAATACTACTACAGACATACTACTAACATCAGTAGTAGTGAGATTATTCCCTACTAGTGATATTAGATTTACATGTCTGTAATTGATAGGTTTTTTAAAAATCTGAGGGACAGGACTAATGATACATTAGAAAGGAAGGAACTGATTAGACATAGCCACCATGGTTTTGTCAAGGGCAGGTTTTGTCTGACCAATCTGAAAGTTTTAGGAGGTAACTAAATATATGACGAGCATGCGGTAGGTTTGCGTATGGATTTTGACAAGATCTACATGGGAGGTAAGTCCAAAATGAGGATTCTGGGATCTAAGACATTGGTAATTTGGATGAAAAACTGTAATGGAAATAGGAAACAGCGGCTGTTGGTAGGGGGTCGATTTTAATGATTGGATGCCTTTAGCTGCTGGTGTTTCACAGGGATCTGTGCTGGGGCCTTGCAGTTTGTAATATAAGTAAATGATGAGGCTATAAGAGACATAATTAATATGTTTGCAGATGATATGGAGAATGATGGAGTTATTGACAATATGGTGGGTAATTTTGATGTTTTGCCAAAATGGGCTGACAAATGGCACATATAGGGTTCAACCTGAAAACACGAGGAGGCTCATTCATTTTGAGTGTTCTAATGAGGCTAGGACTCGCATCATAAATAGTAAGATCAGAGGAAATACTGTGAAATGCTGGAACTTTGGTGTGTTTATGGGATACTAGCTTTCACTAGTTGAGGCATTGAACACGAGAACAGAGAGGTTATACTTGTTTTATAAAACACTGGTCAGCTGGAATACTGTGTGCAGTTCTGGTCACCGCACTAATGAAAGGAAGTATTAGTGCTGGAAAGGGTGCAGAGGAGACTCACTGGAGTATGACTGGGATGGGCCAGTTCAGTTATGAGGAGACACTGGAGAGGCCAGGTCAAGCCTTATAGAAAGGAGGTTGAGGGGAAATGAGTGAGGTATGAACAAATTGTGTTATATAGAAAGGGTAGACTGTAGGAGACTTCTTCCTTATCAGAGGTGAACAAAACCACATAGATTGAGAGTAATAGTAATAGTAATAGAGTAAGAGTAATAGAGTAATAGTACTGTACTTAGAGAGGCTCTCAGTTGGATCCTTTACAGCAAGGGTGGTGAGTACTGGGAAAACACTGCCAGACAGAGTGATGGAAGTGGAGTCACCAACAGCATTTAAGAAATCGCTGGATATGCACCCAAATTGCTTAGGCATAGAAGACTACAGGTCAAGTGCTCGATGATGGGGTCAAACTAATGAGAGTCTGTATTTCCTCAAAGAATCTTTGAACATATCATTGAATTTTTTTCCTCTATCTGGTAACTTCTTTGCCTAACAGAACTCATTCACCAGTCAGTTTGCATTGGCAATATCTCCACAATCACCATCAACCCAAGTGTACTACAAGGCTGTGTGCTTCGCTCTCTGCTCTACCCCCTTTATACTTGTAACTGTGAGGCTACGCACAGTTCCGAAGCCATATTTAAGTTTGCTGACTGTCATTGGCAAGGCAAAGGTGGTGACTACTGTTGCTCGTTTCTATTGTTGCCATGATTTGTTTTTTTCTCTCTCTTTCTCTGTGCACATTGGGGTTGGTCTTTATTTTTTTTAACTGGGCCATTTTGAGTTCCTTGCTTTTGCGACTGCCTGTAAGCAAGCAGATCTCATGGTTGTATAATTTATACATTCTTTGATAATAAATGTACTTTGAATACTTCGAATCAACATTTAGGAGAGAGATGGAAACACTGGCTGAGTGGTGACACAACAACAACCCCTCCCTCAATGTCAGCGAGAACAAGGAGCTGAATATTGACTTCAGGAGGAGGAAATCAGGGGTCCATGAGCCAGTTCTCAGCAGGGCATCAGAGGTGGAGAGGGTCAGGACTTTAACTTCCTTGGCATTATCATTTCAGTGGATCATAAGTGCTATTACAAAGAAAGCACAGCAGTGCTTCTACTTTCTTAGAAATTGGCAATGATTCCACATGGCACCTAAAACTTTGACAAACTTGTATAGATGTGCAGTGGAGAGTATACTGACTGGTTGCATCATAGCCTGGTATGGAAACATCAATACCATTGAAAATAAAGGCCTATAAAAAGTAATGGATACAGCCCAATCTATCTTGGTAAACCCCTTCCCAACATTAAGCAATATCTACAAGAAGTTGCAAGAAAGCAGCGTCCATTATCAAGGACCACCACCATCCAGGCTGCTGCCATCAGGAAGGGGGTACAAGGAGCCTCAGGACCCATAGCACCAAGTTCAGGAACAGTTATTACCCTCAACCATCAGGTTCTTGAACCAGAAGGGGTACTTAACTCAACTTCACTCACTCCAACTACTTAACTCAACTTCACTCACTCCAACACTGAACTGTTCCCACAACCAAAAGACTCACTTTCAAGGGTGTTCTCGATAGTTATTGTTTATTAATCATTATTTTTTTCTCTTTTTGTATTTGCAGTTTGTTGTCTTTTTCACATTGGTTGCTTCTCCATCTTCTGTGTTTTCAGGTGAGGCAAACCTTCACCTGCGAATATCTTGGGGTTATCTCTTGTGTGCTCTGCTCCTAGTGTGACTTCCCCTATATTGGTGATACCCGACAAAGATTGGGGGACCTTCACACCGTTTTCCACTAAAGTTGGGATTTTTGGTGGCCACCCGTTTCAGTTTGACAACCCATTCACATTCCAACGTTAAAACAAACTGATTCTCTATAATCTACCCTTGAACTGCACGCCTACTTCTTTGGAATTAGTCTCGTTTTTGGATTATTTCTAATCCTCTTGGCTTTGTCATACAATGGGGCAACCAGAATTGAACACAACACTTCAATTTGCTTGCTTTATTCTCCATGCTTTGATTATTGAATTGTTGCCTTATCAATCACCTTCTCAAGATGTCCTGCTACTTTCAGTTATTTGTATATGCATACCCCTATATACTTCTCCAGCCACAATCCTTTTGAAAAAGTATTGCTTCTGCTTATTTTTCCTCACTTTTCTCCATATTAACCTTTATCTTCCATGCATTTGCCTATCCCACTAGCCTGCTTATATCTTCAGGCAATCTATCCTCTTCACAATTCAAAATATTGCCAAGTTTGTGCCATCCCCAAATTTAGATGATGTGGCTTCCACTCTCAATTCAAGGCCATTGATATCGATCAAGAAAAGCAATGGGTTAAAATAGTCAACAATGGGTTAATTGTGGAGCAGACTTAATGGGTTGAAATGCCTCATTCTGCTGTGATATCTTCATGATCAGTCTGTGGTCCTCTGGTACCACCCTGCTATCCAAAGAGCATTAGAAGCTTATCATCAGTTCCCCTATGATCACAATATCCTCACCTAAATTCCTGGAATGCTCCTATTCAGTCCTGGTGAACAATGTATTTTATTCTAGCCAACCTCTTACTGCTGGCATCTTTCCAATTTTTAACATATCCAATGCCTCCACTACCACCTCCTTGTCATTATTTTGGAAACACAAATTTCCTCTAGTAAAGACGTATGCAAAGTATTCATCTAGTACTTTAAAGAGCCCTCAACATTCATGTGCAAGTTCCCATTGTTGTATTAGTACATGCCCCTCCATGTACAGTACCATCCCAAATGCCTATAGTATACTTTTGGATTCCCATTTGTATTGGCAGCTAATCTTTTTTCATTCACGTTCTAGGCCTGTCTTATTTTAATTTTCGGTTCCCCTCTGTAATTGACCTGATTTTTGCTGGTATTTACAGCCCAAGATTTGTTACACAGATTTTTCTTTTGCTTTACTTTCCTCTGTATTTCCTTCATCAATTGTGGAGTTCTGGATTTGCTTGTTCTTTCTTTGGTCATTATAGGAATGTGCCTCAATGGTACCCGAATATCTCTTCATTAAAGTCAGCACATCATTCTGTTATGGGTTTGCCTGTCAATATGGCTCCAATTTGCTTGGGCCATATTCACTCTCATGCCCTTCTCCCTATTAATTGACTTTGCTTTGGAAAGCTCCTTCTGTCTCAAAGCTAATCTAAATCTTATTATTTTATGTAGGTGTAGTATGGAGAATAAAAAATTGTTCTGCACTTTCAATTTAACCTGGTTAAAAAGGAATATTTACATGAATCCTAAACTCAATATCTGTATTAATATTAACTTGCTTTTATAAAATTAAAAATATTTAAATAAAATGTGAAGATATTTAAAAACATCAAGGTATTTAAGATAGCAAATGTGTTCCTTGCCATTATGCTATGAATTTGTTTCAGTAAGGTATCTGATGTTACCTTCAGCATAAAGAAGTAGGTAATTGCTAGATGTCTGCAGAGCTCCTTCCAGGCTTGCTGTGCAGTGTACAACCCCCTTCTGCTCTAGTTTAGGATGATGAATAATAAATCCTTTCTTTGCATCATAGCTAATGAGGGATCCATCGGCAGGAATTTCTTGAGGAGGGAATTCTCGGTGCAATGTGACACTGGCCAAAGGCGTGCTCACCCGACAAGGGATTACAGCAGGCTGATCAGGTCGAAGGTAGATTATATCAAAATAATTGATAGATGGCACAAATAGTTCAGCTGGATCTGGGAAAATGAAATAAACAAAAAAAAATTTTCCAATATCTTTTACAATTCTCTTAATCGTCAAAAATGATTAAAAAGTTGGACTTTGTTTATCTTTATCCTAAAAAGGAACTGGAAAATATAAATAGATAAATAGTGTCTCGGTAAAGTTTAAAATGTGTAGATTTAACTCCTAAAGTAAATGCTTTAACAGAGACTAACTACCTGTGAAGTAGATATATGTTTTGCCCGTTTTCAGGTCATCTTTGCTACACTCCAGCCCATCGCAGAGGATTACCCAGCAGCTGTATTCTCCAGTGTCCATAGTCCTCGCATTGTTAAGTATGAGCTGACTGTATTTACGGTGCTGAATTATACTGAGGAAAAGAATCCAATTTTAACATTATGTTGATTTTTTTTAAAAAACATTACTTTTTTGGTTATTATATGAAAGAAAAGGCTCTGCACAAATTTTATTGAACATTCCTGTCTCATTACATTTTGCCAACTAATAAAACTCCTGTTTTACTCCTGTAGGAAATGTTCCCAAAAAAATGGAATTTAAGAAAACCTGGGTTTGATCTCCCAGATATAATCTTATGAAATACCAGAACACTGATTTAAACCTAAACACAGAACTTCAAGTATGTGATACTCTAGTACTTTAGCAGTGACAGCATCTGAAGTATTTAATAAATAATATCAATATTTTCTCTTATATCCTTTGATTTGTTTGATCAACATGCTGTTAACAGTTTTTGAACCAATTCCTTCACAAATAGCAGCTAATTAGTATACGAGGTGGGAGGAGGATTACTTTTTGATGCACAGATTTCATTTGAAGCCTCTCAGTTTTGTCTGCCTTTCCTCAGCGGTAACATGATTCCTTAATTTGCTCCATGACCAAACTTAAGTCAACATGCTGGTGTTTGAGGGCCAATTTGACCTTTTAGGCTTTGTTGCCTCTCTTTTTTTACAGTTACCCTGGAAAAGCTAAGACGACCACTTCCTCTTATAGAAAATCACATTTTCAGTGGGAAGGCAGCACATGCGAATGCAGCAGCCTCTCGAGTGCTTTTTTGTTGAAAATTTGTTTTTTTTACAATCCAAAGACAATTCTACTCCAAGAACATTTGGTACTGCAAGGCTACCCCATCAGTGGGCAGCTCATTGATTGGAGTAGCTGGACTGGTGCCGGTGGCGGAGCCGGTTGAGATCTCGAAGGGGTCAGAGGTGTCAGAGGGGCCCGTCGGGATGTCAGAGGAACCTGTCACAATATCGGAGGAGCCGGTTTGGGTCCGCTGGAGCTGTCCTGGCTGCAGACAAAGGCAATTGAGGCCTGAGCCCGGCCTCTCAGTCTCCAGGATGTAATATGGTGGTCACAAACTGCTTGTTCCTTCTTCCAGTCAATAAAATTGATGCACCATCAATAACTCACTCTGAGACGTAAAGGCGAGATATCGGCTTTTATTGACTGAGAGGCCGGGCTCAGGCCTCAGTCGCCTTTATACAGGGGTCTTTGGGAGGAGCCACAGGAGCAGCCAGCAGGGGGCGTGTCCAGACAGGTATATGTAGTTCACCACACATTTCACTTGTGATCACAAGACTCTGTTGGACAGTGATAATGGAAGTTGCCACAGGCCTGTTGCCCTTGTCTGGTGGAGGGATAATCGACATGGGAGCTGAGCAGCCTCTGATCTGGTGAGAACAAGCCTTGGGCTTGCCAGCTGCTTCAGACCAGGTGAGAGATATGGAAGCCCTACTGCGTGGTTGAGCTCAGCTGGGGCCTGGCCTCTCCTGTCAGTGCTGCCCTCCTCTGTTCGCATGGTGGAATGACAGGCTAGATTGTATACAGGATGTCTGCACTGCCGGGAGTCTGTACCATTGATTGCTGGACATTGTTGCTCAGGGTCTTGGACTATGTTTTATTTTCAAGTGATTATGTTCCTTTGCTCGATATCTTGAATTATGTTACTCACTATGTTGACTGTTTGGTTGCTCTTTTGAATGCTTTGCACCTTGGCCCTGGAGGAACACTGTCTCATTCAGCTGTATGGTTTGAACGATAATTAAACTTGATTTGATTTAATTTTGAAAAGGCAAATTGTTAAATTATTTGAAAAATTGAACTTTCTTGCTTTTTATCTCCCAAAAGAATAAAATAGATAAAGCCAGAAAACATTCAAATTCCAATAACAATAAAACTCTCTCTTTCTCAAAATAGCTATGAGTAAATTAAAAGAACTATAGTATAAAACATATTAAGCAAAGCTTTAAGATGAGTTACATATCAGAGAAAATAACCAAATATGTGTTAGAGGATTTTAAAAGACAAAAGATACAGCATCTTAAAAGACAAAAAAAAAGGAGGAAGAGTTAAGGAGGGAATTCCAGGCTCCATGCCTTGGTAGTTGACAGCACTGTGGCTATAGTGAACCATTTAATTGTAGGACTGATCATGAAATCAGAGATGGAAGAGTGCAGCAGTCTCTTGAGTTATAACTGCATAGTCAAGAATGTAAGGAAACCTGAATGCTGGTGGAAGGGCACCAGGATAAGGATAGGGCGGTCAACCTGAACAAAGATGAATTCATTACTTTTACCATGATAACAAATGTGATGAGCCACTAGTGGGAATGACAAAAACCTGAGTCTGGAAATTCAAACAGCGACTTCCAGGGCAGGATGCAAATTTGACAAGGTTCAATACACTCAAGGACTTGAAACAAATGGAAGACTTAAAATAGAAGAGTAATTTGTAAAAGCAGAAGTTGAGCTGTTCCTTTGAATAACAGAGGATGTAAAGAAAATGCACATTCAAGCCTGGTGCAGTTCAATCTGCAATGATCTGAACAGTTAACTCTATTTCTTGCTCTACAGCCTGACCTGCTGAGCATTGTCAGCCGTTTCTGTACACATTTCAGATTTACAGCACCTGCTGCTTTCCCCTTTTACCTTAACCTGGAGTTGTTTAGACTGGATGGGTAACCCCAGCCAATGTTATCGCCTTTGCAGCGCAGTTCGAGAGCCTGTCCAATGGATAGATTCAGTGTTTCTGATGGTTTCTGGAAACGGCCCTTGTCCAAAACTTGGGTCATGATGAAAGTGGGCTTTAGGTCTCTATCGATGAACACTTTCTGCTTTCGCACCTTTTGACTTCTTGCCTTATTTTTTTTATCCATTACTCTAATTTTATTCTGTCCAGCTGTTTTTTGCTTGTTTTTTGCAATCCGCTCTGGGGTCCTTTTATCCTTCTTTTGACAATCACCTGAAAAAATGTTCAGAAGGAAGAAAGATCAATAAAAGTTGACACTTAGATTAATCATAGTGCTTCAGAAATCAGTGAATAGAGATGGAGGCTTTTGTAGTAATTATAGCTGATCAAAATGTGGTAATGCTAATTGTTTAATTATAACACAACATATGTTCCAGACTAATGAAGCACAATTATCAAAGTAATAAGTGATTGTTTTTCTCACTATCTGTGGTATAAGCTCCTATTTCATGGAAAAAAAAGTTGCTCCCTCCACAACATTGCCTTTGCCAACAATGGTGGGATAAACAGCTCAAAACAGACACTGACTGTTCCATGAATACTAGGCATTGTCTCCCTATACCAGGGGTCAGCAACCTTTACCACTGAAAGAGCCACTTGGACCCGTTTCCCACAGAAAAGAAAACACTGGGAGCCGCAAAACCCGTTTGACATTTAAAATGAAATAACACTGCATACAACGTTTTTTTTGCCTTTATGCTATGTATAAACAAACTATAATGTGTTGCATTTATGAAATTGATGAACTCCTGCAGAGAAAACGAAATTACATTTCTGCATGCAACAAAAACATTTTGAACTCCGAAAAAAAGACGTTGGGTTGAAAGTTACTTTTAAGTAAAATATTCAATGTCTATTTGAGTCCTTCTTGTATTTATGAAAAACGCCGAACTTAAATTTTCCGCCAGCAGCAAACCAAAAATAACGTCAGCCAGCTGTCATCCTGAAAAATGAAAGGACTATTTCACTGAACAATGAAAAAATATGAATATAAGTAAAATAATAGGCAATTAAAATATTTATCATACTTGGTTAATGGGATTTCTGCTCCTGGACCTCAGCGCACAGCGTCTGCACATCAGGGCTGTATGATGTCACCTTCATCTTTACACAGGATCGCAAGCTGTCATCTGTGAGGTTTTCAATATCACTCCATTTGTGTTTCTGAGCAAGAACGGCCTTCTGACGGGCAACATCTTCAAGGTCTGCTGTCAAGCGTCTAAACTTGGACACCCATATGTCTTTGTCGGCTATGTCGGCCAGTTCCATCTCAAGATCAGGTTGACTCACACCTGCCAATGCAGTCGTATTCAGTAGGGAAGGATCGATGCTTAAGGGAGTGACCGGGAAGGATAATGTGTTTTTTTCCTCTCTGAACCCACAGAAGCGTTTCCCAAACGATGTTTGCATTGCGATGATTGCAGAATGTAAATACTCCGAAATTATCATGTCGTGACCTTGTTTGAACTCTCTCAAATTGGGGAAGTGAGACAAAGTGCCTTTCTGTAAATCTCTGGCAAGCACTGTCAACTTGCGCTCGAATGCCAAAACATCCTCCAACATGTGCAGGGCTGTACGTCCTTTCCCCTGAAGAGCTGTGTTCAGCGTGTTCAGGTGCGCTGTCATGTCTACCATGAAGTGTAGCTTTTCCAGCCACTCTGGCTGTTCCAGCTCAGGAAAGGTGAGCCCTTTGCTGCCCAGGAAAGTTTTCACTTCTTCCAGACACGCGACAAAGCGTTTCAGCACCTTCCGTCTGGACAGCCAGCGATAAAAACACGTTGTAGCGGTGTCAGTAAACTGCAGTCAAAGATAGCTTTATTCGAACTAAACAGCCTTGCTTTTCAGCTTCCCTCAACCCAGCCCCCATGGACGCAGATGCTGCAAAAGACGCGTACTCACAAACCCCCGTAGGCTATCTCCCTTAGCCGGAATGCTGGCTAATTGTGAGCCGTTTTATGATGTGGCAGGAAATGTGTCGCTACACTTAGGTTGTACAAGATCACCATAATTACATTTCAAAAGCTAACAAACTAACATAAAATACATTTTAATTAAATACTGACCAATTATTTCCCAAAGCCACAGGGAGCCGCAGCACAGAGGTGAAAGAGCCACAAATGGCTCGGGAGCCGCAGGTTGCCGACCCCCGCCCTATACTGTATGTGTGCTCCGTTCACAATCAGAATCACGCTTATTATCACTGACATTATTACAATTTATTGTTTTGCAGCAGCAGTATTGTGCATTACATAAATTATTACAAATTACAACAAGTAATATATAAAAATTAAATAAATAGTTCAAAGAAAGAGCAGAATAGTGAGGTAGAGTTCACGGACTGTTCAGGAAGCAGGGAATAGAGGGAAGAAGTTGTCCCTAAAATGTTAAGTGTGCATCTCCAGGCTCCAGATGGTACTAATGACCTGTTTCTGTGCTGTACTTTCTATGACTCTGGTGACATGTTACACTTCATGGATTTGTCTGCTTGAAGCATGGTTTCAACCTGCTGCATGTAGTTTGCTATTCCGTAGTTGCTTTGAAAAATTTCAACAAAATCCTTGAATGTCTTCCATGTGATTTTCTCCAGTCCCACTAGAAGATCTTTGAATTGCTTGTTATTGATGACCTGTTTGATTTGTTGTTGTTGTTATTTTCCACGCCATGTAGCATAACAGATGGAAACCTTGCCAATTCTTCAGCACTGAGTCGCTAGCTTAATGTTCAACCCAGCACAGATGCGAGGAGCTGGCTGGGAATGCAGGAGCACTCACCAGTGCGGATGCCACTACACCGCTGGCCAGCTCTTTGATTTGTAGACTAACAATAACGCCTTCCTTAATCTTGGCATCAGTTTTTTTGGGAAACATCTGTATCAAATATCAAAATCTTTCAAGGAAATTTTTGTGTTTGGTGACAGCAGATTCTATCTTTGCAGTCTTAAACCCAATAGTTCTACTTTTACCTTTGACAAACCCTAGCCTCTGACCAGGTCATTTAACTCAGATGAGGCTCTCTCAACATAAAGGGTTCAAAATCTGTATCAGTATCAGGGTTATTTTCCATTCCTGGCTCGTGTATCATGGCATCTTTGTCTGTCTCTTCTGGTCTCCAATTCACTGGTGGCTTTGGTACTGGAAGACTATCGTCATGCGGCACAGGGCTCAGGGTATTCCATGGATTTCCGGTTTAGCAGAGAAATCAGGCACACTGCTCAGACAGAAGTAGCAGTCTGTCACATGATCCTTCTGCTCTCTCCATATCATTAGGCCAGTAAAGGGCATTGACTTCCAAGTACCTCTGAGCCAAGCTCCAGAATCAGCAGAGCATGGTGCACACCAAATGCCCTGCCAGATTAACTAGCCTTCTGCTCCTCCCATTTGATAAAGGTAGCCTTGTTCCAGCCTAATGGTGAATTTTGAGGCCACTCTTAATATGTATAAGACACAAAATTCTGGAGGCACTCACCAGGTCAGGATGCATCAATGGATGGGAATGAAGAGACAACGTTTCAGGCCAAGACACTTCATCGGGGGGACTTACGTGCATTTTGCTTGCTTGTGCAGCTTTAGTGTAATTTTAAAATAAATGGTGTCCAGGAGCAAGTGATACAACACTACATCTATTGCTGTTTCTCCTTTACTAGGAAGTGATTTTCATCTTGAAGCACAACAGTATCTCTATTTGCTGCTGTTCCCACCAAATTGGGACAGGTGAAATTTCAAGTTGCTAACTCATCCAGCAAAATCAGATGAACTGGTCAATTACTTTGTGGTATTTGGCTGTTTGTAAATCAGCCATTGCCCTAGCCTACAGTACACTTAAGAATGCATTTACAAAAACTGATGTTGAAGCAGCAACTTGAGGCTTTAACAGCTGCTGTCAAAATGTTACTTCTTTCTCTCCACTTATGCAGGCTTGTTCCAGACTATCCAGTGCTAGAGAATGCTATTGATTTTTCTATTTATGAGCTGCAGTTGAGACCATCGACCATAAGACATAGGAGCAGAATTAGGCCATTTGGCCTATTAAATCTGCTCCACTGTTTCATCATGGCTGATCTATTTCCTTGTCAACCTCATTCTCCTGCAATTTCCCCATAACCTTTAACTCCCTGACTAATCAAGAACCTATCAGCCACCCCGTGAATGTACCCAATGATCCGGCCTCCGCAGCTGTCTGTGGAAACTAATTCCACAGATTCACCAACCTCTAGCTGAAGAAGTTCTTCCTAATCTCTGTTCTAAGTGAAGTCCATCTATTCTGAGGCTGTGCCCTACATGCGTAAGACACAATTGATACAAAAGATACAATTCCCTTTATTCTCCTCAGTACATAACATCTGAAGTAACTGTGAATATGCTTGAGGCCAGCAGAGAGTGGGCGGGGTAGGTTCCAAAGAAACTCTGCACAGAAGTTTCATACACTTTCTACTCCACATTAATGACCACAAGTTTTCGACAACATTCTAAATCGTGGACAAAATCACTTTTCCCAAAAGATGATTCTCTTGAAAGCCAGAGTGTAGATTTGCACCTTGACTTGCGGTGTTTTATGAAACCTCAACGACCTTACTTTGTGTCTATACAGCATTTTGCCTAGTTAGACTCCTGCGGGGAAACCTATGAAATTAAAGGCAAGGCGTCGACTTTATTTATCTACTGCCAGATTTAAACCCGTATTTCATAATTGATTATAAGTTAACACAGGTATAGAATATATAGAGCTGAATGGTCTCCTACTTTCAATGACTGTCCATATAGACTAACTTCTTCACAAATACATATGAAAAAGTAACATTTTACATGCAGAGCGCTCATTTCACCGGAGCAATCAGTTGCGGAGAAATTCGGACAAAATGCATTTCAAAATAACCCGAGTCAACATTAAACTTGTCAGCAGCGTTCTGCATTCGGAATTCCGTGTCACTTACCCATCTGTAAAAGTAATTCGGTGAAAAAGACAAACAGCAAGACGGCATGAAACTTCATTTTACAACTTTTCTAAGCAACGTAAAGCCTTTCAGAAATAGATAATTCTTTGAAAGTGTCTTACTTGCTGAGCTGCTAACTTTATTGTAAAAGTGTAGCAAGCTATTGTTAAAAACTTGTCTGGAATTTTCAAATGTGTCAAAATATATAGGTTTCCAAGAATTGGGTGAAGTATTTCCTCCTTGTAGGAAGACTGACCCCTGGCGGAAATATGCTACTACAAGAAGGTGCTCTGCTATAATGTGAAGGAAGTTACAATAAATTCGACATTTTACGCAAGTCTTTATTATTGCACAGCTTCCTTGGAAATATACCGAGTTTATAAAGAAATAATAGCGTTTATTATGCAACTTTATATTATAACAAACAGCTTTTATCAATGCAACCTCCAAATTCTGTATAATTTCAATATACGCTCTAGCAAGTCCCGATAAATCTTCCATTTATTGTTACATGATTCAGCACCCAAAAAATTTATTTTTATAAATGTCAATCGAATCTGTACATTTTCAGATGATTAAGCAAATATAACAGTTAATAAGCATTTTAAAATTATATAAATAGAAAACATTTCTGCAGACAAGACCTGTGGTAGAATATTTTGTTCTCTTTGGCATCATCATTCCAAAATTAGTTCCTCTGCCTTTTACCCATTTCATCTCCTACTTACACCCATTGATACTGTTTTCAGTTTCAAACATTTGTCTAATTTCTCTATATAAATTACACCCATATGACCCAAAATAGGACCAGGAGGACAAAGGAGAAATCTTTTTTTAAAATTCATTGTCATGAAATAAATCTAATTCTAATGTACAATTTAATGGCTAAAATGTTTCTTTCCTCAAAGATCATGCTTAAACTATTGAGAATTTCCAGTTTCTAATTTATATTTCCAATACAGAGTTTTGCTTTGTTTTGTATGTTGACCATAACATCATGGTAGTGTGTTGCTGTTTTTAAAATTAATTTGACTGGTGCTTATTTCATTTTTAACACCAATTTAGGTTTCTCGAATAACTGTAGCCCTGAGAGATATACAACCTAAACCATTTAAAACAGAAAAAAAGTGCAGATGCTGGAAATCCAAAGCCATACACAAAATACTGGAGGAACTCAGTGGGTCAGGCAACATCTATGGAAAAGAGTAAACAGCTGACATTTCAGAATGAGACTCCTATTCAGGGTGGAGGAGCACCCATTCCCGTTTTGATCCATGACCTCTCCTTGTGCCAAGAAGAGGAGGAACACCTTATATTCTGTCTAGGCGTCCTCCAACCTGATGGTATGAATATTGATTTCTCTTTCCAATGAACAAAATGTCACCCCCCCCCCCCCCCCGATTCCTCACTCTGACCCTTTACTTCTTCTCACCTGCCTATTACTTCCCCCTGGGTCCTCTCGAACTTGAGCAATTTCAAGTTCCTGGCTGTCAAGATACCTGACGATCTGACCAGTTTCCAACATATCAATACAGCTATAAAGAAGGCAATATAGCGACTACATTTCATTAGGTGTTTGAAGAGATTTATTTTGTCAATTAAACCACTTGAAAACTTATATAGATGTACTGTGGTGAGAATTCTAACAGGTTGCATCACTGTCTGGAATGGGTGTGGGGGGACTACTGCGCAGGACCAAAAGAAGTTATAGAAAGTTGTAAAATTAGTCAACTCCATCTTGGGTACCAGTCTCTGTAGTATCCAAGGCATCTTTAAGGAGTGGTGCCTCAGAAAGGCAATGTCCATTCCTAAAGACCCCCATCACCCAGGGCATGCCCTTGTCTCATTTTTATCATCAGGTAGGAGGTACAGAAGCCTGAAGGCACACACCCTCAGTGATTCAGGAACAGCTTTTTCTTTCTGTCATCCGATTCCTAAATGGACATTGACATAAACAATACCTGTTTTCTTATTAAAAATGTATTATTTGCTTTTCCACTATTTTAATCTATTAAATATACATACTTAATGTAATTTATTTCTATATTATCATTATTGCATTGAACTGCTGCTGCTAGATTAAATTACACGACACATGCCTGTGATAATAAACCTGATTCCGATTCTCCTCCCCTATCAGATTCGTTCTTCTCCAGCTCGACACTTGCCACCCACTTGTCTTCAATCAGCTTCCAGCTAGTCTCTTTCCCCTCACCTCACCGCCATCTTCCCCTTGCCCCTCAGTCCTGATCAGGTGTCTTGGTCCGAAACGTTGACTGTTCACTTTTTCCAGTAGATGTTGCCTGACTGCTGAATACCTCCAGCATTTTGTGTGTGTTGCTAAAACATTTCATACACTGTGGTCACAGAGGCGGAGTTTATATAATTCCAGTGGGCTACCTTTTAACTTAACTAGACTATAATGAGATCAATTTATTAAAAATATGTGGCCGTGAACTGTTTTAAATTGTAAGGATTTGGTCCAACACAAAAAATTGCAGCTAGAAGTCCAATGAAGGATATTCGACAATTTCTCTTTCCAGAGTTGCTGCCTAATTTTGAAATTCTGGAATTGTTTCTCTGTCGTAAATCAGTAACCTCAACGAGCATGCGCATAACTCCTGCAACAATTGGACGTATGCGGCCTGGCGCGTGGCGCGTTTGCGTGGCTGCTCTTCTCGTTTTGCTTAAACATGGCGGCGCCTCCGTCGTCGAGCATGCGCGTTGCACTGCACTTCGTGAGCGGCTGTTCTGGTTGCAAGTCGCGTCCAAAGACGGAGCAGAAATTTCCAGAAATTAATTACAAGATGAGAAAGAAACTACAAAATCCCGCGAGCATCGGTGTCAAACGACTGGGAAAACAAGTCAGAATCGTGACAGAGGGGTGTGTTCAGGGCTTTCTAGCGCGCCGCCGGCCCTCCTACCAGCTGTCAGGATGGCCGAGTGGTCTAAGGCGCCAGACTCAAGGACGCGGTTCCTTCCCAGTGCGGGCGGGTGTTCTGGTCTCCGACTGGAGGCGTGGGTTCGAATCCCACTTCTGACACACCTTTTACCAGGCCCGCTCTTCATTTTCCCCCCATCGTCGCCCTGTTCTCTATGTTGGTTTACTTTCTGTGGCAAGTGAAAAATATACACAGAAAAGGTAGAGGTTGGAAATCAGATCTGAAAACAAAAACCCCTCCATTACTATCACCGATAACGACTGTGTTACTGAATGTTTAGTGATATATTCACAAAACAAATCTAGATCTGCAGCACAGAAATTTATTAGATGTGTTAAAATGCAAATCGCAAACAGGTTGAATAAAATGAAACGCTTCAAAATGGGCTACTCGCCAATAATTGCAATTTTGGTGAAGAGTTGAAGCTTGGAGTAAGCGCGGGGAAACAATTGAATGTGGTATTTCAATAATGTTACAAAAAAAAAGCACACGGAATTGGGGTAAGGTACAAGAGTAGATTAAGAGTTAGTTAACATATCTAAAACAAACAAAAAATAGGAATAAACGGGCCCTTCAAGTGAACAATCTGACTAGCAACTTAAAGGTGTCGGTGCTTGGATTCTAATTAATCAAAGTCTGAATTATTACTATCTTATATGAAGCGAAGTATGTTGTTCTGTGGCAGCAGTACAGTTCAAAGACATAAAAGTACCCTAAAATACGAAATAAACAAATAGTGAAAGGAAAGGAATAATGAGGTAGTTTATATGGGTTCAGGACTTAAGAAATCTGATTGTAGAGGGGAAGAAGCTATTTTTGAATCACTGAGTGTGGGTTTTCAGGCCAATGTACCTGCTCCCCGATGGTACTAAGGAGAAGAGGGTGTGACCCAGATGGCAAGGGTCCTTAATGGTTTATACTGCCTTCTTGAGGACTGCCTCTTGATGGTAGGGTGCATTCTACCCATGGTGTTGACTGAATCTACAATTCCCTGCAGTTTCTTGTGATCCTGTGCACTGGCGACTCCATACTAGGCTGTGCGGTCCTGATGAAAGTTCGACTGTTTACCCTTTTCCATATATCTTGCCTGGCCTACTGTGTTCCTCCAGCATGTTTTGTGTGCTGTCGTGATGCAACCAGTCAGGATGCTCTCCACAGAACATCTGTAGAAATTTTGGTAACTTACCAAATCAAAGCAAACTCCTTATGAAGTAGAGCTGCTGGCATACCTTCTTCATGATTGCATCAATGTGTTGAGCCCAAAACAGATCCTAAGAGGTGTTAATGCCCTATTACTTAAAGCTTCTACCCTTGTTTGGCTGTGGTCACAAAAATGAAACGTGACATTTCTAAGTTTGCTGATAACACATGAGGATGTGAGTGGTGATGAGGTCACACAGAGGTGACAAGAGCAATATGGGCAACAACAAGGCAGATGGGAAAAACGTGAAGTTAGTGACTTTGATAGAAAATACAGAAATTCTGAGCATTATTTAAATAGAGAAATTACAAAGTATTGATGTTGACTGGTACCTTGTCATCATTGCACATAAGCCACTGAAAGCTAACAAGCAGGTGCACCAAACATTTGCGATGGCAATTGGTATGCTGGTCTTTATTGTAAGATGATTAGAGAATAAGAGTAAGAGTATTTTATTATGATTATATATATTACTCAGCTCATAATTATAGAGTACAGAAGCAGGCCCACCATGTGATTGCTGACCACCAATTACCCATTAATACTAATCCCATTCACCAGCACTTGGCCTCTAACCTTCCATGCTTTGGCAACTTAAATGGAAGCTTTTAAATTTTGTGAGGGGACCTACCTTCACCTCCTCCATAGGTAATATGATCCAGATACTAAAGAGTTTCTGGCTGAAAAATTTCCTCCTCATATTCCCTCTGTGTCTCTAACCCCTTTACCCTAAACCTAAGTTCTTCTGTATTGTGTATCATTTTGGTTTTTGATTTTAAGAGGATATGCTTGGTATAGAAGAAGAGCAGTAAGACTATTTACTGCAAAGGCAGGACAGACTGTCTTACAGGGAGAGATTATATATTTTTGTTTTATAATCTTTTTTTAAAAAAAGATTGTTCAGAGTTTACCCAATCAGAAGCCCTGAATGAACCATGAAATCCAGAAACTGCTGAGGGCTATATCAGATGCATTCAAGTCTGGAGATTAGGAATGCTACAAGAGGTGCAGGTATGATCTCCAGAAAGCCATCTCACGGGTGAAATGGAGATTCCAGACTAGACTGGAATCAACAAAGGATGCTTAACAGATTTGGAAGGGTTTGATTGCCATAAACTCCTACAAAGTTAAATCTTGTGACACAGGGGATAGCAGAACTTCAGTTCCAGATAAGCTCAATGCCTTCAATGCTTGCTTTGACCTCCAGAACAGAGTAGAACCATTGTGCACCCTCATGTCTACCGATGATCCTTTGATCTTGGTATCTGAAGATGACATGCAGGCTACCTTCTAAAGAGTGAATCCTAGGAAAGCATCTAGTCTGGACGAGTACTTAAGACCTGTGCTGGCCAACTGGCTGGTGTGTTCACAGATATCTTCAATCTCTCACTCTGGCCGTGTGTGGTATCCACCTGCTTCAAGCGGGCTTCGATCATACCAGTATCCAAGAAGAGCGTAGTAACCTGCCTCAATGACTCACCCAGTGGCACTAACGTCTATAGTGATGACATGTTTTGAGAGGCTGGTGTTGAAGCATATCAGCTCCTGAGTGGTGACTTTGATCCACTCCAATTTGCCTACTGAAGCAACAGATCTACAGCAGAAGCCATCTCCTTGACTCTTCACACAACCCTGGAACACCTGGACAGCAAAGATGCATATATCAAGATGCTCTTTATTGACTACAGCTCAGCATTTAATACCATTATTCCCTCAAAACTAATCAGTAAACTCCAAGACCTGAGCTTTAATATCCCCTCGTGCAATTGGATCCTGGATTTCCTCACTTACAGACCCCAGTCAGTTTGGATTGGCAAAAAAATCTCCTCCATTATCTCCATCAATACAGGAGCACCATAGGGATGTGTACTTAGCCCTGTCCTCTACCCACTTTAGATCTATGCCCACATGGCTAAGCACAGTTCCAACACCACAAGTTTGCTGATGACCCCACTATTCTGGGCCATATCAAGCACGGTGATGAATTTGCATACAGAAGGGAGATTGAAAATTTGGCTGAGTGGTGGAATAACAACCTCTCACTCAATGTCACTAAGACCAAGGAGCTGATTGTAGACTTCAGGAGAGGGAAACCAGGGATCCATGAGCCAGTACTCATCGGAGGATCAGAGGTGGAGAGGGTTAGTAACTTTTAGTTTCTGGATGTCACTATCTCAGAGGACCTGACCTGGAGACATTTAAAAAAAATATATATCTCAATAATTGCAGAGAAAGCACAACAGCCTCTATTTCCTCAGGAGTCTGCAGGGATTCAAAGTGGCAAGGAAGATTGAAGCATCAAGGTGAACGTGGGAGGGGTCAGTGATAGCTCAGTGCGAGACAATCAGTAGCCAGATTGGCAGGTTTGGCTCTGGATCACCATCGTCAGGGCCCTGGTCAGCAGGCACTGTTTATAGAAGGACTGTGTTCAGATGAAAATATGTTTCCATATTCTGAGATTTATGTGATTATTGGACTGTACTCTATATTGGTTTCCTTCAGTTTTTTGGCGTTTTCTTTCCTGTGGGCAATTGGATGATCTGTTAATTTTTTGTGTGCAAGGGGATTTGGTAACTGTCACTGTTCTTTTCTGTGAGGGGTTCTGGGATTGTTATGTGTGGAAGATCGTTGATTATTTTTGTGACTGCTTTTTGCTGTTGGGGGTGTGTGGATTTTGTTATTTTTCCCTCATGAAAAGGGGGGGGGGGAGGGAAGAGAAGAAGAGTACTATCTCTTCTTTCAGTTAGTCCTGACGAAGGGTCCCAGCCCAAAACATTGACTGTACTTCTTCCTATAGATGCTGCCTGGCCTGCTGCATTCCACCAGCATTTTGTGTGTGTTGCTTGAATTTCCAGCATCTGCAGATTTCCTTGTGTTTGCAGTCTCACTTTAAGGACTCTTACTTCATGCTGTCGTTATTTAAATTTGCATTTGCAGAGTTTGTGTTCATTGATCCTGTTTACAGTTATTGTTCAATAGATTTGCACTCTGATAATAAATTTTACTTTGTACTTTAGAAGAATAAAGATTGTAAAATAATTGTAGAGGTTTCAACAGTGTGGATCATGGGAGAATGTTTGCCTTAGCTGAGGAGTATTAAACTCTAAAAATAAGTGTTAGGCCAGTAAAGTGAGGAGAAAGTACCCTGGACTGAATGTTTGATGTCATTCAAAATAGAGATTGATTAATGTCCGAGTAATAGAGAAATTAAGGTCATTAGTGAAATGGCAGCAAATTATTTCTCATGTATAAGTCAAGCACAGGTCATTAAATGGGCTGAATGGCCTACCTTGTTCTTTTTTTTCTTTCTCCAAAGCTTTTTAAGTGATCTAAGAATTAGGACTTAAGATTACCTTTTAAAATGCCACTGATACTGTTGAGATGATCATCAGTTTAGTAACAATATTTAAAACATTTTTACCATAAGTTTGCAAGTACATTGTAATATTTCCTTAAATACAACTTGTATGTTTGAAGGTTTTGTACATGAAGTTATACAAACATCAATTATATTTACACTTAATAGTATTGTTCAATATTTGAGTGTAGGATGGCTGCAAGGAGTTCAAAAAATAAAACAAAAACTTCAAATGTATAACTATATTAGAAATACATGTGCTAATTTTATTACAAAGTGTATACATTTGGTAAGTAGAATAAGAATATACTCTACATACAAATTCAAAGTACATTGATTTTGCATATTAATTTTTCATTATCTCCAATGTGGATATACCATCTTTAAATATTCTTATTAGGGAGGTAATTTTATCATTTCTGTCAATATTACAGCTAAGCTTTATAAATTATAAAAATAAATTATCTCAACAGTTTGTCTCTATGGATAGATGTAAATAGTTTAAATACTCAATTAATTTTTAAAAGAAAGCTTTCCAAGTTAGCCAGCAAATGAAGCTATTTTGATTATTGAGAAATTATGTACAGTTCCTGTATGCTGAAGGCATTGAATCTCTTGAGCGATGTATCACTCTCATACTATGCTCAGTCAGTTCTGAATATAGTAATTCTATAAGGTATAGTAATTCTATAGTAATATAGTAATTCTATAAGGCAGGAAAGAAACCTAAATAACTATTTTTCCTTGGCTGGTGCATTACCAGCATTTTGTTTTTAATATTTCCAGAAATGTTCTAGATTTTAAGACAGATAAGAATATCAGGTGTCACAGTAGTGGCAACTATTTGAGCACAGACAAGTCTTTGTGAAACCTTCTCAGATGGTTTCAAGTGCAAGTGCTTCTAGTAAAGGTCATTAAATGGAAAGCTGGATCAAATTTCTTACCAAACTTTAGATACTGAAACCAACTGTAGCATTTGTTTTCCTCCTTCATTGTTATAACACAGTGTAGGATGGAACCTGCAACCTCTATTTGATTAATAATTACATGTGGCAAAATGGTTCACTGTTTGGTCTGTGGATCTGAAGTTTATAGGCTCAGGCTACATTTCAGCAACCTGAGCAATTATATCAAGGCTGAAATTTGGGATAGGCTTGAGGGTAGGAAGGGATGCTGTCTTTGGGAAAGAATTTCATAGCACTATGCAAAGAACGAGTTTGTTCTCTTATTAGCAGACTTGATCAAATTGCTTGACACTTTTTCTAACACAAGAGGTAATTCACTGGCTCCAAATTGTTTGGGACATAATAAAATCTAAAAAAACACACAAACATTTTTTTGTACTTTCCATTTACATGCATTTTCCCTTTACTCAGGACACCTTTAATGATTGATCGCCCTCTGGAAATCATTTTCAACAATGGATTGTAGAGGCCTCATCCAGTTAGAATTTATCACTTCATAATAGTTTTCTAATGAACATAACTAATCAGGGAAATTCAATATCCTAATTTAGAAATGGTTTGATTCATGTGGTGGGAAAGCAGTTTTAAAAAAAACTAAAACCTTGGTTCTGAATTCTTCTCCTCATGTTGCCATCTTGTCAATTTCTGACACCAAAGACAGAACTTTCCAGAATTGAGATTTAGTTAGTAGAAGGAAAAATAGAGGGTTTGATGCAGTTCTAAAAAATTAAGCTGAGGTGTTAGTCCTGACACTGACAAAACCTCTCTGGAGATGGTGATGAATAAATACCTGCCACTCAGTTCTGGACATGAGAGTGGAAGGAATAAGAAAAATTAAAAGATATAAAATACTGGTTAATATATCCAAACAAACAAGCTGTTCTTCAATTTAAAAAAATCATCTGAAATAAATTTGGAACTAACACGAAATATTTGTGCAGTTGTGTATCCTTCAGCACCATGAAAATGTAATTTTAGTAAAATTTTAAAATACTTCCAAAGACTAACAAATTGATTGGAGTTATACAAACCCTTCGCTGAAGAGTTAAGAGAAACGTAGTGTCTGGCTTGGCAGAATCAACATGGTCTACAGGAAAAATGGTGAGTTGAAACAGCCTTAAATTTCACAGTTTAAACCTGTCTTCACAAAAATATTGATTTCTTTTTAGGATTTTAAAAAGAAATCAAAAAGGCCTCAAAACTGAGGGAAGACCTTTTAGAATGGAGGCAAGGAGGAATATTTCTAGCCATGGAGTAGTGCATCTGTGGAATGCTCTGCCACAGACTGAGGTGGAGGCAAAGTCTGTGGGTATTTTTAAGACGGACGTTAATTGTTTCCTGTTCGGTCAGGGCATCAAAGAATATGGGAGAAGGCAGGTTTATGGGGTTGAGTGGGATCCGGGATCAGCCATGATGGAATGATGGAGCAGACTCGATGGGCTGAATGGTCTTATGGTTTAAGAACTCAACAAACAAAAAAATTCTGACGAGCTTTTTACCGTTTTATCCTGGCAATTTACTGTTGGAAAAGCAGGGTAAGGGTGTGTGTACGGTTTGGAGGGTGGAGAAGGGGAATAGCATGGTGTTCTACTTCAATGGCTACATGTTTTAAAGTGCCAAGGCAGCAGTGTTCCAGAACAAATTACCTGGCTGTTGGACAACTCATTCAATATTTGTACACTGGAGGGCGAACACCTATAGCTGGTTACTATGGAAATCATAGATTAGCTAGATTATATTAAATCACAGAACAGTATATCACTCTAATACTGAGAGAATGGGATAAGTATATTTTAATTTAGTAATTATTAAGAGTAATATTGTTTCAAATTTATGCAAGATATACATTGTCTTTTGGGTAGGAAGTGATATTTCATTTTAGCTCATACTTGGCTCTATTCAGTTTGAATGTTTTGGATGAAATAGAAAATAACTTATTTAGTAGTTCTTTTACATCAGTGACCTTCCTTCTGACATAATGTCAAAAGTGGATGTTCACTGACAACTGCAATATGTTCAATTCTAATCACAAGTCTTCAGTTAATGAAGCAGCCCACACCTGCATGCAGCAACCCATGGAAAACATTCAGGCAAGTAATTTCTGTGCCACATCGATGCCAACAACAACACTTATTGAAATGATGACATTACCATTGTTCAATGCCTCACTATCAATATACCATAGGCTAGAAACTTCACTGGAGCGGCCCACAGATACTTGGTGACAATATGGTAAAGCAGAAGATGGGCTCTCACAATAGATGGCTCACTTATCTTCTTGAAATCTTTACATCCTCTGCAAAGCACATCAGAAATGAAATGGAATGCTCTCTACTTGGATAACTGCAAGTCCAACACCCAAAATGCTTAGCATCACTGAGACAATTTTGCTCACCTGAATGGCAGCCCAGCCACTACCTCCATTTCCATCATCACTATCAGATCATATTGCAGCAAGCAGAGTTTACAGAATGCACTGCAGTTACTTATCTAGCTAATAGCATTTCTTACGCCCACAATCTCTGGCACTAAGGGGAACAAGGTCAAGAAGTGTATGAAAACACCACCATCTACAAAGTTTCCTTAAGTCTTTCATCATGCGGTCTTGGAAATATATCATCAGCTGTTTTGGGTCTAAATCCTGGGTCTCACCAGAGTTCACACCTGGTTTATGAAGTCAATTCACCATAAACATTCTCATTCTGACTTCTTCCCCCTTCCAATCCTGATGAAGAGTCTCAGCCTAAAACCTCAAATGTCTGCAAAATCTCTTCTGCTTATCAAATACTGGCCTCTTAAATTAATTAAAATGTCAGTTAAGATGTACTTCAGATATTCCCAAATGTCTTGTTAACCTAAAATAATGTGATTTGCTAAGTCCAGCAAACAGCAGATACTCAAACTGCTCACAGGTTGGTCTAGTATTCTTCAATGTCAAACAGGGAAGTTTGACAGTATTTATTATTTTTTTATTTTACTTTCTCTCTTCGTATCATTTATAGTGGCCTTTTCCTTCTACTTTTCTAGTGACTTGATTGCAAACAGGAACATATCCATAAGGGAGAATTATTGGAATATACCAACAGTATTCCTTTGAAAAACAGGAAAGAGTAGACAGGTACACAGTTAAATTGAAATAAATCTACATCATATATACAGCACACTAAAGCTTCTATAAGTTAAAGGATTCTTTAAAAACTGCTTTAGCCAATTTTTGTCTAATCTAAATCTTCCACCCAATGAAGTCTGGCACAAAATAACATTGTCTGTCTTCTTGAAATGGCTTCATAAACTAAATCATCAAAATACACAAAATAATATTCCATTATACAAGTAGTAATTAAACAATTATTTATATTTCATTTTCCTTCTTTTTTCTAATGAAGCAAACTAATCAAGATTAATTTGGGAAAATAAAATAAATTCAAGTCTCCCCCCCCCCTCCACCCTCCAGCATATTTGTGTTTAGCATAATGAGCAGTGAAAACAGTACTTTTCATGTGAAATGTTGATACTAATGTATTAGGACCATCTCTTGAAAGTGCTGCCAATACTAACTACAACAATTGCAATGGAGAACAGTTTAATCACATTGTGAAAAAAGTGGAGAAGAATTCCAGAAAGTTTTGAATTTGGTTAGGATCCTTTAAAAAATCCTTCATTGTATGTGTAATTAATCAACCTAATAGTGTAAGAGCCATGTAGAACACAAGATTTGATTAATAAGCGATAGCTTTTTGCTGGGATGCTGCAGCATCCCTCCAGTACACAAGGCCACTTGAAATACATCTAGGATCCTTGAACATAATAAGTCAATGTAAGCTGGAAGACATCCGTCTAGAAATTCACCCATTAATCCCATTAAATGCACTATTTGTGGTTTCCTCCTATTTGATTGAAGTCAGTGGAATACATTTCAGAGGAAGAGTAAAACACAGTGATGTTACACTTTGCACTATTGTCAGTTGATGAATTTTTAGGCAATAACACCTTAGAGTAACTTTCACTTTTGATATAAAAGGCATGGTGGATCAGCAATGCACCACTAAAGCTTGGTGAAAATTAGAGATGGTTAATAATATACAGCAAGCAGTAGTTAACTATCTATGTCAAAGGTAAACATTTTTTGCACATTTTAAGACACTAAATATAACTACTTGCTACTTGACTGATGAATATGTTACATGTAAAAATGATTAATTTCTCAGCTTCAATCCAGCAGAAATCTCTCTCTCACCAATTGATTCTTTATTGAATCTTTATTGATAAGAGTTGTGCTTGTAGATATCAGGAGTCAAATCAGTGAACTTTTCCTGAACCTTGATATTATTTCACATCACTAGTTATGCCAGAATTGTTAAAAATGATTTTAAGTGAGGTGGACAAAGCTAAATGACAGATTACTCTTGTACTTATTTCTTGGTCTTAAGACTGGAAATTATTTAAACTGATCAGCACATAAGCCAAGAGTTAGGCATTTCACAGTATTTCTGTTTCATTATATGAAGATGACTCATCAGGTGTTTTACAAACAAAAACACAGCACCTAAGAATTGAAAGAAATATCCCTTGTAAGGATTTATCAACACTTAAAGATTTTACACAGTAAACATTTTTATGGCTTGATAGCTTGTTTTGTTTGCAGGTATGTATGGTTTTCATTTTCAGATATAGCAGTTACATTTTTTGTTAAAATATAAACCATTTTGTTCTAGAAAGTTCAAATATTATTTAGTATCTACAAAGTATTTGCAATTAAATTGGAAGATTAAATATTTTATAATATTTAATAAACTTAGAATAGCAATTTCCTGAATTTAGTAAATGGGAAAAAATCTTACACTTTCCACTCTCTCATCCCTAACTACTTTGTAAGGAGCCTCTCTTTGATTTGACTCAAAAAATGTTGAAAAGTAGTAAGGTCCTGTAACTGGACTATTCCTGTAAACTACATTACAAATGAATGCTTCAATCATGGAAGAATCATGCAAAATGAAATAACTATAAATAATTGTGAATCTAAAGGACAGAAGTATAACATTATCATATGCCAAATGTTCACTGAATTGTCAAATGGTTTATTATAAAAACAATGTATCATAAATTGGAAATGAAAATCATACATATTAGCTCTAATCCCAGTAAATATTCTTTTATCATAGCCCAACTCCTTTTGTTATGGGTAACAATATTTTTCACTCAACATTTTGGTAAGATATAATCAAATATGTTGATACTGAACAGATAGAGGTACATGCAGATAATCAGTTAATACACTCAGTTCCTGCATAAGCAAGCTCAGATGATTTGTTGCAAAGAACATTCTTTTGTTGGTATAAAATGACCCTGTACAGAGCTTTGACAAACTCTGAGGCTAAAAGTTGATAAAACTTCACTGCTCATGAAAACACAAATATGTCTGATGTGACAAACAGCATTTTATAGCTAACATTCACTTGTCTTTTCATGCAGAATAAATTGGTCAAGTTCAGTTGGCATCTCATTGTCATCCATTCCTTCTACACTCTTTGTGTTCTCAGTTTCACTCTGCACTGATTCACTATCGCGGTGACCTTCCTCGCTGTGCCTGATGCCATAGCCAAAGTAGATTGCAAATCCTTTGAACAGAAAAGAATGAATAATTAAATAGAGGAAAAAGTGAAATTGTGGGTTATGGCTTTCAAGATGTTGGAATGTGATCTACATTCCAATGTCCTGAGAACAAAAGTTCAGTGAATCTAGAAGATGCCACATGTGGGAAACAGGTTTAGGGATGTACAGGTTTAAGCTCTATGGTCTAGCAAGCTGTAGTCTGACAGGTTGTGAATAGTACAGATTTACACTAATTTAGCCAAGATCTAAACTTAATTAAGATCTGTAGATCTACCATTGCAACTTTTGTCACCTCAGTCAACAGTTACACGGACTGTTCTCAAAACCCAGGAGTGCCAAAACAGAGCAGTCAACCTGCTTGGAATATAATCATTGGGTGGGAGGTGTGGCAGTTTCTGTGGTTTGACACCAATCAGGTCTGAAGTGGCTGGATCGGAGAGTTTCACCTGTATTTGTACAACTACTCTATTCTCTGAGCGGAAGTCAGACAAAATGGGGCTGGTGATAAAGGCAGAAGTGGCACGGAACCACGGGACAGTTTGTGTCACTTTAAGACTTGCGCAACAGTTGGGGATGTGACCAAAGTCCACAGTCAAACAGAGGATTGGTTGTTCCACTGTTTAAGAAAGGCTCTAAACATAAACCAGGAAATTAAAGGCCAGTGAGTCTGACATCAGTTGTGAGAAAGTTATTGGAAGCTATACTAAGGGACCAGATACAAGTGGTTTGATTAAGGATAGTCAACATGTCTTTGTGTGGCAGTTCATGTCTAACCAATCTTAAGAGTTTTACAAGGAAGTTATCAGGAAAGTGGATGTTGTCTACATGGACCAAGTCATTTGACGAGGTCCACATAGGAGGTTGGTTAAGAATGTTTAGTTGCTTGGCATTCTATACGAGGTAGTAAACTGGATTAGACATTAGGTTTGTGAGAGTAGTAGATGGTTGCCCCTCTGACTGGAGCTTGTGACTAGTGGTGTATCACAGGGATTGGTGTTGAGTCCATTGTTATTTGTCAGCTATCTCAATGATCTGGATGATAATGTGGTTAACTGGATCAGCAAATTTGTGGATGACACCTAGATTGGGAGTGTTATGGATAACGAGGAAGGCCATCATGGCTTGCAGAGGGATCAGCATCAGCTGGAAATATAGGCTGAAAATGGCAGAAGGAATTTAATGCAAACAAGTGCAAGCTGTTGTAATTTGTCAGGACCACCAGGGTAGGTCTTACAAAGTGAATGGCAGGGCACTGAGGGATGTGATAGAATAGACAGATCTGGGAATGCAGGTCCATAATTCGTTGAAAGTAGTGTTACAGGTAGATAGGGTCATAAAGAAGGCTTTAGACACATTGGCCTTAATAAATCGAAGTATTGAGTACGGGAGATGGGATGTTATGTTGAAATTGTACAAGACATTAGTGAGGCTTAATTTGGAGTATTGTGTCCAGTTTTGGTCACATAACTACAGGAAAGATGTAAATAAAATTGTAACGGGTACAGAGAAAACTTATAAGAATGTTGCAGTGTTATTAGGAAAGATTTATTCCTTTAAATGAGAGATTTGATGGAGGTATACAAAATTATGAGGGGTATAGGGATAATGCAAACAAGCTTTCCCCATTGAGGTTGGGTGGGACTACAACAGAAGGTCATGAGTTAAGGGTGAGTGAAAAGTTTAAGCAGATCAAGAGGGGAAACTCCTTCATTCAGAGGGTCATGAGAGTATGGAATAACCTGCTAGCACAAGTAGTGCATGTGAGCTTAATTTCAATGTTTAAGCTAAGTTTGGATAGGTACATGGATGGTAGGGATAAAAAGGGCTATAGTCCTGGTACAGGTCAATGGGAGCAGGCAGTTTAAATGGCTTTGTCATAGACTAATTCTGAGTTGTACATCGTCACTCAACACAGCCTCCTTGCAAGGATCACTTTAGCATAGTGAGTGGAGAGTGCAACATGGGGCCTAGAGGGGAATGAGAAAGATGAGCATTTGGTAGTCTGGTTGCAGCTCCTCTGCCCTTCATGATCTCTTCTGTTACAAATATTAGCTCACATTTTGCTCAAAGCTTGATTGGTAATTAAGGGAATAAGAGAATCTGATCTACAGGTATCAGTGAGAAGCATCAATGGGTGTGCTCTCCAGCTGAAGGCTGAGGTGCAGTCATTCACACGATCTTTTTTTTGATGTGTAATTACAATTGTTAAGTGGCCGTGCTTCCCTTATGGAGACTGTCTGAGCCGTAGCCTTTGTGTCTCTACAGGTGATCAGACAGATTTTCCCAACCTTTGAACAGTTCAATTTTGTCACCTTGTCTTGACTTTGATACACACCAAATGGCTTAAGCAATGGCAGAATAATACACACAAAATGCTGGAGGATTTCATGAGCTCAAGCAGCATTTATGGAGAGCAATAAAGAGTTGATGTTTCGGGCCAAGACCCTTCACCTTGTTCCTCTGCTCGCTGCAGAGCTGATTATGCAGAGGGTGTGGAAATAGAAGGGCATCACAGTAGGAAATCAGTGGTGTGACCTGATTGTGCGGGATGCAGGCGAGCAGAGGACCAGCTCAAGATCTCCCGACACCAGAGCTGGTTCTGTAGCGCAGCAGCAGGGATCATTGTGATTTGGCGCTGGTGCTTTGTAGGTCTGTATTTTCCCACCATCCATGAAATAGTTTCCCTGAATGTCTCCCACTGGCCCTGCGCAGGGACTATGAGTTTCACTTTTCGCCATTTTGGTTTGAAATCTGTTAAAGATGGCTTGGTTTTGGTGATGGAGGATTTGTGTTACCCACAATAGGCAATGCCAAGACAAATTTTGAATATTAATGCCTGCTGGTGTGTTGACAGGGGTTTGGGAGTCAGCGCTGTGAAATGAAACTGTATTAGTTACAGTCTTTGTGAAACAGGAAACGTTTGAAGGGAAAGGAAGCTGCTCCATCGGGACCATTACTACCATCAGGAAAGAGGTACAGGACTCCAGTATTTTAGGGACAGCTTCACCTGTGCCAACAAATTTCTGTATGGAACATGAACCTATTAATGCACCGCATTTGCATTATTTATTTTAATTTACAGTATTATATGTCTTGAATTGGAATTCTGCCACAAAACAACAGTGATATAAAACCCAAATCCGATTTCTGATTACCCCATTTTTGTGACTCTTCTAGTTTTCGCCCCTCTTTGCAACATCTTTCCTTACAACATTTTGTCTTATTTTTACAGCTGAAAGACTATGAGTGACACTATTAATGAGGTGGTTAATGAGGAAATTTGTGACACCCTGCAGTTCCCATTTCATTTCCAATATCCATTCCTATTTCAATCCACCACATTTGTGTTTTTTTTAAAATTACCCTGACTCAACATTGCATTGTTCTCTCAATCCTCCATCCACTTCCCCCAAAGACCCTTTCACCCAAAATCAATTTTCATCTTCATCCTGTCACTTCCATTCTTAATCTTAAAGTTTAATTTAATTTTAAACTTATTCCATAGGGACAAGCATTTTTCAAATACAAATGAGATAATAAATTGTTCTAAATATAAAGATTCTATTAAAATTGAATCATATACCCTCCAGAATCTTAAAATATCACAAATACCAATGTTTATAACCAAAAAAAAAGTTAACTACATTTTACTGCTCAAACTGTACATTTGAAATCACAATACATTCTTATTTCTATGTATTAAAAATTTAAAGAGATAAATAGAAAGATGCAGATATGAAAACAAATACCAAGGATACTTACCGAAAACCATCCAAATAGAAAATCGGATCCAAGTGCCCCCACTCAATTGCATCATTAAGTAGATATTGACAAAGATGCTGAGAACAGGCAAGTATGGCAAGAGTGGCACCTAAAACATAAAAAATATGATTAACATAAATAAATTATCAAGTATACAATGGTCTTGTAATCCTACACTTAGTTTTCCCATAAATGGCAATTCACAAAAAGATCTGTAGAGATTATGCAGTATCAGAGATATGGTTGTGCAGATTCTACAATTAGAAATCAGTCAACGTTGGAAAGAAAGGAACAGAGGCAGACAACCCCTCCCCCACTGTCAGTATTGATTCCTGTGACACCCCACAAGACACTCCCAGTCAGTGAGAAAAAGGTCATTTAATTTCCACTGCCTGTCAAGCAATGCATGCCTATGGAGTAACAATAGACAATAGATGCAGAAGTAGACCATTCGGCCCTTCGAGCCTGCATCGCCATTCTGAGATCATGGCTGATCATCTACTATCAATACCCGGTTCCTGCCTTGTCCCCATATCCCTTGATTCCCCTATCCATAAGATACCTATCTAGCTCCTTCTTGAAAGCATCCAGAGAACTGGCCTCCACTGCCTTCCGAGGCAGTGCATTCCAGACCCCCACAACTCTCTGGGAGAAGCAGTTTTTCATTAACTCTGTCCTAAATGACCTACCCCTTATTCTCAAACCATGCCCTCTGGTACTGGGCTCTCCCAGCATCTGGAACATGTTTCCTGCCTCTATTTTGTCCAATCCCTTAATAATCTTATAACTTGCAATCAGATCACTTCTCAATTTCCTTAATTCCAGTGTGTACAAGCCCAGTCTATTGTTATCACGCAGCCTGGTAAATTAAACCATTAATTGACTATTGAACATTTGCCATTTCAATAGATACTAAGCATTCACAACCTCTATGAATAAGGGTTAGCACAAATACTTGCATGACAAAGCACCTTTTCAATTTCCCAGTATCTGAGGCCATTACTGGCATATTACATACAATGAACAGAAATTATGCAATCTAAGAACCTTTTATTTTTAATTGGGGGAAAAAGTTCAGGAAATGTCAGCTACAGTACCTAAAATTAACAGAGTAACCCAACCTCATGCACATTAGCCTCTTATATAGGACCTTAAAGTCTAAATATAGCACATCAGCCAGATCTCCTTTTTCTATAGTACTAACGACCTCAAAGAAAAACACCAGTTTGATTCATTAGCATGAGCTATTTTTACAAAAATATATAATATAAACCTATACCAGATTTTGTCCAATCTGCTATCACATCTTTAATTGCAAATTCTGCACGTTTCCCACTGGTGACATTAGACTCACTGGTGTGGATTTTGCCATGCATCCCAAGTCATCAATGTAAACTGAGTACTAGAACTGATTGCTGGAGTACTTAACTGGTTACACCCTTCCACCATAAAAAGAGTTCATTTATTTGTTTTAAATGTGACAGCTATTTTGAATCCATGTTTATAAACTTCAATACCTTGGACTCTCAGTTTGTGCCCCAGCCTTTTATAAGACGCCATGTCAAAAGGCTTTTGGATACCCAAATACGCTACATATCAAATTTCCCTGTCATGTGCTCAAAGAATTCATGTGAATTTGACAAACCTGATTTCAAAGTTCTAAGTATATTTATTATCAAAGTACATATAATGTCACCATATACAATCCTGAGATTCATTTCCTTGCAGGCATACTCAAATCTGACAATCAAAATAAAATCCATGATAAGACTCTGCAACTCGTGTGCACAAGATAACAAACTGAAAACACAAGAAAAATAAGTAAATAAACAATAACTATCAAGAGCATGAGATAAAGAGCCCTTGAAAGTGAGTCCATAGGTTGTGGGAACAGTTCAGTGATGGGGCAAGTGAAGTTGAATGAAGTTATCCCCTCTGGTTCAGAAACCTGATAGGTGCGGGGTAATAATTGTTCCAAAATTTGGTGGTGAGAGTCCCAAGGCTCCTGTAACAATTTCCTGATGGCAGTAGAGGGAACAAAACATGACCTGGGTGGTGGGGCCTTGATGGATACTGCTTTCCTGTAACAGCACTCCTTGCAGATGTGCTCAATGGTGGGGAGGGCTTTACCTGTGATGGACTGGGCCATATTCACCACATTTTGTAGTATTTTCCATTCAAGGGCATTGCTGTTTCTATACCAGGCAGCGATGCAGTCAGACCATGCTTTCCACTACACAGCTACAGAAGTTAGTCAAAGTCATAGACATCATGCCAAATCTTCATAAACTCCTAAGGAAGTAGAAGCACTGCAGTGCTTTCTTTGCAATTGCGCTTGTGTGCTGGGCTCAGGACAGATCCTTTGAAATAATAACTGAGGAATTTGAAGTTGCTGACCCTCTCCACTTCTGATCCCTCGATAAGGACCAGCTCCTTGGCCTTGCTGACACTGAATGAGGGGTTGTTGTTATGGCACCACTCAGCCACATTTTTAATCTCCCTCCTACATGCTGATTTGTCACCACCTTTGATTTGCCCAACGACAGTGATGTCGTCAGCAAATGTAAATATGGCACTGGAACTGTGTTTAGCTAGTGAAATTACTTTTATAAGTCCATATTAGCTATATTTGATTATTGACTTCAGCATTTTACCAACAATAAAAGTTAAACCACCTGAGAGCTCTTTGCCTTTAACATCCCTCCATTTTGAGTAAAGGAACCACATTACTGTTTTCCCACTCAGAATGTAGAAACTTTAAAAAAAATCATCCTAAGGATCAACTTTCTTTAAAGCCCTTGGCTTCAGGCCATCAGTTCCTGGCAATTTGACTGCCTTTAATCTCATGAGTTTTTCAATGTCAATCGCTTGTGATTGTAATTTTTGTGAAGTTCCTGAATGTCTGCTGAAATTAGCCTGTCTGTTATTTTGGAGACATTTGAAGTATCCTCCACACTGAAGGCTGATACAAGAATAATGGTTTAACTTATCTGCAATATCTTTGATTGTTGTTATTAATTCACCAGCTTTGTTCTCTCAAGGTCCCACACTTACTTTAGCAACCTTCTTCCTATTTACAAATCCATATTAACTCTTATTGTTTGCGTTGATATTACATGCACATTTTCTCTATAGATCCATTTTTTTCTTTCAGAGCTTTTCAGTCTTTCTAAAGATTTCCCAGTCCCCGGCTAACCACCAGCCCTTTTCACTTTGTATGTCCTACTTGACTTTTTTCACTAACCACTGTGATTCCTTTATTTTATTTAGAGATACAGCACAATAACACGCCCTTCTGGCCCAGTGAGCCAATGATGCCCAATTAAATCCATGTGACTCCTTAACCAACTAACTTGTACATCTTTGGGATATTGGGGAAACCAGAGTACCCAGAGGAACCCACACAGTCACAGATTGTACAAGCTCCTTACAGAGAGCAACAGAGTTCCCTAGTTGTTGGAACTGCAAAGTGTTATTTACACTAACTGCTATGCTACTGTACTTGCCGACATTTCAAGGAATTCCCCCTTTCTAATTCGACTCTTGCTCCTGTATGGCACTGGGAGTAATCCTGAAATCCTACTTTTTAAAAAATTACCTCCTAACTGCCTATATTGGCTAATACGACTTCATCCTTGTGTCGCCCATATTGGAGATGATCATAAATACCATGAAAAATAAATGTTCAGTGTCTCCTCCAAAGTCCCTTCGAATTGTCAGAAGCCATCCTTGATCCTAGCATCAGAGAGGTAATTATACTACCCTGTTATCTCTTTTGGGGGGCAGAAATGCCCAACTACAGCCCTTACAGTTGAATCCTCTATCATTACATCCTTTCCATGTTTTCCTCCCTTGAGTGCTATGAACCCGGCTGCTAGTGCTGCCTTCCCCTGAGAAGCCACCTCTCCCAGAGCCAGGGAGATATCTATCAGAGTGGGATGGTTTCAGGGGGTTCTTGCATGTCCTGCCTTTTTCTACTCTGCCTTCCAGCCTGTGCAGCCTCTATCTCTGATGGGTTCTTCTGAGTAAGTGTGCTGTCCATGCAGATCTTGGCTAAATAGATTCTCCACAGTGAATCTATCCCTAGATCTAGCAGTTAAACTGTAGCTGCAACTGGACACATTTCCTTCAGGCATGGTTATTACAGCAACTGGAAGTGGCCCTGTATTCCAAGTGATCCTCCCATCCTTCTGAATCAACATAGCCTTCTATTTCTTTTTCCTCACATCTACAAAACAGAATGTGAGCAAGCAACCAACTGAAGTTTCAACAGCGAATGTTGAAATATTAACTGTTCACTTTTCCACAGATACTTGCTGACCTATGAGCTTTCCCCTATTTTGTGTTCTTATTTCAGTAGTAGCATTTTTAAAATTTTCATTTACTTGTTCACTCTGGTCATTTCACTTTATATCAGTATGGTAAGCATGGCCACATCCTAAACACATTATGAGTAAAATTTCTCCTGACCTTATTGAGCCAGAGATGTTCAGCACAGAAACAGACCCTTTAGTCCACCAAGTCTGTAGCATGCTCATTTACATTTATCCCACCCTAATCCCATGTTTTATTCTCCCCATATTCTCACACAGTTGGGGCAAGTCACAGCAGCCAATCTACTCACAGAGCTTTGGGATGTGGGAGGAATCCAGAGCACCTGGAGGAAATCCACGTGCTCACAGGGAGAATGTGCAAACTTCCTATTTTGTCCTTTATACTGTTTTGCTCTAAGACTCTTACCAGTTGCGCCACTTTCCTTGTGGACTTACCTTGTTTTTATGGCTGGAAGTTTTGGTCTTCTCATCAAACAGAAGCATCTAGTGAAGAACTACCTGTTCAGAATACTTTCACAATCTTCAAGGTCCTTCAACAAGATTTCCCTCCATCTGCTCTTTCCTAATTTTTTTTTTAAATCACTCTGTTTAAGTCTTTTTCCCACACCTTCTCTGCTGCCATTACATTTATTCTACAATGTGGAGTGAGGGCAGCATGAAGAACTGTAAATCCAGTCTAACCATTGTTCTAGACAAAACTGATGGAACTTCTCTGCTTCCCAAGACTCTTTGCATGGAACAAGTCTCAGTGCTTTGATCTAATTTGAAATGACATTAATCCAAACAGCTACTTTTAATGAGTGCTCATCAATTACCATGAAAACCACTCTGGCCTGACTTTGAGGTTGCTTTGAGATGATGAAAACTGTGGTGCCAAACACGAGCAGGAATACTGCAAGAAGGCCAATGCTCCAGGGCTCCAGGGAAAGTATTGTTTCATTGCCATAAGTGATCAGCACACTCACTGCACAGATGACAACAGCTGAAAAGAAATGAAGTAAATATGATCAATAATTTAACATACATTGTATTTCAGTGCATGCATTAGAAAAGCATGCTGAACTCATCTGAGAATTGTAGATAACCCAAACCTGTAGATCTGCTGGTCTTGATTTCCTGGTATGCTATCAAACAAGACATGGTCCCTGTGCCAATTCACTGTTGGAAATTACACCCCCTCCCTCCTCACATTGTAGAATCATGGATCCAGAACAGAAAGATGAAAACAAAATAATGCATCCTGATTTTGCAGACTTTTGTTTTATCCTTCTTGGCTATTATCCTTCCATTTTTCTGTGAATTTCTTTTTCCAGAGGGATCCATATCATTTTCTCTATTCATCATATTGTTCCCTCCTTTACAATTTTCAAAGCACTAGTGGTTAATCCAGGTATCTTTGCATTATTCTCCTGATGAAGTATCACTCACTTGTCTGTAGCTATTCTTACTCCATTTTGCTGATGGCTGACTAGAAGAATTGACAGATTCCAACAGAATAAAAGTGAAATTCAAGCAGATAAAGGAAAATGGCATGATCTCACCACAGACACCGTTTGGGAGCTCAAAGTCCATGCAAGAAAAAAAAAGCTGAAATGCTTCCTGTCATATCAAGCCAAAGATCACGGGAAACAATCTCATTTCTATTCCCCAGCAGTTTAGAAGCCAACTTCTCATCTCAATTCATTGCACTTGACTTTAAGAAATGGCGCAATGCAACGCAAAGGGCTTGTGCATTAAATCTATCCCTTCTCATTGGCAGCTTACTCTAACTGATCCTCACATTTATTTGACGAAGGTTTGCAATTTATTACAGTTGGTCTATTTGAGCAAAAATACGACAGCCAGCTACTACCATAATAACCTCTCACAGTCAACAAAAACAACGTGGAAGGAGTAATTAATAACCTCACACAATTCACTAGCAATCCAAGTTCTAACAAAGTCCTTGTTCTGAAATAATTACTGTGTCCTTCTTTGGCTTTTTAAAGCCACTTGACCCTTTGAGCATTTCCAGCATCATAATTTTAACTTTAAATACAAAGTACACTGCAGATGCTGTGGTCAAATCAACATGTACGAACAAGCTGGAGGAACTCAGCAGGTCGGGCAGCATCATTGAAACGAGCAGTCAACGTCTCGGCCCGAAACGTTGACTGCTTGTTTCAACAGATGCTGCCCAACCTGCTGAGTTCATCCAGCTTATTTGTACATGTTAATTTTAACTTTGCCATCCCAACTGTATTCCAAATGCAGTAAAAGTTATTTACAAGTATTACACTGGTGTTATTAAAATAATGCAAGATTTCAGATTTGGATATAGAAATTCTCAAGGGAATCATATATCAATTCTAGTGATTAAAAATGAACAACTTTCCTCAATATTAATTTAAAAGTATATTATTTAATAACACCAGTGTTTGCAAAAGAAGCTAAATACATTTGGCACTTTCTACAATAAAACCAGGGAGTAACTTCCTTTTAATGTCTTGCACCACTATACTACTAATTTAAGGTGGATAATACAAATTCTCCAGCCTTTTCTCATTCATTTAGTATCAATCACCTCCATAATGAGCTCATCTGCTTCAAGGGGATGGTTCGAAGATTTTGTAATCTTTCCTCATGACTTGACTCTCTGATGTTATCAAAGAAATCATCATTTTCTCTCCACACATTCTAGGTTATTTAATAATTGTTTTGGTGACAATCATGAAGCTGGATAAAGCTCAGTGCAGATCATAAGACTTTAGTTTTTTACTTAATCTATAACACAAACTCCAAATGTGAGAATTTCAAGGTACAGCTAATCCAAAGCATATTAAACTGCTACATGTAATTTAACTGGCCATATAATCTGCAGTTAACTTAAGATGCTAACACAATTTTGGCTTTGTTTTGGCAGCAAACCCAATGATACAAAGTAATAAAACTTAGTAATATTTAGTGGAAGGTGCCCACTTACAATTGAGAGTAATGGTTTCAGGACATTTGCATCCCATTTTGATTTGAAGTACTTACCTGTTTTCAAGCAAGGTTGTGTCAAGTAGAGAGAGCAATAATAAAGTAATGACAAGATTACTGCACTCAAACAGCTTAAGAAAATGAGGAAATTGAATAAAGTTTATAGATTTGACACTCAATGTCTCCAAAATATCAGACCGTAAAACTAACAAAATTCTGATTTATACAGCCAAAATAGTAAAAAATTACAGCTCATATGAGCTCAAAATTTCAGATTCCCACATTCAGTAATTTGCAGTCAGTTTCATTTCTTTGAAAGAAGTTGGGTGACTGCACTGAAACTGTGCTCCACTAAATATGATGTTGGAAGGCAATAAAGGATATCTCGATACTTTCCCCCAGTGCAGGATAGCATTCAGAGATTCTTTCTGCACTGAAGCATTGATATGATTTTTTGAACCTCAGCTTCAGCTCAAAGTGATTTTGCAGGGAGATCAGTTTTTTCCCCAATCCTTCCTGTTAATGCCTCATTACAAGTGCTCAGGAATGGACTTATTATCCATTCTGGAATTTGGATCAAGAGAAGATCCTGATATCTCCCTGACTTGCCTTTATGCAGCTCACCCAGGTGGGCACATTTGAAGATCATCATCTGGTATTCTTTTTTTCCCTCTTCCAACTCAGGCTCAGAAATTGGGAAAGTGATGGCCAAAATTAAATTTAAATAGGGTTAATTTGGACCGAAATGTGTGGACGACTAACTTGACTGAAAAGATTCATATAATTTCCAATTGAAGATTGCTTTCATTAAACTTTGTGAATAATTTGACAAATAAGCATTGCCACGGCTAATATTTTGGAGTTGATTACTGAATGAATCTTTTGAGTCTTCAAAGAATTTTATCACCATGAGAATTGAGAGTAGGGGACTTGATTTTATTTACGGCTGTGATAACAGTATTTAAATTATTTGTGCAGCTGATCACTTACACTTTTTGCGCCAAAATTTGTTTGTGAATTACACAGTGAATGGGAAGTGTTAGGTACAGCTTCCTCCCTCCCCCCACCCCACCCAAGAAAGTGATAACCCCCACAGTGGAAGACTGTCATTGATGAAGATTCATTACAATGAAAATGAACATTTGGAGGATTCAATCGTTGAAAGGGTTGCAGGAAGATAGTCTATTATCTACATCAGGTGTCAGTGCTGATTTTCAGTCAATCAGAAGAACACAGCAGCATACACTGGATGAATTCCCCCATTGACAAGTATTAGTAACTAAATCATTTTATTGTGCTGTAATAGTATTGGTAGTGTTCTAACTTGTTCTGTATTTCACTTAAATACACAATTTGTTACTAAAAATGGTAGTTTGACAGTTTTATACTTTTTAACTATTTCCATGAAACTTCAACTAATTGTGGCAGCTACTTAATTGGGCCAAAAGGTGTCCCTGTTAAGTGATTCCCCTGCATTTGCTAACTCTGTACGACTTCTCCAAATGGGTCACCACACACATGTTGGAACAGAACAAAAGTGAAAGAGAAAAGAACCAAAGCATGGACATCAAGTGATTAGACTGAAATATACAGTGTCCATGATGTAACTATCATTCAAAAAGGAATTCAATAAGAAATTGGCAGGGCTATTCTCTTTCTCTCAGCCAGTGCATGTGGGTAAGGAGAAAGAATAGTGGAGTAGGACAAGTTGGATTGCATCCAAGTCACTCCATCTTCTCACGGCTACATCAGGCAGGAGATACAGAAATCCCACACCACCTGGTTCAAGAACAGCCATCTCCTTTCAAATTTTCAGTTCTTGTACCAACTAGTACAACTGTCATCACTATGTCTAGCAACACTATAATCACTTTGCACTACAAATTCAGTTTAGTTATTCTGGCTTTTCTCAAACAGCAAATATTTTGTAAAGGAAAGTGGTGAGATTGAAAGGAGCTTGCATTCTGCCGCCATGCTCCCTCACCACAGATTTCCAGAAGAACTCAATTTACCCTTGAAATTCTATGCACTGGCAATTCACCCATGGCCAAATAACTTAAGTACAGAGATTCTACAAACCCCCGAGACCTTTAAGTTTGCATTAATACAAGCGGTTTATGATCTTCAAGTAATTTTAGAGTTTATTTTAATGAAGCAACAACATAAAAGCAGTGCCATTTCATGGATTCACAATATAAAACAAGAAAGGTCAGTTTTAATACTTACTGATTAACCCAACACATCCGTATACCACTGATGAAGTCTGTTCTGTTGGAACCGGTGAAGGACTGAGTAGCAATGAGCAGCTCAGATCTCGGTTTTTGAGCATAGTCAAGTGGGAATCTGATGCATTTCTGTCTAATTCACCATTTTCATTGGCTGTAAGGTTCTCTCTTTCTGGAGAAAGATTTTGTTTGTAGAGTGATGCTGGCTGATACCTAGCAAGTTTAAAACAAAATCAAATTTCAAAATACATTAAGTATACAATCAGATTTTGCAAACCCAACATAAACAACATTTCTGATTACTTAGTCCACAATCATCTGTAATCAGGTGAACAGAATTGACTTTATCACTGACATTCCAATGATTTTGCTTAGAATTTTGGACTAGTCCTTTTGAAAACTGATGGGAGGTAATGGTTCTTTAATTGAACTTTCAAATACCATTTATCTAAAAAACGATGAACAAAATATCTCCCAGTTCCAGCTCTTTCCACTTTTTGAAAGATGCTGGATACATATTGAATGTATTTTTACAAAATCAAAGACCCTCTCACGTCTCATTTTCTCACATCGTGCTTTTTTAAAGCTGTTAATATTTCTTCTTTTCACTAGCCAACATCTCTTCTGCACTCCTTTTAATATTACCACATATCCCCTGTAACATAGCAAACAGAACTGTACACAATACTAATGTTTTATATATTATATCCTACATCTTGTACTCAGTGCTTTGACCATTGAAAGCAAGCATGTTGAATGTAATTTACACTACCCTATCCATCACTGTTGCTATTGTCAGGTTGCTAAGAACTAGCAACTCAAGGCATCACGATACTGTACATCATTTCTGAAATCTCAATTACTGTATATATCCTATTAATTTTTGACATCCCAGAATGCATTGCACACCACATGCCACTGTTTTGCCCAACAGGCCCCCGAGAGGATCAAACAAACAAAAAATACGCCTTCTGCCAAGAGCAAAACTCGTTCACAAATATAACTGCACCAGCTGGATACAACCCATGGGGCATTCACTTGAAACCTTTTCCGATCACAGTGGTGAAAAGCAAAATGGTGATTTATAGAGAAAGAAGTCCTCAGAGGGCATAAATTCAACAAAGCTATGCGTCACCATGATGTGCAGGGCCTTTCTGCTGAAGACCTGAGCTGCAGAATGAATTGCATCACTGGCCAAGCTGTTCCCATACCCTTGGAACTTCCCCTTGTTAGGAACTGCCCCATGTCCCATGTTAGGCATTCTCTTTTCAGCAGGCCAGATTAAAGGATTTGATAGGTAATTAAAATGATGAAATGTTTTGGTACTGTTTTCTGAATCTGCAGGGAATAAATTCCCATTTACACTAATCTTTTACAAGAGGTGTACGCGATGCGTTGAATAGCCTTGGTGTTATGAATGTTAAAAACAAATGCTGGAAATCTGAAATAAAAGCAGAGCATATTGGAGACTCAGTAGACAGGAAATATGAGTTATCTGGTCAAAGACCCTTCATCATGCACAAGTATTTACCTGAGGAGGAGTACACATGCTGCTACCAGAGTGTATGCTAGGAGGGTCCCAATAGACATCATATCCACCAAGGCTTTCAAGTCAAAGAGAAATGCCATGATAGCTGCCAAAAATTCATCAAGATACGAGTAGTTAAATGAGCAAAGAGAAATACATGATCTAGAAATGATTCCTGCTGATATTAATGATTGGCTGCCTAAAAGACACAAGAAACATTTCTATCCACTGTTAACTCCACCACCAGCAGCCTCATTGTTGACAATTTACACCCCTGCCAAAGTGCAAATGACTACGTACTCGCCAACAATTTTTGTGTAGTCATTTTAGCCTTGCACAAATGTTACGTAAATCTCTACAAGATGCAATTGTAAATAACAGTATCATTAATATTGTTTGATAACAGATGCTGGAAAAAAATTAATCCTGTATTATCTGTTCTAAATGGTTACATAAAGCTAATCTTTGAGCCTGTTTTAGATAATTAATAAAGATCCAGCACAACATTCCAAATTGGGCCTTTAAGACTGACCTATAATAAGATATCCAGTATGTCAACTGAATAACAAAATGTTTATTATTGAATGTAGTTAAAATATTTTTTGATGAAAATAAAATTGATTGACAGGGTAATACTTAAGAGCTGCTGGTGGTTGAAGGTAACCCTTCTTCAAGCAACAATTAACAAATAATATTTAATAATAATAAAATAATAAAACATATACAATAACAAATAATAATAAAACATTTAAACTCAAAATAAAATTCCTCAATCATGCTCACATTTTCTGGAATGGCATGCATTTATTCACAGTAACATAAACAGATAAGGAGATCAAAAGCTATGCTATTGTTTCAGCCAGGAGAAAAAAAACATGATTTAAAAAAATTATATTTAGCCATGACAATAAATCAATACAATTTCAGGTGGAATGCCAAAACAAATTGTGTTACAATAAATGAGAAAGGAGAAATTTTAATTTAGTGGTTTGTTGCAAATTTCTAATTGAGTCCTTGGAAGTTACGAGTCAGTACTTTGAATTACAAGTTCAAAATACTTTACAACATCACTCACACAAGCTAATCAACATTATAATCCACTAATTTTCTACATCCATCTTTAATAGTGGGCATCTAACACATTTCTTCCTTCTCACAAATAAGTGATCAGCACAGAATCAGAACAGTCTGTGTGGCAACATTTTCCCTTCATCCTTCCTCACCAAGTAACCATGAGAAAACACTAAACTTTACAATTAAAGTAAGAACACTAAAGACTTTTATCTATGTGTACTGTGAGAAATGATTATGCAGACAGGGCTTATTCAACGTGTCTGGTCCTATTTTACTTTGTTTGCAGGGATTTATTTAGCATCACTGCATTAAACCCGCCAAATACAAGATTAACATTTTAAACCAATTAGAATCAAGTGGCCTGTCTGGAACTAAACTTGCTGAGAACAGATTTTGTTCCAGGTTTACATATGAACTTATTTTTTTAAAAAAAAATCTATCAGAGTGTTACTGAGGTACAGAGTTATTTCAAACCTTTGGCCCATCACCTTTTGTGATCAGCCCACCATCACAAATATTCTCCTCCTCACATCTGCAAATCTTTCAGTTTCATTCCTTCCTGTCATTATAACTTCACACAGCCTTCCAAGATCTCTGCATTTCTTCAACTCTATTTTTTGTACACCTTCCACTTACATTGTCTCACTCCATGAAGGCTACAGATCAGCAATCTGGACCAGGAGACTTTACAGTTCCCTCCAGAAACCTCTCCAGTTCTCCACAACACTCTCCTTGGAATACCACACAAAAGCATCCTCTTATAAACTCTTTTCATCATTTTCTTCTTGGGTAATACTTTATTTGAATAATCTTGGAGGCCTTTCCTTTCTGTAAAACCTGCAAGATCTTACTTCTCGTTCTGTGGCCAGCATGCTCTTGACCTTCAATATCCCAACTCTGCTAATTTGCCCATTATATACCAAGAATATTTTAAACCTACAAGATAAAGCTGACAATGATCAAAGTAAATACCACACTGCATTCTTAGGAAATCAAATTATTTGCTTCATATCACAAAATTTATCACTGCAAGGTAAAAATTAAATCAAAGCAAGTGCCTTTAAATTGCTGGAATTATTGTTCAATAGAAATAATCATTTTCCAGACTTTTCACAGATCAGCAGCAACTTAATGAGCTGAAAGACTCTTTGATACTAATGCCAGTTTACTTCAATGGGGCCAGTAAATAATAGACTTGAATTGAGAAGTACATAGATGTCTAGTCTGGCTGTTTATTATAAAAAGCACATTTTCATCTCTTCATTACTGTTTGATCTCCATGTGAATAAATGCCATTAGCTAGGTATGCCAGGTTATTTAAAACATTGTTGAATGAGGATACCTTTTTTTCCCCAAAAGGATTTTTATTTTTTGAATTCAAGCATTCTCATTAATCTTAGACATTTCCCAGATTATTTTTTAAAAAGTCACTTTTAAAGTGTAAAGGAGATTACAACGTCAATTCATCCCATAGAATTATAATTGTTGCTTCTCTGAACCTGGCATACCTGCTTCAAATACAATCCTCACCACCTGATTAATAGAGGCACCAGGATTTTGCATGCTTCGGGGAATAGCACGTCAAGCCCAGGCATGATTTTGAGAGATGAGGTCCCTTTGGGGAAGGGGTGAGGTGCATCAGCTTACCAGAGATGACCCCTGATGCCAGTGTTGCAGCAACTGGTGTCTGCCTCTTACTCACTTTTGCCATAAAATTGAACAGTAAACCATCTTGAGCCATTGCAAACATAATTCTGGGTAAAGGGAACATAGACCCCAACAGGCTAAAAAGAAAAAAGGTGAAAGTTCAAAACAAATTACATTTGGTACTACATACTAGTAATGGATACAATTATCAAATATAGAACAGCTAGTGTCAATGGTCTGGTCAGTTTTGTGTTTTGGATGCATTGTCTTTTTCAACCGTCAAGTAGGTGTGTTCATGTCAAAGCAGTATATTTTCACTTTAGGTGCAGAGCTTGGCACTTCCATGGACTGACATGCACCGACTTGGAAAGCAAGACTTCCTGAATCGTTTGCCAAATCCCCAACTCAAGATTATCCGGCAAAATCCAAGATGATTCCTTTATCACATTAACCACCTTTAGCAACTCATTCAAATACAAAACCACTTATGCTGGGGTGGCAGGGTGGAGTTACATCCTTAGCAAAGGGGCGCAGGCACTCGCTCCCTCTGCAAGCCAGCAGGTCACCCTTGGGCTAGGCGTAGCACCTGCTTAGTCCCCCAATCAGGGTCGCGTGAAGCCATGGGAGCAGATGGCGGACGGTCATATGAACAGCTGGTGCATATCACATGTCCTGGTTACACAACCACTGACACCAAGCAGACAATCTCTGAAGAGTACTGATAATGGCTGGAGTCACCAGTCTTGTAAAGACACTGCCCAGAAGTATACGGAACATTAATTGACAGGTTATTTGTGGTTGACTTACAGTTTTAGCAATGGAAACCTCTGGTCAGTCACTGAATTTATAGGTCTTCATCCCCTCATCTGGTACCAATACCAACATCACATTACTTAAGTATTCCAAAGGGAGGATGAGGGCTCATAATATAGCAAAGTGTAGTAGGAAGTTAGAGGATTGGGAAGCTTTTAACGAAGAGAATGGAAACAAAAAAAAACAAAGAAAAAATGAATTATGAAAGTAAGCTAGCCAAAAAAAGGATACTAGAAGAGTAAAAGTGAGGTGGGAGTAGATATTGGACCACTGGAAAATAATGCTCAAGAGGTAATAATGGGGAACAAAAATGGTGGATGAATTGAATAAGTACATATACTGCATAATCCTTCACTGTGGAAGACATTTGCAGTATGTCAGAAATTCGAGGAGTGCTTGATGGCTCTGGGCCTGTACTCACTGGAGTTTAGAAGAATGGGGAGGGAGGATGTCATCTCATTGAAACACCCAAGAGTGGATGTGGAGAGGATATTTCCTATGGTGAATGAGTCTAGGGCATTATCTCAGAATAGAGGGATTTAGAATGGAGATGGGAAGGAATTCCTTAAGCAAATGAGTCCTGTACCTGTGGAATACAATTCCACAGCTGGCTGGGGAGGTCAAGTTATTGAGTAGAGGTTGATAGGCTCTTGGTTAGTCAGATTACAGGGAGAAGGCAAGAGAATGGGGTTCAGGGAGATAATAAATTAGCTATAATGGAATGGCAGAGCAGACTTGATGGGCCAAATAGCCTAATTCTGTTCCTATGTCTTATGTCTTATAGACACGTGACATAATCTTTAGACAAAAGCCTTTAATCTCCCTTCAGAAAAGCAGTAGAATTAGGTTCCCGGGAAAATTAGCCAGGTCTTATAATTTAGTCAAGTGTGTCTGCTAAAGGATAAAATTTTAGACATTCTTTCACTATTCCTTGAGGGAAGAGAAAGACCTTACAAGCACAGATATACAGCAGGAAACTCTGACCTAAAGGACAGATGTGATCAGTTTAAGTTGACATTGTAGTTGGCACAGATATTGTGGGCTGAAGTGCCCACCCGTGTGCTGTACTATTCTATGGATAAGTGTAACCAGTATCAGTTTTCTCTCCCAGAAACAACTTAACATCAAGGCCCCAAGTACACTCAGCCAGATCCAGTGGTCAGGGTATGATGTTCACATGCTTCACCTGACCCCACAGAACTATGAACTCTGTCATGCCAGGAGATTACATGTGGACAAATTAAAGTATTTATTTTATTTATTAACATACAGGACAATTTACAATTAACCTACCAACTAGTACATCTTTGGACCGTGAGAGAAAACCCACACGGTCACGGGAAGAAAGTACAAACTTCTTACAGACAGTGGCGGGAACTGAACTCGGGTTGCTGGTACTGTAAAACATTGAGATAATCACTACACTACCATGCCACTCCAAAATATTTAAGGAAGTGCTCAAATCCTCTTTAGAAATGATGAGTTCTCATCAACTTCTGGGAATCCCTCACTGCTCAAGATAGAGAAGGTACATTCAGGATGATACAGAGAACCTCAAGTTGCAGGATCAAGAACACAAAAAGCTTTGCTTAAACTGCAGGAGTGCACCACATCACAAACTAACCACCCATTTTCCACCTATCTGTGGAAGAGTCCACGGTCTCTAACTAGGCCTCATCAGCCATTTCATAACCCACACAACCAGACTGAAAAACAAAAGTCATCCTTAATCATGTGGGAGTCTCAACAGAGGGAAAGAAATGTAACTGCTATCTTCCTTGGCTGCTCCAAGAGTGTCTATTGTGAAATGGTGTTTTCAAAGCCCATGAGGAAAAAGAACCCAAACTGGGAAGCACATGCAAGTTCTTCTGCAACTCAATAATAAAATTAATGATGATAATGGCAATTCAATCAAAACACATCAAAGAATATCACTCCTTTATAAAGTTATCCTTTCAATGATAATCTGTCTGCATTGGCAAATAAAAAAAGTTGGTCTTAAAGCAAGCAAAGCATGAAGTGTACATGGAAGTTTAGGTTTGATTTAGCAAAATAATAATGCTCTGACCATTTGACATTTTTGTTCTATATTTGCCCATTCACTGAGACCCCATTTTTACTTTCTATTTGCGCATCCATCCAGCTACAAAATCTCACCTGCAACCAAACCTGATGACATTGTAGCAACAACTGGAGTCTTCGTCTTAGGACTGACGTGGGCTAAAACTTTGAAAAGCAACCCATCTTCAGCCATAGCATAGATTACGCGAGGCATGGGGAAAATGGAACCAAGCAGACTGAATGAAGAGGAAAGACATGCGCAATGCTGCAAGTCAGAGTCACACCAGGTATGCAGTAAACCAATGAAAATTAACCTCACTTTAGGGCTCTACACAAGTTCCTAATTTCTCCTCATGAAGTGGAAAATGTGTTGCATAATTCACATAAATTTGTTCTTCACAATAAAAGCCCATGTTATTTCAATAAAAGGAACATATTTTTTTTTTACATCAAAATATGATATATTGAACTCTCAGTGCCTAGTGGAAATGGTACTGCTTAGCGTAACATTACGACATTGAATTCACTGCCAACCACCATCTCATTAACTGACTGTAACCAGGATGTTGCAATCTAGACTCAGTATTTGGCCAGTGGAAGTGATTAAAGAAAAGGGCTCTGACAGTAAATATAGGTATTAGGTTACAATGATTGGGGCTGCTTGTAATACCACTCCTACAGAATAATTTCACACCCTGAATTCATCTACATCATACACTCACTCATTGAATGGCTGCTGAAACAAGCTGCGGCAAAAAGGGTGCAAATGCAATCAGTACTCTCACCCCACTTTCTTCCGGCAATTTATGCCTTCAGGGGAAAAGCCAAATTAAAATGATAGAAGCTGTTTATAAAATACACATAGTAGTCAGGATTTTCTCCCATCCTAACCTAGGCCCAATCCCATCATAATCACTTTCACCGTCTTAGGCAATATCTTTGGCAGTTGTAGCAAAATTATAAGAGGGGTAGGTTAGGGTAAATCAGGATACACAGGCTTACAATGCTATTCAGAGTACAGGTCAGAGGATCAGATATTCAGTGCTGCTTAGGCTACATTCACTCTTATTTTTTTTTAAAAAAGGCATTAACTCCCAGTTCTCTAATCTGTGTGTACCAACAACAATAGCTACAACATTGATGATTGCAGATAGTTATACAGGAGTTGTTCAAAGGAACTCCATCTGTGTTAATGCGATCAGTTAGCAATGAAAACTTTATAATTTTATTTAAGATGGAGGTTTCAAAGTTTTTTGTTTGTATTAATAGATAAAATATCAAAAATACTGGGCATACTATACCAATACAACAAAATTGATCAAATGAGATTTATCGGCATTCTTGTTAAAACAACACTTATGTAGAGCCCTGCAGTGTAATCACTTAATAAAAATTAGTTTGATTTGATTTCATTCAAGTGTGGAAAGAGAAATTATGTTAGTCATATCCAAAAGTTTTAGAAAATGTTTCTCCTTAAAATCAGAAAAAATGTAACTTGAATTGCATACAGGTAACATGGGGTGAATTTAACCTACTACTACTATTGAATTGCAAATTTGATTTGGATGAGAAGCTACCAATTACATACTCTTCATAATTTACTCTTCCATTGATAATTAAATAAAATCAGGTGGGATATATAACTGGCGATCATAATCCCCTATTGATTACCTGGTAGAAAAAATTATCTTATTGTTTGTGTTTTTTTAAAACTTATTACAATTTATCTGGCCAGCAATGACTGTTACAAATACTCAACCTTACATACTATATGATAAACTGCATAGAACGACCCAGAGGTATTCCTTATGTACTAGAAACTAGAAAGAAAAAACTATATTTAAACTAGAAAGAAAGATGTGTTCCTGTCAGCCTGCTTAATGTGTGGGATCCACCTCAAGGGCTTCAGTTCAGGGTGAGAAGAGAATCAGTGGCGTGGGAAATCCCCTCCACTAGAGCTTCATATTGAAAACCTGAACCCTCTTAGTAATGGGACTGGAAGACTGGCTGACTCATGTACACCTTGCTGAAGTTGGCAGATTCACCACACCATTTTAGAATACTGGTTATTGAATTCATTTTTATCTAAGCTCAATAATATGGCCAAATTTACTGCTATTCATAAATAAAGTAAATTGGCGACATTTTTGGAAGTACAGATTATTGGAAGCCATTTTTCGAATGGTGGAATCTTTCTGATTAAATATTCAGTCTACTATAAAGAAAAACAGGATTTACAGTTAAACTAAAAAGAAATTGTTCATCACCAGTTTCAAACAACTTGGACATTTGACAAAACTAAGTTTGATTATAATATACACATTAATGCCACAAAGCAAAGCTTCGGCATACACAAGTACACAAAGAAATTTGCTGATTAATCTAGAGATGATACCTGAATCAAATCTGTACAGCACAACACTAAGCAAAACAAAACTGTTATAGATTATGCCATGTAAACAAATGCAAAGAAATACCAGGACGTTTATTTATTCAGAGATACAGTATGTTAAGAGGCCCTTTCAGCCCAACGAGACAGCAATGCCCAATGACACCCATGTGACCAATTAACCTATTAACCCGTACATCTTTGGAATGTGGGAGGAAACCAGAGCACCCTGAGGAAACCCGTGTAGTAAAGGGAGAATGTACAAACTTCTTACAGACAGTAGTGGGAACTGAACCCAGAAGTGAAACTGGAAAATTACAACAGTAATCCTCACCAACAACACAGCTTGGCTCAAAGCATGTCTAATAAAAGTGCATGCCACTGCACAAAGTGGAATATCAGAGTCTAAGAGCCATGTGACTTATTTCAGCCTCTTTCCTTTCAAAAAAAAAATTCCAACACAAAATAAAGTTTAGGTGTACACAGGCAGGCGATTGACTTTCTTACGAAAAAAGGGAATGGCTGTAAAGCTGATTAATTGGTCATTGGTTAAAGACCAGACATCTGGAACTTTGAAAATATTAATACACATAAAATGCTGGAGGAGCTCAGCGGGCCAGGCAGGATCTATGGGAGAGAGTAAACAGTCAATGTTTTGGGCCGAGACCAAAGACACTGCCCGGCCTGCTGAGTTCCTCCAGCATTTTGTGTGTGTTGCTTGGTTTTCCCGCAACTGCAGATTTTCTCGTTTGTAACTTTGAGCAGGCAGCTTAGATGGCTGGTAGGTGCATTTTTTGTAGAAGACAATCAGTTGGTTAAATAGACAGAACGATAGCATACAGTTCTGAATTTTCAAACGTGAGGTGACGCATTTAGGGTGGACTAATATGGCTAGGATATACACAATAAATGGTAGAGGTCTTGGAAGCATTAACAGATGGTGGGCAAGGGGGGTGAAATCTTGGCATAAATGTCCAAAAGATCCCCAAAAGCAGCAGCACAGATAGACAAGGTAGTTAAGGAGGCATATGGGATCATTGCATTCGCTGGCCAGGGCACAGAATATAAGAGTGACAAATTATAGCTATTTGTTAGGGCATAGTTCTGGTTACAACACTCTAGGAAAGGTGTGATTGCACTGGATGGGGTGTGGATAAGATTCACCAAGATGATGCCCGAGATGGAGCATTTCAGCTTGGTGGAGAGATTGAAGTATGCTGTATCCCTTCTTTACCTTCCTATCTACTGTATTTGTGTTGGCACTTTTAGTGAGCAGTGGACATGCACGCCAACGTCCCTCTATACTTCAATGTTCCCAGGGGTCCTGCCAGTTGCTGAATTCTTTCCCCTCAACTTTGATCTCCCAAAGTGCAATGCCCCACCTTTGTCCAGGTTAAATTCCATCTGCTATTTCTCTGACCACATTTCCAAATGGTCCATATGCTACTGAATCCTTTGACAACGTTCTTCATTGTCCACAACTGCCATTTTTTGTGTTATCTGCAAATGTACTGATCAGGCTACATTTTCATCCAAATCATTTATAATTAAAAAAAAGTCAATGTCCTTCTGAAATACGACTGGTCCAGTCAGAATGATACTTTTCCACCATGACCCATCAACTATGGCTAAACTAAATTTGAATCCAATCTACTAAGGTTGTATATATCCCATAATCTCTTGGAGTAATTTGCCATGTAAGGCTTTGTCAAAAATTTTACTAAAATCCATTATACACCATCCACTACCCTATCCTTAATGACCTATGTCACCTCCTCAAAAATAACATTCTATCATGTTTGTGAGACATGATCTCCCTATCACCTACACAAAGCTACGCTATCCTCAATAAATCCATGCTCTTCCAGATGCAAATAGATCTTCACAAGAAACTTCTACAATAATTTCCCTAATGCTAACGTAAGGCTTACCAGCCTATAATTTCCTGGTTAGTTTCTAATGTCCTTCTTAAGTATTAGCTATTTTCAGATACCCTGGAAGCCTCATAGAACCATAGAAACAGGCTTTTTTACCCTTCTTGGCTGTGCCGAACCATTTTTCTGCCTAGTCCCAATGATCTGCAACTGGCCTATATCCCTCCATACACCTCTCATCCATGTACCTGTCCAAGTTTTTCTTAAATGTTAAAAGTGAGCCCGCATTTACCACTTCATCTGGCAGTTCATTCCACACTCCCACCACTCTCTGTGTGAAGAAGCCCCCCCTAATGTTCCCTTTAAACTATTCCCCCTTCACCCTTAACCCACATCGTCTGGTTTTTTTTCTCCCCTAGCCTCAGTGGAAAAAGCCTGCTTGCATTCACTCTATCTATACCCATAATAATTTTATATATCTCTATCAAATCTCCCCTCATTCTTCTAAACTCCAAGGAATAAAGTCCTAAGCTATTCAACCTTTCTCTGTAACTCAGTTTCTCAAGTCCCGACAACATCCTTGTAAACCTTCTCTGCATTCTTTCAACCTTATTAATATCCTTCCCGTAATTCGGTGACCAAATCATCTGTGGCTGAAAAGGTTTTAGACCATATCAATCTCCCTTCCTTCCTCACTTAATAGCTCCTGAAGAGTATCAAAGTAAACAAGTCTCTAGGGCCATAGAATTTCAACATCCCTGATCTAGCTATCTGCCATGTCCTTCTCATTGGAGAATTTCTGTATCTCTTTAGTAAACAGGCAAGTAAAAATATAAGCTGTCAATGTAGTGGAAGAAGAGTTGGAGCCTTACCGGGAAAGAATTAGAACATGGACTGTTCTACGTAGTCAATGCAAGGTCAGCCCATGGCCACCCCAAGAGCCTGGAGAAAGTGGGAGGAACTGAAGGAAAAATTGTTGAGAGTGAGGAGCAGGGTGCTGGTGGAGGTGAACTGGTTAGAAAAAAGTCCAGGAATTCAGTCAATTGGCTAAAGATGGCCTTGTTTTCAAATTACAACAGAGAAGCCTCAAAATAATGGTCATGCATAGAAGTTTAAATAGAAAAAGAATTTAAATTAGTATAATTTAGGAAATAAAAGAAATTGCGAATTCCGTAAACAGGCGCTGCACATACTGTTAAACATATTTCATGGATAAGCCACTTCTTCACAGCCATTACAGAATTTTACACAGGATCAGATGAAATAAGTTCAACTTGATTACAAAATTATTCTGTACATGAAATATTCCAACTGAGAGTGGGGAAAGGAGCAGAGATTCTGCATTATATAGGAATGCTCTATCAAAAGTTATTCCGATGATGTAATCACAAGTTGGACTTTTATTTTCATACCTTGTTGACAAAGCACAGAGTGATCCTACAGCAACCAGGTATTTTGCAGGGCCCCAGCCGACATACTCAAAGGCAACAGGAAGTGGACTCCGAGCATCCAGCAAGTAGTATGGCATCATGAGGGTCAGTGCAGCAGAAACTCCAAAGTAAGCCAGGAAGCACACCAAAAGGGAAGTCACAATTCCAATGGGAATAGCCTTTTGAGGATTTTTCACCTCTTCACCTAAAATGGTAACACAGAACATTTTGTGGCTTGTGTACAAATAATTACTACTGAACAGTGAACCTTGTTGATTGGTTAAAGGTCAGTAAAGAGCAAGATATTTCACAGAGCTGCCCTCCATCATGTTATTTTGGCAGAAGTGCAATAATGGATGTTTATGTTACAAGCAAAGAATTTCTGATGGTGATTGCACTGCCCTTTCAATAATAAAGGGAGGTTAGATACTTTCACTTTGATCAAACGAGCAGCGATGCAAATGAGGAAAAACAGTAACACTGGATGAGTGAGCCAAACATCTGGCTTTTTCTGTAGCAATGACAAGATGGGAGAGATGGCAAGTAATGCCATGTTTATAAGATAAATGAACAGTTAATCAATTTTGTAATGAAATTAACTTCTATCCAAAAGAAGCAGAATTTCAAGGATAGCATAAAATTTAAATTTATGGGGCATACATGCACACAGAAGCAAAAAGGATACATTTACATTCAATAACCTGGTAGTTCCCTATGAATTTGATAATAAAAGTCCATCCTTTTCTTTCTAAATTTAGGAATCAAATACAATTCTTTTTGGTACACAAGTTTCATTTGAAATCATTTTGGAGATGTGTTCTTGTGCTGGCTGAGCAGGAAAAAGGCAATCATACTTGTATTGTGAAGTACTGGAACAAAACATTGAATGGGCAATTGGAAACCTTACTTTTAAAATATCCATGTTTTACTTCACCTGTTAAGCAGTCATCTTACTCAAAAGCACATGTGACAAGAAATAACAATGATTTTTAAGTTCAGAAAATTACGCATACAAGATCCTCCTCAAATAACAGTCATAGCCCTTAAGTGCATATCATTAGTGGAGTTCAGTTATATTTGAGCTCTCTCAACAAGTAGGAAGTCATATACAAAGAGAGCAACTAGAGTGAATAATGATTAGGGTATTAATGCCCAAATTCATGCACTCTTGGTGTCTATGCTGCTCTAGTAGAGTGTGAAATCACTGGATTTGCCTCTGGAAATGTCCAAAAACTTCCACTGCATATAGTAGGTTATTGTTACATAAAGAAATAAATTCAATAATGATGTGATAAATAAAAAGCTGGCTCTTACCTGTAGTGGCAATACAGTCAAACCCAACGAAAGCATAGAAACAGGTAGCAGCACCAGCTAATGTTCCACTTAATCCATATGGTGTAAAACCACCCACACCATAAATGCTGGTGACATTCTCTGCAGATGAATTGCTATGAAATAGAGACAGAATATACATTTTGTTTGCTCTATAAACTCAACCTTATTCAGATAAAAATAATTTCAAACACAAGATATTTCACTTGCATGGGATTTAATTAAATTTGTGTCTGTATGATGAAACATTTCCACTTTATGTCAGCTTGTTTGAAACCAATATAGAATGACACAATTACATAGTTTAAATAGTTAATATTTTTAGCATGATATAATCCCTGATTTTGTTACTTATTTTGGAACTGTTGATTTTGTCCTAACAATTGTCTAGCTGGCACCAACCTGGTGTGAGACATCTCACTGCCCTCAGGTTGTAGAAAAAACAATCCACTCCCTTATTTGAAAGGAATGATAATCAATATGGGTTTAAGAAGTCGAGTCCAGCAATGCACACCACGTGCCAACAAATGTTTGTGCATGCCATTTTGGGCACAGATGCCACAGGTTTGCCATCACTAACGCTGTGCTTTATGTTTTTAAAAAATCCAACAATTTCTAAAAATTTTAGTCCTTTGAAGTTAAAGTATACAATACAAAATTATGTCTGGGTCAATGTTGTTTTTGTAATAAAACTATAAGACATAGGAGCAGAATTAGGCCATTCAGCCCATCGAGTCTGCTCCTCCATTTCATCATCATCCCTCTCAACCCCTTCTCCCCATCACTTTTGACACCATTCCTTGGGCACCACAGCGATGTAGAGGTTAGAGCAGGGGTGGGCAAACTTTTTGACTTGTGGGCCACAAAGGGTTCTAAAATTTGACAGGGGGGCTGGACCAGGAGCAGATGGACGCAGTGTTTTGGTAATACACCTCATAAGAGAAAATAAAATATCATGGGATATGTAGAAAACATGTGCTTTAATTTCAATTGAAAATGAACAAATGCATTACAACAAAATATCTGTCTTTGAAGTCCTATGGTATTTAGCTATTTATTGAAATGAATTTTAAAACACTGAAAATTAAATGAATAAAATACAGCTTTTTTAAAAATGGTAACAGTTGTTATTTTAAAGCACAGAAAATTCTGTTATCCTTCAAGATATTATCATCATCACTCTCCTCCTGCCTGTCTTTATTTCAAAAACTGTAGGAGATGCAGGTCTACTTGTCCTGCTCCTTCTTATTCAATTGTCCCCTGTGCCAAAACTCAACAACGACCAGCACAAGGACAGAACAGTGACAGCGCGCCAGTATGCGGAGAGCGTTATTTGATCTGGAGCGCATTTTTTATTTTGAGAACGTACGTGCACCTGCGCACTACTCATGTACATCAGTTAACAGAAATGACATGTAACATGTAAGGCTTATTGAAAAAATATTTTCAAATGCATTTTTTACATAACACAATGAAGAAACTTATTTTTAATTTCAGTGGGAACACTGTTGTTAGTCTCCCTTTTTAGCCAGCGCATCAAAGTCTGGATTTAGTTTTGTTGTGGCGATTCTCAGGATGGATCTGAGGTGTTGGTCAGTTAACTTGGATCTGTGGCTGGCTTTGTTGATGTTCATGACGCTGAACGCCTGTTCACACAAATAGGTCAAGCCGAACAAAGAGTAAAGCGCAAATGTGGAGTAATACGCTGCACCTCAACAAAGGTCAATGTGTAGCGGTGTGCTACATGCAGCGCTAAAATTACGTCACGGAGTCGGTAACTGCAGTCGAAGAAAAAAAACTTTATTCGAAATCCCCAGCCTCACTTTTAAGCCTCCCTCAACCTGCTCCCCCCCCCCCCCCCCCCCGTGGCGCAGAGGCTCCAAAGCTCTGTGCTCGCAAATCCCCGCAGGCTATCTCCCTTAGCCGGAATGCTGGCTAATTGTGAGCCAGTTCGGATGTGCCAGGAAATGGGTCGCCACAAATGTATATAGAGTGCGTCATCTATTGGGAAAACGCCAGAATTGCGGGGAAAAAACGTTAACAAGGTTTATTAATATAATTTCATCAAGTTCTGCGGGCCGGATTAAAAAGCTTTACTCAACAAGTAAATCAATTATTATTTTTTCATTTTATTATTTTTTTCCTCTCTGCTGGATTATGTATTGCATTGAACTGTTGCTGCTAAGTTAACAAATTTCACATCACATGCCGGTGATAATAAACACGATTCTGATTCTGAATTGCCTCCCTTGGTTTTTAAAAGCTTCCCAATCCTCTAACTTCCTACTAATGTTTGCTATACTATATGCTCTTTCTTTTACTTTTATGTTGTCTTGGACTTCCCTTGTCAGCCACTGTTGCCCCATCCTGCCTTTAGAGTACCTCTGTCTTTGGGATAATTCCAACCAGCGCCTTCCAAAATTAACCCCAGAAACACCAGCCATTGCTGTTCTGCCATCATCCCCACTCATGTCTCCTTCCAATCCACTTTGGCCAGCTCCTCTCTCATGCCTCTGTAATTCCCTTTACTCCACTGCAATACTGATACATCTGACTATCTTCTCCCTCTCAAACTGCAGGATGAATTCTATCATATTATGTTCCTTGCCTCCTAAGAGTTTCTTCACCTTAAGCTCCCTAATCAAATCTGATTCATTACACAACAGCCAATCCAGAGTTGCCTTTCCCCTAGAGGGCTCAATCACAAGCTGCTCTAAAAGGTCAGCATGTACAAATTCCATCTCTTGGGATCCAACACCAACTTGATTTTCTCACAATCTACCTGCATATTGAAATCCCCCATGACTATTGTAACATTACCCTTTTTAAATCCCTGCTGTAATTTGTACCCCACATCCTGGCTACAGTTCAGAGGCCTGTAAATAACTCCCAGAGCCATTTTACCCATGCAGTTGTTTTTGTTTAAAAAAAATCTTTACCTACAAGGATCCTACATCTTCCAATCCTACAACTAGGCCCAGGACATAGCCTCAAGATTTGGGAGAGTAGATTTAGGACGGAGATGAGGAGGAACTGCTTTTCCCAGAAAGTGCTGAATCTGATCAATTCCCTACCCAATGAAGCAGTGGAGGTTACCTTAGTAAATATATTTAAGACAAGGTTGGATAGATTTTTGCCTAGTAGGGGAATTAAAGGTTATGGGGAAAAGGCTGGTTGGTGGAAACAAGTCCATGGCCAGATCAGCCATGATCTTATTGAATGGCATAACAGGCCTACTCCTGCTCCTATTTCTTATGTTCTATGTCACCTCTTTCTAAGGATTTTTTTTTAAACCAACAGAGCACCCCACCCCCTCTGCTTACCAGCTTGTCTTTTTTGATACAAAGTGTATTCTTGCATATTAAGTTCCCAACTATGATCTTCTATCAGCCACAACTCAGTGATGCCCATGAAGTCATACCTGCCAATCTCCAACTGTGCTACATTATTACCTTTTCCCATATACTACATGCATTTAAATACAACAACTTCAGTCCTATATTTCTCACCTTTTCAATCTTGCCCCCACATTGCACTCCCACTCATCCCGCTGACTGCAACTTTGCCCTATCATCTGTCTCTCCTTCCTTACAGCCTCACTACACACTGCATCTATTTGTATTCCAACTGCCCCATCCTCAACTCGATCACTCAGGTTCCCATATACCTGCTCCAAGGACATGGACCTAATGTAGACAAATATGATTAGTGTACTTGAACAATATGATTGGCAATGATTGGGTAAGTCAAAGGGACCATTTCTGTGCTCTACTACAATTCTAAAGAATTCTAAATTCTAAAGAAGTCTGGGGCAGTATCTGTGCCATTTTTGGTCCACCAACTCAAAAGTATTCCTGTAGGTTTGCTCCACTGCCCCAGATCCCTTTCCAAATATCAACAAAATTTTCCCTTAAAGGATTTCCACACCAAAACCCTGTAGCAAGCATAGCATCTGTACAAGAAACTTCTCCTAACCTCCCTCCTGGTAATTGGGACCTGAAAATCCCTCATCTTGCTAATGATAGATTCTTTTCCCATACACTCAGCAAAACTTCTGATCATTTAAAACAGCCATTAAATTTCCACTTAACAAACTTACCTTACGATTGCTGTAACATTGATGAGAAACTCCTTACTGATTTTCCAGTTCTCCGGGTCTCCCTTCACAAACCCCGTAATCATAACAAATACAAGGACCACTATATTGATAGCAGTAAATACTTTGGTGACCCAAGCAGACTCCTTTACACCAAATGACAGAAGACCTAAGATGGATAAAATGTTAAAAAGCATCAGTCAGGTCTTTTAGCCACTAATGTAAATCCACAGCAAATACAAAACGGTTCAACCACAATGTTGGTCAATGTTTATCAGCTGAACTAATAAAATGACAGAGGAGCTGGGAACATCTCATTTCTGTTCCTTGCCAATGTATACAGAAAATTCTACCCAATGCATTTTCACCACCCTCAACACACATCCGCAAAAAAGTTGGAGTCAATGTTTAGGGAACTTCCAGGGTTACTCAAATCTGTCTGATCCATCCCTGGCAGACTTAACAACTGCACACATAGGCACAGACGCCATCCTAACGGCCTGAAAATACTGCCTTTCTACATGGCCAGGAGCCCTTGAATTGATTGTTAAAAAAATAGCAATGTTTCTCTTGTACAATGGAGATTAAAATACAAAATCTGCAATCCATCTGTCCTCATATAAACAACCTAAGGCCTTTCTGTTTTAACAGTGAAGAAATCAATATCATGGTTGTGAAATTTTACTTACATAACCTTCCAAATTTAATTTGAAAGCTGGATTTCAAATAAAATGTTGAATAAATCCAAATCCCACAATAGGTTGAGCAAAAACACTATTAATATTAGTTTAAGGAAATAATCAATTAAAAAGATCATTTATTACTCTTAAGAATTTTTAAGCATCAAAATATTGGCCTCAAAATTCTGGTGCATCAATGGAGCACATTGGATTGAATGCAGGGTTACAGTGGAGAGCTTGGGATTCTTAAGGGATCACAAGTCAGATAGTCAGGACTATTGAGGAAAACAGAGGGTTTAAAAGTTCAAATTATTAAGGATCTGAAGGCACTGGAATGACTTGGCAGGGACTTTGGGAATTACTGCTGATGGGATTGCTACAGTTTTAGTGAAGGAACCAGATGACAAAAGAAAAGGGACTTGCCAAACAGGGTTCCCAATCTACAGTTCTTTTGGGAAAGAAACAAGCTGCCTTGACAATACAAGCAAAGGTTGTTCCAAGGACAATGTTGTTGAAACTCCCCTGTAATGTTCCTATAGGAGTGATGCACACAAGGTTAATACTATCACAAGTGCACACAATGCGAAATAATCGGAAGATTCTCCCAGCTGGAAGTGATTGGTCACATTTAAGGAGATAAAATCTTAATTGCTTGGTATTGCACTTCAACACACCTTGGGGAAAAATATTCAATTTTCAGTGCTCAAAATTGAAAAATAAAATATCACATGATTGAATTTCTAATCACACCTCATGAAAAAAATTGAGTATCTCCTATATATTCTCTTCTTCTTTCCCCCCACGAAGGTCCTGTTTTTAAACAGTTTTGTTCTCTCTCCATTGTCTTATACAAGGTACGTATAGATTTATTTACTATTTATACTATCATCTGCATCTATTGCCTGTGATACTGCTACAAGATTTTCATCGTACCATACCTCACCATGCATGACAATAAACACATAGCACATGACAATAAACATGACTTGATAGACATAATAAACAAGCAGATGAAAGCAGTTTTCATGTATCAAGAATCATCTGAAACTGATCCAAGATCATTTTAAAGTTGGAAAATAAAGTCAATACTGCTTCCCCAAGGATATGCTTCACCTATTGGACTGTAAAAAGGGTAACTATTTCATCGTTTTCTGTCCAAAATAAAAGACCACAGGTTCTCCCTTTATCCTCTTTGCCTTGCTATTTCCATGCCAAACTCTCATTTTAAAGAAAACACAAATGACTTATCGATTCATGAACAGCATTCCAAATCTCCTCACGTAAAAATGATTTACATTATATCATACTTCCTTCATTTACAGGTGAAAAATCTGTGATCCTTTTGTATCCAGCTCGGTTCAAACTCACCCCTCACTTTGCAATCAGTGCTGGCCAATATTGTTTCCGCTTATGTCCCAGCTCAGTTACATAGAGCAGCTGCTAGTGGAAAGATGTTGGGCCTCTTCACTGAATCTGTCACTAAAGTGAATGTACTCATTCATTCCTTGCCAGAATAGCTCGCTTGCAAAACTGCTGATAACAACTTGACCAAGTGTGGCTACACAGCAAAGCTCATTCCTGATATCCTGAGATGGCTTTTCATGTACTATCATATAAAAAATTATGCCTGCATGAAAACTATCTGAACAACAATCTTTTGATACATGGAACCCAGACCATAGGGACAGGCCGTATGGCCTACTGCATATGTTCTACATCACTCTATTCCCTGCCTGTTCCTGTATCTTAAACATTGCTATCATATCTGGCATCTATTACTCTGTTTAAAAAAAAGCTTGCCTCATAAACCTCCTTCAAAATTCCCCCTCTCATCCACAGCCATGTTCTCCAATATTTGACATATCCACCACGACTACCTACCTAATATCTGGTCATCTGGTATTCTATCAGGTTGGCACTGAATATCTGACACCTGACTAAAAACAATTCAAGTTGTTTCCATACAGCAAATTATTTTAGGTTGCATGTCAATATCTTAAGCTAGAAATTTACATCTTAGATGTATTTTAATTGTTTTGTCTGGAAATAAATACACAATTCACTATGATATATGTTTCAGTCTACTGGATAAAGGCAGCTTATTGTGCAACCTTAATGTAATTATACCTGATAATATTAATATCAGACACACAGCAAAGAAGTCAGGGTATTCTGCCAATCCTGGTGACTGCATCCTGAAGTATGTGCCAAAAAATACTCCAATTTGTTTGCCAAGAAGTTCATCAAAGGTCCCACTCCAAGCCCTGGCAACACTTGACGTACCTCGATACAAAGACAATGTGAAAAAGTAATTAAATCAAACTGGATGATCGAACATGTAATTATCAGATGAATAATTACTGCACAAATCTTGATACAATTCCAAACATCCATATTGCTTCTATTTAAATTCCATGTGAGGGTTATATTTGATTTCTGGAACTATTATTATTTTACACACACTATAATCATTGCACTAAAGAGGTTAATGCTCAAATATGCTCCTGTAAACCTGCCACATCTTCTAGAAACATGTGAATGTAAACAAAGATCAAAATGCAAAATAGTAACATAGTATAAATGCTTTCATTTTAAAGGAAATATTAATATTTCAACAATTCCATAACCATTATAATTAATCATTAATATGACCGCTCACACATCAAGAAGTACTATGATATAAGCTAAGGATTTGTACAATTGTATACTACTATAATTTCCACTATTATTCAATGTGTTCAATTTTTTGCATTGAAAATTCTAGCTCAGTAATAGTGTTAAATGATTTCAAATGAACTAGCAAATAATATACTGGAAAAATCAGATTTCAAAGTCAATATTATTAAATATTCCTTTTAAGTGTTAAGGATTAAGCATTCCAGGCAGATCAAAAAGATAAAGCCAGTGCTGAACTGTTCTCAAGCAGGTGATGGTGAGCCATCTCCTTTTACCAGCCTGTGAGAAAGTATTCCCAAACCACTATTGTACAAAGATGGTAAAATTTTGACTAATGCCAATGGAACAATTAGTAATACATTTTCTAATTAGGTTAGTGTGCAGTTTGAGGGGATCCAGCAAGTGGTGGTACTTTTAAGCACCTGCTGACCTTGACTTTGAGTTTGCAGGTTTTAAAGTAGGACAGAGATTCAAAAGCACTTTTCGTGGATGGTATACAGCGATGTCATGACATTGGCAATGATGGACAAAACAATGAAGATATGTCAGTCAAACCAGTTGGATACCTTAAGATTCTTAAGTGTTATTGAAGGTGCATTCGTTCAGGTACATAAAGATGATGCCATCAAGTTCCTGTGTCTTGTAGACAGTGAAAACATTTGGGATGTCAAAAGGCGAATTATTTGCCACAGAATGTCTGAGTTCTGACATGCTCTTGCATCTGTATGACTGACCAGTTAGATTTCCAGTTAAATGTATTGTAAAAGTTTACCTTTCATAATCATGATGAAAATACCAAATACAATGGATTCCAGTTAATTGAGACACATTGGGACCAGTACATTTTAGCACAATTAAGTGACTGTCCAAATTAGCAAATTTTCAAGGGAATAGTTAAAAAGGTATAAAAAAGAAACTACCATTTAACTGAGTAACAAATTATGTATTAAATGAAATACATAACAAATCAGAACACTACCAATACTACTACAGTACTATAAAGCTGTTAGTTCCCAATAGCTACCAGAGGAATTCATCCTGTGTATACTGCTGTGTTCTTCTGATTGTTCTTCTAAATGAAGAAAATTAGCACAAACACCTAGTGCAGACAATGGACTGCCTTTTTACAGTGCTTTCAATTAATGCATCCTCCAAGTCTTCATTGTAACATTCAAGATGGTTGTCAATACTGCCATATTCTTGGTAGTTCCTAACCTTAATCAGTGACAAAAATCACTGCCTTTTGAAAACACACACACACAAAACTGGCACTATTTAAAAGCTGTTCACTATAAGCACAGTGCAGTGTCTAATGGTCATGCAAACACAGGAGACTGACACTAGTTAGAAACTAATCAGCATAATTCTCCTGTCCTAATTAAGCAGGATAATGTCCCTAAATAAACAAAGGGAATCCCAGCTATTTTCTCAATTAGCTTTTGTTCTTTAAGAGTTGTCCTGAATAAGTGGCTGTCCCAATTAACCAATGGCCTAATTAACTGGAATCCACTGAATTCAGAAATTCATTGTAATCTGTTCCAGATAGGAACATTGCCTTAATAATAAAGAATATATGGCTAACAAATGCAAAAGGAAAACACCGGTATGAATAGAAGATTGACTCGCAGAAGACAAACAGCCAGAATAAAGGCCTATTCTGGTTGGCTGCTGGTGATGACTGGTGTTCTATAGGGGTCAGTATTGGGTCAGCTTCTTTTTACAACTATTTGGATGACAAACTGATGGCTTTGTGGCCACATTTGGAGATAATACAAAGATTGCTGGATGGGTAGGTAGTGTTGAGGAAGCAGGGATTCTACAGATCTTACAACAGTGGAATTATGAACTATGGATTGTCAGACAATCAACATAACCAACAGAGGAACACAAGCAATGATTACAATAATGCTTTGCCAACTAGTCTATATAAAAAAAATGAATGGTTCATCTTTCCTGGTCCAAAACAGTTGTGTTTTTTTTTAAAAAAGCATATCATTCTACTGCACTTTTCAGCAAAACAAAAAAATCCAAGTTTTAGAAATGAAAAATAGAATCTAATTTATAATATGTAAAAACACTTACCAATGACATAAGAAAGAATCAAATTCCAGCCTGTGATGAATGCACAGAGTTCACCAACAGTCACATAACTGTATAAATATGCAGAACCAGTCTTTGGAACACGAGCTCCAAACTCTGCATAGCAGAGACCTGCCATCACCGAAGCCAATGCAGCAATTAGGAAAGAGATGATAATGCTGGGCCCAGAATCCCATTTTGCGACCTCACCAGCTAAAACATAAACACCTGCACCAAGAGTGCTGCCAACTCCCAGTGCTATCAAGTCTACAGTGGTCAAACAACGGCATAGCTTGGATTCTTCAAGGCCACTCTGGCTTATAATCTTTCTACGAACCAAACATCGAGAGAAGGCCAGGATTGAGCCACAACGTATCATCTTTGAAGAGGATAGCTGAAACAAAGAAAAATATTTTAGAACTGATAGATAGGCAAACATATCTGGTTCTTTAATTCCTTTTACATGAAATAAGGTTTCATTAATTAGTCTTCATAAATAAATACTGCTCAAGAACTTAATTCACATTTTATGGATGATCACACCACTATATTTCAAACTTAGTTATTGTTAATCACAAATAATTTCAACAACCTTGCTCAACAAACATTGATAAAACACTGCCAGCAAAATTACATCAGATCCCATTATCTACATAGGAACCTGTTCAAAGCTTTTTGTGCCAGGATTTCAGTGGCAGAAACCTCTGCAAATGCTGGAAATATTGAGCAATCTCCAGCCTTTGTGTGGTAACTCAGCAGGCCAGGCAACATCCATGGCGGGAAAAAATGTTTTTGGGCTGAGCCTCTACATTAGGACTAGTCTTGGCCCTTAATGACAACTATTTATTTCCCTCCATAGTTGCTGCCTGACCTGCTGAACTTCTCCAGCATTTGTGTGTGTTGTATCAGGATTTACCTGATACAGAAATAGCACTAGTTGATTAACATGTGTTTTGATGTTTTTGTACATTATTTAAATATTTAATTGTTTGTTATTTTTAATTTAATATTACTAACAATACTTTAACACTTTTCACTATTTCAATTTTTAAGATTTGTTGAGAGACTGGTCATGCTACGCTTTAACTCCACCCTCCCAGATAATCCTGACCTGCAGTTTGCCTACCACTGAAACAGGACTATGGGAAAAATACAGTTACAAATAAATCCAGTAAGCTTTTCCAAAAGGAAAATTTTTGGCCAGTGATGAGATTGCAGAACATGCTATCATCACACTGTGCACTTCTCTTTATTGTGATGTTAAACACTACATATTACAGCTAATTCATCAAATGTGTTCTATTTATGTTTAACCTTTCTCTCAAGCAGAAATGCATGGGATTAAGGAGGCTCATGTGAAACAACTGCCTGCTGAAACCAGTTGGACTAAATGGGCTGTAGACCCGACATAAGTTACACAAAATATTTTTGAACAGGTTTGTTTTAAGGCGATACGAGGTATGCTGATTTTATTTGTAGCATGTGGGCATGACTAACAAGACAATTCTTAACCAGGCTCTGAGAAAGCAATGGCAATACACCTCTTGACTGGCAGAACATTTCTCTACAATCCACACAAAATTTGGTCAATCAATGCCAACAAACTATTCATTAACTTCAATAAATCAATTCTGTGCTCTGCACTGTCTTTACATACTCAACAGAAGTTACCAAAAAAAATGAGGCAGAAATCACAAATGATCTTTTCTTTTCCAAACAACCACAACAGTGTACACAGAGGCCCATTATAAAGTTTGGCAATCTGTTCTTTAACTTAGTATAGTCTAGTGGCTAAAATCTGAGCCCCGATAGCTCATCAAGTTTATCCAAAATAGCCGAACCATTTCAACCAACTACATGCAAATGTTCCGTTGTTTAAAAAAGGTTCCAAAAGTACACCAGGTAATTACAGGCCAGTGAACCTGACATCAGAAGTAGGTAAATTATTGGAAGGTGTTCTGAGAGATCAGATATATAAGTATTTGGACAGCCAAGGGCTGATTAAGGATAGTCAGCATGGCTTTGTGCGTGGTAGATTGAGAAACTCTACAAGATTCGTTAAGCACAAAGAGGTTACCACAAAAATAGATGAAGGAAAGGTTGTGGATGTTGTATACATAGACTTTAGTAAGAAAGTTGATAAGGTCCCACATGGGAGGTTAGTTCAGAAGGTTCAGACACTAGGTATCCATGGAGAGGCTGTAAATTGGATTTGAAATTGGCTGTGTGGGAGAAGACAGAGTGGTAGTGGATGATTACTTCTCAGACTGGAGGCCTGTGATTCGTGGTGTGCCTCAGGGATCTGTGCTGGGACCGTTGTTGTTTGTTGTCTATATCGGTGATCTGGATGATAATGTGGTAAATTGGATCAGCAAGTTTGCTGATGACACTAAGATTGGAGGAATTGTAGACAGTGAGGAAGGCTTTCAAAGCTTGCAGAGGGCTCTGGACCAACTGGAAAAATGGGCCAGAAAATAGCAGATGGAATTTAATGCAGACTAGTGTGAGGTGTTGCATTTTGGAAGGACAAATCAAGGTAGGACATACACAGTAAATGGTAGGGCACTGAGAAGTGTGGAGGAACAAAGGGATCTGGGAGTTCAGATACACAGTTCACTGAAAGTGGCATCACAGGTAGACAGGGTTATAAAGAAGGCTTTTGGCATCCTGGCATTCATAAATCAATGTATGGAGTACAGGAGTTGGGATGTTATGGTGATGTTGTATAAGACATTGGTGAGGTCAAATTTGGAGTATTGTGCGCAGTTCTGGTCACCTAACTATAGGAAGGATATCAGTAAGATTGAAAGAGTGCAGAGAAGATTTCCTAGGATGTTGCTGGGTCTTCAGGAGTTGAGTTACAGGAAAACAGGTTAGGACTTTATTCCTTGGAGTGTAGAAGAATGGCGGGGGGGGGGATTTGATAGAGTTTACAAAATTATGAAGGTTATAGACAAGAGTAAATGCGAGTAGGCTCTTTCCACTTAGATTAGGAGAGATAAGCACCAGAGGACATGGCTTTAGGGTGAAAGGTTTAGGGGGAACAGTAGGGGGATTTTCTTCACTCAGTGGTGGGAGTGTGGAACAAGCTGCTATCTGATGTGGTAAATACGGGCTCACTCTTAGGTTTAAAGAATAAATTGGATAGATACATGGATAGGAGAGGTCTAGAGGGTTATGGACTGGGTTCAGGTCAATGGAACTAGCGAAATAAAGTGTCAGCACTGACTAGAAGGGCCAAATGGATTGTTCTCTGTTCTGTGGTGTTCTATGGTTCTATGGCTGACACATCTAGACCAACTATTCACCAGATATTCCTGCAAAGCCACCGGCATGCACGAGTCTACTTAAATGGATGTGATGGAAGCTAAAAGACGATCAACAAGAAAAAAAAGCATTCGCACGCAACCTTGTTGCGGACTCTATCCATGTACACATCAAGTTATATGTGGGCAAAATAGTGCAGATATTCAAGAAGTCATATTCTGTTAAAAGATCATTGTCATCAAGTGACTAAGCTAAGAAACAAAACAAAGCAATAAAAATCTAATGTTGGCATCAAACTAGAATAGTTAGCACACCTCATTACAAGTACATTGTAGCACCCAAGTCAACTGTGAAAGCTAATTGTTCCAAGTCACTGGAAAAAATATCACCAGTCAATAGCAGTACGAGCCCAAACAATTTATTTCAGCTGGCATATTACAGAACCAAAATGTTATCTAGCATGCTCGAAAGCAAGTTAAATATTTAGCTTTGGAAGTACGTAGGTTGCTCTGTCTGTGCAATGTGCTGGGCTGCCAAAAAATAAATAAATCTGTAAAAATAAAGCGATTATGTTCCTGCAAACTTTTTCAAATCTGATATCTGGATACAAGATCGTGGGTTTGAGTCCCACACTGGTGTCTTCAACTAATGAAAGCGGGCCAATGCTCCAGAGGAAAAATGAAGAAGTGCTGTATAGTTGTGGAGAAGTTAAACCAAAATCCTGTTTGTACAGAGACAGATTGAGAGATTAGCCTCGTCACATGTACAATGAAATGCATCATTTACATCAATGACCAACACCATCTGGGAATGTTCCAGGGACGTTTCAAGTGCCAACACAGCATGCTCACATCGTATCATCTTTGGAAGGTATGTGGGAGGAAATCCCACGTACCTGATCACAGGGAGAACATACAAACTCCTTACAGACAGCAGTGGAATTCAACCCCAAATCACTGATGCTGTAAAGCATTATGCTAACCTGTCATGCCATAAAAGATGATAGGCAAAACCTGGAGGGGGATGGGTGAAGTAAAGAGCTGGGAAGTTGATTGGGGAAAGAGATACAGGACTGGAGAAGGGGGAGGAGCACCAGAGGGAAGTGATGGGCAGGTAAGGAGACAAGTTGAGAGGGAGAAAAGCAGGATGGGGAATGGTGAAGTGGTGGGGGGCAGGGAAGAAAAACAGCATTATCAGAAGTCTGAGAAATCAATGTTCATGCCATCTGGTTGGAGGCTACCCAGCCGGAATACAAGGTATTGTTCCTCCACCGTGTGTGGCCTCAACACAATAGTGGATGAGGCCATGGATAGACACATCTTAATGGGAGTGGGAAGTGGAGTTAAAATGGATGACCACTAGGAGATCCCACTTTTTCTAGCAGATGGAGTGTAGCTGCTCAGTGAAGTGATCTCCCAATCTAAGTCAGGTCTCACTGATATACAGGAGGCCACACTGGGAGGACCTGACATGGTATATGACCCCGAGAGACTCACAGGTGAAGTGTCGTCTCACCTGGAAAGACTGTTTGGGGCCCTGAATGGTAGTGAGGGAAGAGCCATCAATGAGGGTTCCAACGTCCTCGGACACCTCCAAAGTGCCGATTACGCAACCTCTAACTCTGACTCCAGCCTTGATCTCCAGGCTGGGTCTTCACATACTGCTGCTGGAACCGCCATCTCCCCTTCCCCCACCAACACTCTAATCCTGTCTCTCTCAGGTCCCACCACCAACTCTTGTACCCTTGGAGACTTCATCCCCTTCCCACCCCGCGACCCCTGAAAACCTCAAACTACCTTCTCTGACACTACCAACCCTCTTCCCCCATCCGATCCCAGGTTTTCACCATCCCCTCGGACCTTCCCATCTCTGAGGCAGAACGTTCTGTCTTTAGCCTCACCTTTGTCTCCCTGAACCCACAGCCCAATGAGTTCTGCGCCCACTAAGATGCTGAGCTCTTCTTCCGCTATCTGTCTCCGAGCCCATTTCTTTGGCAAGGACTCTCCACCTCAAACCAATGACCCCTTCCCCCATCTTCAACCCTTCTCCTCTTCCAGGACACCCTGCCTTGGTCTTCTGCCTGGTCTAGACCTTTTCATTGCCAAATGCCAATGGGACATTGACCGTCTAGAGTTTAACACTCCTCTCTCCAATTCTAACCTCACTCCTGAATGCTCAGCTCTCCTCTCCCTCTGCACCAGTCCTAACCTCACCATCAAACCCACAGATAATGGGATGCTGTAGTAGTCTGGCGTACTGACCTCTACCTTGCTGAGGCACAGCACCGACTCGCAGAAACCTCCTCTTACTTACCCCTCGAACAGAACCCCACTAAGAAACACCAGGCCATTGTCTCCCACAGTATCACCAACCTTACTGACTCTGGGGATCTCACATCCGCTGCCACCAACCTCATTGTTTCCGCAAGCCATGTCTCTACATCTATCCAAGATCCACAAACCCCCTTGTCCAGGTAGACCCACTCAACCCGTATCTGCATACCTGAACTATATAACCCCCCTAATTCAGTCCCTTCTTACCTACATCCGTGACACCTCAGTTCTTGATCCTTAAGGATTACAAGTTCCCTGGCCTGCATCATCTTATTTTTACTATGGATGTCCAGTACCCACACACCTCCACCCCTCACCAGGAAGGCCTCAACGCCATGTTTCTTTCTGGGCACCAAACCCAACAGTTCCCCTCCACTACCACTCTCCTTCGCCTAGCAGAACTTGTCTTCATGCTTAATAATTTCTCCTTTGGCATCTCCCACTTCCTTCAAACAAAAGGTGTAACCATGGGCATTCGCTTGGGTCCCAGCCATGCCTGCCCGTTTGTCAGCTATGTGGAACAGCGCATGTTCCAAGGCTACACTGGCGACCATCCTGCACTTTTCCTACACTACGTCAGTGCTGCTTCCTGCACCCAAACGGAATTCATTGACTTAATCAACTTTGGGTCCAACTTCCACCCTGCCCTCAAATTTACTTAGTCCATTTATGACACTTTGCTCCCCTATCTTGATGTCTCCATCTCCGGAGACAGGTCAGCTACTGATACCTATTACAAACCCACAGATACCTGGACAATACCTCCTCCCACCCTACTTGTAAAAATGCCACCCCCTTCTCTCAATTCCTATGTTTCCATTGCATCTGCTCTCAGGATGAGGCTTTTCTTTCAACAAAGGTGATGTCCTCCTTCTTCAAAGAAAGGGGTTTTCCTTCCTGCTCTCAATTGCATTTCCATTTCATGCATTTCTGCTCTCACCCTATCCTCCCAACAACCTACCAGGGACAGGGTTCCTCTTGTCCCCACCTACCAACCCACCAGACTCTGCACCCAGCACAAAATTCTCCAAAACTTCCACCCTCTCCAACAGGATCCCACCACCAAACACATCTTTCCTCCCCTCAACCCCCCCCTGCCCACTTTCTGCAGGGATCAATCCCAAAATGACTCACTTGTCCATTTGTCCCTCCTGACACTTACCCTTGCAAATGGAACAAGTGCTACACCTGCCCCTACACCCTCACCCTCACTACCATTCAGGGCCCCAAACAGTCCTTCTAGGCGAGGCAACACTTCACCTGAGAGTCTGCTGGGGTTGTATACTGCATCTGGTGCTCCCGGTGTGGGCTCCTGTACATCAGTGAGACCCAAAGTAGATCGGGACACCACTTCACCGAGCACCTACACTCCGTCCGCTGGAAAAAGCACATTCAGCAGGAGCCACGTGGAGAGAAACAGAGCTTCTATCCTGCTGTTAAATGTGCAATAGATACCAAAAACCTAGCACAATAAGATGGATGCTTGACCTCAAATCTACCTCAATGATCTTGCAGTTTATTGTTTACATTCATTGTAGGTGTTAAAACTTTATTCTGCATTGTTATTGTTTTACTTTGTCCTACCTCAATGCACTGTATAATGATTTGATCTTTATAAACAGTGCGCAAGACAATTCTCCTCTTCAATGGACATGTGACAATAATAAACTAATTTCATTTATCCATATACCTGAACCAACTGTGTCTACTTCTACCACTTCTAGCAGCTCTTTCCACTTACCCACAGTCCATATGAAGAACTTGTCCCTCAGGTCTTTTTAAAAAATATTCCCCCTCCCACTCTGCCCTCTAGTTTTAGACTCCCCTACCCTGGGAACAGGCCGACTAACCTATATTTCTCATTACTAAAAAAGTAATCTTTTAAAATATAGTTAGGTTACATAATAAACATTAAGTTCAGTAGCAGCCATTCTCCAGACGTGAACATGGATTGTAGATTAAATGTAAAATGCAGCCCTGAACAATAGCTTTCCTGGAGCTGTGGACACCAGTTGACTGAAAATGAGGCAATGCTGATTTTGGGTGCCTGGAGTGAGGGTGCAAGGAAGGTGGTGTGTGGAAAAAATGTAACTCAAAGGAAGCATTGTAACTACAGGATTGTCCTGCTGTTACCATTGATCTTTAGCATATGTAATATTGGGTCAAACACGCCTCTTCCTTCAAGAGTGTCTCATTTTGTCAAATAAAACTTCTGTATCCACTGGCTTCAATATCCCTCTGGTGACTTAGCTCACGTTACAACAATGCCACTTCTCAGTCTCCTTTGCTCTAGGTTAATCAGTCCCAGTATCCTCTCCTCGTATCTCAAGCCTCCAGTCCTGGTGACATCCTTATGGATCTTTTCTGCACTTTCTTGAGGTTAATCATTTCCTTCTTGCAGCACAACAACTAGGAAATGCACACAATACTCCAAGTGTTGTCTGACCAAAGTCTTGAGCAACCATAACATGGTGGTCCTGTACTGAAAACCCTCATGGCTGAAAGCAAACACGTATGCCTTCTTCACCACCCTGTAATTGTGTCACCATTTTCAACTAACTATGCACTGGCACTACTCATTCTCACTAGATACAACACACCCTAGGGACTTGCCGTTCACGTCACACTTGTCCCAGTTAAATTCCACCTGCCATTCTTTTGCTCTATTTTGCAGTTGGTCTAGATCTTGCTGTGACCTTAGACAACCTTCTTCACTGGCAGTTCTACAACCAATTTTGATGTCATCTTCAAACCTTATCATATTATTAAAGGATCTGGTGAGAAAGTGCCATACTCCAATAAGCAGTACCCACTCCAAAAAAATATCAGCTTAAAGATAAACTGCATAACCGGTTTTCCATTGTATAATTGAAGGCCAACTTCACGGAGAGTAAAATGAGGGATAACCATTTCTGCATCAATTGATGCCAATCTGGAAATTAAAGAGATCTTCCTTAAACAATGTATACAGGTCTGACAGGTATACATGACATGATGTCATTTTAAATGCATCACCCCGTTTGAAACACAGCAAAAGATACCAGACCAAGTTGTATCATGTCTGTTAAATCAAGCTGGTCACTCTCAGGACTTAAGATTTTAATAAAGGATCAGCAAGTTCTTATTATGATGCTCACCCGACTATTGTTCTCGCCTCCAGTGTGCAAGGATGGCCCAACTTGTCCAAGACTATGACTTAACCCAATCAACTGAGTTATCAATGTACTAAAGCCCATGATGTTTTTAATACACTGATGACTCAGTCCAACCTTTGCTATCGAATGAATAGTTTATCTGCAGATTAGTTTATTTTAACAATAGACAAGTGATTAGAAATTAGATTAGTCATCTCTAGGCAGAGGTAAATGGTCACAGAGAAATGGCCTGTTTATTTTGAAATGATTATACACACTTAACTCACCAGAATATGGCACCACACAAAGCCAGGTTTTTGAAACAGAAGAAAGTCTAATTGCCACCAAGAAACCTTCAATGACTTCTGCTTCCAATTTTTGTTAAATTTCTCAGTTACTTTGAGAATATCTTAATTCCAAATGGACAGTAAGAATTGGAATGGGCCTCCTTGCCTTCCATGCTCACTCTACAATGCAGTTAACACTTAAAAAGGTAGCTATAAGAGAGAAGGTACATCTCCTATTCTCACAAGCTCACCCGAGATTTCTGAGTGGGGCGAAGCATTTTGCAGATAATGTGCCCATTCAAAAGCAAGTCAATTTGGGTATTATAGAAACCACTTCTGAAAGAAAGTGCACATATGCTTAAATACATTTACCATCAACAGAAATTATATTTTAAATGTATGCAAAGAGTATTTTCATTTGAAAAATATTCAAGTACTGAAGACAGATGGGTTTACTTTGACTCAGGTTTGTGCATTTGCTTCACTAATATTTACAACATTCCCACTGAGTGCAACTGAGGCAGGGGCTCCCACAATGCAGATGGCTAATGTTGCTCATTATCTTTGTTTTTTGATTGAGGTTTAAAAGTAGCGATTCCCATCCCCCTCCCCGCGAGATACTGATACTGGAAACAACTCTTAATTCCCTCAATAGCTGCTGTAATGTGTGTTTTCTTGGCACTCTGGTTTCATGACATTTCTTCTACACAGCACCATCACCTGATCACTACGACACTTATTATGTTTACCAACAACTCCCCAGCCCCCTTCACCCCCACCAATTAATGGCAGCAGTGAACTGTTTCTGAAACACGCAGCGTCTTGACTCTTCTTCCATCATATCCAATTCAATATTTCCATGCAAACTATTTATACTGGTCAAAATATCCTGTTATGGGTTTGTTTTAAGGATTAAATAACCAACAGCACCTGTCTGCAATTGGTCACTCCGCAATCAATTTTACTTCAAACAACTACAAGTTCTTTGACAAGAAAACACAGGGGCCTCAAAGCAACAGCAAAAGAAAATAGGACTCCTGAGCAGGGTTTCAGGGTCTTGAAGTCCCACTTTCATTTTAATGAAGCATTCTATACAAAATAGAGATTTAATTAAGCACATACTTTCAATAAATGCATTGTACAGTACTGAATATCTGAACGATCCATGGAGATTGTTCTGAAGAAAAATTTTTGCAGGCTCATCTTGATTATAAACTCACAAAATAGAAGTCATTGATTACTGGGAAGGTGAAAATCAGAAGGACAAAGTATCGACTATTACTTACCAAATAAATTGAACTGACCTACTCAGTGTAGATTATTGAGGCCAGGACTTGAAGAACACAAAAAAACTAAGCTTTCTTCCCCCCCCCCCCCCCCAATGGTTTCAACTAGTGCCACAGAATTCCAACACTCAGCACGTAGTTCAACAGAAAAACAGTGTACACAAATACAAGTAACTTTATCAGCAATCACCAGGACTTTGCAAGATCCTTATGATTATGCTATACCATTTTTAGCCGTCTCATACCAAGACTGGATATTTTTATCCATTCCAGCCAACTGGTTGCAACAGGTTTGCAACTGGCCCTTAGAGGACTTGCAAGTAAATAAAATGTTGGGTCACAAACACAATAAAACATTGACGACGTGATATATTTCTGGGGCCACATGGAGCCAATGCATTTCCAAGACTGGGACTTGAATCAGAAAGAGAATTAATATCAGCAGCATATGTCGTGAAATTTGTGGACTTTGTGGTAGCAATACAAATTAATACAGAAAGTATAAATAGGTAAATAAATGTATTATATGGATATCAAAATGGTTAAATTAAAAATAGTGCAAAAACAGAAATAATAAAAAATAAGTGAGTTAGTGTTTAAGGGTTCAATGTCCATTTAGGAATAGTATGACACAGGGAAAGAATCACTGAGTGTGTGCCTTCAGGCTTCTCTACCTCCTTCCTGATGGTAACAATGAGAAGAGGGCATGTCCTGGGTGATGGGCCTCCTTAATAATGGATGCCACCCACTGCTCCTGATGTCTTTGATACTACAGAGATTACTACTAATGATGGAGCTGACTAATTTTACAGCTTCCTGTAGCTTCTTTGAATCCTGTACAGTAGCCCCCCACCCCCCATAACAGACAGTGATGCAGCCTGTCAGAATGTTCTCCACAGTACATTTGTAGAGGTTTTGAGTGTTTTAGGAGACAAATCAAATCTCCTCAAACTTCTAATGAAATATAGCTGCTGTCTTGCCTTCCTCATAGCTGCATTTGATATGTTGGAGCCAGGTTAGATCCTCATATATTGATACCCAGGAACGTGAAAATGCTCACTCTCTCCACTTCTGATCCCTCTGAGGACTGGTTCATGTTTCCTCGTCTTACCCCTCCTGGTCCATAATCAGTCCTCTGCTCTTACTGACGTCAAGCGCAGGGTTGTTGCTGCGACACCACTCAACTAGCTGGTATATCTTGAGCCCTCATCTCCATCTGAGATTCTACCAGTAGTTGTATCATCAGCAAATTTACAGATGGTATTTGAGCAATGCCTAGTCATGCTGTCCTGAGCATAGAGAGAGCAGAGCAGTGGGCTAAGCACACACCTCTGAGGTCCGCTAATATTGACTGTCAGCAAGGAGGAGGTATTATTACCCATCTGCACAGATTGTGGATTTCCGATTAGGATGCCAAAGATCCAATTGGAGGGAAGTACAGAGACCCAGGTTCTGTAGCTTTTCGATCAGGACTGCAGAAATGATGGTGTTAAATACTGAGCTATAGTCAATGAACAGCATCCTGTTCATTGATGTAAAAGGACTGAAAAATCTGTTTTTGTTAAGGTGGCAAGGCTAAGAGGTCTTCTGGTAAATACATTTACAATCCTGAATGGTTTAGTTTCAATAAATAAGTAAATATTTCAAATAGTCGAATATTTGATAACTGGAGAACCATTTTAAGGCAAGTGACAAAGAGGCAATGTAAATAAAAATATCTTTGCATCAGTGGTTTGGATTTTCAATGTATTTTTTTGTGGTGGAGAGAATTGCAAATATGCTTGATGAAAGAAAGAATATATGAAAATTGATTAAATGGGTTACAATTTCAATGAACTGGAAGAGATTTAATAGATTCATTCTTCACTTTAAGCTCTTTACTGCTCTATGATTAAACATAAAACACAGAACAGTACAGCATAAGAACAGCCCTTCAGTGCATGATGTTTGTGCAAGCATGATGCAAAATTAAACTAATCCCTTCTGCCTCCCCATGATCCTAATCCTTCCATTCCCTGCATATTAATACAACTATTTAAAAGGTTCTTGAACACCACCATTGTAACTGCCTCCACCATCACCCCTGGCAGCTCATTCCAGGCACTTACTATGCACTGTGTATGCAACAACAATCCTTTTTAAAACTTTCCCCCACTCACCTTAAACTGATACGCTCTAGTATTCAACATTTGGGACCTGGGGGTGGGGAATTTCTACCGTTCTAACTTAACAACACTTCTCAAGACTTTGTATAAACACCTATTGGGTCTCCCATCAACCTCCAACATCCCAGGGGAAGCAGCCCAATTTCATCCGATCTCTCCTTATTACTGATGCCCTCTAATCCAGGCAGCAAACTTTCTTCTACATCCTCTGCACAGCCTTCATGTTCTTCCTGTAATGGGACAGCCAAGTACAGCCTAACCAAAATTTTACACACCTGCATCATTACATCCCAACACACATTGCGTCACTTGTGATGAAGTCAAGTGCCATATACCCCCTTTACCATTCTATCTACAGGTTCTGTCACTTTCAGGGAGCTTTGGGCTTAGACACAAAAATCTTGCTGTACATCAACGATGTTAAATCTTCTGCCATAATCTCTATACTTTCCCCCCTTAAATTTGACCTCCCAAATATAAAAGTTGAGTTGTCCAGATTAAACTTCATTTGCCACTTTTCCACCCATAAACGCAAGTAATTCAGCTGTATTCTTTGATGGCCTTTGTCCACTCTCCGCAACACTACCAATATTTATGTCCCCTGCAAACCTACTAACTTATGATAGTCTAAGTCATTTATATATATTTTGCACCCAACCACAATTTTATTTTCAGTTGCTGATAATCTCAAATGTGAAGCTGTAACAGACCTTGCGAACTTCAGGATGGTTTCACAATGCACATGAGAAGATCATAAAGCGTTTGTATAGTTACTTCAATAAAAGAGAAATAAATCATAACTGAGAAAGAACAATAAGGCAATGGAGGAGCAGGAAATAGTTGATGTGTATAAAATCCAAATACTCAAACATTGGATAACATTCCACTTGATTTCAGGCTCTAATCACACAAAATACTCTTATCCAAGTAGATTTACATGAATGACACATTGGACAAGGCTCTTCTGCCACACAATACAGTTGTGTGCCTGATGCTAGGAATAGCTAAAGGTTGTTAAACATTATTCATGTAGCATCCATTGGCACCTGAACTGACAGAATCTGGACATCACCAAGGAACAGTATCAGTATAGCCAAGAACACATTGTTAGAAGTATCGTGGAGCTATACGAATACAGCAAGTATTAATTCAAACAAGAACCAGGCTTCAGTTTTTACTGTAAATTGTAATCTGAAGTTAAAAAAACACAGACCAAGAGATATGCTTTGCAATATGCTTTGTTGGTTCACAGTTTAACTGCTGATTATTTTATTATTATTTTTATTTATTATTTTTTTCCACTTTTTTTAATTTTTGATTTTTTTTCCCTCTGTAAATGGTTGATAAGTACTCTTCCTGAATCTATAATTTCCCCCTTCCTCCCTTTTTTTCCCTTCTTTTTTCTTTCCTTTTTCTTCCTTTATTCTTCCATAATTTTTCACAGGTAGGTTAGTTTTGGTTTTCTTCCGATTCTCTCTGTATTAAGTTTTATATTTCTACAGAAGTTGTTCCAATTTGTAGCTATGTTTTCTAGTGCATAAACTAGTTACTATTTGCTATAATATTTATACGGAACCGCTGTTAATGACACAGATCTGGAAGTTATATTTGGGTTAATTTTTTTGGTAGAGCTAGCTGCTTTTTTTTGGTAGCCGTCTAGTTTTGAGTTGTGTGGGTAGGGTGGATTTTCCAGTTCCAACATCATTCACTGTATTTATTGTTTTTTTTATTGCTCAGGACATGTTTATGTTTTGATTTTACGAATCTATGTTTATATTTCTGCTCCCAGACTGCTATTGTACTGCTTGAATTTTTATATGCCTGCTGCCTTTTATGCATTAGTAATTGATAATGGCTAGTGCATTTAAATTTGTGAGCTGGAATGTAAAGGGATTGAATCACCCTGTTAAAAGGAGGAAGGTATTCTCACATATTAAACAACTCAAAGCTGACATTGCTTTCCTTCAAAAAACTCATATTCATTGTTTTGATAACTCCCGGCTTCTGTCAAAGTGGGCGGGTCAGCATTTTCATTCATCCTTTGCCGCTAAAGCTAGGGGAGTCTCCATTCTTATTAACTCAAATATTCTGTTTGAACTCCATAATAAAATATCTTATACAAATGGCCGTTTTATTATTGTTTCTGGTAAACTATATAACACCAAAGTTGTACTAGCAAACCTGTATGCCCCCAACTTTGATGATGTTAACTTTTCTGAATGTTTTTTTCCTCACTACCAGACTTAAACTCATACTCTCCTATACTGGGTGGTAACTTCAACTGTTGGTTAGATCCTAATCTGGATCGATCGTCCTCTGTTACCAGATGACCTACTAAATCTGCCTTAGCTATCCAAGCGTTTCTCTCTAATTTTGGTATCTCTAATAGATGGCACTTCCTTCATCCTACTGAGAGAGATTATTCTTTCTTTTCACATGTTCACCATACCTTCACTAGAATTGACTATTTCTTACTCGAAAACCAACTTATTCCATTTGCCAAAAGATTTTAGGCTATTTGTGGGAATTATTTCATATTAAAAGGCTTTGTTCAAGTAATAAGATTTTGTAAAATTACTCCTGAGATACCTATTGCCTGTACATGAATTGATATACTAATGAAAAATATATGTTGCATATCAGTTAAGGTACTAATACTTTGAATTTGGTGTTAATGGATTGTCTAATGTTTATATCTGGTTAACATTATAGCAAATGTCTAAAGAACTGTCTTAATCATCAATGAGCCTGATGATTTAAATATAGGTTAGTAGTTTTATTGAGTTGATTTTTTTTTTATTGCTCATTTTGACCTTGACTATCAAAAAGTGTGTATCTATCACAAGCACTTTTTTAAAATTTGTTTTCTTCAGGACTCTAGATAATCACTATTACAGTCAATATTTGATTTCCATACTTAATTTTGTTTGAGGAGAAGGTGGTGAGTTAAGTGCTTGAAACATTGCTGCTTTTGTTAGGTTCTGAACACTGACCCACTGATGAAAGTGGGAGTTCATGCACTTCCAGATCAAGTTGGTTGGTGACTTGGAGGAGAATGCACAACTGATGGCAATCCCATGTTTTGCTGCTCTTTTCCTTCTATATCATCAAAGCCTTGACACATTGCTGCAGATGGAGAATACTGCAAACCAAAGTGCTGGTAGTGAAAGGAATGAATATATGAAAGTGCATGAGCTGCCAAAAATCTAGAATGGAGTTCAGCTGCACTGATCCTTGTAATCACTGAATTCATCTTATTATTATCATTTATGTGCTGCAGATGATCGAAAGGCTTTGGGGAAATCCAGAGATGAGTCACTTGCTGTTGTACTTTGTTTACTGTACAATATTTCAGGTCTTAAAAGGGAGGTGACTGGGCCTATATAAAATGAAATCTCTCAGTCTGACTACTACATTCTTCAGAACTTTCTACCTTCTAATTAGTGGTGCAACAGAGACCCTCTCATGTTTAGATGCTGTAGTCTCCACCTGAAATACCTCACATTTTCATTATTTTCCCCCATTTGCTATGGAATATGCAGGTGTACCAATTCACCAACAGGAGGTTGCTCATGGGAATTATTCAGAATTTGAATTCTTTGCCCTTATTCATCCTGAGGCCATAAGACTTCAGGGATACAAAGCTAACGAGGAACTGTTTTGAGACACTCCTCAACAGGGCAACACTGTGCCACCACAGCTTGTGAGATGTCATGAATTTGTGATGGGTGAGGGAGGACAATGTTTGACTAGTTTGATTTTTAGCAGATATGACTATTTAGCCTGTTGCTCACTTTGTTCTTCGCTCAGAAATGCTATCTCTTAAATGTCCTCAAACATCTTTTACAAGAAGGACTTGGCATGGCAAATTTGTTTAGCTATGCCTTTTTCATTCTTAATTCTGGCCTAAGTCAATGCCTTATTTTGTTCTTAAATTATTGTAACAATGTAGCATGACTGAATGGTTTGCCACACCATTTTTCAAGAATGTTTATTGTCATTTCCAGTAGACAAATGTAAAGTATAATAAAACTTTACATTCAAACCCTTTCCAGGGAACGCGCTAAGACGGTAGCGCGATATTAATATGCAGCAGCCTCTCCAGACTCTGGATTGGGGATTGCCAAATGTTATGTGGATTTTCTGGTGTAGTCTGTTTTGTCATATGCTTTTGTGATATCATTCTGGAGGAACGTGGTCTCATTTTTTAACTGCATTGCATTTGTGGTTTCTAAATGACAATAAACAGAATCTGAATCTGAAAATTGTTACTCCAGATCTGATGCAGCACTGAAGAAATTAACCAGGTAAAGTACATAATAATAATAAAATAAATACATATTCATAAAATAGCTAATACACAAGTGCATTGATCGTATCTTCATAAAGTAATGCTAGGCACAGGTGTGCCTGTACATAAGGTGACTGAGAGGAAATAGTAAAGTAGTGGTGGTTGGAGGTGTGGAGGGATAAATTAGTGGGTGGAGATGTTGATCAGCCTTACTGCTTGGGGAAAGTAACTGCTCAAGTCTGGTGGTCCTGGCGTGGATGCCTCCTCCCTGACTGGACGAACAGCCCATGAGCAGGGTGAGTGGGATCCTTCATGTTGTTACTGGCCCTTTTTCAGCTCCTTTCTGTAAATACAGTGCCTATAAAAAGTATTCACCACACACCCTCGCACTTTGGAAGTTTTCATGTTTTCTTGTTTTACAACAGTGATTAATAATGGATTTAATTTGGCTTTTTTGACACTGATCTCTACAAAGTGATCTAAATTAATTAGAAATATAAAACAAAATAATTGATTGTACAAGTATTGACCCCCTTTAAAATGACACACCAAATCATCACTGGGGCAGCCAAGTAAGTCACATAATTAGTTAAATGTAGATCACCTGTGTGCAGTCAAGCTGTTTCAATTGATTGTGGTAAAAATACACCTGTATCTGGAAGGTCCAGCTGCTGGTGAGTCAGAGTCCTGGCAAGAACCACACCATGAAGACAAAAGAACACTCCAAGGAACTCCAGGAAAAGGTTACTGAAAAGCACAAGTCAGGAGATGGATACAATTTCCAAGTCACTGAATATGCCTTGGAGTACAGTCCAGTCAGTCATCGAGAAATGGAAAGAAAATGGCACAGCCGTAAATCTGCCTAGAGCAGGCAGTCTGGAAGAGCTAAGTGATCATTCAAGAAGGGGACTAGTGAGGGAGGCTACCAAGAGAGCTATGACAACTTTGGAGGAGTTATAAGCTTCAGTGGCTGAGATGGAAGAGGCTGCACATACAACCGTTGTCTGCGTGCTTCACCAGTTGCAGTTTTATGGGACAGCATCAAAGAGAAATCCACTGTTGAGAAAAAACAAAAAATCACATGAAATCTTGGCTAGAGGAGTTTTCCCAGAAGATATGTGGGAGACTCTGAAATCAGCTGGAAGAAGGTTCTATGGTTTGAGGAAACCAAAATTGAGCTTTTTGGTCATCAGCCTAAATGCCATCTTTGGTATAAGCCACACACTGCACATCGAAAACACACCATCCCTACTGTGAAGAATGTTGGTGACTGCATCGTGCTGTGGGGATGCTACACTGCAGCAGGCCCTGGAAGGCTAATGAAGACAGACTGTAAATGAATGCAGCAAAACACAAATCCTGGAGAAAGACAGGGTACAGAGCTGCAAGAGAACTGCAACTTGAGAGATTTGCTTTCCAGCAAGACAATAACCCCCAAGCATAAAGCTAAAGTTGCACAGGAATGACTTAAAAACAAGTTAATACCCTGGAGTGACCAAGTTGGAGTCTGGACCTCAATCCAATTCAGAATTTGTGGCTGAACTTGAAAAAAGCTGTTCACTCACAATCACCATGCAATCTGACAGAGCTTGAGCAGTTTTGTTTTAAGAGAAAAGGGAAAATTGCAGTGTCCGCGTGTGCAAAGCTGATAGAGACCTATCCACACAGTCATGGCTGTAATTGCTGCCAAAAGCACATCTACCAAATATATTCTGGAAAGGGGTGAGTAATTATGCAATCATTTTGTCTTTAATAATTGTAATAAATTTAGACTAATTTGTAGAAATTTGTTTCCACTTTGACACAAGTGTCTTTTCTGTTAATCAGTGTCAAAAAAGCCAAATTAAATCCAGTAACTTAATGTTGTAAAACAATAAAACATGAAAATTTCCAAGATGGGGTGAATAATTTTTATAGGCACTGTGTGTCCTTGATGGTGCGTAGGCTTGATATCAATGCATCTGCGAAAAGGCAGATTTGAATAAAAATGACAACTTCCTTCTCTGAAAGGCATGAGTGTGGCAGATAATATTTGACAACCATCTAAAATTTCATGGTCACTGTTACTGTGCCATCTCTAAATTATTTAATTTGGCCAATGGCAGCTACGGAATTGGAACTACTGTACATATCCATGCCTTTCATCCAGGCTTCTGGCCCATCATTCAAGTAAACTTAACCACCACATAAATGTTCCCCTTATTAGATAAAATTATTACTAGGGTGCCCCAGTAGCTTAGTGATGCCATTTCAGCTCTGCGCGTTGTCCAATTCCAACACTGTCTGTGAGGAGTTTGTATGTTCTCCCAGTGACTGCATGGGTTTCCTCTGGGTGCTCTGGTTTCCTCCCACACAAAGGTGTACCTGTGACCAGTTACTGGTCACTGTAAGTTGTCCTATGATTAAGCTACTGTTAATAGGCAAGTTGCTGGGCGGTGTGGCTCATTGGGCTGGTAGGGCCTGTTCTGCACTTTATCTCGAAAAATAAAATTGTTCTTCCAGGAATATGCCTATACATTAAATGAACGAGCACTTCTAAAGGAGCACGTTCTATGAATTTGCAGCATGCATCCATCCAGTCTTGCACGAGGCGCAGTTACTTTCCAGTTAAACACAAATACCAGAACCATCATTTTTTGGCCAAGGGCATGCAGTTCACCCCCTTGCCAAAATTCTCCAAGGCTGAAATGGATGCCTTACTACCTTGCTGACCTAGCTCTGCTTTGAACCAGTGCTAATTCAAATGCCTTTTACCAGAAAAGCCCCATCTGTAACCCCATCCATTTCTACACCTTTCCATTTTCTCTGGCAATAAATCCAAAAATTTTTTTATCTCCTCCAGATTTGACTATTACAATAGTCATCTGGCTAGTCTCTCAATCTCATTCTCAACCTTTAGTTTATCAAAATTCTAACCCACATCCAATCACAACCTGGTTTTTGTTGGATCTACTGTAACCATTGTTTTTAAAACCTTGAACACAACACAGGCAAAATTTACGCTGAATACCTGTATCATATTTTGAGCAAAGATACTGGCATTCAGGCCAAGTTTAAAAAAATAAATACAATGTGTTAATTTTATTCACACACATTTAAGCACAGTACTTACAAGCAGACTTACAGTCTTCGCCTGATTGTTGATGAATGACAGAAGCAGATGTATGACACTTTCCAAGCAGGAAGGAGGGAAATTAAAAGGCTTTGATGTTCTCTTCTCTCCTGGAATGAATCATGTGCCTCCCACTTAGATTCTCCCCCAGTTCGACATAACCTCCATTAACAAAAATGATTTCCTACCCTTCACTGGTAACATTTAAGCTGTATCCATTGAGCTTTAAGCTGAAGTAACCAGCTAGAAATTTATTCACTTGAGACATACTTCTCTTGTGTAATGCTACAGACAGAAAACTCAAACTGCTGCTTAAGGTACTGCCAATACATACGTGTGCAAGAAATTATATTGGTGCTTCTCCATCTGTATGGTATGCTTGCATATGCAAGCCTCCGACTGCATGGTAGTGACATCAAGTGCTGAACATTTAAACATGCATCTCCCAGATTCTCAATTTTCAGTTTATCAGAATTCTAGCCCACACCCAATCACACCCTGGCTTTTACTGATCTAATTTAACCACTGTTTTTAAATCCTCCAACCCTGCACACAGTTTTCCTATGTCAAAATGTAAATTAATGTTCTAGTCTTAGTTTGAGAATTAGCAGCATGTAATACTTGAATCTTGAAGGTCATGGTAAATATCATTAGGAACAGTAGACGAATATACATATATAGCTGACAGTTCAGGCAGGCTGCCAAAAACATTGCTTATTTGGTCATTCTGTGATGGCACACTGCCACTCAAATAGATATGTTTACATCACTGTATGTAAGAGTCGCAAATGACCCAAGACAAATGAGCAAAATAAGGAAGTGGCAGAGTCTCAGAAAATGGGAAATATTCATTAAAAATTGATAAACAGAAGATTCTGCAGATGCTGGAAATCTTGAGTAACACACACAAAATGCTGGAGGACCGCAGGAAAAGTCCTGATGAACTGTCTCAGTCCAAAACGTCCACTATTTATCCCTGTCCATAGATGCTGCCTGAATTGCTAAGCTCCTCCGGGGGAGGGGGGGTGGAAACAATGATATCACCATCTGATCAGTGTGAAGCAAAACTAATGAAATAAGATCATGGGACCATACAGTAACTAAACTACGCCATAGATCCTAAAGAGCTCCTAGAATTGATCAACGTAGCTAGAGTAACTTTTAAATGATGGACCATAAGACATAGGAGCAGAATTAGGCCATTCAGTCCACGAAGTTTGCTCTGCCGTTCCATCACGGCAGATTTATTATCCCTCTCAACCCCATTCTCCTGCCTTCTCCCATAACTTTTGACACCCGAGGAAATCAAGAACATATCAACCTCCACTTTAAATGTACTCCGTGATAGCTGCCTTGCCATGCGTCTGACTTGCACTACTGATTTCATTGTGTAGAGAGTTCCCTTCCAGTAATGTACATTCAATGGATCTAGTTACATGGTTAATTGTTCTTCAGTGTTCCCCCTTCCATAGAAATTGTTTACACAGGGAGGTGGACTGTGTTGGAGACTCGGATGGATAGACCAGTCATATCAACTGCTGTGTCGGAGGTATACTTGACTGGCTAGCACTGATGAACTGACAAAATACACTGAAGACGTTGCATCTTACTGTAAGATGAACAACTGAATTTTTAAATGACCTACCAAACCACACTTGCATCTTTAAATGACTGGTTCTAAAGAACATTTTGAATTGGTTTATTATTGTCACATGCACAGAGATAAAGCGAGAAGCTTGTATGCAGTTCTTACAGCTCAGATCATCGCACACTACGTTCACTGCCACTACTACCCACGGTTCCTTCAGGTTGTCACAGCTGGGATAAGCTTCCACTAACTATTGAAAGGCATGCGTCTCAAATAGCCTCTGACAATCAAGACCAGCTCCTGGCCTTCACTTGTTACTCAACTCCCAAGCCCAGCAGAGCCGTTTCTACTGACAGGAGATACAAAGGTGGGTCACTAACACCGTAAAACAAGTTGCTTCAGACAGCCGTGGTTAGAAGCAACTCATCCAGAAGGAAAATGTTGATCTCGAACCTGCACATGAACCTTGCAGCTAAACCTACTCGTGGGGAAGGCTTCAGGAATAAACCCAGAGGAAAAAATCTAGAGCTGGAGTCCCCAGCAGTTCTCCGTCGATTTCAACCTGAACTGGCAACTCCTGCGATACTGCTGGTACTAAACTGTATCGTCTCTGCCATTCCTTTGGGTTCATGAGCTGTGTGGAGAGGGGGGAGTTTGCTACATGGGCAACAGCTTGCTCCCTGCAGAGTACTGTCCAGACTTTTATCTAGCCAGCTAGGATGCCACATTCATGGTCAACCCCTGACCAACAAAAGCCAATACCACACTGTAACAGCAGGGAAGAAGCTGTCCTTGAACCTGGTTGTACATGTTTTCAGACTTTTGCATCTTCTGCCTGAGGGAAGAGGAGACATGAGAAACGTCTGGGGTCTTTGTCAATGCTGGAAGCTTTACCAAAATAGCAAGAATGGATAGAGTCCGCAAAGGGGAGGCTGGTTACCATGTTTCCATGAGGATGCCAAATGAAATTTGAAATGAGTTATAATTGGGGAAAGCAGAGTCAGGGAATAGATACAATTCTCTGTCACAATAACAAGAGTGCTGAAGGCTGTTTACAACATTCTGGATTCCACAATTGAAATCAACACTTTCAGGTACCTTGCCTTCTCTATTTGTCGCAACATTGGCCAAGTCAGAGATATACCACATGGAAACTGACCTTTCAACCCAACTGTCAATGCCAACGAAGATGCCACATTCATTTTCCCTTCAAAAATGGCCTGATGTGAAGGGAAATTCTACCAGCTCTGCATATTACAGATTTTATTCCTTCGTTTATATCCCAGTCTCCAACTGATCCCATTAACCTTTCAACATGACAACTTCATCAGTGTTTGAGTATTTTTGCCTTGCTTGGGGGAAAAAACACCTGTCTCAAAAGCCTTGTGGAAAAAGCATTTTACATTAATTTCACTAATTGACCAATGTGCCAAAAATAACTGGCAACTACAGAACTTACAGTTTGCTTTCAGAAATGTTGAATGTGGATTTCATAAAATTTACATTGAAACTAAAATTGACCAGATGATCTTCAATGCTGAACCTAATTATCAGCAGTTTGACATCTCAGATTGTTTTTATATTGTACATAATCAAAAACTTGCACATTTAATGAACTGAAATAAACTGCTATTACCAAACACCATCTAAAACAAAACCATCCCAACAAAAAAAACTTCAAACCCTGGCCATCAATGTATGGGGCATACATTAGGAAAACAGACCCTTCATCCCATCAAATCCACACAGACCACCTGGCATCTATTTTCCAATCCTATACTAATCCCCACATTGCCATCAATTCTCCCCAGATTCTACCATTCACCTACATAATAGGGTCAATTTGTTTAGGCTAATTAGCCCATCAAACTTTGGGATGTGAGAGGAAACAAGAAGACACCCATGTGGTCAAGAGGCTGAAGTGAAAACTCCATGCAGGTAGTGCCTACAGTCGCAATTGAACCAGAACCCCTGGAACAGAGAGGCAGGGAATCTATCAGCTGCTCCACCCCATCTCCCCCAGTTGTGGGAAGTCTGGAACCAGAGGTCCAATGTATAAACCACAGTTTGCCATGACCAGATTCAAACAGCAGTTGCTGCAGTTAAAACAATACTAGCCACTTTATAATTATGGCCAGAATTACACGGATCACTGAATACTTTTTGAATGCAATAAAGCATCTGCAATTACTATAGTGTTCTGCTCTTAATTTCAGTGTATTAATACAACCGCCATGAAGCTAAATTGAGCACGTCCAAAAGCACATTACATTAAGCAGCTTTTGACACAAACAGGCCATTCAGCCCAATAAAGCTTGCTAGATTCCTATTTATATGATGTGTTGAAATAACTATAGAGTTTAGATTTGAAAGTTTGTTCCATGTGACCACAACTGTGTAAATAAATGCTTCCCGACGTTCATCTGAAATCTCCCCTTAAGCAGTCGCAACCTATGGTCCCGTGTCCTCGATGATGGATTAACTTTGAAGTAGGCATCCACTTTATTATACCCTTAATGATTTTGAACACTTCTATCATGTCTCCTCTCATTCTATGTCTACGTCGACCAAGAGGATTTAATTCTTTCAACCTTTCTTAGCTCATACCCTGCAGACCTGCAGTGACTCTCGTGGCCCTTCTTTGGATTCTCACCTGTGCATGATATTACCCAACAAATGCAAAACAAGGACGCGCAACATCAAACAGCAGTAGTTAAGCATGTTGGACAGTAGCAACCTCATTCCCCTAAAAGGGGTAGTACTCACCACAATTTGAGAGGCATTTGCTAAGACCACTAACTAGTGGGATTCAAACTTTTCACCAGGAAGAGAGAGATGGAGCATAGTGACGCTGTTATTTTGAATAATATTAAGATGAATATCCCCAGGGTCTGATGAGATCGAGAGGAGATTGCTGGGACTTTTTGACAGGTATCTCTGTATTCCCTTGTGCCACAGGGAGATCCCAGAGGACTGAGGAATAGCTGATTTTTTTTTAAAAAAGGGCAATAGGGATTTATATGGCAGTTCCTTTTGAAGCAGTGGTGAGTGCTTGGAATGCACTGCTAGTGGCAGTCGATACAACAGCAACGCTTAGACAGTCTCAGTTGTAGAACCATGGAAGGACATCATGTAGCCCATTAATTCTGCACCACCACGTACAAGCAATCCGATTAGTCCCACTTCCCCAGCCTCACCCCGTATCCCTAAGTATTCTTTCCCTTTATATGTTTATCCACCTCTATTTCGAATGCTACGATTAAATTTGTCTCCGTTACTCTGAATTAACAGACAATAAACACTCAATGTAAAAAGGTTTTTCCTCATGCAAGTTTTGGTTCATTCATTGGTCTCTTCTCTAGCTGCAACACAAGACATGCATCTACATTACTTGTGGGGGGGGGGAGAAAAATTATTTTTAATGGCAGCACAACTATCAGATTCTGGATGTTTTCAGAGATTTCACTCAATGACAAGGAAGCAAATGCAAATGCTGAATCAAATGCAACCGATTCTGGAACTCACTCAGCCCAATGATCCAAGCGAAAACTCTTACCCCTTTATCTGCTGCAGGGACTTCACGCAGGTCTTATTGTTTAAAAGTCACTTCAAATAAAACAGAACAACACATTAGGGTTACTTTAAAAGTTTAATGAGGGACATTTAGCAAAGTGATGAAAAACTCTCTCCTACATCTGAATGAAAGCAGTTTAATACTCATGACTGAAATTGATTCTTTTAAAAAAAAATCATGAGTCATGTTTTGAAAAGTTTGCTTAATTTTTTTTGGTGATTAATTGATGAATCAACATTTTCAGAGCACTTAAGCTGTCTGGATGCACACCAATTTGTCATGTCAGTGTCACATTTAAGTCTGTCCTTTATGGCTGCTGAGGTTCTGAAACTGAAATACCCCTTTGTAAATGAATTTCTGTTTATTTTGCTTGACTTTGCAATTCGCTCACATAAATGCATTATTTTAAACTGTTTGTTTTCTGCCAGACTGACTAGTCAAAGGCCTGCAGAAGTAAACACCCATTTAAAAAGCACCTGCCACACCACTTATAATTAATTTTAAACAAAAGCCGAGGAGTTAATGAGCTTTGTATTGGAGCATGCGCGTTTCACATGCTGTGTTACAATCTTTAGCTTCTGATAGTAAAGAAACTGACAAAAATCAAGGCAGATCTTAGCAAGGAAGGCAAGTAGGGCAACATGTATTCAGGCATAGTGGCACATTAGGTACCTCAAGACTCAAACAGCCCAGGACTCACTTTGTGTGAAGTTTGTACGATTTCCCATTACCCCCCATGGGTTTCTCCAGTTTTCTCCCCAAAAGACATGCCGTGAAGTTGTTAACTCGCTGAAGTAAAAATTACTCCTGGTGTAGGTGGATGGTGGTAGACTTGATGGGCAGGTGAGAGATTAAGTTACAAGGAAACTGCGAAATGTCTTTGCTCTACTGACTTGAGTCAAACACACTCCTGTGTTTAAGAAAATGAGAACCTAACAGCAAAAATGGAAAGGTGGAACAAATTGCAACCAGATAATTACACTGACATTCCCTTCAGTAGTAGCAGTTTAAGCATTGTCAAATTTGAAAATAAAGGCTTCAACTTTTTGATTTGATACATTAGATTTTTAAGCAATTAAATACAGATTCAATATTGTCTAATAAGTGACTATGCCCATTTCTAGTGAGCAGAATCTTTAAATATTTCAAAGGGAGAGGTAAATGGATTCTTGATAAGCGAGAGGTGAAGGTTTACTGGGGCCACGCAAGAAAGCAGATATGAAATTAAAGTCAAGTCAGCCATGATTCTTATTAAACATAGCAGGTTCTTGGGACTGAGTGGTGTATCCCTGCTCCTTGCTTTCATTTCCCAAAGCATGTTGTGCCCACGATGTTTACTTGCATCCAAAAATTAGTGCTTATGATTTTCCACCACTTTATGTTCTGTTTCCTGCCACACTCCTAATTCATAACTGGTAGCTGTTTACATCTTCTTGACATACAGGGTAGAGTGTACCTGAAATGAGCTGCCAGAGGGAGTAGTCAAGGTGGGTAATATTGAAGAGGCGTCCATTTGAATAGATACATGGAGGGGCAGGGCTTGGACGGTTATGGACCAAACACAGGTGACTGGGACTAGCTGGGACGATGCTGTCGTCAGCACAAACCAATTGCACTGAAGGGCCCATTTCAGTGCTGTATTAGTTTATGTATTAGCTGCATTCACAGTGGCAAATTGACTGGCATTTTTACTTAGTGGTCTTTTCAGATATTGTAGAATGCAATTCTGACTCTGATTATAAATTAATAATATTAAAGATCCTTTATCATTTATGGACAGGTAGAAAAAGATGGTGCAAGGAAATTTTAAACTAACAACTGCAGAGTTATATGTCTTTCAATGATGGATTTGGGAGCAAGTAATACCTTTATTTAATACAGAGGTACATTGTATGTAGAATATGACAAGATAGAATGATTAGAGTTTCAAATAGTAATTCAGCACTTTAAAAAAAAATTAGGATTACCGATTTTTAAAGGAATAGAGATTAAAGATAAGCTATGATGCTTATTTACTAAACAGACCAAAATGCAAAACTATGGCTATACAATTAAATGAAAAATTAGCAATTGAGATTAGGGATCATTAAACGAATGTAATACATTGTTGAAGAAGTTGTTAGATTCTGCAAATCAATGTTGTTTCATAACAGTTTGGTGCACTGGCTCATCTGATTTTCACCATCATCTGTGTACTGAAAGGATATATACTGCACTTGAAGGAAAATGTGTACTGCCATGGAGGTTTAGGAGCTGAGAATGAGAGTTGCAACAACTACATGAGAAAGCTGCATTCATTGTGCATTGGCAGTAGCAGCAGCTAAACAGTTAAATACAGCGGAACTGTGTTTAAGGTAGATGATTTTCCACAAGTCTGTGCTAATTTTACAGAGAAAAGTCCCAAGCAAACCAAGGAAGAGTAACTCTCCACAACAGGAGAGACGAGAATCACCTTAAATTGAACTTTGGGTTTTATCCAAATACTTGGGAAAATTGTTTTTATTCTTCAAACCATGTATGAGCACACTAAAACTTCTGTTTTATTTTGTGCTCATTCTGTGCAAAAAATCATCATTGTGCAAATGCAGATTCACACAAATTGAATGCATTAAGGGTAAATTCCTCTCCAGGCACTTTAGTAACAATGGTGGTTGATTACTCTGCTGTAACTTACAATTAGCCCATTGAATTGTACAGATTTCCTCATGACATCAGTGGCCTGAAACACTGAAAGGTATGGAAAAACTATCAAAATGTAGCAACCATTCAAGTAAATAAAACAAAAAGGAAAATATTTTCTGTATAATGAAAACGGAAGCACCTCCACTTGCTTTTCACTTTCTCAATTCTGTACTATTGTACATTAAAATAAACCTTATTAGTACTTCATCCAAAACTATTAGACAAATAGCAGCCAGCTTATTTTTGATAGAGCCACTCTATGACAACAGCCTACCCTTTTACTGCAAAATGCTAAAACAGCCAGACTCATTGGGTGAGCGGAGTCGGCAACGTCTTCAAGTTATAATCTCCTCTTGAATTTGGAGTACGTTTTGAAATGCCTGAGATAGCAGTCACAACGCATTTTAAACAAAGAAATGCCTTTATGAATGAAACACTATTTCTTGTTATCAGATCAAACAGAAGTTCTACTGCAAGATGTATCTGGATCAAGATCCTGTTGTGTACCACTGTACGTTACAATAATTACCACTGTTATTCTATGCTCATGGGATTACGTCTCTATTCACTTCCTTCCCACAAATTAAAATTTTAGTCAGTGTTTTAACCAATTGTAAATGTCAGTTACTTCAAAAAAAAAAGTTCAACCAACATTCAGGAATAATGGAAAAATTTCTCTTAAAAATCAACTTTAAAAGTAATAATACTTCAAATGATTAATACAAAGAAAAATAATCAAATTGTTCACTACATCAAGGTATTTCACAACATAATGCATTAGAGTAACATCTTAAAATATTTCTATACCATGTGGAAGTAATCAGCTGAACTTCATCCAACTTAAAGCATTTTGAATTGGAAGATTATGTTAAGTTTGCATGAATAGTGTCCATGGGTTGCAATGTTTACCCACATTGTCAGATTTGTTCAGTTCATGGTTACTGAACAGGCGCCACTCAGCACTGGTAAGAGATATTTAAATCTTTGGCCTATTGTCCAATTTGAGACAATCTTTCTGCAAAGTAAACAAATTTAATGGTGATACTATTATCATTGCACTTTGGCAATGAAGAACATGAAGTGAAATGAAGCTGCAGACATTCTTACTTAACCTTCTTACATGTTCATCAGTCTAATTCACATTTCCCCAGCAGGGTTAAAACTGTCTAGACTGATATGATCGCTTTAGAAACTTAAAAAATAGAGCAGCAAGCAAATTTTCACAGGCCTACATACAGCCTCCATGAATTACATGAAAAAAGAATAGATTTTCTTTAAAGATTTCAGAATAGTCCTATGCAAAACATGAGAAAGATGCAGTTTTTTTAAATTTAAAAGTTATACCAATTAAAATTTCACTTTTAAAAATTATTACTACTATATGAAAATACTTGGCTAATGCATTAATGCTAATATGAGAATACAAATTACAATATGCAATTTTTAAAAAATGGAATGCTTTGTGAAGTAATTGGCATAGTTATGAGGGCTATAATTAAAAATAAAAACTGGTCCAAGTATCAATTGATCTCTCAATGTTTCAACCAACAAGTAAATTAAGCAGTGATCCTAAAGCTTTGAAATTCCTTCAAATTTTAAACTTTTAAAATTAAGAGAAGTTGAGAGAAAGGAATGATACTAGACTAGTTAATGTCAACTATGTAGAAACTTAATTACCCCACAGCAAGAAAAGTCATTAACATAAAAAAATCTCAGGGAATAAAGTTAAAGGCTACAATATTGCATGCAGTTTTTGTTGCCTTAGCATTGAGAGGACATGACTGCTCTGGAGAGTGTTTACAGGAGATTCTCCGGCCTGGTGCCTGGGATGGAATAGTTCAGAGATGTGGAGAGACCTCAGACTAGTTACATTTAGGCATCTGGATACAAATAAATCCCTCAACAATACAAGTTTAAGACCCTGAGGCACTTACTATGTTTTTAATTAAGAGGAAATAGAATGGCAACAAGAGGGAATGAGATTTGGCAGGCAGGGTTAACGATATCACAAAAAGGTTCATCAGTTATATCGACAGTAAATGGGTGACCAAGAAGAGACTAGGTCCTCTTAAAGACCAGAGGTGCCTATGCTGGAGCTGCAGGAGGTGGCTGAGATTTTTAATGACTACCTCTACATGTTTACTAAGGCTACATCCACACTAGACCAGATAATTTTGAAAATGCTGGTTTCATGTAAAAGATAGGCGTCTCCACCAAGCATTTTTGAAAATACCTCATTCCACATTAAAACGGGTATTTGGGCAAATCTCCTCCTACTGGGCACATCTACAGAAAACAAGTGACATGCTTGGTGTTGAATCTCGCAGTGAAAGTGTACGTTTGTGCAGTTACAGACTAGAAAAACTTAAGGAAATTGCCAAACAACAGACAGTTGTTGGCTCTCGTGCAGGAGGACTTAAAACTCAAAAAAGCAAATACTGGAGCGTATGGAGGCAACCGACAGGGAGTTCACGGACAGTATGACCCGGCTGACAATGAACATTGAAAAACTGACCAACTGTTGCATTAATAAAGCACCTTGTTAAATGTACAAAACATGTCCACATCAGTGTTATCTTGTATTTCCATACAATGTTAGGCTGTTGTCAGAGAAGTACTGGCATAAATAGGTAAACCACCTTCATACAAGTACGGAGAGAAAACAGGGCAAAGTGAGTATACTTATTTATTCAGTAAGTTATGGGCCAAAGTATTTGGTGAGTACATTTCTAACTCCTCTGGCTTCAGTCTCATTGCCCTCTGTTCTGAAATTGTCAGGTTGCGTTCAAAATAAAACAATGAAATGCTGCCATCTGTTCGGCACGTCATGACAGCATTTCTAGAAATCTCCAGTTACCCCATCCACACTACTCTTGCCCAAGCAGCATTTTCAAATTTACACACTCTGGAGGGCATTTTAGAAAAGCTCAGTTTTTGGGGGAGGAAAACGCTGTTTCAGTGTGGACAGAGGGTCAAAATGAAGAGGAAAAAGCTTCAGTTACGGATTTATCTAGTCTAGTGTGGACGTAGCCCAAGAATATCATGAATGCCAAAGAAATTAGAGTAATAAGTCATGAGGTCTTGGATTATTTGCATATTACAGGGATGGATAATTTGCAGCCTTGAGTCACATGAAGACCATAAGGCATAGAAGTAGAATTAGGTCATTTGGTCTATTGAGATTAGGGTGGGCAAAACGCCAGGGCCTGATCAAGTGCATCCCAGATCTTGTGGGAGTCTAGGGATCAATTCACTGATCCTTCTGTAGAGATATTTGCTTTGTCGCTAGATACCAGTGACATCTGAGAATACTGCAGGGTGCAGATCTTGTTCCACTGTTCAAGGGGAGCAAGAACAGGCCAGAGAATTACAGGCCACTGGGTCTGACTTCAGCTGTTACTGGAGAGAATTCTGAGGAACAAGATCTTCTATCATTTGGAATGTCAAGGTCTGATAATCATTTATAGTCAGCTAGGTTTTGTCCAATGAATCTTTTGGAGTTTTTTTTCAAAGAGGCACATAACTCGGATTAAGGTAGGCCTTCATCTCAAGATCATATAGACTGCTGATCTGGGATTCAGATAGAGCTTGTAAGCTGAATTCAGGACGGCCTGAGGTGATAAGAAGCAAAGTATAACGGTGAAAGCTGATTCTCTGACTGCAGGCCTGTCACTAGTGGGTTGCTTCAGTGGTCAGCGTTGGGTTATAATTCTTTATGTACATGACTTGGGCATGAATGTATATGACATGATTAGCAAGTTTGCCACTTTTGTTTACATTAGGTGGTCTGGTAGATAAACTACAATGAATTCAAAAAATATATATCCTGGTCAGTTAAAGAGATGGTCTGAGGAACATTAAATGGATTTCATCTTAGAAAAGTGTAAGGTGATGAATTTTTGAAGTTAGCTAGTGAATGGCAGGGCTCTGACAAGTGTTGTGGAACAGAGGGACAATTTGGAGTGTAGAAGAATGAGAGGGGACTTGATAGAGGTCTACAAGATTATGAGAGGCATAGATAGGGCGGATAGTCAGTACCTGTTTCCCAGGGGACCAACAGCAAACACCAGAGGGCATATGTACAAAATTAAGGGAGGGAAGTTTAGGGGAGACATCAGGGGTAAGTTTTTTTTTATATATACACAGAGGGTTGTGAGTGCCTGGAATGACTTGCCAGGGATTGTGGTGGAGGCTAAAACATTAGGGGTATTTAACAGCCTCTTGGACAGGCACATGGATGAAAGAAAAATGGAGGGTTATGGGGTAGTGTGGGTTTAGTACTTTTTTAAAAAAGGATTATATGGGTCAGCACAACACAGAGGGCCGAAGGGCCTATACTGTGCCGTAGTGTTCTATGGTTCTATGAGTACAAGTGCACAATTGGCTGAAAGCGGTCACGCAAGTAGATCAGTAGATGTTTAGCTTCAGAACATCAACTTTAGAAGTAGACATATCATGTTGCAGTTATACAAGTTGTTGGTGAGATTATACTTGATGTATTTTGTACAGTTTTGGTCACCTTGTTATAGGAAAGGCATTGTCAAGCTGGAGAAAGTGCAGAAGAGATTGGGGAAAGTTCTGCAAACTACAAAATATGACAAAAGATACACTGTGTAAAATACAGATACAGGAAATGTGGGCTATGTGGCACCTCAAGCTTGTTGTTAACTTAAAAATTGTACCTCCACCCATCTGATCAATCTTCATATTCCTAGATACTCTTAAGAGTATCAAGTGACATCAATCTTTTGTGACTGAGCATTTCTAACTTTAGGGAAATGACTTTCAAAGATTTATAAGCCTCAAGGTGAAGACATTTCCATTTTTACTCTGTCAACTTATTCTGAGGAGAATTCCACACCCTCTCATCCCCCCACCCCCCATCCAGCTCCAGATAGCATCTATCCTATCAATCTCTCTTATTATGTTCTTCTTCCGACAATGTAATATTCCTCAGTACAGCACCAAAGTGCCAGAGTGTTTTTGTGCTTAACGCTGCACCCTCACCCAAGTAAACAATTAACAAAATAAAATCTAATTTGAGCGTTTACTTGGCAGCAGTAAAACCTACAGGTGGAATCTTGGCAATCAAGTAAGGGGAATGGAAGGTAGAAGGATAAAACTAGAACATGTGTAATGAAGGTTTCCATTAAATGTTACACTACCATTAAGGAATAACATTTTAACTTGCATGATTAAAACAACAAGGTTTAACACAAAGACAAACATATACTTTGGTGCATAACTGAAGTATTGGCTCACAATAAAAGGTGGCCCTGGCTTCTTATTCAAAGAAACATTAATGAAAAGTAAATTTCGATTTACAAGAATCAGAAAAAGATTTATCACCAGCATGTGACGTAAGATTTGTTAATTTAGCAGCAGCAGTTCAATGCAATACATAATCTAGCAGAGAAAAAAAGGTAAATCAATTACAGTATACATATATTGAAAAGATTTTTTAAAAAAATGTGCAAAAGCAGAAATAATTATTTTTTTAAAAAAAAGTAGTGCCAAAGCTTCAATGTCCATTTAGGAATCGGATAGCAGAGGGGAAGAAGCTGTTCCTGAATCACTGAGCGTGTACCCTCCGGCTTTTGTACCTCCTACCTGATGGTAACAGTGAGAAAAGGGCATGCTCTGGGTATTGGAGGTCCTTATTAATGGACGCTGCCTTTCTGGGACACTGCTCCCTATAGATGTCCTGGGTACTTTGTAGGCAAGTATCCAAGATGGAGCCGATAGATTTACAAACTTCTGCAGCTTCTTTTGGTCCTGTGCAGTAGCCCCTCCATATCAGACAGTGATGCAGCCTGTTAGAATGCTCTTCACAGTACAACTATAGGAGTTTGAGTGTATTTGTTGACATACCAAATCTCTTCAAGCTCCTTAATGAAGTATAGTCGCTGTCTTGCCTTCTTTGTAACTATATCGATATGTTGGGACCAGATCAGATCCTCAGAGATCTTGACACCCAGGAATTTGAAACTGCTCACTTTCTTCACTTCTGATCCCTCTTATGAGCATTGGTATGTGTTCCTTCAACTTACCCTTCCTGAAGTCCACAGTCAGCTCTTTTGTCTTACTAACGACGAGTACCAGGTTGTTGCTGTGGCACCACTCCACTAGTTGGCATATCTCACTCCTGTACACCCTCTCATCACCACCTGAGATTCTACCAACAATGGTTGTATCATCAACAAATTTATAGATGATATTTGAGCTATTGCTAGCCACACAGTCATGGGTATATAGAGAGTAGAGCAGTGGGTAAGCACACACCCCTAGGTGCGCCAGTCTTGATTGTCAGCGAGGAGGATGTTATCACCAACCGCACAGACTGTGGTCTTCCAGTTAGGAAGTTGAGGATCCAATTGCAGAGGGAGCTACAGAGGTCCAGGGTCTGCAACTTCTCAAATTAAGATCTACAGCAATTTTTTGTATTAATGTCACTAAATCATCTGAGGCATTTCAATTTCCATATGCTGATTTATATTAAAAAAAAAATAACCCCGTAAAACATAAGATAACTTGCACGCTGCCAGGTTAAGAGTTTCTGCTGCGTACAAGAAATTTTATTCCATCTGTCCTCACCCTTTCTAAAACTGAAGACAGAAAAAGGTAAACAACGAGCAGTACTAAGAAGCAAATATGTAGTGCTTTCATTGAAATTTCCCATAATACATGAAACATGGTACTGATTACAATTTGTTTTGGTGCCTTCAAGGTCTATGGGAATAAATACCCAAAAAATGTTTGCAATTTGTCAAAAGTTAGATTATACCAAGCAAAAAAGAAGCATGTAGTCAGCATCTACCAATTAATTTGAGAAGAAAGGACCAATGAGCACTTTCATTGTCTTGTGTGTTTAATAGAAGGCAAAAAATATTGGAATTACTTGCACATTCTTTCTAAATCAATGTGGGTAGAAAAGTTTAATGATCCAAACAGAATGTACAGTTTGTAGTCACAAGTTGTAGCTGAACAACTGAGTACTTTCAGCTACACCAGATTACAGATGAATTTCATTCACGTTCCTGTGATCAAAGAAACAGACCGTTTTAAGCTATGCAGCACAGAGTTTAAAAAACAGCTGAGCTAACAATTAATTTTTTTAATATTGACTTCAAATACTCTTGCTGGAAAGCCTGGCACGTAAGCAAAATGCTCACATGAGAAAGCAAGTGCAACTGCAATGGCCTTGAAAGCAAACCTAACAGAAATGCTGCACAGCACATTCGCAAACCTGATTCAAACTTCTCCAAAGAGACGAGGTATCAACCAAATACCATTAAATGTGAGCTCAAATGTAGATAGTTGCCTCATACAACTCAAAATGAGAACAGCTACAACTAATATAAAATTCCACAAAGCAGGTGGATTACAGTACATTCTGATCAAAACTGACTCCTCACCTTCTGACGTCATTTGTGCCATTAGAAGATAATCAAGTAACACACCCAATTGCTAGAAACTTGCTCATTAAATTATACATTGACTATATGGGCTCAAGGGGTCCCAACACACTCTGCCACTATTATACTACCATCAAGGATGCCTATCATTCCATCCTTAGACCGCATCTCAGGAAATCAGACCATCTGGCTGTTCCTCTACCTGCATACAGGCAAAGGCTAAAGAGCACGGCTCCAGAAGCAAGGACAATGAAGAGGTGGTTGGGATAGATGGAGGAGCAACTACAAAACAATTTCAAGTTAGTGGACTGGGCCATGTTCAGGGACCCAGGATCTGAACAAATACACCATGGTTATCACAGACTTTCTCAAGTCAGTCATGGACAGGTGCGTCCCCACAAAATCACTTAGTCTTCCCCAACCCAAAGCCCTGGATGAACCAAGTGATCCACAATCTGCTAAGGACCAGATCAGTGGTATTCAGGTCTAGCAACCATGTGCCAAAGGTCTAGGTATGACCTCCAGAAAGCCATCGCACATGCAAATTGGCAATTCCAGACCAAACTTGAATCACAGAAGGATGCTCAACAGCTGTTGCAGGGCTTGAGTGCCATCACTTCCTACAAAGTAAATCCAAGTAATATGTGACAAGGTTTTGCTCCCAGATGAGCTCAATACCTTATGCCCTCTTTGACCAACACTTGGAGGCATCTTCACAAATTCCCACGGCCTCTGACAACACTGATTTCAGTTTCTGAGGCTGAAAGCATCTGGCCAAGTACTCATGACCATATTGATTAACTGGTTTGTGTGTTAACTGCCAACTTTAACCACTTGCTTCAGACAGGCTTCAATTATACCGGTGCCAAGAAGAAAAAGGTAACTTGCATCAATGACTATCAACCTATAGTACATGTATCTACTGTGATGAAGTGCTTTGAGAGTTTGGTGATGAGATACATCAACTCCTACCTGGGGAGTGACTTGGAATCACTCCAATTTGCTCACCATCACAACAAGTCAAAAGCAGATGCCATTTTATTGGCACTTCACCCAACTCTGGAAATTTGGACATTGAAGAAGCATACATTAGGATGCTCTTCACTGACAACAGAGCTCTGCAGTCAAAACTATCAACCCCTCAAAATTAATTAAGCAGCTTCAAATTCTAGGCCTCAATATCTCCTTGTGCAACTGGAATCTCGATTTCCTCACCTGTAGACCAATCAGTTTGGATTGGCAACATCTCCTCCACAACCACCAGTACAGGTGCATCACAAGGCTGTGTACCTAGTCCCCTGTTCTACTCACTTTACACTTATGACCGGGGCCAAGCACAGCTCCAATGCCAGATTTAAGTTTGTTGATAACTGTCATTGGCTGAATCAAAGGTGGTGACAAGCCAGCATATAGCAGGGAGATTGAAAATCTGGCTGAGGGGTGCCATAATAACCTCTTATTCAATGTCAGCAAGGAGATTATTGACTGACGAGGAAACCGAAAGTCCATGAACCAGTCCTCATATGGGGATCAGAGGTGGAGTGGATCAGTAACTTTAAATTCCTGAACGTTATAATTTCACAAGATTAGCCCTGTGTCCAGCATACAAATGCCATTACAAAAAAAGCACAATGGCACCTCTACTTTTAGAAATCTGAAGATTTGACAGGACACCTAAAAACTGTGACCAACTTCTATAGATGCACGATGGAGAGTGTATTGACTGGCCTCACAGCCAGGTATAGAAACACTAATATCCTTGAACTGAAAAGCCTGAAATATTGATGGATCATCACAGGTAAAGCCCTCCCCACTAATGAACACATCTACAAGGAGCACTGTTGCAGGAAAGTAGCATCCAGCATCAAGGACCCCCACCACCCAGGTCATGCTCATACTCATTGCTGCCATCAGGAAGGAAGTACAGGAGCCTCAGGACTCTCATCACCAGGTTCAGGAACAGTCATTACCCCTCAACCATCAGGCTCTTGGACCAAAGGGTATAACTTCACCTACCCCATCACTGAACTATTCCCACAACCCAAGAACACTTTATCTCATGTTCTCGATATTTATTCTTTATTATTTTTTTGTTGTATTTGCAGTGTTGTCTTTCGCACACTGGTTGTTTGTCCATCTTATGGTGTGCAGTTTTTCCATTGAGTCTATTGAGTTTCAATGTACCTACTGTGAATGCATGAAAGAAAATGAATCTCAGGGTTGTATATGGTGACATTTATGTACTGTACTTTTACAATAAATTTGCTTTGAACACGTTTACAATGGCTTACTATCTGCTGAAAAGACTGATCCTAAACAGTACAATTAATATAATTGATCTGCAGTTACCACTAGAGCTGGCAGGATCCTGATACACCGCTAAGCAGGCTGTAAGGCTTATTCAAGAAAGGGAAGATTGTTTTTAATGAATGGAAAAAGCCAGCTTTGTGCTAATTGGTCTAACAGTTCAACATAATGCCATCTGGCCAAAAGGAGCGGAGTACATATTACTCAAGAAAATCCTTAAGTGAAGAAAGATTGTCCTTATAATTGATTTTATAAAGAGACAGATCCTTCATACTCTGTATACTTCAGCACGATAGGAAAAACAACCTTTGGATAAATGGTGCCAAGGCAGCTCTTCTTACATCCAGAAACCATCTTGAACTACACTGTTCTGCAAGTACAATCCAAAAATACAAACTGGCTTGTCTCCTCTTTGCAGCAGGTTGTCAAAAAAATGCAGCAGCATGAAATTCCACCTCTGAGATAACTTCATTGCTAAAGATCTTTTCAGTTGTGTGTCTGGGAGAGGTTCTGGATTGAAGCCTTGTCCAGACTGCACCTACTAAAAATACCCAAGATGGCGAAGCCAACCCAAGTGCTTTATGACCAATGACAAGAACTACCTGGAGAGTTTAGTTCATTGTTTTATGTATTATTGAAGCTTATTTGGCCAGCAAGTCCAACTCAGTATTTGCCCACTAAATTGGCAATAAAGGCTGTGCTTCACAACAGCTAGCAAACCTTGAGAATCCTGCCGACATTACTGAACTCCCTACATTGTTTGGCAATCTCTCTTGCTAGTGAATACCGTACCATTCAGGTCTCACTGGTTTGTGGGAAGTCATATTATCAGCCTTTCTCTGCACTAAATGTGTGTGCATTAAAGTCACCCCACTCCATCTTTGAAAGAACTTTGAAGAATTAAATACTGTAGATTAAGGGGAGCTGGTGAATTTACTATCCTTCTACTTACTTAAGAAATGGAGGGACATGGACCATGTGCACAATTTTAAAATGACATTGTAGTTAGCACAGGTGTTGTAAGCCAAACATCTGATCCTGTGCAGTATACTTTCTTTGTTGCACAAGACATTTAATGACACTGTTAGGGCATCAGAAGTTCTGGTGGTAAATAAAAACTCATGGTCTAGGAGGCAATATATTCACATGGAAAGAAGATTGAATAGCTCAAAAAGGTAACAGTAGGCATAATTGGATGTACATATGTACCATGGGGATCATTTACTGGTACCCTAATGTTTTAGAATTTGTATACAAGGTTGCTAAATTTGTTGATTGCTCAAGACGAATGGGAAAGTTGTATAGTTCCATATTTAAGAGCGGACAGAGATCTGGGAAGTGTAATGTAATGTAGGAAAGCATGAAACTATCCATTGACACAAGAGAATCTGCACATGCTGGAAATGTTGAGCAACACACACACACTCAAAATGGTGGAGGAACTCAACAAGTAACATCTATGAGGCAAATTAGCATCAAATGCTCATTTTCCTCTATAGATGCTGCCTGAACTGCCAAGCTCCTGCAGCATTTTGTGTTGCTCGTTAACAATCCTGCCCAACTCCATTATGAAAGACCAGAACACCTGATGCTAATTAAGATACATGCAGTAATCTTAAAATATATACACCGAATAAAATAATAAGGCAGGACAGTAAACCTTTTGCCTATTTAAACTTTCTAGGGATTTGGGCATTACTGGCGAGGCCAGGTTTATCCCCATTCTTAAATACCATTCAGAATGGGTATCTTGAGTTACGTAGGTATTCACCCACTACTGCTGGATGGTGTGTTCTAGGATTTAGAAACAGTAACAATGAAGGATCAAAGATACATTTCCAAATCAGAGTGGTATAAATGTTTGAAGATAATTCCCATGCACATGTCCTCCTTAGTGATAGATGTTGTGAGTAGAGGATGTTCTATTGGCCCAAACAAACCCAACACAGAATTGGGCCCTAGAGCTTAGGTGGAGACAACCTCTTGTGGAATTATACAAAATAATATCTACAGATCAGATTGGATTCAAGGTAGGAAAGGAAAGGGGGGTCTGATTTTTGTTAGTATCAACTTATTTCATTCTGGGCTGCTGCTCTTGGTCAAGACAAGTAGGATACTTACATGTAACCCCCTGGGTCGCCTCAGGCTGGCTCAGCTCGTTCTCGTCTGGGGGAGCAGCCTTCGGCCCCGCCAAACTGGGTAATCAGCTGGTGTGGATGCTGTGTGGTGTCCCCGCCTCGCCCAAAAACAGACAAGGCACCATATGCAATTAAATGAGTACAATTTATAAAGATCACATTAACTAACTGATTAATAAGGATACATTATATATGATGAAAAAAATAAAGAAAAGGAGCCAAACTTATCAAAGTCCAAACCACTTTGTGCACAACCGTTGGAGCTCAATTACTGAAGTCTTCTGGCCACCATTCGATCCCCTCCGAACTCCTCGACTCGCAGCTTAGGACCATCCGAAGTGGTCAACCAAGCACGTCTAGCTTCATCTCCTCTCCTCGGAGTACCTCCTGGCCTTGGACCCCCGCCCCCCCCCCCCCCGGGTCCGTTCCTCGCCCAGCTTACAGCATCGCGTCCTCTCTCTCTCACCCCCTCGCGCCGCATCTTCCCAAAAGCCTGCCAACAATAGCTTACAGACAAAGAAGAAGGAACAACATTAATCCCAATTGGTTTACAAAGGAATACAATTCTCGTTATCAGTAAATTTTAACCCAAACAAGCTTCCAGCACTCTCTCGCAACAAAGAAGAATTCCTGCTTTTAACAAAACAAAGAAGCCATTTTGATTACATACACAGTAACAAAGACAAAAGAAGAAACCCCCTTTACATACAAAAGGGGAGGGAACGAAGGGCGTAACAGTCAATGTTGGATAAACATTCAGAGTAAGACTCTTAGCTTTCTGTGGAACACAGTAAAATATGTATAGGATGCTGCCAATCTCTATCACATTGATAAAATCCTAAAATGAAAATCAGTCCCCATCTACCATTCGAAACCCACCCCAAACCACTAGGACCCATTCTGAGCCGAGGATACCTTCCTCCAAGTGCCTTATTCAGCCAGTGATCTCCAAAAGTCAGTTTACTAGATGCATCAAAAACAAATCTTGCTTCTGAGCGGCAGAACCAGAATCTGGCCTTCATTGGCAAGGAGAAGACAAGCTACTCCACGGAGCAGGCCACCTTTTGCCCAGAAACAAAAATGTCAAAAGCTGATTCAAAATGTTAGATGTAAAAGGCTCATTATTTTACAAATGAGTTATATCCAATATCTTGACCAACAGTTATCACTCATTTACTGCCTATAAACAGGTATTACCTGAGCATTGTTACATTCCTTTTGAGGTTTTGCCTACTGGTTTCTTTCAGAGGTCTTTAATTGAATATAAAGCAAAACCTTGAGGAATTCTGAGGAAGTGGAAATTGTTCACTTTTAATCAATTCTGTCTGTTTGATTTGAAAAGAAGTGCTTGGCGACTTATAAGGCAGCAGAACTCTTCATGTGCTTGAAGGTGATGTTTTGTTGGGTGGCAATTTTTCAACCAGAAAGGCTACAATGGGCTGAACAACCTCTTACTGTAAATTTTCCATGAATCTACCAGATGCCAAAACATAGTCAATAGAATATCCCCAAAAAAATGCACTGACCATATTAAATGAAATTAAGATGTACTAACTTTAAATATTTGAACACATTTAAAATTAAATACATATCGACATGTAATAGCTGACAATTTTTTGATGCTGGGACCGCTCTGAACAAAGGAAACATGAGGTGCTGTCATTTTTGTAGATTTTGCTGAACATTTCCTGATGCAGTGAAATCTCTCCACATTCTTGTCAATGTACTCTTAAATTTCAAAAAAATTGATCACAAGGAGACTTTGTTCAAACAGATCCTGCATTGTCTGGACTGTTGTGCATTTTCCCACAATAATTTGCCAAAAAGATTCATATGTAAATAAATATAGTGGGAATTCAAGCATTAATCAAGCTGAAGAAATGTTCTTTGTGCACATACATACACTGAGAAAACTTGCTCTATTATGGGCTTAAGCAAATTAGCCATTAAAATCACCAAGCTATTTAGAAATGTGCTGATGTCAGCAATGATTCTAATATGCCCATCCACCCTTTAAACTGTATGTTTTTTAACTTCTGCAAATATTTGAAGGAAGAGAGAGATCAATTTGTTAAGGGACAATTTATGACTATTTGAAGCTACCCAGAAGCTACTGAATTAACTCATTACAATATTTGTCTGAATTGGTTACAGTTTTGTTTCAGACATTCCTCTCCCTTAATGGTTTCAGTCCATAGAAAAAGGACAAGCTAATCACTCTTAAACCCATTCCATCAGTGCAGGCACACCTTTTATTGCTCTGACTTCCTCACTCCCCTTATGAAAATATCTTTCAGCATTGGTTGTGAGAATTTCCACTGAGCCAGCATCCAGCGAATTCTGAAAGTGAGAGTGACAGAAAGCAAGGGGTCAAAATATTTGCTGAATAGTTAAGTGATCTAGAACTATGATCCATACATGAAACAAATTTAGGGGTACATGCTTCAAAAGTGAACATGAAAAATTCCATACTTGAATAATTTCAATTAAATATTTGTAAATCTGAAGTACCTGTAATCACCTGAAACTGTTTCTCTGACACAGTTTCCATCCTGCTCCTTGCTAACTTCAGAAGTCAAGCCAGACGATTTCCAATTTTGGTGTTGCACTTGACTCCATCAAAACCAACAATTTCCAACTGGGCAACACTATTTTCAGGTCACTGTAATCCTTGTGTGTGTTACCTTCAGACAATGCTGAGCTCCTCTGAGGCAGTCCCCATCTTTATTTTCTGCTTAACATGCATAAGCATATCAATAACTGCAATCCTCTTCCAATCTTAAAGAGTCCTGTTTACCAGCAACTCCTGAGCTTTTTGATCCACATTCACTCCTGGTCTGGAGCATTATAATTTTTTTTAAAAAGCTCAGCTTTTCCTCAAATTCTTCCATGGTCTCTTTTCCCACCATAATTGCATTCTTCCCTACCCATGTAACCAAACATTAAAAACCTCCGCCCTCTCTCCTGTATACCATATTTTAAACTCATTCTACCACTCCCAACCTGTACATTAAACCTTGAATTCTCTTCCTAGGCCTAACTCTATTCCCCCTTAATAGCTGTATCTTTTCCTCTACTATTGATACTGCCCTCATGCACATCTCCATTTCCTAAACATCCATCCTCACCCCATCTTCCTGCTGTCTTTACAGGGAAGGTTTCTCTTTCTAGTCCTACCACCCCATGAGCCACCTTCAACAGAATCCTACCAACCCCCGCACCCCACCCCCCCGTTCTCTGCAAGGATCGCTCTCTCCATGATTCTCCCGTCCATTCTCTTGATAATATTCTTATGAGGCAGTTAGATACACAATTACATTAAAAGCTACACATAGATTCCACCTTAAGAGAAAATGATTTAGAACTAGGCAAACCAATAGCAGATTCATGATAAAAATCAAGGAGTCATTTCATCTGTAGCAAAAACATAGTTCGGTACAATTATTTGCATGGAACAAAAACTATCTACACGTTAAATGTTCCATTTTCAGATAACACACCCATTTCTCTGTTCCATTCCTACTTCCACTAGTCCTTCCAGTTTAACTCTCCTTGAGTACACTTTAACTATCTCTCCCTGCCCACCTAGAATCATTTGACGAATCATTCCACCACTACTGCACACTCCCACAACACCCCCCACCCTTTCATCTGGCTCCACCAATTACCTCACAAATCTGCCCTCACCCTTCTTCCACACTTCAGTATACTGGCCATCGTAACTACACACCACACAATACTGGTTCTGATGCAGGCTCTTGGCCTGAAATGCTGACACATTCCTTCTGCCTACACAGCTATTACTTGATCCATAAAGTTCTTTCAGCAATTGATTTGTTGCTATGGAAATGGGCCTTTTGGCCTTTCGTGTCCTCACGATGGTGGTGGTGGTTTCTATGCCACTGTTTTGAGCTTCTTCGTGAGAGACATGGATGAGGAAATGCATTTCAAACATTTTCACATGTTGGCAGGTAGATTTGACGATTTGCTTCATCGATTTCACATCTGTGTACAGACATGGTGGAGGAGAAGCAACCCGAAATGCGTAGGAGGAAATGTGATGCTAACAAGCAGACCAATCACAGTTGTTGCAGTCTGCGTCGCGCAAGTTACTTTTTTGGGGAGGTGCACATCGCCCTATGGCGTAGGGTACGTGGTACCTATGGCGTAGATGCAATGCACAAGTATAAATCAGCCTTAAGGCACTCTAGAATTTTTTTTTTAAATACAAATTTTGTTTTTAAGATGTTTATTTTTCGTCTTCTGCATTAGTGTGTCAGTGGAAGAAAGCAAATTTTAGATTTCCAAACATCAATTTTCTAAAATGTTAAATGTGAGAAAAATTTAAGTAACATATTAAGTAATAGACCACTTTTCAAATAAAAACTCAATTACTTTGTTTAATCATGCACTGGGCTATATACCTACAAAGATAATCAACAGGTGCTAATTATCAATGATATAATGAATTGAATGAACGAAGATTAACTGAAACAGAAATGAGTGTAGAAGGAATCAAGCTGGGTGAAGGACAACGAAACTAAAAGGTGTGGGTGTGGCAGATGTGACAGTTTAACCTTTAAGTCAACAATTCTTACACAATCTCAAAAGTGAGCACAGTAACAAGACACAAGATGGTCATCCTACATCAGCAAGGTTGTTCCCAAGTAGAAAGTTAACAGCAGACCGGAGTCTCAAATGTACTGTCCAAGCTCTTCTGAAGTAGCACAAAGAATCTGGCAAGGTTAAAAACTAGAAATGCAGTGGTTGGTGATGGGAACTGAGCACAGCAGATGAGAGATGCAACAAAATGACCTCCCTTCTAAATCAAAATTCCAGCTCTGCTATCAGCTCTGAACTTACAGAAACCACTAGAACGCAAATACATCTCTCTACAGTCTGGAGAAGACTTGTCACAAGTTGTCTTTGTGCTGCCAAAAAGCCATTCCTCTGAAGTGGAAACAAAGCCAAGAGACTCACCTGCCCAAAAAACAAAAGGACCGGTGTGCTGATCAGTGGCAGCAAGTGTTTTGGACTCAATCAAAATCTGAAAGGCAGTTTGTCCTTAGGATTGTCCTTGGATAGAGAATTGGTTGGCAGACAGGAAGCAAAGAGTGGGAGTAAACGGGACCTTTTCAGAATGGCAGGCAGTGACTAGTGGGGTACCGCAAGGCTCAGTACTGGGAACCCAGTTGTTTACAATATATATTAATGATTTAGACGAGGGAATTAAATGCAGCACCTCCAAGTTTGCAGATGACACGAAGCTGGGTGGTGTTGTTAGCTGTAAGGAGGATGCTAAGAGGATGCAGGGTGACTTGGATAGGTTAGGTGAGTGGGCAAATTCATAGCAGATGCAATTTACTGTGGATAAATGTGAGGTTATCCACTTTGGTTGCAAGAACAGGAAAACAGATTATTATCTGAACAGTGGCCGCTTAGAAAGGGGGAGATGCAACGAGACCTGGGTGTCATTGTACAACAGTCATTGAAGGTACAGCAGGCAGTGAAAAAGGCAAATGGTATATTGGCATCCATAGCAAAAGGATTCGAGTACAGGAGCAGGGAGGTTCTACTGCAGTTGTAGAAGGCCTTGGTGAGACCGCACCTAGAGTATTGTTTCTTCAGTTTTGGTCCCCTAATCTGAGGAAAGACATTCTTGCCATAGAGGGAGTACAGAGAAGGTTCACCAGATTGATTCCTGGGATGGCAGGACTTTCATATGAAGAAAGACTGGATCGACTAGGCTGATACTCACTGGAATTTAGAAGATTGAGGGGGGGATCTTATTGAAGCGTATAAAATTCTAAAGGGATTGGACAGGCTAGATGCAGGAAGATTGTTTCCGATGTTGGGGAAGTCCAGAACGAGGGGTCACAGTTTAAGGAGAACAGTTTAAGGATAAAGGGGAAGCCTTTTAGGACCAAGATGAGGAGAAGCTTCTTCACACAGAGTGGTGAATCTGTGGAATTCTCTGCTACAGGAAACAGTTGAGGCCGGTTCATTGGCTATATTTAAGAGGGAGTTAGATATGGCCCTTGTGGCTAAAGGGATCAGAGGGTATGGAGAGAAGGCAGGTACAGGGTTCTGAGTTGGATAATCAGTCATGATCATACTGAATGGCGGTGCAGGCTCGAAGGGCCGAAAGGCCTCCTCCTGCACCTATTTTCTATGTTTCTATGAGAGCTGAAGAGTGCTACATGGAGGAGTGTTTGCAGCCGACAGCAAAGCATGGTGAAGGTTCCCTGCAGGTTTGGGGCTGCATTTCTGCAAATGGAATGGGTGATCTGGTCAGAATAAATGTAATCCTCAATGCTGAGAAGTACAAGCAGATTCTCATCCATTATGTAATACCATCAGGGAGATGTCTGATCGGCCCCAACTTCATTCTGTGGCAGGACAATACCTCAAACACATGGCCAGGGTCATAAAGAACTATCTTCAGCAAAAAGAAGAACAAGGAGTTCTGCACAGATGGTATGGTCTCCACAGAGCCCCGATCTCAACATCTGTGATTACCTGGAGAGATAGATGCAAGCAAGACAGCCAAAGCCTGCAGAAGAACTGTGGCAAGTTCTCCAAGATGCTTGGAACAACATACCAGCCGATTTTCTTGTAAGACAGTGTATCTTAGAAAATTGATGCATGCAGTTTTAAAAGCAAAAGATGGTCACACCAAATATTGATTTGATTTAGTTTTTTTTTACTGCTCTTCATAATGTTTTTTGATATTTGGAAACTTCATATTTTTGAAAGCATCTTCACTTTACTGAGCTTTCTTTGACATGTGCCAAAGATTTTTGCACAGCATTACAGGTTCCTCTGCAGACCACTGTTGCAACGGTTATGAGTTACTATCACCTTGCTGTCAGCTTGAATCAGCCTGGCCATTCTCCACTGACCACTCTCATTGACAAGGCTCCCCCCACCCCACAGAACTGCTGTACACTGGAAGGTGTTTGTATTTCCAGACCTTTCTTCACAAACTTTGAAAATCCGAGATTCACAGTTTGAGATACTCAAACCACTCCATCTGGCACCAACAATCATCTTATGGTCAAAGTCAATAAGATCACATTTCTTCCCCATTCTGATGTTTGGTCTAAACAAAAACTGAACCTATTGATCAAGTCTGCATGCTTCCTTCTTTTGCCCCGAGTTGCTGCCAAATGATTGATTCATTAGACATTTCCATTAATGAGGTTTACAGGCTCAAAGTACACATATGTAACCATATAAAACAGATTCATTTTCATGTTGACATGTTCAGTAAATCTATAGAACAACCATAACAAAATCAGTGAAAGACTGCCCAACTAGGGCCTTTAGAGTACAGAGGACAACAAAATACAAAAACAAGGAATAGGAATAAAAATAAATAAGCAATAAATATTCAGGACATGAGATGAAGAGTCCTTGAAAGTTCAATGGGACAGTTCAATGATTGGGCAAGTGAAGTTGCAAAAAGTTGTTCCTTCTGGTTCAAGAGCCTGCTGGTTGAGGGGTAGTAACTGTTCCTGAATCTGGCAATGTGTCAAGTCTCCCGTACCTTCTTCCTGATGGCAGTAGTGAGAACAGAACATGTCCTGGGTGGTGCGGGTCCCTGATGATGAAACACTCGCAGTCAAGCCGCATTCATGTAGATGTGCTCAATGGCTTTAACCATGATGGTCTGGGCCATATCCACTGTACTTTATAGGACTTTCTGTTCACAGGCATAGATGTTTCCATACCAAGCTATGATGTAGCCAGTCAATCGACTTTCAACTACACATCTATAGAAGTCTGTCAAAGTTTTAGATGTCATGTTGAATCTTAAACTCCTAAGGAAATAGAGGTGCTGCCAAAATAGGTCCTCTGAAATACTAAAACCTAGGAATTTAAAGTTGCTAACCCTCCCACCTCCAATCCTCCAAAGAGAACTGGCTCATGGACCTCTGGTTTCATTTTCCTGAAGTCTATAATCAGCTCCTTGGTCTTGCTGACATGGTGTACAAGGCTGTTGTTAAGAAACAACATTGCCAGATTTTCAATCTCCCTCTTGTGTGCCGATTCATCACCACCTTTGATTCTGCCATGACAGTGGTGTCATCAGCAAACTTGAATATGGCATCAGAGCCCTGCTTAGCCACACAGTGATTAAGTATAAAGTGAGTATAGCAGGGGGACAGCACACAGCCTTGTGGTGCATCTGTGTTGATGGAGATCATGAAGGAGATGTTGTTTATCTGAACTGGCTGGGAGGTACTGAGGCCAAGGTCTTTGTGTGTATTGGTTAGTTTTGAGGGAATGATGGTATTGAATGCTGAGCTGTAGCCAATAAAGAGCATCCTGATGTCTTGCTGTCCAGATATTCTGAATTTGAGAAGAGTCAATGAGATGGCATCTGCTGTGGACCTGTTGCTCCGGTAGGCAAATGAGAGCAGAACCAAGTTGCTTTTCAGGCAGGAATGATCTCCTTCATAGCAAATACAATCAAAGGCAAACAAAACCACAGTACAGAGATTTTACCACACCTACCATTAGTTATCACCATAGCTGTTGAACCAAGTGATCTAAGGACTGAGGAAGCCAAATTAGGTCAAAATGGTCTACTTACAACCAATAGTTTCTTATTTCTAAAGACAAAGCCACAGAGAATCCTGTACCTCTCTTACCGTTGGTAGACATCTACAGGAAAAACCCTAATCACTACAGTTTAGGAATGCCATGGCCACCTTGACAACCTTATTCTTTATTCTAACTGTGTGTTTCTTGTAAAAAAAAGTATAATTGATGATTAATTTATGTTTATAAATGCTGCTTATATGATGCTCTGTGACTTCTGCTGTAATTAAGTTTTTCCATTGCATATATGTTTGTGCATTGGGCAATAAACTGGACTTGGAACAAAACCTACAAAGAAACAAATTCAGACCATCAGATGGAGATAAATACACAAGTGAGGAAAATCAAAATATTTAGTGACGTACAAGGAGTATAAACTTGCTTGTTAAATGACTGATTAGGCAGCATTATAATCTTCTGCAATACTGGTGCTTTAACATCAAAGCTGAATGACTGGGTTAATTTATTCTGTAAATTGCAGCACCAATGTGATTATGGTATGATCACTGAATATTCATCCACAAGCTAGTCACACATAGGTGCATGTTCAACACTGTCTCAAGGCTCTTGTCATACCAAGAAATAAAATAATTTCAGTAAATCTCAATCTCCAGAAAAGGCATCTCCAAATTCTTCATTTTTTTTTAAAAAACCTTTGGCTAAGTGTGGACAAAAATATAATTCCTTTTTCTATCACTTTCTCCTCCACAATTTTGTTTTCAAACTCTTTCTTCATAACAAAAACTATGTTTTACAGTGTTTTAACCCATTTGTATGTCTCTTGCTTTCTTTAAAAAATTCCTTCCCTGCTATTTCTTCTCCTCTAACAGTTGTTTACTCTACTTCCCAGTGCTCTGGTGCTGCTGTATGTGATATCTCAGTAAATCGGAAGAAACTGAACGAATCTCAAATGGCACGGAGGGGGTCTGTAAAGAGAACAAGGCATTTCAAATCAAAATAGCAAAGGAAGGAGGACAGCAAAATTGAATACAGTGAGTAGGAACCAGAGTAATCACAAATGAAATGGATGGCCTCCCCTTAGAGTAGGAAGCTTCTTTTGACAATAAGCAAGCTGGTCTGAGTGGAGTCTGGTAAAGGCACACACTCAACTCAGACCAGCTTGCTTATTGTCAAAGCAAGCTTCCTATTCTTAGGAAAGGCCATCCATTTCATTTAACTTGTTCGTCCATGACCTCCTCTACTGTCTTGATGAGGTTAAACTTCGGGTGGAGGAGCAACATCTCAGTGTATCTGGATTGTGAAATGTTGCTCCAACCTGATGGCATGAGCATCAATTTCTCTAATCTGGTAATTTCTTTGCCCCCCCCCCCCCCACTCCATTCTCCACTCTGGTTCGCCTCTCACTCCTCTTCTCCTCACCTGCCCATCACCTCTCTTTGGGTCCCCTGACAAATCCCTTTCTTCTATGGTCCAATGTCTTCTACTAACAGAGTCCTTCTTCAGCCCTTTCCCATTTCCACCTATTACCTCCTGGCTTCTTACTTCGTTCATCCCGCTCACCTGGTCTCACCTACAACCGACCAGTGTACTCATTCCACCCCCACCTCGCCCACAACCACTTTCTCATTCTGGCTTCTGTCTCCTTCCTTTCCAGTCCTGATGAAGGGTCTCAGCTGAAATGTCAACTGCTTATTCCGCCCCATGGATGCTGCCCGACTTACTGAAACTGCCAAACATATTGTTTGCTGCTCAAGATTTCCAGCATCTACAGAATCTTGTGTTTATCGTTTAATTCGTTTGTAGGTTGTTCTTCATGCAATAACATAGTTCAGTGATGTGAAAGGTCACAAATATAAAAAGTAAAAAATGAATTCCACTTGTCCAGTCCCACTTCATTCCTATTGTCCAAATTAGTGCACCTTTCTTGTAAATTTAAGTTCAAAATTTCTTACTCCAAATCCAAGGCAAAAGTTACCTTACACCTTCCTGAGTTTCTCAACACATCTAAATGATCAAATGCTTGTCAACAACACTGTAATGAGCAGGAATACAGCTGAACACAGTGTATTTTCAAACAATTTAATGTGTTACCAGGTGTGCAGAGTGCCATATCAATATTGTCAGATGTTATGAAGCAGTACCATCAGCAGGAACACATTGAAGTCTCCGTCCTTTAAAATACAGTTGAGTGAACAAAGTGTCTGCCATCTGTCACTGCATATTAAAAACATGTTCAGATATCAATTCTCTATGTTCATATTACAGAAGATATCAGCTTGCTGTATTTTAACAGCAGATATCAATTTTGTTACCACTGTCACACATTTCCATTCTCCAGACTGAGTGAAATTGGCTGGTACAGAATAATTAATAACACTAAAACCATACAAAATTAAAATGAGCCAACACATCATCATTAATTTTATTTGGGTGGGCTGCTCAAAAGGCACTCTGCGCAAATTTTAAATAAGGCTTACTACAACGGTGAGAACAATTTAAATGTTGACTGAATGAAGAATGTGCATACATTTTTGATCTTGTGTACCATTGCCTTTTCAGCAATATATGATATGACTGAATTCACCCCGAGTAAATTGCATTAGTGATCACTACTGAGTGAAAGTGTGCTGGACACATCTTTTTGCAATTCATGTTTGTGCATCTCACATTTTCCTAGGATCAATTATGCAGTTAATAACAGCAGTTGTAATGCAACTGACACTTCCACATAAAGAGCCTCCATAAAGTTAGATGTCTTAATTTTAAGTTTACCCTGATTAGACAGATAAAGTAAATTTTCAAAGGACTATGTCGTCAACTAAATATAGTAGTAAGTCTCCGCTAAACTGAATAAGTAACTAGCCCAGAGTTGCAAATTGGAATTTTTGACTCAGTTAAAAATTCTGCAACATTTGATAAAAACAAACTTTTAAGCATAGTGCTTAGGATCAATGTTCCCTCTAATTTATAATGACCAGTGTGCGCAAATATCTTGGGCTGTGCAATTTTTGGCCTAGTGACAACATGTGCACGCTGAATTTTATACGGAAAGGTATTCATTTTAACAGCTGGCAAAACACTGTCAATAAGAGCTTTGATCTCCTTTGGGTTTGACTGTTTTTGCTCTCGTTGATCTGCACTTTCACAGAACATACGTAGCAGGCCTGCAGCAGATAATGTAGGATTTTCTTGCCAAAGTTTCTGCACACCATCCATGTGATTCACTTGCTAAATGACACTTCAAAAACTCAGGTTTCCAAAAATCACTCCACTTCTTCCTACTTGCAAATTCTCCAGCAATTGTTGCATTGTGACAATACACGAGGGTACCACCAGTTTCAGTATTGTACACAAATATTTCTCGTAGCTGCAGGTTCCTGACCTCATGAGCTCTCGGTGCAGCAGTTTCTACCGTTTCATTAAGCCATTCCGCTTTAATGAACCAGTTTTTTAGCTTAATGCCCTTTGCTTCTTTGGAATTCAGAGTGAATCAACAATTTCTTCAATAAAAACAGTACAAATAAGCCAGTTCTAAAATCTCTAGACACATCATCGCAAACTCCATGATGTGAATACTGTCCACATCAGAAACCAGAAAAGGAAATGTGACTGTATCAAACTTTGAGATATACTTAACATGCCAATGAGGTAGAGGGTGACACCCTTTTTGGCATTAGTAGCAAAAGATGTGTGCTCATGCTCACCTTAGAGGGAATGTTGCCATTGACACAAGTGAAAGATGCAAGAACACAAGAAAATAAGAGCAAGTGTAATCCATCCAGCCCCTCAACTCAGCCTTACCATTCAATCCAAATAGTTCAACTACAGAGGACTCAACTCCATTTCAGTCCCTAATGGCCCTCAATTCTATGAGCTTTTAGAAGTTTATGTACCTCCTCTTTAAATACCTCCAATAAACTGGTTTGTACAGTGGAGAATTAGAGATTTACCACCCTCTGCAAGAAACTGCAATGTACTTTAGTCATCATGTAACAAAATTTAAACTTTCTTCTCCCTACTTATACTGACCGAAACAGTTGGAAATGCTACTTTGTTTAGTTGAGGTTACTCATTTACCATGTGTTCATAGGTTTTTGGAGCTCTTCCAAAGCCATCAGATTTCACCAATGCTAAATTTATTCATTTATACAACACATATTACAGCATGCAAAATATGGAACAAATGATATTTGTGATTTTCTGATTACACACAACTTTGTACCAAATCTTAAATCAATAACAAACTAAATGTTAGTGAATGAGTGGAGGTCAACTTGACCTCAATTTTAAAATCTTTCCAAATCCAGCTCCACTTTGGAGAAGTTATTATATTGTTACATTGCTTTGTGATATCAGAATCATTTCCAAAGCAGCCAACTACCCAAATCTATTTCAAAGGGGGGAAAAATAAATCACATTGTGCATGCTGAATTTTTCAGGCTACTAAATAATACTAATTGTTTTTGGTCATAGATATCACAGAACAACAAGAGCCCATTTGATCTCCTTGATTGTTTCTTTAATAGGACTAACTCTGTTCCTAATTATTCCCAATCCCTTTACTATCTGTAACTTTAAGCTTGATGCCCTGGTCACTTTATGCTGAAAGAAAAGACCATTTTTCTTAGAAAAGAAAATCATTCACCTAAAATTCAACAAAATAATACAAAAGAAAAGTATACAGAGTAAAACAAAGGTTGTAACCCAAGCAAAATGCTGGAGGAACTCAACAGGCCAGGTAGCAGCTATGAGAAAAGTACAATCAACATTTCGGGCTGAGATGCTTCACCAGGACTGGGAAAAAAAAAGTCCTGTCCTGATGAAGGATCTTGACCCGAAACATCACCTGCACCATTTAACATAGATGCTGCCTGCCTGCCAAGTTCTTCCAGCATTGTATGTGTGTTGCTTGGATTTCCGGCATCTGCAGATTTTCTCGTCTGCAACCCAGCATCCAGTCATTATTTTCACATTATAGAAATTGTTTTCTGATAGTTACTGTAGGTAGTATAGCTCTTGCCAATAACGTGGACATAATGAGCCCTAACGGAATCCCTTCCAATATGGGATCATAATTAGTCTCTTCAAGAGGCTCATCATGAACTCAGAATTAGCCCTCATGGAACAAATTTTCTCCACACCTTTTTCCTATAATTGGTTTCAGCAACTATCCAAAACATTTTCTTGGAAGCAGAATTACTTAAGAACAGCTTGACTGACATCATTCATCAGATACTTACACTGGTCACTATATAAACTAGTAATGAATTTGAAATCAAAGTAGATATTCCCTTTCCCTTCCACTTATATCTGACAGTGCCTAAAGCTGTTTGAATGTTTGTTTGTCTTCTTACTTGAACATATGTATGCATGCGTATACACAAATAAATGTGAAAATTTATAAGTGACATAATTTTGAAACCTTCAATTTTAGAAAATGCACTTTCTGCGCTGGCTACAATATAAACCGTAATTTAGAACCCATTTATTCTGCTCAGCATTCCCCTCTGCATAAACATTATATGGTAGCAAAAGAATAGATTTTATGCAATTCCACAAAGATTACTACATTTGGTTAACATATCTGCAACTCAGGTGAGAATAATTCTGTAGAACTCAGTTCCTTGGCTCATAAAATTGCTGAAAGGTCAGAAGTAAAACATTTCTCTGGTTTAAGCAACTAAAAGGTTAACTTGAAGAATTCTTTCTTAAAGAACAGTAGTATTTTGTAAACATTCAAAGAATCCTGAACTCAACCCCATGATTTGACAAGTAGCTTAGTGTTTTTTTACTATCTAACATGTCAGGTTCTGCACTCTCCCATTCCTTACAAATATGAATAACCTATTCTGGAACTTAATACTGTTTTAGCATTGAGGTAACTCCCAATACATCTGAGACATATGCCCAAGTATACTATCTTAAGCCCTGAACTTCACCTCTTAGCAACAAAAATATTTCAACGAAAAGACCATATGGCCTAAAGTTTGATGAAAACACAAGCTCAGTGAAGAGTAATCTCCAGCAGCTGTCCATAAACCCATACAACTACATTCCATATTTAAGGGAAGGGCACAGTTTTGTTATGGGATGGGGATATTTCACGAGGAAGAGTACGTCAACAGTGTCTGTCATGACTCCTCCCTGGCTGTAGTCCAAAAAGATTGATTAAAAAGCACCAAGTATTTAACAGTTTTGCTCCTAACAGAACACATGCAGATGACATTTCAATAGCAATTATTACATTTATGTTCTGCATATCAGGGCCTTGGCTAGGTCTCTACAAATTTTCAACTAATTAAGATAAAATTTCCTAGAGAAATAATTTACAAGAGGGTCAGCAGGTAATTGAGCTTCAGTAGATGAAGGAAAACTCAAAATAGGGACCACCAATGCCTTATTTGAGAAGAATTCCAGAATCAGAAAAAATGCTTATATATTAAATAATTTTCCATTTTATCTTTAATATATTATGTATTGCATTGTACTGCTGCTAAGTTAACAAATTGCATGACACATGCTGGTAATAATAAACCTGATTCTGATCTCAGTTCAATAAGTTAACAAATTTCACCATGTCAAAAGTGCAGCTATCTGCATAATTTTGCTAAATGTATCATACCACCCTGACCATCTACTAATCAGGACACTGCCTACTATAAGCATCAGCCATAACTGAGATATTATATATATAAATAAATAAAAACAGGCTTCCATGGCAACCACCAAGTACTCATCGACACCAATACTATTTTACCAGCACTTGGTCCATAACCTATGTGGTGATTCAAGAGCTATCAATTTAAGTGTCTTCACAGCAGGTGCATGTTAAACACTGTGAGAGTACATGTCTCCATAACTTCAAGCAGTGTGCTCCAGACACCAACCACCCTCTGTGACAATGATTTCCTTCAGATTCCCTGCAAATCTCTTGCCCCTCAACTTAAAGCTGCGCAATCTAGTTTGAGATACCTCTGACTGTGAGCAGTTGGAATGCCAGCAGCGTCAAGGCATCGGAAAATTGCTACCATCCTGCCTTTTCCTTGTGTAAAGGGAACAAATCAAGGTCCACAGATACTCACACTTCTGCACAGTACTGTTTTTCGTAACATGGAACAGAGAGCGTTTATAAATCCATGGGAGCAATGGATCATTGGTCTGGCAACAATGGTAGGAGTATGGCACAGGTGTCAGATAAGGAGTGCCTGGGGCAGGGGGTGATGCAGGTTGAGACACACCCAGCACTGAGACACCAGCCAAGGTTACTTGATTCAAAACAGTTGGTTTATTGATCATTACAGAATGCCTCTCTGGTGCTTCCCTCTCCCTTTCCATCCACTTACAATGAGATCTAGGTGTTCTTGTACATCAGTCAATGAAAGCAAGCATGCAGGTACAGCAGGCAGTGAAGAAAGCTAATGGCATGTTGGCCTTTATAACAAGAGGAATTGAGTATAGGAGTAAAGAGGTCCTTCTGCAGCTGTACAGGGCCCTGGTGAGACCCCACCTGGAGTATTGTGTGCAGTTTTGGTCTCCAAATTTGAGGAAGGACATTCTTGCTATTGAGGGAGTGCAGCGTAGGTTCACAAGGTTAATTCCCGGAATGGCGGGACTGTCATATGTTGAAAGATTGGAGCGACTGGGCTTGTATACACTGGAATTTAGAAGGATGAGAGGGGATCCAATTGAAACATAAGATTATTAAGGGATTGGACACACTGGAGGCAGGAAGCATATTCCCGCTGATGGGTGAGTCCAGAACTAGTTTAAGAATAAGAGGTAGGCCATTTAGAACAGAGAGGCGGAAAAACTTTTTCACCCAGAGAGTGGTGGGTATGTGGAATGCTCTGCCCCAGAAGGCAGTGGAGGCCAAGTCTCTGGATGCATTCAAGAGAGAGTTAGATAGAGCTCTTATAGATAGCGGGGTCAAGGGATATAGAGAGAGGGCAGGAATGGGGTACTGATTGTGTATGATCAGCCATGATCACAGTGAATGGTGGTGCTGGCTAGAAGGGCCAAATGGCCTACTCCTGCACCTATTGTCTATTGTCATTTCCCTCTCCCTCTCCATCCATTTCCCTCTCCCTACCCCTTTCCACTCTCAGTCCACAATAGAAACCCGTATCAGAATTAGCTTTATTACTCACATCATGAAATTCATTTTTTGCAGTAAAGTGCAATACATAAAATTACTTTTAGAAGTGTGCAAAAGTCTTAGGCACCATAGCTATATATGTGCCCAAGACTTTTACAGAGTACTGTACATATTATGAAAGCACACAACTCACACTAAGAGATCACAAGTAACGTCACACAATTGCATTTCTCCACACCCCAAGTCTAGTGTCTTGTATGCAGCAAACTACTACAACCATTCTGCCCAATCACACATCAGACTGCTATAAATGACGAACTATTAACTTGAGAGTGCAGGAGTAGAACTGGTTGAAGAAAAGTATTACCAAAATCCAGAGACCAGTGACTAAACCTGTTATCTCATTAGATGTTCAAATGTGTGACCCCCGGACTGCAAAAGTGCAAGAGATGCAATTGCAACCTGCCACATCTGTTAGTATCTCCTAACCAAAGCGAGAGGCTAAATGATTTACATGAGGGACAAGGACATTACAAAATCAAGAGGGTACAAATTAGCAAATCAGAAGCTACAGAAATAAGACAATGAAAGGAGGTCCAAGACAATTTAGTTGAAATTTGAATTTTGAGGGACAGCAGAAGTGGAGTTGGAATAAAGAGATTTGATGGGAGGGTAACTGAAAATTCAAAATTTTCACTTCTGATGGGCACGATGAAGCCACAAGGCAACCAAGTGACAGGACACTAAGCAGGAAATAAGAGAAAACTAAAGGGTGGAAGTTGAAGACAAGAAAGGAGAGCCACTCTGTTTCAGAGGCTCAAGGAGTAAAGTGAGAGGGACTTAGCATTGGATGCAAGGATAGGACAACCAGTGAGATGCAAGGGATGTGGTATGGGAGATGACTTATTATGCAGTAAGCAGGCAGTGTCTTAGTATGTTCAGAAAAGAAAACCAATTGAGGAGAGGAGCTATGGAAATATTTAAAGGATTATTAAGTTTAGGATCGCAGCAAAAGAGTAGGAAATACAGTGAGCGCTGGAAGTTTAAGGCTGGTGAAAGAGCAGTGATGAATGGAAACATGGCAGCATTAGCAAAGAGAAAAAAGACAAATAGGGTAAATGAGACTAGCACATGTTCAGGGAGGCTGCAACCGATGGCGACTCTACCAACTTAGAGTACACAGCATCAGTGACCAGCTACATCAGCAAGTGCATTGATGATGATACTTTGTCCAAGACCATCACTATACGCAGCCATGAATGACTGCAGAGGTGCGTGTGCTGCTGAGAACACGCGAATCCGCCTTCAGAGCAGGCGACAAGGCAGCCCTAACAACTGCAAGAGTCAGACTGTCCCAGGGCATCAGAGAAGAAAAGCATGCACACGCCCAGTGAATCCACAGCCACTTCCAGGACAGCGGAGACACGCGGCGCATGTGGAAGGGCATCCAGGACATCACCAATTACAGGACAACATCACCTGACTGTGCAGGTGGTGCCTCCCTCCCAGATGTGCAGAATAACTTCTACGTCCATTTTGAGGTGGAAAATAATGTGGTGGAGAGGAAGTCCAACCTTCCTATAAATGACCAGGTGCTGTGTCTCACTGTGGCCGATGTGAGAAGAACCCTGTGCAGAGTCAACCCGCAGAAGGCTGCTGGACCAGACAACATCCCTGGTAGACTACTCAGAGAATGTGCAGACCAGTTAGTAGATGTTCTCACTGACATCTTCAACATCTCCCCAAGCAGTGCCACCATTCCAAAGTGCTTCAAGGCTGCCACCATCATCCCCATGCCGAAGAAGTCTTCAGTGTCCTGCCTAAATGATTAACGTCAAATTGCACTTACATCCACCATCATGAAGTGCTTTGAGAGACTCATCATGAGGCACATCAAGATCCTGCTGCCCCCCTCAATGGACCCCCTGCAGTTTGTGTACCATCCCAACCGCTCAACAGATGATGCCATTGCCGCCACCCTCCACCTGGCCCTAACCCACCTGAACAAAAAAGACATGTATGTTCGAATGCGGTTCATAGACTTCAGTTCAGCATTCAACACAATCATCCCTCAGAAACTGATTGGAAAGCTGAGCCTACTGGGCCTGAACACCTCCCTCTGCAACTGGATCCTAGTCTTCCTGACTGGGAGACCTCAGTCAGTCCGGATCGGGAGAAGCATCTCCAATACCACACTGAGCACAGGGGCCCCCCTAGGGCTGTGTGCTAAGTCCACTGCTGACCCACGACTGTGCTACAACACACAGCTCGAACCGACCTCATTAATCAGATTGATCTCATGAATCAGATTAAAGAATTGGATGAACTGTATGCTCAAACTAAGAATCCTGAATTATACAAGAAGCGTGTAGAACTTCAAACTAAATTTAATCTTCTGTCTACTCAACCTGTCGAACGCCAACTTCTTGAAAGTAAGAGTCGCTTTTATATTCATGGTGGCAAATCTGATAAATTTCTAGCCAATCAGCTGAGGCCAAACAACATATTACAAAGATCCAGAAGGAGAATGGAGACTTTACATCGGATCACTTAGAAATCAATGACGCATTTAAAAATTTTTATTCTCTACTTTATTCCTCTGAATCTCTGAATGAGAATATCTCTGTTGATCATTTTTTAAATAATCTGAATATTCCTTTGCTTTCATCTGATTTTAAAGCTAAACTTAATGCGCCTATATCATCAGAAGAAATATCTTTTGCAATTTCTGCATTGTCTTCAGGGAAATCTCCTGGACCTGATGGGTTCCCTGTAGAATTTCATAAATCATTCTCTTCACTTCTTTCTCCTCAGTTATTCTCAGTATTATCTGATTCATTTAATTACGGTAAATTGCCACCCTCTTTTAATGAGGCATCGATTATTCTTTTATTAAAAAAGGGTAAAGACCCAACAGAGTGTTCCTCGTATAAGCCGATTTCTTTGCTTAATGTTGATGTTAAAATCTTGGCCAAAGTTTTGGCTCATAGATTAGAAACTGTTATTCCCTCCATTATTTCTGAGGATCAAACTGGTTTTATTAAAAACAGTCTTCCTTTTTTTTTTAAAAAACATCTGGCGTTTATTTAACATTTTATATTCACCTCCAACTGGGATTCCTGAATGTGTTATTTCCCTCGATGCGGAGAAAGCATTTGATCGTATAGAGTGGAACTACCTTTTTGCAGTTTTAGAAAAATTTGACCTCGGTCAAAGTTTTATCTCTTGGATCAAATTGCTGTATTTGTGTCCTACTGCCTCTGTTTTGACTAATTTTCAGAAATCCCAGTTATTTAACCTCAAACATGGCACCCGTCAGGGATGCCCTTTAAGTCCCTTTCTCTTTGATTTGGCTATAGAACCTTTGGCGATAGCATTTCGAAATTGTCCTGAATTGACCGGGATTTGGAAAGGGGGTGTTGAGCATAAAGTTTCTCTTTATGCTGATGACTTATTACTTTTTCTTTCAAATCCGTCTACATCCTTACCTCCAATGTTTTCACTTCTTGATCAGTTTAGCCAGATCGCTGGCTATAAACTTAATTTGCATAAAAGTGAACTTTTCCCAATTAATAAAGAAGAACAAGAATTAACATTCCGTGATCTCCCCTTTAAAGTAGTTCATAATCAATTTACTTATCTTGGGATTACAGTCACAAGGAAGTTTAAAGATCTTTTTCGTGAAAATTTTGCCAATCTTTCATATACTATAAAGCAGAGTCTGTTACAGCTCGAACCACATCATCAAGTTTGCTGATGACACGACCATGGGTGGGTCTCATCAGCAAGAACGACGAGTCAGCTTACAGAGAGGAGAGGAGGAGGAGAGGAGGTGTTCACCTGGTGGAGAATCTCACCTGGTCCCTCAACACCAGCTCCATGGTAAAGAAAGCCCAGCAGTGTCTCTACTTTCTGCGAAGGCTGAGGAAAGTCTATCTTCCTCCCCCCCCCCCCCCATCCTCATCACATTCTACAGGAGTTGTATTGAGAACATCCTGAGCAGCTGCATCACTGACTGGTTCGGAAATTGCACCATCTCGAATAGCAAGACCCTGCAGCGGATAGTGAGGTCAGCTGGGAAGAGAGAAGATCATCGGGGTCTCTCTTCCTGCCATCACGGACATTTACACTACACGCTGCATCCGCAAAGCAAACAGCATTATGAAGGATCCCATGCACCCCTCATACAATCTCTTCTCCCTCCTGCCATCTGGGAAAAGGCACCGAAGCATTCTGGCTCTCACGACCAGACTATTTAACAGTTTCTTCCCCCAAGCTAACAGACTCCTCAATACCCAAAGCCTGGACTGACACCTTGCCCTGTTGTCCTGTTTATTATTTATTGTAACGCCTGCACTCTTTTGTGCAGTTTATGCGGTCCTGGGTAGGTCTGTAGTCTAGTGTAGTTGTGTGTTTTTTTTCACCTCGTTTTTTTTTAAACATAGTTCAGTCTAGTTTTTGTTAATGTGTCATGCAACACCATGGTCCTGAAAAATGTTCTCATTTTTTTTTACCATGCACTGTACCAGCAGTTATGGTTGAAACGACAATAAAAGTGACTTGACTTGAAATAGATGAAATAGACTCAGATCTAAAGTAGAAGCCAAAAGTCCATTTAGACCAGGGGTTCCTAAACTTTTTAAAATGCCATGGACCCTTACCATTAAAAAAGGGAACCCCTGTTTTAGACTAAAGTACGCAGGTGTAGTGTGATCAAGCTAACTGTGGTGTGAAACACATAGAAAATGCATAACGGAAAGTATGCAGAAAAGTTGAGCTAAAACTGGATCTCTAATGTTAAACATTAAAACAAAAGCAGCAGAGTGGCACTAATTAATCAGTCTGCAACCTGTTAATTTGCATTTCACAACTTGGCCTTTTGAACTCAATCCTTGGCCAATATGGTTTGTCTTAATGGGCTGGATTGCAGCTACACATAGGATAAGTAGTTAACTTGTTTGGAACATTAATCAAATAATGGAGATCTGAACAATTATTGATAAGCTAGTTACAAAAGTATGCAATCTTCTTCAAATAAAGAATCCTGGCATTAACTTTATGGATACAGCCAAACCACAGTAGCATTCCATTAATCTGGCAGGCTCAGGACTTTGATGGGGATCGACTGGCAGATTTTCCTGTTGGATGGATATTATTAAAATTAATATTTTAAACAAACTTCTAATTCATTTAAGATTTTACACAGTACAGATACATACGAATTTTCCAGTAAAACCATATGTTTCATGGGAATATGAGAAGTCAAGGTTCTGGTTTGTGTTAGGAGAATGTAATCAGCACCAAGTGAACCAAATTCCAAATCACTAGAATTTCCAAAGGATCAGTATTTTCAGAATCACAAACAGCAATTTATTACTACTGTCAAATGATGTGAGATTTGTTTACCGTTTCCTTTGCAAGTTTTTAAAAAAAAAATGTTGGGAGTGTTTGTGTAATTTTTTTTTGATGAAATAACAATGCACAAGATTCACGCCAATACCAGCTGGTAATCAAATTTGTCAGAGTTTTGTAATCTAAAAGACTAAGAGTAACAAACAATATTTGCAAAACATTTAATTTTATAAGTAAACTCAAATTCTAATTATCAACCATCTTGCCCTTCTGGTCATATACAATTTGAACTAACACAGGAGGGACACACATACAAACAAGCAAAATGTAAACACAGCTTGCTACCATCTTGCAGCTTTCACTGGCTACTTTGATTGTGCCATATTTTCCATTTTCTTGGTTGCAAATCGCCTGCCTGCAGACTGGACTTTCAGTAGGACTACACTGGAGGTCATCTCCCACTTCTTCTATGCTACATGTACGACTGCACTGGTGCTGCTTCCTGCACCCATGCAGAACTTGTCCACGTCAGCCACTTTGGCTCCAACTTTCACCCTGCCCTCAAATTTACCTGGTCCATTTCTGATACCTCCCTCCCCTTTCTTGATCTCTCAAGTTCTAGAGGCAGCTTATCTACTGATATCCATTATAAACCCAAACTCTCAGTTACCTGGATTATACCACCCAGTTACTTATAAAAATATCATTCCCCTTCTCTCAATTCTCCATCTCTGCCACATCTGCTCTCAGGATGAGGCTTTTCATTCCCTTGTCCATTTGCTCCTCCACACTAATCTCCTTCCTGGCACTTATCCTTGCAAGCAGAACAAGTGCTACATCTGCCCCTACACCTCCTCCCTCACTACCATTCAGGGCCCCAAACAGTCCTTCCAGGTGAGGCGACATTTCACTTGTGAGTCTCCTTGGGGTTATATACTGTGTCTGGCGCTCCTGGTGCAGCCTCCTGTATATCGGTGAAACCCGATGTAGATTGGGAGCCCGCTTCGCCAAGCACCCATGCTCCATCCTTCAGAAAAAGCAGGATCTCCCAGTGCTCATCTATTTTAACTCCACTTCTCATTCCAATATGTCTGTCCATGTCCTCCTCCACTGTCATGATGAGGCCACACTCAGGTTGGAGGAACAACACCTTGTATTCTGTCTGGCATGAACATAGATTTCTCCAACCTCCAGTAACGCCCGCCCCCCTCCCCCTCACCATTCCCCATCCCCATTTCCCTCTCCCAGCTTACCTACTTGGCTGCCCATTGCCTCACTCTGGTGCTCTTCTCCACTTTTGTCTCCCATAGCCTTTTGCCCTTGCCTAATGGAGTCCCCCTCTCTACCCTGTATCTCTTTCACCAATTGACTTCCCAGCCCTTTACTTCACCCCTCTCCTTCCCAGTTTTACCTATCATCTTGTGTTTCTCCCTCCCCTCCTCCCACCTTTTAACTCCACTCATCTTTTTTTAATCCACCATTCCTGCTGAAGGGTCTCGGCCCAAGTTGTTGACTGTACTCGTTTTCTTAGATGCTGCCTAGCCTGCTGTGTTCCTAAAACAGTTAGTGTGTATTGCTTGGTTTTCCAGAATCTGCAGGCTTTCTCAACTGGGCTACTGAATCTGACAGACTTGCCTTCAAATAAAGCTTCTATATCTATATATATATCTATATATCTATCTATCTATCTATCTATATATCTATATATATCTATATCTATCTATATATATAATATATATTATATTTTCATTCTTATTATTTATTTATTTATTTTGCAGCCTTGACTGAGACCAACAAAAAATCATTCTTATTAGGGCAATACAGAAAGAGAGATACAGACCGTCCCTCCTGAATCAAGGTTTCTTATTACCACAAACCAAAACTATTGCAAGTATCAAAAATGACACTAAAAAGAGTATGTAGCCAAAAATTCAATCCAGGTAGTCTCAGATTTTATAAAGTTGTATTGCTTAGTTAAGACGATCAGGAGAATACAAGATGTAATGCAGACCCTTTACCTGTAGTTAGAAATGCATTATTGAGGGTGAAAGTTCTGCCATTTCTTCACGATAACTCTGGCCAAATTCCACTGAATAGCCAAGAAGTTATTCAAAGAATTTGAATAAGTTGAATATCTCCAGTGCTTCAAGCAATGTCCTTCTAAACTGCAATGAATCATATACTACCTAACTGGGGAACAAAGTCAGAACAACACAGGAAAAATACTTTTGACTGCAAGTGTAGCAGAAAGATGAAGCTGGAAAATTAAGAAGCAGCCATCAACCCCTCCTATTTTTAGGGCATCAGCAATAGACATGCATCCCAGAAAAAAGGACCCTAATTTTTCCACAAGTATTTCTAATTTCACAAGGATGGATTCAGCTGCATGAGGCCAAGTCATAGTGTTTGGGAATTGTACCCTTGTGAAAATTTCCAGAATTTTACTGCATTTAAAATAGTTTGTAGAGCTTTGCCATGATCACAAAGTCATGTACAATTGCTACAGGTGCTGTATGATGTTTGTGAAAATACTTCTGGGACTGAAGGCCTCAATTTTAAGAAATCTGTTAACAAATGCCATGAACAATGGTACTTGGATAGACTCCACATTAAAATCATCCACGTCAGGTCCAAGTGTTTCTTACAATTGACTCTTCAGTGCACATCCAATGAGCACCATCAGAGGGCAGTGTTACAATTTTAGTCCTATTACTATGTCCTCCTATACGTGGTGTGGGAAACAGAACTACTCGCATGATTGCAAAAGGCAGGAAACGGATTAAGTGAGTTGACTGGCAAGTCCAAAGAGATGCACGATTAAAGGGAGAAAGTGAAAAAGGGAAAATATTTCTTCTGGTGGGAGAGTCTAAGACCAGAGGACAGGGTGGCCGTTTAGAACAGAGTTGAGGAGGAATTTCTTTTGCCAGAGAGTGGGGAATCTGGGGATTTCTTTGCCACAGGCAGCTATGAAGGCCAACTCTATGTATATAGAAGGCATAATGTAGACTTAATGTATATTTATGAATATTTGATCAGGTTATGAAGGGATATGAGGAAAAGGTAATAGATTGGTGCTGAGAGGAAAATTGGATCAGTCATAATGAAATGGCCTAATTCTGCTCCTATATCTTCTAGTCTTATAACACTGTACATGTTCAGATTGCCAGCGTACAGTACAAAGGTTAAAGATGAAAGGTGAAATATTTAAGAGGAACATGAGGGGGAATTGCTTCCTTCAGTGGCAAGTGTGTGGAATGAACTGACAGAAGTAGGGGATGCAGGTCTGATGTCAGCGTTTAAGAAATTTAGATGGGTACTTGAATGAAAAGGCTCCGGGGGTTATGAGCCAGCAGGTCGATGGGACTAGACAGGTTAATAGTTTGGCATGGACTAGATGGGCCAAATGGCTTGTTTCTGTGCTGTAGTGTTCTATGACTCTAGGACTCCAAATTCCTATAAACATATTCCCTGTGTAAGTGACACTGCAATCTAGGAGAAAGAAATGGAAGCTGTTTGCTCTGAAAAACAATGTCACTTAATTTTAATTAGTTTACAAAGTACATCTCAGATTTTCTAATAATCAAAAAGTAAAAGTTGCACCATTACATGTTTGGCAGTGGGAAAAAAGATTGATCTCTAGAAATTGTAATTACTGCCTTTTGCTGCTCTAAGCACTTTGGATTGATCTTCCAAAGCAGATTATGAAATTGGATTAAAATTGCACTCTTCATAGAACATCATACTCCAGGAGATTTGTGGCTTCCATCAAGAAATGGACGCAAAACTCACAGCTGCACGTCATTGCTGTACTCATTGCCAAATCAGAGAGAAAAGAACTTTTCCCTCAGTAACCAGGGTACAGCTGCAGTAAACTGCCACGAAGGCAACGCAGTGAAGGTGGAATGGGTGGGGGGGGGGGGGAAGGGGGATGGGAAATGGCTTAGTAAGACCAAACTACATGCAACAGGAGAGATGACAGAAGCAAGAAAACAACAAAATACTGATGGTAAACTAAACCGAAAGTTTAACTGCAATAATGAGGTAAAGAAAGCACCTCCAGAAAAGCTGGAAAAGGCAAAAAAAAAGTTATCTGCAACTACCATGAAGGAACAATGGTTTTGGACCATTGAAGTCAAATGTTGAGTCCAGCCAACTATAAGATATCAGCTCAAATGTTTTTTTTTCCCAAAAAAAAAAGCTTGTATTAACATAGAATAGTACAGCCTGGAACAGACCCTACAGCCCACAATGTTGTACCGATCCAATTATGCTGATCTTCAGTAACATTTAGGAAGCCAAGGACAGAGTGTTGACATGAGATCAAAAGTGTAATCAGAAGAAACCACAAGTTGAATAGAGTGAATGTGAAGAGGATGTTTCCTATAGCAGGTGAGTCTAGGACCAGCGAGCACAGCCTCAGAATAGGGGGACATCCATTTCAAACAGAAACAAGGAGGAATTTTAACAGCCAAAGGACGATGAATCAGTGGAATTCATTCCCACGGACGGCGATGCGGCCAAGTAATTTGAGTACAGTTAAAGCAGAGGTTGACTGGAAGACAAAAGCATGGGTGCAAGTACAACCAGGAATCAAGACTGGGTCATGCCTCACTGTAGTGGAATCCTGGGCTGAGGAAAAAGGAAGACCTACTGGAAGCTGAGTACTGAGAATTCATTCATCAGAATGAACACGATGGAGTAAGTGTGGGGGGGGGGGGGGGGGAATCGAGTCCTCACAGAAATCAGCATGGGAGCAAGTTGATGGAGCTACAGGAATCAGCAGGACTTACAAGAGTTGAGCAAGTTCCAGAGAGAGAAATAGAAATGTAACAAGTGCACATCAGAAAGGGTGGAAAACAGGAACAATTCATTCAATTTTCTAAAATATGGCCTCAATACAATCAATAGCATATTGTTAAAAGTTAGCTCTGAAAATATGCACTTTTTAGCTAAAACACTGTCTCAGCTGATTAATAGAGTTAAGTAAAAAGGCACTGTAGGGCAGGAACTGGTACAAAGATCAGGAGCAGCTTGTGGTCTCCAGCCACCCAGCAACAGAAGCCAAAGACACAAAATAGGCTGGTGAGTGAAATGTTCAAACTAAATAGATTTATAAATGGACATATAAAAGATTACAGCCCATAATTTGGCATCTGTTTTCAAAATCTCTACAGTTTTCAGAATCTCCAATATGGAATGTTGGAGATGCATGGACAATTAACATGCATGCTACAGTATGCCCACAACAACAAACAGCAAATCAAGAATCAATTGCAAATGATGGAAATCGGGAATAAAAACTGAAAACTCTTGAGACACAACAGTGGGTAAAGCTCCGACTGAATGCTTGAAATATACCAACAAAGTTTTCCTTCTTAGGAACGTTTAGGCAAACTATTATAATGCTAATCTGAAGGAATAACGAAAGCAAATTGGGAAGATTGGACAGATGGGGATGGAGAATGTGATGCAGAATTGGGGTTTATCTTTCTGTTCAGCTTTACAAGATGTTCTGGCAAACAACTTTGGTAACAGTGGATACCACTGAGGCTGCTTTCCCCAGTTTTTTGCTGAATAAGACATTGCAGGTAACGTAATTGGTGGAAATGTACAGAATTCGTAACCACTGACATTGGGTTGGGGTTCACTTTAGGAGGCTGGTCTGACATGATGAGGTAATTAGGTAAGGGACTTTTACCGTACCTTGTTCTGTTTTTTTTTGGTGTTCAATAAATGAGTTATGATTTTTCTTAACATAAAATGCTTCTGCTGTTTTATTTGTGAGAACCTACAACATTAGGCAACCTACTGGGGGTGAAGGCAGGACTGTCGTGCCATGTTATTACAAAGATTTTGTTAATAAACTTGAATTAATAATCACATTCATGAACAGTAAAGTCATTAAAGATTTAATGGCAAGAATAAAAAATACTTTCATAACAAAATAATCCAATTTGTCAACACTTTGGACAGCACTGACAACTGTAGCATCAGATTTATTCTTAACTGAGACAGATTATCCTCAAATTGTACTTAGCACCATTAACAGCCACTGATGTTCATTTTCTTAAGTCTATGTTGCAGTACACAATTCAGACACCAGAAAGCCCCGAGTTTTGATGAAAGGGCATTGGACTGAAAGGTGAACTCTATCTTTTGCCAGAGGCTGCCTAATCTATTAACTGTCCATATGATTTTTTTGCTTTTATGTAGGAAAGCCAATTGAATTGGTTAGAACATATGGCACATAATCAGCATCAAAAATTGGAATGGTGCCCATTTTGACTCTACACCACCTATATTTCCCGAGTACCACATTTCAAAAGTGAATAGGGAAAGATTGACTTATGGAATTCACAAGTAATTGAATCAAAATGACTACACCCAAGTCCTTTGACTTGCTATTGAACATTTTAAATAGTTTTATTGAAAGTTGTTCAAAACAATAACTAAATCATCCAAAATGTTGATTTCAGTACACAGGAAGACTGCTGTGGCCATCAGCAAATGTGGATAGGAAAGTATGTTTAAATGGCAAGTGACTGAAAGGTAGTGATTGCTGTTGAGTTGGCCAAAGTATTCATATATGAATTGCTGAAAGTTAATATGCAGATAGAACAAATAATTGGGAACGTAACTGGTATGTTAACTTTCGTTGAAAGAAAGTTTTAGTACATGAACAAAGACAATGCTCTTGTGAAATTCATTCAGATTATTTGGTACAGGACTGGTCCCTCTACCCAAGGAAGAATATACTTGTGATAAGAGGGAGAACAGTGAAGTTTCATCAGATCATTACCTAGGTTGGCATATTTATCATTCAAGTAGAAATTAAGCAAATCTGGCCAATATCCTTTTCAGATTAGAATAATTACTCAGAATTTCCATAAGATTTTATAAAATATTTAATTCTTTTTAAAAAAATTCTGAGGGACTGCAGAATTCTGAGATACAGAATGGTCCAGACATTCCAGAACTTGTTTTGCAGAAGCTTAATATGCAATAAGATAAAGCTTACTGAAATTCAATACAAAAGCAGGAACTTCGTGGCTCAGTTACATAGAGGAATTAGGAGACCACATCTGGAATACTACGTGCATTATTAGTTTCCATAACTGAAGTGTATAAATACATTGAAAGATTGGCAAGTGCTTTACTTAACTGATTATGGGACAAGTGGGTAGTCTTGAGGAAAGACTGAATGTAAGTTTGTGTCAGCTGGCATTTAGTAAAGTGAAAGGGGGCATAATTGTCCCTTGGCACTTGAAACCTACACGATCCTGACAAGTCCATGCTGGTTACGAAGCAGTTCTTTCCTCCAAATGGACAGCCTAAAACTAGGAGGTTACTGTTCAAGGATAAAGGTTACTTTCTAAGGTGACATGTATCATTTTGTCTCAGAGGGTTCCAAGCCTTTTAAAATATTCTTTTTCATAGGGTGGTGCAAGCTAAGACTTGAGGTTAAAACATCAGCTGTTTAAAAGAGCTGGGGGATGAATTCTAATTAGACAGAGTGGTGCAGAATTAGGATTACAGCTGGATCTTTTGAATAGTAGAGCAAGCTCTTTGTGTTGAGTGAGAGAAAAAGAAATAGTGTGCCGACCCGCTTTCTGTGCAGGCAACCCGGCTCACAAATAGCCAGCGCGCGGGGGGAGACTTTGGTAATGCACCTCTGATGTCATTTCCGCCCGGAGAGGGCGGGCGCTAGGGATTAAATGCCAGCGCCGAAGTTTGAATAAACTAGTTTCGAAGCAACTTACAGACTGCGTGTCGTTATTTCAGCGCTGTGTGTAGCACATCACTAAATTGGTGACCCCGACGGTCCAAACAGGATTTGGACCAAAGATGACCGACTTCAACTGTTCACGCAGTTTCGCTAAAACTGTCGACTTTCTGGACGCTGCGACCACGCGTGTGGTTTAGCCAAGCAGAAGCCCAGTTCCAGATTCGGCAGGTATCCTCTGATCCCACGCGTTACTACCACGTGGTGAGCGCCCTTGACCAGGAGACGGCCGCCCAGATTGCGGATTTCATACAGTCGCCCCCGGAAGAAGGCAAATATGAAGCATTCAAAGCGCTGGTCATTGGGATCTTTGGCTTCTCACGACGTGAGTGGGGTGCCCGCCTGCTTCACCTGGACGGTTTGGGAGACAGAATGCTATCAGCATTGATGAACGAGATGCTGTCCCTGGCTGACGGACACAAGTCCTGCCTCATGTTTGAGCAAGCGTTTCGAGAGCAACTGCCCGAGGACATACATCTGCTGCTGGCCAACGCAGATTTCAGTGACCCCCCGGAAGGTGGCGGCCCGGACAGACGTGCTGTGGAAAGCCAAGAGGGAGAGTGTGGCTTCTGTTGGTCAGATTACCAGGCCACGTGCCCAACAGCAGACCAGACCAGGCCCGGCAGGGGGGCACACACAACACAGAGGCAGGAGTGAGGAGGCCAGTGAACAGTAGTGTTTCTACCACCAGCAGTGGGGCACAAAAGCCCACCATTGTCACCTGCCCTGCATGGGCCAGGCCAGCTGCCACTAATGACTAAGGCAGCTGTCCACCAGGACAGCCTCTTGCACGTCTGGGATAAACAGTCGGGACGCCGCTTCTTGGTCAACACCAGAGCGGAGATCTGCCCCCGACGGGGTACGACACCCGCAACAGGAAGCCAGGACCCACCCTAAGGGCCGCAAACGGCAGCACGATACGGACCTATGGCACCCGCACAGTGCAGCTGCAGTTCAGCGCCAGCTGGTTCATGTGGGACTTCACACTGGCCGCCGTGGCCCAACCACTCCTGGGGGCGGACTTCTTGCGAGCTCACAGCCTGCTGGTCGACTGGCAAGGGAAAAGACTGGTACATGCCGAGACTTTCCAGACGTTCTCCCTGGGTGAAGCCAAGTTGCCGGCCCCACACCTGAACTCCATCATGCTGTTTGACAATGAATTCACCCGAATCCTGGCGGACTTTCCATCCATTCTGGCACCGCAGTTCACGGCAGCCATTTCCAGACACTGGGTTCAGCACCACATCCCAACCCAGGGACCACCCCTCCCGCACACAAAGGCTCCCCCCAGAAAAGCTCCACTTAGCGAAGGAGTTCAAGAGGATGGAGGAATTGGGGATTGTACGGAGGTCCATGGGCCTCCCACCTGCACATGGTGCCCAAAGCAGCCAAGGGTTGGAGACCATGCGGCAACTACCGCAGACTGAATGGGGCTACAACTCCAGACCGCTACCCCGTTCCGCACATACAGGACTTTGCAGCAAACCTGCACGGGGCAAGAATCTTTTCCAAAGTAGACCTCATCCGGGGATACCATCAAATCCCGGTGCACCCTGAAGACATCCCCAAAACAGCACTCATCACTCCATTTGGCCTGTTTGAGTTCCTCCGAATGCTGTTCGGCCTGAAGAATGCCGCACAGACGTTCCAGTGGCTAATGGACACGGTGGGACGCGACCTGGACTTTGCATTTATCTATTTGGACGACATCCTTATAGCCAGCAGTTGTCATCAGGAGCACCTGTCCCAGCTCCGTCAGCTCTACTCCCGCCTGAATGATTTCGGCCTCACGATCAACCTGGCCAAATGCCAGTTCAGTCTCGATACCATTGACTTCCTGGGCCACAGGATTACCAAAGACGGGGCAACACCTCTGCCCGCCAAGGTAGATGCGATCCGCCACTTTTCCCAGCCCAACATGGTCAAAGGCCTGCAGGAGTTCATTGGTATGGTGAACTTCTACCACCGTTTCCTCCCCTCAGCAGCCCGTATCATGCGCCCTTTGTACACCCTGATGTCAGGTAAAGGCAAGGACCTTACTTGGGACGAGGAGGCCACGTCCGCTTTCTTTAAAGATGCCGCGATGCTGATGCACCCAGAACGGACGTTCCGACTGCCCTCACAGTGGACGCATCCGACACAGCAGTCGATGGGGTGCTGGAGCAACTGATCGTAGGGCGCTGGCAACCCCTGGCATTCTTCAGCAAGCACCTACAACCACCTGAACTCAAGTACAGTGCTTTCGACCGGGAGCTGTTGGCACTGTATCTGGCAAACCAGCATTTCAGGTATTTCTTCGAAGGCAAGCCGTTCACCGTGTTCACAGACCACAAACTGTTGACCTTCGTGTTCACGAAGGTGTCCGATCCCTGGTCAGCTCGCCAGCAGCAACATCTGTCCTACATCTCGGAGTACATGACGAACATCCAGCATGTCTCGGGAAAGGACAACGTCGTGGCAGACGCACTCTCCAGACCAGCTGTCCAGGCCCTGTCCCTGGGGGTGGACTATGCGGCACTGGCAGAGGCGCAGCAGGCAGACGACGAGATGCCGAGCTACAGGACCACAGTTTCCGGTTTGCAGCTGCAGGACTTTCTCGTAAGGGGATCCTCCTGTGCAAAGTGGCTACCGACCAACCTTGCCCCATCGTCCCGGCAGCCTGGAGGCAGCCAGTTTACGACTCCATACACTGTTTGGTGCACCCATCTATCAGGACAACCGTCCGGCTGGTCTCCAGCAAGTTCGCATGGCATGGACTTCGCAAGCAGGTCAGTGAATGGGCCAGAACAAGCGCGCAGTGCCAAACAGCCAAGGTGCAGTGGCATACTAAAGCCCTGCTGCAGCAGTTCAAACCCACTAGAGGTTCGACCACATTCATGTGGATATCGTGGGCCCCCTACCAGTGTCCTGAGGAGCGCGGTACCTCCTAACTATGGTAGACCAGTTCACGTGGTGGCCAGAGGCGGTCCCGCTTACCAACACATCTGCCGATTCCTGTGCTCGAGCACTGATCGCAACCTGGGTAACACGCTTTGGGGTACCGGCCCACATTACCTCCGACAGAGGTGCCCAGTTCACCTCCAGCCTGTGGTCGGCTGTGACCAGCCTTTTGGGAACGCAGCTACACCACACAACTGACTACCACCCACAGTTGAACTGACTGGTGGAACGCTTCCACCATCACTTGAAGTCAGCTCTCATGGCCCACCTGAGAGGACCTAACTGGGTGGACGAGCTTCCCTGGGTCCTGTTTGGAATTCCTACAGCGCCCAAAGAGGATCTGCACGCCTTGTCGGCTGAGTTGGTGTACGGCGCACCCCTGGCCGTCCCGGGAGAGTTCATACCAGCCCCAAGGGGGGCAAGAGGAAGAACCCGCAGCAGTCCTGGACAGGCTACGCGAAAGGCTCGGCAACCTGGCCCCCATACCAACTTCACAGCACAGACGGACCCTGACCCATGTACCCAAAGACCTGCAGGACTGTAAGTTTGTATTTGTACGAAGGGGCGGACACTGGGCACTGCTACAGCGGCGGTACGAGGGGCCATTCAAGGTGATCAACAACAATGGTTCCACGTACGTTCTGGACCTTGGGGGGAGAGAGGAGGTTTTCACGGTGGACCGACTCAAACCGGCCCATGTGGACTTGGCGCAGCCGGTCGAGGTTCAGGCACCGCGGCGCAGAGGCAGACCTCCCAAACAGAGGCTGATCCAGTCTATGGACATTGTGGGGTGTATCACCGGTTCTGGGGATGGGTTATGTACTGACCCACTTTCTGGGCAGGCGAACCAGCTCACAAATAGACAGCACGCGGGGAAGACTTTGGTAATGAACCTCTGATGTCATTTCCGCCCGGAGAGGGTGGGCGCTAGGGATTAAATGCCAGCACCGCTAAGTTTGAATAAACTAGTCTTGAAACGACTTACCAACTGCGTGTCGTTATTTCAGCGCTGTGTGTAGCACATCACTACAGTAGCTCTATCCAGAGAGCTGTGAATCTTTAGAATCTCTTCTCAAGCAGGCTTGGAGAGGAAATCACTTAGCACAGTTGAAAGAAAAGGTTTGTGAAGCCTTTGCGACTACCTGGTTTTCTCTATTAATTACTCAAAATGTGGTCTGTCATCCAAGTCATAATAACAAACACAATCTGCCTCAAATAATAACACAAACAATTGTACATTAAGTCTTTATTGAACACATCATTTAACTATTCACAGTCCAGGCTGGAAAAAGTACACAAATCCTTTTATTTAATAACTGGTAGAACCTCCTTTGGCAGCAATAACCTCCACCAAATGTTTCTTGCAGCTGCTGATCAGACTTACACAATGGTGAGGAGGAATTTTAGACTGTTCCTCTGTGCCAAACTGTTTCAGTTCATCAATATTTCTGGGATATCTTGCATGAACAACCATCTTCAAGTCATGCCACAGCATCTCAATTGGGTTAAGGTCTGGACTCTGACTTGGCCATTCCAAAACACAAGTTTTCTTCTTAAGCCATTCTGTTGTTGTCTTGTTACTCTTATGTTTCGGATCATTGTCTTGTTGTATCATCCAATTCAGGTGATGGCCCACTACATTGACATTCTCCTGCAAAATGTCCCTCAACAATTGCAAGCTCCACGATGCTCCTTCCACCATGCTTCACAGTTGGGATGAGTGGTTGGTCTTGCAGTGCAGTGGCTTTTTTCCTCCAAACATAGATGCATCCATTTCTATCAAAAAGTTCAATTTTTGTCTCAGCTGTCCCCAGAACATTGTCCTTGAAGTGCTGTAGAACTTCCAGGTGGTCTTTTGCAAACTTGATGTGCAGCAATGTTTTGTTTCTGAAAGAGCAGTGGATTGCTTCGTGGTGTCCTTCCATGAACACCATTCTTGTTCAGTGTTTTTCTTATAGTGGACACATGAACACAGACTTTAGCAAGTTCTAGAGATTTCTGCTGGTCTTTTGCTGTTACCCTTGGTTTTTTTTTAAAATCTCCTTCAGCATCACACGTGCTCTTCATGTCATCTTTGCAGAATATACACTCCTGGGGTGAGTAGCAACGGTACTGAATTCCCTCAATTTGTAGAAAATTTCTCTTACTGTGGTCTGATGAACACACAGGTCTTTAGAAATGCTTTTGTAGCCTTTTCCAGCTTCATGCACCTCTACAATTCTTTCTCTAAGATCCTCTGAAAGTATTTTGATCGAGCCACAGTGCACATAAACAGATCTTTATTGATAAGAGCAAGTTCAGTCAGAAAACTAATTTTGTGTGTCTTTTTTTTAAAAAATAGGGCAGGGCACCTCTACAACTCACACCTCCAATCTCATCTCATTGACTGGAACACCCAACTCCAAATAGCTTTTGTAGAAGGCATTAGCCCAGAGGTTCACATTTTTTTTTAAACCTAGACTGTAATTGTTCAGATAGTGTACTCAGTATTGATGAGAAGTAATACAATTATTTGTTTGTTATTAGCTTCGATAGATTGTTTGTCTACTATTGTGACTTGGATGAAGACCAGAACATATTTCATAAGCAATTAACGCAGAAAACCACATCATTGCAAAGGGTTCACAAACTTTTTCTTGCAACTGTATATGTACGAGAGTTCATTAGATAGGGATATAAAAAGATCATTCTGAGATGAATGATACACCATTATCTAACCAAATGGTAATGCAGGTACACCAATCTGCTCCTCTTTCATTTCTAATGCACTCAATGTTTGTGCGGTTAAAGTGAATCTCTACAGGTACATGAATGATAAAAAGGAACAAAATGATGACGGAATTAGATGAAATCGGCGGGGAGAATTGAAGTGAAGCATAAACACCAACATACGCTAGTTCATCTAACTAGCCAACATCATTAGAATAAGCAAGCTGTCTTATCAATGCAGGCCGTACAGATCAACAGTTTCTTCTTGTCCCAATACATACATTGAAAGTACTGATATATTGTGCAGACAAAATTCTGATGCAGTAGCAAAATCACAAGCCTAAGCAGCAGTAAAAACTCTTCCTTAGTTATCTTTTGCTTACTTAATGACATGATATTGGGCAAATCTTGAGCAAGAGAAGAACCCTAAATTTCTTCAATGATCAAAAGCACCAGGTGTGAAAAATGGGTACTTTATATTGAACAGCCATTGCCATTTGTGAGTTGTTGATTTCAGGGACGAAAGTACAATAAATCTGTTTTTAAAACAAATGTTTACAAGAGCTCCTTAATAGCTTATTGAATAAATGTAGCCCCAAAGTATGATAATAGTCATGCAGAACAAAAAGAATTGGCTCCTAGGCAGTGTTCAGACACAGCTAACTTTATGCTTATAAAGTACTAATACAGAAATATTGGTGCTAAGCAGTTTACTGGGGAAGAAGGAACTGTTGAGGAGATTGAGGAAGCGTTTACAAAGATGAAGAGGTCAAAAGTATAATCAGCAGTTTTCAAAAACCAGAGAGATAAGTGGCAAGGTGAAGTGATTCAGAACAGTCACAAAGTCTAAAGAGTTCAATGAAAGGAGTGAAACAGAATCAATAAACCTTATAGAGGCTGGGATTCAAAAAATAGGACTTAAAATTCTTTACTTCGAGGAGTTACATCCTCATACAGATCCAAATACAAAAAGAAAATTTAACTTAATTTGCTAGCAAATAGGAACCAGTAGAGTGGTAGAAATCTGCATTACTCTGTACTTCATTTTCCTTACAACATACAAGACTATTCAGCCTACTGAATTTATGCTGGTTCTCAGAGCAACTCCAATCACATTCAGCCACTTATTTCCCTGTTACCTACACTCTCCAACACACTAGATAGCACATGCCCAATTCTCTCTTGCCCAACTATACTTGGCATGAATTACAGCAGCCAACTTGCCTAACAAGTGTTGTGGGAGTAATCTGGTACAACCCATGCATTCACAGGGAGAACATGCGAACTCCAGACAGCACCTGAAGCCAGAATAAAATCTGCACTGCTGAAGCCAAGATTAAGAAACTATTTGCAGCATTCATGCCAGCCTAGAGGGGAGTATAAATTGCTACATTTTCTGTAAGTAATAGTGCTGGCTTCGATATCCTTCTGTTAGAAAGTGAGCAATGAGGAATTTTAATCCAGTACAGCAACCTTAGTCAGAAAGTTTTCACATCTGAATGTATACTGAGAACTAGACATCAATATTGATGTCCGAGCTTCACTTACCCAACTGATCACACAAAAAAAAAATCACATTCCAAGATTTGTAGAGAAGTAAAAGATGAAAATCCTCAATGCATACCATGTTGCTAAAAAGTGATCAAGTCTGTAAACAAATGAGACACCTCAAGTGGCCGGTTGAGCACCAGGTTGGACTAGATAAGCTAAATGGGCATTTTGAGCTTATGTGGGGGAGGGGGAAAGAAGTAAAGAACAATCACTATACATTGTCTAGATCTAGTGCAAGTACCACCACTGGTCACAAACACTGCCAATTTTATATGGAAGGTGCATTGACCCTACTGAGATGTGCAAACCAGATTTACTTCAGTAAATATGCTTCCCATTTGAAGAAATGGGACTCCCTTAAACCAAAAAATGTTGAAAATATTTAGCAGACAAAAATATACCTGTGTAAATTAAAACAGAATTAATATTTCAGAACAAATTTTCTTGTCAGTACATCAAAATATTAACTCTCACTCTTCTTATACATGCTGCCGGATCTGTTTAGTGTTCCCTGCATTTTCTCTTTAGGTTTCTGATTTAGTTTTCTCTCTCAAATTGTCCTGACATTACTAACAATCAACAACACTCTACATTTGCAAATGGTAATGCAATTAAGAGAATAAACTGAAATAAAATTATATTATTTTATGCCTGAGGCACAGGTTTCACTGCATTTCTCAGAGACCATACAATAAGCTCAACACTTTTGTAAATCAATGTAGAAATTAAATGATAACGATGTTTTCCATAAATCCCTGTTTCAAAGATGATATAATTATTCATCTTTTGTATATGGATTCATTTTTGCACATTTGAATATTTTTTTGTCTTGCATTGTATGGCAGCCTCAAAACAACAAATGTCACAACATATGTCATTGATAATAAATCTGATTCTTATACCTCTGAGAAACAACTACGACCAATCACAAAAAACGGACAACACAACAAAACAGATAGTCTTGGAAAAATAAAATAAATAACATTAATGATACATCACTAATTATTTGCTATATATGACTTATCTGATTTCCCAAATGTATACAGTATTACTATACAATCTTTGTTCTGTATTCATGTTCATTTTTAGAACTTTAGATCACTTTTCTAAAGCTTACTTAACATTCTGGCTAAGCGTTGACAAATATTGCCATTTATTCCCACATGGCTACAAAAGTGATGCAGCCGAAGAACTGCGATGGCTTCTGCTCAAACTGAATTCGTCCTCAGCACCTTCCCACCACAGCTAAACTGGAGACAACAGACTGATAGGCGAAGTGCTGACTTGCCAAAGTGAAGTCGGGGCTTTAAATCCCGATGAGCTATCATAGTAGAAATAATGGCCAGTGTGCAGACATACCCCACTGGCTGGTCAGAAGAATGTGCATGATGAGACACACATTCCCCATTAGCCCCCTTTCCCTCCCGTCCCTTTACCTGTTGCTTTTACAGAAGTTTTGTGCTCCAGGAAGAAACGTGTACTCCTCGCGTTTGTTCTTTCAGAGTGTGAACTATCCTACCACAATTCTATGCTCAGAAAGTTATTCCTCCTCCAACCACTCAGCCAATCATAAACCAGTATTCAAAGGGGAATAATGAGGGAGGAGAAAAAAGTGAATCAACTTTAAAACAAATAAAACAAAGACACACTTGAAAGTGAAATTTGGGGCGAACTTCTCGAGGCGCACATTGACCGATTCGGTAATAAACAATTGAATTATTATATGCGTACTGAATCCAAGCACGCGACCTCTGAGTTTTTAGGTTTTACCCTGACAGTCCTAATGAAAAGTACGAACTTTTATCCTGCGTTATTACCTGTGTAATAACTGTCAACTGAACTATCCTAAATGCACTCGTCAATGCTTCCCGGATACTGCAATAATTCACTGTGAAACAGATTGCTTTTGGACAGCATGCCATACTTAATAGACGTGAAGACACCAACAAAACTTCAGGAGAGTTCAGCACTAACCATCGGCTGGGGTACACATACAAGCAAACGCACAAGCCGATCGTTGTGTTCGTAAAGGGGGCGGAAAAAGACCCCAGACTGCCCCTTTTGTACAGCATTTCCAAACATCCACGAGTAACTTTTGTTTCAATAAAAAGGGTCACCTGCGAGTAGGAAACGGTTCCAAGCGTGCAGCGAACTGCTTGCCGTTGCGCCGGGCGAATCTGTGGAGACGAACTACGCGGAGCGGTGGCTGCGCTCACATATAAAGCGGGGAGCGCGGCCACGTGCACACTCTCCACGCAACGCCCGTGCCGTGCGCGCCCCCGAGCCTCCCCTCCGCCGAGTACGACCTTGCCACGCCAAAGCAACAACTTCACCTTTCCAGGGCAGCAGTTATGTGTCGGACTCACCTCCCACTGGCCCTGCTGCCCACTTCTTTTGTGTGGTGTGTCTTTTAAAAATGTGACTTTCATAGTACGAACTAATCCGGCCACTCAGGAAAAACAAGTTACAACTGCGAGGCAATATGTGTGAAGATCTGCAAAGTCGGTCCTTCACGATGACTGAATGAAGTTAGATCCCTTTATACTACAAAAGGAGATCAAGGTTTTTAGAAATGATATTTCACTGTGCAGCGTTTCTGTGAAAACGCAAACCCACAGGCACTACAGACTACGCGCAAGAAATATTTAGTCTCGTGTGGGGAGGGTGGCGAGAGCGGAGGGGCACAACTCACCATTACAGTACCTAACCAGTCATTCTTGCCCACCAAAATGACAATTTCTACTGCAATTAAGATCCAATGTTGGATGGATGGATTGTCATATACAATGAAATTCTCTGCTCGCTTGGAGCTGACAGTAAACAAGATAAATGGCAATATTAAATACAACAATAACTATAACAATCGGTGCAAAGCAATGGTGAAGCAGTGCAAAAGCAAATGCTAAAGTGACAAAATAATTAAGAGCGGTAGAATAAAGGGTTTGAGAGTGTGTCAACTTCACCTAAAAGGGGTAATTGGTTCAAAGATAGGAATGGGGAAGAAACTGTTCTTGAGTCTGGATGTTTAGACTTCAAGCTCCTGCAACTTATCCCAGCAAGAGAAGAGAAGTGAATGGCCAGGGAGGCAGGCATCCTTGATAATATAGCACACCATGAAAATAGACTGGTTGGAAGAAAGAGATGAGCCTATGGTGCACTAGACAGTCATTACCACTCTGCAGGTTCCAATATTCTGATGCGGAGCAGTCACTATACCAGGCTGAAATGAAACCCATCAGGGTAGTTTCTAAAGGACATCTAGCTTGAGAGAATCCTCATGGACAGGACAAATCTTCTCAGATGCTTAAGTATATCTGCTGATGTGAGGTCCTGATTGCATCTTTATAGAGACACTAGGAAAGGTTGCAGTTGATATAGATGCTTGAGAACTTGAAGCTGTTGGCCATCTCAATAGCAGCTCTAGTGATGAGGAAATGTTTACAATCTCCCTCTTCCCTGTCTCCCCAGCTTCCTCAAGCCAACAACCAGGTCTTTCATCTTACTGACTTTAAGGCAGGGGTTCCCAACCTGGGGTCCACGGAACCTTTATTTAATGGTATTGGACCATGGCATAAAAAAGGTTGGAACCCTGCTTGATAGGCTAGCTTGTTTCCTGACACCATGACACTAAAAGTTTGCATTCTCTTTCCTGTACACCATCTCTTCATTGTTGATCCAGCTGATAACAAGGGTGATGTCAGCTAACTTGAATATTGAATTGGTGATGTATTTAGCCACATAGGCATGGTTATAAAGGGAGAAGAGCAAACTTGAAAGTAAATTGATTATCAAAGTAGATATATGTCACCATATGTAACCTTGACATACATTTTCTTCTGGACATTCACAATAGAAGAAAGAAATACAATAGAAACAATGAAAAACTACACACAAAGACTGACAGACAACCAATGTGAAAAAGAAGACAAACTATACAAATACAAAAATAATAATAATAATAAATAAACAAATAGATAAACTAATAAATACGGTTGAGAATTAGTTGTAAAATCCTTGAAAATGAGTCCATAAATTGAGGTGACTGAAGTTATCCATGCAGGCTCAGGATCCTGATAGTTCATCAGCATTGATAACCTCACTTGTAACTGTTGCTGAATTTCATGGAGTAGGACTTAAGGCTCTTGTAACTCCTCCTATACACTGATTTGTCACCACTTGTGATTTGGCCAACAACAGCAGCAGCATAGGTGAATTTAAATATGGTGTTGGAGCTGTACTTAGTATTACAGTCATAAATATAAGGTGAATAGAGCAGTAGACAAAGCATCAATATTGAAGGCCAGGGTAGATGAAATGTTATGGCCAATTCTAATGAAAGTATGCCATTCAGAAAGTCTAGAGACATTAAAGACATTAAGCTCATCTGGAAGAGATGAATTGTTGCCAGAGGTCACCCTTGATTTTGCTTATAGCCGGTGATTGTGTTCAAGCCCTGTTACAGTTGCCTGGTATCTGCCTGATAGAATTGAACCTTCAGCTTGCTGTGGTCTTCTCTCTTGGTATGATGGCGTTACAGCTTTCTTGCATAGTGCAGCACCATCCCTCCTGAAACGATATAGATGAACAATTGTTCCATCTTTGTCATTTCTACCTGAGATTTGCCTTCATTGTACATCGGACAAATGATCTTCAGTCCTTGATTCACACTTGACATGGAGCATCCTAGTCTTCTCAATCAGACTACCTCAGCCTTTGCTTTTGGAAAAACTTAATGTTGCAGAACAAACACTGGAGACAATTGAGCTCCTCTGTTACCTAAATGAAAGTGCTCACATCAACTGTCCGATTCGACATGTCTAGGGAGGCTATTTGGGTGGAATTGAGGAATGGGAAAGGTGTAGTAACACTTATAGGGGTGTATTATAGACTACCTAATGGGGAGCGAGGATTGAAGGAGCAAATTTGCAAGGAGATAGCAGATATTTGTAGTAAGCACAGGGTTGTGATTGTGGGAGATTTTAATTTTCCACACATAGACTGGGAAGCCCATACTGTAAAAGGGATGGATGGTTTGGAGTTTGTAAAATGTGTGCAGGATAGTTTTTTGCATCAATACATAAAGGTACCAACTAGAGAAGGGGCAGTGTTGGATCTTCTCTTAGGGAATGAAATAGGTCAGGTGACGGGGGTATGTGTTGGGGAGCACTTCGGGTCCAGTGATCACAATGCCATTAGTTTCAATATAATTATGGAGAAGAATAGGACCAGACCCAGGATTGAGATTTTTGATTGGAGAAAGGCTAAGTTTGAGGATTAGAAGGAGTACAAAAGGTTTTAGAAGGAGTGGATTGGGACAATTTGTTTTATGGGAAGGATGTAATAGAGAAATGGTGGACATTTAAAGGTGAAATTTTGAGGGTACAGAATCTTTATGTTCCTGTTAGGTTGAAGGGAAAGGTTAACAGTTTGAGAGAGCCATGGTTTTCTTCTTTAAATATTTATTTATTAAATTTTAGAAATTACAAAGAATAAATGTAATAGTAAAATAGTAATAAAGATAATATTAACCCTCCCCCCTCCCCTTAACCCTTATCTAAAGAAAGAAAAAAGAAAGAAGAGAAAGATTGCCTGGGTATCGGAGGATCCCCACATGCTCCATGGAGTTCAAAATAATTTTGATATTTATTTTTTATTTTCCCCAATTACTATAATTTTATCTTCAAAAGGACCTATGTATTTAATCCTATCTTTTGTAACCCAATCTCTCTTTAATTTCTTATGTTCTGTTTCTGTTAAATGTGTTTCTTGTAAAAAAAAGCTATATCTCCTTTCATTTTCTTAATACATGTTAAAACTCTTTTTCTTTTCACAGGTCCATTAATTCCATTAACATTAAAACTTTAAAAATTAAGTAAATTAATCATTCATAGTACCCTGGGAATTCTTTAAAATTCCCCATGTTGCTATGAGTCTCTCCCCAATCATCCAGACAAAGAAGAAGAAAAATAGAAAAAAGATAACTAACATATAAGAAAAAAAACAAAATACCCCCCAACTAATGTTGAGAATAAAAAGAACACAACATTACCCCCCCCCCCATTTTACGGGTCATGGCAATTGCCATGACTGTACACGTGAAACTCGCAGCTATCGATCAGGAGCTCCCCCAGCAAACCCGCAAAAAAAAAAGAAAAATATATCAATAAAGAAAAGAAAAAAAATAATAATTAATGTCCTTACTCTCAATTAATACTCCTCGACCGTTTTTTTTCTTATCAATGTCCATCAGGTCCAACCTTATTTCAGTCTTCATCATTAGTCCATTTCTTTTCTATAATTCTTTAGTCCTCTTCATGGGTATCAGGTAATTCTTGTACAAATTCCTCCGCTTTCCGGTAGTCAATGAAGAATCTTCTTCCTCCATTATCCAGGAAAATTATCAATTTTGCTGGATAGCTCAATAAAAATGTATAGCCCTTTTCCCATAAAAATTTTTTCACTGGATTAAATTCCTTCCGCCTCTTCAACAGATTGGAGTTTATGTCTGGATAGAAAAAAACTCTTTTCCCTTCTACTATCAATGGCCCATTTCTCTTTTTAGCACCTTGAGTAGCTGCCTTCAAGATCATTTCTTTATCTTGATACCTTAAACATTTTATCAAAATTGATCTCGGATTTTGATCTTGTTGAGGTTGTGGTCTTAAACCTCTATGTGCTCTTTCAATTTCAATTACTTGACTTCCTTCTTTCATTTCCAAAATTTCCGGAATCCATTCTTGAAAGAATTTTATTGGATTTTCTCCCTCTGTACCTTCCAAAAGACCAACAATTTTAATATTATTTTATCCACTAGTTCTCAAGCGCATCCATTTTTTCCATCATCCGTTTTCTTTCTGCTGTCCAGGCAAGCTTATCATATTCTATCTTTTCTATTCTTTCTGTGTTTTCTTCTATTTTTACTTCCATCTCTTTAGCTTTATTATACATCTTCTTTTGTTCTTCCACCACATTGTCAAGTGTATTCTGTATGCTTCTTATATCTGTTCTTATAGCTTTAAATTCATTCACCATATCTATTCTTATAACTTTTAATTCATTGATTATAAATATTAGGATATCTTTTGTGTCTCCTGTAATCTCTTCCTTCTTTTCTTTTTCTTCTGGATTTCCCAAAGAGTCTGTTTCAACTTCCGACTCACTTTCAATTTCACTTCCAACCATAGTTAAAGCTTGTATTTTTGTTAACATCTGTTCATGCATACTTTCGCGCATGCGTTGTTCTTGCCGTTTCTTCTTAGAGACCGCCGACATTGCTGCAACTCCCTGTCCTGTATCTTCAGAAGTGCCATGCACTTCGTCGGAAGAAGATCCAACTTGAGTCCGAGGCTTCGCCAAGATGGCTAGGCCTTTTTCCCCGTCGATTTGTGCAGTCTTCAAAGTAGTATCTTTCTTCTGTTTCAGTTTAGGAGCCATATCAAAAGATAATCCTGAATTACTTATAAGTAGTTTCTAATAGATATTTGTTAACTCTTCTTCATTTAAACCTTATTTCATTACTTTTTGCGAGGGAGCTGGAATCCCAACGTCTCGACCCAACGTCATAACGTGATATCCCCAGAGAGCCATGGTTTTCAAGGGATATTGGAAACTTGGTTAGGAAAAAGAGAGATATCTACAATAAATATAAGCAGCATGGACTAAGTGAGGTGCTCGAGGAGTATAAAGAATGCAAGAAGAATCTTAAGCAATAAGCAAAGCCAAAAGAAGATATGAGGTTGCTTTGGCAAGTAAGTGAAAATAAATCCAAAGGGTTTCTACAGTTATATTAATAGCAAAAGGATAGTGAGGGATAAAATTAGTCCCTTAGAGAATCAGAGTGGACAGCTATGTGTGGAGCTGAAAGAGATGGGGGAGATTTTGAACAATTTCTTTTCTTTGGTATTCACTAAGGAGAAGGATATTGAATTGTGTAAGGTAAGGGAAACAAGCAGGGAAGTTATGAAAACTATGATGATTAAAGAGGAGGAAGTACTTGCGCTTTTAAGGAATATAAAAGTGGATAAATATCTGGGTCCTGACAGGATGTTCCCTAGATCCTTGAGGGAGGTTAGTGTAGAAATAGCAGGGACTCTGACAGAAATATTTCAAATGTCATTAGAAATGGGGATGGTGCTGGAGGATTGGTGTATTGCTCATGTGGTTCCATTGTTTAAAAAGGGTTCTAAGAGTAAACCTAGCAATTATAGGCCTATCAGTTTGACATCAGTGGTGGATAATATTAATAGAAAGTATTCTTCGAGATGGTATATATAATTATCTGGATAGACAGGGTCTGATTAGGAACAGTCAACATGGATTTGTGCATGGAAGGTCATGTTTGACAAATCTTATTGAATTTTTTGAAGAGGTTATGAGGAAAGTTGATGAGGGTAAAGCAGTGGATGTTGTCTATATGGACTTCAGTAAGGCCTTCCGCACGGAAGGTTAGTTAGGAAGGTTTAATCATTAGGTATTAATATTGAAGTAGTAAAATGGATTCAACAGTGGCCGGATGGGAGATGCCAGAGAGTAGTGGTGGATAACTGTTTGTCAGGTTGGAGGCCAGTGACTAGTGGTGTGCCTCAGGGATCTATACTGAATCCAATGTTGTTTGTCATGTACATTAATGATCTGGATGATGAGGTGGTAAATGGGATTAGTAAGTATGCAGATAATACTAAGGTAGGTGGCGTTGTGGATAATGAAGTAGATTTTCAAAGTTTGCAGAGAGATTTAGGCCAGTTAGAAGAGTGGGCTGATGGCAGATGGAGTTTAATGCTGGTAAGTATGAGGTACTACATTTTGGTAGGACTCATCCAAATAGGACATACATGATAAATGGTAGGGCATTGAAGAATGCAGTAGAACAGAGTGATCTAGGAATAATGGTGCATAGTTCCCTGAAGGTGGAATTTCATGTGGATAGGGTGGTGAAGAAAGTTTTTGGTATGCTGGCCTTTATAAATCAGAGCATTGAGTATGGGAGTTGGGAAGTAATGTTAAAATTGTACAAGGTATTGGTAAGGCCAAATTTGGAGTATTGTGTACAGTTTTCGTCACTGAATTACAGGAAAGATGTCAACAAAACAGAGAGAGTACAGAGAAGATTTACTAGAATGTTACCTGGGTTTCAACACTTAAGTTACAGGGAAAGGTTGAACAAGTTAGGTCTTTATTCTTTGGAGCGTAGAAGGTTGAGGAGGGACTTGATAGAGGTATTTAAAATTATGAGGGGGATAGATAGAGTTGACGTGGATAGGCTTTTTCCAATGAGAGTAGGGGAGATTCAAACAAGAGGACATGAGTTGAAAGTTAGGGGGCAAAAGTTTAAGGGTAACATGAGGGGGAATGTCTTTACTCAGAGAGTGGTAGCCGTGTGGAATGAGCTTCCAGCAGAAGTGGTAGAGGCAGGTTCGGTATTGTCACTTAGAGTAAAATTGGATAGGTATACGGACTGGAAAGGAATGGAGGGTTATGGGCTGAGGCCAGTGGGACTAGGTGAGAGTAAGCGTTCGGCATGGACTAGAAGGGCCGAGATGGCCTGTTTCCGTGCTGTAGTTGTTATATGGTTACAGGCATTATTATAATAAAACAAGAAATAGCTTAAATATGTGTCAGCAGCAATAAAAGATGAAAAGTAACCAGTGTTGGAATGAGAGTGTGTCTATGAATTCGGGAGTGGAGGCAGCAGTCTAAAAGCTGGGGAGGGGCAGTTGATAGAATCTGTTACCCAGTCTGACAGTTCTGATTCTTATGCTGCAGTATTTTCTGCCAGGCGCAGGAGCTTAATGAGATTATGGGAATAATGGGAGGGGTCTTGACAATATTGGGGACATTGCTTATGCAGTGCTTCCGATAGATGTCCTGAATGGGGGCAGGGTGGGGGGGGGGAGAGATGGAGAGAGACCCCGATGATGTTTTCAGTATCTTCTTCCCTCTCCCATCCAACAGAAGACACAAAAACATGAAAGCACATCCCACCAGGCTCAAGTGCAACTTCTATTCCACTGTTATTAGTCTCTTGAATGGACCTCTTCAGAATCAGAATCAGGTTTATTATCACGGCATGTGTTGTGAATTTGTTAACTTAGCAGCAGCAGCAGTCCAACGCAATACATAATATAGAAGAAGAAAAATAATAATAATAAATATGTAAATCAATTACAGTACATGTATATTGAATACATAAAAATCGTGCACAAACAGAAACAATATATATTTAAAAAGTGAAGTATTGGTCACGGGTTCAATGTCAAATTAGGAATCAGATGGCAGAGGGAAAGAAGCTGTTCCTGAATCGCTGAGTGTGTGCCCCCAGGCTTCTGTACCTCGTACCCGATGACAACAGTGAGAAAAGGGCATGCTGGGGGTCTTTATTAATGGACGCTGCCTTTCTGAGGCACCGCTCCTTGAAGATGTCCTGGGTACTTTGTAGGCTAGTTAGGCTAGTACTCAAAATAGAGCTGACTAAGTCTATGATGCTCTGCAGCTTCTTTCGGTCTTGTGCAGTAGTCCACCCCTCCCCCCCCCACCCCCACACATACCAGACAGCGATGCAGCTTGTCAGAATGCTGGACCCAGGTTAGGTCCCCAGAGATCTTGACATACAGGAAATTGAAACTTTTCACTCTCTCTCTCGTATGAAACCTACTCTGGCAACCATCTCAAACTCTTTCTTCACTGCACTGTCCACAGTATTATTGTCTCTTCCAGCACTCATGCAGAAACCACCAAATTTATCACCTCCTGCACCAACTTTGCTGTTAAATTCACCCAGAGTTTTTCTGATATTTCTCTTCCTTTTCTGCCTCCTTCTCACGAAGGAAACTATCCATGTATATCTTCTTTAAACCGACAGATCCCCACAGCTACCACAAATATATCTCTTGCCACCCAATCTCCTGGTAGGGTACCCTCTCTTTCTTTTCTGTTTTTCAATCACTGCCACATCTGTTCTCAATGCCAGCCTTTCCACTCTGGGTTTCTGAAATGTCCTCTTTCTGCAGGAAATGTGACCTCCACTCTCTGTAGTTGATAGAGCCTTCACATGTACTTCCTCCATTTCCTGTTTGTCTGCTCTCGCCACTCCTCTCTGCAGATAATACAGAAGTAGAAATCCACTGATTCTCATCTTTCACCCTATTAGCCTCCATATCCAGCACACAATTTTTCAAAATATCTGCCAGTTTCAACAATATTCCACACTAGCCACAACTTTCCCTCTTCCCAACTTTCTACTGTCTGCAGGGACCACTCTCTCAATGACTCTGTCCATTCATTCCTTTCCACCCACCCCTCTCTTGACACTTCCCACCCCTGCAATAGCATGGAGTCCAACAACTCCTCCTTCACCACTACCAGCTTTCTAAATAGCCCTTAAAAGTGAGGCAGAGATGAATGTACACGTCATCTAACTTGGTCAATTGTATTCCATGCTCAAGATGCAGACTCCTCCACACAGCAAGAGTAGGTGACTGTTGCAGAGCACCTAAACTCCACATGTAATGTCATCTTGTGTTTCTGATTAGATGTTATTTTAACTTCCCTTCCTGTTCCCTACTGGCTGTTTTCAGCCTTCTCCACTACTAGGATAAGGCCAACTTGAGAAGCCTTCCACCCAATGATATGAACACTGAATTTTTTAACTTTTGGCGACCCACTCCAACTGATCCATTTGGGTTCTCTCTTTGTTCACTTTCTACATCCCTTCCCGTCACTTGTTACCCAGATTCATTACCCTCCCCAAGCGGTTTCATTTGATCATCACCCACTCACTTTCCTATCCCCTCCATCAACCTGATTCTGCTTGCCCATCATCTCTCCCTTATCTGATTCTAGCTATCACCTACCAACACATACTGTCTGACTTCCCTTTACATTCTCAATCCTGATTCAGAGTCTGGACCTGAAACATAGATCAACCTCTTCCCTCCACAGATGCTGCTTCTTGTTCGAGCATGTACAAACTTTTTTTGCTTGTCATTATTCCCTAAACAATGCAGTATAACAACCATTTTACATAGCATTTACATTGTATTAGGTATAAGTAATCTAGAGATGATTTAAAGTATATGGGAGGATGTGAGTGGATTATCTTGCATTGGGATCGAAAAAAATCGGAAGTTCTCTTACTCTGTAAGTCGGAACAGGTACAACCGGTATTATTTAGCGTTAGTTAGTCCAACGTTTTTCTTAGTATATAGTATATATTTTATCTTTCTATGCATATAAAACACTTAAGAACGTATGTTTCAGTGGCGGGCTTGGGAACGGAAGTTCTCGGGACTCGGGACAGATCGCTCCCGAGTGCGCTTTCCACCATGCTGGGTTGATGTGAGGATCAAAAACCCAAAACCCAATAATTAAACCACTTCATTGCTCAGTAATAAATGTAGCTTTCATTGGGGCAGAGCCTTTCTCACTTTATCCTTTAAAATTGTTCTGATCGTTAACCTACTGTGTAGCCTAACACTTTTCCAATGACCGATGGCGTTTCAACTCTTTCCGATTGCTTTATTACTTCCACCTTATTTTCAATCGTGACCGTGATCATTTTCGTGAACAAAAACACTGTGCATTCAGAGCTCTGGCGCCGGGTCCCAATGTCCAGTGGGCTGAGACAGATTAAATAAGGTCTGGGGTTCCGCTGGGTCCGAAGGTCCAACGGATTGAGACAGGTTGCATAAAGGACTTGAGCATCCGCGTATTTTGGTATCTGCGAGGGGTCCGGGAACCAATACCCCGCGGATAAGGAGGGCCGACTGTACAACCTTCCACTTCATTATTTTTAACTTTTAATAAGTGGTCTATTCGACTGGGTTTAAATACAATTGGTGTTTGTTTTTCCATTCTAAGAAAAAATCACTGAAAAACAAAATAACTGTCCACACCTTGCCGACAATAAAATTTACAACTTTTTTGACCCAAGTTAAGAGCAGTGCAGTAGCGTAGTCGTTAGCACAATACTTTACAGTACTGGAGACCCAGGTTCAATTCCTGCTGCTGTATGCAAGGAGTTTGTATGTTCTCCCTGTGACTGCATGGGTTTCTGTCGGGTGCTCTGGCTTCTTCCCACAGTCGAAAGATGTAGCGGTTGGTACGATAATTGGTTATTGAAAATTGCTCTGTGTTTAGGCTAGGGTTAAACTGGGATATGCTCGGCAGTGTGGCTTAAAGGACTGAAAGGGTCTATTTCACACTGTATCTTAATAAATAATATAAAAATATATATAGTTTGGAACTATAAAGAAAAACAATCTACAAATTTTAAGTGGAATGTATGAATTTCAAATTAATGCATCTGAATCGTTGTCATACTATCAGTGCAAATGATGTCAATAGTGGGCCATTGAAATTTAATATTGAGAATTAAATGGGCAGTAAAGAGAGGTGAGGAGAAGGGATGAAGCAAGAGTTAGCAAGAGACAGGTAGAAAGTGGAATGGGAAATGCTCGTCAGCCATATTTCATATGAACAAAAAATTAACTATCTTAATTACAGGGCAACTTAATCCTTTATTTCAAATAATTATGTGAATATGGAAAACAACACACACAAAATGCTGGTAGAACACAGCAGGCTAGGCAGCATCTATACAGAGAAGCGCTGTCGACGTTTCAGGCCCAGACCCTTTGTCAGGACTAACTGAAAGGAAAGATAGTAAGATGTTTTTTGTTTCAAGTATAATCCACTCCTTCAACTCAGAAAAAACTATGTTCTTGTGGCCAATCACCCTTGTGTTTCATTAACCAATAAATTGAATAATTAGGGCACTCACATTTTTAAAAAATAAATTACAGACACGTTACTGAGGGAGTCTAGGACCAGAAGGGATAGTCTCTGAATAGAAGGGTGTATCTTTAGAATAGGGATGAGGGGGAATTTGTGGAATTCATTACCACAGATGGCTATGGAAGCGAAATCATTGGGTACATTTAAAGTGAAAGTTGATAGGTTCTTGATTTGTAAGGGCATCAAAAGTTACAGGGGGAAGGCAGGAGAATATGAGAGGAATAATGAATCAGCCACAATGGAATGGTGGAGCAGACCCAATGGCCTAACTCCACTCCTGTGTTGTCAGTATCAAAGGACAGAAGAGCCTCTGATTCAACCTGTAGAAGTGCCATATTCAACTGGAACATTTAAATTGGAACTGGATAAGAAGCTGAAGGAAGAACTTGCAGTGTAACAGAAAAGAACCACAGGAAGAAGGCAGCAGAAAATAAAATGTTGGAAGAACTCAGTGGGTCAGGCAGCATCTGCAGATAGACATTACAGTAGATGCTTTGGGTCAAGACCCTGTATCTAAACGGAGAAGGGAGCTGGATTGCTGTTATTTAAAGTCCTTATCAGAATCAGGTTTATTCTTGCTGACTTATTTGAAGTGAAATTTGTTTAGCGGCAGCAGTACAACAAAAAGACATAAAGATTACTATGAATAACAAGATAGCGTCATATCGCTGTTCATTATTATACGCTAACTATTCTGCTGATCTGATATTATTGAGCAATTACTTCTTTTATGTTAGATTTCTTGATGTAATTAACAAGAAAGTTTGCCAAATACAGCATGGAAACAGACCTTTAACCCATCAGCACTATTTTTATCTCTATTCCCTTCATGATATTCTCCTTCCCCCAATTCTAAGTAGCACAAGAGGTCAGGACTGAATCCAGTTCTCTGGACATGAATTCTAGTGATTGTGCCAATGTGCTATCATAATGTGTGTTTTACTGATACACTCTGTTCTATATTGATACAAGTTGTATTGTACATTTTGTATAACTGACAGCTATGGCAACTGCTCTGCACATTACCATAAGAAGCTGCAGAGAATTGTGAACACAACTCAGCACATCACTGAAACCAGTCTAAGGAATCTGTCTATACCTCTCGTTGCCTCAGGAAAGCAGCCAGCATAATCAACGATCCTACCCATTCCAGACAATCTCACTTCCCGTTCAGGTTTATTGCCATTTAGCCATACACATGTATACAGCTAAACAAAACATCGTTCCTAGGTGACCAAGGTACCCACCGATAATATAGTTACGATCCAACACATAGTCACAAAATAATATTAGCACAAGTCCTTGCATGGCACGGGGGATATATTATATATTACATGATCTGGATGATGGGGTGGTAAATTGGATTAGTAAGTATGCAGATGATACTAAGGTAGGTGGCATTGGGGATAATGAAGTAGGTTTTCAAAGTTTGCAGAGAGATTTAGGCCAGTTAGAAGAGTGGGCTGAAAGATGGCAGATGGAGTTTAATGCTGATAAGTGTGAGGTGCTACGTTTTGGTAGGAATAATCCAAATAGGACATACATGGTAAATTGTAGGGCTTTGAAGAATGCAGTAGAACAGAGTGATCTAGGAATAATTGTGCATAGTTCCCTGAAGGTGGAATCTCATGTGGATAGGGTGGTGAAGAAAGTTTTTGGTATGCTGGCCTTTATAAATCAGAGCATTGAGTATAGGAGTTGGGATGTAATGTTAAAATTGTACAAGGCATTGGTAAGGCCGAATTTGGAGTATTGTGTAAAGTTTTGGTCACCAAATTACAGGAAAGATGTCAACAAAACAGAGAGAGTACAGAGAAGATTTACTAGAATGTTACCTGGGTTTCAGCACCTAAGTTACAGGGAAGGGTTGAACAAGTTAGTATTTTATTCTTTGGAGCGTAGAAGGTTGAGGAGGGACTTGATAGAGGTATTTAAAATTACGAGGGGGATAGATAGAGTTGACGTGGATAGGCTTTTTCCATTGAGAGTAGGGGAGATTCAAACAAGAGGACATGAGTTGAGAGTTAGGGGGCAAAAGTTTAAGGGTAACATGAGGGAGAATTTCTTTACTCAGAGAGTGTTAGCTGTGTGGAATGAGTTTCCAGTCGAAGTGGTAGAGGCAGGTTCGGTATTGTAATTTAAAGTAAAATTGGATAGGTATATGGACAGAAAAGGAATGGAGGGTTATAGGCTGAGTGTGGGTCAGTGGGACTAGGTGAGAGTAAGCATGTTATGGTCCGGTCCAGAGCCCGCATTCTGGGTCTTGATCCTGTCCGTGGATTCCAGACTCCTGGTTTTCACCCTTGAGCCCAAGTAGTCACACCTGTGGATCATCATGGCTTGTTGGGGCTCAAGGAGGCACACCTGAAGCCCATTGGCTGGTGGTGTATATAGGGGGCTCTGGGACTGAGTGGAGTTGGGTTGTTGTTATGCTTACCCTGTTTCTTTGCTTGCTCTGGCATGGATTTCCCCTAGTTAAAGATGAGTTCTTTGAGTAAGTCTGGCAGTTACCCCAGGCCTAGTTCCCTTCTTATCCCTTGCCTCCATTGGGCAAGCCTAGCTGGACTGCAGTTGTCTGGTTGTGGAGTCTGCCCCTTTCCATCCCTCGCTGCCAATGGGTTGTGCCCTGCAACCTACCCAGGTGCCCTGTGACCTGCTCAGGCCCCTGTGTTCCTGCCTTGAAGGTCTGGGCCCTGCCCAGGAGTTACGTGGCCTGCCCAGTGAACTCCTAGACCCTGCCTGTCTGAACTCTGACTCTCTCAGAACCCCAGCATCACCTTGAACATCATGTGCCTCATGCACAGCACGGTCACCACCTCTTGTCTATCATTTAGTTGTTCCTGTCCTGCCCCAAGTACTTCAGTGCCTGTGTCCTGCAATTGGGTCCAGCTTCCTGTCCCCTTATGACAAAGCATTCAGCACGGACTAGAAGGGCTGAGATGGCCTGTTTCTGTGCTGTAATTGTTATATGGTTATATGAAGCCAATGTGCAAGAGCATCTTTTGTAAAACTACTGCAGCATGGTTTCACAGAGAAGAAAATTAAGATTCAGGTTTATAGTGCTATCATTATTCTTATACTCTTCTAAAGCATGATACATGAGTGGCCATATAGATAATGTCTCAAGAATCTGGAGAGGTACTGATAATAATACTTCCAGAAAAATCTTCCCACCAAATGATCACCACACTAAAGTAATCATTCCCCTAAGTCAAATAACCAACATACATTAAAAAATAGATATAGTCACATAAAATGCTGGAGGAACTCAGCAGGCCAGGCAGCATCTATGGAAAAAAAGTACAGCAGACATTTTGAACCAAAACCTTTTGGCAGGACTCCCTGGCCTGCTGAGTTCCTCCAGCATTTTGTGTGTGTTCAGATTTCCAGCATCTGTAGATTTTCTCTTGTTTGAGATATAGTTGCCACAAGCTTGCAGGAGCAAGCCATAGAGCTGCAGCCAGCTTCAGAAGAAATGTCTTAAGGTTGAAAAGAGAAACAAGAGCAATGACAATGTAGGAACATGCTCCAACAAAGCTTCAACAACAAAATAACCTATAACAAATTGTCTGGATCTGTTAATGAGTTTATAAATCCAGGACTGGATTGAACAGTCAATTCTGGAACCCCTTGATCATCCTCAAATTGAGGGATTACTGATGAAAGAAAACATTGTGGCAGCACAGGAGACTATAAACTTATTATGAATCATACAATACAGAATGCCTCAACAATATTCCAACCTAAGGAGAGAGAAAAACCTCTGGTATACAAAGGTGGAAATTTTACGGAGGTCAATTTTGAAAGTTTTGTAAGGGAAAATAAGATCTGCAAATTTCATCTAAAAGAGATCTGCTCTGATTTTAATCTAATGTACGTGTATCGTGTATTTTCCTGCAAATATTTTGTTACCTTGTTTGTTTTTACTGTTTCTTTCTCTTCCACATGAGTTTCAAATGTTTTATTTTTATCCTGCTATTGAAATTCAGCCCAATCATGAATCTTTGCCACCTTTCTTGTACACATCCTGTTCTATTGGCCTACAACCTAGGAATAATTAATTAATACAATTCAATATAGTGGACCTTTGAGCCAAACAGGAAAAGCACTAATTACGACATGCTGCAACATGTTCAGCAAAATAAATTGCTTGTGATTAAAGCTGCTTGATCGCTTCTGAAATTATATAACTTAGAAGAGTTTATACTAACTTTATTGCATTTAATGACTATATTCCATAGATTTTCATGTTTCAATTAAAATGTTTACTTTTATTTTAAGTGTTGTAGCTGTCCAGATGTAAATATTCTTTCATTTTGTTCTGTCATTGTCACAACTTCCTTGCTTTTTTAACAGCATCTACACATTGAACAGAAACATCTTTAGCCCACTGTTGATGAATTAAACCATTTAATGAAGGAAATTACATCTGAGCTTGCACTATAACTAAATACACTGCAACCTGAGAAAGACAAAGACCTAGGAATTATATCAGACAATGATTTTAACTTTGACACAATATGACTGAAACTAAACTTACTATGCAATAAAATGTAACAGTGACCATCCCTGTGTTGGTTTGTGTCATCGGAATCAGAATCAGGTTTGATATCACTGGCATATGTCGTAAGATCTGTTACCTTTGCGGCAGCAATCCAATACATGATACTTTAGAGGAAAAAACACTAAATCACAGCAAGTATATATGTATATTAAATATTTAAATTGAATAAATAGTGCAAAAACAAATAAAAAAGTAGTGAGGTAATGTTTATAGGCTCAATGTCCATTTAGAAATTGGATGGCAGCAGGCAAGAAGTTGTTCCTGAATCACTGAGTGTGTGCTTTCAGGCTGTACCTCCTACCTGATGGTAACAGTGAGAAGAGGGCATGGCCTGCATGATGGGAGTCCTTAATGATGGATTCTAGAAGTTCAACTAGCCATTTTCTGACATGAGTGATAACTGCGTCAGATTCATATCATTCTGTCGTTCCCTGTCCAATGATTCTTGGAGATTTGCACTAGAAATAATATTTGGAAAATTACAAAGAAAATTAGACCGTATTGTCCCAGTTTGGGCACATCCAGGATATCCAGGTCTCTATTGTACAGCACTGAACAGGATCCTCGTAAAGATACATCCCAGATTTGCTCTATAACCTTTGAGGACTATCCAGGGCAGTTTTGATTCACTCAACCAATCTTCCCTCCACTCTAAAAGTGGCACATTGCACCCCAGTGATAATAATAAAAAAAAGTAAGCTTACTCATGCAAAAAGTATTAACCAAAAACCGATCTGTAGAAAAAAAATCTATAACAGGAATGTCCGTGCGTCGCAGGTTTTTGCCAGTCAGATTACAGTTGACACTCGTGCACTACAGAGTTGTGCTTTGTTTGTCCTTTGTGAACATTTGCAGTTTTGTACTTTTTACATTCTTAATTTTACGTTCAGTTACCCATCACAGTGCAAAAGAAAATGAGCAAAAGAAAAGCAGAAAGTGATAGTAAGTGTGAATTCAATGAACAGTGGGAAAATGAGTTCTTATTTATAGCAGGTCTGTCAGGAAAGCTGTTGTGCATTGTTTGTGAAAACACTTTCTGACATAATAGAAGACATGATCTTAATAGACACTATAATACACAACATCGGACTGAAGTAGATGGAAAACTGAAGCCAGTGCTTGGGTCTGAGTTACAAAAAGAATATGTGATTAAGAAAAAGGAAGAAATTAAAAGAGGACAAATTAGATTTGGTAAAAGTCTCATTAAGGTAAGTAATGTTCATCTTGTTTTTATATTAAATCAATATATCATGTAAAAATGCTAAATATGTCTATATTAACATATTTTTACAAGAATTGAATGGGGGTACAAGAGTTGTATGGCGCATCTGAACTCGTGCATGAAAAAATTGACTCATGGAACGTAAAAGGTTAGCCACCCCTGCTCTAGGTACTCCCACTACTATCATTCCAAATCCTAATCCCACCTCTCATCTAGTGATCCAAGACCCAACACACCCTCACACCTCCCCAAATGATCAATTAGTTGCCAACCACTACCCAAAATGTACCACCATTGGAGTTCAGTAAAAAAAAATGAACAGTCCGATTTCTAAATTACCCCTCCAATCAATTTCCATACTGATGCCCACCTCAACTCACTACTTTCTCTCTTAATCCTCTGGGGCTCAAACTCCATCTCCACCTTCTGCTTCGACTCCTTGAATCTTCAGCAACCCAAACCCTGGCTCTGATTGTAACTTCAGTCAATACCCTACTCCTCTCCACCCCACTTCAACAATAACTGAGTGACAGATTATTATTAGTGAAGGTAAGCAATATCAATTGGCTCAGAGAACTTGAGCCTGAGATGGAAATCAGTTTGGAGAGGAAGAAACATGGACAAAATCATCTTTTGTATGTACAGTCATTAAACCTATGACCACATTATGACCTAAATTTCTTGGCAAGCCCACTTCATTTCATCTACAAATATTATACAAGACCATAAGACATAGGAGCAGAAGAAGGCTATTTGGCCCATTGAGTCTGCTCTGCCATTCAATCATGGGCTGATACAATTCTTCCAGTCATCCCCACTCCCTGCCTTCTCCCCATACTCTTTGATGCCCTGGCTAATCAAGCTATCTCTACCTTAAATGCACCCAATGACTTGGCCTGCACAGCCTCTCATGGCAACAAACTCCACAGATTTACCACCCACTGACTAAAGTAATATCTCCGTATCTCAGTTCTAAGAGGACATCCTTCAATACTGAAGTCGTGCCCTCTTGTCCTAGAATCCCCTACCATGGGAAATAGCTTTGCCATATCTAATGTATTCAGGCCTTTTAACATTCGGAATGTTTCTATGAGATCCCTCCTCATTCTCCTGAACTCCAGGGAATACAGCCCAAGAGCTGCCAGATGTTCCTCATATGGTAACCCTTTCATTCCTGGAATCATTCTCCCGAATCTTCTCTGAACCCTCTCCAATGTCAGTATATCCTTTCTAAAATAAGGAGTCCAAAACTGCACACAATACTCCAAGTGTGGTCTCACAACTGCCTTACAGAGCCTTAACATCACATCCCTGCTCTTATATTCTATACCTCTAGAAACAAATGCCAACATTGCATTTGCCTTCTTCACAAACAACTGAACCTGGAGGTTAACCTTTAGGGTAATTTGCACAAGGACTCCCAAGTCCCTTTGCATCTCAGCATTTTCAATTCTCTCCCCGTCTAAATAATAGTCTGCCCGTTTATTTCTTCCACCAAAGTGCATGACCATACACTTTCCAACATTGTTTGTCATTTGCCACTTCTTTGCCTATTCCCTAAACTATCTAAGTCTCTCTGCAGGCTCTCTGTTTCCTCAACACTACCTGCTCCTCCACCTATCTTTGTATCATTGGCAAAGTTACCCACAAATCCATTAATACTGCAATCCAAATCATTGATATACATTGTAAAAAGCAGTGGTCCCAACACCGACTTCTGTGGAACTCCACTGGTAACCGGCAGCCATCCAAAATAGGATCGCTTTATTCCCACTCTCTGTTTTCTGCTCGACACATGCTAGTAACTTCCCTGTAATTCCATGGGCTCTTAACTTGCTAAGCAGCCTCATATGCAGCACCTTGTCAAAAGCCTTCAAAAATCCAAGTACACCACGTCTACTACATCTCCTTAATCTACCCTGCTTGCAACTTCTTCAAAGAATTGCAGTAGGTTTGTCAAGCAGGATTTTCCTTTCAAAAAACCATGCTGGCTTTGGCCTATCTTGTCATGTGCCTCTAAGTACTACATAATCTCATCCCTAACAATCAATTCCAACAACTTCCCAACCACTGATGTCAGGCTAACAGATCTATAGTTTCCTTTCTGCTGCCTCCCGCCCTTCTTAAATAGTGGAGGAACATTTGTAATTTTCCTGTCATCAGGTTCAATGCCAGAATCTATCGATTCTTGAAAGATCATCATTAATGCTTCTGCAATCTCTCCAACTACTTCCTTCAGAATCCAAGGGTGCAATCCATCACATCCAGGAGATTTATCCACCATCAGACTATTAAGTTCCCTGAACACTTTCTCAGTTGCAATTTTCACTGTACAAACTTCACTTCCCTGACACTCTTGCATGTCTGGTATACTGCAGTTGTCTTCCACTGTGAAGACTGATGTAAAATATGCATTCCGTTCCTCTGCCACCTCTGTACCTCTCATTACAATATCTCCAGTGTCATTTTGTATTGGTCCTATATCTACTCAACTCTTTTTCACTTTTTATATACTTAAAAAAGCTTTCAGTATCTCCTTCGATATTAGTCACCAGCTTCCTCTCATTCATCTTTTCCTTCCTAATGACCTTCTCAGTTTTCTTCTGTAAGTTTTTAAAAGCTTCCCACTCCTCTATCTTCCCACCAGCTCTGGCTTTCTTATAAGCCCTCTCTTTTGCTTTTACTTTGGCTCGTACTTCACTTGTCAGCCACAGTAGTGTCCTTCTTCCCTTTGAAACCTTCTTCTTATGTGGAATATATGTCTTGAACTTCTCTCATTTTTCACAGAAACTCCAGCCATTGCTGCTCTGCTGTCTTTCTTGAAAATGTCCCTTTGCAGTCAACTTCAGCCACTTCCCCCCACATGCCATTGTAATTTCCTTTATTCCACTGAAATACCAACACATTGGATTTTATTTTTTTATTTTTTTCCAATGTGAACTCGATCATATTGTGATCACTGTTCCCTAAGGGTTCCTTAATCTTAAGCTCTCTTATCACCTCCAGATCATTGCACAACATCCAATCCAGCACAGCTGATCCCCAGTGGGCTTAACAACAAGCTGTTCTAAAAAACCATTCCTTAAACATTCTACAAATTCTCTCTATTGAGGTTCAGTACCGATTTGGCTTTCCCAATCCACTTTCATGTTAAAATCCCCATTGATTATCATGACATTGCCCTTCTGACACACCTTTTCTATCTCCTGCTGTAATTTGTAATCCACATCCCCGCTGCTGTTTGGAGGCAATGCCATTAGGGTCCTTTTACCCTTGCCATTTCTTAACTCAGCCCATAGAAACTCTATACCTTCCAATCCTATGTAATCTCTTTCCAATGATTTAATATTATTTCTTATACACAGAGCCACGCCACCCCCTCTGCCTACTAACCTATCTTTCCAATACACCATATATCCTTGGACGTTCAGCTCCCAATGCCAGCCATCCTTTAGCCAAGTTTCAGAGTTGGCACAATGTCATACTTGCCAATCTGTAGCTGAATCTCAAGATTGTCTATTTTATTCCTTATGCTTTGTGCATTACAATACAACACTCTCAGTCCAGTTTGTTGCTTTCTGTTTTAACTGTACCATGCCTCTATTGCCCTGTAATTTATACCACTGGTTCTGATTAAGCCTCATCTCCTACCTGTCCTTTCTATCATCTCTGTTGTACGCTATCTTTGATTTATTTCTGTTTTCTCCTTCCTCAACCCTATCACTCCAGTTCCTATCCCCCTGTCAAATTAGTTTAAACCCTCCCTAACAGCTCTATTAAATGTGCCCGCTAAGATATCGGACCCCTTTGGGTTCAGGTGTAACCCGTCCTTTTTGTACAGGTCATACGTCCTCCAGAAGAGGCCCCAATGATCCAGGAATCTGAATCCCTGCCACCTGCACCAGTCTCTCAGACACACATTATTATGCCTGATCATGCTAATCTTGCATGTGGCACAGGCAGCAATCCTGAGATTATTACCCTAGAGTCCTGCTTTTCAGCTTTCTCCCCAAATGCCTGAATTCTCTCTTCAGGACCTTCTCCTTTTTTCTACCAATGTCATTGGTACCAACATGTACCAAGACTTCTGGCTGTTCACCCTCTCCCTTCAGAATACTCTGCACCCAGTCTGAGAGATTCCATACACTTGCACCTGGGAGGCAACACACCATGTGGGTATCTCTATCATGCTGACAGAACCTCCTTTCTGTTTCCATCACTATGGAATCCCCTATGACTACTGCATTCCTCATTTTCCCCTTTCACTTCTGCATCACGGAACCAGGCTCAGTGCCAGAGACCTGATGGCCATGGTCATCCTATGTCAGGTCATCTCCCTCAACTGCATCCAAAACGAGATCAAAACGAGAAAAAAAAATACACTGCATAATAGAAAATGTTACCTCTGATACTTATGAGATAAACATGAAGGTAACATTATTTGGTCATGATTTGCAAATAAAATGGGGTATTATTTTTGTTGGCATATAATTTTTAGATTGTGAAAATTTGTAAAAGCAGACATTACTGGTTCTAGGAGGATGGGCTGGACTGTATTCCCCATTTGCTTTGTAATTCAAATCAGAATCTGAATGAGGTTTATCATCACAGGATGTGTTGTGAAATTTGTTACTATGTGAAAGTAGTACAGTGCAAGAATTAAAAAAATTATAAAGAACAATACAAAATAAAATAAATAAATAATACAAAAGTGGAATATTGAGGTAATGATCATGGGTTAATGGATTGTTCCAGAAATCAGCTGGTGGAGGGGAAGAAGCTGTGTCCATCTTAAGATGAATTTACAAGGAAGCAATTAAAATGCTTGGGGAAGGGACACAAAGAAAGCCACTGAGTGCTATGTTTTTCCAGCAAACTTCAAATGCAAGCTGCTGCACTGCAGACTGCTTTCTCAGTCAGAACTCACTCTCTGTCGTCTCCCAATAAAATGAAAGCCAAGTAGGAAAAAAACAGAATGAAGAGCAGTGGAGTAGTAAAGGAAAATAACGTGAATCAGAATAGAGCAAAACTTAACAGCCACACAAATGACTAGAGAAGAAAGCAAATTTTCTGATTTGATATGTACAATGTAGGTATCTGACTATAACCTAAATTTTAAAAGCATCGTAATCAAAAGTCATAGCCAACAAGCATGAAAGCTTCCCCTTTAGTTCACCCAGTCAATGTCCACCATTTTAGGCTAATCCTTCATTTTTTAAATTCTCCTCACATTTATGGTGAATAATTTATAGCAGCCAATTAGCACTGACCTGTGTAACTTTGGGATATGGGCCAAAACTGGAGCACCTGACAGAAACCCATGCACACGCAGGAAGATATGTGCATATTCCATACATACAGTGACATTTGCCTGAATGAGTATAGCACTAACACACAAAATGCTGGACGAGCTCAGCAGGTCAGACAGCATCAATGAAGGTGGAGGGAATGAAAAGGAATGATGTGAGAAGGCAAATTGCCGAAGAAGGAATGTGATAGAAGACAGTGGACCACGGAATAAAGAGAAGGAGGTAGAGAACCAAAGGGAGTTGATGGGCAAGTTGTGATGATGCGGAAGGAAAGAGGGAAAACAAAAGAGACTAATGAACATTGATGCTACCTGGTTCGAGACTAGCATTTGTATATGTGGTATTGCTCCTCCAATCTGTGTCTGGCAATAAAGGAGGCCATAGACTGATACACCAGTGTGGCATTGGGAAGTGATATTAAAATGGGTGGCCACCAGGTTATTCTGGTTTCCCTTTTCAAATTTCATTCTCTCTCCCCAACACCGACCTTCCTCCCCCCTCACTTGGACTTAATTATTACCTGCCATCGCTTGTTCCTCCCCCTCGACAGAACTTTTTATTCTGGCTTCTGCCCTCTTCCTTTCCAGTCTTGATGAAGGGGCTTGGTCGGAAACATCAGCTGTTCATTTCCTTCCATGGATGCTGCCTGACCTGCTGAATTCGTCTAGCATTAACACACGGTCATCTGCACAATCTCTCTTGTCTGAATATAGCATCTACAGTTCAGAGAACTGAACACGATCCAGCACAAAGCAACATGCTTGAATGGCATTCTATCAAACTCTCTAAGCATTCTTTCCCTCCACCACTAATGCACCGGGGCTGAGAGCACATCATCTATAAAATGCATCCACATACTTGGCCATCCTAATAGCACTTCCCAAAACCACAACTTCTACCACAAGAAGACCAAAAGCTGTTACACGGAGCAACTGGGGGAAAACTCAAGTGCTGGACACAGACATGGAGACAGGGTTAAGAGGTACTTGCACAGTCACAAACGTGGAACAAATAACCAGGAGAAATCTTGACACAGAGCTCTGATATGGAGTCTGGACACTGATACAGGGTTTTCATGGAATAACTTGAAACTAGAGCTGAACTTGGAACTAACAGTTATAAGTAGTCAAGGAACACCATTATCACATGGGAATAGACCAACAAACTGGCAACCAGTAGTTGTGACGCCAGGGTTCTTATCCTGCAGTCTCTGATGGAAACCAGGAGTGCTGTAATTAAGTGAACTAGCAGCAACTGGGAATTTAATGATTGGAATTAAGGCATAATCAAGGAGATAGGAGCGAGATGGGAGAAACCCAAATGGGACTGTGACAAAAGCAGCAATTGCATAGGGACAGAAGACCTACAGATTACCCTCCAAGGCATTCTGATTTGGAAGTATAGGGTCACTCATTCATTGTCACTGGAATAAATCCTGGAACTCCTTAGACAACTTTACAGTGGGAGTCCCTTCTCTAGGACTGCCACGGTCCAAGAAGGTCGTTCAGCATCATCTTCCCAAGGACAATAAATGCTGGCTTTGCCAGCAACACCTGGATTGAAAAATCTGGATTCAGGTGTAAGTAGTGTGAAAAGTCACAAGAATAATCAGGGGTGACGTTGTGATAATTATTTGTAACTTGGCTGTACATAGATCTTTCCTGGACTGCTATTAGTCATTTCTAATGAGTAGGAGCTAAAAATCAGTGCACATATTATCACTAGAATCTTGAAATCTACAACAATTTGTTACTGTGATGATCAATATTACTCAGAAGATTAGTGCTGTAATAAAGCTGAATATAGAGAAAGTGTCTGCAAAGGGGTGTTTCCCAGAAGCATCTGTGTTGCTTGGTCTAGTCTTTTAATGGATGGGAGTGCTATAGGAATGAATGGAACCAAATCTCCAATTGAAAGTTGCACCAATGTCTCACCTAATAGAAAATTCTGCAAAATACATAAAGCTGCATTCTTCCTCCCAGCCCTGTTCTGAAAACCCTCCAATCCTCCCCCAGTTTTAAGGAAGGGTGCCTGACCTGAGTGGTTTCTCTCTTCATTGATGTAGTTTGATTTTCTATGTTCTTCCAGCATCTGCAATTTTATTTGTCTCCCTAGTCACACATGACTGATAGGTGGTGAGCAATTTACAAACAAGGGAGATGGAACAGGAAACTACAGTCTCTTTGGCCTAACATTTATACAGGGGGAAATGCTGGAGACTATTACGAAGATTGGAGAAAATAAACAAGAAAGTTAAAAAAAATAAACATGTTTAGCCAAAAACAATCTGGATTTCTGAAATCATAAAAACCTTATGAAGTTCCTTGAGGATCTAATTTATAGAATAAATTACTTGGATTTTTGGAAAACTTTTGACAAAGTCCTAAATAAGTTGTGTAGCATACAAAATTAAAGCACTTGGTGTCAAGTGTAATGTTAGATGGAATGAAGATTGCCTCAATCAATGTGGCTTTGATGGTATGGCAGATATTAACAGCTAGGGTACCACAGGGTTCTATGCTTGAGCTGTAAAGTTATCCACTTCAGCAGACCCAATTGAATATTATTCAAATTGCAATAGATTGTGAAGACTTGTTATGTAGAGTCTTTGATGTCCTTGAAAGTCATTGAAATAAACAGGCAGACAAAGCAAGCAGGTAGGAAAGCAAGTTGTTCATTGGTCTTCGTAGTGAGAAGATTTGAGTACAGGGGAAGGGTATCTGCCTTGGTCAGACCAGATGAAGCATTCATGCAGATTTGATGTCCTTATCTAAGAAAGGGTATACTGCATAAGGCGGAATGCGATAAAGGTTGCCAGATTGATTCCTAAGAGTGTCACATGAGCATATATTGTCCATTATTTTGTGTGTTTACTTAAGTTTAGAAGAGGAAGAGGAGATCCAATCAAAATTTACATGATTCTGATAGGATTACATACCTGGATTTTGAGAAAGTGTTTCCCCTTTGTGAGCTGTCTAGAATGAGTAGTCACAGTCTAAAAGGCAAGAAATGTAGTATTTGTGAGGAAAAATGTTTTTATTCACTGATGAAGAATCTGCAGAATTTGTTACTACAAAATATTTTTCGATGTACATGTGTTGAATAAATCTAATCTAACCCAATCTGTAAAAGTCTGGTGTCCGATGTTTTTAAAGAGAGTGATAAATTTTCAAACATCGTAAGCATCAAAAGGAGTGGAGAAAATGGCAATTAAAATGAGCAGCCATAATTTATGCTGAAAGATTGAATAACAGTAGCTTGTACTCCACCCCTCCTCTATCTTCCCATTCTGGCTTCTACCCTCTTCCTTTCCACTCCTGATGAAGGGTCTCACTCTGAAACATCGAGCTTGTTCCCCTCCATAGGTGCGGTCTGACTTGCAGAGTTCCTCCAGCATTTTGTGTGTGTTGCTCAATCTATTCCCAGTTGCTTTTTTTTTCTTGCTTTTCAGTTACATTCTCCTAAAGGGAAACAGTCGCAATAACTTAATATTCGGAATGAAACTGCGTGAACTTAAAATGAATAAATTGCAGGTGATTTGTTCCGTGGTTCCATTTTATCAGCGTACACGCCGAATTAAGACTTCAAGGTAGGTATCGGGGCGTTAGGACCTGGAGGAAACAAATGCGCGGAGCTTACTGGGTGAACACCACCTCAAGGAGCATCCATTCATCGATGGAAGCCACGGTGTTTATCTGGTGTAGGTCTAGGAAACTAAGCATCATTTTTGCAGTGAAACTCGTTCCCTTTTTGTTTTGCTGTGGATAAATAGGAACAGTAATTGTATCGCGCACATCTTGCGTTTTTTTCCTTGGGAAGGGATGGAATACATCAGAACCCCAAAGGTAAAGGCAGATGATCAAGATGCCGCTCGCATCACTTATCCTATTATTACGGATGACTTTGACGTGTATTATTTTGACCTTGCAGACTGTTAAAATTTGGATTTTAATATATGCAATTTTTTTAACATCTGCAATTTTAGCCATTTAGATGCATGCGTAGATTAAAATTGTATTATAAACTGTTCTCTGAAGCGTAATTGAAAAAATCCATTCCACATGCATTTTGTGATGTATCGAGGAGCTTTGAAGGATTAATGGGCCCTAAGAAAAAAGATGACTGTGCAGTTCCAAATAAAATCGCAGGTGTATGCCTGTTCCAGTATCGTCGTCTCTCACAGACTACTAAATGATAATTTGCTCCATCGATTTGAAAGAACAAATTATTATTCATTAGTCATTTCAGATCCATTTGATTAAAGCCTGCCAAAAGACACTGGAAATTTGAAGCCTTTTCGCATTCATTTTCATTGCTTGAAATAAACAATCTTGATATCATTATTTAAATTTCGAATACCACCGTCCTGATTAATGTATTAGAATGACGCTTGGAGTTTCAAGTGATACTGATAGATTAAAAAAAAAATCATGTCCTATAGCTAGTCAAATCCGTGCATAATCAGGTGAATTTTATATGGGCCATCTTAATTTGCTGCTTTGATGTCACGTAAACATATCAACAGCCATTACTGCTCCCACTGGTACTAGAGTGCAGTTGCTAAAGAATAACCCCTTGCCTGTCGTTTTGAGTATGTTAGTATACAGTACATGTCCCCATCATTCTCAGCACTATTTTGTAATGTTCTCAAGAAAGACAGTACTTTATTTTTAAGTCACTTCATAGTACCATTACATAATGTCTTTTCAGCTGTTTTTGTTTTGCATGGCTATATGGCATGGATAGTTTAATCATTTATGAAATAATCCATTGTAAAATTTTCCCAAGTAAAGACAATACTATTCATATTTAGCTTGTATTTGTTTTTTCTCCCTTCATAAAATATATATTTGGGAAATTTGATTGTGTTCAAAATAAACAGTTAATTGCTGTCCATGTGACTAGTTAAATTCAATAGACTAGGAAATGGAAGTGCATTAGATGTTGATGATCACTGATCTCTAAGATGTTTCTGGCTTAGACGGTGAAAGAAAATAGTCCATGAATATTCAAAAAGGAACTGAGTGAATTTCTGCTGAGGCTTTGTATGTGTACAAAGGGTAGAAATTATATCGTGTTATGCACTTAATAGTTCATGTGATTTCCTTGGACTGGTTTACATTGCCTTAGCTACAGAGGGGAGATGAAGGGTACTGAAGAAAAAATTCCTAGAACTCTTCTAATACCATCCTTATCAAGTTTATGGTCATTAACCTAAGGTACAGGCTTGATAAATGTTATTTCATTATGGCATTTCAACATAATTGATTAATGGTGTGAAATCATTACACACTTGGACATCACATGCCTAAACTAGATGCTAGAAAGTTGTAGTATTAAATAAATACAGCACCAAATATTCTCAAAACTTTATAGTTGATAAAAAAAATGAAGATTAAAGTACTTTTTTGGGCCAAAGGAGTTATTTGATTATAATGGTAACAATTTTGTAACAAATTTAATTAGGAAGATAGGTAAGCAAAAAAAATCTCAATATAGTTTTTTTTTAAAGTCCTGGAGGAGGTGGTGGTGAATTGCTTTCTTCAACACCTGTGGCATGTGCAGAAATTGGGCCTACAATGCTCGAAGATGGACTGTTCCAGAATTTTAGCTCTAATGTGGACATTCATCTGTGAGTTAGACAGAACTTCCAAATGATGGTGTTAATCCAAACCTGCACACTTGTCCAAGGATGTGAAAGTTACAGAAGGGTTGTTTAAAGTGTTGTTGCAGTGCATTCTGTGACACAACCAAGTATGTTCTAGTGAGGGAGGGAGTGGAATTGGTTGGTAGCCTGTTGATCTATAAATTACTACTTTTCTGGGAGCTTGCCTTTAAGTCATATTTCTGACTTTTTTGTTCCTCTTGACCTGTACTTGTAGGAGATGGTGAAACTCAGAGAGAGTCAGGAAGTGAACTATTCAGTGCAGATAACCCCACCTCTGATCAGGTGTAGAGGCTGGGACATTCCTTTTGTGGTTGGGCTAATTGTATTTCATATCAAGTCTCAAAGAGTGATTGTAGTAGCATTTATGTTTCAAGGGAAAGTGGGTAAATATATGTTGAAAATGGTTGTTACCTGTGTGGCCTTTGTATTGCATGAATTTCTTTTCAAATCTGTAAGTTATCTATGTCCAGCCGGTGATGTGAAGCAATTCAGAAACACAGAAAGCCTGCAGCACAATACAAGTCCTTGGGCCCACAAAGTTGTGCCGTACATGATCCAACCTTAGAAATTACTAGGCTTACACATAGCCCTCTATTTTTCTAAGCTCCATGTACCTATCCAAAAGTCTCTTAAAAGACCCTATCGTATCCACCTCCACCACTGTTACCGGCAGCCCATTCCACACACTCACCACTCTCTAAGTAAAAAACTTACCCCTGACATCTCCTCTGTACCTACTCCCCAGCACTTTAAACCTGTGTCCTCTTGTGGCAACCATTTCAGCCCTGGGAAAAAGCCTCTGACTATCCACACGATCAATGCCTCTCATCATCTTGAACACCTCTATCAGGTCACCTCTCATCCTCCGTCGCTACAAGGAGAAAAGGCCGAGTTCAGACAACTTATTCTCATAAGGCATGCTCCCCAATCCAGGCAATATCCTTGTAAATCTCCTCTGCACCCTTACTATGGCTTCCACATTCTTTCTGTAGTTAGGTGACCAGAAGTGAGCACCATACTCCAAGTGGGATCTAACCAGGGTCCTATATAGCTGCACCATTTGTAAAAAAAAATGCTGAAGCGAGAAAGGAACCCTTGTAACTGCATTGTTAATCTGACTGTTGAATCCATGCTGGCCATAAAGACAAAGCTCTTGGTCTACTGATTAGTGCGTGTTGACATTACATTGACATAAATTGCTCATGTTAAGAATAGGGAACTGATATTGAACGAGTCCTTTGAGATTTATAGCGGATATAGGAACAGACTTAAGAAAGAAATTAGGAGGGCAAAAAGGAGTCATGAAGTGACCTTAGCAAGCAGAATTAAGGAGATTTCTAAACCTTTTATGTGTATATTATAAGAAGGATTGGTATGGAGGTTTTTGTTTGTAATACAGTAGGTTCTGTTTAATTGGGACACATTGGGACTATTTTAATTAAGTGAGTGCCCCAATTAGTTGAAGTTACACCTGCATGTAACTTCCAAGTCTTAAGTTGCACGTTCAAATGCCTTTTTCCAAAACTCTCTACAGTATGCACTATTTGAAGTAAAATTGTTTAAAACAAGTTACTAGGCAATTGGAAATTATAATTCTCTTTTGCTCTGGAAATGCTAGGTTGTGCTTCCTTGCCCAATTAACTGGAATCCACTGTTTATGTAGATAGCTTGGATGAGAAAGTAGGTTTATAAGTTTGCAGAAAAATTGTAGAGTGAGAGGTTAGGCCCTGGGGAGTGTTGTGGAACAGTGACATTTGAGTACAGGTATATGGTTCTCTGGAGCAGCGTCACATGTTGATAGTAGTCAAGTCAAGTCACTTTTATTGTCATTGTGACCATAACTGCTGGTACAGTACATAGTAAAAATGAGACAATGATTTTTCAGGACCATGGTGTGACATGACACAGTACAAAAACTAGACTGAACTACGTAAAAAAAAAAACACAGAAAAAAACTACTCTAGACTACAGACCTACCCAGGACTGCATAAAGTGCACAAAACAGTGCAGGCATTACAATAAATAATAAACAGGACAGTAGGGCAGTAAGGTGTCAGTCCAGGCTTTGGGTATTGTGGAGTCTGATAGCTTGGGGGAAGAAACTGTTACATAGTCTGATCGTGAGAGCCAGAATGCTTTGGTGCCTTTTCCCAGACGGCAGGAGGGAGAAGAGTTTGTATGAGGGGTGTGTGGAGTCCTTCTGTGGTGAACTACGTGTGCCTGTCTGGACACGCCCCCTGCTGACTGCTCCTGTGGCTCCTCCCACAGACCCCTGTATAAAGGCGATCTGAGGCCTATGCTCGGGCTCAGTCTCCAGGATGTAGTATGATGGTCACTCACTTCCGGTTCCTTCTTCCAGTCAATAAAAGCCGATATCTTGCCTTACGTCTCAGAGTGAGTTATTGATGGTGCATCACCTTCATAATGCTGTTTGCTTTGCGGATGCAGCGTGTAGTGTAAATGTCCGTAATAGTGGGGAAAGAGACCCTGATGATCTTCTCAGCTGACCTCACTATCCGCTGCAGGGTCTTGCGATCCGAGATGGTGCAATTTCTGAACCAGGCAGTGATGCAGCTGGTGTTGGGTATGCTGGCCTATCTTGGGCAATCCACTGGGAGTATTGCAGACTTCAGGTAACAGGATGCTGCCAGGACTTGTATTATTGGGAGAGGTTGGGCAGGCTAGGACTTTATTCCTTAAATGTAGGAAATTAAGGGGTGATCTTGCAGAGGGGTATAAAATCATGAAGGATATGTAATTGTCTTTTTCTTTCCAGAAAAAAGGGAACTTAAAAACCAGAGGACATAGATATAAGATGAGGAGTAAGATTTGAACAACTGAGAGGCAACTACTTCTGCTAGCTTCCCAAATCTGGTATACTGTAATGGTACAGCCATAGAGTACAGTATATTGCAGATGTTGAATTATGGAAACTGTGTTAACATGCTGTTCTACCCACGGAATACTTAGTGCTGTCAATATGAACTTCTTGATAGTTATCCCCCCCAGCCGAGGATTATTGCATTGACCCACTCAGGCATAAATGGCAGCTGGTTAATTGTGAGTAAGAATCATTTTACACAGAGAAAATTTCTTAAAATCTCTGAATGCCACTGTGTGGCTGAGCTAAAGAGAAACTGAAGGACTTCAGCAATAGATAAAAATGGGAGGGTCTGCTGCTTTTGGGCTAATGTGGTTTAAAATATGTTGTTATCTTACTGGATCTACATAAGTATAACAATAGTTGCTATTATTCTCCCTGAATACAACCAACAATTAAAGTTACTTCATTGTGGACCAGATATAGGATATTTGCCTTTACCATGGCAGTGACACAAGCAAAAAAAGAGAGAGATAATGAAAAAATATTTAAAATCGCTGTTTGAGCCATTAAAAATTTGTAAATATTTTGTTCATCTTTGTGCAGATATTTTGCATGTACCACAACTTATTTGGATTAATAATTTTCTTTTGCTTCTGATTGTAGCAAAAGTACCAAATTTTATCACAAAATAGCCTAGAATAGTAATTACAATAACCTGAATGCCTTGATAACAATATTAAGATGAAAATACTCAGTTTATTTTTTACTGGTTTTGAATCGTAGATTTGTAACTCGAGTAGCCTGGCCTTGTGGGTATTAAAATTTTATTTTTTATATATGAAATGTAATAGTGTTCTTTTATGAAAATCATTTTCAGAAAAATTATAGATTCGTAAGTGATGCCAGAATATCCTCTGACTTTGAGAGAAAAGATGATTCATTTTGGTGAACAAATATAGACGAACAGCTTTGTTTCTATTCTTCATTTTTGGGTCCATCATCAAATGATGTCTGTGGAGTGCATTATTAATGAATGTGATGCTGATATATGTACTTGAAAGGAGTGATGAGCCTCTGCTTTGTTCTGTGGTAAAATTAGCCAGCTGAACCTGTTTTGCTTGGCAGAGTATTTAGATGGGACGATGGATAATTAAAGCTTTCAAAGTATTGGTTTGTTACTATTGACTATTTGTGGCAAATTAAGACAGGTTTGAATAATCTTGCAACATTTCACGATTCAGAGGATTCTGGTTAATTATATCACATAGGGTCCAGTATATTTTGTCCCAATTAAGTAGCTGCCCCAATTATGTGTAATTTTATGGAAATAGTTAAAAAGTATTTTTTAAAAAAAGACAGACTACCATTTAACTGCGTAAGAAATTGTGTATTTAAATAAAATGCAGAACAAATTACAACACCACCAATACCTCTACATCTGCTGTGTTCTTTTGATTGAATGTGAATTGACAAAATCAGTGTGGACACCTAGTGCAGATAATGGACTTACTTCATACAATGCTTTAATGACTGCATCCTCCAATTTTTGTTTCATTGCAATGTGATTGTTGAAGTAGCGAAATTGTTTCATTTTCACTCACAGCTTTTTCCAGCATCTTTAGGCCTGAATGCTTGAAACTATAGTTAACAAATCATTTCCAAATTGTCCTACTGTTTATTTCTTGCCAACTTATCAGTGAACATAAACACACACAACTGACATTATTTAAAAACTGATTGCCCTAAGTGCGGCGGGGTGTCATGGCCACGCAAGTGCATGTGACTGATGCTAGTTAGAGGCTGTACAGTTACAGTAACAATTATGCGGCATACTCTGTGTAAATCTGTTTCCATGTATCGTGACACCAGAAGCCATAAACTTATTCCAAGGAGACTGGTGATCTTCCTGCTCATTTCAACTAAGTAAAGGCATCTTACAGTTTTGGTGGGGTTAGAAATGAGGAAATTCATGATTAACTGTCCATTTTGCATTTAAGAAGACAACGTTGTGCCAACCTTTTAACCTACTCTTAAGATCAATCTTATCTTTCCCTGCCCCACAGCCCTCTATTTCCTTTCATCTATGTGCCTATATAAGAGTCTCTTAAATGCCGTTAAAGTATCTAGCTCTACCACCATCTCTGGCAGCAAGTTCCGTGCATCCATCACTCTGTGCGTGTGTATGTATGTATATGCCTCCTATTATCTTGTACCCCTCTATCAAGTCACCTTTCATCCTCTTTTGCTCTGAAGAGAAAAGCCCTAGGTTGGTCAACCTATCTTCATAAAATATGCTCTCTAATCCGACTAGCATCTTGAAAGATCTCCTCTACACTCCTCTAAAGCTTACACATCCTACCGACAATGAGATGACCAGAAATGAACACAATACTTAAAGTGTGGTGTAACTAGAGTTTGAACGAGCTGCAATATTATGCCTCTTGAAATCAACCACCTGATTAATGAAGACCAACACTCCGCATGACTTAATAACAACTCTATCAACTTGTGCACCAACTTTGAGGTATCAGTGGATGCGAACCCCAAGATTTTACTGTTTCTCATTACTGCTAATGTTTATACCATTAACCTTGTACTCTGCCTTCATATTTAACCTTCCAAAATGAAACATTTCACATTTTTTTGTGTTCAACTCCATCTACCACTTCTTAGCCCAGCCCTGCATCCCGTCAATGTACCTATGACAACCTCGTTCATTGTCCGCAACACCGCCTATTTTGGTGCCACCTGCAATCTCACTAACTTGCCTTCCTTCCACTTCCTCTTCCCAGTCATTTATAAAAAAATCACAAAGATCAGGGATTCCAGAACAGATCTTTGCAGGTCACCAATCTGCATGCAGAATCCTCTCCACCTACTACCATCCTCTGCCTTCTCCAGGCAGCCAAGTTTCCCTGGATTTCATCCAACTTTTCTTTGGAATTGTAACAGTAGAATCCTTGTGGTGATGTCAGTTATCTGTCTCTGCTGAAAATGGTCCAAATTATTCCTTGCACTACAGTTATTTACTTGTCTACTGAGTAAACAGAATCTGCACAAATGGATCAATTTCAGTCGATAGATTATGAACTTGACTAAAGAAAATTTATAATCCTTCTTGGCTATCTGTCTTTCATGGTCAGTTAGTGTGGCCATGACTGCATTAGTGTGGATATAATCTCTGTTACATTTTGTTATTGTTGGCTCCAATTTAATGTCATGCATGAAAATCAAAATAATGCTTCAGATACTGAAAATCTAAAACAAGGAACATAGAAATCTACACCACATTACAGGCCCTCTGACCTACAATGTTGCGCCAACCATGTAACCTACTCTAGAAACTGCCTAGAATTCCCCTACCACGTGGCCCTCTGTTTTTCTAGGCTCCATGTACCTATCTAAATCTCTTAACAGAGCCTATGTATCTGCCAGCAGTGCATTTCATGCACTCACTATTCTGTGTGGAAAAACTTACCTCTGACATCCCCTTTGTACCTACTTCCAAGCACCTTAAAACTGTGCCCCCTCATGTTAGCCATTTCAGCCCTGGGAAAAAGCCTCTGGCTATCCAAATGATCAATTCCCCTCATTATTTTATACACTCTGTCAGGAATGCTGGAAAAGCTCAGCAGTTCAGGCAATATCTCTGGAAACGTTTTCGGCCTTTGACATTTGGTTAGAAATATAGTGCATGATAGATACTGAAATTACCACTTTGCTGGCTGTTGTGGCTGATGTCTTGCCTTGCAAATCACAAGTCATACAGCATGAAATCAGACTCTTTGTCACACTAAGGAACAGAATCGGGTTTAATTATCACTCGTGTTGTGAAATTTATTGTATGTGCTGACCATCTAACACCCATTTACTTACACAAAACCTTTGCTCTTGTACCCCTCATAGATTCCACCACTCATCTTTATGTCAGGTTTACTTTACAATAGCCGAGTAAATTGCCAAGCAATCCTTGTTGGCATTGGGAGGGAAACTGACAGACATGGGGGAGTGTGGAAGTTGCACACAGCCAACCCTGGTCAGGGTTTGACCCTGGTTGTTGGACACTTGAAGCAGCAACTCCACAAGCTTACAGCTGTACTTGGAGGCATTTCCTCTTCAATCATCAGAGGCACTTATTTTTGGGTGGGTGTCTATCAAATGTGCCCACTTCTTTTGATTTAATTCTGGTGTCTAACGTGGTCCAAGACCTATTCCAGTAATTAGAAGCATGGTAAGTGTTAATGCATCACCACAGCATTGATCAAATGCATTTTGCCATGCTGTCCATTCAGTGGGACGCTATGTTAAATTCTTGAGTGACTGGCCATCATTTTAATATTTGATGCAGGACAATTCCAACAGGGAGCATGCCCCAGGATCATACTGGAGTGTCAGCCAAGATTTGTGGTCAAGTTTCTTGATGGAATGTGAGCCCATAGCCTTCTGAGCCATGAGGTGTGGGTCATGGTGCATGTGCCTTGCTCAATTATTCCTATCAAAAATAGATTAACTTGCCATTTATCTAATTTTGATTCAAAGGTAACATGACTGCCTTGTTTACCAAAGTGACAAGATTAACAACATAATGTGATTCCTTGTATGTGAAATGTTTCAGGGTGCCAATGATGAAGTGATGAGTCACTTAACAAATGCAAATCCTTCTTTCATTAATTTAATTCAAAATTTGAGTATTTGAATTTAACCAAATTGTCCTGTATGACTACTGAATTTACATTTGACTTCCATTAATAGAAACATAGAAAACCTGCAGCACAATACAGGCCCTTCAGCCCATGAAGTTGAGCCGATCATGTCCCTACCTTAGAAATTACCAGGCTTACTGATAGTCCTCTATTTTTCTAAGCTCCATGCACCTATCTAAAAGCCTCTTAAAAGACCCCATCGTATCTGCCTCCACCACCGTTGCCGGCAGTTCATTCCATGTGCTGACCACTCACCACTCTCTGAGTAAAAAACTTACCCCTGACATCTCCTCTACCTACTCCCCAACACCTTCAACCTGTATCCTCATGTGGCAACCATTTCAGCCATGGAAAAAAGCCTCTGATTATCTACACGATCAGTGCCTCTCATTATCTTATACAGCTCATCCTCTGTCACTCCAAGTAGAAAAGACCGAGTTCACTCAACCTATTCTCATAAGGCATGCTCCCCAATCCAGGCAACATGCTTATAAATCTCCTCTGCACCCTTTCTATGGCTTCCACATCCTTTCTATGGTGAGACGACCAGAAATGAGCGCAGTACTCTGTGGGGTCTGACCAGGGTCCTATACAGCTGCAACATTACCTCTTGGTTCCTAAATTCATTTCCACAATTGATGGTCAATACACTGTATGCCTTCTTGACCACAGAGTCAACCTGCGCAGCTGTTTTGAGTGTCTTATGGACTCGGACCCCAAGATCCCTCTGATCACACTGCCAAGAGTCTTGCCATTACTACTATATTCTGCCATCACATTTGACTTACCAAAATGAACCACTTCACACTGTGTTGAACTCCATCTGCCACTTCCCAGCCCAGTTTTGCATCTTATCAATGTACTGCTGTAACCTCTGACAGCCCCCCACACTATCCTCAACACCTAATGTCGATACTTTTTCTGTTTTAATATACCCGATGCCCTCCTGAACTAAAATCTATTCTTTATTTTTTGGAAAAACATTTTATTTTCCAATAGCATTTTTTTTAAGAACAAGTTTTGAAATGACACTATCATTTTCACTAATAGGAGAGTTATGAACAAAGGGAAAATAAGAGCAGGCCATTTACAACTGAGGTATGGAGAAATGTCTTCTCTGAGAGGATAATGAATCTCTACATTTCTGTCTGAGGGTGATGAAGGTCAGGCCAATTGATTTACTTAAGGTGATGGATGAGTATTTTGAACATGGAGTTTAGTGTTGTGGGAAAAGGTACAGAATAGGAGTTGAGTTTAGCATAGTTCAGCCATGATCAGTTTGAATGGTGGTACAGGTTTGATGGGACTGGTGGCCAAACCTGTTCCTATTTTTTTGGTTTTTTTTTTATCTTGCATATGAACACTTGATTTTCCTTAAACCCAATTTGAATAGGGAAAACATTCGGGTGAACTCAAGCATTCAAGGTTCATCTTGAGGAATTGTATGAACCTAATTTGATTAAAAAGACCAGTCACATTCTTGTGAATCTATCTGCAATACCGAAGATGATGTGAAGCAAGGATTCATTTAGATCATGGGATTGGAGTTACTAGGAACCATTGAGAATGGGGTTTGATTCATTTCTATTTGTTATTTTCTCTTTCTCATCCTGATCTCCTTTCTAGCATTGTAACTTCCCCGATCCACATAATAAATCCTTGCAGTTCCCCTTGGTTGCTCCTGTGTACCCAGTTTAATTTGTCATTTTAAGTAGTTTTACTGTGCTCAATTGGATCCGCCCCCCCCCACCCCCCACTCTTTATCAGTTTCAGTTTCTTGGAAATTGTCTGTGATGTCCTCCCTCTCTACCGCTAGTACAGATTTCCTCCTTATGCTTGTCAATCACATCGCACACCTGTGTATTTTATTTATTGTACTTAGTGTAAGAAACTCAGGGTGATTAAAGTTCAAAGTAAATTTATTATTCAAGTACATGTACTGTATGTCACCATATATAATGCTGAGATTAAATTTCTTCTGGGCATACTCAATAACTCTATAGAATAATAACCAGTGAAATAATCAATGAAAGATCGCCCACTTGGCGGTGCAGCCAGAGTGCTGAAGACAACAAGCTGTGCAAATACAAAAGGAAAGAAATAATAACAAAACAAATAAGCGATAAATATCAAGACATGAGATGAGAGTCCTTGAAGTAAGTCCATTGGTTATGAATAATAGATGATTAGTACGGTATTGATTAGACATTATGCTTCCCATAAAAGCACTCATTAAAATGATTCTTTGTGGGGTTTCCCCCAGCTTTTCTATCTGCTGCTGTTGGTGCATGGTTTACTTTTATGCAAGAGGTTTTGAATAGCAGTCCTTCTTGAATTCCTTATTAATGCATGTGTATCCTATTAATTTCATGACTGCAGCATGCCTGTTGGCATCATTCAGGCCAAACTAATATTTGGCGTTTAGCGCTCTCATCAGATCGTTGAGCAATGTTTCACTTCATTGTTGGAAGTCGGTGCAGAGCAAATGGATGGCAGAGTGCATATTTGACCGCAAATAATTAGTGTGAGGGTGGGAGTCGGCCCCCAGATTCTAACTTTTACATGCATGTCTGAGTGCTTGCCAGCCTTGAAGTCCTGAACAACGAGGTCATACAAAGCCCTTGTCCCTTAAAGCAAGAAGCAGCAGCAACTGGAGGAGCTGAGCTCTTTACTTCACCCCTCCCTTTCCCGGTTTCACCTATCACCTTGTGTTTCTTCCTCCACGCTTTGTACTCCTCATCTGGTTGATTCCAGAGATGATGGGGTTAGACTATGAGGAGAGATTGAGTTGCCTGGGACTGTACTTGCTGGACTTCAGCGGAATGAGAGGAGATCTTATAGAAACAAATAAAATTATGAAAGGGATAGAAAAGATAGAGGCAGGAAAGTTGTTTCCACTAGAACTAGGGAACAGACCCTCAAGATTCGGGGGATTAGATCTAGGATGGAGATGAGGAGCTTCTTTTCCCAGAGGGTGGTGAACTGTGTAATTCTCTACCCACTGAAGCAGTGGAGGCTACCTCAGTAAGTATATGTAAGACAAGGTTGGATAGATTTTTACATAGGGGAATTAAAGGTTATGGGGAAAAGGCAGGTAGGTGGAGATGAGTCCATGGCCAGATCAACCATGATCTTATTGAATGGCAGAGCAGGCTCAACAGGCCAGATGGCCTACTCCTGCTCCTATTTTACAATGTTCTTATGGTCCACTTTTCCTTGCCCTCTAATCCAGTAGGCCTATGACAGTCCAGGTGTTTCTAATGCACCCTGCTTAGCTGTTCCCTTCCCTCTGTAACCTGTTAAGGGTATGCCTTTCTGATTAAAGACTCCAAAGATAGGCACCTGTGCATGACCCCTAGATTCCATTCATTTTCCTTTACCCTGCCCGGTTCCTGCCTCCACCAATCGCAAATAAGCTACAAGACAACACAATGGAAGAGGAAAATGACATACTGTCAGTGCATCTTGTGTTCCCCTCCAGCAGCTTGGACCCGGCACCTACACCGAGAATCTCTGCATGGTGATCCACCTAGCATGCATGGCTTGTACACTAGCCAGGGAGGTGGTCCCAGTCATTCCTCTTCTTCAAAGGGAGACCCTGTGTCAGTTCTGGTCTAGAAGATGAAACAGTTCATAGATAGCTGATGCCAATGTATAAATGCAGCCATGATGTATTGTTTGGCCTGACAAATTTTGTTTGACTTGTTAAAGATATTTGGAGAATCAAGCCCTAAGATATAATGGAGAGGTCTTTGAGTCCATTCTTGTTGACATTGAAGTGGTGACTAACCTATGATTAAATAAGTTCAGATGTTGTGTGATTTCTAGCAAAGAACTATAGAGGGAAATCATTTGTATCAGGAATGTCTACATATGACACAACTTAAGGTACGTCCAACTTTTGCAAAGTAGAGACTTTCCTTCCTCCTTCACCCCAGTTTGCAGTCCTGGTGATGTTGTAGGAGAATTTTAGAAAAAGTTGCATGACCATTAGGAGGTGACTGAAAATGATATTGTGGTTCTTGGGGTGAGATTACAATGCTTTAATATATCAGGGGGTTCCTCTAGAGAATGTTTTAGACTTGTAAGCACTCAGTTTTTAAACTATATCCCCTTGGTACTAGATTTTGTCACAAACAGAATCTACCCTTTAGAATCTACCTTGTCAAGCTCCCTCAGTACTTCTTCCGAACTGAATGGGTCGAGGCTCAATCCTCTCTATTGTTCCTCTTTAGAGCACCCTTTCATCCCAACGTTCTTCCCAGTGAACCTTCTCTAAACTGCCTCCAGTGTAAGAAAGCAGTTCTTAGAATAGGTATGTATCTAAACCTGCACACACTGTTCCCAGGGTGGGTTCAGCAAAGCCCCTTACAACTGTTAGAAGTTAATTCTATGTAAGTACAACATCCTCCTTACAAAAAAGAAAAATAGCAATTAGCCTTCCCCAATTAGTTCCAATTTTTAATGTGTGGGAACAACAGGATTATTTTCTATGGCAGCATTCTCAAGTCTCTCCCAACAGAAAAAAAATTCTCCCTTTTTAATTTTCCTACCACAGTGGATAACTCACAATTCTCCAAGCTAAAATCTTCACCCACTCACATAACCACTCTAGGTCCCTTTAGAAACCTGTTTACAACCTCAGAATTTGCTTTCCTATTATTCTTTTCATCCATAGTACTCTTGGTTCTTTTGGCTAAATCAGTAACCTAGATTGTAAGTAGTTAAGGCTCCAGAACAGATCTGTGTCACATTCTACTAGTTAATCTGTTAGTTTTGAAATGACCAATTACTCACATTCCTCCTTCCTGTTGGTCAGCCAGCGCTCTGTTCATGCTTAGCTCAGTGCAACATGTCCTCGTCAATAGAATCTCCCAGCCACAGCACTTCTTTTCAGCTTCTCTTGTTTCTTTCTGGTAATGCAGTAAGCACACGAGCATGATACTAGAACAATCATTTTCCTATTTTTAAGTTTTGACACTTGATCTTGGCACTTGTCCCAATTGCTTGACTGATGAGCAATAATGCAAATAAATGCATGTGTTAGAAACATAGAAAACCTACAGCACAATACAGGCCTTTCAGCCCACAAAGTTCTGCCATACATGTCCTTACCTTAGAACTACATAGGCTTACCCATTGCCCTCTATTTTTCTGAGCTCCATGTATCCATCCAAGAGTCCCTTAAAAGTCCCTATTGTTTCCATCTTCACCACCACCGTCGGCAGACCATTCCACACACTCACCACTCTCTGCGTTTAAAAACAACAAGAACAACTTACACCTGACATCTCCTCTGTACCTACTTCCAAGCACCTTAAAACTGAGCTCTCTCATGCTAGCCATTTCAGCCCTGGGAAAAATCCTCTGACTATCCACATGATCAATGCCTCTCATTATCTTGTACACCTCTATCAGGTCACCTCTCGTCCTCAATTGCTCCATGGAGAAAAGGCTGAGTTCACTCAACCTATTCTCATAAGGCATGCTTCCCAATCCAGGCAACATGCTTGTAAATCTCCTCTGCACTCTTTCTATGGTTTCTCTGTCCTTCCTGTATGGAGGCGACCAGAATTGAGCACTGTACTCCAGGTGGGGTCTGACCAGAGTCCTATGTAGCTGCAACATTACCTCTCGGCTCTTAAACTCAATCCCATAATTGATAAAGGCCAATGCACCGTATGCCTTCTTAACCACAGAGTCAACCTGTGTAGCAGCTTTGAGTGTCCTATGGACTCAGACCCCAAGATCCCTCTGATCTTCCACACTGCCAAGAGTCTTGCCATTAATGCAATATTCTGCCAACATATTTGACCTACCAAAATGAACCACCTCACACTTATCTGGGTTGAACTCCATTTGCCACTTCTCAGCCCAGTTTTGCATCCTATCAATGTCCCGCTGTAATCTCTGACAGCACCCCACACTATCCACAACACCCCCAACCTTTATGTCATCAGCAAATTTGCTAACCTATCACTCCACTTCCTTGTCCAGGTCATTTATAAAAATCACAAAGTAGGGGTCCCAGAACAGATCCCTGAGGCACACCACTAGTCACTGACCTCCATGCAGGATATGACCCATCTACAACCACTCTTTGCCTTCTGTGGGCAAGCCAATTCTGGATCCACAAAACAATGTCCCCTTGGATCCCATGCCCCTTACTTTCTAAATAAGCCTTGCATGGGGTACCTTATCAAATGCCTTGCTGAAATCTACTAACACTACATCTACAGTTCTACCTTCATCAATGTGTTTAGTCACATCCTCAAAAAATTCAACCAGGCTTGCACAACCTGCCTTTGACAAAGCCATGCTAACTGTTCCTAATCATATTATGCTTCTCCAATTGTTCATAAATCCTGCCTCTCAGGATCTTCTCCATCAACTCACCAAGCGCTGATATAAGACTCAGTGTTCTGGGTGTTGAAATTGTGCAAACATGGCATAGCTGTGCGTTCCTGTCTCCAACCCACAACGAATGTATGTCTACAATGCAGTATTTCAGGTGAACCAACAAATAAATGGGAAATTGAGGTCTCATTTCCTGCATAAATGTATATTTTGTATATAGATACGTGTGTGTGGAGATATTGAAGGGACAATACCGAAACTTAAATTGAATAAATATCAGAAAAAATTTATATAAATTGCATTGGCAGTAGCTAAAAAAGTTATCGCAGTTACTTGGAAATCTGATTTATATTTAACTATGGATCGTTGGAATAATGAAATATATAGTTGTATTCCACTTGAAAAAATTACATACAATCTAAGAAATGAATATGATATATTTTTGAAAATTTGGCTCCCATACATACAAAAGATGGGATTTGAAGATAAAATTATAAAGTAATTGGGGAAAGTAAAAATAAATATTAAAATTATTTTGAACTCCATGGAGCATGTGGGGATCCTCCGATATCCAGGCACTCTTTTTTCTTCTTTCTTTCTTTCGGGGGGGAGGGGGAGGATCAATATTATTTTTCTTTTTTTAATTACATTTATTCTTTGTAATTCTTTGTAAATAAATAAAAAAGATACGTGTGTGTAGCCAAATCACGGGGCAATTTACCTACTAAGCGGTTCATCTTTGGACTGTGGGAGGAAACTGGAGCACCTGCAGGAAACCCATAGGCTCACTAGAAGAACATACACAATTTCTTTCAGAGGGCGGCAGAATTGAACTCCGAATTCCAACGCCCTGAGCTGTAATAGCATAGCACTAATGACTATGCTTCATAAATGCATTATGTGCATAGATCAACTAAAGTGAAGTATTAATTATGAAATATAATTTCTATATAGTTTGCTGTTGATTTACATGTAATTTTCTGCAATAAATTTGCAATGCTGCTTTTTAAAAAAGGTGTTGCACAATATTGTTTTATTGGAGACAGCATCAGGATTATTTGACAAAAAGATGTTTACATTACAGTCATAGAGACATTGGGAAGTACAGCATAGAAACAGCCCCTTCAGCCCATCTTGTTCATGCAAAGCCATTTAGACTGACTAATTCCATCAAGCTGCACCGAGATCACAACCCTCCATATCCCTACTATCCAGGTACCTGTCCAAACTTCTCGAACATTGAAATTGAGCTTGAATGCACCGTTGTGCTGGCAGCTCATACCACACTCTCACAGCGCTCTGAGTGAAGAAATTTCCCCTCATCTTCTCCTTAAACTTTTCACCTTTCACCCTTAACCCCTGACCTCTGGTTGTAGTCCCACCCACCCACCCTCAGTGGAAAAAGCCTGTTTGCATTTACCCTATCTATACTCCTCAATTTTGTATACCTCTATCAAATCTCCTCTTAATCTTCTACAGTTTGTTTACTTGTTTACAGCCTTGTTTACAGCTTTTCTGTAGATTACATCTTTCCCGTACATGGATATTATTTGAAGTATTAGTCAAGAGCTGATGAAGCAAAGCTTTAAAAAGAACTCAAACGTATTTGAGTCTGTTGTTTTGAGTCTAGTATAAAGTTTTTTTTTTTGGCATTGATTTTTAGGGTTGTTCCAGGGGCAATAGTCCTCTGTGCATTTCATTAGAAATAGTTCTTGAAAGTTGAAAAAGGATTAATCTTTTTCTAGTTTCTCCAAAGAACTCTTGATGTCTACTTTTGATCAGATACTCTGGTATGTCTCACTAAGATACTTTTTTGAGTTATGGTTTGGTCCTAGGAAGTCACATTGGATTTGGAAGAGTTTTAGGGTTCCATTCAAGATCCTAAGTGCAAAATCTCACTGATGAAAAGGGCAAACAGTTAATCAAACAGGGACCAGTAGGACAAAATAAAATTATATGGCACTATTTGAAGAACCAGGTGTTTATCCAGAAGTCTTGGCCAATATTTATTCCTATATCAGTGGCTGAAAAATTACTTGTTAATACAAGAATTTTTATCTTTCAGAAACACTTGGTTTTAGACCGTTTTGAGTTCTCCTCCAGTCATAAAATGGCTTGATGTAAATCAAAATTCTTCTCTAATAGATGACAAAATGTTGAACCATTGAAACACGTTTTCATCTTTGAACTTCATTTTAAGATGACAGATTGTTGCATTAACATAGAACATTAAACATTGATCAATAGATTACAGGAACAGGCATTTCTGCTCTCAATGTTGTGCCAAACTAATTAATTAGCAATCAAATGTCAACTAAATTAATACCTTCTGCCTACCCTATGTCGATATACTTTCATTTCCTGCACACCTATGTACCTGTCTAAGAGCCTCTTAAATTTTCGATTGTATTTGTCTTCACCACTCTCCTTAAATTCCCTCTGGGAAAAAGATACTGGCTGAATACTGTTTCTCAGCCTTGCATAATCTTACAAAGTTCTACCAGATCTCCACCCACCCCCACCCCTCCACTAGCCTCTACCGCTCTGGAGAAAAGAACCCAAGATTGCACATGACCTCGAATCCAGGCGACATCCTAGTAAACTTTGCTGTACACTCTCTAAGTTTCAATGTCCTTCAATGTTATGGGGTGAATGGAATTGAATATGATGGTCCAGATGCATCCTTAATAGAGCTTATTATCACTTGCATATGTCATGAAATTTGTTGCTCTGCAGTAGCAGTACAGTACAACTATAAGTTACAAAAAAAAGTGCAAAAAATGAATAACGAACTGCAACATAACTTCCCGACTCTTGAACAAAAAGCATCGACTAAAAGGGTGGGACCTACACAGAAGGGTCGGTTTGCACCTGAACTGGAGGGGGACTAATATCCAAGTGGGAAGATTTATTAATGCTGTACGGTGGGCTTTAAACTAGAATTGCAGGGGTTTGGGAACCAGAGTGCCAGAACAGTCAGTGAAGAGGTTGTAGAGGTTGATGTTGGTAAGACCTCAGATAAAGATAGGAATTGAAAGGTTGAGCATAGTGAACTAGTGCATATATTTCAACACAAGAAGTATCATAGGAAAGGCAGATGAGCTCAGGGTAAGCATCAATACCTGGAATTATGACATTGTAACCATTTAGTTGCAGGAGGGACAGGACTGGCAGCCTAATATTCTGGAGTTCTGTTTTTTTTAAAGGAAATATGCAAAGAGATAGGTCTGGTCTATGGGTTGAGATTCTAAATTGGAGAAAGAACAATTTTGATGGTATTAGAAATGATCTAGCAAGTGTGGATTGGGACAGACTGGTTCCTTGCAACGGTGTACTTGCAAAGTGGGAAGCTTTCAAAAGTGAAATTTTAAGAGTACAAACCATGCATGTGCCTGTCAGAATAAAAGGTAAAGATAATAAGTGTAGGGAACTTTGGTTTTCAAGAGATATTGAGGCCCTGGTTATGAGAAAAAAGAACAAATGCGTAGCAGGTATAGGCAAGTAGGAACAAATGAGGAGCTTATAGAGGACGAGAAATACAAGAGAACACTTAAGAAAGAAATCTGGAAGACTGAAAGGAGGCATGATGTTGCTCTAGCAGATGAGATGAAGGAGAATCCTAAGGTATGTGAATAACAAAAGGATTGCTAGGGACAATATTGGTTCTCTGTAAAACCAGAATGGTAATCCATGTATGGACGCAAAACAGATGGGGGAGATCTTCAATGCATTCTTTGGATTTGTATTTACTTGAGAGACAGACACAAAGTCTATAGAAGCAAGACAAAGTGACATTAACTTCATGGACCCTGTACAGATTACAGAGGAGGAGATGTTTGCTATCTTGAGGCAGATGAGGTCGGATAAATCCCCAGGGCCTGACAAGGTTTTCCCTTGGACTCTATGGGAGGCAAGTGCAGAAATTGCTGGGGGCCCAGCAGAGATATTTGAAATATCCTTAGCACAGGAAAGGTACGGGATGACTGGAGGATAGCCAATGTTGTTCTGCTGTTTAAAAAATGCTCTAAACAGAAACCAGGAAATTGTAGGCCAGTGAGTCTGACGTCAGTGGGAAAGTTATTGGAAGGTGTTCTAAGAAACCAGATGTATAAATATTTGGATAGACATGGACCGCTTAATTACGGTCAGCATGGCTTCATGCATTGTAGGTCATGTCTAACCAAATTTATAGAGTTTTACGAGGAAGTTACCAGGAAAGTGGATATTGCCTACATGGAATTTAGCAAGGTGTTTGACAAGGTCCCGCATGTGACGCTGGTGAAGAATGTTCAGCCTCTTGGCATTTAGGATGAGGTAGTAACTTGGATTAGACATTGCCTTTGTGGGAGAAGCCAGAGAGAGGTAGAAGAGAGTTACCTCTCTGACTGGGGGCCTGTGACTAGTGGTGTGTCAATAGACAATAGACAATAGGTGCAGAAGTAGACCATTCGGCCCCTCGAGTCTGCACCGCCATTCTGAGATCATGGCTGATCATTCACTATCAATACCCAGTCCCTGCCTTGTCATAGGGATCAGTGCTGGGTCCTTTGTTTATTATCTGTATTCAATGATCTAGATAATAATGTGGTTAACTGGATCAGTGAATTTGCAGATGGCATCAAGATTGAGGGTGTCGTGGACTTGAGGAAGGCTGTCATGACTTGCAGAGGAATCTGGATCTGCTGGAAAACTGGCCGATGGAATTTAATGCGAGGTTTTGTACTTCAGTAGGACCAACCAGGGGACTGAGGAATGTGTTAGAATAAAGGGATCAGGGAACACAGTTCCATAATTCACTGTCACATGGTGTTACATATAGATAGGATAGTAAAGAAAGCTTTTGGCACATTGGCCTTCATAAATCAATGTGTTGAGTACAGGAGATGGGATGTTGTGTTGTAGACTTTACGGCCTAATTTGGAGTATTGTGTACAGTTTTGGTCATCTACTTACAGGAGAGATGTAAACAAGGTTGAAAGAGAGCAAAGAAAATTTGCAAAGATGTTGCTGGGTCTGGAGGACCTAAGTTAGAGGGAAAGGTTGAATAGGTGAGGACTCTGTTCTTTAGAACCTCAAAGATTGAGAGGAGATTTGGTGGAGGTATGCAAAATTGAGGAGAATAGATAGGGTAAATACAAGCAGGCTTTTTCCACTGAGGTTGGGTTGGACTACAACCAGAGGTCATGGGTTAAGGGTGAAAACTGAAAGGTTTAAGGGGAACATGAAAGGAAACCTCTTCACCCAGAGGGTTGTGAGAGTGTGGAACGAGCTGCCAGTGGAAGTGGTGCAGCCGAGCTTAATTTCATCATTTAAGAAAAGTTTGGATAGATACGTAGAGAGTAGGGATATGGAGCAGGTTGTTGGGAGTAGGCAGTTTAAATGGTCTTGGCATGGACTAGATGGGCCGAAGGGACTGTTTCTGTGCAGTACTCTATAACTATGACTAATGAAGGCAACCAATCTTAGAATCCAGTCATCTATGTTTACATCTGTGTCATTTTCATATATTACAAGCCGCTGAAGTCCCAGTGTGGATCCCTGCAGAACATCACTAGTCATACCTAGAATAAGTCTCATTGATTGCTACACTTTCTTTTCTATGGGCAAACCAATTCTGAATCCAATCAGCCAATTCATCATGTATTCCATGCATCTTAATCTTCTGGATGAGATTCTCCTGATGAACCTTGTCAAACGTCTTGCTAAAATCCGCACAGACACCAAGCACAGGTCTACATCATCAATCACCTTCATTACCTCCACAAAAATATCAATCAAGTTAGAGAGGCATGCCTTGCTCCACGTAAAGAGATGCAGAGTGTTCCTAATAAGGCCATAGCTTTCCAAATGCACATAAATCCTATCCCTGAGGTCTTCTTTAAGAGACCGAACACCGCTTTGTTCTTTTTCTTAAAAATGTGCTGCATATTAGCATACTCCAGCTGATCATTTTATCCTCCATGTCCTCCTCCCTGGATACAAAGTACCCATTTAGGACCTCACCCATGTTCTCCACATCCAAGCATATGTTCCCTGCTTTATCTGGCTTCTTTATGGTCATTAAGGGCTCTTTTATTTTAGTTTCCTAAACTTTGCATACATTTCCTTGACTAAATTCACCATCTCTCTCTTGACATTCAAAGTTCCTTGATCTTACCACCCTTGTCCCTCTTTCCTGGAACATACTCTCTGTGCAGACTGGACTGTGCTCTGTGCAGTTGGTCATTCAATCCTGTCCACATGTGAGATATGGAATTGTCCACAAACAACTGTTCCCCATTGCCTCCCTAGTTCCTATCTAATACTCTCATAATTTACCCTGCTCCAATTTAATGCTTTACAGCAAGGTCCATACTTATTCTTATCAATAGCTATCTTAAAATTGAAAGAGTTCTGATCATTGTTCCTTAACTGTTCTCTTATGGAAGTGCCAGTCATCTGGCTCATTACTCAAAATCAGGTCCAGTATGCCTCTTCCCATTGTTGGACTATCTACATATTAATTTAAGAAATCCTCCTGGCTGTACATCCTACTGTGTCTAAACTTCTTGCACCAAGAAGGTCCCATAAATATTAGGAAAGTTGAAGTCACAGATGATAACAGTCCTTTTTTTATGCACCTTTCTGTAATTGGCCTTCATATCTATTCCTCAATTTTCCAGTGTCTATTGGGAGTTTGTTGTATCATCTCATAAGTGGTTGCATTTTTCTTAACTTTGAGTTCTATCCAAATAGACTCAGTGAATGAGCCCTCCATATGTCTTCTCTGAGGGCACCTGAGATATCACCCCTGATCACTTCTCCAACATTTTATCCCCTTCTCTATCTTTTCTAAAACATTGCAACCCTAGGACATTAAGCATCCATTCCTGTCCCTCTTTCCTTCTCTCAACCAAGTCTCTGTTATGGCCACAACATCATAGTTCCATGTACTGCTCCATGCTCTAATTTCATCACCCTTATTTATAATGCTCCTAGCACTAAAATACACATGATTAGAAAGATGAATTTCTCCACTGCTTGTATTATTAATAATATTCCAAAATATTGATGACAATGAAGGGTATTACGCAATGCTGTTTAACTTGCATCAGCCATTTAATTTTAGATTTATACTGAGCAACACATTAGAATGCTTGGATTTATTTAACAAATGGTACCCATAGCACGTGTATGGCTATGAAATTACTACTGATTTGGCTGTTCAGAGGTTGTGAAAAGTATTGAACTTCATCTTCCTGTCACAACGTTCTTATTTCACCATGACTACATTATTTATTGGAGGATTCATACTTGTACATTTGGAGATCAAGAATTGGTTCCTGTTTGTATTCATAATTCAGAATTTACTAGCATTCAAATTATTCAAATTGAAACAGTTGTGTGGTGAGCACACAGGCTGTGCGGTGATGCATTGCCATAAATAAATCTAAGTGGAAAGTTTAGTCAGGTTGAGATGGGAGTTAGAAGTCAGGATTTTATTTTACACAGTGTCACTTGTGGGTGGACTGCAGGACTGAGTAAGATTATAACCAGTCTAGGTCATTTCCTACAATATCACTGTCTCTTTAATTAATTTTCACCATTCACTGTTTAAATGGTTTTCCATTTTTCACAATTTTTTTCAGACATCCCATTCTATTTTATTATGACAGCACAAATTTGTCTCGTTTGTAATTATTTAAAAGAGATAACAGTGCCTGAGAAGTATTGAACCCCTCCCCTCCCCTCCCCTCCCCTCCCCGCGTCCTTGGAAGTTCTCATGTTTTATTGTTTTACAACATTGAATCAAAGTGGATTTAATTTGGATTTTTGGACACTGAGCAACAGAAAGGACATGTGACAATTGAAAACAATTTTTATAAATTAATTATAGTTATTAAAGACATAACTGATTGCATAATTCCTCACTCCCTTCAAGTCAGTATTTAGCAGATACACCTTTGGTAGCAGTTACATACAGCCTTCAGTCTGTATGGATAGGTCTCTATCAGCTTTGCATATCTGGACACTGCAATTTTTCCTCATTCTTTTTTTTACAGAACTGCTCAAGCTCTGTCAGATTGCATGGGCATTGTGAGTGAACAGCCTTTTTCAAGTTCAGCCACAAATTCTCAATTGGTTTGAGGTCTGGACTCTGACTTGGCCACTCCAGGACATTAACTTTATTGTTTTTAAGCCATTGCTGTGTAGCTTTGGCTTTGTGCTTGGTGTCATTGTCTTGCTGGAAAACAAATCTTCTCACAAGTCACAGTTCTTTTGTAGACCGCATCAGGGTTTCATCTAGGATTTTGCTGCATTCATTTTACCCTGTACCTTCACAAACCTTTCAGGGCCTGCTGCAGTGAAGCATACTCACAGCATGATGCAGCCACCACCATGCCTCATGCTTGGGATGGTGTGTTTTTGATGATAAGTGGTGTTTGACAAGCCAAACAAGGGGTTTGGCCTGATGGTCAAAAAGCTCAATTTTTGTTTCATCAAGAATTGAATTGAATTGACTTTATTTCTTGCATCTTTCACATACATGAGGAGTAAAAATCTTTACATTACGTCTGAATGTGCACTGTACAATCATAATAAATAGAACAGTCAATGTAACATAGAAATGCACTCAAATCAGCGTGAGTTAATCAGTCTGGTAGCCTGGTGGAAGAAGTTGTCCCGGAGCCTGTTGGTCCTGGCTTTTATGCTGCGGTACCATTTCCTAGATGGTAGCAGCTAGAACAGTTTGTGGTTGGGATGACTGAGGTTTCCAATGATCCTATGGGCCCTTTTTACATACCTGTCTTTGTAAATGTCCTTAATCATAGGAAGTTGACAACTACAGATGTGCTGGGCTGTCCACACCACTCTCTGTAGAATCCTGCGATTAAGGGAGGTACAGTTCCCATATCAGGCAGTGATGCAGCCAGTCAGGATGCTGTCAATTGTGCCCCTGTAGAAAGTTCTTAGGATTTGAGGGCCCATGCCAAACTTCTTCAACTGTCTGAGGTGAAAGAGGCCATAGAACCTTCTTCCAGCTGATTTCAGAGTCTCCCACATGCTTTCTGGCAAACTCTAGCCAAGATTTCAAGTAATTTTGTTTTTTCAGCAGTGGCTTTCTCTTTGCCACTCTCCCATAAAACTGTGACTGGAAGTATCCGGGCAACATTTGTTGTATTCACAGTCTCTCCCATTTCAGCCACTGAAGCTTGTAACTCCTCCAGAGTTGTCATAGGTCTCTTGGTGGCCTCCCTCACTGGTCCCCTTCTTGCACGATCACTCAGTTTTTGAAGACAGCCTGCTCTAAGCAGATTTACAGCTGTGTCATATTCTTTCCATTTCTTGATGACTGACTTAACTGTACTCCAAGGGATATTCAGTGAAATTTTCTTCAACCATCTCCTGACTTGTGCTTTTCTATAACCTTTTCGCTGACTTACTTGGTATGTTCTTTGCTCTTCGTGGTGTAGTTTTTGCTGGGATACTGACTCACCGGCAGATGGACCACTTTCTTCTGCCTTTTAATGGCGGTTGGCAGTCCATCACCATCAGGCGCATTGCCATTACCAAGTGGACTGGAGTGTGGTGTAGAGTTGGGAAAATAAAACCCCTACTACTTCTTTAGCAAATGAAAACTGAATTACCTCAAAAGCCCTATAGATAGTAAATAATGAAAGATGACCTTGTGAATTAAATACGTTACTTCCACAACTTAGTGTTTAAATGAAAACTACCAACCTCTAATGATAGTAGTGCAACCTGCATTTGTTTTCTTTCAATCTAATATGCTTCTCATTGTAAAATAATGTGTTCAACTGTTTCATAATGATGACAAAACCTACAAACCCCAAAGTGATGTTTTCCAACAAGATAAAAGGAATAATTAAGCATAGTATGCCCAACTCTAAGTTGAGTTAATATAATTCTTGTTTTACCCTTTCTCCCATCAATCCAACAGTTCTATGTATTCTGTAAAGGTCTCTCCCCTTATGCCCATTATCCCACAGGTCTCACCATAATCCCCTAATTCTTAGCCCCAACAACCGCCTGAGCTTCTGATTTACTATGTGAAGGTCTATACCCACAGATGAACAGCTTCTCTGGCCAAACAATTAACCCGGTCATACCCCTCAACACTGCTGTGTAGGGACCCTTAATAAGAGGATATGCAAACCAATACTTTGACTATGAAGTAAAGTTTGAAGAGGTTCCAGCAGTAAATCTGACCTGTTTTAAGATGAATCAAAACTGAAAAAGAATCTGAACAGGTTATAAATTTGTGATGACAAGTTTCCTCCACCCACTTTAAGCCCAAAATGATGGCAACCAATTCTGCTGTATATACTGATGGTTAATAGAACATTTCTTTATTGTTCTTGTACATATCACAATAATTTCCCTTAACATATTGATGAACCAACAGACTCTCAGGCACATCAGAATCCTTGGACCTCATTGAATCATGCCACCTAAAATCAACTAAAGTTATGGTATTGGAAGAACCAAGGTCACAGTTGGACCTTCCAGATACAGGTGTTCTTTTTCTACGGTTAATGGAAGCATCTTGACTGCACACAGGTGATCTGCATTAACTAATTATGTGACTCCTAAAACCAATTGGCTGCAACAGCGATGATTTGGTGTGTCATGTTAAAGGGGGTGAATACTTATTTTGAGTTTTATATTTGTAATTAATTTCAATCACTTTGTAGAGATCTGTTTTCACTTTGACACAAACTAGACTTTTTCTGTTGATCAGAGTAAAAAAAATCCAAATTAAAGTGATCCAATGTTGTAAAACAATAAAATACAAAAACTTGTGGGGGGGAGGAGATAATACTTTTCATAGGCATTGACTGTACAGTATGTGCACAGTGTACTGGCTTGCATTATTTTGTCTATATCTGCTTTACAGTTTTGCCAAAATCAATGGATTTGTTTTGGGGTATATGTTACTGCTAGCTGGCCAGTGGCATGGTGGTATCCAAACCGGACTTAGAGGGTTCAGATCTAGCTGGCTCCTTGCACACTTGCCATCCATGAGCATCGAGCTAGCAAATGGCTTCGTAAAAAAAAAAACACAAAATGCTAAAGAAGTGGCAAGGTTGCTGCCTGATGTGCCTCAAGGTGTGTTATTGTTAATTCCTTTCAGAAATGCTAAATTCTGGACTTTGCCAGATTTCCTCTAGTTCCTGCTGAACATTAAAAAGTAGAACACACACAAAATGCAGGAAGAACTCAGCAGGTCAGTCAGCATTTTGAAAATGAATAAACAGTCGATGTTTTGGGCTGAAAACCTGCACCAGGATGGGAAAGAAAGGTGGAAGAAGCCAGAATAAAAAAGAAAACTGGGGAGTAAGGACAAGCTACCAGCTGATACGTGAAGCCAGGTGGGTGCGGGAGGAGGGATGAAGTAAGAAACCGGGAAGTGATGTGGAAAAGGCAAAAGGCTGGAGAAGAAGGAATCTGGTAGGAGAGGAGAATAGACCATGAACAAAAGGGAAGAAGGAGGGGCACTAGCAGGAGGTAATAGCAGGTGAGGAGATGAGGTGAGGCCAGGATGGGGAGGAATACTGGAAGAAGAAATGGAAGTTCATGCCATCAGGCTGGAAGCTACCCAGACGGAATATGAGGTGTTGCTGTTCCACCCTGAGGGTGGCCTCATTGTGACAGAAGAGGAGGCCATGGACCAACAGGGAATGGGGTTAAGATTTTAATGATTGACTGCCTGGAAATACCGCTTTTTGCTGATGGAGCAGAGGTGCTCAACGAAGCGGTCTCCCAGTTTATGTCGGTTCTCATCAATGTAGAGGAGGCCACATCGAGAGCAACGCATAGAGCAGACAATTACAATAGATCCGCAGGTGAAGTGTTGCCTCGCCTGGAAGGACTTTTTGGGGCACTGATTTTGAGGTGAAGGAGGAGGTGAATGGGCAGGTGTAGCATTTTTCTATTGTTCAGTGATCACTGTTGACCAGTGTCAAAAAAAAGGCTAAATTAACTCCACTATGATTCAGTGTGTTAAACAAGAAAACATAAAAAACTTCTTTGGGGGGGGGGGGTGCAGGTGAATACTTTCGATAGGCACTGTAAATATGGCTCAATTATATACTGAACAAAAGAGCTTGAATAAAGCTTATGTTTGTGTCCCCTTATTCTGCAACTTTGAGCTTATGGTTGTAAAGGACCAAAGTGAAACACGAATGCAGTTTGACCCATTTTCTAAAGGGCATAAATTCGTAGCACGGAATTGGAAGTCTGATCCTGATATAGCACAACAGTGGTTGGTCTGGGAAACAAAACAGTTACACTGATGCAGGAAGGGGCTGTTGGCTTGACGTTCTGTTGGAACAGTACAAGAAGAGCTTTATCCTGAATTACCCTCACAATGAAAAGCTGAATTGGACCTCAAATACCTCCGATTCTTGTTCAAAAAGGGTGGTTGGTAGGTTATTCTCTCTAGTGCTTTTATATGTCAAAACGATTAGCACAGCAAAGTGCAGCATTAACCCCCAGTCAGTTCCATAGTTTCTAGTTATATTTTCCCCCTGTTTCTGCAAGCTATTAGTACCTTTTTGTTTAATACTAGAGAACCATTAGGTGTTTGTATGAAAACATGTTTTCATTTAGTCATATAAAATGATTTACTTATTGAAATATTGTATAATAATGGCATGTATTTATATTTTAATATTTACATTTGAAGATGCACCAACTGAGAAGTTCAGTTTTTCAACAAAAATGACATTGATTTTAGGGGTTCTGTTCCTTAAAAAAATATTTTCTTCCGCTGTGGATGTTATATGGGATTGATTTAACACTTTTATGAGTAAACCACTTTGTTATTCTACAGGTTGAGAGTCTATCTCGTGTTGAGTCACCAAGGATACTATCCCCTGACTCTGCAGCTCTGAGCTTGTGCCAAGTTATTTAGAATGTATCCATTTTTATAGTTGGCTCTGTGGATTTGAGGTATTTTCAAAACTTGTGTTCTGATTTTTTATTTTTAAAGGAAAGTGTTTTCCAGTTTTCCATCTCCTATTCTTACACCACTGTGGGGCAAAAGTCGCCTCAAGAATTGTAGCAACTCAGGAAGGCAACATTTCTTGGATCTAGCTTGTTTTTACTCTATAGTTTCCCTGGACAACCATGTATAATTTGTGAGTGATCTGCTGCCAGGAGTTCTATTGTGGGATAGTTGGCCCTGAATGTGCTCATTATTATGTTTTATCGCTATTTTTCATTACCCCTCCATGTAGAAATTTGCTTGGCACTTTTTGTGGAAGTAAGATCATTGCTAGATTGTTGACTATGTTTGTAAAAGTTTCATTGTGCCCTAGATTATAGTTTCAAATTAAATTAGTTTGTGGCTTTCCACAGTTTTGGGGAACCAAATGAGGACAAAGATGAGATACTTAATGAATGATCTGATTTTTCTGGTCGTTTGTCATTAATTCTACATAGATGCTTTTATTTTATTGTCACTCTGAACTATTATCAGCTAAATTGTTAAATTCAAAATAAAATATTGTATAACTTATGGTTGTTAAGTTATTGTCCCTTTCCCTCCATTGATGCCATTTGACTTAGCGAGTTCCTCCAGTAATTTGTGTTTTTTAAAATTTTGTCTGTCCAGTCTCTTGTGTATCCAAGTGAAGCAGAAGCAGAGTCATGCATTTTAAGTTAGAATGATGTGAACATTGGTGTTTTATCTCGAATGTATATTCAACAACCTTGGTTTTACCACAAAACCAGGACAAACCAAAAGGATCAGACCAGTTATGCTCACAGATCTCAATTTTGCAGATGACATAGTCCTGCTCTCTGACCAGAATGAGGAAGCACAGCAGCTACTGACAAAAGTGGAAATTGAGTGCAATAACATTGGACTTCACCTAAACACTAGAAAGACAGAGTACATGGCATTCAACTGCGACGACGGTACTATCAAGATCGTAAAGAATGATACCATTAAGAAAGTCTTAGACTTAAATCTCATTCTTAAGGTCAAGAATGATGAGTTCGGAGAAGGACATAAAGATACTGAAGGCGCTGGCGTGGAGGGCTGTGAATGACATGAAGGAAATCTGGAGATCAAACCTGAACAGAGGGCTCAAAACAAGGATCTTCACAGCAGTCAGAGTCCATTCTCACGTACGGATGCGAGACATGGACACTCACCAAGACCATGAGAAAGTCACTAGATGGTTGCTATACACAAATGCTCCAGTTGGCTCTTGACGTGAGTTGGCAACAGTTCATGATGAATGTTGAGCCCTGTGACAAGTTACAGATGCTCACTAGCGGGGCACTGTCTACACTGCCCTGAACTACTTGCCAGCGTAGTCATCGCATGGGAGATGAACCCTGGGCACCCTCACAAGACTATGGTCAACACGCTCCTAAAAGATAGCGGCATGGCTAATGTAGATGAACTGAACACACTGATGAGGGAGAGGGAGGAGTGGAGAGTATTTCATCATGCCCAATGCCGGCCCTCTAGGCCTGAATTGATGTAGTAGTATATTCTTATCTTGGTGTGTCAAATTGCTTAGTTTTGCATTTTTGTCCCGACATTGCTTACCTTTACAGATTTTTAAGGTCTTGTTGTGCTCATCATGTAACAGATTGTTCACACAGTAGGAGTAGTCTACTGACAAATAATTTATAGTTAATTACTGGGAAGAGCTACCTCTGCATGTTATAATTTCTTTCCCTTGGGTAGATAGACAGCATTAATTACTATTCTGTGTAAGTAAATAATTCTTGGTGTCTTTGTGTTCTACAGATAAAGATGACTGATAAAAACTGATATTGTAAAACTGAGATTTAAGTTTGCAGAATATTCCTTTTACTGCTGTGTTGTGTCATCCTGCTGTAAGACACATCTTGTTAAGTCTTTAAACCATTCAGTTATGACTTTACACTTTTATAGAATTTAATTTGAATTTTCACACACTGAACTGTTCATGCTTGCAGGTTGAAAATGTCCGTTTGCTGGATGGAGTCTTATTGAAGAAGGCATCAGTTGGTTCCCTGTATTTAACAGCAACGCACTTAATTTTTGTGGAAAATGTGTCTGAATCTCAAAAGGAAACCTGGGTAGGTTATGTTCAGCTATTTAATGTTTTCTGTATTATACTCAATTGGATATTTGTCACCAACTGGATAAAGTTGTATTCATCTACTTTCATGTTGGTATATCAAGTCATTGGTAAAGAATCAACAGTATTGGCTTTTCTTTCCTTACTTTGTCCCTTGAGGCCCCATCATTGACTTCCTACTAGTTTTGTTTAAACTATTAACTTTGTTACAGGTACATCAAATGGTTTTGTGCCAAATCAAATCAGCGAAGATTGAATGGGGCAGCCTGCAGTTGTTACCATGTTTCCTGTGCCAACAAGCGTGCCCACTATTCACTAACCCAACTGTATGTTTTTGGAGTGTGGAGGAAACCGGAGCACCCAAGGGAAACCCATTTGGGTGGGGGTGGGGGAAGGATGTACAGCCCTCTCACAGACAGCAGTGGGAATCCAATCCTGATCCTACATACAACAGGGGGATTTGAGTTCAAATCTTGCAGCTGGTTGCTGTAAAGCTTTGGCTAACTTTGCACGTTGCCTTCTGGTAACAGCAGGTTAAACACAGCAAAATGTACACGCTGAAAATGGCTATACATTTTCCAGTGTTAATATGGTATTTGATGCAAAACTGCTTTCAACCACGTCCAGGCAATGATTCAGATTACTGATTTATACCATAACGATGTTACTTAGCTAAACCTTTGCCTTAGATTATCTGTTGTTAAGACTCTTTTCCATGCCTTTGTTATCACAAGACCTGAATTGTTCAAATACAAACCTGGCCATCCTTCCTCATTTTACTCTTGGAAACAGTATCTTCTGCCTTTCAGCTACCAGTGCGTTAATGTGCCAGTTCAATTCGCCCCTCGCCCTAAAGCTTAATGATTATTGATTCCTGGTTAATCATTGCCTTGATTTAAAAATTATGCTTGCTTTCAAATCCTTCCATTGTTGACCTCTTTACTCTGTAATCTCTTGTATCCCTTTAGTTCTTCAAGGTAGCTGCATTTCTCAACTTCTTCACTTGTATTGGAGCAGGCAAATCTCAGTTCACTCAAAATGACATTCTGCAGAAAGATGACTGCTCCACTGCTCATCATATAGAATCAGGTTTATTGTCCTCCTCCTAATTTAAATATTATCATGCTCCCTAAGTAATTGAACTTCCATGTTTGTTTAATTGTTTTGTTGCCCACTTTCAGTTTGTATTTCTGTATTTCTTTCTTCTTTGTGTCAACTGTACATTTGGCCTTCTTGCAGTTGATGGCCAATCCTCTCTGCGCTTCAACACTTTATGTAGTATTTCCTGGAGCCTCTCTGTAGAGGTAGCTATCAGCACAGTGTCGTCCGCGCATCGTAGGTTGTTCAAATTGCATCCACCACTCACCATGTCTGGAATGCTGCTAATTTCTCTTTGAACCTTTCTCTGTAAAGGTTGAATAGGTCGTGCGAGACAACAAAACTCTGACTGCCCCCCCCCCCCCACTTAATCTGGACAAAATCACTTCACTCATTTTCAACTCTTATTCCTGCTCTTTATTCCCAAGACAAATTTCTGATGATTCTGTTATCTTTCCCATCAATGTCCAAGTGCTGAAGGATTTTAAGCTCTATGTGTCTCACTTTATCAATAGCTCTGGTATAATTCATGCAACTGTTCAGAGGTAGAAGGCTCAAATTATTCAGAGTCATAGAGTATGGAAACAGGCAGTATAACTGGTCCATGACAAACAAGAAGCCCCATCCTGGCTAATCCCATTTGCCAGCATTCTTTTATTGATGAGAATATTGATATGCAACAGCCTGTTCTTTAGAGTTCACTACATGTATGATGGAACCAAGCATAATTCAAGTTTTTGCATTGCACCAAGTTGGAAGGAATAGTCATTCAGTAATAAAATTACATGAAAGTGTAACTTTATTTTTGTCATGGCAAACTCAAGCTGTACTTAACTCGTATGTGTTCCTTCTTGAATTTTCCACCAGGTACTTCATAGTCAGATATGTGCAGTGGAAAAGCAAGCAACAACGGCAACTGGGTGTCCACTCCTTATTCGCTGCAAGAATTTCCAGGTCATCCAGTTTATCATTTCACAAGAAAGAGACTGCCATGATATTTACATTTCATTAATTCGTTTATCACGTCCAGGTAATTTTTCTACTTGATTAGTATATTTTGAGTAAGACCAGTGATAATGAAAACAAAGCTTTGTTGCATTTAATCAAGATCTGAATTTAGATAATGATTGAACTTATTCTAGAGAACTTCAAACCTTAGAAAAACATCTGTGAAGGAAATAAAACTTTAACCTGGAATGTTCTGCAAACTTGTAAGCAGAGATGTAATTAAGGTGAAAATCTAATGCACAGTTTACAAAAAAAAACACATGATAGTAATTAAGCTTTACAGTACACTTTGATGTTTTAATCGGATCATGGATCATATTACTGAATGCTTCTGCACTCATAAGTTGATCTTAACCTTAATTTACATGATGGTTCTCTTTAAATTGAAAGTGAACCAGTGTAAAACTGTTTTTTTCAGGAGCAATATTTGAATATTTTGAATTTTCACTGAAAGGTTTTTGGATGTCTTTGAATGCCTGAGTAAATACTTTATTTAAAAACTGAAGAGCTTCCCCGTTAGAGGTTTTGAATAATGTAAAGAGATGATGATTAAATGAGTTTTAATTTTGGCTTTAATATCTGATGAAGGAATATCTGGTATGTTTTCAGCACTTTTGTCTCCTGTTTGTTCTGTTCACTTGAGTTCTGCTTTCCATTTGACCAATTTGAGCATAATTTGGTGTTGTTATCAAGGATATGGGACTGAGCATAGTTTTGGATATATTCACAAAAGTTATCTAGGACTTTACTGAGTGAAAATTACAGGTGAGTGTATAAAATTAAAATGATCTGATTTGGCGGAGGGGTAAATTATATAGTGCTCATTCCGCTGCAATCAGATGCTTTATTGGTTTCTGATGAAATTCCGGTGTTCAAATTGTATGCTTTCATTTTGCATGTCCCCACTGACGATCGGTCACTAGGAATACAGTAGATGGGGCTGGGAGGATGACATCATTGTCCAGGAATCCCACCACATCTGCAGATTTCAACAGAAGGGTGTGTGCTCAATGTGGAATACTTTGAGAGCTTGCAGAAATGGATAGATTTCTTGGTCTTTCTGGTCCATGGTTGACAGGCATTTGAAAATTGGAAAATGCGAGTTAGTTTGAGCTAAAAAGAAGTCAGGACCTTTCTCTCGAATGGTCTATAATGAGCTGGCCTACAGGGATGAAGTTATCTCTCTGACACAATGATGTCAAAAAGAACAACCTCTCCCTCAATATTGCAAAAACAAAAGATCTGGTTGTGGACTACAGGAGGAATGGAGACAGGCTAACCCCTATTGACATCAATGGATCTGGGGTTGAGAGGGTGAACAGCTTTAAGTTCCTCAGCATACACATCACCGAGGACCTCGTGGTCTGTACACACCAGCTGTGTGGTGAAAGGCACAACAGCACTTCGTTCACCTCAGAAGGTTGAGGAAGTTTGGTATGGTCTCCCAAATCCTAAGAACTTTCTACAGGGGCACAACTGAGAGCATCCGTACTGGCTGTATCACTGCCTGGTATGGGAACTGTACCTCCCTTAATCGCAGGACTCTGCAGAGAGTGGTGTGGACAGCCCAGTGCTTCTATAGTTGTGAACTTCTCATGATTCAAGACATTTACAATGACAGGTGAGAAAAAAGGGCCTGTAAGATCATTGGGGACCCAAGTCACCCCAACCACAATCTATTCCAGCTGCTACCATCCAAGAATTGGTACTGTAGCATAGAAGCCAGGACTAACAGGCTGCGGGACAGCTTCTTCCACCAAATCATCAGACCGATTCATTTACGCTGATACAATTGTATTTCTATGTTATGTTGACTGTCCTGTTGTACATACTATGTATTACAAATTGTTATAAATTACACATTGCACATTCAGATGGAGACGTAAGATAAAGATTTTTACTTCTCGTGTATGTGAAGGATGTAAGAAATAAAGTCAATTCAATTCAGTTCAATTCATGGTCCACTGGAAATGTTAAGATCCATTTTCTTCTTTGTGATCTCCCATGTACATCCAGATTTAGCATTACAGCTTATTCATATATAACCTTTAATTGACCAATCGGCGTTGAAGTAATGGAATATTGCTGTAACCACTGTGAGGTACTCCTGTGTGTTCCAGAAGCATTTTGTGCTTGCTCTAAATTGTTGTCAATGCTTTGGAAGCAAGTGGTGTTTTGTATTGCGAGGAACAATCCAAAGGTAATTCCACGAAAAAGCTAATGATGCAATTGAAACCTTTGTTATTGTTGCCCCAGAATGTGGCCTTTATTTTTATCTCAATAGATAAATTGGCTATTACACAACAATTCCAATGTCTAAAATATTGGCTATCTTCACATCCCCATACCACGAATTCGCTATTTGTAATTCATTTGTTTGTATTGAAATCCTCCTTGCACTAAATTTAGTATCAAACGGTTTATTTGTATAATGATAGGAAAAACTGCACTGTTACTGGAGGAGCAGTGAATATAGAACAAAATTCACGGTAAATGTGAAGTATTGCTACATGTTTACTTATCAGTTGTTTTGATTATATGTCTGTAATTGTTATCTAAATGTGCTCTCAAAAACAAGTCATTTTCTGCAATGGTTTATCACAGTTCTTAATCTATATTCTGACTGATATCGAAGATTCTTGTTTTTTTTAACATTTTTGTTATAGTAAATTAATTTAATGCTGCACAGTGTAGTGTATTGTATCATTTTGCCCAGAGGATTTTTTATTTTAAAAACAAAATTACTTTAAACTGAAAGTATTTCATGTGATTATATCATGAAGTGGCATAACAAAAGCATTGAATGTGACTTGTTGGTTCTGCGTATTTTTTATTGTGGTTTATATAACTGAATCTCAAAATTCGTTTGTGAGCCTTTACATTTTTGTTTTGATCAGCTGTCGATATTTGTGAAGGAATAGAACTTGGGTGGAAAAATGGGACTAATGTTATCACTTTTAGAGTCAGCATTGAATTGATGGGCTAAAGGGTTGTCGTCTATATTGTAAGAAAATAAGAAATCCAGAATATAAATTGCAGTTTGATAGATTTTCCCCGTAAATTTATAAGTTTTTACAAAAGCAGTTTGTCATAAATATGATGATCTTTTGGGTAAGAGAAGAAATATTGTCTACTTGTTCACCATTCATTGCAATTATGTTTGGGTGTGCTTACATTTTTAGCTATAGTCTTGAAGTTTTATTATTGCTTGTGATTGAATTGGAAAAGTACAAGTGAAGGAGTCTAGATAAGTTTAAAAAAGATCTTGTTTTGTACAATTTTCAGTGAAGTATGAAGAACTATATTGCTTCTCATTTAATCCAAAGCAAGAAAAAGATGAGAGAGCAAGAGGGTGGAAACTGACAGATCTCAAAGCTGAATATAATCGCATGGGACTTCCAAACAGCTTATGGCAAGTTTCTCATGTTAACAGAGATTATGGGGTAAGTTACCAATCGAAGAGTTATCTGCCTGAATTTATAAGGAAATTTGTTGACTCTTCACAAGTTGGATTTTAATAAATATTACAGCATTGATCCTGTTAGCAGGTTCAGTAGAAGATCAACAGTTTCATTTCCATTGAAACAAAAAATTCATGGAGATGATAGAGATGAAGGGATCAGTTGAACTCCTTGCTGAGAAATCCAGTCTACTCAAAAGATCCACCCTGATTTCAATATTGCTAGGAAGCAGTCACCGTCTCATTTCCAGTCATATCACACGAGGAAGAAGAGGTGAAGAACCAATTTCTGGGGCTTCCAGTATGGCATTGAACCTGGAATTTGATATCAAGTGAACTAGTAATAGGTTAGAATTTTTAGAGAAGATGACAAAAATGTTCCTACCTCACAAAAACTTTCCATGAAACAAGCCACACAAAAGTGTACCTTTCTGGGGGGATTATCATTTACCAACCGGCTGTTCGGTGCTTTTCACCGGCAGTTTTAAAATTCTTGTTCATTGGTATTTGAACCTATGTAAGTATATTTGAATTGGTGTCCTGGTAGGAGTTTTTTAAAGATAAAGTTCCTTGGGGAGTAAAAATGGAGGGACTGGGTGAGAAATGATAACTCCAGTTTTTAGGCACATGAGTGAGTCTGCAGATGCTGGAAATAAATAAAAACACAAAATGCTGGCAGAACTCAGCAGGCCAGACAGCATCTATGGGAGGAGGTAGTGACAATGTTTTAGGCCAAAACCCTTCATCAGGAGTGATGTAACATGGGATGGTGGAGAGGGGATAAGAAGTGGGGGGAGGGATGAAGTAGAGAGCTGGGAAGTGATAGGCTGGAGGGAAATGGGCTAGGGGGAAGGTGGAGAATTATGGGAAATAAAAGAGAAAGAAAGATGGGGCTGGGGGGAGATTATAGTGAGGGGGGGGGGAAGAGAGAGAAAGAGAACCAGACTAAAATAATAGATAGGGATGGGGGTAAGGGGGGGTGGGCAGGGCTATTAACGGAGGTCTGTGAGTTGGACTCCAGTTTTTAGCCCTAGTCTCGGTGGACTGAGGCAGCTAATACGCGCAACAGAAGAATCACTAATTTATGTTGAAATAAATATTTCTGCCTGAAGAACAATGTTAATGATTCTGTCAGTGGTACTGGGAATACATGTTCAAAGTTTTATGCTATATAAATGTTCAAAAAAATAAATGAATTGCCAACTATTTATTCCAGAATATTGTATAAATTGCTTCTAAGGTTCAAATGCAAGAGGTATTTCCATATTCTGAATGTGATCTATGTACAATAATCTGAGGGTTTTGCATTTTATATGGTGATATGATTTCAATGTTAATGCAACTTATTTATTGGATTTAGCTTAATTTTTAAAAATAAGAATACTGAGCACAGCTGGTAGTTATTTATTCTTCAGCAGTCTTTTTAAATTCTCATACATTTATATAAAGGTCATAATATTTCTGGCATCTACTTTATTTCTGGTCATTGCGAAACTGTTTTCTCATTGCAGGTTTGTGATACATATCCTGCTGAATTGTATGTGCCAAAATCGGCCTCTGCACCAGTCATAGTTGGTAGCTCTAAATTCAGGAGTAGAGGGCGCTTCCCTGTTCTCTGTTACTTCTGCCAGGATAACAATGTATGTATAGTTTCTTAACGTCTAACTAAAAAAATTGTCCAAATAATAACGTATTCAACATTGGAATGACTTTTTGAATTGTGCTGTAAAACATAGCTTGAATAAGTATAGTTTCAAAGTAATACTTTTGGGGGTTATGGGCATTGAGAAGATTCGGTGCAGGCTGCTAAAGTGATTGCTGAACATAAACATTCAGGGTTTCAACAATGAAAACTAATACTTTAGTTATGAATATTATGAATTGATATAGAGTGCAGAGGCAAAGAGCCTTTCAAGGCTCTTAAGGTAATGTTAAGGCCACAGTGAAAACTTTGGGTATATCATTACAGAAAGGAGATTAAAGACTCATAAGCTATATAGTTAACATCAAATATGATAGGCACAAAACTTCAGTTTCTATATTGACATAGCATAGAAGGAAGCTATTCAGTGTAGATATAAGGAGCTGCTTAGCATTACTTCACTTAGAGGATGGAAAGCTGTAGGTATAGGCATTTTTAGAATGATATTGAATTTTGTAGTTTCAATAATTAAAATTATTTCCCAAATTGGGAAGATAGGGAATAAGAGTTATCAACTTAGTTATTGTTATGCATCAGATACCAGGAGATAATGGGAGAAATGTCTTCATTTTGTGACTTAACAGTAAATCAGAGACACGGAGGGACAGAGCATAGAAACAGGTCTTCAGCCATCAATGTGGTGGACCCCACAAAAAAAACTTGTGGTCACTGCTGTGGTATTTGTTTTCTGAGAAGGAATATTAGTTAATCATTTATTGTGTGCTAAATATGTACTGGGATAGAACAGGAGAGTAAAATTAAATTGGCCAGTCCAGATGATTTGTACAGAAAAATAAATTTGTTTAGAAACTTGGGAGAAGATAAAGGATCTTGAGTTTTATGAACTACTTTCTTTAAGCTCCTGCTTTTTTCTTTGTCTAGGCTGCTATTTGTAGAAGCAGCCAGCCTTTATCAGGTTTTAGCGCTCGGTGCCTTGAGGATGAACAGCTGCTCCAGGCCATCAGAAAGTCAAACCCAGGGAGTGATTTCTTGTATGTTGTTGATACCCGGCCAAAGGTAAGTGGCAAACTCAGATAAACTGTTCAGTGCAGTATTTTCCAGTTATTATTCTGGTTCGTGGAGTAAGGAGGTTGTGAATCACAGAAGACTTAAGTGTAATCCTTGGCCCATATGAAGTTCTGACTGAAAACTAATTGATGATTACAGCCAGCCTTGAGTTTTCTAAGTGAGGAATAAAGGTCAAATGGCTGGAGGTGGGGTGTTGGTGGGGGAGACATGGATTGCTGTTACATAGTCCTTTCCACAGGTGTCTAAGAAAATGTGATTCAGATTCACTAAGTCTGTGGGAAGCTAGGAGAGACCATTTGTTAAAAATTATATTGAACATCTTTAGAATGATTTAAGATAACTCATATAAGATAGTTAAGATAGTTCCAATATAACTCGGAGTCCTGCCATGTGCAGAAGTTCGCTGATGACACAGCCATAGCGGGGTGTGTCAGGAATGGTCAGGAGGAAGAGTATAGGAAACTGATACAGGACTTTGTGATATGGTGCAACTCAAACTACCTGCGTCTCAATATCACCGAGACCAAGGAGATGGTGGTGGACTTTAGGAGACCTAGGCCTCATATGGAGCCAGTGATCATTAATGGAGAATGTGTGGAGCAGGTTAAGACCTACAAGTATCTGGGAGTGCAGTTAGACGAGAAGCTAGACTGGACTGCCAACACAGATGCCCTGTGCAGGAAAACACAGAGTCGACTGTACTTCCTCAGAAGGCTGGCGTCCTTCAATGTTTGTAGTGAGATGCTGAAGATGTTCTATCGGTCAGTTGTGGAGAGCGCCCTCTTCTTTGTGGTGGCGTGCTGGGGAGGCAGCATTAAGAAGAGGGACGCCTCACGTCTTAATAAGCTGGTAAGGAAGGCGGGCTCTGTTGTGGGCACAGAACTGGAGAGTATGACATCGGTGGCAGAGCGGAGGGCGCTGAGTAGGCTACGGTCAATCATGGAAAACCCTGAACATCCTCTGCACAGCACCATCCAGAGACAGAGAAGCAGCTTCAGCGGCAGGTTGCTGTCAATGCAATGCTCCTCAGACAGGATGAAGAGATCATTACTCCCCAATGCCATTCGGCTCTACAATTCAACCACCAGGGGCAAGACATGTTAAAGTGCTGGGGTTAGGACTGAGCTTAAGTTTCCACTCAATGCACTTTAGTAAACTATTTAAGAACTTTTTAAAAGCTATTTATTAATGCTTTTTGGGAGGGTGATTTTTAGATGCATATTATATTTATACTGAGTTAAATACTGTATGTAATTAGTTTTGCTACAATAAGTGTATGGGACACTGGAAAATGTTGAATTTCCCCTTGGGGATGAATAAAGTATCTATCTATCTATCTATCTAGATACACCCTCTGTGGCCACTTTATTAGGTTGACCTGTACAGCTGCTTGTTAATGCAAATATCTAAACCAATCATGTGGCAGAAGCTCAATGCATAAAAGCACACAGATGTGGCCAGGAGGTTCGGTTGTTATTCAAGCCAAGCATCAGAAAGAGGGGAAAATGTGATCTGAATGACTTTGACTGTGGAATGACTGTTTGTGCCAGACAGGGTGATTTGAGTATCTCATAAATTGGTGATCTCCTGCGATTTTAATAACATAGGAAACCTACAGCACAATACAGGCCCTTTGGCCCACAATGCTGTGCCGAACATGTACTTACTTGAGAAATTCCCTAAAGTTACCCATAGCCCTCTATTTTTCTAAACTTCATGTAACTGTCCAGGAGTCTCTTAAAAGACTCTATTGAATCTGCTTCCACCACTATTGTCGGCAGCCCATTCCACGCACTCACCATTCTCTGTGTAAAATAAAACTTGCCCCTGACGTCTCCTTTGTACCTTATTTCAAACACCTTAAAATTGTCTCCTCTCGTGTAAGCTATTTCAGCCCTCGGAAAAAGCCTCTGACTATCCACACGATCAATGCCTCTCATCATCTTATATTCCTTTATCAGGTCACATCTCATCCTTCATTGCTCCATGGAGAAAAGGCCAAGTTCACTCAACCTATTCTCATAAGGCATGCTTCCCAATCCAGGCAACATCCTTATAAATCTCCTCTGCACCCTTTCTATGGCTTCCACATTCTTCCTGTAGTGAGGTGACCAGAACTGAGCACAGTACTCCAAGTGGGGTCTGACCAGGGTCCTATATGGTTGCAACATTACCTCTCGGGCTCCTAAACTCAACCCCACGATTGACGAAGGTCAATGAACCATATGCTTTCTTAACCACGGAGTCAACTTGCATAGCAGCATCAAGTGTCCAATGGACTCGGACCCCAATATCCCTCTGTTCCTCCACACTGCCAAGAGTCTTACCATTAAATACTATATTCTGCCATCATATTTGACCTACCGAAATAAACCACCTCACACTTATCTGGGTTTAACTCCATTTGCCAATTCTCAGCCTAGTTTTGCATCCTATCAATGTCCCGCTGTAACCTCTGACAGCCCTCCACACTATCCACAACACCCCCATATTTGTGTCATTTTCATGCACCACATTCTCCAGAATTCAGAGATTAGTACAAAAAAGCAAAAAATATCCAGTGAGTGGCAGTTCTGTGAGTGAAAACTGTGAGTGTTAATGAGCGAAGTCACAGAATGGTTGGTTCAAACTGACAGGATGTTGACAGTAACTCATATAATTACACGTTTCGCCGAGGGAGAGAGATGTAGCTCCTGCAATAACGAGAGTGGAGACCAGCAACTTGCTGTTCTGATGTTACAGTCCTCCATATCGCTTCGAGGGCCGACAGGCTCTCATTCACTATCAAAAGAGACAGAGCGAGGGATCGCTCGAGTACAGGGGTCTTCTTCTGACAGCAGCACGAAATGCCTGTTGTCCCGATGTTTCAGTCGGTAAAATTGATAAGGAAGGTCATCCATGGGGCTGCTTCCTGAAGGTACGTGTCTTCACGGCTGTTCCTGAAAGTAGCAAAGTGCTAGGCCACACAGTCAGTCTGAAAATCCACCGCTTGCAAAGAAATGTGATTCTGATATGTAGATCACAGACTCAGACAGAAACCCAGCTTCCTTGAAAAGAAAGAAAAGACGTAAAAGAAGAAAAATAAACTGTTTCGTGGACAAACAGGAAGAGGTCGCCTGGGTCTGCAAAAACCGTGGGTGCCATCATTCCTAGCTCCTCCTGCTCTGTGGATTTGTGGACATTTCCAATGTATCATGCTTCCTTGGAGCTATAATTATTCTCTTAACCAATATGGTTATACACCTAGCTTTTTAAAGCTCCTTCCATAACCTAGAATATTCAGTTTCTATTCCCTCCACCCTTTATAATATGCCATTTAATAGATTCAGTACTGTGCTCCCATTTGCCTCCGTGTCCTCAGTTCATTGCCTTTATTTTTAATACTTCATTAAAGGTATCAAAATTAAGCACTGACAAACATTCCCCAGCCTTCATTTTCTCTCTGTCTTGCAGATTAATTGACTAATGAGCACCTTCATCTAATTTTGCTTTTCTCCCTGCTGAAGCAGCTGACAGATTTCTAACCACCTGAGTTAATTTAAACTTTCCACATGTCAATATTTGTCAATTAGGAACATGCTAGATTGAATTTTTTTGTTTCAAAGCTAAGATTGCTTTTGTTCTGCTAAATTGTTTCAGCATATGCACACGGAGGTATATATTTTCAAGCTGCTTTTGAGAATTTGAAAGTTTAAAAAGAAGTATAAAGGCATCCATCATTAGACAGCAGGGCTCTAAGTAGTATTATTTAATTAATCTGCATGTGAATGGAAAACAATGGCCCATATTCACTGATAACTAAATTGTAATTTGGAATTTATTAGCCAGTGCAACAGCTCACTTCCAAGTCAACTTCTGTCCGAAACTTGCCCCTCGGAAATCTGGCTTATCTTTCTAACCCGGATATAAAGTTGAGGAAATTTATTCAGCTGGTTAGCTGTTGCCACTCTGAATACTTGGATTGAATCCATATTCCCATATATGATCTACTGATAGTGAATTATTTATGCCAATGGAAGTGTGTTGGCAGAAATAATTTGTGACTAACTGCATCTTAGTGCATTGTTGCAACTAAACAACCTGCATTCACGTGGCTTGCTTGACACTCTGGTGTTTTAGCTAAGCACTTCACAGACAATAAAATACACTTTAAAGTGGTTACTGTTTTTATGTAGGAAATTAAAATGATTAAAATTCTTGCAAAGCATGAAGAAATGAATGATCTGATGGTTCTGTGAAGATACCAGCAGGACCCTTCATGTCCATGTGAGAAGATGACTGTACACTAAGTTTGGTTTATATCTGAAATACTGCACCTTTGACACGGTGGCCACTATTTTTCTATTAATGTATTGAAATACCGTAATATTTTTGAGCTTGGAATAGGGCTTGAACTAACAATTTTATGACCTAAGAGGTGCTATGAATGAACTAATGCTGACACATTCAGAATAATGTACAATGTGATAAGTAGTTCAGATAGCAATGGAAATAGAGATGTTTTTGTTGTTAGTTGAAGCAGAAAGGCAATAGTTGCTTTGGGATTAACTGTGTGCTTATTTGCACCAGATAAATTTTGAGTAAGTATTTTTAAACATTCCTTTGGAACTTTTCAAATACTGTTGTTATTAAATGTCCCTGACTGCAGTTTTAGATAGTTCTTGGTCTTGCCCAACAGATATACATTGATTTCAGCTAGGTTCACGCAAGAGTCCAAATACAGAACAGAATAGAATAGGCCCTTTGGCCTATCTAGTCTGTGCCAAACCATTTAAACCACCTACTCCCGCTGAACTGCATTGGGACCACAGCCCTCCATACCCCAACCATCCATGTTCCTTTCCAAATTTCTCGTAAACTTTGAAATCGAACTCGCATGCACCACTTGTGTTGGCAGCTTGTTAAGCAGTCTCATAACCCTCTGAATGAGGAAGTATAATGTAAAAGGAATCGGTCCAACACAGACCCCTGTGGGACACCACTAGTTACTGGCAGTCAGCCAGAAAAGACTCCTTTTATTCCCACTCTTTGCCTTCTGCCAATCAGCCATTGCTTTATCCATGCTGGAATCTTTCCTGTTATGCCATGGGCTTATAGCTTGTGAAGCAGCCTCATGTGTGACACCTTGTTGAAGGCTTTCTGAAAATCCAAGTACACAACATCAACCAATTCTTCTTTGTCTAGCCTGCTTGTTATTTCTTCAAAGAGGAATTTGTTATTTCCTTGAGGAAACCATTCTGACTACGGCCTGATTTTATCAAGTGTCTCCAAATACCCTGAGACCTCATCCTTAATAATTGACCCTGTGGTGTTCTCGCTCGGCGTGTTAAGATAACGCTGAGCTAAACACTGAGTTAAACCTTTGTCAATGACGACAGGATCAGAGTAAGATTAACCATTTACTGTTCACTCTTCCACATTAACGTATGGTGAAAACTGTTGATAAAACAATACAAGATTTGTACAGCATTTGTTTCTTTCTTGATATTACAATTACATCGTAAATACTTGCAAAAGTAAAACTACAACAACTACATTACATTAAAGTGCAGCATACAGTCAGAATCTACCTACGCCATTGACTGCTTTAAATACACTTCAACGCAAACTATCTGCAACTCCTTAACTAACGAAAACATAAACATTATCGACCGTCGTTACTTTTAACATGATTGGCGTTAACATTTTAATTCGACATATCGATTATCTCATAACTCACAGCGTTGCTTTCACAATGTTTCTGGTGCGTAGAGAGAAAACTTTGCTGCTTGCTTGTGCTCGCACATGTCTCGATCCCCCACCTTCCCGCTTCTCCAAACCGGTATTTTCCCACAGGACGGGGCGAAACCGGATGTGATGTCATTGCATGCCGCGATATCTCACAATGAATTTACTTTAAACAATCCTAACTTTAACTAGAACGCTAACAAACGAATTACTAAGCGAAAATATTATAAACTAAGTAACTGCCATAAAGGCAACACAGACTCCAACATCTTCCCAACCACTGAGGTCAGACTCACTAGCCTATAGTTTCCTTTCTTCTGCCTCTCTCCCTCCTTGAAGAATGGACTGACATTGCAAATTTCCAGTCTTCTGGAACCATTCCAGAATCAACTTCAATCCAGATTCTGACACTCAGGAGGCAACATATCACCTGGGAATCTTGTTCTTGCCCTCAGAGCCTCCTGTTCATTCCCTTAACTAATGAATCCCCTATCATCACAGCATGTCTCTTCTCCCCCTCCACCCCTTCTCTTCTGAGTCACAGAGACAGACCCAGTGCCAGAGACCCGACCACAGTGCCTTTCCTCTGTTGGCTCAACCCCCCCCAACAGTATCCTAATATCCAAAGTGATAATATCTGTTGTGGAGGATGAGCACAGGAGTACTTGGCACTGGATCTTTACCCCTTTCCCTTTCCTAACAGTCACCCAGTTCCCTGTGTCCTACCCCTGGGGTGTAACCGTATGTCCTATCTGTCACCCCTCAGCTTATTGAATGATCCGGAGTTCATCCAGTTCTAGCTCCGACTTCTTAATGTGGTTTGTTAGAAGCTGCAGCTGGATGCACATTACAGTTGTAGTCGTCTGGGATACTGGAAGTCTCTCTGCCTTCCCACATCCCACAAAAGGAGTATTTCACTATCCTGCCTGGAATCTCTACTATCATAGAAACATAGAAAATAGGTGCAGGAGTAGGCCATTCGGCCCTTCAAGCCCGCACCACCATTCAGTATGATCATGGCCGATCATCCAACTCGGAACCCTGTACCTGCTTTCTCTCCATACCCCCTGATCCCATTAGCCACAAGGGCCATATCTAACTCCCTCTTAAATATAGCCAATGAACCAGCTTCAACTGTTTCCTGTGGCAGAGAATTCCACAGATTCACCACTCTCTGTGTGAAGAAGATTTTCCTCATCTCGGTCCTAAAAGGCTTCCCCTTTATCCTTAAACTGTGACCCCTTGTTCTGGACTTCCCCAGCATCAGAAACAATCTTCCTGCATCTAGCCTGTCCAATCCTTTTAGAATTTTATACGTTTCAATAAGATCCCCCCTCAGTCTTCTAAATTCCAGTGAGTATAAGCCTAGTCGATCCAGTCTTTCTTCATAGGAAAGTCCTGCCATCTCAGGAATCAATCTGGTGAACCTTCTCTGTACTCCCTCTATGGCAAGAATGTCTTTCCTCAGATTAGGGGACCAAAACTGCACACAACATTCCAGGTGCGGCCTCACCAAGGCCTTGTACAACTGCAGTAGAACCTCCCTATCCTAACTGAGCAGATATTAAAAAGAAAAGGAAAACTCTTGAACTTTTCATTCCTTTGTTTTTTCCGAGTGAAGCCTCTCTTCTCTGAAGCCTCGAAGAGCTAAAACCTTAAGATCACCACTCTGACTCTGCCCACTCAGACGACAGACACTGTCCTTGCCCCTGCCTTTCTTTAATTTGCTGTAACTAATCAATCTCAAATGCTTATTGATCACTGATGAAAGCTCCATTATGTTGCTGTGACTTGCTGCTGCCTTTTATCCTCAGGCAGTGGACCTGATTGAAATCCCCTGCTCTGCAGACTTCTGATGTCCAGACTGGACGCTGTCAAACCTCTGTATTATATGCCTTCTGCACATTCTGTCCAACTGAATGCACTGGAACTAATTGCTAAGTGGGGAATTTAGCAGGAAACCAGTTCAATAGCTCACATCCAAGATCTATTTCCTTCACAAAATTGCCCCAAGCCTTGGTATGTAAGTCTGGCATTGTCCCAGCTGCTCTCACAGATGCTTTTCCTACTTGGTGCAATTGAGACAACTGATTTACTTGGATATTGGCTGTTAAGTTATTTACTCAGGTTGAACAATGACCTCATCTGCAGAAGATGACGAATGGTGTTATGTTTTCTAACTTCAAACCGTTAAGCTAATTCAAAGGAAATCATGGAAGTCTGAAATGTGAGTCTGTTTGTGTTTTCTATAAGAGAGGTGTGCATGTATCATGTGGTAGTGTGATGATGACTGCAATTCACGTGTTTTTACAGAGTGAAGTGTTTAAACAAACAAGAATGCTTAACAACACATTTGCAAGATTACTTAAATATTACTGAAATAATAAATACACAACACTCCTCCCTACTTAGCTGTAAACTCCAACTCTGTACAGAATATATCTCCACTATATACATTGGATATTATAGAATACAACTACTATACAGACATCTACAGCATAGGAAATGGCCTCATTCAATCCTAAAGATTTAATCACTATGGAGGATTTCTTACTCTTGTAGGTTAACGTATTTCCTGACAGAACTGCGGGTGAGACTTGTGGCTGTGAAACAATCTCAGGTTCTGGGGCTTCCTCCATGATGATTGTAGGAGTTGATTCAGAGACTGTAGGAAGTGGTTCTGATAGCGGTAGCCATCTTTCTTCTTCCTTCTTCCAGTTAGTGCATCTTGATCTTAGGAAGGTGCAATTAGTTCTCTGGATTATTTGCTTACTAACCCTTCTATTGTTCCCTTTACAATCTCTCCTCTTGGTTTCCTCATTCACAGCATCATCTGCTGAATCCTCTGTTTTCATACCTTCATTGACTCCTTTCATCCAGCCAGGCTTTGGTCTTTGTATCTACTTTTATAAGTGGCTTTCTGCCTCCCACTTGAATTTCATGCAGTAATCAATATTGTATGCAGAGCAGATTCTGGTTCTTTATATTCACAAAACCAAATGCTAGCAACTTTTCTGAAGTTTCTTGAACTCTCTTCCAGCCACATTTTGCAAATAACTTTCTGATTAACATTATCAAAAGCTTTCTCAGATAGAGTATGTTGCTTACAAAAACTGTTGTAGTCAGACCACAATTTTTGTTACTTTCACGTTTCCTCTGCACAGCATAGTCCTTCCTTGGTCCAATATGCTTTCCAATCAGAGGCACAGAGGTTGGCACTAACACCTGTTAGCCCTCTGTTTTGCCATGGTTTATGGTGTATAGGATGGAAACAGTTTTGGCAACATCCATTATCTTTGATTCACTTTCAGATGGCTTCATTGAAGGGATGTGACATGCCAGTTTTGGATGGATCTCAGCCAATCAAGTTGAAGTTGTCTCACCCAATCATGAGCCCACAATGCTGGTCTTCTGTTTAAACCACATACAAGCTCAATGTGGCTTGTTGGTTGTATTTCACTCTTATTAATGTCATTCCCACAAGTGTTACCTTTTCTCCAGTATAAGTTCTTAGTTGGATATCTGTAGGCTTCCATGTAGTGTCACTGAAATACCAATGAGAAACAACTACTAATTTTGCTGAGTGCATTCATTGAAATGCATACAGTTTGCTTTGAAATTTGACTGTTTCAACCAAACCAACAGGAATGAGCTTTACTGATATTGTCAAAGTAATGCAGGAACATTTAGAACCAAAGCTTCTCTTATTCATATGTACTGGGCTTGTCCTAGTCTAGAGAAATACTGGAGAGAAGTCTTTTCATCTCTATCTCATATTCTTAAGTGCAATTTAGAACCTAATCCTCTGATTGCCCTTTTTGGTACCTTGGGTGAGGCAGATAGACGTTTAGAGTCCGACTAAAGGTCGAACACTATCTTTTGCTTTTTTGGCTAGACGCTTAGTCCTCCTCAGGTGGAGAGATGTTGCCTCACCGACCCATGCCCAATGGCTTAGTGATATTATGTCCCGTTTAGTCCTTGAAAAAATTCATTATTCACTCAGACATAAAGTTTCAAAAGGTGTGGGAACCTTTTCTCGAATACTTTCATAACTCCCTTTTAGATTGTCTTTTTTTTCAATCCCTTACTTTCAGTTTTTTTTAACTTTTATAATTTCTTTGATGGGAATTATATTATAGTTTTGGTAGTAGGCATTCATAATATTTTTTTTCTTATATATTACAGCTCTGTGGGATTGAATGTTCTGATTAAATTTTCTTTTTTACATATTGTAATGGTTGGCCTGGAGTTTTGTTGTGGGAGGATGGGGAGGTTACTAACTCTATATGATCTTACTGATTCCTTATTGTATGAACTTTATATCCAATATATGTATTTTGCACTGTGTTAATTTTCACTTTGTAGTTTTTTTTGTCTAGCCATTCTGTAGAAACATATAAAAAATTAATAAAAATATATCTACTTGCATTTGAGTTAATTTGATTACTTGAATGTACAAACCCCATTTCCAGAAAAGTTGGGATATTTTCCAAAATAAAAACAAAAATCTGTGATATGTTAATTCACATGAACCTTTATTTAACTGACAAAAGTACAAAGAAAAGACTTTCAATAGTTTTACTGACCAACTTAATTGTATTTTGTAAATATACACAAATTTAGAATTTGATGGCTGCTACACACTCAACAAAAGTTAGGACAGAGTTAAAATAAGATTGAAAAGTGCACAGAATATTCAAGTAACACCGGTTTGGAAGACTCCACATTAAGCAGGCTAATTGGTAGCAGGTGAGGTATCATGACTGGGTATAAAAGTAGCGTTCATCAAAGGCTCAGTCTTTGCAAGCAAGGATGGGTCATGGCTCACCCCTTTGTGCCAAATTTCATGAGAGAATTGTTAGTCAGTTCAAAAGGAACATTTCCCAACGCAAGATTGCAGAGAATTTAGGTCTTTCAACATCTACAGTACATAATATTGTGAAAAGATTCAGAGAATTCAGAGACATCTCAGTGCATAAAGGGCAAGGTTGGAAACCACTATTGAATGCGCGTGATCTTCGAGCCCTCAGGCGGCGCTGCCTAAGAAACCGTCATGCTACTGTGACAATTATAGCCACCTGGGCTCGGGAGTACTTCGGAAAACCATTGTCACTTAACACAGTCTGTCACTGCATCCAGAAATGCAACTTGAAACTGTATTACGCAAGGAGGAAGCCATACATCAACTCTATGCAGAAACGCCGGCGAGTTCTCTGGGCCCGAGCTCATCTCAGATAGACCAAAAGACTGGAACCGTGTGCTGTGGTCCGATGAGTCCACATTTTGGCTACTTTTCAGAGAAAACGGGTGTTGAGTTCTCCGTGCCAAAGATGAAAATGACCATCCTGATTGTTAGCAGCGAAAGGTGCAAAAGCCAGCATCTGTGATGGCATGGGGGTGCATCAGTGCCCACAGCATGGGTGAGTTGCATGTATGTGAAGGTACCATTGACTCTGAGGCATATATTAGGATTTTAGAGAGACATATGTCGCCATCAAGGCGATGTCTCTTCCCGGGACGTCCATGCTTATTTCAGCAGGACAATGCCAGACCACATTCTGTACGGGCTACAACAGCGTGGCTTTGTAGACACAGAGTGTGTGTGCTTGACTGTCCTGCTGCCAGTCCAGATCTATCTCCTATTGAAAATGTATGGTGCATCATCAAGAGGAGAAACAGACAACGGAGACCACGGACTGTTGAGCAGCTGAAGTCTTATATCCAGCAAGAATGGACAAAATCTCCAATTGCAAATCTACTACAATTAGTATCCTCAGTTCCAAAAGGACTAAAAAGTGTTATTAAAAGAAAGGTGATATAACACAATGGTAAACATGCCTCTGTCCCAACTTTTGTTGAGTGTGTTGCAGCCATCAAATTCTAAATTTGTGTATAATTACAAAATACAATTAAGTTGGTCAGTAAAACTATTGAAAATCTTTTCTTTGTACTTTTGTCAGTTAAATAAAGGTTCACGTGAATTAACATAACACAGATTTTTTTTTGCATTTTGGAAAATATCCCAACTTTTCTGGAAATGGGGTTTGTAATTAGGAATGCAATTGAACTCAAATAACAGAAAGAATTGTGAGAGCAATATGACTATTGAGAAAAAAAACTGTAGGATGCTACATTTGATGTGAGGATTAACAAGACTGCACAAAATACGATTCTCAGTGAATTATCTTGAAGCTGTCTTAACATTTTCTCTCATTTTCCCCCAGTTAAATGCAATGGCAAACCGAGCAGCAGGAAAAGGGTATGAAAATGAAGACAACTACTCCAACATCAAGTTCCATTTCATAGGAATAGAAAACATTCATGTGATGAGAAGCAGTCTACAAAAACTACTGGATGGTAAGTTGTTGTTCTAGACACGAATGTCCACTTGATTTATAATGTTCTGATGACATGATTGTGACATTTTCTGTCTTAATGTTGGATCTAATTTTTAATGAGTAAATGGTTTAATTCCTATGAATTTAGCCATCTTTCTTGAGACCGTCCCAAATGGTCTATGTCCAGTGCAGTTAAGCTCATCAGAGAGGATTGGTAAGAAGGAATCTAGACATGGTGCCCTAGGCTTGTATGGTGATCATCCTTCAGAGGGGGTGGGTGAACTGTCTTGCTGGGATTCAATAACTGGATCTTGGACTTCTTGTCAGAAAGACCCCAGTCAGTCTTGAGTTGGCAGTAACTTCTCAAGCTCCATTCTGCTGAGCACTGGTGCCCCCCCCCACCCCGGCCCCCAGGCCTGTGTGCTCAGCTCACTGCTATTCATGCTGTTGACTCACGACTGCACTGCTAGATTCAGCTCGAACAACATTGTCAAGTTCGCTGATGATACAACAGTGGTAGGCCTCATCATCAACATTGGTAAGTTGTCATACAGAGAGCAGATAGAGAAGCTCTTCAAATGGTGTGAGAGCAAGAATGTGAGTCTCAGCATGGACAAGACAAAAGAGATGATTGTGGACTTCAGCAAGACACAAGTCCACCACTCTCCATTGCACAACAATGGCTCTGCTGTGGAGAGAGTAAAGAGCACAAAGTTCCTTGGTGCTCATAACAGATGGTCTAACCTGGGCTTGCAACACCACCTCATTAGCCCAGAAAGCACAGCTACATCTAGAGTTTCTGGGGAGGCTGAGGTGTGTAAGACTCCCCTCCCCCATTCTAACAACTTTCTACAGGAGCACCATGGAGAATGTCTTGTCTGGCTGCATCATTGGAAGCTGCAAGGCAGCACACTGCAAGACCTTACAGAGTGCATTATGTGTGCTTTCTGCTGATAAATTTTCAGTTATTTCATTTCAAAGAAAGCAGACTATGAAAATTGAAGTAAAGTTCATTTGAAAAAAAGGACCTGGCTGATGAAATGAAGTTTTCGTAAAAGAGAGAAAGCTATTGTTTTTTTTTAACACAGTTATGAGTAAATGATTGGGTGGTCCAGAATTTTCGGTTGTATGTCATTCTAGCCTAAAGTCAACTTGAATAAATGTGGTGGCATTTGGGAAGGAAGAAGGAGGAAGTGGATAGCAGAGAAGAAATGAGATGGAGGGTCTTCCAAATAGTAATATTTAACAAAAAAATTTATTTTGCCTTATTTTATGTGGAAGTAGTGTGAGCTGTAGAGTTATTCACAATAGTGCTTGGAGAGAAGATTTTGTGAAGCGCCCCTTGGTAGTACAGCCGATTTAATGATGCTTGAGAATGGTGAAGTGAACATTGTGACTGGGCTCTAACCTATTCACCAAGTGGGAGAAGACATCAGACCACCACTTGCTCATTTGACGGAGGATCATGGTATTAATATGGGCAATGTGTAGATCATTTACATGCAACTTGTGAAATGAGGGATAATGTATGAATTACAGATGTCATGTTAGACTCTTAAGATATATTTTTTCACTTTGTATCAATGTGTAGAACAGCACTTTGCAAAATTCTTATAATTTCAACTGTTGGTGCACTTCCCATTTGATTCCATTCCTTCATTTTAATGATCAAAGTATTGTGTTTACTTGATTTCATGATCATGTACATCTGATAAGACTCTCTTTAAAAATTCCATCCTTTTTACCTGCATTTCTGTGTGAAAGGGGATGTGCAAAAGCCTGTATATGGATTTCTCTTTATATAAAATGTTGCCTGTAAATTAGTTTTGTTGAAATTTGTTAAAAAGGGTATTTGTAGTGCACCATGTTTGCAGAAAAAAACTCTAGAACAGCTTCCTACTGACAAAACCATGTTGAACCAATAAGGAAAAGAAAATTGCAAAAGGGTGTCAATGAGGATGTAAGTGAAAGGATCATGAGTAGGCCATTCAGCCCCTTGATCCTGATCCTCTCAAATGGTTGTGGCCCATCCGATCATGGCTGCAACCTCATTTTCTTGTCTGTTTTACATTATCTTGACTTGTATGTCGCACACAAATCCATCTTCCCTGGCCTTCTCTCCATGACACCTTAAGATATACTGGGGTGCTATGATAGCGTGGTAGTTAGTGTGACGCAATTACAACTCAGGGCATTCTGGAGTTTGGGGTTCAATTCTGTTGCCGTTTGTAAGGAGCTTCTGTGTTCTCCCCGTGATAGCATGGGTTTCTTCAGATGCTTTGGTTTCCTCTCACAGTTCAAAAACATACTGGTTGTCTGGTTAATTGAACATTGCAAATTGTCCCTTGATTATGATAGAATTAGATCAGTGGGTTGCTGGGGAGTACCTCACTGGGCCTGAAGGGCCTGTTCCACAATGTACCTTTTAGAAGTAAAATAATCAGATAGTTCTGATAATTCAAGATCTTCTGAGGGAAGAAATTACTTCTTTTTAAATGGACAACACTATATTCTGAAAGTATGTTCTCTTGTTCGAGATTACAGTACAAATTAAAACCACCTCTCAGTATCTACCTTGTCAAGCTTCTTTGAAATCTTCAAAACCTCCTAAACTCTGATTATTGACAATTATTAATTCTTGTATCTTGTCCCTTAAGGGACCAACACTGACTTTAGCTGATTTCTTCCTCTCTGTATTTTTGATTCTTACCTTTTTTATTTTATATTACTGCTTTCCTAATATATTTTCTCTCTTTTCTGGTCATTCTATGTATTTCTAAAATTTATCCCGTCTTCAAGCCAACCATTAATCTTCACAACAGAATAGGTTTCTCTTTTAATTTGATATCACCCTAACACTCTTGCCTAGACATGCTTCTTATAGTCAATGGGTATATCTTGAAAATTATGAAATATGTTTTAAAATATCTGCCACTGCTTAACTCTTGTATAATTTTGATCTATTTTCTTCAGTCCTCAATGCCAGTTCTACCTTCAAATAATTGAAATTAGTTTTAAGGTATTAGTGACAGATGTTGGTTTCTCATGCTTAGCCAGTCTATGGAATTCTACTCTGATGTCTTCACCTTCCCCTATTTACGTAGTTTGAGAACGTTAACTCATTCTGTATTATCACACTTGATTGGTTGTAATAAGGGAGGTGATGATCATGATGTTCACCTAAGGAAGACTTTTTAAATGGAGGCAGGCAAGCATTCATGATGTTTCTGGGTTGCTTGTATTGCAGAACAATTCTAATGTGCAACATAGTGATTTGCTGATGTGCATTACCTTACAATTAAATATTATGTAACATTTCTGAAATCTCTTTCAGTCTGTGAACTTCGATCTCCTTCAATGAATGATTTCCTATGGGGTTTAGAGAATTCTGGTTGGTTGAAGCACATTAAAGCCATCATGGATGCGGGTATATTTATTGCAAAAGTAAGTAAATTAATTCAATACCACTGTTCCAAGCTGGTATTACTTCATGTTACGTTGGCATTATCATCAGTCTTGAGGTTAGCCTGTCAAATGTCTCACAAAGAACCGGAATGCTTCACAAAGCTGAAATTCCTAAACTTCAGTGCTTTTAGAAACACAGCAAATGTTCATACTTTAAAGAGCCCAAAGAATACTCAAATTTTTTTCAGTTTGAAAGTCAAATGAAGTTTTAATGACAAAAATTATCCAGAAAGTTGTGACCAGCAAAGACTCTTTGATTGCTGGAGATACAAACAAAATGAACATTTCACTACGTTTTGATTTTTGGAACTCTTTTACTCTGAAATGCTGAAGCTAAGAAAGCAGCCATATGACTGCCTGAGCGCTGACCCAACCTACAAGAAATTTGTTGGCAAACCTGTCTGTGAGGTTATCATCAGTAGCCTCTGCATTTCACTTACATATTTGCAAATGCAGAGCTCTGGAATTTGCTGTTTGTGCTCAGCTACTCACTCTCTCGTGGAGATAGCGTGGGATTAGGAGTGTGATCCGTTGGGACACAGAAGGCTTTTTTAGTTCCACATTCCTCCAGATTGTTTTTGAGTACAAGCTATTTGTTCACTCTGAGGAATGCAGATGAAAGCAATGGTATCACACACACACACACACACACACACACACACACACACACACACACACACTCTCTCTCACACACACACACACACACACACACACACACACACACACACACACACACTCTCTCTCTCTCACACACACACACACACACACACACACACACACACACACACACACACACACACACACACACACACTCACTCTCACACACACACACACACACACACAATGCTGGGGGAACTCAGCAGGTCAGTCAGGAAATGAATAAACAGTCAATATTTTGGGCCGAAACCCTTCATTAACACTGGAAAGGAAGGAGGACAATGTCAGAATTAAGAGCTGAGGGGAGGGGAAGGAGGACAAGTTAGAAGGTGATAGGTAAAGCCAGGTAGGCAGAGGAAGGGAAATGAATTAAGAAGCTCGCAGGTGATAGGTGGGAAAGGTAAAGAGTTGGAGAAGAAGGAATCTGAGACGAGATGAGAGTGGACCATGGGAGAAAGGATGGAGGAGGGACACCAAAGGGAGGTGAGGAGAAGAGGTAAGAGGACAGAGTTTGGGAATAGAAGAACTGGAAAGGGGGAGGGGCAAATACTGGTAAGAGAAATTGATGTTCATGCCATCAGGTTGGAGGCTACTGAGACAATATGAGGTGTTGCTGTTCCACCCTCATAGTGGTCTCGTGGCAAAAAAGATGAGAAAGGTGCTGTTTGAAATGGGCCACATTCCTATTTTATTTAAATGACAATAACAATAATTTATAATTATTAGACTTTATAATATTTTCTTTTATATAAAGTCTATCAATTTAACCTTAGTTTTGCAGAATCAGATTTATTATCACCAGCATGTGATGTGAAATTTGTTAACTTAGCAGCAGCAGTTCAATGCAATACATAATCTAGCAGAGAGAGAAAAAAAATAATACATAAATAAATAAATCAATTACAGTATACGTATATTGAATAGATTTTAAAAATGTGCAAAAACAGAAAGACTGTATATTAAAAAAGTGAGATAATGTCCAAGGATTCAACGTCTATTTAGAAATCGGATGACAGAGGGGAAGAAGCTGTTCCTGAATCGCTGAGTGTGTGTCTTCAGGCTTCTGTACCTCCTACCTGATGGTAACAGTGAGAAAAGGGCATGCCCTGGGTGCTGGAGGTCCTTAATAATGGACGCTGACTTTCTGAGACACCGCTACCTGAAGATGTCCTGGATACTTTGTAGGCTAGTACCCAAGATGGAGCTGACTAGATTTACAACCTTCTGCTGCAGCTTTTGGTCCTGTGCAGTAGCCCCTCCATACCAGACAGTGATGCAGCCTGTCAGAATGCTCTCCACGGTACATCTACAGAAGTTCTTGAGTGTATTTGTTGACATGCCAAATCTCTTTAAACTCCTAATGAAGTATAGCCGCTATCTCGCCTTCTTTATAACAACTTCGATATGTTGGGAGGTTAGATCCTCAGAGATCTTGACACCCAGGAACTTGAAGCTGCTCATTCTCTCCACTTCTAATCCCTCTATGAGGGTTGGTATGTGTTCCTTCGTCTTACCCTTCCTGAAGGCTACAGTCAGGTCTTTCGTCTTACTGATGTAGAGTGCCAAGTGAATTAAGGTTGAAATTTGACCTTGATGCCTGGCACAAAACAAGATTAGCCCAGACAGAGCCATTTGTTATGTTTTTGGAACTTCAAAGCATAAAACTAATTGCTAGAAAAATTTGGGAACCCAGGAGAGTATGTCTCAGTTTTGTTTTTACTATAAGCGATGCAAGTACGTATGAGAACATATGCCATTCACTTTTCAGTATAACCCATAATTATTTTAATGAACTGGAATGCTTAAACAATATAAATACAGCATTCAAATATTACTGAAATAGTAAATACATAAAACCCTTTCTGCTTAGCTATGAACTCTAACTCAATATAGAATGCATCTCATCTTGTATACATCATATCTATACAGTATACTATATAATCCAAATACTATATACAGACACCCACAGCATAGTAAATCTTAAATTCTCCCACTCAGGCCTAAGGTTTTAATCGCTATGGAGGATTTCTTACTCGTGGGGCAACATCTTTCTTGACAAAGGGTTCACTCTGCTCTGCTTGAGGCAGTGGATCAGTTTCAGGTCTGGAACCTCCCCCATTGTGGTTGGAGGAACTGACTCTGGGACCGCAGGAAGTGGTTCTGCCAGCTCTGGATACCTCTTGATGTGTTGGCATCCTCAACAGCACATAGCAAGCTTCACTGGACAATATAGATTATAATGTGTGAGTATAATGTGTGATGTCACCATTTCCTTTCCCTTTTGAAAAGCCACCTCACACTGCTTTGTCCATTGCCACTTCTTCCCAAGCTGTAGTATTGAGTTCAAGGGGTGGAGCACAGTAGCCAGGTTTGGCAGGAACCCGTTATAGTCATTGACAAATCCTAAAAAAGACCACGACTGTGACACACCTTTTGGCCTTGGGGGATCCACCACTGCTTGAATTTTCTCAGCACACTTGTGTAATGCTTGTACGTCAGTGGTGTGACCACAGTAAGTGATGCTTGGAATAAAGAATTTGTATTTGTTGCATCAAGCTCTGAGCTCATAATCTTCTAATCTTTTTGACACTGTCTTGAGGTGTTGGAGATGTTCCCTGTCATCCTCACTGGTCACAGTTATGTCATCCAAGTAACACTGAGTGCCTGGGCAACCTTGCAGCAGCTGGTGCATAGCCTTCTGCCAGAGTGTAGCTGCAGAAGCTACTTCAAAAATAAGCCAATTATAGTGATAAAGCCACTGTGGGTCTTTCTGGTGAGGAACACCAGACCCTTCTTCCATCTCCATCTGTAGGTTGACCTCAACCAAGTCCACTTCGCTGAAGTGTTTTCCTCCAGGAAGGTTTGAAAAGATAACCTCTTTCCTGGGCAGAGGGTATTGATCTACTTTCAGGAATGGGTTGATGGTGACCTTAAAATTGTCACAGATCCTGACAGACCTGTTATTCCTAACTATTGGGACCACAGGTATTGCCCATAGGCTCCACTCTACATTGGAAAGAATTCCTTCAGCCTCCTTGTGACCTAGTTCACTGGCTACTTTATCGTGGATGGTATAGGGAATGTTGTAAAATGTGGGTGTGGTATTTTCATTTAACATTATTTTTCCTTTGATATATTTGAGTTTTCTAAGGCCATCCCTGAACACTGATGATGCATTATCTAGTACATTTCTTAATGCACTTTCATTTAACTCTATTACAGGGGATGTGACATGCAAATACTGGATGGATCTCCAATCAAGTTGTAGTTGTCTTAGGCAATCACATCCCCATAATGTTGGCCGTCCTGTTTTTTTTCCCCCAAAGGTTTAAAGATCCAATTTAATGTCAGAGAAATGTATACAATATACATCCTGAAATGCTTTTTCTTCACAAGCATCCATGAAAACAGAGAAGTACCCCAAAGAATGAATGACAGTTAAATGTTAGAACCCCAAAGTACCTCCCCCCCCCCAGCTCCCCTCCCTCCCGCGCATAAGCGGCAGCGAGCAACAATCTCCCCTCACCCCACTGGCAAAAAAAGCAATAGCACCCCTCACCGAGCACTCAAGAGTGAGCAAAGCAATAGCAAAGACACAGACTTGCAGTACTCCAAAGTCTTCGCGTTTCACCCGGTATTCAACATACCACAGGCTCTCTCTCTCCCTAATAAGGGAGAAGGAGGTATCTCCATTTTCACAGCAAGTGGGGAGACATAACAAACAACTCACTGGTTTACAATGTTAAAAGTCCTTTACGTCACTTTTATTGAGCTCTGTCCCAGAAGATCTCAAAGATCTTGGGTCTTCAGACACACAGCAGATATTCCGACTCCCTCGATGGCACATGAGTCTTCTGCTGTGACACCGACCCTCGATCCGCCCGCCTCCAGATCCCTGAGACCCTAGGCTTCCAAATCCAAGCTGGTCTCTTAGGCTGAGCCCTTGGTGTGCTGAACAATGGTCGGTTACGAGACCCCAAGAGTAGGTCCTATTCCCGCAAAGAACCGAAGTCAGTGTGTAACTCCAGGTCAGGGTTTTCCAAAGTACTCTGAAAGGGGAAAATAACGATATTAAAGATGGAAATAGAGCTGTTTCCGAGGATGCAAGCAAAGGAGCGCCATCATTACTCCACTCTGCCTCTTCTTACCACATCCAAACCCAATGTGACTTGTTGGTTGTTGTATTTCACTTTTGTTGTTATTCCCACAGGAATTAACTTTTCTCAAGTTTAAGTTCTTAGTTGGATATCTGCAGGCTTCAGTTCAGTATCTTTGAAATTCTGTTCAAACTCATTTTGTGGAGTGATTGAAACAGTCAAGCCAATGTCCAACTCCATTTTAATTAATTTGCCATTCACCTCTGGTGAAGCAATATTACCCATTACTTGTTAGTTTTCACTTTGTAGATCTTAAGGCTACTCAGACCTCTATCATTGTCATTATCAGATTTTTCATTAACAGTATGCAGATTAGTGGTCATTTTAAAACTGCAGCTTGACTTTTTAATCTTTTTCTCTTCCATTTATTTTGTCTGTTTGACATGTTCTTTGTATGTGTCATAGTTTGTTGCATTTTCTGCAGGTTTTGCCTTTAGATCTGCATTGGCCTGGTGTATGTGAGCCCCTGCCACAATGGTAACACAATTTGTTAACCCGGCAGGCCTCTGTCTAGATGCTGCAATTTTGTTCACGCTTACTTTCATTCCTGACTGAAACTCAATTGAGACTCTACTGTTTCTATTGATACAACTATTTCAACTGCTCATCTAAATGTAAGTTGAGCATCAGTTAGGAGCCATTTATGAATGCTTTCTTGTAAGATTCAACAAACGTAAATGATCCCTTGGGGCATGATTCAGGCCACCATTGAACTCAGACAATCTCTTCAGTTTAGCTACATATGCTGAAATGGACTCCCCTTTTCTTATGATTCTGCTTACGAAAGCTGAAGCATTCTGCAATCCACAATGGCTTCAGTTCTAAATGTTCTTACATTACTTCCATGATGTTAGCAAAGTTCATTTTGGCTGGTTTAGTTGAAGCAGTCAAACTTTTATGCAAACTGTCTGCCTTTAAATCCAATGCACTCACCAAAATTGTCGCTCACTTTCATTGGCTATTTCATTTGCTTTAATATACATATTTGCTCAATATACATATTCCAGTTATCTCTTCTGAAATTGAACACCTCTGTTGTTCTGATATAGCCAGCAATTCTGCTTTTTTAAAAAAATGATGCTTATGATCACCTAGTACTCACTGTTTATGAACCTGTGAATTTGTCTGTTCCCTGCCTTTTGTTTTAATTTGTCCGACTTTCTCCCCTTGTGAAGGGAAAAAAAGTGCTGCACTGCTTTTTTTTTTTAGCTCACCTGCTTCTTGCAGCTCTTTCTTTTAAACTCTGACATCTCACTGTGCTTCAACAGGTATGCAGTCATCTCAGGTTCGTGTAAAACTTCTACATCACACTGTTATGGTTTTTAACTCCAAAGCATAAAACTAATTGCAAGAAAGGGATAGGAGCCCAGTAGAACTTGTCTTAGTTTTATTTTTACTTTAAGCAACACATGTAAGTATAACATGGTGGCATGATGATGTGTGCCATTCATGTACTTTTACATAGAGCCCTTATTTAATTTGTTTAAATGAACAAAAATGCCTTATCAAATAATACTTGTTTTTACTTTACAATATTACTCAAATATTACTGAAATAGTAAATATAAAACACCATTGACTTGACTGTTAGGAGACAATATAACAGACTTCAGCATCCATTTAATGCCAGGCATTACAATTTTGTCCCATTAAGTCTGTGAAGTCCATTAAAATACGTAAGATTGATATTTGGGCAACTATTCATGCAATGCATTAATTAACAGTCCAAACAAGTTTTCTTGGGCCTGTGGTTTACTTCTTTCTGTGAAGCCCTGCAGCCAGTTTGCATTAACCATGATTGGCAGGCAAATCACATGAAAAGATGATCTCACTTTATTCTCATCCTTAGCTTCGGTATGTTGTGGTGGCTTTGGCAGCTTTACAGAGGTATATGACCAAGCAGATTATTTGGCTTAAATAAAATAGAAATACTGTTGTTTCAGGCTGTTGCAGAGGAGGCCGCCAGTGTATTGGTCCACTGTTCGGATGGTTGGGACAGAACTGCCCAAGTCTGCTCTGTAGCAAGCGTACTGCTTGATCCATTTTACCGAACCTTAAAGGGATTCATGGTAAGAATATAGTATTAAAAAAGACAAAGGTAACACAAGCATATTGAGTATTCAGAAATAGTTACTTATGTTGATGTTCTTGCTAATATATTCTCTGTTTATGATGCCAAACATCAAATGCCCTGAATTTGTGGAGGTGTGATTCTACTGTCGCTGATAGCTATTTGGTACTTCGGTTAATGACCATTTTTAATTTGTGATCATTCACTGTAAATTTTGCTGTTGGCTATACAAGATTGATTCAATATTCAAGCCTGCACATTTATCTAACATTGATATTTCTCGGGATTGTTCAGGAATGGGAAGCTTGACTCAGTTTCCTTTCCTGTTCCAAACACAATGAGATCAACAATGGAGTCCCTACTATTCACTGAAGAGCTCTATAACAACACCGAAATTCACCCCTCTCCCACTTTGGGAAGCTTATTTAACCTTTGTAAACATTTATGGGATGCATTCAGTAAGAGCAGCAATTTTGTTGCGGTAGTTGCATGGTTAAATCATTAGGTACTTAATTCTTAGCAATTGTATCACCAGTTTGATCAATTGTATTAATATCCAAAATTACTCTCTCTTTTGATTTTTCCTGATGGTCTTCACTTCTGGCTCTGTGGTACAGTTTAGTTGGGTGCAAAATTGGATCAATAAGCAATGTTTTGTAAGAAGAGCAGAGTAAAATGTATACTTCAGCCTCAATCTCCTGTTTTCTCCCCGTATCCCTTCATGCCCTGACCATTCAAGGATCGGACAACTTTTGCCTTAGATATACATAAACACTTAATTCACCAGATTTACTATACTCTGGCTAAAGAAATCCCTCCCCATCTCCATTCTAGAAGGATGCCCATCTATTCTGAGGCTGTGTCCTATATTCACCATTGGAAACATCCTCTCCACATCCACTCTATCAAGGCCTTTCACCATTCGATAGGTTTCAATGAGGTCACCCCTCGTTCTTCTGAATTCTAGCGAATACAGGCCAAGAGCCATCAAACGTTCTTCATATGACAAGCCATTTGATCCTGGAATCATTTACATGAACCTCCTTTGAACCCTCTCCAGTTTCAACACATCCTTTCTAAGGGGCCCAAACGACTCTCAATACTCCAAGTGCAACCTCACCAGTGCTTTATAAAGTTTCAACATTACATCCTTGCTTTTATATTCTAGTCCTCTTAAAATGAATGCTAACATTGCAGGTGCTTTTTTTACTCAACCTGCAAGTTAACCTTTAGGGAATCCTGCAAAAGGACTCCCAAGTCCCTTTGTATTTCATAGCATGTTTAGAATTCTCATGTGTGGCACCTTGTCAAAGGCCTTCTGAAAATCCAAGTACACAACATCCACCAATTCTCCTTCTTTCTATCCTGCTTGTAATTTCTTCAAAGAATTCCAGCAGTTTTATCAGACAAGATTTTCCTTTAACCATGCTGACTGTGGCCTATTTTATCGTGTGCCTCCCAGGTACCCTGAAATCGACTCCAACATCTTCCTAACCACTAAGGTCAGACTAGCTGGCCAATAGTTTTCTTTCTTCTGCCTATCTACCTTTTTGAAGAGTGGAGTGACATTTGAAATTTTCCAGTCTTCTGGAACCATTCCAGAATTTAAAAAATTTTTTTTTATTGAATTTTCAAATAGGTTACAGAAAGAAAAGAAATTATCAACCCTTCCCCCCTCCCCTCTAACATATCCCTATAAAAAAAAAGAAGAAAAAAGAAAGAAAGAAAGAAAAAAGAAAGAAAGAGAAAGAATGCCTGGATATCGGAAGATCCCCACATGCTCCCTAGAGTTCATAATAGCTTTAATATGTATATTTCTTTCTTTCCCCAGATAACCAGTAATTTTATTTTCGGAGCACCTATATCTTAATCTTATTTTTTGTAAGTAAGGGTGCCAAATTTTCAGAAATATTTCATACTTATCTCTTAAATTATAAGTAATTTTTTCAAATGGAATGCAGCTAAAAATTTCATTCTTCCAAAGATCCATACTTAAGTATGAATCTGATTTCCAAGTAACTGCAATAGCCTTTTTGGCTACTGCCAATGCAATTTTTATTAATTCTTTCTGATATTTATTCTATTTGGATTTCGATTTTATCCCTTCAATATCGCCTAATAAAAATAATGTTGGATTATGTGGAAGTTGTATTCCAATAATTTGTTCTAGTAAAACTCTTAAATTTGTCCAAAAAGGTTGAATTTTAAAACAGGACCAAGTAGAGTGTAAAAAAGTACCAATTTCTTGATTACATCGAAAACATTGATCAGATAAATTTGAGTTTAATCTATTTATTTTTTGTGGTGTAATATATATTTGATGTAAAAAGTTACATCAATTCTCAAATTGTTACGTCAATTCTCAAAAAGTTAGTCAAATATTTATTGTATTTGTCATACTGTCAAGACATAATCTTGACCAACTTGTTTCATCAATTTTAATATTCAAATCAGTTTCCCATTTTTGTCTTGACTTATGAATTCCTTATTTAATTGCCTGTTTTTGAATCAAATTATACATAACAGAAATAATTTTTAAAAAATTTCCTTTATGAATTAAAGTTTCTATTTCATTAGGTTTTGGCAATAACATTGTTTGACCCAGTTTCTCTCTTAAATAAGCCCTTAATTGGAAATAACAGAAAAGAGTGTTATTTGATATTTTATATTTATTCTTTAATTGGTCAAGTGACATTAATATACCTCCTTCAAAACAGTCTCCCATATATCTAATCCCTTTGTGAAACCAGTTATATAAAAGTTGATTATCCATTGTAAAAGGGATAAGTTTATTTTGAAATAAAGGTCTCTTTGCTAATAAAGATTTCTCTATCTCATCATCAACATTTACCTTATTCCATAAATCAATCAAATGTTTTAGTATAGGAGATTCTTTCTTTTCCTGTATCCATTTAGATTCCCATTTATATATAAAATCTTTTGGTATATTTTCTCCTATTTTACCTAATTCTGTTCTAATCCTTGCTGGTTTATTTTCATCAAAAAAAGATGCAATAAATCTAAGTTGATTTGCTTTGTAATAATTCTTAAAATTTGGTAATTGTAACCCTCCTAAGTCAAATTTCCATGTCAAATTTTCCATCGATATTCTTGACATCTTACCTTTCCAAAGGGTACAAAATAAATTGTGAAAAAAGTGAAATTCTACCCCATACTAAAGGAGATTACAGTCAATGTCGATTAATAACTCAACTTAGATGGCCGATAAATGGTATAAATTATTTTGGTATAAGAGTTGATAATGATATAAAGAATTTATATAAATTAAATTATTTGCCATTATTGAAAAAAATTCATGAGGATCTTGATAAATGGATGATGTTACCAATAACATTCATAGGTAGATTCAATGCTGTAAAAATGAATATATTCCCTAGATTACAATATTTATTCCAAACACTACCAATACAATTACCGCAGAAGTTTTCTCAAGAGTTAAATAAATGTGTGAGGAAATCTGGTGATTCTTGAGCTATCATTACTAATGGCTCCACAATCTCCTCAGTCACCTGTATCAGAACCAACTGATCCGGGTGACTTTTCTACTTTCAGACCTTTTCAATTTCCCAAGAACCTTCTCTCTAGTTATGGTAACTTCACACACTTCATAATCCCTGATGCTTGGAACATCCACCATACTGCTAGTGTCTTCCATGGTGAAGACTGATGCAAAATAGTTATTCAGTTCATCCACCATTTCATTATCTCCCATTGCTACCTCTCCAGCATCATTTTTCGATATCTGTCCCACAGATCTGTTAAGAGCAAAAAGATTGCAAGGGACAAAATTTGTCCTTTGGGAGATGAGAATGGTAATTTGTGCATGAAGATGAAAGAGATGGAGGAGACCTTAAATAGATTTTTTGCATCTATCTTTACTTGGGAGATGGACACAGGAGTCTACAGAAGTGAAGCAAAGCAGTGGGGAGGTCATGGACTCTACATAGACCACAGATGAAGAGGCCTTTGCTGTCTTGAAGCAAATTAGTGGACAAATCCCCAGGACATGACAAGATGTTTACTTGAGCCCGGGGGTGGGGGGAAATGCAGAAATTGCAGGGCCCCAGCAGAGATATCTAAATCGCCCTTCACAGCAGGTGAGGTACCAGAGTATTGGAGGATAACTAATGTTCCGCTGTTTAAGAAAGGTTCTAGGAATATGCCAGGAAATTATAGGCTGGTAAGCTGAAATCAGTAGTGGGAATGTTATTGGAAGGATTTCCAAGAGACTGGATATGAGTATTTGGATAGATGTGGTCTGATTAGAGATAGTCAGCATGGCTTTGTGCATGGTAGATTGTGTCTCACCAGCCTTGTACAGATTTTCGAAGATATTGCCAGGAAAGATGATGAAGGCCACGTGGACTTTAGTAAGGAATTTGACGAGGTCCCACAGGGGAGGTTGGTCAGTTGCTCGGCATTGAAGGTGAGTTGGTAAATTGGATTTGTCATTGGCTCTGTGGGAGAAGCCACGGAATGGTAGTAGATGGTTGCCTCTCTAACTGGAGGCATGTAATTAGTGATGTGCTGCAGGGATCAGTGCTGGGTTTGTTGTTTGTCATCTATATCAAGATCTGGATGATAATGTGTTTAACTGCATCAACAAATTTGCAGATGACATCAACATATTGGGGGTGAGGAAGACCATCAAAAGTGAAATGTTTAAGAGGTAGCTTCTTTATTCAGAGATTGGTGAGAGTGTAGAATGAGCTGCCAGCCCAAGTGGGTCATGTGATTTTGATTTCACCATTTAAGAAAAATTTGTATCGGTACATGGATGGTAGGGGTATGGAGGGCTATGGTCTCGGTGCAGGTCAATGGGACTCTGCAGTTTAAATGATTCACCATGGACTAGAGGGGCCAAAGACTTGTTTCTGTGCGGTAGTTTTCTATCACTCCAAAACAGAGATCTGCAGGTTGACACACAAAATGCCTGAGGAATTCAGCAGGGCAGGCAGTATCTATGGGGGAATAAAAAGTACTGTCAATGTTTCAGCCCGAAAGGATGCAGTGCAAAGGGAGGTAGTTTGTTTAGGATGTGCTGTCTTTCTGACGATGTCACTCTGCCCATCAGAATGGCCCCAAAGAGAAATATTGTGACCAACAAATACTTCATCTTGTCAAGATAGATTCTATTGCACCATTTGATAGTGTTACCAACAGAAAGTCCTATAAGAGGTGTGGCATTCATGAATAAGTATACACTTGCAAGTTTTGTCGATGTAATTAGTCTGATTATCTGTTTCTGCAGTTGTGCTACCATATATTAAAATTTATTTTATGTAGATTTTGATTGAAAAAGACTGGGTTTCTTTTGGACACAAGTTTAACCACAGGTAAGAATTTTACATTTCACATATTTATATTCTATTTCTTAGATTGGGAAATATCCAGCGTATTAGCAAATCAAATAGAAACTGATGTATGTTCTGTATAGAAATATTTGTTGTACTGTTACTTATATAAAGGTGGCCAGAAAGATATCTGTTATGGTTTCTATTCACTGCATTCCACACTCATTATTAAATCACAACTGGGATGGATTTATTCCTGCATCTTGTTTCTCTGCTCAAAACCTCTTACTAATTCGGCTGCTAATTGTTCCTAAATTTCTTCATATTAGTATATACCTACTCTGTTAGTCTAAGCTTGAAATAAACAATGTCCTATTTGGTCATTACGTGTCTATGGTGCTTTGCATCTTCACTGTATATGGTGAATAAAGTCGATCCTTGAAGAAAAAATAGATATTGTTATGAACAATTGGTTTGCCAATATTGTAAATTATTGGGATATCAGAACCATTCCCAGTGGAACATCATGAATTTGATTTTCCCAGGGAAATCTCATTCAATTATTGCAACACTTAGTCCTCTTTTGCCAAAGCTGTTGTCAAACCTTTGAGGAAACTTGCCAACTATTTCATGAGCTTACAGTCTGACCTCACATGAAGAATTTTGTTACATGCCTTTTGAAAATCTATCTTAAGAAAAAGCTTTAGGTGAATGATTCTCGACTGGGAACTGAGTTTGTTCATTCAAATATTCCCAGTACATCTATAAAGCATGATTGAAAAGAGCAATTAATTTTATACCTTCATTAAACCTCCTCACACTTCCAAGTAATTATTTAGTTCAGTCCTTGAATCTTTCTGCTTTATTCACGTCCTTTCAACTGAATGCCCACTTTTGTTAACAGGACAACATCAATGAAATCTTAGCAAGCGGCATGTAATATTTGTACCACTTTAAAGTATCATTGATGACCACTTTCAAAGTCTAAGCACCTAGTTATATTCCAGACACTGTCAACCTGCTTGCCATCATCAATGTCTGGGGGTTGATGGGGTGTTGGGGAAGGGGGTATGTTTAAGTAGAACATTAACAGAACAGCTAAATCATTATTGTGGCTGCCAGTGCAGGAAAGAAACTCAGTCAATTGAAATGAGTGGATCGCGTTAATAGAGTTTAGGACAAAGCCAGTTGACCCCCTACTACTGAACTGAAAGGGCATATCTCTACTGCTGGCATTCTGTGTCATCATTGTGTGCCAGCAATAGGATGCACTGAAGCAGATTTTGAAACTGAAGCAACTACAATGTAGTCAGACAGAATTGTTGGTCTGGAAGCTTAGTCGAAGATTCTGAACTTCAGCAAACTGAGGGGATGTTTTTTAAAACCTTGTGAGTGAGAAAGACAATTAAACTATTTGGTTATAGTCAGGGCTAATCACTAATGAAGTATGGATATTTTTAGAGAATCTTAAAATGTTAAGCAAGAAAAGGCTTGTCAGTTTTCATTTCCTTCACTGAGGCGACTCATCGCTAGAGTTGTTGACCAGTGAGCCATTTAGCAAAAGCTTAAGCTTACAGTGGAGGGGGAAAGATGGTAAATCATGAAAAACAATAAAACAATCCTTGAAAGAAAAGTATTTCTTAAAATGCAAAGCAATCAATTGCCATGATCTGTTCTGAAGTTTATCTGTAAGACATTTACCGGCAGTCAATATTCAGTTCCCAGCAACTTTTACATTCTTGGTAAATGTAAAAAAACGTATTTAGGTGGAGTGTTAGGATGTGATGGTGTAAACATTTTGGTGTTTACAGACTGAGGTTAAATATTTTGCTCTGTATATGTGTTTGTTGTCATAAAATCCTGTTAAATGTTTCCTAGATTTGATAAAGCATGGTTTATGTACGCTTATTAACCTGATATAGCTAGCATATTTTGAGGAATATTAATGGGAAATTTCTGAAATTAAACCTTGCAATTGAGAACAGATTGCAGTTTACTGATAGTTGAGTGGCTTTTTTCATCGAGACTTCATATTTTTGCACCATTATTGGGCTAATGCACTGAATGGTTTATAGAAATAGTTAAAAAGGTTTAACGTATTTTTCCTATGGAGAAATGGAAAATTCCTGGAGCATTATTATTGGTTACAAGGTTTGTATTATTAGTTAAATGCTCTATGTCACTCCTCAGGTCAACCTTGTTCACTGAGCAAACAGTGCATACCATGTTTACCTTTGATTCTAGTTTTGCCTGACCTTGTACTATTGCATCATAAACAATTTTCAATTTTTTTTGCCAGGGAAAAGGAAATCTGGAAAGACAGGAAAACACATTTCATTAATACATCATATTTTAAAACAAGATTTCATTACCTTAAAGAATAGTTCTAAAGATTTTCAATTAATTTTCTGCAAACTAAAGTCAGTTGCAACTTTAGGTACCACCTATATCTAATAGAATGGCCACTGAGTGTATTCCTGTGGTCTTCTGCCAGTGTAGCCCATTCACTTCAAGATTCAATGTGTTGTGTATTCAGAGATGCTCTTCTGCATGCCATTTTTGTAATGGTTGGTTATTTGAGTTACTGTCACCTTCCTGTCAGCTTGAACCAGTCTGGCCATTCTCCTCTGACTTCTCTCATTAATGTGGCATTTTCGCCCTCGTACCGCTCAGTGGATTTTTTTACTTTTGTTTTTTACACCGTGCTCTGTATACTCATGACTGTTGTGCATGAAAATCCCAAGATTTTCTGAAATACTCAAATCGCCCTGTCTGGCACCAATAAACATCCCACGGACAAAGCCACTGAGATCACATTTCTTCCCCATTTTGAAAACCAACTGAACGTCTTGACCATGTCTACATGCTTTTGTACATTGAGTTGCTGCTACATGATTGGCTGATTGAATATTTGCATTAACGAGTAGGTGTACTTGTTGATGCACCATCAGTAACTCTCAGAGACGTGAGGCGAGATATAGGCTTTTATTGGCTGGAAGAAAGAACAAGCAGCAAGTGACCACCACACTACATCCAGGAGACTGAGGCCGGGGCTGTGCCTCCAATCGCCTTTATACTGGGGTCCGTGGGAGGATCCACGGTCTGTGGGAGGAGCCACTGGAGCAGTCAGCGGTGGGGCGGGGGGCCTATCCAGATAGGTATATGTAGTTCACCACACATGTGTAACTGATAAAGTGGGCACTGAGTCTATATCAGATTTCCAGCATGTACAGCTTTTAAAAAAATGTTTGTGATTATTATCAAGGCCTAAAGGTAATGCAACACATTGATTCGCCAGTACTTTGCGCTGCAGTTCTGATTCAAGATTGTTTAATGTCATTTCCAGTGCATAAGTATAAAGCAGAACAAAATAAAAAAAACACAATAAATATAAATTATTAAAATAACTTGCACATATATTGATTACTTACATAAAGTGGCACTAAATACAGGAGTTGTCTGTACATAAAGGAACTGACAGGAAATCATAAAGTAGTGGTGGTGGAAGAAGTAGAGTGGTGGGTTAGTAGGTGGAGATGTTATTCAGCCTTACTGCTTGGGGAAAGTAACTTTTTGAGTCTAGTGGTTCCAGTGTGATGCTACATAGCTACCTCCCTGATGGAATTGAGGACAAAGTGCACAAACTGGGTAGTGGGATGCTCCATGATATTGCTGGCCATTTCTGTATATGTGTCCTTGATGGTGCATAGGCTGGTGCCAGTGTTGTGTTGGGCAGTTCTGTCTACTAGTTGTAAAGCTTTCCGCTCCGCTGGGGTGCACTATCTGTACCATGCAGTGATGCAGCACGCTCTCTACACTGCATCTGTAGAAGATCATGAGTATTGATGTGCATGGTCCAGCTTGCTTAAGCCTCCTCAGAAAGTAAAGGCATTGGTGAGCCTTCTGTGTTCTAGGGCCATAAGTAAGTCCACTCCCAGGACTTTGAAACTGCGCACAGCTTCCAATGCTGTGCCGCCAATGTTAGGAGGGTTGTGAGTTCTCCCGAAGCTGATAACCATCTTATTTGTCTTGTTGACACTGACAAAGAGATTCCCTGCTACTAGTCCTTAAGCTCTTCCACCTCCTCTCTCTAGCCCAGGCATGGGCAAACTACGGCCCGGGGGCCATATGCGGCCCGTTAAGCTTTTTAATCCGGCCCGCAGAACTTGATGAAATTATATGAATAAACCTTGTTAACATTGTTTCCCCACAATTCTGGCATTTTCCCAATAGATGACGCACTCTATATACATTGACCTTTGTTGAGGTGCAGCGTATTACTCCACATTTGCGCTTTAATCTTTGTTCAGCTCGACCTATTTGTGAACAGGTGTTCAGTGTCATGAACATCAACAAAGCCAGCCACAGATCCAAGTTAACTGACCAACACCTCAGATCCATCTTGAGAATCGCCACAACAAAACTAAATCCAGGCTTTGATGCGCTGGCTAAAAAGGGAGACCAACAACACTGTTCCCACTGGAATTAAAAATAAGTTTCTTCGTTGTGTTATGTAAAAAATGCATTTGAAAATATTTTTTTCAATAAGCCTTACATGTTACATGTCATTTCTGTTAAGTGATTGACATGAGTAGTGCGCAGGTGCACGTACGTTCTCAAAATAAAAAATGCGCTCCAGATCAAATAACGCGCTCCGCATACTGGCGCGCTGTCACTGTTCTGTCCTTGTGCTGGTCGTTGTTGAAATTTGGCACAGGGGACAATTGAATAAGAAGGAGCAGGACAAGTAGACCTGCATCTCCTACCGTTTTTGAAATAAAGACAGGAGGAGAGTGATGATGATAATATCTTGAAGGATAACAGAATTTTCAGTGCTTTAAAATAATAACTGTTACTATTAAAAAAAGCTGTATTTTATTCATTTAATTTTCAGTGTTTTAAAAGTCATTTCAATAAATAGCTAAATACCATGGGACTTCAAAGACAGATATTTTGTTGTAATGCATTTGTTCATTTTCAATTGAAATTAAAGCACATGTTTTCTACATATCCCATGATATTTTATTTTCTCTTATGAGGTGTATTACCAAAACACTCCATCCATCTGCTCCTGGTCCGGCCCCCCTGTCAAATTTTAGAACCCTTTGTGGCCCACAAGTCAAAAAGTTTGCCCACCCCTGCTCTAGCCAGTTGTTGGTGATGAGGCCCACCACAGTCATGTCATTGGCCAATTTGACAATGTGATTTCTTGGGTGTTTGGCCATGCAGTCATGTGTGAGCACAGTGTACAGCAATGGGCTCAGCACAAAAATGTAGGAGGCACCCATGCTGAAGATAATGGGGAGGGAGGAGTGGTTGTGCATTCTGACTATCTGAAGTCTGTTGGTTAAGAAGTCCAACACCCAGTTGCACAGTCATATTCAGACTAAGGAGTTGGAATTTGTTCTCCAAAGTCTGTGGGGCAATGGTGTTGAATGCTGAACTGAAATCCAGAAACAGCTTGAGTGTCCTTGTTTTCTAGGTGTGTCTGGGCCAGGTGCATGACAGATACTATGGCATCTATTGTAGGGTGGTTCTGCTGGTAAGTATATTGGTGAGTGTCCAGTGTGGTAGGAATGGAGTTTTGATGTGTGCTATTGCCAGCCATTCAAAACACTTCATGATTGGCATCAGTGCCACTGGGCAGTAGTCGTTCAGTTCTGAAGGTGTAGGGTTCTTTGGTACTGGGATGATGGTGGCTGATTTGAAGCATGTGGGGACAGCAGCCTGGAGAAATGATGTCTCGAAGATGTCGGTGAAGACGTCAATGAGCCGGTGTGCACACTCCCTGAGTACTGCACCTGGGAAGTTATCTAGCCCAGTGGCCTTATGGTGGTTGACTCCCACAGAGTCCTTCTCACATTTGCTGCTGTTTAAAACAGTGGGATCTCACTTGGAAGGGCTAGTATGTGAGTTGCCTTCCTTGAAGCATGCATATTGGACAGGTGTTCCTGAAATTTTTGTGCGTAGGCAGTCTTTTCCCTCTTGATGCCTAAGGTGAGGTGACTGCTCTGAGAGCTGTTCTGTCACTAGACTTGAAGGCATCGTTCTGGGCTTTCGGTAGGGAGCAAACCTCTCATTCTGCCAGCGATCCTGGTTGGACCGTGAGTTGGCCGTCTTGGGGTACCATCATTGTCAACACACTTACAGATGTAGCCAGTAACAGATGAGGCATATTCCTCGAGGTCTGTGTCTTTATTTGTGGCAGCCTTCTTGAACATCTGGTTCAATATAGTCCTGAAGCATAGAGATTGCCTCATTAGGCCATACAGTGATGGTCCTCTTGACTGGTTTCTCCATTTTCAGTGGTAGTCAGTATAGTGGATTATGAGAAAGTGATCAAAGAAGCCGAATTGAGGGTATGGGGTGGCTTTGTAAGTATCTGCCTGTATAATCGTGCTCCAGTCTGTTTGTTCCTGCCACCTAGTGGTCATGCTGACATATTGGTTGAGTTTGTGTAAAATATTTGGCAGGTTAACATGATTGAAATCTCCTGTGATTAGGAAGAGAGTGTGTGGATGTTTATTTTGTCAGGAGCTGATGATACCGTACAGCTTTCCCAGTGCATCTTTACGATACGACTCGGTTTTAGCATTTCATTATATCAGCATATGTTTAATGTCCTGAAGATGTTCCTAGTTTTATTATTTCTATTCTTGATGTCCCACGTGTTCTAATCGTCCTGACTGGTGATGCTGCCCAATTATATGAATATTTTCATGTATGCAACAATGTTATTCTTTATCAGTACTGGTTTTCTGTGGGGTATATTTAATGGAATTGCTCAATATTGGTGTGAAAGGTCACATGCAAAATCAAGATCTGCAATAGATAAGAAGTGTCAAAGGTCACAGGAAGAAGGCAGCTGAATGAGAGAGTCAATAAATCAACCATGATGGAATGGTGGAGCAGACTCGTTGGGCCAAATGGCCTAATTCTTGTGGTCTTATGGTGTCCTATTTATGATCTGATTCATGGCGACATCAAAGAGAAATGCAGATACCACGTCTGATGTATCCCTACTTTTTTCTTCAAAACTGACTCCACTTTGAGCAACACTGCATGTAAAGTTAGGATCAGAGCTTTTGATGGTGCCCATTATGTGGAGAGGAATTCCACTGACCACAGAATGCTCATGAAGCTATGAATAATTGACTCCATTTTATCCCTCGTGGTTCAGTCCCTTCCCACCTACATCTGCAATACTTCACACACTCTTGATCTCCTTAACAACCTTCAATTCCCTGGCCCTGATCCCCTCATTTTCACCATGGATGTCTTGTTCCTATATACTTCTATTCACCATCAAAACAGCATTAAATCTCTCCACTTGCTTCTCAACAACAGACCTGACTGCTTCCCTGTTGTATATATGATATTTCAGTAATATCTGAGTAATATTGGCTGCTGTATCAGAGGCACGTGAGGTGGATCTCAAGAAACAGCTTGTCCCAAGGCATTTCAAATTATAGTTTGCAACTTTGATCAGACTTGTTTGAAGAAAGCCCTGCCCTATTATGACAAGCACATAACCTATTGCACTAGCAGTCCCAAAACACTAGGCCACTGCGATAAGGAATGCCTATCGTTCCTTTCCGAGACCACATTTTGGCAAGTCAGACCATTTGTCTGTACTCCTGCAACCTGCATACAGACAGAACCTAAAGAGCACGGCTCCAGAGATCAAGACAATCAAGACGATGGTTGTGGTAGGTTGAGGAACAGTGACTAGATTGCCTTGAGTCAGTGGACTGGGGCATGTTCAAGAACTCATCTGGGGTCCTGAATGACTACACCAAGGTCATTACAGACTTCATTAAAACAGCCGTGGATGAGTGTACCCCCCACAAAATCATTCAGGTTTTTCCCTGGTCGGAAGCCCTGGATTTATCAACTGCTATAACAGGTTCCTGCCAAGACGGGCTAATGTGCTCCAGCCCTTGAATTTATACTGCAGTTTGAGAAGAAATGCCAATGGACAAAGCAGTGTAGATAGTTTTCAAATGATAAAGGAAATGGTGACATCAGACACTGTACTGGCACAATATGATCCACATCATCCAGTGAAGCTGGTCTGCGATGCCTCAGATTAAGGTACAGGTTCAGTCATGTCACATGTTTTGAGTGGTGGAAGTGAACGCCCCATTGCCTTTGCATCATGTTCCCTTAATAGTGCAGAGAAAAATTACGCACAGATTGACAATGAAGCCGAGAGTCTGGCTTGGGGTGTAAAATGTTTTACCCAATACATCAAACACTGGTATTCATTTTCATTCCAGAGAAGGGTGTTCCATTAACAGCAGCAGCATGAATTCAGAGATGGGCTCTGTCTATAGGAGGACAGAATTACGTGATTGAATTCAAGAGGACAGCCAATCATGAAAATGCTGATGGATTGTCCCGTTTACCCTGGAAAAGGAAATACCTGCAAAATATATGACAGAGGACTCTCCTCTTGAAGTATACTCCCTGATGTAGATTGAACAGCTTGCTATGCACTGCTTGGGATGCCAATACACCTAGAAGATGTCAAGAATTCCCTGAGAATAGACTGCATTGCTGGCAGAGGATTCATGTGGATTTTTCTAGACCATTCATGGGCACAAATATCTTGGTGGTACTGGATGCTGCTACAAAGTGGCCAGAAGAGTTCCCAACAGCCTCCACTGCAGACTCCCACACTGTTGAAGCCTGTTCTCAAGGGCTGGTGTTCCAGAACACTTAGTGACAATGGACCACAGTTTGCTGTGGAACTATTTTGGTCAGCCCTGCGAATGAATGGACTAAGACACATTACATCTGCACTGCGCCACAGAGCTACAAATGAGCCTAAAGAACGTCAGCAGAACACACCTCACTGACACTGAATCAGAAGCTCATCAATTTCCTCCTTGCATATCGCAGTGCAGCACACGCCACACCCAACAACTCACCAGCAGTGCTGTTCCTGTATCATCTCTTACTCGTGCTTGAATCTCCTCAAACAATCTCAGAAGGACTATGCAGGACGAACAGCTGAGGGCTCCTCAGACGAGGAGGTTTGATGCTCATCAAGGAGTGAAACAATCCTGGCGAGGGACTACAGAGGTGATCAAAAATGGGTACTTGGAAAGATTAAGGACAGAACTGGACCACTCCATTGCACAATGGAGATTGCATCTGATGTTATTTGGAGACAACACGTTGATCATTTGAGGAGAGTAGAGTCAATTGTTGGAGAAGAAAGGTGGTCAAAGCTGTCAGAACCACTTCCTACAGTCCCAGAGTCAACTCCTACAACCACCACAGAAGAAACCCAAGACTGAGATTGTTTCACAGCCATTAGTCTTCCCTGCCTAGTAGAGTGACCCCCATGTCTGGAAAACATTATCCCACAAGAGTAAGAAATCCTCCACAGCGATTAAATCTTTAGGTCTGAATAGGACAATTTAAAATTTACTCTGCTGTGGATGTCTATATAGTAACTGTAGTATGTGGAATAGATATACACATCGATATAGTTTATAGCTGAGCAGGGAGGAGTGTTGTGTATTTAATGTTTCAGTAATATTTGAGTAATGTTGTAGATGTATTGTTTGATTAAGCATTCTTTGTTGTTTACATAATTCACTGGGTTTTATGTAAAAGAATGTCATATGTCATTATGCCACCATGTCATAAGTGCACATTTCGCTAAAAGTGAAAACAAGGAGTACATATTTGTCCCTGTCTCCCTGTGTCTTTCTTTTGATTAGTTTTATGTTCTGGAGTTACAAAATATAACATTCTCCTCCATGACCACTCTGCCCAACTTGGCAGAATGGTCCCCACGCCTCACCCTCAACAATTTCTCTTTCAGCTCTGCCAATTTTCCTGAAACTCGAGGTGTGGCCATCGGTACCTGCATGGGCCCCAGCTGTGCCTGCCTTTTCATTGGCTATGTGGAACAGTCCATGTTCCAAGCCTTCCCTGGTAATGCTCCCAACTCTTTCTGCTCTATATTTACGACTGCAATGGTGAACTCGACAATTTGATCAACTTCGCCTCCAAGTTCAGCCTTGCTGTTAAATTCAGTTGGTCCATTTCCGATACCTCTCTCCCCTGTCTTGATCTTGCAGTCTCCATCTCTGGAGTCAACCAGTCAACTGATATCTTTTATAAACTACTGATTCCCATGGCTATCTTGACTATGTACATCTCACAATGTCTCCTGTAAAAATGAGTCATCAGAGATGTCCTCATTTTTCAAAGAACGGGGTTTCCCTTCCTCCTCCACTTATGCTGCCCACACCCACAACTCCTCCATTTTCTGTTCATTCAACCTCACTCCATCTTCTCACTGGCTTAATAGAGGCAGAATTCCTCTTGACCTGCTACTTCATGAACTTCCGCATCCAAAATGTCATTCTCCACAACCTCTGCATCTTCAAAGGGACCCAGCACCAAACATGACTTAACCCCACCCCCACCTCGCTCTCCACTTGCTGCAGGGATCACTCCTTCTGCGATTCCCTTATCCATTCATCCCTCTCTATTCATCTCCCTGTTGGCACGTATCCCTGTAAGTGTCAGCAATGCTACACCTGTCCGTTCACCTCATCCCTCACCTCCATTCAGGGTCCAAACAGTCCTTCCAGGTGAGGCAACACTTCACTTGTGAATCTGTTGAGGTCATCCATTGTATCCAGTGCTCTGAATGGAGCCTCTTCTATATTGCTGACACTCGAGGTAGATTGGGGGACTGCTTTGTTGCAAAAAAACAGGATTTCCCAGTGGTCAACCATCTTAATGCCTATCCCCATTCCCATTCCAACATGTTGGTCCAGGCCTCCTCTTTTGCCAGATGAGGCCTCTCTCAGGTTCAACAACACGTCATAGTTGTCTTGGTAGCCTCCAACCTGATGGCGTGAACATCGTTTTCTCCAACTTCATTAATTTCCCCCCCCCCTTCCGCCTTCTTCAATTCCCCACTCTTGCCTCTTACGACTTCTCCTCACCTACTTATCCCCTTGTTTTGGTGCACCTCCTCCCTCCCTTTCTCCCACAGTTCACTCTCTTCTCCTGTCACATTCCTTCTTCTGCAGCCCTTTACCTTTTCCATCTATCAATTTCCAGCTTCTTACTTCATTCCCCCCCCCCAACCTGGCTTCACCTGTCCCCTTCTGGCTTGTTGTCAATTCCTCCTGCCTCCTGTTCTTATTCTGCCATCTTGCCCCCTTTTCTTTCCAGTCCTGATGAAGGGTCTTGGCCCAAAACATCAACTGTTTATTCATTTCCATTTATGAATAGAGTCTAAAGCTTTCTTAGAGACTGTAGGTCTATGTAGATTTACCATTGCCAAAAAGCACTTCGTTCTGTTGTTTATCTGGTAACTGCATCCTCTATTTCCAAAACTGGACTAGATTATTTCTATGAATGGTATCAATTGTCTTTGATATATACTGGACTGTGAACTTGCACTTTGCCTTACGTGGCACAGATAAAACTGTGGTACCATTCCAGTCATTACATTCATTGTGTATGTGTTTTTGGGGTTACCTTTACTATAACCCCATTGACTCCCATCTCTGGTACTATTTTCCTAGACTAATGTGAATTAGTGGGTCCAGGATGGTTGCTGCAAACTCAGGATTGCTTTTGACTGCATTCAAGTTGATTTTTCCAGGAGCTTTCCAATTTTATAATAACTTGGTTGCTCTCTTCCATTGATGGAACAGCTGCAATGAAATCAACATCTCTGTCTGCCTCTCAGATGTTTTTTTCCCTGAGCGGTTTTTAAGCACTTCCTGTTCATTTACTGGTGTCAGCAGGTGGCACTGCATGCTTTTGAGCATATTTGTTGAAATTCACAATTTGACATTGGTAAGCTATATTATTTTTTTTATTAGTTTTTTATACCTTTACTACATCGCTACAGATAAAAAACCCCAGATTGAAATGAAGAACATTAATACAGTGCAAAAATAAACATACAATAATAATATAATACAAAAGAAGATAATTGAGAAAGCACCCAAATTGAAGACATGTAAAATTAGTATCCTCCCCAAGCCCCGCAACAAAAAAACTCCAGACCAACCACAACACAATATAGAGAATATAAATCAGGACAATCAAACCCCCAAAACTGTAAATACACTTAGCAACAGAAGATATTAATGCCTACTACCAAAAAAAAGGAGCTGAAAGCAAGGGACCAGGAAAAAAACCTTAGTTAAGAGGAAGGTTATGAAAGTACTCAATAAAAGGTCCCCAGACCTTATGGAACTTTGTATCCGAATTAAGAACTGAATAATGAATTTTTTCAAGGTCCAAGCAGGACATAATATCGTTAAGCCATTGAGCATGTGTGGGCGGGGCAACATCTCTCCATCTAAGGAGGATTAAACGTCTAGCCAGGAGAGAAGCAAAAGATAATATTCGACACTTAGTCGAACTCAGACGTAAATCTGTCTCACCCCAGAAACCGAACAAAGCAATTAAAGGGTTAGGGTCTAGGTGGTGATTCAGAATATAAGATAATGTTATGAAGACATCTTTCCAAAATTTCTCCAAGCTAGGACAAAACCAGTACATATGAATGAGAGAGGCCTCGCCCCTTTTGCATTTATCACAGAGAGGACTAATGTTAGGTAGTTTATTGGAAAACAAATCGAGATAGTTTAGATTTAGACATATGGGCTCTATGAACAATCTTAAACTGTAAAAGGCAATGGTGAGCACAAAGAGAGGTTGAATTAACCGATTTGAGAATCGAGTCCCAAGTCTCATCAGTAAGCTATATTATTTTAGAGATGTTTCCTTGTTTGTCACAGGCAGCTCCATCCCATGCTTCACTTGCCATGTTAATGAAATAGTGCCTTTGTCTGCTTTTATAAAGCTTTCCTCCTGCTTGATGTGCTTTGCATCTGTCATCAAGGACACCCACCTTCCAGGGCATGCTCTCTTCTCACTTCTGCCATTGGGAAGGAGGCGCAGGAGCCTTAGATCCTGCACTACCAGGTTGAAGAACAGTTATTACCCTTCAACGATCAGGCTTCTGAACAGTGTGAATAACACTCACCTTAACACTGAAGTGATTCCACAACCTATGGAAGCACTTTCAAGAAGTGACGCACGTCCAAGAAGCTGATTATCCTCTTCCGGAGGAAGCAACCAGAGGTCCATGAGTTTCTCACTGGGGCATCAGGATGGAGAGGGTCAGAAACTTTAAATCCCTTGGTGTTATCATTTCAGAGGAGCTGTCCTAGGCCCAGTAAGTGCAATTATGAAGAAAGCATGGCAGTACCTCTACTTCCTTAGAAGTTTGCAAGGATTTGGCATGACATCTAAAACCTTGATAAACTTCTGTAGAAGTATGGTGGAGAGTATATTGACTGGTTGCATCATAGCGTGGTCTAGAAACATCAAGGCACTTGAAGAGAAAATCCTACAAAAAGTAGTGGATATTGCTAAAGCCCTCCCCACCATTGAACATAGCCGCACGGAGTATTGTCATAGGAAAGTAGCATCCATCATCATGGGGCCACCACCCAGGCCATGCTCTCTTCTCGCTGCTGCCATCAGGAAGGTAGTACAGGAGCTTCAGGACCCACATCACCAGGTTCAGGAAATTATTTCCTCTCAACCATCAGGCTTCTGAACCAGAGGGGATAAATTTACTCAACTTTACTTGCCCCATCACTGAACTATTCCTACAACCTATGGACTCACTTACCAAGGGCTCTTCATCTCATGGTTTTGATATTCATTGCATCTATCTATCTATCTATTCTTTTTTTTTCTTTTGTATTTGCATAGTTTGTTTTCTTTTGCACATTGGTTGTTTGTCTGCCCTCTAGGGTGCTGCCTTTCATTGACCCTATTATGTTTGTTGGATTTATTGAGTATGCGTGCAAGAAAATGAATCTCAGTATTGTATATCAAGACATAAATTTACTTTGAATATACAGGAAGTGGCTAAGTAGCAAATCCTGATGGAGAATTCAGGTATAAGCTATCGTAATGGAGCAATTTGCCTGGATTGGTGAGCATGTCTTATGAGAATAGGTTGAGAGAACTTGGCCTTTTCTCCTTGGAGCGACGGAGGATGGGAGTGTGGTAAACTATGTGTATACCCGTTTGGACACGCCCCTCTGCTGACTGCTCCTGTGGCTCCTCCCACAGACCCCTGTATAAAGGCGATTGGAGGCACTGCTCCTCCCACAGTCTCCAAGATGTCGTGGTCACGTTTGCAGCTAATAAAAGCCTATCATTCACTTCCTGTCTCTGAGTTATTGATGTTGCATCAGAGAGGTGACCTGATAGAGGTGTATAAGATGATGAGAGGCATTGATCGTGTGGATAGTCAGAGGCTTTTTCCCAGGGCTGAAATGGCTAGTACGTGAGGGCTTAGTTTTAAGGTGCTTGGAAGTAGGTACAGAGGAGATATCGGGGGTGAATGTTTTTTTCACAGAGTGGTGAGTGTGTGGAATGGGGTGGTGGTGGTGGAGGCGGATACGATAGGGTCTTTTAAGAGACTCCTGGATAGGTACATGGAGCTTAGAAAAATAGAGGGCTATGGGTAAGCCGAGGTAATTTCTAAAGTAAGTACATGTTCAGCACAGCATTGTGGGCTGAAGGGCCTGCATTGTGCTGTAGGTTTTCTATGTTTCTAATTTTTGAAATATTTTGTTTTCCAATAATCTGACTTCACCTTGCCCTTTCCAGATGCAGCCACTTGGATGGTGATCCCAGGGAGGTTTCACCAGTAATTGATCAGTTTTTTGACTGTGTGTGGCAGCTGATGGAACAATTTCCGTGTGCCTTTGAGTTCAATGAGAGATTTCTGGTGCACATTCATCATCACGTCTATTCCTGCCAATTTGGCAACTTTGTTTGCAACAACAGTAAAGAGAGCAAAGAGCAGAGGTAAGATGAATTTTAAAACTTGAAAAGCAAAAGAAAGCTTGCTTATGTTGGATATCTGATAGATTTTTTTTAAAAAACAGAAACTGCTGGGAATACTCAACAGGATTTGGGCCAGGCTTCATCTGTGGAGAGAGAAAGACAATGTTTCAGGCCAATGACCCATTGTCAGATCAGGAAAAAACGAGAAAGCATGCAACTTAAACATTCTTTATTATGCCATGCACTTGTCCTGCTGGTCTTCAGATGGAGAGGGCTTATGTATAATAGCACTATAACACTATAGTTGTGTAGAACAAATGTATGATTGTTGAGATACTAAGGGCGGTTCTCCATTTTCGATGCTAATATGAATTAGGTGAGTGTGGCTTGTAATTGAATTCTCCAATCTGAATTCACAAAGGGACAGCAATGTAGCCAATTAACTGTGGGAGCATAGTGTGATGTATACCTGTGTACTTTTCTCAGTAGGTTTTGGCATGTGCCTGATACTTTGACGTATGATTGACCAAGAACCTATCAACCTCTGTTTTAAATTTACCCAGTGACATGGCCTCCACAGCTTTCTGTAGCAATGAAGTTCACAGATTCACCACTCTCTGGCTAAAGAAATTCCTCCTCATCTGTGCACTAAAGAGCTGTGCTCTTCGGTCCTGGATTGTATCACTATCGGAAACATCCCCTCCATGTCCACTCGATCTAGCACTATCAATATTCAGTTGATTTCAATAAGGCACCCCCCCCCCCATTCTTCTAAACTCCAGTGAGTACAGGCCCAGATCCATTTACTCTTGGGATCATTCTTATAAACCTCCTTTGGACACTCTCCAATGCCAGCACCACCTTTCACAGATATGGGACTGAAAACTGCTCACAATACTCCAAATATGGTCTGACTATTGCCTTATTAAGCCTCAACCTTGGCTCTTGTATTCTAGTCCTCTGGAAATGAAATGCATTTGACTTCCTTACTACTGACTCACCTGCAAGTTACCCTTTAGGAAATCCTGCACAAGAACTCCCAAATCTCTTGCACCTCCTATTTCTGAATTCATTCCCTATTTAGAAATGTGTCAGTGCTCTTATTCCTTCTATCAATGTGCATGGCCATACATTTCCCAACACTGCATTCCATCTGCCCATGATGTTGACTTGCAATACAAAATGTTGAAGAAACTGACAGTTTTTGAAAGGTCTCATCCTCTTTTAATGCAATATTTATGGATACAACATTAAATTCCAGTTTAAATTATGTGTTTAACTCTGACATTATGGTTTAAACTCCTGATGTAAAAACAATCATTTTACCAAATCAGCAAAACAAATGCAGGAAATAGTTGGATGTTATTTTTCCATAGAAATAATCCAAAAATTTCCATAAAACAATCAATTACATTAAAAGGAATTATTAAAACCAGCATAGTCCTATAATGAGTTTTGCATTGGTAGGCAGATGGTGTGAAATGGAACTTTTTTCTTTGATATTTAAATAATGATGATTGGAATTTTAGATAGGCAATTCATAATTTTGTAGTTGGAAAATGTTATCTCTCTCGTAGTTGGTGAAGGATTTTAATTTAAAAGTTAGAATAGAAAGATTATTTAAGCGAGTTGGGCTGCTAGAGACTGGCAAACAAATTAAGTTGCTTTTCTGGGCAATGAGGACTGCAGGAATAGAAGACAGATTCCCACTTGTTCTTCATTCTGTTGGCTTATCTAGGATGAAATTAATCAAAAACTTTTAAATGTAAGTTCTGCAGATTTTTTATGTTCAAACATTTTCGAAGATTTTTGAAGACCTTTGGGCACTTCACTAATCTAACATGGACATATAAACTTGTACCATCAGTTAAATTACTAAGAGATTGATTAATGTGCATTAATAAAAAAAATGTGGTTTGCTATAGATTATTTTGTTGTTTTCACTGAAGTCTGGAAAGGGAAGAAATCTACCATCATTACCCAGTGTGACCGGTACATGACTTCTTACAGACCAATGCAATTAACTCCACTGAAATGGTCTACTAAGCCACTTTCGTTAAGAGGGAATTAGACATACCTGGCAGTATTAATTGTCAGCCTCATTAGTTATGTCACATCCTGTGACCAAATACATTAAAAAAAGTTTGGTTGCTTTAAAATAAAGAATGGAACATACTGAAAATTCAAAATGTTGTTAAAAAGCTGACTTTCAACTGTAATAATAAGGCTGTGTTATGTTACCCTATAGTTCAGCAGCTTTGTCACATTTTTGCTCTTCATTTGCAGATTTGTGATTAGGCAATTGAATCTATGTGAAATTTACAGCCTAACCTAATGAGTGCAATTGCAAATGCATGTTGGTCTACTTCCGAAAATGTGCAAAATTGGAAACTTTATCCCTCAGCTTGGCAAACTGTACAAATGAGCTAACTCTGCCTTTTTAATGTTGTAATGGTAAGGTGACAGAGGTTGAGCTGTTTGTATCAAATGGCTTTCAACATACTCTGTATATATTTTTTTTAAACTGTGGAATAAATCTACAGTTGGTTCCAGCTAATTTTTCTCTCATCTGCATTGAGAGAAAGTATGCCTACCAATAGTCATTATCAACCAAATTATGCTTTTTTAAAAATTCTAGCGCCCTCTAGTGGCAGTAGTTTCTAGTACACAGAAGAATTCATGAGATGAAGATAAAATTTAACCTTTCATTATTTTGGGGTAAAACCTGAAGGGGTGAAAGAATAATAAGAACCCCTTCTGGTTTACCTTTGGTTGGTCTTCATCTCAAATTTTTGACTTTGACTAGAATTTTTTTTGCCTATGATGACCACAGCTGAGATGGTAAACTGAGCTCTATGGATATTTTAATTTTTACCAATGAATTTTTGCAGACGTCCCTAAAACAAACATGCTGCAGATCAATATCAGAGGTAATTTAATAAAATTTGTATTTACTGGTAGGTTCACTGTAACAACTTGCTCTTACTGAAGGGACATGTATTTAGTTGTGTTGTAATTGTTTGCTTTTTCAACAGGATTCAGGAGAAAACTCATTCACTCTGGGCTCACCTGTGGAAGAGTTGTGCGGATTACAAAAATCCCCTGTATAGACAAAATCACAGTCAAACTCAAGGAGTCCTGAGGCCACATACAGCTCCGTCTAACTTCAGGTTGGTGCATTGGTTTTACATTTCATTATTACCTTGCCTCAGCATCTTTGAGGACAAATTACAAAGGGGAACCCTTGCATTAATATTGTATTGTAATATCAAACTGCCTCAAAACACTTGACAGTTAATGAATTGTTGTTGAATTACTTGTGTTCTGAAAGAAAATGCTCTAGATGATATGTACACAACAATGATCTAGAAAGAGCAGTATGATGAGCTGTTTACGATGAGCCGTTATGATGGTGAGGAGTGGAGATTCCACACCTTCTGGCCAGCCTTGAAGGCTACATCCACAATAGACTGGATAATTTTGAAAACGCTGGTTTCGCATAAGACAATAGGCGTCCACACTGTGCATTTTTAAAAACATTGAAACAGAGATTTCAGCGAATCTCCTCCTCCTGCGCATGTGCAGGACACATCTACCGAAAACAAGCGACATGTTTCGTGTCGAATTTCGCCGTAAAAGTGTACGTTTGTGTAGTTACAGACTAGAAAAACTTAAAATTGACGGACAGCTGTTGGCTCTCGCGTAGGAGAACTTAAAAGTAAAAAAAAAACAAATACTGGAGCGTACGGAGGCAACCGACCGGGAGTTCACGGACAGATTGACCCGGCTGACAACGACTTTGAAAAACTGACTAACTCTGTTGCATTAATAAAGCACCTTGTTAAATGTATGAAACACGTCTGCATCAGTATTATCTTGTATTTCCATACAATGTTACATTAGGCTGTTACACATCTATTGTCAGAGAAGTACTTGCATAAATAGGTAAACCACCTTCATATGAGCAAGGACAGAAAACAGGGCAAAGTGAATACAGTATATTTATTTATTCAGTAAGTTATGGGTCAAAGTATTTAGTGAGTACACTTCTAACTCTTCTGGCATCAGTCTCGTGCCGTCTGTTCTGAAGTTGTTAGGCTGCGTTCAAGAAAACAATGAAATAGCACGCTGCCGTCTGACAGCGTTTTCAGCTTTCTCCGGTTACTCCATCCACACTGCTCCGGCCAATCCGGCATTTTCAAAAATACACACTCCGGAAAGCGTTTCTGAAAAGCTCCAGTTTCGGGGGACGAAAACGCCATTTTAGTGTGGATGGAGGGAAAAAACAAAGAGAAAAAGCTCCAGTTACAGATTTATCTGGTGTAGTGTGGACATAGCTGAAGTGAGAAACCATTTGCAAGTATTCATATGTTGTAATGAGATTTATTGTATCCATTCAGATGTGTCTTGTGTTTCATTTCTATTTAGAACAGCCACCTAAAAAGCACCAAACTAAAGTTGCAGTTTAGATTCCTTGTTTAAATTCTGAACTGTGAGTCAAGTTTTTCACATGGTATGGTTAATAGTGCTTAGTCATCTCTATCGTAGTTTCGGTAACACTAACACTTTTTTTGGTAACTGGGTACATATTCTAAGTTCATTTTCTAATTTTTTTTTACTCCTGGGAGATTCTGCCCAAATTGCTCATGAGTAATGAGACATCGATGAGCACATTATTAATGTCATTTCTTAGCCCTTTTTACTGAGTTGACTCCTCTTGATTTTGTCAATAAATGTTGTGAAATTGTAGGACTTTAGAGACAGTTTTCATTCATTCCTCAATGAACTGATAGTTTCACAACTGAATATTTCATTGTCAATATAATCCAAAAAATACAAATACAAAATAAAAAGTCACCATACATCTTTTCATTCACACAAAGAACAGCCTTGTAAGGAATTTATCCTGGTATTCTTGGTACTGAGACTAAGTTTGACGTTTGTAAATGGTTTCACAAAATTTCCCATTTTGTCCTAATGTTATCATTGAATTTAGGAAAACTGAACATGATTATATTTGGATTCATCAGTGAGCTATCCTGGATAAAACAGGCATTAATGGAATATTGGAGAAGGCAAGCATTAAATATGGAAGTCAGAATATGAAGTACGGATAGGAAATATGTCAAAGTTGAGTTTATTATGCACAAATGCGTGGATGGGTGCAATGAAAAACTTACTTTCAGTAGCAGCACAGGCACATTGCATCAGATACATAGCATTCACAACAAAAGCATAAATAAACCATATGCAAGAAAGAACATTAAAACAAAAAAGAGCCACTTATAATGCAAAGTGGTCATGGTGCTGCTACACTGAGATGGTTGTTAGAGTTACAGAGACATAGAAAAGTACAGCATAGAAATAGGCCCTTCAGCCCATTTCTGTGCCGAACCGTTTAAACTGCCTACTCCTATCGACCCGCACTGGGACTATAACCCTCCATAGCCGTACCATCCATGGGCCTATCCAAACTTCTCTTAAATGTTGAAATTGAGCTTGCAAGCACCACATGTGCTGGCAGTTCATTCCACACTTTTGTTTGGCTGTGAGGGTTGGTTCAAGAACCAGACAGCTGAAGGGAAGTGGCTGTTCTTGAATCTGGTAGTGTGGGAATTCAGGCTTCTGTACCTCCTGCTCAGTGACGACTGTGAAAAGTTGGCATGGTCTGGATGGTGGAGAACTTGGATGATATATGTTGCTTTCCTGAAGCTGTACTTCCTATAGATACTACATATGCATGGAAGATTTAGCACAATCTTACTTTTTTTTTTACAAATTATTGCTCCAACTCAATTTCTTATCTACAGACTTTTGCAAAAAATTACTTCAGAATTCTATAAAAAACTGAAAATACTGAAAACTCTCAGGAGGTCAAGTAGCATCTGTGGAAAGAAGGAACCAAGATTAACATTTCAGCTCTGAGACCCTTCACCAGCACTGGAATGTAACTCTTCTCTTTCCACAGAGGCTGTGTGACCCCACTGGATGCTTCCAAAATTATTTGTTTTTACTTCAAATTTTCAGCATTTGCTGGGATTTAAAAAAAAATCTCATTTTAGAACATTTTCTTCATCATTTTCTAAGTTGAAAACATTGTCTCAATTAATTTTTTGCATTTGGAAATACTAATTACAAGCACTGTTTCACTCAGATTTTGGAGGAGTATGTACAACCGGTTTGAAAAGGGGATGCATCCTCGACAGTCCGTTACAGAGTTTTTGATGGCCGTGAAAGAGGAAACCCAACAGCTGGAGGAGGAACTTGTAATGTTGGAGGAGGTACATTTTTAAAATTGATAAATGACCACAGGAGTTTATGGTTAAGATAGAGAAATTAAAAAAAAAGGAGAATGTAACTATGGAGTTAGTCAACAGATCAGAGATGTTCCATGAAAGTCAGGGTTGGATTTGTTCTTATTTTAAGTAAATGTATGATCAGCAGTTATGAAGTGAGCAATAGTGGAAATTACTGATGGCGCCATGTAAGTGCCAGTGATACTGCTGATATTGCTAATATTGCTGATAAGTGCTTGATATTGCTGGGGGATTGTGATAGATGAGCAGAAGTTTTTCCATGTTATCCAGAAGGTATTTAATCCTAAAAAAGGCAATGTCAGTATATATGTTTGCCCTTTTTAATATAAATACAGTTCTTGTTGGTTAAAAAGAGCTGGTCACTCTTTTGGAATTCAATTAAATAGATATTATTTGTGTGTAAATCTCCATACCTAAGCAATTGCTGGAGCTTTACAAAAAAGTTAGAAATATACCTTAAATGACGGTGTGAAAATGGAGCAAGTCACCCAGTCCCTCAAACTTTTCAGGAGTCATTTAGGTAGCTGCTGGTCAATAACTTAACACACTCTGCTTAACTTGATTATTTAACCCTAAATGATCTTGACCGATAAAAATCTACCAATGACAGCACTGGAATTTTTCATTGGTCAAGCCTCATTAGTCATAGGGTGAGCCAATCTTAACTTCTGATATCCTTTGCATTCTGGAAGTGCCCATGAACAACCTGGCCCTAACTTTGTAACACCTTTTTGCTCAGGTTTATTCTATTCATTGTTAAAAGAGTTTGATTGGATTATAATGTTGTATACTCACAGGAATGCAGTTAAAACCTAGGCAGCCTTTATTGATAGTTTCTTTTTCTTTTTCCAATATTTTTATTAAACTTCATATACACAAATACAGAATTTATAAGGAGACTAATTATAAATCAAAATAAGATAGCACAAAATGCATACAATCACAGTATCCCATATTGATAATCAATCAAATAAAATAAATTGAGTAATGAAATACACTAGTATGGTTAATTTTATTATTTAAAAAAATCTACACCCCTTACCAAGACAAAGCTGGTTGGAAAAAAACGAGGAAAAAGGAAGGAGTACTTTACCATATAGTGCAAACACGAGGAAATCTGCAGATGCTGGACATTCAAAAAGCAACACACACAAAATGCTGGTGGAACACAGCAGGCCAGGCAGCATCTATAGGGAGAAGCGCTGTCAACGTTTCGGGCCGAGACCCTTCGTCAGGGCTAACCGAAAGGAAAGATAGTAAGAGATTTGAAAGTAGTGGGGGGAGGGGGAAATGCAAAATGATAGGAGAAGACCGGAGGGGTGGGATGAAGCTAAGAGCTGGAAAGGTGATTGGCGAAAGTGATACAGAGCTGGAGAAGGGAAAGGATCATGGGACGGGAGGCCTCAGTAGAAAGAAAGCGGGGGGAGCACCGGAGGGAGATGAAGAACAGGCAAACAACTAAATATGTCAGGGATGCGGTAAAAAGGGGAGGAGGGGCATTAACGGAAGTTAGAGAAGTCAATGTTCATGCCATCAGGTTGGAGCTACCCAGCCAGTATATAAGGTGTTGTTCCTCCAACCTGAGTTTGGATTCATTTTGACAATAGAGGAGGCCATGGATAGACATATCAGAATGGGAATGGGACGTGGAATTAAAATGTGTGGCCACTGGGAGATCCTCCTTTTTCTGGCGGACCAAGCATAGGTGTTCAGCGAAACGGTCTCCCAGTCTGCGTCGGTTCTCACCAATATATAAAAGGCCACACCGAGAGCACCAGACACAGTATACCACACCAGCCGACTCACAGGTGAAGTGTCGCCTCACCTGGAAGGACTGTCTGGGGCCCTGAATGGTGGTGAGGGAGGAAGTGTAAGGGCAGGTGTAGCACTTGTTCTGTTTACAAGGATAAGTGCCTGGAGGGAGATCGGTGGGAAGGGATGGGGGGGGACGAGTGGACAAGGGAGTCGCGTAGGGAGCGATCCCTGCGAGAAGCAGAAAGGAGGGGAGGGAAAAAAGTGTTTGGTAGTGGAATCCCGTTGGAGGTGGCGGAAGTTACGGAGAATTATATGTTGGACCTGGAGGCTGGTGGGGTGGTAGGTAAGGACAAGGGGAACCCTATCCCGAATGGGGTGACGGGTGGATGGGGTGAGGGCAGATGTGCGGGAAATGGGAGAGATGCATTTGAGAGCAGAGTTGATGGTGGACAAAGGGAAGCCCCTTTGTTTAAAAAAGGAAGACATCTCCTTCGTCCTGGAATGAAAAGCCTCATCCTGAGAACAGATGCGGCGGAGACAGAGGAATTGTGAGAAGGGGATAGCCTTTTTGCAAGAGTCAGGGTGGGAAGAGGAATAGTCCAGGACTCTCTTAGCTTCATCCCACCCCCTCTGGTCTTCTATCATTTTGCATTTCCCCCTCCCCCCACTACTTTCAAATCTCTTACTATCTTTCCTTTCGGTTAGTCCTGACGAAGGGTCTCGGCCCGAAACGTCGACAGCGCTTCTCCCTACAGATGCTGCCTGGCCTGCTGTGTTCCACCAGCATTTTGTGTGTGTTGCTGTTTACCATATAGTGTTCTATAATAATAGCCCAGATCTGCATTTTAGTAACAATTCAAAGATTTTTAAAATAGTTCAGAAAGGGTCCCCATAACATTTGAAAATTTTGGTTAGAATCAAAAATCGAGTAACGACTCTTCTGTAGATTTAAACGTGACATAACATCAGATAACCATTGAGCATGTGTGGGGGGGGGGGCATCCTCCTTCCATTTAAGCAAGATCACCCTCCTAGCCATAAGAGAAGTATTTACTGATAGTTTAACCCAGGGTTCATGGACCCCTTGGATAACGGCATAAAAAAGGTTGGGAACCCCTGGCTGAACCCTTTTAACCATTGTGCTGATGATGAAACATACCATCACATACGTGTACGGTGGATTCTGGTTAATTGTGCTATTGGTTAATCGGGGCAGCCACTTATTTGGGACAACTCTTAAAGAACAAAAACCAAATCAAGAAAGTAACCAGGATTCCCTTCATTTATTTGGGACACTACGTAGCTTAATTTCTAATTAGAACAGTTTCTAATTAGCATCAGTCATGTGCGTTTGTGTGACCATTAGACATGCTTAGAGTTATCTGTTTTAAATGGCATTAGTTGTGTGTGCAGGTGTTCACAAAGCAGTGTGATTTTTCCCACTGATAGTTGACAAGAAATAAGCAGTAAGGGAATTTGGTACTGAATTTGTTCATTGTCGTTTCAAGCATTCAGGCTTGGAGATGCCAGAAATGGCCAAGAGAGAAAATGAAATAATTTCATTACTTTAACAAGTTAGAAATTACAAAGGAATTGACAATCATCTTCAATGTTACAATGAAAATGAAGGTTTGGAAGATGCAATAGTCTAAAGCATTGTATGAACGCAGTCCATTATCTGCACTGATTTTGTTCATTTAGTCAACCAGAAGAATATGGCAGATGAGTTCCTCTGTTGATAACCATTAGGAACTACAGTACTACACTATTTTACAGTATTGGTAGTGTTCCAATTTGCTCTGTATTTCATTTAGACAGTAGTTTTACACAAGGTACTGAAGGTCAGCTGTAGGTGCAGCACACAATAGGGATGCACCTTGGTAGGTCAAATGTAAGGAGACAGTGTAAAGGTAAGACCCTTAACAGTGTTGATGAGCAGAGGGATTGTGGAGTCCAAAACCAAGTTCATAGCTCCCTGAAAGTGGCTACACAGATTGTTGGGTGTTTAAGAGGGTGCATGGCCTCTGGCCTTTATTAGTTGAGGCATTAAATTCAAAAGTTAGTAAGTTATAAAAATTGGTTTTGTAATACTCTAGTTAGGCCGCATCTGGATGATTGTATACAGTTGTAGTTGCCCCATAATAGCAAGGATATTGAGGCATCGGAGAGGATTATCAGGATGCTGTGTGGATTTGAGGCCATGTGTTGTTGGACAAACTTCAGATGTTTTCTCTGGAATGGCAGAGGGGAGATCTGATAGAGGTTTATAAGATTCTGAGAGGCATAGAGTAGACAGTATCTTTTTTTCTCTTGGGGTTAAAATGTTTAATATCAGACAGCATGGCTTTATGGTGAGAAGGGTAATTTCAAAGATGTGAAGGACAAGTTAAACCAGGGAATGGTGGTTGCCTGGAATACACTTCCTGGAGTGGTGGTAGACACAAAAATATTAGAGACTTTTAAAATTAATTTAGATCTGTAAATGAATGTGAAGGATATTTAAAGACATGACATTGTGTAGGCAGAGGGGATTAGTTAGGTTTTCCATTTCATTACTAATTGGATAGGCACAACATAGTGGGCTGAATAAGCTGTTTCTGTGCTGTAGTATTTTGTTCCATCCTAGGAGGCCACTATTAGTCAGTATCTCAACTAGACACATTCACACAGTGGCAACTAGGGAAGGTCAAATATTGGCCATCCTCAGTGACAAGAGAAGCAGGGATGGGAGATCACCACTTGCAGGTTTTTCTTCAAAGCTAGATGCCAACCTGCCATGCTGTAATATCACCATTCCTTTCTTACAAAAGCATTGTGGGAATAATGACACCAGCAGGACTAAAGAAGTACAAGATGGCTCACTAACTCCAGCTTTATGACAGCTGGGGATGAACTATTCCCTGCAAGGCCCACATCCTAGAATGTGAGTTTAAAACACATGCTAGTTCTTTTATCCTTTACCAAACATTTCCCTCTATTCCAGTAAAAATCTATCTCCTGTAAAAGTGCTATTCCCTTTACTTAGTTTCTTCGTCACTGCAGCACCTGATCCCAGGATGTGGCTTTTCTTTCTAGGGCACCAGAGATGCCTTCCTTTTTTAAAGAACAGAGTTTCCTTTCCTTCACTATTGATGCTGCCATCACCCACATCTCCTCCATTTCCCAAACATTTGTGCTAACCCCGTCTTTCTGCTTCATTAACAGTGATAGTTCTTGTTGTTCTTACCTACCATCCCATGAGGCTCTGCATGTAACACATCAGAACAAGAAGGCAGTGGGAGAGCACCTAAGGATTTCCAGCGGGAAGACATTTTGAGTTCTCGGGGGAAGAGAGAGGCCAGACTGCGCAGGCGCATGACGTCTGCCTGTTGAGCGCAAACAGTTTAAAAAGAAGGCAGCCATATCCAGTGGGCAGCGGAGTGAGAGGCAGCAGAGTGGCTTTGGCTCAATGGGACGAGGCGAGGCAGTGGTTGATTGCAAAAGGAGGTAGTATGTGTGTGAGGCCAGTTTTCTGTGGTCGGTGTCAGATGTGGGAGGTCCTGGAGTCTCCTGGTGTCCCGGATGGCCACATCTGCACCTGGTGCATCGAGACACAATTCCGAAGGGACCATGTTGGGGAACTGGAGCTGCAGCTCGATGACCTTCACCTGGTCAGGGAGAGTGAGGAGGTGATAGAGAGGAGTTACAGGAAGGTGGTCACTCCGGAGCCATGGGGGACAGAGAAATGGGTCACAGTCAGGAGGGGGAAGGGGAAGAGTCAGGTACTAGAGAGTACCCCTGTGGCTGTACCCCTTGACAATAAGTACTCCTGTTTGAGTACTGTTGGGGGGACAGCCTACCTGCAGGAAGCAACAGTGGCCGTGCCTCTGGCACAGAGTCTGGCCCTGTGGCTCAGAAGGGTAGGGAAAAGAAGAGGAAGGCAGTAGTGATAGGGGACTCTAGAGTCAGGGGGTCTGACAGGTGATTCTGTGGACGCAGGAAAGAAACTCGGATGGTAGTTTGCCTTCCAGGTACCAGGGTCTGGGATATTTCTGATCATGTCCAAGATATCCTGCGGTGGGAGGGAGAACAGCCAGATGTCGTGGTACATATTGGTACCAATGACAGGTAGGAAAAGGGAGGAGGTCCTGAAAGAAGACTACAGGGAGTTAGGAAGGAAGTTGAAAAGCAGGACCTCAAAGGTAGTAATGTCGGGATTACTGCCTGTGCCATGCGACAGTGCGAATAGGAATAAAATGAGGTGGAGGATAAATGCGTGGCTGAAGGAATGGAGCGGGGGCAGGGATTCAGATTTCTGGATCATTGGGACCTCTTTTGGGGTGGGTGTGACCTGTACAAAAAGGTCGGGTTGCACTTGAATCCCAGGGGGACCAATATCCTGGCGGACAGGTTTGATAGAGCTGTTGGGGAGGGTTTGAACTAGTTTGGCAGGGGGGTGGGAATCAGAATGTGAGTGCAGGGATTAAGGTAGAAGGACAAGGGCATGATGCTAAGAGTTCTGAGTTGATGAGGAAGGACAGGCAGGGGACAGAACATAATTGTAGCCAGTTAAAGGTGTTGAAATGTGTCTATTTCAATGTTAGTATTAGGAACAAGGAGGATGAACTTCGCATGGATTAGTACGTGGAACTACGATGTTGTGGCTGTTACTGAAATTTGGTTGGAGGAAGGGCAGGATTGGATGATGCAGGTCCCGGGGTTCAGGTGTTTTAAAAGGAATAGGATGGGAGGTAGAAAAGCGGGGAGGAGTGGCATGGCTGGTCAGAGATAGTATCACAGCTATAGAAAGGGAGGACGCTGCAGAGGGAGTGTCCACGGAGTTGGTCTGGGTGGAAGTCAGAAATAGGAAGGGATCAATCACTGTGCTGGGAGTAGTCTAAAGGCCCCCAAATAGCCCTTGGGACACCGAGGAGCAGATAAGCAGGCAGATTTAACAATGGTGCAGGAAATACAGGGTAGTAGTTATGGCTGATTTCAACTTCCCTCGTATTGACTGGCACTTCCTGGGTGCAAGGGAGATAGATGGGGCTGAATTTGTCAGGTGTGTTCAAGAAGGATTCCTGACACAGTATGTGGACCAGCCAATGAGAGGAGAGGCTTTACTGGATCTAGTTCTGGGTAATGAACCTGGTCAGGCGACAGACCTCTTGGTGGGGGAGCATTTTGGTGAGAGTGACCACAACTCCTTTAGCTTCAGCATAGCTATGGAAAGGGATAAAATCAGATGAAATGGTAAAGTGCTTAACTGGGGAAGGGCTAACTTTGAAGGGATGAGGCAGGAACTAGTGAGAGTAAATTGGAAACAGATGTTCAAAGGGAAAAGCACAGAAGTAATGTGGGAGAAGTTTAGGAACCACTTGAGCTGGGTTCAGGATAGGTTTGTCCCACTGAGACAAGGAAAAAATGGTAGGAAAAGGGAACTGTGGCTGACGAAACATGTGAGGCAACTCGTCAAGACGAAAAAGGAAGCATACGTTAGATATAAGAAGCAGGAAGTAGGAGGGGCTCATGAGAAATATAGGGTAGCCAGGAAGGATCTAAAGAAAGGACTTAGGAGAGCTCGAAGGGGGCATGAGAAGGCCTTGGTATGTAGGATTAAGGAGAACTCCAAGGCGTTCTATGCATATGTGAAGAATAGGAGGATGACGAGAATGAAGGTGGGACCGCTAAAGGATAAAGAGGGCAACATGTGCCTGGAAGCGGAGGAGGTTGAGGAGGTCCTAAATGAATACTTTGCCTCAGTATTCACAAGTGAAAAGAATCTTGATCAGGATGAGGTTGAAATTGAGCAGGCCTGTGTGCTGGACAATGTGGAGATTAAGGAAGAAGAAGCGCTGGATCTTCTTAAAAACATTAAGATTGATAAGTCCCCTATGGCCGGATATGATACACTCCAGGTTGTTGTGGGAATTGAGAGAAGAGATTGCAGGAGATTAGCTATGATCTTTGAATCCTCTTTGGCTGAAGGGGAAGTGCCGGAGGACTGGAGAATGGTAAATGTAGTTCCCTTGTTTAAAAAAGGTAATAGGGTGAAACCTGGGAACTATAGACCGGTGAGTCTTACGTTGGTGGTCTGCAAACTATTGGAAAGGATTCTTAAAGATAGCATTTGGAGAAGTACAGCCAACATGGATAGTCAACATGGCTTTGTGAAGGGAAGATTGTGCCTCACGAGCCTGATTGAGTTTTTTGAAGAGGTAACAAAAGAAATTGATGCGGGTAGGCCAGTGGATGTGGTCTACATGGACTTTAGCAAAGCATTTGACAAGGTCCCTCACAAGAGACTCATCCAGAAAGTCATGAGGCATGGAATAAGTGGAACCTTGGCTGTTTGGATAAAAAATTGGCTTAAAGGAAGAAAGCAGAGGGTAGTTGTGGAAGGAGAGTATTCTGCCTGGAGGTCGGTGACTATTGGAGTGCCGCAGGGATCTGTCCTGGGACCCCTACCTACTATTTGTGATTTTTATAAATGACCTGGATATAAAGGTGGAAGGATGGGTGAGTAAGTTTGCGGATGACACGAAGATTGGAGGAGTTGTGGATGGAGCTGTAGGTTGTCAAAGGTTGTAAGAGGATATAGACAGGCTGTAGAGTTGGACAGAAAAATGGCTGATGGGAGTTCAATCTGGACAAGTGTGAGGTAATGCATTTTGGAAGGACAAACCAGAAGACTGAGTACAGGATTAATGGTCAGTTACTTAAGAGTGTAGATGAACAAAGGGACCTTGGGGTTCAAATCCATACATCCCTCAAGGTCGCTGCACAGGTTGATAGGGTAGTTAAGAAGGCCTATGGGATGCTAGGCTTCATTAACAGGGGGATTGAGTTCAAGAGTAGAGAGGTCATGTTGCAACTCTACAAATCTCTGGTGAGACCGCACTTAGAGTATTGTGTTCAATTCTGGTCACCTCATTATAGGAAGAATGTGGAAGCTATGGGGAGGGTGCAGAGGAGATTTACCAGGATGTTGCCTGGTTCGGAGAACAAGTCATATGAAGCAAGATTAGCAGAGCTGGGACTTTTCTCTTTGGAGCGTAGAAGAATGAGAGGGAACTTGATAGAGGTCTACAAGATTATGAGAGGCATAGATGGGGTGGATAGTCAGTACCTGTTTCCCAGGGCACCAATAGCAAAAACAAGAGGGCATATGTACAAAATTAGGTGAGTGAAGTTTAGGGGAGACATCAGGACTAAGTTTTTTTACACAAAGAGTTGTGAGTACCTGGAATGACTTGCCAGGGATGGTAGTGGAGGCTAAAACGTTAGGGGTATTTAAGAACCTCTTAGAGAGGCACATGGATGAAAGAAAAATGGAGGGTCATGGAGTAGTGTGGGTTTAGTACTTTAAGGATTATATGGGTTGACACAACATGGAGGGCTGAAGGACCTGTACTGTGCTGTAGTGTTCTATGTTATCATCCTCCACGACTTCCCCCCATCTCCAAAGGGATCGTACCACTAAACTCATCTTTACTCTCTCTCCCCCCCATCCCCTTCGCTCTTCGGAGGGATTGTTCCCTCCATGATTCACTTCTCTATTTGTCCCTCCTCACTAATCTCCCTCCCAGCACTTATCCCTGCAAGCTGCCTATTCACTTTCTCCCTTAGGTCCCCAAACAATCCTTCCAGGTGTAGCAATACTTCATCTGCAAATCTGCTGGGGTTGTTTATTGTGTCCGGTGCTCCCGATATGGCCTCCTCTACATTGGTGAGACTTGCCATAAATTGGGGGACTGCTTCGTCAAGCACCTCCGCACCATCTGCCGAAAGTGGAACGATCTGGTGGCCAAATATTTTAAATCCGATTCCCATTCTGACATGGCCTTCTCTTGTGCTAAGATGAGGCCACTCTCAGGGTGAAGGAACAGCACTTTATATTCCCCCGGGTCGCTTCCAACCGGATCGCATGAATTTAGATTTCGCCTTCTAGTTAAAAAAAAATCCCTCCCCTCTTCTATTCCCCACTCTGGCCTTTTGCCTCTTCTCACCTGCCTATTATCACTTCTCCCTTGGTCCCCTCCTCCTTCCCTTTCTTACATGGTTCACTCTCCTCTCCTATCAGAATCCTCCTTCTCCAGCCGTTACTTTTCCCACCGACATGGCTTCACCTGTCACCTTCTAACTAGCCTCCTTCCCCTCCCCTCACTTATTTATTCTGGCATCTTCCCCCTTTTCAGCCCTGAAGAAGGGTCTTGTTCTGAAACATCGACTGTATTCTTTTCCAGAGATGCTGCCTGACCTACTGAGTTCCTCCAGCATTTTGTGAGCATTGCTTTGGATTTCCAGACTGACTTGCGTTTATGTCCCACTGTACCTTTTCCAAATCCCTGAATGGGAATAGTCGTTGGCCTTCCCTTCCCAAGTACAGCTTGCAATTGGCTGTACCATCTAACTGTAACATCTTTGAAAGATTTACTTCTATTGAACAATATCAAGAGAGCAACGGTTTAGTACTTTTAATGTAGTTAAGACTCTCAAACTAAAGCACAAGTAGAAAGTAAATGACAGAAGGTACCATGGAACCAGGAAGGATGTCCCACAGCTGCTCAGTAGAATAGGATAATAGGATAAATGTGCTCAATCTTGACACAGTACAGATAATGCTTTTTATATTGAAAATTAGGGTAAACATCTTAATGGGGATTGGTTCATGGGTAAAAGTAGAGAAAGATTTTTAAAAAATTTGGTAAATATCAGTACAATTATTTGGCAATTACTCATAAAACCAATGGAAAAATGGGGTATGCTCCTACAATGTTTACTTAAGATGCTGTAAAATTGTTCTTATTACGATTGTAATTCCTGTGCTTCAATTTGAATAGCAGCTTAGTATTAAGTACCATTTTTTTTGACATGAAACTTTGATTATTTTAACAGAAATTACAACTTCAAGATAAATTCCATCTGAAGAACAGAAGTGAGGAAACTAAGCAATCACAGAAGATGGAAATTTCGGTCTCTGATCAACATATAGCCAACACCCCTCAGGATTATATTGACAATGGCAGACCATTCACTTCTTGTAGCCCTTCACAAGGACATGAAGATTCAGAATCTATGATCCTAACACATAGCATGAAGCATTCAGACACTGATCTTTCTGCTAACAGTGACCAGGAGTCGGGTGTCGCTGACTTGAACTGCAGATCACCAAGTGGGGGAGACTTCCTCTCTAGTGAAGAGAGCAGCAAAAACCTGTCAGAGTACCCTGAGGATGTTGCCTTTGCTGTTGCCTGAGATCCTAGTACAATTTGATTAAAAAAAAAGACAGTTTGCAAAGAGAAGGTGTAATATATCATGTGCCACTACATAGTATAAGGCACTTGTAGATTTTTAGGGGTCATTTATAGCTTCTAATCCTATCTTGTCTCAAAGCAAATCGTGAACCAGTTATTTTTGGTTGGAATGAACAGAGAGCCCAGGCTGATTTTATTTTTCTCTCTCCAAATTTATTTATTCTTCCAGCTTCTATTTTATAAAGAGGGGAAATTGTTACATTTACTTCATGGCCAAGGTCTACGCAAGCCATAAAGGTATGATCATTTAAAAAAAAACTTCTGCCAAGACTAAGATTCTCAGTGGAGACACAAGTCTGCAGATGCTGGAATATGGAGCACAAAATAACATGCTGGAGGAACTCAGTGGGTGAAGTGGCATCTGTGGCTGGGGTGAGGGGAAGGAATGTATTGTGATGCAGGGTTTCAACCCGAAATGTCAATAATCCCTCCCCATCCCCTATACTGCTCTGTTCACAGAGTTAATCCAGTAATATGTTATGATTCTATGTATTTCTTTTGCCAAGTTGTTCTGGTGAGGTCAATAACAGAAGCCAAAGCATTTTCTTTGAGATCAGTTAAGCAGCAGAAGGCATGGCCTACCTGCTCAACTAAATCTATAAACCATAGAACTTGTCCAGCATATGACTAATTTGTTTTGGATCTCAACAGTTCTAAAGCTGTAAATGAAATCACTAAAGAGAATTGGTAGCTGACAAATTTTATTGAATGGTCTCCTTGCTGGCAAGGAAAAAAAACTTAAAACCAAATAACTTATGTTTTTACTTTAATTAGGTAGAAATTCTCCAATTATAACAGAACCAACATAATCAATTGAATATTTTTCTAGATTTTGTGTAACTATAGTCACAGAAGGAATCAAATGAAAGAATTAATTTATTGTAATCAGAGCTATAATTTTTTAGCTATTATGTTTGTGTACTTAATTAAAATCTTTGTTTCTTTTTTTGCACATTTTCTTTTCTTTTCCACAAAACTGGATTTATTAGAAATTGCAAAGTAACATTTTAAAGATTTAGGTAAATTTACAAAATGTAGTCAGTGCTAAATGACCCAAAATATAAGGTCATTGAAGTCCTCCTTTCCAGGAAAACCAGGTCATTACCTAGTTGATTTAGTAGATGAGTCACAATTGAAAGGCATAGTCTAGTAAAGAAAGTCTGGTATTTTCTTTCGCTGTTTCAATATTTAGTTGATGTTGGTCATTTTGATCTTACCATCTCCAACCTCTTACTCTCTTTGGACAAAAGATAGGCTTAAAAAGACTAACCCATTATGGATGCAAGATAGCCACCACTTTTTTCATGAATAAGGTTACTTTCCAGCCAAGTTTCACGATCAAATTAAAACATTAATTATGAACTTATTGAATTAATAGACATTAGTATTTTAGTATTGCTCACAGCAGATTTTTTTTCCAAAAGTGCAGAACATACCAGTACACTCACTTTCAGTGTCAAGCCGTTTGTCTACTTTTTCTATCTGCTACTTTTGAATTATGCACCATGAACCCACAAAGAAATCTCAGCATGAATTAAGATTTGTTATAGTGTTGGGATCTTATTCCTTAAAATAATATCAAATATTTATAATTTCAGACAATCCTGCTGCATTTGCTTTCTGTAAATAAAATGTTTAATGTTATTGTAAAATACTATGATATGCTTAATGTACTGAGTAATACAAAAGTGAAGTATATAATAAATTATGGCATTTCCATCCTTAATGTAAAAATAAATCCTTATGTAGGCAGTCTTACTTTGTAACAATTGAAACAATGAGAGATTCCTCTTTAGAAATTCTGAACTAAATTGTATAGATTACAACTGTTTGAAGGATATGACTGAATTCATGTGTAGGTATGGAATGCCACATCAATACAAAACTTCACCTTAATAAACTTCACCAGTGAAAACTGTGCAAATATTTCATTAGTAAAGCAGTCATACGGTTATTATATACAATATTAAATATTTAATTCAAAAACTCAATCTACATATACAAATTTAACAGGAATAGAATATTGAAACAAAATATGAACAAATTTAGGTAATTTAGAAGCACAATTTAATACTGGAAATTGTAAATTTACAAATAATTTCAAAAGATTGTTAAATACATTTTCATGCAATTAATTTTAACTTGGTAGGTTCAACATGTGCCATCTTGCCCAGCGCAGGAATTGCAGTGTGTCAATTATAAAGCTGTAGAGAGAGGAATAAAACCCATTGGCAATGGCAGCACTGTCCAAGAGGTACAAATTTAATTCTTTAATGATCACAAACATACATAATTTTAAAGTTATTGTTCCTAATATGGCGTTTGGCCAAGTGGTTAAGGCATTGGACTAGAGATCTGAAGGTCGTGAGTTTGAGCCCCAGTCAAGGCAGCGTGTTGTGTCCTAGGCGCTTAACCACACATTGCTCCAGTCCACCCAGCTGAAAATGGGTATTGGCAAAATGCTGGGGTTAACCTCGTGATAGAGTGGCGTCCTATCGGGGGGGGGGGGGGGGCGGGCGGGGGAGAGAGTCTCGGCCTGATGAGCCTATAAGGCTCGGGACAAACTTTAACTAACTTAACTATTGTTCCTAATAGGTAAGGGAGAAAATATGTAAAGGACACCGGACCAGAAGCTACATAATGTAGCAATCAAATAGTTTAATTATTTAATTGTAAACAAATTAGTAGGTTCATTATTTTATGCATCTCATTTCATATTATCTTCAGAACAGTCAACAGTTTATGGTGAGTGAAACTTAACTGAAGTGCAGATAAACAGTGAAATGCCTTGTTTGCTTTAACAATCACATAACCCAAGGATGTATGCAGGATACTGGACGATGCTTGAAGAGACTAGTTGGAAGGTGTAGTTGTGTACTCCCTTGTACTCTTCCCTCATTTTTATTCTTTGTCCTACAAAGAGGTCTAGATATTTAAAAAAAAAACAGGGCTTTTATTATCCAAGTGGAACAAAAAAAAACTGAATATATGCTTTTAAATGTCATAGGAGGATGTGCCAAAATATATTTGGAATAATCCCTTGCTGAAATTTACCAGCAGGTATCTGCAAATGTGCTCTTCCTAAAAAGAGGGCATACTACAGCCTTTCAGAGTGCTTTGGAGACCAACCTTCATGGAAGTGGATGACTCCGTGTGGCACATTCCTCTTGCCAATCTAGATTAGTATGTATTTGGCCTAATGAGATTTTGCCGGAGCAATTCAGGAATATGAGTATATTCTGCAATTCAAAGCAGCAATCAGTGTTATACCAATATGCTGTGCAGAAAGGATGCACAAGGGCTGATGATGGCCCAGGTTAGCAAATGCTGGTAGCAGAGGTCTGTGCAAGTCTGGTGTTTGATAACCCAGTGGTCAATGAGGTCAAGAGGTTGAAGTCAGAAGGGGTTTGTTTCGTTGAATGTTGTATGCATGCTGTATTGGCATCGGAATGTGTGGCCTGTCCCTAGCACATCCTTGGGTTGTGTTGATTATTAATGCAAACAATGCATTTCACTGTATGTTTCGATGACGTGATAAATCTGAGTGCTGGATGCCAGATACCTGTGCTGGTGAACTCTTCACAAAGCCTAATAAATGGGAAAGCTGTAGAAGTCTGCATTTTCAGTTTGGCTAAAACTGCTAAACCCACGTTAGACCATCCAGTACAAGTTCAGAGGGGTACTTGTGCAACTGAAGATTTTAGTGAGTTAACTAAAGAGTTTGTATGTCATAGTATTAATAATTTTGTTTTAAAAATGTTAGACAGGTTGTGATTATTCTCTGAATGCTTATGAATATCCAAGCTATTCACAAGCATTCATAACAGTTTTGGCAACTGATAAACTCAGGGCAGAGTTTCACAGGTGTCCAGTCTTGAAGGTTGAGGGCTGCACAGGCAGATAAATGCTACTGCAGGGGGCAGGGAATTAAATAATTTGAAGTCTTGTGGGCTATATCCATTTAACTCAATTCTGTACAATACAGACTACTGAGGCACTATGTAGTGCCATACTATGATGTTTTAATATACAGAATAACCTTAGGCTAATCTTTGGTTTTTATAGGTATTTTAGTAGAAGCATCATTTACTGTTGTTTTTCCTTTATGCTGTATATTGATTTATATTAATTTATAGTTTGAATACATCAAGTAGCATGTGATATGATCAAATACAGCAACAGTTCTCCATTCAGAAACAGTCTGAATTACCTTAATGAACTTGTAAAACAGTTTTTCTCCTTTAAAATCCTCACCTATAGTGTGTGAAATTGCCCACGTTGTGTCATCAAATGCTGAAGCTTCTCTTCTTTAGCTCGTCGGCAATGACAAAGCTGAAGCAACAGAAACAATTTTATAATATGTGAAAGTGGTTAATTTATAAAAGCATCCACATTCATGCTAGGCATTCTCAGAATAAACTAATCTTATGCAAGAATTGGAATATTAAACGGGGACCAGAATGCAATTCTACATTGCAATATTCAAATACTGTAAAAATGCAAATCCCAATGGTTTGGCATTTGGCCTACCATTAATGTTTCTCTGTTATCTTACACTCAGTGAGGCCCCGGTTTCCACACTCCCTTCTTAAAGTCTTAATTGTGCTGGATTATTACATTAGATGGCGTCCCTTCACCCTATATTTCAGACCTTCTATCGACATCTTTCCACACCCACCCTACTAAACTGCTAACTATCTAATGTCCTTTCTGCCAGTTTAAAATATAAAATATTCTTTCTCTCCAGCCACTTCCAATGCAGATAATTTCCTGATGCCTTTAGAGACACAATTTATACAAAACTGTGGCCAAGTATGGGCAAAAGGTTGATACTAATGGATACGGTGGGATACTTTCACGAAATCTACCATGGTTTTGCACATCTGTCTTCAGTCCTTCATGTCTGAAAATCCTGGAGAACTCCCCATGCCTCTACCCCTTCAGCTCTGTTGGCCTTGATCCTGGGAATTTTATTCTCAAACTTCTCTCACTTCTTTTAAACCATCCTTATGTGGCTGAGTATCAAATTGTGTTGAATAAAGCTCCTGTGAAACATCTTGGAATGTTTCCTGTTAAGCTGCACTATAAACACAAGTGCTTTTAATTTTTTTAAAAATAAAACAAAAGTCTTAGGACAGCACTATTTAATTAAATCAGCTGCTGCAGAACTGATCATTCTGATAGAAAAATTTTGGCTAGCAAAATGATAACAAGTTGATCAGAAAAATGCTAGGATGAAAACCCACAGGATTTTAAATTTTCATGTGAATTAATTTGCATTTCAAAACAACATATCCAAGTAATAAAGCAATCTATATACATTGTAAAACAATTTAACATGCTTTCATTATAATGAAAGAAACAATAGGGAACACTACTTTAGAGAAAACATTGTACTAGGTTTTTCTGAAAGAGCACAAAGAAACACAAAGGTGTTCAGGGTGAAGAGTTCATTAAAAGGACAGATGAGCCAGGTTGGGGTTGCTACAGTTTGATTTAATTGGGGCATATGAAATGAAAAACATGAAGTACCCACTTCACATAGCAAAGAAATAAAGAACTACCGTAAATTCCGGACTACAGAGCGCACCTGATTAAAAGCTGCACGCTCTAATTTTAGAAAGAAAATCAATTTTGTACTTGTACAGGCTGCACCAGATTTTAAGCCGCAGGTGTCCCACGTTGTAATATGAGATATTTACACAGAAAGATATTATACGTGAGGATTTTTTAACTTTTAATTAAATCCGTATGGTAACATAAACAAATACATATTGCAAATGCTTTTTTTCGAACAGTGCCTGTAACACAGCTACTTTTAAATATACATACGTATCGGTAACACACAAATTACGTTGCGTATACTTTTTTACTGAACAGTGCACGAATAACATTCCAATATCTCCTAACGACTGGTAAAAAAAAATATATATATACTGCAGCCTACCAGGAAAAGTTATTGATCGCCTTCTTCATCTTCCTCCTATCTTTGTTTGAGTGAATGTGCGGAAGTTAGCAAGTTTTTCCTCGTGGTCGGGAGGGAGCCGCTGACACAGTTGTGCGTACCCTGATGGACAGGCCCTTTCGTCTCATAAATCTAAAACACCACGATGGCCCACCTCTAAAATCTTCGATTTTCATTTTGGTGGCGATTGCTTTAGCCTTCAGTCTGATTTCCACGGTGGAAACACCGCGGCCGCCTGCTCTCTGTGTGTTAACCTGGTCTTCAAGAAAGTTTTCAAGTTCGGGCCATCTGCTATGATTACGTCTGAAAGCTTTTGTCGTCTTTTTGTATTGACTCAGTTCTTCACGCTGGCATCTCCACCGTCTCACCATCGATTCATTTATGCTAAGATTATGTGCAGCAGCTCGATTTCCTTCTTCAACCGCCAGATTGATGGCCTTTAACTTAAAAGCTGCATCATATGCTTTTCTTCGAGTGTTTTCCATGTTGATGAGGGTGAGTACAAATGACTGATTTACAATAATTTAATTGTGAAAGTGCGCTTGATTTATCGTACAATTTCATTGGACCTCTGTGAACTACTCATCAATTTTATTGGTCTACTGTTACGAGGCAAAATGTTTTTGGCGGCATGAAAAAAAAACATGCATTAGCCGTAGTATAGGCCGCAGTGTTCAAAGCGTGGGAAAAAAGTAGCGGCTTATAGTCCGGAATTTATGGTAGTATGCAGATATTTAAATTAATCAGAAACTAGATGAGAAGAGATTTCTGGAGGAAAGTTATTTCATTCAACAGATCGATGGAGTCTGAAACACACGGTGGACAGGATGGTGATGGCAGAATCCTTTAGCATATTCAAAATATGAAATGAAAGGCTGGAATCCACAGGGTCTGCAAACTGGATTTCAGAACTAAACCTATGCCCATTTTCAGGACTCTGCCTGTGCCTCTAGTTTCCATGACCCTAAAAGCAGGTTGTGGGTACAAGGAAAATTCTATGATTCTTTCTTATAAGAAACTTGATTGATGATCTCTGTGTTAAATAATCACACTTTGTAAAATGTTTAGAACTTCTCACAGTTGTCATGTTGTCTTTCTCATTCCACACCCACTTCCAATACCTAGTACGTGTTACTGGTTCCAATTCAAAACCTTACTTGTTTAAGTGTAAAATGAATAATCTCACAGGATTTGTCTTTCCTGCTCCTCCACTTTGGAACATCACAGAACAGAGCAATACATAAAAAATACTATAATTACAATAAGAATATAATGTAAATAATAGAAATAAACAGTTAAAAGAAAGCAAGATAGTGAGGTAATGTTTGTGGGTTTATGGACCATTTAGAAATCTGGATGACCCAGGAGGAAGAGCTGTTTCTAAAACATTGATTGTGCATCTTCAGGCTCACGTACCTCTGCACTGATGGCAGCAAGGAGAAAAGGGCACATTCTGGATGGTGAAGGTCCTTCATGATGGAGCTGGCTGAGTTTTCAAACCTTTACAGCTTTTTCTGATCCTGTGTATCAGTGCCTCCATACCAGACAGTGTACACCACCAGCCAGAATGCTGTCCATACTACATCTGTAGAAACTTGCTAATCTTTGGTGACAAACCAAATCTCCTCAAACTCCTAATGAAATATAGCCTCTGCCATGCCTTTGTAATCTCAATATATTTGGCCCAGGAATGATCCTCAGAGATGTTGACACGCAGAAACTTGAAGCTGTTCACCGTTTTTACAGCTGACCTCTCGATGAGAACTGTGTGATTTCCCAATTTCTCCTTCCTTAAGTACACAATCATAGTGATGTTGCTTTATTGCAACACCACTTAACCAGTTGATCTATCTCACCCCTGTATGCCACCTCGTCACTATCTGAGATTTTGCCAACAGCAGTCACATTATCAGCGCATTTATAGATGCTATTTGAGTTGTGCTTACCCACAATCAGGAGTGTAGAGAGATTACAGCAGTGGGCTAAGTATGCATCCTCGAGGTGCGCTTGTGTTGACTGTCAATAAAGAGATGTTATCTCTGATCCACTCTGACTGTGGTCTCCTGATGAGGAAGTCATGGATCCAGTCACAGAGGGAAGTACAGAGGCCTGACTTTGAAAGCTTGTTGATTATTATTGAGGGGGTGGGGTGATGGAGTGGAATGCTGAACCGTAATCAATAAACAGCAACCTGAAGTATTACCGTTTTCCAGGTGGTCCAAGGCTGAATGGACAGCCAGGGAGATTTCAACTGTTGCAATCCTATTGTGATCAGAGGCAAATTGCAGAGGTCCAGCTTCTTTCTCAGGCAGCAGCAGTTAATTCTAGCCATGAACAACCTCTCAAAGCACTTCATCTCAGTAGGTGTGAGTGCTACTGGCTGATCTTACGCAAACACTTAAAGAATGATCTGGGATGAGTACTTCATATTGAAAACAGTTTCGTATTTTAATGGCAACTAGTCATTTTTCTATTTGAAGCTTGTGATTTGAATTACAGATGTAATAATTGCTGCAAACATTAATTTAAGATTACTGTTGGGAAGTAATCTAAATAGGTAATTCTGGGGCTCAAACACAAACTAATTACTCTTATACAGTCATCGAGAAGTACAGCAATGAAATGGGCCCTTTGGTCCATCTAGTCCATGCCAAAAACATTTAAACTGCATACTCCCATTGACCTGCAGCAGGACCACAGCCCTCCATACCCCTACCATCCATGCAATGATCTAAACTTCTCTTAAATATTGAAACTGACCTGCATGCATCACTTGTGCTGGTAGCTCATTCTACACTCTCATGACTCTTTGAGTAAAGAAGTTTCCCCTCATGTTCTCCTTAAACTTTTCACTTTTTACCCTTACCCCATGACCTGTGGTTGTAGTCCCACCCAACCCCAGCAAAAAGAGCCTGCTTGCATCTATCCTATCTATAATCCCTCATAATTTTGCATGCCTCTATCAAACCTCCTCTCAGTGTTCTATGTTCTAAGGAATAAAATCCAAACCTATTCAATCTTTCCTTATCACTCAGATCCAGCAGACCCAGCAACATTCTTGTACATTTTCTCTGCACTCCTTCAACCTTGTTTACATCTTTCCTGTAGGTAGGTGACCAAAACTGCACATAACACTCCAAATTAGGCCTCACCAATGTCTTATACAACTTCAACATATCTCCTGTATTCAATACATTCATTTATGAAGGTCAACGTGCAAAAAGCTTTCTTTCCAACCCTATCTAACTGAGACACCACTTTCAATGAATTACGGACCTGTGTGCCCAGATCCCCCTGTTCTATCATACTCCTCAGCACCTTACCATTCACTATGTAAGATCTACCCTGGTTGATTCTACACGTGTCTGCATTAAGTTCCTTCTGCCATTTTTCAGCCCATTTCCCCAGCTGATCCAAATCGGTCTGGAAGCCATGATAGCCTTCCTTGCTGTCCACAACACCTCCAATCTTGGTGTCATCCACAAATATGCTGATCCGGTTAACCACATTATCCTCTAAATCATTGATACAGATGACCAACAACAATGGACCTAGCACTGATCCCTGCGGCACACCACCAGTCACAAGCCTCCAGTCAGAGAGACAAACCATCTACTACCACTTTCTGGCTTCTTCCACAAAGCTGGCATCTAGTTCAATTTACTACCTCATCTTGAATGCCGAACGACTGAAGCTTCTTGACCAATCTCCTGTGTGGGACCTTTCCAAATCTTTGCTAGGGCCCCGGTAATTTCTGCATTTGCTTCCGTAGGGTCCAAGGGAACACCTTGTTAGGCCTGGGGATTTATCTCCTCTGATTTGCATCAGCATAGCAAACTCCTCCTCGTTTGTAATCTGTACAGAGTCCATTAAGTTGATGCCACTTTGCCTCACTTCTATACTCGTGTCCATCTCCTGAGTAAATACAGATGCAAGAAAATGTATTAAAGATCTTCCCCCATCTGTTTTGGCTCCACTCTTGCTGTTGGAATCTTCACAATAAATGACTAGTGTTCTTTCCACTTGTGTCTACTTTATAAAACAATTTGATGTAATTTGATTCTGTACACACATTACTAGTATATGTATGCTACTCTTGACAGAAGTTTTTCATTGCTATGTTTAGAAGCTTCTCCATATTACTAAGCTGCAATGAGCAAGGCTTTCCAAAACTGTGTGAACCTTAACAGGTTTAATACAAATTTGCATACATGACTCTGTTAGAAATCTCATTTCGCATTAATGGCATCAGAAGTGAGGGGCAGTAAAAGCATGCAATTCCAAAGAGTTTGTCATTTATTTCCTTATGAAATAGGAGAACACCGGAAATAAACACATTTACCAAACAGTGAAAAAAATGCTTTTCAAATCAAAGATTTGCTAAAATCTGATCAAGAAAATCATAGAGAACATATTTTGCTACATACTGTTCTTTTTTCCATGAAGCTGCTGAGAAAATCATCTATTTCAACCTTGCCCTCAAGGAATTCCTCAGCAATCACTTCCGATTCCTCTTCTGCCTGATGAGCTGCAACTTTCAACCTGGCTTGCAGGGCACTTAAGCTGCAACTCTAGAGCAATATAAAATGGCAATTAAAAACATACATTTACTCCAAAGCTGCTGGCTGATCAGTATGCCCTTTATAAAATTCTTTGATAGTTCAAATCCGGGACTAGTACTATAACTGAATGCCCTTGATAAAAATCAGTCCTCAGCCAACGGGGTGGGAGGAGGGAATAAATGACAAATGAATTCTTTCATCCAAATAAATTTCCATAGTATTAATTTAGCCTATATGTCACTGCACACACATTTAGCCTATTCACTGCACACACATGCTCACAACATTTTTACTGCAGTAAACACAGCTCCAATTGCATGTTCTCTTTGTTCACAGGTGAGACACCTTATTGAAGTCTGAGGAAACAGTCAATGAGATGTTGGAGCTGTAGGTGTTGCCTTTATCAGCTGCTGTTTGGCCAGCAGTTCAACTCCTCCACCACCTCATTAAACCACCCTGTTTCTCCAGCTTCCACCTTCCCCTAAAATCACTGATTACTCACTTATATTGTCTCTAAGTACCAAACTCAGAAGACTGATATAAAACACTAGACCCGTTCAACACCCTTATTTTGATATTGAAAATACTAGACTTGTAACTTCAATACAATTAGTTGCAGAACGGTAATAGTTTGGTTATCTGAAATAATTACAAGAGGAGATTGGGAGTGGGTGGGGAAAAGGTCAGACTGATGTTGCTGAAGGCCAATGGAGAGACTGAACAGCTGGATCAACCCTTTGTCGACTGCTTTAACTGTTTCACCAGGGCATGCATAACAGTAAAAGGCTGGTTATTTCTCTCACATTGTGAAACATGAGCATGGTATATGATTGTTCTAAAGACTAGTCAAAATTATAACACTATCCAATAAATCTGCTGCAAGCAATTAAACTTTAATTATACATCTGTGCATAAACATTTAACAACAATAAATATCTAGCAAACCAAAATACTGTGCAACAAATATCTCTACATCAGAATTGAAATTGAATTCTTTCATCCAATTGCCATAGTGTTAATTTAGCCTAGAGGAAATTTTAAAAAAGCTGATGTACTGTATAAATCAAGTTACAAAACATATATTACTGACCTCACTCAGTTCATGCTGTCTTTGCATCTTTTTTTCAAAGGTGCTTTTGAGTTGAGTTAGTTGATCATTCTGAAAATAAATTTTAAAAGTTACAAGCATTAAAAAATTTTAAAATGTAAAAGTAAAAAAATACAAGTGCCTTACTTTGATTAATAGATCTTGTCTTTCCGTTTCCAAATGAGGTTCAAGTTGAAGATTTCTTTCTTTCAGAGAACCACAAAACAAAAAGGATTAGTCTACTTGGAAAAAAAACCAAAAAGAGATAGAAATGGACAATCAGAACTGAACATACATACTTGCCAGCTCTTCAATGTAGCTAACCAGATCATCTTTGTCAGTGCATATCTGCTTCAGTTGTGGCAAACCCATGAAATGCCCTAGGAGCAGGTCCTCATTTTCATTTAAATCAGTCAACTGTGAAATACTACAAAACAAAATCAGTTGACAAATATTAATGAATAAAATTAAAACTGATTTTATAAAAATAAGTATGTTTCCCCAGATACAGAGATACATTATGCAAAGAATTACAAGCATTTTAACAATTCTGTTCTCAAGGTGTTCACTGGAACACAAGTTTAGATAAATTTTCAGCATTGTACAACAAATATCATTTTCTTTTCTTAATTTCACTGTTGAGGAATTAGTGTATACATTTGGCCTTTCAATTAATCCCACATTCTTAATTCTCTGAGCAACATAGACAGGCATTAATTGATTTAATCTGATCAAAAATAGAGTCCAGACCACCATCTGAGCAATATTTGGATTACATATAAATTTCAATTATAGGAAACGATATTGCCAGTACTGGAGCATTTGGTACCCAATGTTGTTTTTAAATATTATTTGTAATACTATTTACTTGTAAATATAAAATGAAGCAAAAAATCTATTATTCGGTTTGTTAACTTTGTAACAAACAGTGGCCTCGTCAAACTCAGGTGTTTAAGGATATAAATATCCAAGATGGAAAGTATGTATTGTATTTGATTCATTAAATATTTGGTTAATCCAATCTTTTGAAAGAAATTAATAGAGAATCCAGATATACTAAATTACTTCTTAAATAAATCCTAATATTTTCTTTTTCATGGTATTTGTACTATACAAATATTTAAACCTTGTGTGCTTGTTGATTTAAATGAAAAGTAGATGAAAAGCACATTCATTATTGTAATAATAACGAACATTTCCTTTTTGGTTACTGAATGGTGAGAGAGAGAATTGGCAGATTGAGTATATTTTTGATGGATACATGGATTCCAGGCATTTCAACAAGATTAGTATAGGCATCTATTGAAAAAAAAACTGCAAATGTTGAAATCCTGAAAAAAATAAAAGCTATAGGGCTTCTCTTTGGAGCAAATGAAGATGAAAGGTCTCTTGAGGTATACGAGGTGATATGAAAATAGCCTGAGACTTTTCCTCAGAGTGGAAATGGCTAATACCCAGGGGCATACTTTTAAGGTGACTGAAGGAAAATATGGTGGGGGGGGGGCAATGTCAGCGATAAGTTATTGTATTACACAGGCAGTGTTGGGAGCATGAAATGCCTTGCCAGGGGTAGTGGTGGAGGCAGATACATTAGAGACTTTTAAGAAACTTAGATAGACACATGGATGATAGTAAAATGGAGAGCTATGTAGGAAGGAAGGGTTAGATTGATCTGAGAGTAATCCTTGTGAGTAATGCTCTTTGTCCCATGAAGTTGTTCCGACTTTATGCTGTTGTGCTCTATGTTAACGGACAGCAAGGTTTTTGCAGTTATTACTTTGTCAAATGTTTCTTCCTTTCCTCAGAACTAGAAAATATAAATCAAACTGCCTGGTAGAGTCAAACTCACAGAACAAGACAATGTGCTAAGCTTCTTCATCTTAGCCCTTTGGTATGTTTTGTCCCACTAACAGACAAAAAGTGACCAATTTATGGTAATAAATTGCCATTATACAGTACCATGTCAAGTATGGGCAAGAAAACCTCTTCCTTATTAACACCCCTCATTCCTCTGTTGTTCAAAAAAAGGGCTCCTCCACATTACCTGGAGCAAATCTTGGAAGAAGAAGCAAAGGCACACAACAGATGCTGGTGTGATATATATCATGACGAATGGCTTGGAATCATCTCCAGAGACTGAGCTAGTCATGTCCTGTAGGACATAGTGTAGCTGCCAGATTGGGTCCATGGCATATGATGAGTAAACATAAGCGATAACACAATGTTCTCACCAATGTACAATAACTTAGGTAGAAGTGATAACCACACAGTCTTCATGGAAATGAGGTCCCATCATCACAAAGGGGCAACTAAAGAATTTAATGAATAGAATAATCTGGGCAGCCACGAGGTACTGTGGACCATCACAATCTATAACCCTTATGGCCCAACAAATCCCCCACACTACGAATAGGATCAAACCAGGGAATACATTCCTGGCTAAATGAGAAATGCAGAAGAGCAAGGTGGGAGCTGTATAAAGTACAGATGAAAGTGCTGAGGTACCAACCTAGTAAAGCTGCAATACAGAACTACCTACAACTACTTGCATTACAGCATGCGATAGAACTAAGTATTCACATCACCAAAGGGCCAGATCAAAGCACTGCACTGAACAGTCATAGACAATAGCAGAAACCAGATCCAAGGACACTTCCATCCTCTAACAACAGTAGAGTTCAGCATGTCAGTCATCCTGCCTTCTCCCCGTAACCTTTGACACCCTTGCTAATCAAGAACCTATCAACCTCCGCTTTAAATATACCTAATGACTTGGCCTCCACTGCTGTCTCTGGCAAATGAAATTCCTCCTCATCTCTGTTCTAGATGGATATCCCTCTATTTTGAAGTTGTACACTCTAATCCTAGGTTTCTCCCACTACAGTAAACATCCTCTCCACATCCACTCTATCTAACCCTTTCACTATTCGATAGGTTTCAATGAGATCCCACCTTTGTTCTTCTAAACTCCAGTGAGTACAGGCCATCAAACACTCCTCATTCATTAACACTTTTACTCCTGGAATCATTCTCCTGAATGTCCTCATGACCCTCTCCAGTGCCAGTACATCTCGTCTTAGATAAGGCACCCAAAACTGCTCATAATACTCCAAGTGTGGTCTGCCAGTGCTTTATGAGGCCACAGCATTACGTCCTTACTTTTATATTCTAGCCCTCTCGAAATTAGTGCTAATATTGCACTTACCTTCTTTTGTACCTCTGATTTCTAAATTTTCTCTCTGTTTAGAAAATAGTCTCATCGCTATTCCTTCTGCTAAAGTGCATGACCATGCATTTCCCACTATACTGCATCTGCCTCTTCTGAGGCTGCACCCTCCGGTCCTAGGTCCTCTCATTATAGGAAGTGTTCTCTCCATTATCCACTCCATCTATGCCTTTCAATATGTTTCAAAGAGATCACCTTCCATTCTCTGAGCCATCAAATACTCCTCATATGTAATCTCCTTCATTCCTGGAATAATTTTCATGAACTTCCTCACAATCAGAATCAGGTTTAATATCATTGGCATATGCCATGAACTATGTTGTTTTGTGGCAGCAGCACTTGCAATACATAACAAGAAGCTATAAATTGTAATCTCACACACACACCCCTAATTAAGTTGTGCAAAAAGAGCAAAAAAAGTGAGGTAGTTACATAGGTTTATTATCTACTTAGAAATATAATGACAGAGGGGAAGAAGCTATTCTTAAAATGTTGAGTGTGTGTCTTTAGGCTCTTGTACCTCTAATGTGAAGAAGGCATTCCCTGGGTGATGGTGGTCCTTAATGATGGATGCCAGCTTTTTTCCACCCAGGCACTGCCAATGCCAGCACATGCTTTCTCAGATAAGGGTCCAAAACTGCTCGTAGTACTCCGTGCCGTCAGACCAATGCATCATAAAGACTCAACATTTTATCCTTGCTTTTATATACTAATCCTCTTGAAATGAATACCAACATTGCAACTGCCTTCCTTACCACTGACTCAACCTACGAGTTAACCTTTAAGGAATCCTGCATGAGGACTTCCAAGTCCCCTTGCACCTCTGATTTCTGAATTCCTCCCCAATCAGCATATACTCTAATATCTTTATTCCTTCTACCAAAGTGCACAACCATACACTTCCCTCCACTTCTTTGCCCATTTTCCTAATCCATGAGCAGATATCATGAAATGGTTGACAGTTTGGTACAGCAAAAGCCAAGGGAAGTGACAACATTGCAGCAACACTACTGAAGATCAGCACTCCTCTACCAGCTGTCCCTCTAGCCAATCTACTCCAGGAGAAAAATATTCACAAATATCAGGACAAATGCAGTCCAGCTGATGACTGCCTAATCAGAGTGCTTTCAATCATCAGGCAAGTTATAGAAGGTGTTTCCACAGTGCTATCAAATGAGACATTGTCATCAATAACCTATTAACCCATGTCCAGTTTGGGCTTTAACATCAGATCTCATCATAGCCATGGATCAATAGTGCACCAATTGTCAGAGGTCAATCATCACTGCTGGAGCTTTTCAAAGGAGTGTCTTAGGCTTAATTAATGCCAGGTGATTCTTCAATGACCTTCATTCTATCATCAGGTCAGAAATTAGATTGTTTGCTGATGCCTGCATAACATTCAGTTCCATTTGCAACTGCTCACAAAATGAAGCATTCCATGTTGGTATGCAGCAAAACCTAGATAACATTTAGAATCCGAACCAGTTTTAATATCACCAACACGTCATGAAATTTGTTAACTTAGTGGCAGCAGTACAATATAATACATGATGATATAGAAAAAAGTAAAAGTATATACATGTATAATAAATAAATTTAAAATGGTACAAAAACAAAAATAATGAAAAAGTGAGGTAGTGTTAATGTGTTCAATGTGTTCATTTAGGAATTGGATGGCAGAGGGGAAGATGCTGTTCCTGTATTGCTGAGTGTGTGCCTTCAGGCTTCTGTACCTCTTTCCTGATGGTAACAGTGAGAAGAGGGCACGTCCTGAATGATCGGGGTCCTTAATAATGGATGCTGCCTTTCTGAGGCACTGCTCCTTGAAGACATCTTGGGATACTATGGAGGTTAGTACCCAAGATGGAACTGATCAGTTTTACAAGATTCTGTAGCTTCTTTTGATCTTGTGCAGTAACCCCTCACCCCCATATCAGACAGTGATGCAGCCTTCAGAATGCTCCCCATGATACATTTGTAGAAGTTTTCAAGTGTTTTAGGTGACAAACCAAATCTCCTCAAACTCCTAATGAAATATAGCCGCTGTTTTGCTTTCTTTACAGCAGCATCAATATGTTGCATCTAGATTAGGTCCTCAGAGATATTGAGACCCAGGAACTTGAAATTGCTCACTCTCTCCACGTCTGATCTCTCTATGAGGATTGGTTTGTGTTTAGACCCTTTCCGAGGCCCACAATCAGCTCTTTAGTCTTAGTGACGTTGAGTGCAAGGTTGTTGCTGCAACATCACTCAACCAGCTGGTAATCTCGCTCCAGTCCGCCCTCTCGTATCATCAGCAAATTTATAGATCTGTATTTGTACTTACTTTATTTCTTACATCCAAGGGTGTAAGAATCTTTCTGTTGTGTCTCTGTCACAATGTACAAGCAATAAAGAGGGGAAATGTGGGAGGATATTGTCCAAGCAGCAAGTTGTACAGATAATTGTTTTGTATACATATATGTACAGTCAGATATCTAAACAGACCAATGTGCATTGTTAAACCTGATGGGCTGGTGGAAAAAGCTGTCCCAGCTCCTGTTGGTTCTGATCTTAATGCTGCGGTATCATTTGTCAGATGGTAGCAGCTTAAATAGTTTTTGGTTGGGGGAGTCCCTGATGATGCTCTAGGCCCTTTTTATCCACCTGCTGCTGTAAATGTCCTGAATAGGGGGAATTTAACATCCACAGATGCGTTGGGCTGATCGCACCATTCTCTGTAGTACCCTGTGACTGGGGGTAATTCAGTTTCCATACTGGCGATGACACAGTCATTCAGGATGTTCTTGATGGTGCCCTTGTAGAAAGTCCTGAGGATTTGGGGACTCATGCCAAGCTTCTTCAGCCGCTGAAGACTGAAACCTTTGAGGTGAAAGAGGCACTGTTGTACTTTTGTCACCACACAGCCAGAACGTACAGTCCATGTGAGATCCTCGGTGATGTGATAACCGAGGAACTTGAACTGTCTCACCCTCTCAACATCTCATTGATGTCAATACAGGCTAGCCTGTCTCCATTCCTCCTGTAATCCACGATCAACTCCTTCATTTTTCGACATTGAGGGAGAGGTTGTTTCTTTAGCACCACTGTGTCAGGGCGTTGACTTTTCCTCTGTAGGTTGTCTCATCATTGTTGGAAATAAGGCCTATCAATGTCATGTCATCTGCAAATTTGATCAGCAGATTCGAGCCATGCATGGTAACACAGTCATGGGTGTACAGTGAGTGCTGGAGGGGGCTTAGGAAACATCCCTGGGGGGGTCTCCTGTGTTGAGGGTCAGAGGGGCAGAGGTGAGGGAGCCCATCCTTACCACCTGACAGTGATCCGACAGGAAGTCCAGGATCCAGCTGCACAAGGTGGGGTGTAGGCTGAGGTCTCTGAGCTTCCTATTGAGCCTGGGAGGAATTATGGTGTTGAATGCTGAACAGTGGTCCAAGAACAGCATTCTCACATAACCATTCCTATTCTCTAGATGAGTGAGGACGCTGTGTAGTGCTGTGGCTATGGCATTGTCTGTTGATCAGTTGTATCAGTAGGTGAATTATAGGGGGTCCAGTGTGGGTGGTAGCATGCTGCAGATGTAATCCTTGACCTGCCTCTCAAAGCATTTGCTTATGATTGAGGTGAGTCAACAGGATGCCAATTGTTCAGACATATGAAAGATGGCATTTGAACTACACAGTCATGGGTACAGAGAGAGTAGAGCAGTGGGTTAAGCACACATCCCTGAGGTGCACCAGTGTTGAATGTCAGTGAGGAGGAGGTATTGTTACCAATCTGCACGGATTGTGATTTTCTGGTTAGGAAGTTGAGGATCCAATTGCAGAGACAGGTACAGAGGCCCATGTTCTACAACTTCTCAATCAGGATTGTGGGAATAATGGTATTAAATGCTGAGCTATAGTTAAACAGCATCATGACATGTGTGTTCGTGTTGTCCTCATGGTCTAAAGCCGTGTGGAGAGTCATTGAGATTGCATCTGTCATAGACCTATTGTAGCAATAGAGGCAAATTGCAGTGGGTCCCGGTCCTTGCTGAGGCAGGAAATGACTCTGGTTATGACCAACATCTCAAAGCATTTCATCACCATAGATGCGAGTGCTACTGGATGATATTCATTAAGGCAGCTCACACCACTCTTCTTGGGCACTGGTATAATTGTTGCCCTTTTGAAGCAGGTGGGAACTTCTGACCATAGCAGTGAGAGTTTGAAAATGTCATTGAATACACCCGCCAGCTGGTTGGCACAGGTTTTCAGAGCCTTACCAGGTCCTTCACTGGGGCCTGCTACCGTGCTAGGACTATTCCTCGGAGGATATGAGATTGAGAGACAAATAGAGCATGAACACACAGTCTATTTCCCCAGGGAAAAGGAAATTAAAAACGGAAGAGTATAGGTTCAAGGCGAGAAGGTGACAGATTTAAAAAAGAACTGAGGGGCACCTTCTTCATTCAGTGATGTACATATGGAATGAGCTGCTAGAAAAGGTAGCTGAGGCAGGTTCAATTAGAACCAAAAGACATTTAGATAAGTACTTGGACAAATGGGGTTCAGGGACAAATTGAACTAGTTTGGTGGGCGTGGAAGAGTTGGGCCAAAAGGCTTGTTTCCATCCTGTATTATTCTACAGCTCTGTGACATTGCCAGGTAATGATCAAATTTAACAAGAGAATCTAATACTTACCAAGTCCCTCACCATCAGTACCCTGGAGAGTCACCAATGGCCAAAATCTTCACTGAATCAGCCACACAAATTCCATGGCAATAAACAGCAGTAAGAGCTTGGTGACTGTAGCAAGTGACCCATTGTCTGACATTGCACAACATTTCTAGAAGGCACCAGACAGGACTGTGGTGGAAATTTTTCATTTGTCAGAACTGTCAAAAAGACAAATACCATCCAGGATATAGCAGCTTACTTGAATGGTACACAAAAAACCTCCCTAAACATTGTTTCTCTTCACCATGGCTACAGCATAAACTTCAGAAAGTTTTGCTGTTATTCTTTCTTGTCAATCTTGTGACCACAACTGTAAAAAATTGCTAAAAGCAGCAGTCACAGAAAATTATCTAAACAGGTTCAACTGAGCCAGAAAAACTGGGAGAATGGAGTGGATTCCTTAAAAAAAGCAGAGTGATCGAGTCAGCATAGTTTCCTTAAGAGGAAACCTTGCCTGACAAATCTGTTGGAATTCTTTGAGGAAATAACAGGTAGGATAGACAAGTGAGAAGTCAGTGGATGTTGTTTACTTTAATTTTCAGAAGACCTTCGACAAGGTGCCAAACATGAGGCTGCTAAACAAGGTAAGAGCCCGTGTGGTTACAGGAAAGATACTAATGTGGATAAAAGAGTGGCTGACTGACAGGAAGCAAAGAGTGGGAATAAAGTGGGCCTTTTCTGATTGGTTGATGATGATTAGTGGTATTCTGCAAGGTTTGGTTTTGGAACTGCCTCTTTCACGTTACACATCAATGATTTGGATGATGTAATTCATGGCTTTGTGGCTAAGTTTACATACAATATGAAGCCTGGTGAAGGGGCAGGTAGTGTTGAGGAAGCAGGGAGTCCACAGAAAGGATTCAGACAAAGTGGGAGAATGGGTAAAGTGCCAGATAGAAAATAGAGTAAGGAAGTGTAAGGTTATGCATCTTGGTAAAAGGAATAAAGACATCGGCTATTTTTTAAACAGGGAGAAAATTCAGAAATCAGAGATGCAAAAGGACTTGAAAGTCCTCATGCAGGATTCCCCAAAGGTTAACTTACAGGTTGAGTCAGTGGTAAGGAGGTCAAGTTCAATGTTAGCATTCATCTTGAGAGGACTAGAAAGATGCAATGCTGAAGCTTTACAAGGCAGTGGCCAGCAGTTTAGCATCCCTAATCTAAGAAAACATGTGCTAGCATTGGAGAAGGTCTAGAGCAGGTTCACGAGAATGATCCTGGGAATGAAGTGATTAATGTTTGAGAAGTATTTCATGATCCTGGAATTGTGGTCACTGGAATTTAGAAGAATGGGGTTGGGGGGGGGGAATCTAATGAAATCTATTGAATATTAAAAGGCCTAGGTAGAGTGGATATGAGAGGATGTTTCATATAGCGGGGGGAGACTAAGACTAGAGGGCACAAACTCAGAATAGAGGCGAGGAAGAATTTCTTTAGCTAGTGGATTGTTAATCAGTGGAATTCATTGGACAGATGGCTGTGGAAGCCAAGTCATTTTATATATTTAAAACAGAGGTTGATACATTCTTGATTAGAAAGGGCATCAAATGTTATGGGGAGAAGGCAGTAGAATGGGGCTGAAAAGGATAATAAATCAGCCATGATGGAATGACAGAGCAGACCAATGGGCAAAATGGCTTCATTCTGCACCTATGTCATATGGCCTAATTGAGGTCTGTAAGACTATGAAGGATGAAAGAGGGTAGACAGCCACATCCATTTTCTTGGCTTAGGCAAGTCTAAAACTATAGGGAACAGGTTTAAGGAGAGAAGTGAGACTTAAGTTGTACCACACAGAGAGTGGTGGGTATATGGAGCAAGCTGCTAGAGTAGTGTTAGAGGCAGGTAAAATTACATCTTTTAAAATATTTGAAGAAGTATGTGGATAGGAAAACTTTGAAATGATATGGACAAGTGGGACTGTCTGGACCAGGTACTTTGACTGCCATGGATGAGGTGAGCCAAAGAAGTGGTTTCTGTGTAGTACAACTCTAGGATTTTAAGTAGTATTTACAGTACCTAAGTTCGTGGAGCTCTGAGAAGTGGTCAGGTAGATCTGGCATCTTGTAACTATGACCATTCAAACTTAACTGAAATAGAAACAAAAAAAAGTTTTGCAACAAAACCATTTTAACATCTTAACTGCATGCATTGTGCTTTGGCAATTTGAACAGTGCAAACCGAGCAACTATTTCCCTGCAAATGGACTAAAATCCTTGATTGGCTTCTTTCTCAGTTTCATGTGATTATTCTGGCTTCTACCCGCTTCCTTTCCAGTCCTGATGAAGGGTCTTGGCCCGAAACATCAACTGTTGATTACTCTCCATAGACACTGCTTGACCTGCTGAATCCCTCCAGCATTTTGTGTGTGGTTCTCAAGTGAGAATTTGTTTTCTTTACTGGTAGATCAAATAACCCATTAGGGAGAAGGAAAAGGAAATAATTGATAATTAATACTATAGCATGTACTTAAAAGTTTAAATTATTTAATGTGTTATTTTCCTCAATGTTTTACTGCATTAATGGATAACTTATTATTATCACACGTACTCAGACACAGTGAAAAACTTTTCTTGTATAACCACAAGAAATTCTGCAGGCATTGGAAATCCAGAGCAACATTCACAAAATGATGGAGGAACTTGGCAAGTCAGGCAGCACTGATGGAGCTGAATAAAGAGTTGATGTTTTGGGCAAGACCCTTCATCAAGAAATTGTATGTATGTCATCTAGACAGATCATTCCATATCAAAGAATATTGAGGTACTACATGGAAGAAAAACCAGTAACAGATGTAGAGCATAATAACACACACAAAGTGCTGGAGGAACTCTGAAGGTCTGACAGCATCCATGGAAATGAATAAACAGTCGATATTTCAAACCGAGACCCTCCGGCATTTTGTGTGTATTGCTCTGGATTTCCAGCATCTGCAGGATCTCTTGTGCTTATGTTGTAAAACATAGTGTTACAGTTATGAGAAGGTGCATGGCAGAGAATCAAATGAGCTGCAAGGGTTGTGACAAGGAATGCTGAGAGATCAGGAGTGATCATACAAGTTGTTTCAAGAGTCTTACCGCAGTGAGACAGAAGTATGTGCTCTGCCTGATGGAAGTGAGACGAGAGAATGACCAGGGTGAAAGGATTTTTCATTAAGTTGTCTGCTTTTTTGAGGCAGTAGGTAGTGTGGAATGAATCAATGGAAGACAGACTGGTATTAATGATAGACTGAGCTCATTTATAACTTTCTGCAATTTGTTGCTGTCTTGGGCAGAGCACTTGCCATATCAAACTCCCTTACCCAAAGGTAGCTTGAAACGTTAAGTGTGTGTTCTCGACCATAATGTCTACATGATTGGACCAGGACAAGTTATTGGTGATATTTACACTTAGGAACTTTAACTCTCAACAACCTCTATCTTAGCACCATTAGTGCATTAAAATGTCTGACCAAAGGATACTGCCTTCTGTGACAATTTAACAAAAATGGGTCAGGTCTGGCTGCTCCTGTACTTCAAGCTTAATAGCTTCTGCTTGTAGTTAACTGCTTTGGATGCAGAAGGCCTATCTTGTTAACCAAAAGTATCCTGGGTGTCAGCAGTGTAATCTGGATGGAAGCAGAGCATCCAGAGGTGCAGAGAGAATGAATGTCTCAGATTTTAAATAGATCTGTTTTACCTACTACATCTTACAATTATGACATTTTTAGATTTAGCAGGAAAAAAGTAAACATTTTAAAATGAATGCTATAACATTTTCCTTGGCAGTAAAATAAAACAGTAATGAACCATTTTCCACTGAATGTGAAACTAAAAATTGCGAAAGCACGTGATACAGTTTAGTGTTCTAAATATCAAGCTGGTTTTCAAACATACCTGTTCTGATGTGTCAGTAGTAGGTACAGGTAAAGGTAGATCTGTAATCAATCCATATGCAGGAGCAGCAGGTTTGGGACTATTAAAGCCAGGGCCTGAATCCGCAATACAAGGCACAGTCGACTCCTGAGTAGGATAGGGACTAATATATGAAAATCCTTGGGGAGGGTAAGAAGTCATTCCAGGAGGGCTACTGAAACAGCTAAATTAAGTATACAAAAAAATTACAAGACATAATAGGACAAATGAACACAATGGTAAATTCTACATTTACTTCCAATTTTAACTAAAAACAAAGATAAATGATAGCAGTGTAATAAACAGGGACAAGTCACTCAAGCTTCAAGTTCAAAACAAATTTATTATCAAATTACATATATGTTACCATATACTACTGAAATTCATTTCTTTGTTCACAGCAGAACAAAGAAATACAATAGAATCACTGAAAAACTACACAGAAAGACTAACAAACTATCAATGTGCAAAAAAGAGAAAAACTGTTCAAATACAAAAAGATGGACAGAGAGACAAATAATACAGAGAACATGAATTATAGAGTCCTTGAAAGTGAGTCCATAGGTTGTGGAATCAGTTCAGTGACGAGGTGAGTGATATTAACCAAGCTGGTTCAGGGGCTTGATGGTTTACAGGTAATAACTGTTCTTAAACCTGATAGTGCGGGATCTAAGGCTCCTGTACCTTCATCTCAATGGTAGTAGCGAGAAAAGAGCACATTCTGGATGGATGGGGTCCTTGATGGATGTTGTTTTCTTGAGTCAGCATTCCTTGTAGATGTGCTCAGTGGTGTCAAGGCTTTTCCTGTGATGTACTAGGCTGTCTCCAACACTTTTAGTAGCATTTTCCATTCTTGGGCATTGGTATTTCCATAACAGGCCACAATGCAACCTGTCAGAATACTCTCTACTGTGCTTCTATAGAGGTGTGTCAAGGTTTTCGATGACATGCAGATTTTGCGCAAAGTTCTAAGGAAGTAGACTTGCTGTTGTGCCTTCTTTGAAATGGCCCTTAGTGCAAGTTTTGTTGATCACAGAGCTTGGCAAAATGTTTGCAGACATTTCAGCTTCAATCAAGAAGCCATCATCAGTGCACAGTTGAGGATGTTGTCTCCTCAGAATACCGGCTTATATACTCCTCAAGGGTCCAAATGGATATTGATTAGGCACTTACGAGTTGGTACCAAGAAATATCCTGGTATGATAATGCCAAGGAATTTAAATTTACTGACCCTATCCACCAGTGATCCCCTAATGAGGACTGCCTCATGTACCTCTTGTTTCTTCCTCATGTAGTCAATAATCAGCACTTTGGTTTTACTGACATTGAGTGATAAGTTTTTGTTGTGATACCATTTAACCAAAATTTCAATTTCCCTCCTACAGGCAGACGCTTGGTTTGTAACTATCCAAGCCCCTCATTGTATCAAAATAGTAACAGAAATGTTTTTGGACAAAAACCAAAACATTGAAGCAGAAATCTTTAGACCATAAAACACAGGAGCAGAATTAGGCCATTCAGCCCACTGAGTCTGCTCTACCATTCCATCAAGGCTGATCACAGATCCCACTCCCATACACCTGCCTTCTTGCCACATCCTTTGACGCCTTGACTGATCAGGAGACTATCAACTTTCACCTTAAATGTACTCATGGACTTGGCCTCCACCAGTCTGTGGCAAAGATTCAACAGATTGATTCACTGCTCTCTGGCTAAAAAAAAAAATCCTCTTTACCTCTGTTCTGAAAGGTTGCCCCTTAACTTTGAGGCTGTGCTATCTAGTTCTGGATGCTCCCACCATAGGAAACAATCTCTCCACATCCACCCTATCTAGTCCTTTCAACATTCATTAGGTTTCAATGAGATCCCCTCTATTCTTCTAAATTCCAGTGAGTACAGGCCCAAAGCTGCCAAACACATGTTAACCCCTTCATTCCCAGCATAATCCTTGTGAACCTCCTCTGGACTCTCCAATGACAACACCTCCTTTCTGAGATATGGGCCCAAAACTATTGGCAATACTTCAAGTGTGGCCTGGCTGATGTCCTATAAAGCCTCAGCATTATCCCCTTGCTTCTGTATGGTATTCCTTTTGAAATAAATGCCAACATTGCATTTGCCTTCTTTACCACAGACACAACCTGTAAATTAACCTTCTGGGAGTCTTGCATGAAGAATCCTAAGTCCTTTTGCACCTCTGATGTTTGAATTTTCTCTCCATTTGGATATCTGCTGCACTATTTTCCTTTTACCAAAATGCATTATCATACATTTCCCAACACTGTATTCCATCTGCCATCTTTTTGCCTTTTCTTCTAATTTATCTAAGTCCTTTTGCAATCAGATTGCTTCTTTAACACTGCCTACTCCTCCACTTATCCTCATATTACCTCTAAACTTTGCTACAAAGCCATTAATTCCATTATTTAAATAACTGACAAAAAATGTGAAAAGTAGCAGTCCCAATACTGACCCCTGAGGAAAACCACTAGTCTCTGGCAGCCAACCAGAGAAGACCCCCTTTATTAACATTCACTGCCTCCTGCCTGTCAGTCATTCCTCTACCCAGTATCATTCCTGTGATGCCATGGGATTTTATCTAGTTAAGCAGCCTCACGTGTGACACCTCAACAAATGCCTTCTGAAAATCCAAGTAAATGACATCCACTGCCTCTCCTTTGTCCAGTCTACACATTCTAAATGAGACAGATGATCATACTTACTAGGGAAAGGATGATGAACTGGAGGCCAACACTGGAGGGTTCTTCCAAAATTCATCAAGGATTGTCTGAATAATTTTTCCAAGGTCTGAATGCATTGTGAACTTCAATATTGAATAAAAAGATCCATGTTATTATAACTGAATAATACATATTTTTATTAATAGGACAAGTGATCTACACCATGAAATAAAATGCATTAGGCAAGGTAATGATGTATTTCTAGAAGCCAAAACAATTTTGTTGGAACAAAAGGAGGATGGATTGAGGTGGAAATATTAGAAAAGAAATGGCAGATGAAATAGCATTTAAATTTAAAATAATTTAACTAAAATACTTGTCTTTTTCTACAGAATTATCAACTGTATTCAAATGAATGCAGCCAGCCCTGTGGTAAATTTGATGGACTAGATATAAAAGTGCCCCTGCTCCTCTCACAAACCCAAGTCCATTGGTGGGGTGGAAGATTAAACACACCAGCTGCTGACCTGCAGCTTGCGCCTGACTTCTGTATTGACAGAGCATGTGTGAATGTCCAAGACAGGTTGAGCTAGAAATGGCTGACCTCTAGCAATTCCTTTTGGAAACTACTGACTGTCAGTCGACTCAGTTCAACCACTTAAAAAAGTTAATGAAGTAATGAAGTAACTATTTGTAATCATGTATATGAATTATTCATTATTTCTATCCCCTTGCAGTTTGCTTTGATCTACACTTTTTCAGTCTGCTCCATTCTTACTGTTTCTATCTCAATTTTTAAATGTAACAGTTATAGGAAAGAAAAAAAATTGTCTGGAAGTTACTCAGCTCCTTGTAATCTTCCCCTTTCCAGTGTACAACTGTATTTCTGTTATATATTACATTTTCATGCCAAATGGTAAAAACTCCAATGCAAAATAACCTCAGAATCCAACATGCAATGCCATGATAGGACCATTTATGATGTGACATTCTTTATCTGATGGTCATAAGTCTTTTGAATTTATATTAAAGAATCAAATGTATGATACTATGATTACATACTTAAGAAAAATACAAGCTGTAAAAGAGTGAAGTTTGCCACATACATTTGTGATCATTGGGCTTGTCACCATTGTGCCCATTTGCTTGTCCACTAAATGATGCCGCACTGGAGGGAAGACAGAAATCACAGGCTTTTCTTGTGGAAACTGAGGAGGAAGCAAGCTATTTTGCAGAAGAAAAGAAAAACGTAAAACAGTATAATTTTTTTTCTCAATCTTTATTCACTTAAGCAAATAACATGGTTTGATTTATGCACCTCAGTGATTTAAACAAATGTAATACTGAAGAGTATTATGTAGATACTCTTTTTTTTAAGAAAGGAAGTCCAGTTGAACCAAACTGATTTTTACAAGGGTCACATTATCCTTCTGCAATTCAGTTGTTTATTTTCTAATTAAATATAAGTACTTTAAAAGGTTTTTGACAAAACTGAAACTCTAAAGTTATTAAACACACCAAAGCTTTTCAGTACTTGTGGAGGGAAGTGAACTCAATGGCTTTCTCAGAATCAAATATTAAAAAATAAGCAGGCATTTTAAAAAGTGCTGAAAATATTGTTGAGACCATGCGGGCAGTGGGCGAATCAGCCCTCTTGTGCTTCTTGATCTCGTCACTTGAGATTCAGTTTCACGCGACCCTGCCACTTTGAACTGGCCCATGCCTTCATTAACCAGGTCCAACACTTGCCTTTGTTGAATCCTGCACCTCTTGACATAGGATATCCGGTTTGTGGGGGTTTAGCAAGGGTTAATCGGGGTGTGCTTAGGGTTTGTGGGGCCAAAGCCAGGATTAATCGGGGAGTGCCTAGAGTTTGTGGGGGTGTGTACCCCTTCTGGACTTTAGGATTAGGTTTGAGAAGAAAAATTGATAGGGCACATGATCTATAACTTGCAAAAACAATGATGTATACCCTTCCTTGCATTTCATTTATACTTGTCGCTCCTGAGAAATATGTTTATAAACAGCTTCTTTTTCTACTTTCATGAAAAATGTACAATGCATCTTTGATCTAAATAGTTCTTTTGTACTACTGCTTTTCATATTTCCTTGGGCGATCTCTCACATCCTTAGTATTCATTTTTATCTGAAAGAGACAAAAGAGATTGCAGAGCTGGAAGAACTCAGTGAGTCAAGCAACATCTGTGGAGACAAGGGGATAGTCAATGTTTCCGGTTGAGACCCTGCATCAGGACTGAGAGTACAGTGGAATGACAACCCTTCTATGGAAGTCTGAGGGAGGAATGAGGCAGAAACTGGCAGGTGACTGGTGAGACTAGGTGAAATGACTTAAGGGCCAGGTGGGAGATGGAAGTGGAGGGTCAGGGGAAGTTTTGAGACGGAAGCTGGTAGGTGATAGCTGGAACCAGAAGGGAAGCAATAATGCAGGAAGGGTACACAGGGGTTGTGTGTTATATGAAATTGGAGCATTCAATGTTTACATGATTGGGCAGTAGACTACCCAATCAGAATACAAGGTGGTGCTCTTCTTTCTGTTTGTTATGTGGAACAGTTCATGTTCCAAAACTACTCTGGCAACCATCTCAAACTCTTTCTTCACTACACTGTCCACAGTATTATCGTCTCATCCAGCACTCATGCAGAAACCACCAAATTTATCACCTCCGGCACCAACTTTGCTGTTAAATTCACCCAGAGTTTTTCTGATATTTCTCTTCCTTTTCTGCCTCCTTCTCACGAAGGAAACTATCCATGTATACCTTCTTTAAACCGACAGATCCCCACAGCTACCACAAATATATCTCTTGCCACCCAGTCTCCTGGTAGGGTACCCTCTCTTTCTTTTCTGTTTTTCAATCACTGCCACATCTGTTCTCAATACCAGCCTTTCCACTCTGGGTTTCTGAAATGTCCTCTTTCTGCAGGAAATGTGACCTCCACTCTCTGTAGTTGATAGAGCCTTCACATGTACTTCCTCCATTTCCTGTTTGTCTGCTCTTGCCACTCCTCTCTGCAGATAATACAGAAGTAGAAATCCACTGATTCTCATCTTTCACCCTATTAGCCTCCATATCCAGCACACAATTTTTCAAAATATCTGCCAGTTTCAACAATATTCCACACCAGCCACAACTTTCCCTCTTCCCAACTTTCTACTGTCTGCAGGGACCACTCTCTCAATGACTCTGTCCATTCATTCCTTTCCACCCACCCCTCTCTTGACACTTCCCACCCCTGCAATAGCATGGAGTCCAACAACTCCTCCTTCACCACTACCAGCTTTCTAAATAGCCCTTAAAAGTGAGGCAGAGATGAATGTACACGTCATCTAACTTGGTCAATTGTATTCCATGCTCAAGATGCAGACTCCTCCACACAGCAAGAGTAGGTGACTGTTGCAGAGCACCTAAACTCCACATGTAATGTCATCTTGTGTTTCTGATTAGATGTTATTTTAACTTCCCTTCCTGTTCCCTACTGGCTGTTTTCAGCCTTCTCCACTGCTAGGATAAGGCCAACTTGAGAAGCCTTTCACCCAATGATATGAACACTGAATTTTTTAACTTTTGGCAACCCACTCCAACTGGTCCATTTGGGTTCTCTTTGTTCACTATCTACATCCCTTCCCCTCACTTGTTACCCAGATTCATTACCCTCCCCAAGTGGTTTCATTTGATCATCACCCACTCACTTTCCTATCCCCTCCATCAACCTGATTCTGCTTGCCCATCATCTCTCCCTTATCTGATTCTAGCTATCACCTACCAACCTCTCTCCGTCTCTTACATACTGTCTGACTTCCCTTTACATTCTCAATCCTGATTCAGAGTCTGGACCTGAAACATTGATCAACCCCTTCCCTCCACAGATGCTGCTTGATCTGTTGAGTTATTCCAGTACTGCTTTTCTTCATCTACTTTAATTTGTTTTCTTAATCTTGATCTGCACTGCAAATATAATCCTAATTTAAAAATTATAGAAGGCTTTTAACTTTTACTTCTGTATTTTGAGTTTCTATATGATGCTTCCTGCTTCCACTTTAATCACTCAAAAACAAATGTTCATTTTCCCTAGTTTGCAAAAACACCCTGCCTGAAACCTTCCTCAGATTCTTATTCACTCTAGTGTATATTTAACTTTTACTGTTTTATTTAATCAATGAAATGTATCAATTTAGTCCACCAGCATCAATATATATTCATGATGAAAATCAGAAACCAAAACAGTTCTAAGATCTGAACTCAACAAGGAAAGAAATGAAAAGATAATTTTTAAAGTCCTTGATTTTGGAGAATGCTATTATAAGAGCAAACTGAGTGATAGGATGTATCTACAACCATTTAGGTTGTGGATCTATCATCACAACGCTAAGTAGTGCTGAGAAGCTTACATTGGTGGTATGACACAAAAGGCATCGTACATAACCAGTGAAAAGGATAACCCCCACCAAACTGTTGGGGAGTGCCTGCTTCATAGGATCAACCAGGATTGAAGAGCATCAGCATGAATACAAGTGCTGATACCGATGGTTTGGGGTGGTTTCTGATGAGTCTTGGTAAGTTGGTGGAAGGGAGGGGGCAAGTGATGTTGAAACAGGAGCCTAAGAAGCAAGTGGAGCAGGTAATTAATGGGGAAAAGAGTGTGAGATGGATCTTGACGTCAGCTGAGGAGAAAGTAGGATGATAATTGGGAGCTGGGGATTCCACTCTGGGAACCAGAGTTGTGAGGGGATAGGATAATCAGGAATGGAATGAGTGACATATTCTGTGCAAGGCCAGCCTGGATATAAAGGCGAGTAGAGGAATATGCCTTACACAGCAATCTCTTCCAGTGTTGCATTACCAGGATATAGTTGTTCCAAAATTAACTACTGACCATCTAATTAATATCATTACTGAACAAAACATTTCAATTCCCCATATAACACTTCATATGTCCTTTAAACATGCCATTCATGTGATCAGCTAAAGGGTGGAAAATGGCCTGAAGGACCTAGTCAATTTTATTGCACATTAGATGTGATTAAAACAAAAAAAAAATTATTTTGTAACTGAGCAATCTACATTCGATCCTGCTGTGTCAGAAAAAGCCAGATTGCTGGAATCCAATACATGGCCCAAAGCTGTGGCATTTATGGACATTTAAAATAATAGCAGGCTGGTGATATGGTAGAAAAACAGAAAACTCTAAATTCTTGTAAAATTTCTCTTTACCATACTCAGCTAAATGGAAAAAATTGAGTACAAATACAATCCATGTAAAATATCTCAGCATTTCATACTTACATGTTTAAATTGATAGTTTTATTATTTACTGTAAAAGGCAGCCTGTATTCCACATCCTTCTGTATTTCCACTACACTACACAAAATAATGAAGACAATTAATAATGATTTATTACACTTGTTATTGCTGTGATTTTTATTCCAATCTTAACATCAAATTTTAGTACAGTCGGCCCTCCTTATCCGCGGATTCCGCATGCGTGAATTCAACCAAACGTGAATCGCGAAAACCCGGAAGTGCTCATCCAGCACTTGTTGTTCGAGCATGTACAGACTTTTTTTGCTTGTCATTATTCCCTAAACAATGCAGTATAACAACCATTTTACATAGCATTTACATTGTATTAGGTATTATAAGTAATCTAGAGATGATTTAAAGTATATGGGAGGATGTGAGTGGATTATCTTGCATTGGGATAAAAAAAAAATTGGAAGTTCTCTTACTCTGTAAGTTGGAACAGGTACATCCAGTATTATTTAGCGTCAGTTAGTCAAACGTCTGTCTTAGTATGTAGTATATATTTTACCTTTCTATGCATATAAAACACTTAAGAAACGTATGTTTCAGTGGCGGGCTTGGGAACGGAAGTTCTCGGGACTCGGGACAGATCGCTCCCGAGTGCGCTTTCCACCATGCTGGGTTGATGTGAGGATCAAAAACCCAAAACCCAATAATTAAACCACTTCATTGCTCAGTAATAAATGTAGCTTTCATTGGGGCAGAGCCTTTCTCACTTTATCCTTTAAAATTGTTCTGATCGTTGACCTGCTGTAGCCTAACACTTTTCCAATGACCGATGGCGTTTCAACTCTTTCCGATTGCTTTATTACTTCCACCTTATTTTCAATTGTGACCGTGATTATTTTCCTGAACAAAAACACTGCGCATTCAGAGCTCTGGCGCCGGGTCCTAATGTCCAGTGGGCTGAGACAGATTAAATAAGGTCTGGGGTTCCGCTGGGTCCGAAGGTCCAACGGATTGAGACAGGTTGCGTAAAGGACTTGAGCATCCGCGTATTTTGGTATCTGCGAGGGGTCCGGGAACCAATACCCCGCGGATAAGGAGGGCCGACTGTACAACCTTCCGCTTCATTATTTTTAACTTTTAATAAGTGGTCTATTTGACTGGGTTTAAATACAATTGGTGTTTGTTTTTCCATTCTAAGAAAAATCACTGAAAAACAAAATAACTGTACACACCTTGCCAACAATAAAATTTACAACGTTTTTGACCCAAGTTAAGAGCAGTGCAGTAGCGTAGTCGTTAGCACAATACTTTACAGTACCAGAGACCCAGGTTCAATTCCTGCTGCTGTACGCAAAGAGTTTGTATGTTCTCCCTGTGACTGCATGGGTTTCTGTCAGGTGCTCTGGCTTCTTCCCACAGTCGAAAGATGTAGCGGTTGGTACGATAATTGGTTATTGAAAATTGCTCTGTGTTTAGGCTAGGGTTAAACTGGGAGATGCTCGGCAGTGTGGCTTAAAGGGCTGGAAGGGCCTATTTCACACTGTATCTTAATAAATAATATAAATATATATATAATTTGGAACTATAAAGAAAAAAATCTACAAATTTTAAGTGGAATGTATGAATTTTGAATTAATGCATCTGAATCGTCATACTATCAGTGCAAATGATGTCAATAGTGGGTCATTGAAATTTAATATTGAGAATTAAATGGGCAGTAAAGAGAGGTGAGGAGAAGGGATGAAGCAAGAGTTATCAAGAGACAGGTAGAAAGTGGAATGGGAAATGCTCGTCAGCCATATTTCATATGAACAAAAAATTAACTATCTTAATTACAGGGCAACTTAATCCTTTATTTCAAATAATTATGTAAATATGGACAACAACACACACAAAATGCTGGTAGAACACAGCAGGCTAGGCAGCATCGATAGGGAGAAGCGCTGTTGACGTTTCAGGCTGAAACCCTTCGTCAGGACTAACTGAAAGGAAAGATAGTAAGATGTTTTTTGTTTCAAGTATAATCCACTCCTTCAACTCAGAAAAAACTATGTTCTTGTGGCCAATCACCCTTGTGTTTCATTAACCAATAAATTGAATAATTAGGGCACTCACATTTTTAAAAAATAAATTACAGACACGTTACTGAGGGAGTCTAGGACCAGAAGGGATAGTCTCTGAATAGAAGGGTGTATCTTTAGAATAGGGATGAGGGGGAATTTGTGGAATTCATTACCACAGATGGCTATGGAAGCGAAATCATTGGGTACATTTAAAGTGAAAGTTGATAGGTTCTTGATTTGTAAGGGCATCAAAAGTTACAGGGGGAAGGCAGGAGAATGAGTATGAGAGGAATAATGAATCAGCCACAATGGAATGGTGGAGCAGACCCAATGGCCTAACTCCAGTCCTGTGTTGTCAGTATCAAAGGACAGCAGAGCCTCTGATTCAACCTGTAGAAGTGCCATATTCAACTGTAACATTTAAATTGGAACTGGATAAGAAGCTGAAGGAAGAACTTGCAGTGTAACAGAAAAGAACCACAGGAAGAAGGCAGCAGAAAATAAAATGTTGGAAGAACTCAGTGGGTCAGGCAGCATCTGCAGATGGACATTACAGTAGATGTTTTGGGTCAAGACCCTGTATCTAAACGGAGAAGGGAGCTGGATTGCTGTTATTTAAAGTCCTTGTCAGAATCAGGTTTATTCTTGCTGACTTATTTGAAGTGAAATTTGTTTAGTGGCAGCAGTACAACAAAAAGACATAAAAATTACTATGAATAACAAGATAGCGTCATATCGCTGTTCATTATTATACGCTAACTATTCTGCTGATCTGATATTATTGAGCAATTACTTCTTTTATGTTAGATTTCTTGATGTAATTAACAGGAAAGTTTGCCAAATACAGCACGGAAACAGACCTTTAACCCATCAGCACTATTTTTATCTCTATTCCCTTCATGATATTCTCCTTCCCCCAATTCTAAGTAGCACAGGAGGTCAGGACTGAATCCAGATCACTGGACATGAATTCTAGTGACTGTGCCAATGTGCTATCATAATTTGTGTTTTACTGATACACTCTGTTCTATATTGATACAAGTTGTACTGTACATTTTGTATAACTGACATCTATGGCAACTGCTCTGCACATTACCACAAGAAGCTGCAGAGAATTGTGGACACAACTCAGCACATCACTGAAACCAGTCTAAGGAATCTGTCTATACCTCTCATTGCCTCAGGAAAGCAGCCAGCATAATCAACGATCCTACCCATTCCAGACAATCTCACTTCTCGTTCAGGTTTATTGCCATTTAGCCATACACATGTATACAGCTAAACAAAACATCGTTCCTACGTGACCAAGGTACCCACCGATAATATAGTTACGATCCAACACATAGTCACAAAATAATATTAGCACAAGTCCTTGCATGGCACGGGGGATATATTATAAATTATAATATATATTATATATTACATGATCTGGATGATGGGGTGGTAAATTGGATTAGTAAGTGTGCAGATGATACTAAGGTAGGTGGCATTGGGGATAATGAAGTAGGTTTTCAAAGCTTGCAGAGAGATTTAGGCCAGTTGGAAGAGTGGGCTGAATGATGGCAGATGTAGTTTAATGCTGATAGGTGTGAGGTGCTACATTTTGGTAGGAATAATCCAAATAGGACATACATGGTAAATGGTAGGGCATTGAAGAATGCAGTAGAACAGAGTGATCTAGGAATAATGGTGCATAGTTCCCTGAAAGTGGAATCTCATGTGGATAGGGTGGTGAAGAAAGTTTTTGGTATGCTGGCCTTTATAAATCAGAGCATTGAGTATAGGAGTTGGGATGTAATGTTAAAATTGTACAAGGCATTGGTAAGGCCGAATTTGGAGTATTGTGTACAGTTTTGGTCACTGAATTACAGGAAAGATGTCAACAAAATAGAGAGAGTACAGAGAAGATTTACTAGAACGTTACCTGAGTTTCAGCACTTGTTACAGGGAAAGGTTGAACAAGTTAGGTCTTTATTCTTTGGAGCGTAGAAGGTTGAGGGGGGACTTGATAGAGGTATTTAAAATTATGAGGGGGATAGATAGAGTTGACGTGGATAGGCTTTTTCCATTGAGAGTAGGGGAGATTCAAACAAGAGAACATGAGTTGAGAGTTAGGGGGCAAAAGTTTAAGGGTAACATGAGGGGGAATGTCTTTACTCAGAGAGTGGTAGCCGTGTGGAATGAGCATCCAGTAGGAGTGATAGAGGCAGGTTCGGTATTGTCACTTAGAGTAAAATTGGATAGATATACGGACAGGAAAGAAATGGAGGGTTATGGGCTGAGTGCAGGTCAGTGGGACTAGGTGAGAGTATGCGTTCGGCATGGACTAGAAGGGCTGAGATGGCCTGTTTCCGTGCTGTAGTTGTTATATGGTTACAGGCATTATTATAATAAAACAAGAAATAGCTTAAATATGTGACAGCGACAATAAAAGATGAAAAGTAACCAGTGTAGGAATGAGAGTGTGTCTATGAATTCCGGAGTGGAGGCAGCAGTCTAAAAGCTGGGGAGGGGCAGTGGATAGAATCTGTTACCCAGTTTGACAGTTCTGGTTCTTATGCTGCAGTATTTTCTGCCAGGCGCAGGAACTTAATGAGATTATGGGAATAATGGGAGGGGTCTTGACAATATTGGGGGATACTGCTTATGCAGTGCTTCCGATAGATGTCCTGAATGGGGGCAGGGTGGGGGGGGGGAAGAGATGGAGAGAGACCCTGATGATGTTTTCAGTATCTTCTTCCCTCTCCCATCCAACAGAAGACACAAAAACATGAAAGCACATCCCACCAGGCTCAAGTGCAACTTCTATTCCACTGTTATTAGTCTCTTGAATGGACCTCTTCAGAATCAGAATCAGGTTTATTATCACGGCATGTGTTGTGAATTTGTTAACTTAGCAGCAGCAGCAGTCCAATGCAATACACAATATAGAAGAAAAATAATAATAATAATAAATACGTAAATCAATTACAGTACATGTACATTGAATACATTAAAAATCGTGCAAAAACAGAAACAATATATATTTAAAAAGTGAAGTATTGGTCACGGGTTCAATGGCAAATTAGGAATCAGATGGCAGAGGGAAAGAAGCTGTTCCTGAATCGCTGAGTGTGTGCCCCCAGGCTTCTGTACCTCGTACCCGATGACAACAGTGAGAAAAGGGCATGCTGGGGGTCTTTATTAATGGACGCTGCCTTTCTGAGACACCGCTCCTTGAAGATGTCCTGGCTACTTTGTAGGCTAGTTAGGCTAGTACTCAAAATAGAGCTGACTAAGTCTACGATGCTCTGCAGCTTCTTTCGGTCTTGTGCAGTAGTCCACCCCTCCCCCCCCCCCCCCCCCACCCCCACACATACCAGACAGCGATGCAGCTTGTCAGAATGCTGGACCCAGGTTAGGTCCCCAGAGATCTTGACATCCAGGAAATTGAAACTTCCTACTCTCTCTCTCGTACGATCAGAGACACTTGGTCTCACAATCCACCTTGTTATGATCTTGCATTTTGCCGTTTACCTACACTGCACTTTTTATTGGTAGCGCTTACATTTTCTCCTGTATTATCGTTTTACCTATTCCAAGCTTAATGCCCCGTGTAATGATTTAATCTGCATAACCAGTATGCGAGACAAGCTTTTCAATGTATCTTGGAAAATATTGACATTCAGAAACTAATATCAATATGGAAGCGATACTTACAAAACACACACAAGATACCTTTCCTAGAATTAATACTCTACCCCGATAAAAAATAAATAGGCCGGCAGGGTGAATTCCTTTATCATACATAGCCAAATAATCTACAGGGATGCGGCATACCCGGCTCGATCGCTTTATTAACACATCCGTATATTCCCATCCTGTAGCATTTGAAATACTAAGACGCAGAACGCAGGTTTGCAGAGATATTTCCGATGTCAACTTGATGACAAGGCGAACGGCTCTGCACACTCACCCACTGTGCGAGCTCTTCACCGACTCGATCTGCCGCTGGCGCTGTTGCTGTAAGTTAGTGAGAGGCGGCAGGTGGCCGCCGCCGCCGCCGCCGCCCTTTGACACCGGGAAAATCCAGCTCATTGCTGTCGGGAGTTCAGGGCAGCCGAGTCGGGGACATTAATCCATTTGCCAGCTGTGAGGGCGAGAGCGATCCAACGGCCGGCCGTCGCCACACGGGCAGAGATGTGCACTACGTCAGCCCGACCGGCCCTACGTCGCAACCCCTCTCCCGTCCGAACCACGCCACATCCCTCCAGATTCACCAGCATTTTACAAACCTTATTCATACTCGTCTGGACGGTAACTTCTTGAAATTGCGTGCTTTTGAATAAAATAGCCTGCTGAGTTGAAAGGTTAGTACGCACGATTCGGTGACGTCAGGGGTGCGCGGCGGCTGTAATGGAGGATGCGAGCGGGGTACTGAGACAGTGAGGAGACGGGCTTGTATTTTAATGGTTCAAGAGGTCTTAGAGCCCGCTCCCGTCTGACGCAGGTAAAGCCAACGTCCTACGGATGACACCTTTTATAAAAATTATAAATTTGCGTTCACAACCAGTAGAGTTTCTGGTATGTTTTTTTGTTTGTGGTGCTCAGTTCCAGTAGAAACACCGAATTTCCCCTTCACCAGACAGTGGATCTCTGAATTTATAACAAGCATGTTCTCTTTTAAAAGCTTGATTTTTTTTTAACCCTAATCTGTTGTTAAATATAGTCAAGTAGATCAAAAGTGCTGTGTGTTTCCGCAGGTACACACATGACTCCAGTATACTAGGTACGAATTTACAACAAAGTTAATAGTTACTTAGCGAGACAGAATGGGTGCTGGGTACTTTTTTAAATAAGCTACACCGATTGAGTTTTCAAACATCACGCACCCACTGTCAACATCTAAAGCAAAAAAAAACAATTTGCGTGGATGAGGGTTGATCAGTTATCTAAATAAAGTTCATTTACACGAGTCAGTTTGATGACGATAATGATGAAATTCAGCTCTGTAATGAAGAATGCCCTGTAATGAAGATTTTGTGTGCAACATGTCCAGTAGTGTATGGCAATGCTTTCCTTGCGCCATTGAGTAGCATTAAGTAAAGTGCACGTATAACTGTTGCGACTTGTTTGTTTTATTTATTGATTTCTCACCTAATTTGGAAGTTGTTTGGCTCTTTGACTATTGTATCAAGAGGTTAAACTTGTTTATATCCTATTGGTACTTCCAGGCACTTTGTAAACTGCAAACTAATTATATAGAAATGATTTCAAACTGAAATGATAGAAACTTTTTTACAGTTTTTGTTGCAGTAACAAAGTAATCAGCAATCTATATGTAATAATTGTTTTCTGAAATGTTTTTCTTGTATGTACTCATCTCCAATACATTTCTGGGGATGTGTCCGTACAAGAAAAACATTTTTGTTTTGAATAGAATTGAATTTACTTTATGACTTAGATCCTTCATATACATCAGTGGAAAATCTTTACGTTAGGTCTCCACTAAATATGCAATGCGTAATTTATAGTAATTTTAATAAATAGTATGTACAAGAGGACAGTCAATATAACATAGAAGTACAATTGTATCAGCATGAATTAATCAGTCTGATGGCCTAGTGGCAGAAGCTGTTCCAGAGCCTGTTGGGCTTTTATGCTGCAGTACCATTTCCTGGATTGTAGTAGCTGGAACAGTTTGGGGTTGGTGTGATTTAGGTCCCCAATGATCCTGCCAGCTCTTTTTACACACCTGTCTTTGTAAACGTCCTGAATACTGGGAAGTTCACATCTACAGATGCACTGGGTTGTCTACACCACTCTCTGCAGAGTCCTGCAACTGAGTGGAGTACAGTTCCCATACCAGGTGGTGACACAGCCAGTCAGGATGCTCTCATTTGTGCCCCAATAGAAAGTTGATTATATTTTAAAGCTTTATTATATATTTCATTCATCCATGCTTAAAATGCAAAGTTTTTGTTTCAAGCATGGTTGGTTTGCAACACCTGAATATTAAATCAAGTTGCAAATGAACTTAATGCTAACACTTTACCATTCCATTTGGATAGTTTGTGGATAGGGTTACTCACTGAATTGCACATATTTAAAAAAATATTTTTCTTCAGACATTTGTTCTGGGTGAACTTGATATCACTTTTTAAATTTGTTTTCTGTGGTTTTGTTCCTAAGCTATTGATAATGCCTGCTAGCTCATCGTTTATTGAACAGCTCTAATTGTTCTTGCTTGGATTTGATGGAATGAAGGGAAACAATTTGCAGGGCTTTATGGAGAGTGACTTGCTGGATGCCTGCTTTGATGGTTTGAGAATTCTGTGATACTTTTAGTCAGTGTGAAGAAGGGGCTTTCAGTGTTGTGGATCCATTGCAAAGATGACTTGCTTCAATCTCTACAAAATGATTGCATTCATCTTTTTTAAGCCCACTTGCAGCTGATCCCATCTCAATCCTTTACCATGTTTGATTTGTATGGTGTACTGTTTCTTGTCCTCGGAATGTTCACTCTTCATTAATTCATCCCGTCCAAAACTGTGTTTATTGATATAAAATTCTTCTCTTGCAAAAATCTTCCACTGGGAAACTTTGCTACTCCTGACCTTTTTACTTTCTGCAATCCACTGTGTTGCTCCAGCTGTGGTCAGTGGTTAAGGAGTTGGAGCTGGACGAATTCTGGATCACTCGAGAAGCTGAGGGGTTATTAGACAGGACAGGAGGTAGTTACACCCAAGGTGCAGGACACAGGTAAATGAGTGACTGTCAGGAAGGTGAAAAGGGGATAGGCTGCCTGTACAGAATACTCCTGTGGCCATTCTTCTCAAAAACAGGTATACAGCATTGGATACTGTTTGCGGGGGGGGGGGGGGGGTAAGAAATGATGTAGCAGAGGAAAGCTACAGTGGTCAGTTGACTCAGAAAGGGGAGGGTGGGGAGAAGAGGTTAGCTGTAGTCATAGGGGATTCATTGGTTAGGAGACAGGAGTTTCTATGGATGAGAATGAGATCCCCAGATGGTATATTCCCTTCCAGGTGCTGGGGTCAGGGACATCTCAGATCAAGTCCACAGTATTGTTGTGGGAGGGTGTGTAGCCAGAGGTCATGTTTTTTGTCATTGCCAATCATGTGGGTAGGAGGGGTGACGAAGTACAACAAAGTGAGTTCAGGAAGTTAGGTGCTAAGTTAAAGAGCAAACTCCAGGGTTGTGGTCTCAGGATTGCTACCCATGCCATGTGCTAGAGAGGCTAGAAATAGGAAGGTCGTACACGTGGCTAAGGAGATGGTACAGGATGGAAGGCTTCAGACTTTTGGATCATTGGGCTCTCTTGCAGGCAGGGTTTCCCAACCTTTTTATGCCAAGGGGCCTGTGTTCCCTAGCTTGGGAACCACTGCTTGCAGGGTAAGGGGGAACTAAACAGAAGGGATGGTTTGCACCAGAACTGGAAGGGGGCTAATAGCCTCGCAGGAAGGTTTGCTATTGCTGTACTGGGGGAGGGGGAGGGTGCTGGAGTAGTTTAAAATAGAGTTGCAGGGGAGGATGGGAGCCAGAATGGATAGTGGAGTGGCTGTGGAGAAAGATGTTGTTAAGCCTACATATACAAAGTCAAGAATTGAAAGGATGAGAATGGTGGGACTAATGATTTGACCTGTGTATCTTTCAGTGGATGGAGTATTGTAGGAAAGGCAGGTGAGCTTAGGGCATGGATCAGCATATGGAATTATGACATTATAGCCATTAGTGAGACTTGCTTGCAGGAAGGGCAGGACAGCAGCTTACTTTCTGGATTCCATTGTTATAGATGTGATAGAGTGGGAGCGCGTGTGTGTCTGTGTATATGTATATAGTGTTTGTGTGTGTGTGTGTGTGTACTTCGCTTGTCCATCAGAATCCGATGATGACGTCCACTCCTTTAATGGTGAGATCTTTGATGACTACACGGTCCTATCCTGGACTCACAAACTTTATTGCAGGTGGGACATTTATATGTGGTAATGGTGGTAGTGATGGCAACCATGGCTGTATTTCTCCTGGCTCTCTTCTGCTGTTTTCTGGTTGTTCTTTCCATCTCCAGAATATGAACCCTATCCCTACACAGCTGTCGCCAAGTGTTACGGTCAGTAGCAATGATGTAGCTGGCCATATAACACTCTGTGGGGTAGCTGACATGGGGGCATCCTTATCACGTGCCCCAGCCACTGCAACTGACGCTGGGTGATCATGGCCTCTATACTTCTGCATTTGGTCTTTACTAGTATTTCAGTGTGAGGCACCTGCTCATGCCAGTAATTCCCAGGATGCACTGAAGGCAGCTTATGTAGAAGCGCTCCAAGGACTTGATGTGACAGCTGTAGGTTACCCAAGCTTCACAGCCATAAAGGAGGGTGGTGTCGCAGACTGCTTGGTATACAGCAACCTTTGTGGAGGGATGAAGGCTCCTGTTTTGAAAGACTCTGCTCTGAAGTCTCCCGAAGGCAGCTGATGCCTGTTTAATGCGGCTCTGGATGTCATTGTCAATGCCGCTATCCTCGCTCCCCAGATATTTGAAAGATGGCACTACTGACAGCTTTTCATCACCAACAGTGAAGGCAGGGTGGGTGGGACACAGATACTCCATTGGCAAACCACTTCTGTCTTGGTGGTATTGACGGTCAGCCCCATCCTGCTGTGCGCTCTCACTGCCACAATAAAGACAGTCTGAAGATCCTCCGGTGTATGGGCCACAAGAGCACAGTCATCTGCATACTGCAGCTCCAGGACCCGTTCTCTGTGGAGTTTTGTGGTTGCGTGGAGCCTCCTGATGTTAAAGAGGGCGGGCACACACACACACACCCCTCTCCCCCCCCCCCCCGATATTTCAGTCTCCCATGACGTTTCAGCTTTCAAAATTGGTGAGGATTTTGGTTGCCCACAGTGCCGCCCCTGAAGACATGTCTTCCAGGCTGCTGCTGGAAATATCGAAATGCCAGTCCACACGGCCGGTGCCAGGAACCACCACTTGTGGAGAACACACATGAGGAAATCTGCAGGTGCTGGAAATTCAAACAACAACACACACAAAATGCTGGTGGAACACAGCAGGCCAGGCAGCATCTATAGGGAGAAGCGCTGTCGACATTTCGGGCTGAGACCCTTTGTCAGGACTAACCGAAAGGAAAGATAGTAAGAGATTTGAAAGTAGTGGGGGGAGGGGGAAATGCAAAATGATAGTAGAAGACCAGATGGGGTGGGATGAAGCTAAGAGCTGGAAAGGTGATTGGCGAAAGTGATACAGAGCTGGAGAAGGGAAAGGATCATGGGATGGGAGGCCTCAGGAGAAAGAAAGGGGGGGGGGGGAAGCACCAGAGGGAGATGGAGAACAGGCAAACAACTAAATATGTCAGGGATGGGGTAAGAAGGGGAGGAGGGGCATTAACGGAAGTTAGAGAAGTCAATGTTCATGCCATCAGGTTGGAGCTACCCAGCTGGTATATAAGGTGTTGTTCCTCCAACCTGAGTTTGGATTCATTTTGACAATAGAGGAGGCCATGGATAGACATATCAGAATGGGAATGGGATGTGGAATTAAAATGTGTGGCCACTGGGAGATCCTGCTTTTTCTGGCGGACTGAGCGTAGGTGTTCAGCGAAACGGTCTCCCAGTCTGCGTTGGGTCTCATCAATATATATAGAAGGCCACACCGGGAGCACTGGACGCAGTATACCACACCAGCCGACTCACAGGTGAAATGTCGCCTCACCTGGAAGGACTGTCTGGGGCCCTGAATGGTGGTGAGGGAGGAAGTGTAAGGGCAGGTGTAGCACTTGTTCTGTTTACAAGGATAAGTGCCAGGAGGGAGATCGGTGGGAAGGGATGGGGGGGGGGGGGGGAACGAGTGGACAAGGGAGTCGCGTAGGGAGCGATCCCTGTGAAAAGCATAAAGGGGGGGGAGGGAAAAATGTGTTTGGTGGTGGGATCCCATTGGAGGTGGCAGAAGTTACGGAGAATTATATGTTGGACCTGGAGGCTGGTGGGGTGGTAGGTAAGGACAAGGGGAACCCTATCCCGAATGGGGTGGTGGGTGGATAGGGTGAGGGCAGATGTGCGGGAAATGGGAGAGATGCGTTTGAGAGCAGAGTTGATGGTGGACGTTTTAAAAAAGGAAGACATCTTCATCCTGGAATGAAAAGCCTCATCCTGAGAGCAGATGCAGTGGAGACGGAGGAATTGTGAGAAGGGGATAGCCTTTTTGCAAGGGATGAGTGGGAAGAGGAATAGTCCAGGTAGCTGTGAGAGTCTGTAGGCTTATAGTAGATATCAGTAGATAAGCCATCTCCAGAGATGGAGACAGAAAGATCAAGAAAGAGGAGGGAGGTGTCGGAAATGGACCAGGTAAATTTGAGGGCAGGGTGAAAGTTGGAGGCAAAGTTAATGAAGTTGACGAGCTCAGCATGCGTGCAATTGACATGTAGCGAAGGAAAAGAGGGGGATGGATACCGGTATAGACTTGGAACATGGACTGTTCAACAAAGCCAACAAAAAGGCAGGCATAACTGGGACCCATATGGGTGCCCATGGCTACACCCTTGGTTTGGAGGAAGTGGGAGGAGCCAAAGGAGAAGTTATTGAGAGTAAGAACTAATTCCACTAGACGGAATTTGTGGAGAACCGTAGTTTGAACTGTAGATCACAGGCTCTGACAGAATCCTAGCAACCTTGAAAAGAAAGGCATAGAATGGAAGAATAAGCTGTTTTGTGGATGATGTAGAAGAAGTTGTCTGGGTCTACAAAAATCCATGGCACCAACTTTTTAAATATTTATAACATGAGCTTGTGAGAGTAGATGATTTTAACTTCCCACTTTATCTGGGACTTCCAAACTTCAAGAGGGCTGGATGGGAACGAGTTTGTTCAGGAAGTTTCCAGAATCAGAATCAGGTTTAATATCACTGGCAATATGCTGTGAAATTTGTTGTTTTGCAGGAGCAATACATTGCAATCCATAATAAAAACTGTCAGTTACATAAAGAATTATGTGTTAAGTAGTGCAAAAAGAGAAAACATGAAATAGTGAGGTAGCGTTCATGGGTTCAATGTCCATTCAGAAATCTGATGACATAGGGAAAGAAACTATTCCTGAATCATTGAGTGTGTCTTCAGGCTCTTGTACTTCCTCCCTGATGGTAGCAATGAGAAGAGGGCATACATCAGGACACAGAAGTCCCAAAGAGACTGTGATACTAGGTATCCTATCAGGGAATGAGACAGGGCAGCTGACGGAAGGGGAACACATGGCATCTAGTGATTATTGTGCCATTAGTTTCAAGATAATTATGGAAAAGGATAGGTCTGGTATTCAGATTAAGGTTCTAAATTGGAGAAGGGCCAACTTTTATGGTAACAGAAACGATCTGGCAAGTGTAGATTGAGACTGGTTGTTTTCTAGCAAAAGTGTACCTGATAAGTGGGAGGCCTTCAAAAGTGAAATTTGGAGAGTACGGACTTTGTACGTTTCTGTCTGAATAAAAGGCATGTTCTGAATAAAAGGCATGTTAGGTGTGTTCAGGAAGGTTTCTTGACACAATATGTAGATAAGCCTAGAAGAGGAGAGACTGTACTTGATTTGGTATTGGGAAATTAACCTGGTCAGGTGTCAGATCTCTCAGTTGAAGAGCATTTTGGAGATAATGATCATAATTCTATCTTCTTTACAATAGCATTGGAGAGAGATAGGAACAGACAAGTTAGGAAAGTGTTTAATTGGAGTAAGGGGAATTATGAAGCTTTCAGGCAGGCACTTGGAAGCTTAAATTGGGAACAGACGTTCTCAGGGAAAGGTACGGAAGAAATGTGGCAAATGTTCAGCGGATATTTATGTGGAGTTCTGCATAGGTACATTCCAATGAGACAGGGAAGTTATGGTAGGGTACAGGAACCATGGTGTACAAAGGCTGTAGTAAATCTAGTCAAGAAGAAAAGAAAAGCTTACAAAAGGTTGAGAGAGCAAGGTAATGTTAGAGATATAGAAGATTATAAGGCTAACAGGAAGGAGCTTAAGAAGGAAATTAGGAGAGCCAGAAGGGGCCATGAGAAGGCGGTGGGCAGGATTAAGGAAAACCCCAAGGCATTCTACAAGTATGTGACGAGCAAGATGATAATACGTGAAAGGATAGGACTTATCAAATGTGACAGTGGGAAAGTGTGTTTGGAACCAGAGGAAATAGCAGAGATACTTAACGAATACTTTCCTTCAGTATTCATTGTGGAAAAGGATCTTAGTGATGGTGGTGATGACTTGCAGCAGAATGAAAAGCTTCAGCATATAGATATTATGGAAGAGGATGTGCTGGAGCTTTTGGAAAGCATCCAGTTGGATAAGTCACTGGGACTGGATGAGATGTACCTCAGGATACTGTGGGAGTTGAGGGAGGAGATTGCTGAGCCTCTAGCGATGATCCTTGCATCATCAATGTGGATAGGAGAGGTTCCGGAGGATTGGAGGGTTGCGGATGTTGTTCCTTTATTCAAGAAAGGAAGTAGAGTTAGCCCAGGAAATTATAGACTAGTGAGTCTTACTTTAGTGGTTGGTAAGTTGATGGATAAGATCCTGAGAGGATTTATGAACATTTGGCGGGGGGCGGGGGGTGTGTATGACTAGGAATAGCATGGCTTTGTCAAGGGCAGGTCATGCCTTACGAGCCTGATTGAATTTTTTGAGGATGTGACTAAACACATTGATGAAGGAAGAGCAGTAGATGTAGTGTATATGGATTTCAGCAAGGCATTTGATAAGGTACCCCATGCAAAGCTTATTGAGAAAGTAATGAAGCATGGGATCCAAGGGGACATTGCTTTGTGGATCCAGAATTGGCTTGCCCACTGAAGGCAAAGAGTGGTTGTTGACAGGTCATATTTTGCATGGAGGTTGGTGACCAGTGGTGTGCCTCAGAGATCTGTTCTGTGACTCTTACTCTTCGTGATTTTTATAAATGACCTGGATGAGGAAGTGGAGGGATGGGTTAGAAAGTTTGCTGATGACACAAAGGTTGGAGTTGATGTGGATAGTTTGGAGGACTGTCAGGGGTTACAGCGGGACATTGATAGGATGCAAAACTGGGCTGAGAAGTGGCAGATGGAGTTCAACCCAGATAAGTATGAAGTGGTTCATTTTGGTAGGTCAAATATGATAGCAGAATATAGTATTTATGGTAAGACTCTTGGCAGTGTGGAGGATCAGAGGGATCTTGGGGTCCGAGTCTATAGGATGCTCAAAGCAGTTGTGCAGGTTGACTCTGTGGTTAAGAAGGCAGACGGTGTATTGGCCTTCATCAATCGTGGAGTTGAATTTAGGAGCTGAGAGGTAATGTTGCAGCTGTATAGGACCCTGGTCAGACCCCACTTGGAATACTGTGCTCAGTTCTGGTCACCTCACTACAGGAAGGATGTGGAAGGCATAGAGAGGGTGGAGAGGAGATTTACAAGGATGTTGCCTGGATTGGGGAGCATGCCTTATGAGAATAGGTTGAGTGAACTTGGCCTTTTCTCCTTGGAGTGACGGAGGATGAGAGGTGACCTGATAGAGGTGTATAAGATGATGAGAGGCATTGGTTGTGTGGATAGTCAGAGGCTTTTTCCCAGGGCTGAAATGACTACCACAAGAGGGCACAGGTTTACAAATACAAATACTTTATTGTCACCAAACAATTGATACCAGAGCGTACGATCATCACAGTGATATTTGTTTCTGTGCTTCGTGCTCCCTGAGGTACAAATCGAAGTAAATATAATAAAAATTTAAATTATAAATCATAATTAGAAAATAGAAGAGGGAAAGTACAGTAATGCAAGTCTGGTCCAGATATTTGGAAGGTATGGCCCAGATCCAGGTCAGGATCTGTTCAGCAGTCTTGTCACAGTTGGAAAGAAGCTGTTCCCAAATCTGGCCATACGAATCTTCAAGCTCCTGAACCTTCTCCCAGAGGGAAGTTGGACAAAAAGTGTGTTGGCTGGGTGGGTCTTGTCCTTGATTATCCTCGCAGCACTGCTCTGACAGCGTGTGGTGTAAAGTGAGTCCATGGATGGAAGATTGGTTTGTGCGATGTGCTGGACTATGTTCACGAGCTTCCGCAGCTTCTTTCGGTTTTGGACAGGACAACTTCCGTACCAGGTTGTGATGCACCCTAGAAGAATGCTTTCTACGGTGCACCTATAAAAATTATTGAGTGTTTTATTGGACAGGCCAAATTTCAGCTTGGTTAAAAAAGGCGTTGGGCCTTCTTGGCAGTGGACTCTGCTTGGCTATTCACCCCGAGGAACTTGAAGCTGTTCCACCTGCGCACCACCGATGCAGATGGGGTCATGCGGTCCGCTACTCCTTCTGAGGTCAACAACCAATTCCTTCATCTTGCTGACGTTATTGTCTTTGCACCATGTGCCAGGTTCTTAATTTCCTCTCTGTACTCAGACTCATCATTACCCAAGATGGGGCCTACAATTGTGGTGTCATCAGCAAACTTGTATATTGAGTTTGTTGGAAACTTGGCTGCACAATTATGGGTGTACAGTGAGTGCAGTAGGGGGCTGAGTACACAACCTTATGGGGCACCAGTGCTCAGAGTGATTGTAGAGGAGAGCTTGTCCCCTAACTTTACAGCCTGGGTCCTGTCTGAGGAAGTTGAAGATCCAGCTACTGATCTGAGTGCTAAGACCCAGGTTCCGGAGCTTAGGAATCAGTTTATTTGGAATTATGTTATTAAAGGCAGAGCTGTAGTTGATGAAAAGGAGCCTTACATATGCGTCTTTATTCTCCAGGTGTTCTAAGGAGGAATGTAGTGTCAGAGAGCTGGCATCTACAGTTGACCTGTTGCTCCGGTAGGCGAATTGCAAAGTGTCGGTTGACCAGTAGGTTATGGTTGATGTGTGCCATAACTAATTGCTCGAAGCACTTCATAGCAATTGATGTTAGAGCCGCAGGTCGGTGGTCATTCAGACATGCCACCGTGCTTTTCTTCGGCACTGGGATTATCGTTGCCTTCTTAAAACACGAGGGGATCTTAGATTGAAGCAGGGAGCAGTTTAAGATGTCAGCAAATACTCCAGCTAGCTTGCTTGCACAGGCCTGGAGAACCCGTCCCGGGATGCCATCTGGGCCCGTCACCTTCCTTGGATTTATCTTCAGGAAGGCTCTTCTAACGTCTTCCTTGGTGATGATGAATCTCGATTCCACCAGGTCCAGTTCATCCAGAGGGGGTGGGACGCTCCTCTTCTGTTCGAATCTTGCGTAGAATACGTTAAGTTCGTCAGGAAGAGAAGCACTATAGTTATTGATATTCTGTATGACAGAATATGACAAATAACAGGTGCAAAATTCAAAAGAGAAAAAAAGAAGTAATAATAAATAAGCAACAGATATTGAAAATATGAGCTGGAGATTCCTTGAAGATGAGTCCTTGGGTTGTGGGAAAGCTCAGTGATGTGGTGTGTGAAGTTGAGTGAAGTTATTCCCTCTTGTTCAAGAGCCTGATGGCTGAAGGGTTGCTAAACCTAGTGATGTGGGTCCTGAGGCTCTTGTACCACCTTCCTGATGGCAGCAGCTAGAAGAGAGCATGGCCTGGGTGGTGAGTGTCCCTGATGATGGATGCTGCTCTTCTGCACCAGCACTCCATGTGGATGTGTTCAATGATGGGGAGGGCTTTACCTGTGATGGACTGTGTCATATCCACTATTTTTTGTAGGACTTTCCTTTCAAGGGCATTGTTGTTTCCATACCAGGGAAGTCTTCAGAAAGTTGCTCCTCCATTTTATTTGCAGTCAATTCCCTGCAATTCGCCTTTTCCAAAATCTTCCTTATTGAAGTGCTAAACTTTGCACTATCTTACAATTTTCTTCTTCCAAGTAGTTAGTTAGCCATCCCACCCCACCTATCTGTTACCCCTGTCTCTGAACTGCACTGTAAGCATTTTCAGCCACTTTTATAATGCTGGTTACATTGTAATACTGTGGATTCTGCCAATTGGCTCAATACCTTTTGGCCCAATTAGCCAAAGTTTCATGGAAATAGTTAAAAAGGTCTAAAATAGATAACATGAGTGAACCTGCAGATGCTGGAATGTCACTACCTCCTCCCATAGATGCTGTCTGGCCTGCTGAGTTCTGCCAGCATTTTGTGTTTTTTATAAAATAGATAAACTGAGTAACAAATTATGTATTTAAGTGAAATACCAAATAAATTAGAATACTACCAATACTGCTACAGTGCTATAAAAACTGTGTATTAGTTCTGAATAGTTATCGATGGAGGAATGCATTCAGTGTATGCTGATGTATTATTTTGATTGACTGTAAATGAACAAAGTCAACACAGACATCTAGTGCAGATCATGGATGTCCTTCAAAGTGTTTTCTATGATTGCATCCTCCAGTTCTTCCTTTTCATTGTAATATTTAAGATGGTTGTTGATACCTTCAAATTTTTAATAATTCCTAACTTGTTGAAGTAGTGAAATTGTCTCATTTTCACTCCCAGCTGTTTCTGACACCTCCGAGTCTGAAAGCTTGAAACCAGTGAGCAAAACAGTTCTGAATTGTCTTAATGGTTTTTACTTGCCAGCTATCAGTGACAAAAATCACTGCATTTTGAATGCAAACATGCAAGTGACACTATTTAAAAACTGTTCTAAGCACAATGTAATGTCTAATGGCCATACAACATGCATGTGACTGACGCGAGTTAGAAAATGTTTAGCAACATTTATTTCCTGATGCTGAGCAAAGAATTACAGAAATTTAAAGTTATTACTTAAATTTTGTGCTACTACTAAAGTCCTATTTTATTTTAATGCATTCAGATTTGTTTCCTTTTTGTTTTGTAGGTGTTTTTTGCAACTGGAGGTTACAGAATAAATTTGGGCATCCTGACTTACAACTATCTGACCTGAAAGAATAGTGCTTTAATGAAGGCTAGTTGAACTTGGCAACATGCCAGCAGCAACAGTGGATCACAGCCAAAGAATCTGTGAGGTCTGGGCTTGTAACCTGGATGAAGAGATGAAGAGAATACGTCAAGTAATTCGGAAATTCAACTATGTTGCAATGGTAAATCAGATGCTTGGTTTTGTTTCAGTTTTTAATTTAAGGTTTAGATTATGTAGTATTTAGATCCAGAATTTCCTGCAAAGCTGAAGACTATTATAGATCATTCCCATATACCTTAAGCAACTTTGTAACAAGAATTTCCTCTTTTCTGCACCTGTCGCCTTTTGCAATCAGTTCAAAAGAATCCATGGTATCTATCAGTCTGTAGAGTTAATTGAGAGTTTGTTCACATCAGTGTTTCACAAACATGCCAGGTAGCAAAAAAAATGCAGTTCTTAATATTTCCTAAATATTGGCACATTTCTGTTTTATATGTGTCTAGGCATATATGATTCAAATAGAATTTTATAAAATAAAATTCACCTGAGGGAATTTTAGTACAGGATTTTCCCCAGTTTATGAATGCTGGATGTATGTGAATCCTGTACAGAGTGAGTGTTTAGGAGACCAACAGACTATTTGCTAGCTGCTGCATGTCTGTGGGACTTGTTTGTCTTGTTGGAACTCAGTACAGGGCAGCATTTCTAACATGCAGACTGTTTAGGTTATGAGCAGTTCATAGGAATGGAACCCTCCTATAACTTGTGTAGTTATCTTAAGGCCTCGTGGCACTCTAAGCAGTTATTATAGCTTGGGAAGATGCTGATTTTTAACCATGCACCTTGTGCAGCAAGAAAAAATATCACTTCTAAAGTTTATAATTATTTAGAATTGCCATTAGTTCAGTTGATTTTTTCCTTGATTTTGTTGTGGTTGTAAAAATAAAGTTTATGATGGAGGATTGAATTATTAAGTTATTTCTGGATTTTTATATATAAAACTTTATGCAGAAATATTGAAGTTATTATTATTTTCTTGGAGCAGTGCTGCAAACATGAATAATTTTATTACTATTAGGCCTAAAATGAAAGTCCTCTGTAGAGTGGATATGGAGAGGATGTTTCCTACTGTAGAGTTGTTGAGGACCAGCGGACACAGCCTCAGATTAGAACAAGATAAGGAATTTCCTTAGCCAGAATGTGGTGAATCAGTGGAATTAATTGCCACCGATAGCTGTGGAAGCCAGTTCATTAGGTATGTTTAAAGAAGGGGTTGATAGGCTCTTGATTAGTTGGGGCATCAAAGGTTATGGGGAGAAGTCCGGAGGATGGGGTTGAGAAGGATAATAAATCAGCCATGATGGAATGGCAGAGCAGACACGATGGACAAAATGGCTTAAATCTGCTCCTGTACAGGTCTTAAGGTCTTACTACCACACAATTCAGGCTATCATTATAGTAAATCATGGAATTAATGGCCTTTGGTAATTTTCTGGGGCATTCTAAAAAAATCTTTGATTTGAAGTTCTGTTGTATTGCAACTTACATTTGGGGTTGGTTCTTTCGAAGAAAATAAGTCTGCTTTAATTTTTTTCAATGTGTTGTTTCAAAATGCTTTGTACTATCAATGTGAATTTGGCTAAATCAGATTGTGTACCTTGTAAATGTAATTTTGGGACGTATTTATGTGAGCTTTTGTCTAAACCAAAGGTATTTAAACTCCCTGGTGTGATAATTTCTATTTCTACATTGATTTGACTGTAAGGACTGGTGAGTGAGGACTGACAAGTTGTAATTTGATTTAAGCACAAAGATAAATATAGAATGGAATCACTAAATAAAAACTAACCAACCATAAATTAACTGCAGCATTAGACAATCTATAATTGTGAAGAGTTTCTCTGTCAATTTGCAGCCTAAAATGAATTACACAGTTGAGGTGGTAGAAGCAGGTATGATAGCAAAGTTTAAGATGCATTTAGCTAGACATATGAACAGCCATAAAACAAAGGGATATGGACCACATGCAGCATATGTGTTGGTTATATTACTGTCATGCTTGACACAGACATGGTGAGCTGAAATGCCTGTTTTTGTGCTGTTCTGTTCAGTGTTCTTTCTATACTGATCCCATTTGCCAGCATGTGGTAATTAATCATTTGTGTCTTGGTGCTTCAAGTGCTCATTTAGATGCTTGTTGAAAGTTGTGAAATTTTAATCTCCAATTCTCTCATGAATGCATTCAAAACTCCATCCACCTGAGTGGAGGAAAAATTTCCCTCTGTATTTTATGACCTTTATTCTAAACCTATGTCTGATTATAAGCACCTTTGTGATAGGAAAAAGTTTACTTCTGTTTACTCTGTCTAGGTTTCTCGCAATTTTGCGTGCCTCTCTTTGGTCCTCCCTTAGTCTTCTCTGCTCCAAGGAAAACATACTGAATCTATCCAATCTTTCATCATAATTATGGCACTCCATTCCAGTCACTATCATGATGAATCTGCTCTACATACCATTTCCAGAGCAATCACATCCTTTTTATAACATAGTGACCAAAGATGCATATAATATTCCAGATGGTAAAACAGTTTCACCACTGTTTTATCAAGCTTTCCATGAATTTCTTGTTACTATATTCTATGCTGCTGCTAAAGAGGGCTGACATCCCATATGTCTTTACCATTCCACTGTGCTACAAACCTCAGGGACTGTTGTATTTATGTTCCTCAATACTCACTAATGCCCAGGAATTTACTGTGTTATTTGATCTCCCAAAATGCATCATTTCACATTCAGCACCAGTAAATTTCATGTGCCATTGCTCTGCTCCTTTTCAGCTGATAATATCTCTGTAGACAGAGACTACTTCACTATCAACAGCCCTACCGATGCTTCTGTCATCTGCATATCCTCATCATCACTATATATAAGACCATCAGATATAGGAGCAGAATTAGGTTATTTGGCCAGTAACATCTGCTCTGCCATTTCATCGTGGCTGATCCAACTTTCCTCTCAGCCCCAGTCTCCTACCTTCTCCCCATGTCCCTTCATGCCCTGGCCGTTTCAAAAATCTATCAATCTATCAAATATACATGAAGACTTGCTCTCCACAGCTGCCTATGGCAAAGAATTCCAACAAATTCACTATTCTGGCTAAAGAAATTCCTCCTCATCTCTGTTCTAAAAGGACACCCATCTATTCTGAGGCTGTGTCCTCTGGTCTTAGACTCTCCCACCATTAGAAGCATCCTCTCCATGTCCACTCTCATGAGGGCCTTTCACCATTTCAATAAGTTTCAGTGAGGTCACCCTCATTGATCTGAATTCTACTGAATACAAGCCCAATGTCATCAGATGCTCTGCAATGACAAGCCATTCAATCCTGGAATAATTTTTGTGATCGTCCTTGGAACCTTCTCCAGTTTCAGTACATCCTTTCTAAGATAAGTGGGGGGAGGGGGCAAACCTGCTCACAGTACTCCAAGTGAGGTCTCACCAGTGCTTTATAAAGTTTCAACATTACATCCTTACATTTATATTCTAGTCTTCTTGAAATGAATGCTAACATTGCATTTGCTTTCCTCGCCACAGACTCAACCTGCAAGTTAACCTTTAGGGAATCCTGTACAATGACTTCCAAGTTGCTTTGTGCCTCAGTGTTTTGTATTTTCCCTCCATTTAGAAAATAATCACCCCTTTCATTTCTTCTACCAAAGTACATGACTATACAGTTCACAACACTGTATTCCATCTTCCATTTCTTTGCCCATTCTCCTAATCTGTCTAAGTCCTTCTGTAGCGTCTCTACTTCCTCAAAAGTACCTGCCCCTCCACCTATCTTCATTTCATCTGCAGACTTTGCAACAAAGCTATCAATTCCATCGTCCAAATCATATGACGGGAATCAGTTCTAACACAGACCCCCATGGAACATCACTAGCAGCCAGCCAGAAAAGGCTCCCTTTACGCGCTCACTTTGGCTCATTTTGTTCCTGCCAATCAGCCACTCCTTTATTCATGCCAGAGTCTTTCCTGGAATACCATGGGCTCGTAGCTTGTAAAGCAGCCTCATGTGTGATACCTTGTCAAAGGCCTTCTGAAAATCCAAGTAGACAACGTCGAGCAATTCTTCTTTATCTATCCTGCTTATTACTTTTTCAAAGAATTCCAACAGGTATCTCAGGCAAGGTTTTCCCTTGAGTACACCATGCTGACTATGGCCTATTTTATCATGTGCCTCCAAGTTCCCTGAGACCTCATCCTTAATAATCGACTCCCAACATCTTCCTAACCGCTGAGATCAGACTAACTAGCCTATGGTTTCTTTTTCCACTCCCTCTTCTTGAAGAGTGTACTGACATTTGCAATTTTTTGGTCTTCTGGAACCATTCCAGAATCTAGTGATTTTTGAAAGATCATTACTAATACATACACAATCTCTTTAGCCACCTCTTTCAGAACTCTGGGGTGTACACCATCTGGTCCAGGTGATTTGTCTACCTTCTGACCTTTTAGGTTCCCAAGAGCTTTCTCTCTAGTTTTGGTAACTTTACACATGTCATGCCCCTGACACCTGGAACTTTCACCATACAGCTAGTGTCTTCCACAGTGAAGACAGATAAAAATACTTATTCAGTTTGTCCGCCATTTTGTTGTCATCCATTACTACCATTTCAGCACTGCTTTCCAGCAGTCTGATATCCACTCTCGCCTCTCTATACCTTGTGTATCAAAGCTGTTAATTTATATAGAGATGTTGGGCAATTCAACATGGATGCATACTGTTTGGTTCAGTGAATCTATGCCAACCGCTGTGCCCATTCCGTGAGACCCAGTTTCCTGCATTTGGCCCATATCCGTTTCACCCATATCCCTTCATATATCTATCCAAGTGCTTCTTAAGTGGTAGTATTGTACCTGCCTGAACCACTTCTTCTGGCAGCTTTTAACATGAACTCTCCACCCTCTGAAAGAAAAAAGTTGCCCTCTTAGTTCTTTACAAATCTTTCCCTCTTTCCCTAAATTGTTTTTGGACTCATCTACCCTGGGATTAACTGGGATGAACTGAACCATCCACCTTGCCTTTGTCTCTCATCATTTTAAACATTTCTATAAGGTTGCTCCTCATTCTCTTGTGTTATAAGGAATAAAGACCAGTGCGGCCAGGCTCTTAGTTCTGACAACAACCTCTAAGATCTTTTCTGCTCTGTTTCTAGATGAACCACATCTTTACTATCATAAGTTAACTCTGTCCCAAGTGTGGCCTCACAAATGACTGAAACAGCTGCAGTATAATGCCCCAGTTCGAAAACTCAGTGCCCTAACTGATAAAGGCCGGCATGCTAAACATCTTGTTCACCACCCTCTCTTACCTGTGACACTGCTTTCACTGAACCATGCCCTTGTACTCTATTGTACTTCTAGTCCTACTAAGTCCCTGTGTTCTATTACACGATCTAGTGCACTACCATTCATTGTGTAACTCCTACACTGGTTTAACTTTATAAACCGTAAAATGCATCAGCTCACTCGTGTTTATTGAAATCCATTTTGGACTGCTCTCCTACTTCCCTAACTGATCAGGATCTCTTATAATCTATGATATAACCATATAACAATTAGCAGGATATGATAACTTTCTTTACTATTGATAATAATTTCTAATTTTGTGTCATCTGTGAAGTTACTGATCAAGCCTTGTGCATTTGCATCCAAATCATTCATATAAGTAATGAAAAAGAGGGGTTCCAACACTAACCCCTGTGCTGATCACCAGCCTCCATTCTGAGAAACAACCTTCAGCCACCCTCTTCCTACCACCAAACCAATTTTGAATCTAGCTTAGCTCCCTTATTTCCATGAGTCCTAATCTTCCAGACCAGCCTCCCTTTGTGAGGTTTTGATGAAGGCTATGGTAAAGTCCAAATAGACACCATCCTCTGTTCTATCCTCATTCACCTTTTTGGTTACTTCTTCAAATAAGCTGAAAGGTTAATCAAGTATGACTTTCCATGTGGAAAGCCACGGTGACTCCTGCTAATTGGATTGTGTTTGTCCAAATACTGGTAGATCCTGTCCCCCAAAATCCCCTCCAGTAACTTCCCCACTATTGATGTCAAGTTAACTGCAGTTCCCTGGCTTGTCCTTGCTGTCCTCTTTAAATAATAATAGCCATCTACTAGCCTTGAGAACTTCACCAGTGGCTAATGATGAATCAAATATCTTTGCGAGGGCCTCCGTTGTTTCCTTTGTAGCCTCCCACAAAGTTCATGGCATTTTGTCAGGCTCTGGGGATTTATCGACCTTAATGTGGTTGGTGTAAGATTGCAAATATCTTCTCCCTGGTAATAGGAGCTTTCTCCAAAACATTTCCACTTGTATTCCATGATTTAATACTGAGTAAACATGGAGTAGAAATATTTATTAAAAATTCCAACCATCTCCTGAGGCCTGAGAGAGATAGCCCTACTGATCACTCAGAAGACCTACCTCCTCTCTATCCACCTTTCTTCTGTTAATATGGCTATAGAAACTCTTGGGATTTTCTTTTAACTTTACCTGCCAGATCCATCTCATACTCTCGCTTTGCATCCAGATTTCCTTCTTTTGTGCATTCTTAGTCTTGTCATTGCTCAATATCTCTCGGCAGCCAAGGTTCCCTAAGCTTGCCAGATTTATCTTTCACTCTTAATAGGAATGTGCTGCTCCTGGACATTTGTATCACAATCTTAAAATTCTGCTGCTTGTCATTTGTTCCTTTCTCTTCAAACAGGCTTACCCAATTGACCTTTGCTAGATCCTGTCAAATTTCCCCAAAATCAACCCTGCTCCAGTGCAGGACCCTAACATGTGAACCTGATCTATCCTTTTCTGTCATTGTCTTAGAGCTAATGAAATTATGGTCACTAGAGCCAAAGTGCTCATTGAATGCCACTTCAGTTACTTGTTCCCTAAGAGGAGCTCTATTGTTGAGTTGGGCCCTCTATATAACAAACAGCAAGGGTCCCAGCACCAATGCTTGTGGTACACCACTGGTCAGGGGTTCTTATCACAAAAGCAACTCTCTATCATCACCTTCTATCTCTTATTGCCAAGCTAGATTTACTAGGAATCCCATGAGTTTGGACCAGTCTTCCAAGTGATCTCATGTCAAATGCCTTACTAAAGTCTATGCATCGATCATACTGTAATATCTAAATATATCTTTGCATCTTTAAAAAATCAACTCAAATCTATTTATTTATTTATTGACATACAGCGTGCAGTAGGCCCTTTCAGGCCCTCGAGCTGTGCTGCCCGGCAATCCCCAGTTTAATTGTAGCCTAATCACAGGACAATTTACAATGATCAATTAACCTATCAACAGGTACATCTTTGGACTGTGGGAGGAAACCAGAGCACCCGGAAGAACTCATGTGGTCACAGAGAGAATGTCCAAACTCATTACAGGCAGTGGCAGGAATTGAACCCCGGTCACTGGTACTGTAAAGCCTGGTGCTAACAATCAACTAGGCCATCACGCATCCCAAGATCTTGATGGTGTAAAAGGAAAAATTCATAAATCAAGGAATACTTGCATGTTATTTTTCATCTTCCTTTGCTTCCCAGGTTATTTGTAACAACTGGGCTACAAAACCACTCTTGATCACTGAAGCCCTATGCAGAACATGACCTTCCTGTCAATCAGCTGTCTCATACCTAGAAATGCTTTGCAGCTTGTTAAACTACACCACCCACTTAGTGGCTGACAAAATTGTAAAAAGGACATTGAATCTTCCTAGTATTTACAAATATTTAAAAATTAAAAACCACTAAAAAGGCATACATTTTAAATGTCATATATCAAAGTTAACATTCTCCAATGTATTCAAATTATTTGTTTTTAAGTTATCAATTATACATATTTAAGTTAACTCATCAAATCAAAACATGTAAATTACCTGAAACGTGCCTTTCTGTTCTGGGCTTATTTCCTCTCAATTGATCAGACCTAATCTGGTATGGGTTCAGCAACTAAATTTCCCAGTGTAAATCAATGCATTTGGAACGGCAAAGATGAAGGAATTCAAGACTAAAGTACTTGTATAAGTGGCTCTGTTTCAATAGTCTGTCCAAAAAAATTCCAAGAATATCATGCATAATTTGTTATGCTGCTCATTTTTGGTGCAACAATAAGAACACAATATTTTTATGATGCCAAGTCAGCGCTTTTGTAAAAGTTTAGCTTAATATCCCTGCTTCTGCACTCTTGCTCCATTAATAAAGCCAAGTTTTTTTTAATGTATTTTCCATTTTAACATAGAATTATATGTTTGTTTATTTAAGTCTCTCTATTACTGCCCTTTTAAATCCTCATTTGGTCTATCTTGTGGAAGACTATGCAGTATAACTAGCTTAACATAGCATGATGCTGTCAAACAAAGAGTTCTTTTCATATTGATTAGAGATACCTCATCAGTTTGAAAGGAGCAGAAAACTGATTGTAGAGGTTTTGCTGGCTGCTCACTGTGCAGAACCTATTCTCTCCTTGGCATTATGGGGGCTGCAAAGAAATGAGCCATCAGGACCATCACAGAGGCTGCTGAGCTGGCCTCCAGATGGCTGTGGATTGAGAATTGTGACCCACAGACCAATGTTACTGCGACACAAGCCTGATCCTGATCAGTCCTGGTTGGCTCACCTGGGTGAGCATGTCTGATATTGAAAGACCCAAAACACCCAATGACCTCAGGTTAAATCACTTGATGATGTGTATCCCAGCACATCTAAGGATGTACCTCAACATTATAGTAACTTAAGTAGGGAGCTAAAAGAGAGATGGACACTGACCAGAACTGGGCCCACAACTTGCAAAGCTTGGATAGCTTGCAAAGATAGAAACATTTCAATTTGGTTTCTGAGGAAGGTTGATGACCATTGCTAACTTTGAAGAAGGGAGAAGGTACCTTAGGGGAAATAATTCTGGAAAATGCCATTTGGCATCTGGAAACAAAGTGATGTGACAAATGGTTCAGTGATGAATACATCAAGGAATAAACAGTGAATCTCACTGAGCTTGGAGAAACCGGTGGTGGGAGTAGTTACAAACCAAGTAAAATTTGTAGGCATTCGGGGCTCCTGTGGGATTGGGGAGTGACTTTGGTTTTCCCAAGTAAAAGAAATAGTTTGGTAAGGGATTGACAATGCTTGATATGATCTAAATGGTAAGATTGTTATTGATCAGAACTCATTTATAGTTTTATTTTTCCATGTCCTTTTGATACAGTTTTAGTTTTCTAATTTATGATTTTATTTAATTAAATATAAATAATGTTATCTTTTTCTGCCCAGTCAAGTGACTGATTTTAAGAAAGAATAGACTATTACCATTACTTGTAAATCTGAAATGAAAAATGGAATGTGAAGTCACTGAATACAGTAGGTCAGCCTTTATCACTGGTGACAACAAGCCAATTAGATTTATTTATCAGAACTCCAACACCACTTGATCATCAGCTAACGATACATCTAAAAATAGCTGGTGTTTGCTGTGAAATTGGATGAAGAATGGCCTTGTGACAACAGTTGTTGGATAATCATTTTTGAGCAGTTGTCAGCTGATAGTTAAGCAGATTGTGTAAACTGGATTGAAGTAATCACATTTGTGCATGACCTTGTAGTAATTGCCACATGACTCATCTTATTCTCTATTGTTACAACTTGATTTTATCCCAGTCAGTTTCTTGAGGCTTTCAAAAGTTTAAAAGTTCTGCTGAAAATCTGTTGGGCAACAAGAATTGCCACTCTTGCTGCATAGAGTTTAAAATTAATTAACACCAAATGACATTATTGTAGCTTACCAGCTGTTTGTCATTTTAACATGTATATTTATTTTTGAGAATTTCACTTTTGAGTGGAATTATGTAAAGGGAAATAGGCAGCTCCACATGTTCACCGAAAGTGAGGGTAGGGAAGCTTGATTGTCTATTTCTCTGATTTTGAAGAAAAGAGTGTTCTGGGTTAGCCTTATTATACTGGGAGATTCAAGTATTAGTTATACAAAGTAATTCATAAGACCATAAGACATAAAGCAGAATTAGGCCATTTGGCCCATCAAGTTCACCACCATTCTTGTCTGATTTATTATCCCTCTCAAACCTCTTTTTTTTAACCTTTGATGCCCTGACTAATCAAGAATTTACCAACTTCCACTTTAAGTATGCCCAGTCTATCCATGCTAATAACTTTCCTGTAATATGTGGGCACTTACCTTGTTAGGTATTCTCGTGTGGCACCTTTTCAAAGGCCTTTTGAACATCCAAGTAAACATCATCCACTGACTCTCCTTTGTTTATGTTTCTTGTTATTTCCTCAAGCGATTCCAACAAATTTGTCAGGCAAGGTTACCCTAAAGGAAGCCATACTGACTTTGGCCTATTTTATTATGTGCCTCCAAGAACTCTACCCTGAAACCTCATCCTTAAGGATGGACTCCAACATCTTCCCAACCACTGAAGTCAGGCTAACTGGCCTCTAATGTTCTTTCTTCTGCATCCCTCCCTTAAAGTGGAGAGTGACATTTGCAGTTTTCCAGTCCTCCAGAAACATTCCAGGATCCGGTAATTCTTGTATGATCATTACTAATGCCTCCACAATCTCTTTAGCCACCACTTTCAGAACCCTGGGGTATACACCATCTGGTCCAAGTGATTTATCTACCTTCAGACCTTTTAGCTTCTCAAGCGCCTTCTCCTAAGTAATAACAACTCCACTCACTTCTTTCCCTTTACACTGTTGTATTTCTGCCATACTGCAATTGTCTTCTACAGTGAAGACAGAAGCAAAATACTTATTTAGTTCGCCTGCCATTTCTTCATCCCTAATTGCTACTTCTCCTGTCTAATTTCCCAGCAGTCCAATATCCACTCTCGCTTCTCTTTTACTCTTTATATATCTGAAAAAAAATCCTTTTGGTATCCTCTTTAATGTTATTAGCGAACTTACCTTCATATTTCATAATTTCTCTCTTTTTTTAGTTGCATTTTGTTGGTTTTAAAAGCTTCCTAATCTACTAACCTCCCACTAATTTTTGCTATCTTATGTCCTCTCTTTTGCTTTTATGCTGCCTTTGACTTCCCTTGTCAGCCATTGTTGTATCATCCTCCCTTTAAAATTCTCCTCTTTTATATTTTTTAAGTTGTGAGTGGTGAGCAGTATAGATGTAGTGGTCAAATGTCCTTTTTATAAAGCAATTCTTAAGAGGAATAAATAGGACAGAAAATGAATCATTTTTTTCTATCCCCCGTGATTCAGTCCCTTTCTACCTACATCCACAACACTTCTCTGCTCTTGATTTCCTCACTAACTTTCAATTCGCTGGCCCTGACTGCCTCATTTTCACCATTGATCTCCAGTCCCTATATACTATTATCCCCCCCATCAAGTAGGCCTTAAAGCTCTCTGTTTCCTTATCAATAAAAGAACCAACCAGTTCCCCTCCTCTACTGTTCTCCTCGGAATGATAGAATTGGTCCTCACCCTCAACAATTTTTCCTTTGGTTCTTCCCACTTTCTCCAGACTTGAGGGACAGCCATGGGTACTTGCATGGGTCCCAGCTATGCTTGACTTTTCATTCTCTACATAGAACACCCCATGTTCCAAGTTTCCCCTGGTAGTGTTCCCCAAATCCTTCTCCACTACATTACAACTACGTTCATGCTGCTTCATGCACCCATGTTGAACTTGTCAATCCAGTCAATACAATACATTGTATTGTATTGTCAATACAATACATTGTATTGTATTGTCAATACAATCCTTATCCGCGGATTCCGCATCCGCGAATTCAACCAACCGCAAATCGCGAAAACCCTGAAGTGCTCTTCTAGCACTTGTTGTTCGAGCATGTACAGACTTTTTCTTCTTGTCATTATTCCCTAAGTAATGCAGTATTAACAACCATTTTACATAGCATTTACATTGTATTAGGTATTATAAATAATCTAGAGATGATTTGAAGTATACCAGAGGATGTGCGTGGGTTATCGTGCATCGGAATCGAAAAAGATCGGAAGTTCTCCTACTAAGTAAGTCGGAACTGGTACATCCGGTATTATTTGGCGTCAGTCAAACGTTTGTCTTAGTATATAGTATGTATTTTACCTTTCTATGCATATAAAACACTTAAGAAACGTATGTTTCAGCGCTGGGCTTAGGAACGGAAGTTCTCGGGACTCGGGACTGATCACTCCCTAGTGCGCTCTCCACTGTGCCAGGTTGATGTGGAGAATCAAAAACTCAAAACCCCAAATCCTAATAATTAAACCAGTGCGTTGCTTAGTAATAATTGTAGCTTTCATCGGGGCAGAGCCTTTCTCACTTTATCCTTTAAAATTGTTCCGATCGTTGATTGACCTAGCCCGGGGGTCGGCAACCTGCGGCTCCCGAGCCATTTGTGGCTCTTTCACCTCTGTGCTGCGGCTCCCTGTGGCTTTGGGAAATAATTGGTCAGTATTTAATTAAAATGTATTTTATGTTAGTTTGTTAGCTTTTGAAATGTAATTCTAAATTTGAAGATTATGGTGATCTTGTACAATCTAAGTCTGGCGACACATTTCCTGGCACATCCGAAACGGCTCACAATTAGCCAGCATTCCGGCTAAGGGAGATAGCCTACGGGGGTTTGTGAGTACGCGTCTTTTGCAGCATCTGCGTCTATGGGGGCTGGGTTGAGGGAGGCTTAAAAGCAAGGCTGTTTAGTTCGAATAAAGCTATCTTTGACTGCAGTTTACTGACACCGCTACAACGTGTTTTTATCGCTGGCTGTCCAGACGGAAGGTGCTGAAACGCTTTGTCGCGTGTCTGGAAGAAGTGAAAACTTTCCTGGGCAGCAAAGGGCTCACCTTTCCTGAGCTGGAACAGCCAGAGTGGCTGGAAAAGCTACACTTCATGGTAGACATGACAGCGCACCTGAACACGCTGAACACAGCTCTTCAGGGGAAAGGACGCACAGCCCTGCACATGATGGAGGATGTTTTGGCATTCGAGCGCAAGTTGACAGTGCTTGCCAGAGATTTACAGAAAGGCACTTTGTCTCACTTCCCCAATTTGAGAGAGTTCAAACAAGGTCACGACATGATAATTTCGGAGTATTTACATTCTGCAATCATCGCAATGCAAACATCGTTTGGGAAACGCTTCTGTGAGTTCAGAGAGGAAAAAAACACATTATCCTTCCCGGTCACTCCCCTAAGCATCGATCCTTCCCTACTGAATACGACTGCATTGGCAGGTGTGAGTCAACCTGATCTTGAGATGGAACTGGCCGACATAGCCGACAAAGACATATGGGTGTCCAAGTTTAGACGCTTGACAGCAGACCTTGAAGATGTTGCCCGTCAGAAGGCCGTTCTTGCTCAGAAACACAAATGGAGTGATATTGAAAACCTTCCAAAACCGGACAAACTTGTGTTCGAAACATGGAATGCTATGCCCGACATTTATGTAAACATTAAAAAGTATGCGCTTTGAGTCCTGTCGATCTTTGGATCCACATATGTAAGTGAGCAGGTGTTCTCCAACATGAACTTTATTAAAAACAAACATCGCGCACGCCTCACAGATGACAGCTTGCGATCCTGTGTAAAGATGAAGGTGACGTCATACAGCCCTGATGTGCAGACGCTGTGCGCTGAGGTCCAGGAGCAGAAATCCCATTAACCAAGTATGATAAATATTTTAATTGCCTATTATTTTATGTATATTCATATTTTTTCATTGTTCAGTGAAATAGTCCTTTTATTTTTCAGGCTGACAGCTGGCTGATGTTATTTTTGGTTTGCTGCTGGCGGAAAATTTAAGTTCGGCGTTTTTCATAAATACAAGAAGGACTCAAATAGACATTGAGTATTTTACTTAAAAGTAACTTTCAACCCAACGTCTTTTTTTCGGAGTTCAAAATGTTTTTGTTGCATGCAGAAATGTAATTTCGTTTTCTCTGCAGGAGTTCATCAATTTCATAAATGCAACACATTATAGTTTGTTTATACATAGCATAAAGGCAAAAAAAACGTTGTATGCAGTGTTATTTCATTTTAAATGTCAAACGGGTTTTGCGGCTCCCAGTGTTTTCTTTTCTGTGGGAAACGGGTCCAAGTGGCTCTTTCAGTGGTAAAGGTTGCTGACCCCTGACCTAGCCTAATGCTTTTCCAATGACCGATGGCGTTTCACCTCTTTGCAATCGCTTTATTATTTCCACTTTATTTTCAATCATGGTTGTGATAATTTTCGTGAGCAGAAACACTGCGCATTCAGAGCTCCGGCGCCCAGTCCTAATGTCCATCACTCTAAGACAGGTTAAATCAGGTCTGGGGTTCCACTGGGTCCTAAGGTCCACTGGATAAAGACAGGTTGAATAAGGGACTTGAGCATCTGCGAGGGGTCCCGGAACTAATCCCCCGCGGATAAGGAGGGCCGACTGTATCATCAACCTTGCTTCAACTTCCAACCTTAAGTTCACTTCATCCATTTCTCTTTCTCAATCTCTGGAGCCAAACTGTTGACCAAAATATTTGATAAACCTACTGATTCCCACAGTTATCTGTAAAAATTCTATTCCCTTTTCTCATCTCATGCAGTTCCTTCATCTCCACTGCATCTGTTCCCAGGATGCAGCTTTTCTTTCGAGGACAAGAAAGATCTCCTCCTTTCTCAAAGAATGGGGTTTCCCTCCTTTTATCATTGATGCTGCCTCCACCCGCATCTTCTCCATTTCCTAAACTTCCGCACTCACCCCATTTTCCCATTGCCTTTTGCCCTTACCACCCCATCAGCCTCCACATCCAACACACCATACTCTGCATTACACCATGTCTAAAGGGATTCTACCACCAAACATATCTTTATCTCTCCCCCACCCTGGCTTTTTGCAGGGATTGATCCATCCATGATTCCCTTGTCTATTCGTCTCTCAGCACTTATTCCTGCAAGCAGCTGAAGTGCCCATTCACTTGCCCGTTCACCTCCTCCATCACCTCCATTCAGAGCCCCAAACAGTCCAGGTGAGGGAGCACTTCACCTGCAAATCTGCTAGGATCATCTAATTCATTCCAGTGCTCCCAGTGCAGCCTCTTCTACATTGGTGACACCTGTCGTAAATTGGGGTACAGCTTTGTCGAGCACCTCTGCTCCATCCACCAAACGCGTAACTTCCCAGTGGCCAAACATTTTAATTCCCATTCCCATTCTGGCACCTCGGTCCATGGCCTCCTCTTGTGCCAAGATGTGGCCACCCTCAGGATGGAGGTGCAACAACTTGTATTCCATCTGGATAGCCTCCAACCTGATGGGATGAATTTTGACTTCTCTTTCTGTTTTAAAAAGAATATAAATTCCTACCACCCCACCAGCCTCCAGATCCAGCATATTATCCTCCGCAACTTCCACCACCTTCAACAGGACCCCACCACTAAGGACATCTTTCCCTCTCTACCCCTCTCTGCTTTTCACAGGGATCGTTCCCTCTGTGACTGCCTGGTCCACACGTCCCTCCCCACAGATCTCCCACCTGGTACTTATCCCTGCAAGCGCAAGTGCTACACCTGTCCCTACACCTCCTCTCTTACCACCATTCAGGGCCCCAAACAGTTCTTCCAGGTGAGGCAACACTTCACTTGTGAGTCTGTTGGGGTAATCTATTGCGTCCGGTGCTCCCGGTGTGGCCTCCTCTGCATTGGCGAGATCCGATGCAGATTGGGGGACCGCTTCGTCGAGCTCTGTCCGCCACAACAGACAGGATCTCCCAGTTGCCACCCTCTTCAACTCTGCTTCACATTCCCATTCGGATATGTCCATACATGGCCTCCTCTGCTGCCATGATGAGGCCAAACTCAGGTTGGAGGAGCAACACCTCATATACTGTCTAGGTAGCCCCTTGGTATGAACATCGAACTCTCCAACTTCTGGTAATTCCCTCCCTCTCCCTTCCCCCGTCCCACTTTCACTCTGTCTCTTCTTCTAGCTGCCTATTACCTCTCTTATGATTCTGCGCTCTTCTACTACCCATAGAGCTTTCCCCTTAGATTCCTTCTTCACCTTTCCTGCTTCCCCTCCCCCACCCTTGATCTTTCCTCTGATTGGTTTTCCCCCCTCCCCCCTCCTTCTTTATGGGGCCTCTGCCCCCTCCGTCTTCAGTCCTGACGAAGGGTGTTGGCCTGAAACGTTGACTGCTCATTTCAATGGATGCTGCCCGATCTGCTGAGTTCATCCAGCTTGTTTGCTTGTGTTGATTTGACCACAGCATCTGCAGTGTACTTTGCATTTATAAATTCCTACCTGCCTTCCCTCTTCATCTGTTCTGTACTCTTGCCTCTTCTCACCTGCCTATCATTTCCCCCTGGGTCCCCTCCTCCGGTGTCTCCTATGGTTTATTCTCTCCTATCAGATTCCTTCCTCTCTAGCTCTTTACCTTTCCTTCCCACCTGGCCTCACCTGTCATCTTCTACCTAGTCTTACTACCCCTCCCTCTATCTTTTTATCCTGGAGACTTCTCTCTTCCTTCCCAGTCCTGCAGAAAGATCTTGGCCTGAAATGTCAACTGTTTATTCATTTGCATAGATGCTGCCTGACCTGCTGAGTTTCTCCAGCATTTTGTGTGTGTGTTGCTTTGGATTTCCAGCATCTGCAGAATTTCTCATGTTTATGAATTTTCAACTGTATTTACCAGCTAGTTCTATTGGTAATTCATCAAAACTGAGACAATTTTTCACTACCAGAAGTCCAGCTGCTGAGACAGTTTGTAATTACCAACCAGTAATTCTAGTTGATATCAAGAATGAAATTAAAGTTTTGCTCAAGTGAAAAATTATTTTGGATTTGTAATGTTTTATGGCATTCATCTCAGTAAGCAGTCTTTCTAAAGATATACAAATGAATCGATACAGAATATATTTATAGTATTTTAAACCATGTATGCTGTATTTATGTGCTACAGCCAGGATCTCCTGATAAGTTGCTGAAAAGGAGCAGAGTTGGAAAGAAGAAGCTTGTACATTTGTTCTTTTGATCAGTCAAATATAATGCACTGACTTGTATCTTTAGAGAACTTCAGGTGTAATGTAGACTACTTTTAAATATGTGTCTGGTTCTAGGTGGAGGATTATTTATTGATTTCGAAACTTTAATAACCATTTAGACTCTTTAAATTAAATTTCTAACTTTAAATAATTATTTCCAGGACACAGAATTCCCAGGTGTTGTAGCACGGCCGATTGGAGAATTCAGAAGCAATGCAGATTATCAGTACCAGCTGTTGCGCTGTAATGTGGATTTGCTGAAGATTATACAGTTGGGGTTGACATTTGTAAATGAACAGGGCGAGTACCCTCCAGGCACCTCCACATGGCAATTTAACTTTAAGTTTAATCTTACGTAAGTACAATGAAGGATCTATTACTTTGTACGTTGACCAGTTTACAGAAAAAAAGAATTACTTATGATTAAAGCACAATATTGTTTAGTCCTTGTGAATGGTTATTAACATTTTTAAGGTTAACATATCATTGAGTAGAATATGACATAACAGAATATAGATTTCAAAACATTCGTCAGTAGTCACTCACTGATCAAAGACTGAGGGAGGTTTAGGGGTAGGCAGAAAGATGTCAATTTTGGATGAAGTTTAGTTTAGTACTTTCCACTGCCACATTTGATAGTCAAGTCATGAACAAGAAATAGATGGGAGACTCAAACTTGGATGGAAACTTATCATGGGGCAAAAATCATAGAATCAGTTTGTGACTATTGTAAAAATGGAAATTGAGATGTTATGCATTAGGAATTGAAGAAACTGGAGGAAAAAAGTAGGACTGTGGTCATTGTGGAGATGATGGTTATACACCGTTACCTTGTTGATGCACACTTGAAGGGAGCTTGCATATGATCATTCATATATGTGTTATTATACATCCATGAGTGCAGGTAGATTGCAATTCTTTGGTTTACACTTACTTCTCAGGCACACAAATAAATCATACCAGCATGTTCGTTTAATCAAGGATGCAAATTGTCTACCATTATAGTGAGGAAAAGTGAATGTGTAAAAATTCACTTTTGTTGTATTTTATAAAGAATTGAGTGAATTACTTTGATAAATGCATTAAAGACTTTATGCAAAAATCCATTTCTAAGGATCATTACATTTGTAAAGTCTTTCAGTGAATATATAAAAATTGGGGAAGGATTTGCTTTCTCAGTGTTTGCTGCTAAAAGTTGTGTTGGAAATGTTACTGAATGGAGCATCATGGAGAATCTTACTAGACAGTGGTGAAAAATATGGTAACCTTCATGTCTCACTTCATTAAGATTAGTAAATAATCGACCATAGTTAGTGTGCCTGCGGCTCTTTGGGTATGACAAGATTCTATCATAAGCCAAGATTTTGACTAGTGTTGAGTTACGTTAAATTTGCTTAAATTACTAGAAAATAAATGATTAGATGAAAGTTATGGTAGAAATTAAAAGTAATTACCTTAATTTAAAACTAAGTATGTTAAAGTGCCTTGGATCTTTATCAAGGTTTATGATGATTTGGCATTACATCTAGTACTTTGACAAACTTCCATAGATGTGTGGTAGAGCGTATATTGACTGGCTGCATCATTGCCTGGTAGGGAAACACCAATGCCCTTGAATGGAAAATCCTAAAAAAAATAGTGAATATGGCCCAGTCCATCTTGAGTAAAACACTCCCCATCATTGAACACATCTCCCATCAGCAGGGACCCCCACCACCCAGAACATGCTCTCTTTTCACTACTGCCATCAAGAAGCAAGTACAGGAGCCTCAGGGTGCACACCACTAGGTTCCGGAACAGATATTACCTCTTAACTAAAACCCTTGAGCCACAGGGGATAACTTCACTCAACTTCAATTGCCCAGTCATTGAACTGTTTACACAACCAATGGACTCACTTTCAAGGGCTCATCATCTCATGTTCTCGATATTTATCACTTATTTGTTATTTTTTTTCTTTAGTATTTGCGGTTTGTAGTTTTTTTTGCATACTAGCTGTCCGCCCTGCTGGTGCGGTCTTTCATTGATCCTATTTTGGTAATTGGACTTAATTGAGTATGCATGCGAGAAAATGAATCTCGGGGTTGTAAATAGTGACATTTTTAACTGGGAACTTTGCTTAAAAAAGGGATGACTTTGATAATTCAACATAGTATTTATTATATGACACTGCTTAAAAGTTTTCTGTTTATTTTAGGGAGGACATGTATGCTCAAGACTCAATAGAGCTTCTTACGACTTCTGGTATCCAGTTTAAAAAACATGAGGAGGAAGGAATTGATACAATGTATTTTGCAGAAGTTCTCATGACATCTGGTGTAGTATTATGTGAAGGTGTCAAATGGCTTTCATTCCACAGGTGAGTTCAAATTCATCTAGGTTTACAAAGATTTCTATTCAGAAAAGCATAAATTTGATTAAATATTGGGCAGATGATACTGAAAATACTAGAGAATTAAAGGTTATTTGTTTTCACTACATTCTGAGGTGGTAAATTCAGATCTAGAATGAACTTGATAAGATGGATAGGTTGGACTGTTTTAAGCTCTTGTTGCTTGGATTTGGTCTTCCCATCCTTGGTACTTTATCTGCTATTTACTGAGGATGTTGAATTTTTTTCTTAGAAGGCTTGAAGACATTCAGTCCTTGTGTGAACAGTGGTGTATCATTGCAGCATCCCTCTTAATCTTATTCCAATACTTTGCTTCATCTTTAATAAACTCTCAGCCAGAGCAGATTTAATCTACAGGGCAAGCGTGAAGCAGTTTAATATTTTTTTTCTCTTGGAAATCACTTGCCACGATGTAGCTTGGAGTAGATTTCCTGTTCTAGGAATATTGTATCAGATGCACAGTCAGTGTGGTTATTATTCAGAGATGTCTGAGACTGATCAGAGCCTTGGGATTAGGGATGTTGTCTGAAGAGAGTTTGCTGATACTAGTTTGCTTATCGAATTGGCGCTTCTGGCGCTCCAGAGAGCAATCATCTCACTCCTGGGGTATAATAGTTATGGAACAGATATCCTACATTATGCATCTTATTTACTGGCTATTGGATATAGTGAAGTAAATCTGTTATATTCTCTGACTAATCAGGGATGTACATACAACACTACTGAGTTATTATTACACAGGTGCTTTCTTCCTTTGCCCAGATATAATCCAATGGCATTCTATTTTGTCTGATGCTATCAGGATGACTGTCCTTGATAACTGATCAGTAGCATATGGGGGGAAAACTATCATCCAGAACCAGTCAGCCTGTGTGATACCTCATTTCTGGTGTTTCATATTGTGGGTTGATGATTGGCCGGATCATCAATGTGATACACATATGACACAACATAGCCAGAGCAGCCTGTGAGAGCCTGGGAGCTGCACACTGAGAATGTACCATTCAATGAAGGGAACAAACCTGACCTAAAACAGTATATCCTCACCATTGTGCTGGTCTGCTCTGTACTATTAAGGTGCATAGAGGTACATGAGCTATTCCCCATCAGAACCTGCCGTCATAGAGGCAATAGCAACTATTCCCAGATCATGGTATTACACTCAGCTTTGATACGTTGGTCTTACTGCAATCATATGCTGGTACGTAATATCTCTGAAATTGCTCCCCTTTTACAGTCCCATCAACAGTTTCAGCTGACAAGCTTACATGATGGATTAATTCCTTGCCTAGTATTTGGTGTTATTCAGAGGGATGGGGAACAGCACTCACGTGCCTGATTGCTTTAGAATCTGGGAGCACATCAGCATTTCGATTTTGTTCAGATGCTAAGCATATTTGTAAGACAGTCTGAGAAATGTATTAGCTCAGATTACTGTTGCTGTTGTGGTGAGGAGCAGCAACAATGTTGTACTCATTCCTGCAATGTAGGGAAGCGTACTATCACTCCCTTCTGGTTAATTGTTGGGTGTTCAGTCACCCTATTCCACTTCCGATAGCACCAACCACCACATGTTGCCTGGCCCCTGTGCCACAATCTTTCCCCTCTCTGGCGGCCCATTTGGTTGTTGGACCCGTGCCTTCCCTGATTCCTCTTCCCATTCCACCTGCTCTACTTCCAGGAGGCCAGACACTGCCAAATATTGGGACATAGGGCCCCTCCCTGACTTGAAGGTCTGGAGTTCAAGTTGTCCACTGCCTGTTGTAGGAAACCCATCCACCTCTGTATTAACAATTTCTTTCATTCTATTATGGTTGTTATTCTGCAATGATGATGATGGCATCCGTTGATCGCGAGACCATGGATCTGCGCCTGGAAAGTCTTGTCCTCTCCAGGATGCAGGCCTGGGCAAGGTTGTATGGAAGACCTGCAGTTGCCCAAGCAGCAAGTCTCCCCTCTCCACGCCACCGATGTTGTGCAAGGGAAGGGCAAGGACCGATACAACTTGGCACCAGTGACGTTGCAAGGGTTGCCAGAATGAGGTTGAAGACAATGTCAGACTGCCTTAGGGACTCCAGCTCCGGATTTGTCCTCATGGTTTACTCCCGAAGCCATTCCCTTGAATGGGTATGGCCACAAGACAGCGGAGGTTTGAAATCAGAGTTTTCCCTCTCTTAGATGGACTGCCTTCCCAGGCTGACGAGCTCCATCTACCTGAAGCACTGGTTTTAAGGTGCCAGGACCCGCCTTCGCCCCTTCTACTGTCAGTAGAAACAGTTCTGTCGGACTTACAGACTAAGCCACACGAGAAGGCCAGGAGTTGGACTTGGTTGTCAGAGGCTATTTGAGGCACATGCTGCGAGGAGCACTTTTAGGTGGGGGGGCTTGACGACCTTGTTATTCTATTATGGATTTATTGAGTATGCCTGCAAGAAAATGGATCTCAAGGTTGTATATGGTGACATATGTACATACTTTGACAGTAAATTTACTTTGAACTTTAATCAGTTTCAGCAGCCCATTCATCTGCTTGATCAGACCTGCAGCCTGTGGATAATAGGTTTGTGGAATATCCACAGTATCCTGGACTCTGCAGCTTATTCTTGGACCTTGGTTCCCACAAAATGCGAGCCATTGTCTGACTGTACTTTCCAGTGGATTCCATATGTGGAGTATAAATAATGTAGACCCTTAATTGTACATTTCTGATCAGCATGGCTGTAGGGCACTGCCACTGATACCCAGGATTAAGTATCCACCATAGTCAACACATATCACTTCTTACTATGGATAGGTAAAGGTTCAGTGTAGTCCAATTGCCAAATCTGGCTTGCCCCCGTACTACTCTGGATTCGTCCCCAGGGGCTTACCAGCTATTTCCTTTCTCTCAGGAAGGTAGCCATCTTGTCTAGTTGCTCCCCATCACTTCTTCAAGGTCTGCTGCAATAGGATATCATCTATGACACAGAAATGATTGGATCCCTTGTGAAGGTCTTAAGATATAATGCCATGATACAAGGTTTGATTGTGCACATTTCCCTGTGGAAGAGGCATTGATCGTGTCGATAGTCAGAAGCGTTTTCCCAAGGCTGAAATGGTTGCCACAAGAGGACACAGGTTTAAGGTGCTGTGGAGTAGGTACAGAGGAATGTTAGGGGTAAGTTTTTTACTCAGAGAGTGGTGAGTGCAAGGAATGGGCTGCCAGCAACTGTGGTGGAGGCGGAAACGATAGGCTTGTTTAAAAGACTTAGATAGGTACATGGAGTTTAGTAAAATGGAGGGTTAGTAATAGGTTAGTAATTTTTGAGGTAGGGACATGTTCGGCACGACTTTGTGGGCAGAAGGGCCTGTATTGTGCTGTAGATTTTCTATGTTTCTAAAAGGTATACTCTGCCTTCCCATATAAAGGCAAACTGGTCTTGGGATCCAAGACTTGGGAATGGAACAGAAAGCATTGGCCAAATCCAACACAGCATACCAGTACTTCCCATCCCTACCCCCTATTGCCTCTACAGATGTCACTACATCCAGGAGAGCTGCTGTGAGGCGTGGGGCATGCTTATTCAATTGCCTAAAGTCTTCGTTATTTGCCATGTTCCATCCCCTTTCTGCACCAGCCACACCAGGCCATTGTAGGGGATTTTGCTTGCTGAATAGCCCCCTTCCTTCAACAATACGTGGACTATATTCCCGATCTCTTTGGTGCCGCCTGGATGCAGTACTGCTTTTTACTCATCACCTTGGTGGAAGGCAGGAATACGAAGGTCAGTACCATCACTTGAGCCACCCCAAAAGCAAAAAGGCCCTATTGGTGTGCAGCGACCTCCCTTTCAGCACATTCGGGGATCCCATGACCAGCACTGACATACAGTAGATCCTGCTTGTTCTGGCAGCTGCCCTTGCTGTAACTGCCTGGGCTGGAGTGAGTGACCCCCGCAGTCCTTCTACCATCACCTGGGGAGCTCTCAACCCTTTCGGGGTCATCTGGGACTAGTGCCATCCATCACTGTATATTTCCCTTTTCCCAGTGTACCACAATAGTTATGTAAGGCCTTTGGTCTCCCAACTGATGAAGAGTTACTGAGCAGTGCTGAGAGCCATGGCCACGCTCCTATGGGAGCAAGGTGAGAGGGCACCACCTGCTGTTGGGAGTCCTACTCTGCAGGTCTCTGAGAGCTTCCTGCAGTGCCTCAAGGGAGGGCTAGAAGGAGTGATCAAGTTGGATGGAAAATCAGCAGGGGTCTCCTTGCTTCCCTACAGCTCTCTCTCTTTATTTTGGCAGTAGTCTTTCAATAAAGCATTCAAGGCAGCAGTGGGTATCGCACCCACCCTTTCCTTAACAATGCCTGTCTCAAGCAGGGCCAAATACATCTTTGTACAGGTCAGGCAGGACCCACCTCAATGCTGCTTTTCTATCTTCCTCACCCAAGCCCTGCCTACATGTTCCAACCTCTCCAAGGTTCCAATAGCCAGTCCTACTGTTCTTCCTTCTGCTGGCCCTATAGATGGCAGTATTATTCTTTTCGGATGTGGGGCTGCCATTTTTACCAGGTACCGTACCATGGATGAGATAAACTCCTGATCCTCTGGAGGGCCATCCCCACCCTCGTAAATCCTAGTGATCAGAGCTAACTAATGAAGAGCCTTAGTCGCTTTCTCCACTGTGTTCCACTCTTTTTGAGATTTTAAATCCCAGTCCAACAGGGTAGGATGCTTAACCTTAACCATGGCTATTACTCTGTCCAACAAAGACTTCCTCTGCAACCATTGTAGGGCATTGTTTACCCCATGGTTTGATGACTGTCCTCCCAGGGCACCCATTTCTCAGTCGGATGAGATCACTTCACCTCCCTCATGTCCTACATCCTTAACAACCACATCATTAATGTTTCCCCTGATTTCTGTCTGTACCAGTTCCCCCAACCCCACCAGTTCTTTGGAGTAATTCCTAGTTACGGGTCAAGTGGTTACTGTTTTGGGCCTCCACTCACTTTCTTCCTCTAGCTGGATGACACATTCTCCTGCAGTCCCAGGGTGCTGGGAGACTCTGCAGGCTGAAAGATGCTTGGAAAGGGAGATTGGTCAGACCATATTTCTGTGGATGTTGAAACCCTAACTGGCCATGTTTTTGGGAGCTGGGGGCGGGGCAGCATAGGGAAAAGGACAACTTTCTACCCTCTCCTCCCGATTCCCACCATTAAACTAAATATCCACACCCCAGGTATCCGGGTCATCACCCTGTTAAAATAGGAGCCCAGAACTTCACTGGGTCTGGCTGCCAACAATTTCTTTGTGATGCTTCCTGCTAGGCGGCAAGTGACGTCAACATTCTGTTCCTTCATCTCCTCAGCTCAGGGCTGCAGCAATGAGGCAGCCTCTACCATGGTTGTGCAGAGTTGATTCAATGCCTGCACCTTGTGTTTAAAATTCCTTATTTGCCTGTGTACTCTTTTATGATGGCCTCTTAACAGCCAAAACGCCCCTCTCTGGCTCCCACTCTTGCACAGGAACCCTGACCACTTTATGACAGACACTCAGGGATCCAGCTTGTCCAGTGGTCATAGTCCACCATCAAATTGGCCAAGCAGCCAAACTCCCAGTATTCTTTAGTATACTTAGTGTTCTTTGTGGTGGTGTGAGGGGGGAGGGGGGAATCTTCCTCCTTGGAGGGAATGTATGTTTAAAATATCTTAGTTGGTTATTTTGGTGTGTTAAGAAACAGGAATGGGTCATCCAGTCCTTCAAATCTGTTGTGACATTCAATGCCACTGATCTAATTTCGTTCCATGTCAATCACTAATTTGAAAGACTGAATTGAAATAGCATTTAATGTTTTATCAGGAAGAGAATTCCACACTTCTCTCTGATGTGAAGAAACGTTTTCTAATGACTCTCCTGAAATTTTGATGGTACTATAGAGCCATTCTAAGAGGAAAACATCCACTTACTTTCCATGTCTATAATTGCTGTTTATGATACATGAAATATACCTAGACATAGATCAGGAAGCTGAATGATTGTGGAGTACAGTACCCTTAACACATTGTCAAATGTTTTAACACTGAAGACAAGGTTTTCTAATTGAAATGTGGTTTCATTGCAGTGGGTATGACTTTGGCTACTTGATCAAAATACTCACCAATTCAAACCTACCTGAAGAAGAACCAGACTTCTTTGAGATCTTAAGGTTGTTCTTTCCTGTAATTTATGATGTGAAATACCTCATGAAAAGCTGCAAAAATCTCAAGGTATTTCTGTAATTTAGCCAAAATGTGAATCATAAAATTTTGTTGCATGTCAAGAGTTTTTTGGTGTAAAAAAAATAGTCCCTGCATGTTTATGAAAAGTTGGTGTGTTGGGAAGTGTGTTTGAAGAATCTGGTTAACAAAGAGTATGTTTAGAAATATATACCTTGAAGTATACGTGGCTAATCTTTGTTAAGTTCTTTTGTGTTTGTATTCATCACAAAGACCTTTACTGTTAATGTGTTTTTCCCCGAATTTAAGTGCTATTAAACACTTACAGTGCATATTAAGATAGGGTTAATCACAGTAGTGCAAGTTTTGATTTGCCACATCATAGAATGCTTCAGCAATCATAACACAATGCTTAAAGACTTGTGTTCTATGTTCTAACAAGTTTGAACACTTGGGGAACATTATAAAATGAGTTTAAATTAACAGATTTTGGAAAGCTGATGTATTCCAGAAAAATTCTAAATATAACCATATCTAATGACATCTTGAAGGGAAGTAGGCAGCAGTCAATATTAATCTTATTTTTTTTAAGCTAACAACCTTGTTTATTTGCACTGTTTATTTACGTGGATAAAAATGTGTAAGAAGAATATGGGTCAAACATTTACATGGTTTGCACAGGTAAACACCTTAGTTGACATGGATGGATTAGATGGATATGCTTTTTTTTTCAATCACAAAACCTTTGCTGATAAATATTGAGCTGGTTCTGAAAAGCTAGAGTATAAATGCACTGTTATCAGTCAGAAAATGTGCTTCCAAATGGAATATTAACCTACAACCAAAGGGAAGGTTGGCACATTTTGGAATTAGCATTCTGCTGATGTCAAAGTTTTAGCTGCATCATTAAATTGAAACTGCACGTCTCCTACTTTAGAAGACAATGTGTTCCTGAAACAGTTAACCAATGCAACAATAACGGTGGCTATTGTAGTAAATTGTTAGCACTAATATATCAGGGCATTTTGTTGTACAACAGATCATACAAATAATATCAATTGTATTCTGATACTTTTAAGACAATCAGACTTTATAGAATAATTTTTATGCATTTTGTGTAGTGAATTTGACCTCAGATTCTTTATTTGCTTAATAAATATTTTTTTAAAATATGCAATGTGATTCAAATGGCCTGGAGTAGGTCAACTATTCATGGTGCAATTATAAGAATTTTATATTACTAATATGCAGTTGAAAATGCTCAGTAAAATCTCATCAGCCCAGGCAACACAGATGGAGAGAAATGAGGAGTTAATGTTTCAGGTAGATGATGGCTTCATTGCTGCTGAGTTATCCTTTGTGGACCATTACTGATCTTGCTTTGGGTAGAATATTTCCATGCTAAAACCATTATATTTGTATCTATCCATAACTTCAGTTCTCATTTGTAATTTTAAACAGTGCATGCATTGTATAGTATGTCTAAATGAGATTTGCTTGTACAGGGTGGTTTACAGGAAGTAGCTGAACAATTGGAGTTGGAGCGAATTGGGCCACAGCATCAAGCAGGTTCAGATTCACTCTTAACAGGAATGGCCTTCTTCAAAATGCGAGAGGTATGCATATCGAAAACATTCTAGCATTTGTAGTAGATGACTAATGCATTCTAGAAATTTATGGCCTCCCTTATGTGAATGCTGAGTCCCTAAACTATCTTTGGAGCAAAACTAGTGGAAATCAATGGAAAAGTTTACACATTTATAGGTTTAACCACTTATTGTAAGCTGGTCCAATTTTACTTTAATAAGTGAGCATGATTATCACCACAGAATATAAGCTGTAGTTGATCTCAAGACTGTGCTGACAGATGATACTGTAGTTGCTGTAGTCTGGAGCAAAAATCAAACTGCTGGAGAAACTCTTGACCTGAAAAGTCAACCATCGCTTTGCTTCCACAGATGCTGCTTGACCCACCAAGTTCCTCCAGCAGTTTGTTTTTTCCTCAAGACAATGATGATCATGATCTTTAAGGTAAGGTACCTGTCATATCTTCAACCAAGTCCTTGTGGCAGGAGCCCTCAGTAAAGATGTCAACAACTTGCCACAAATTTGTGTTTTAAATGAGTGTGAGAGATAGATGTTTATCTTGTTAACGTTGTAGTGCTCTGCGATCTTGAAGTTAAAATTTGCAATATCTCCTCTGGGGCTTCTTAAGCAAAAATCTGTTCTTGGTGACTTGTTTTTAGGATTATTGTAGTTTTATTAGTGCAGTGTGTTATGACTACATTGTTTCCCTCAATGCCAGCTAAACAAAAGGACTGATCTTTGACTTAAGAAAGGGGTTACATCAACGGTGCTGAGGTTGAAAGCTTCAGGTTCCTAGGAGGGAACATCACCAATAGTCTGCCTACGTCCAATCACTTAGGTGTCATAGCCAAGAAAGCTCACCAACCCATCTCAGGAGGCTAAAAAAATTTGTCATGACCTTGTCAACAATTACCAATTTTTATCAATGCCATAGAATTTATCCTATCTGGATACATAATTGGCTCACTCTACACGTGATCACAAGAACCTGTACAGAGTTGCAGACCCAGCTCGGTAGGTCACAGAAGTCAGCCTCCCAACGATGAACTCTGTATACTTCTTGTTGCTTCAGTAAATCAACCAGCATAATCAAAGATTTCACTCAACCTGGACATTCTCTCTTCTAGTCTCTTTCATCGGGAAGAGATTACAAAAACCTGAAACACTTGCACCAAGCTCAAGAACAGCTTCTACTCTGATGTTACGAAATGAAAAGTGGCTAGTGAGTGAGTGGGCCAGTGAAGGAGTGGAGCTTTGAGGCTTTGACTCGAGAGGCTTCGAAGAGAAGAGGCGGAGAATGAGCTTGTTCCCAGTTTGTCTTTAGAGTGCCTCCTGAGACAGTGATGTGCCTCTCCTGTGAGATGTGGCAGTCTTGGGGGACCTCCCCTCTCCTGCAGTCACATCTGCCAGAATTGCATGTGGCTGGGCAATCTTGAAGACTGTGTGAGGAATCTGGAGCAGCAGCTGGATGACCTTCGACTCATAAGGGAGAATGAGGCAGTCATAGATGAGAGCTACAGGGAGATAGTCACACCTAGGCTGCCGGAAGCAGGTCGTTGGGTGACAGTCCGAAGGGGGAAAGTGAAAGGGAGTAGACAGGTAGTGCAGAGCACCCCTGTAGCCATTCCGCTGAATAATGTTTACCATCCTGGATACTGTTGGCAGGGACGACCGACCAGGAGTGAGCCACAGTGGCAGGGCCTCTAGCACTGAGTCTGTCCCTGTGGTGCAGAAGGATGGGATGGAGAAGAGGAGAGCTGTCGTCATTGGAGACTCTATAGTCAGGGGAGCAGACAGGAGATTTTGTGGACGTGAGAAGGAAACCCGCATAGTTTGTTGCCTCCTGGGTGCCAGGGTCTGGGGATGTCTCTGACCAGCTGCATGACATCCTGGTATGAGAGGGAAAGCAACCAGAAGTCGTGATACATGTTGGGACCAACAACATAGGCAGGAAGAGGGATGAGGTCCCGAAGTGTGAGTTTTGAGAACTAGGCAGAAGGCTGAAGAATAGGACCTCAAGGGTAGTGTTCTCAGGATTGCTGCCAGTACTATGTGATTGTGATGGTAAGAATTGGAGGAGATGGCAGTTGAATGTGTGGCTGAGGAGTTGGTGCAAGGGGCAGGGTTTTAGATTTTTGGACCATTGGGATCTCTTCTGGAGAAGGTGGGACTGTACAGATTGGATGGGTTGTACCTGATGGGAGCAATATCCTTGCAGGTAGGTTTGCTAGAATGGTTCGGGAGGGTTTAAACTAATTTGCAAGGTGGATGGGACCCAGAGTGATAGAGCAGTGAGAGAAGTGCATGGAGTAAAGCCAGATCTAACATTTTGAGGAAAGAGAAGCAGAATAAAGGGTGTAAAGGTAGTAAGGTAGAAGGGCTAAAATGCATCAGGAACAAAGGTGATGAACTGAGAGCTTGGATATATACATGGAATTATGATGTAGTGGCCATTACGGAGACTTGGCTGGCACCGGTGCATGAATGGATTCTCAATATTCCTGGATTTCAGTGCTTTAAAAGGGATAGAGAGGGAGGAAAAGGGGAGGAGGGGTGGCACTACTGGTTAGGGATACTATTACAGCTACAGAAAGGGTGGGTAATGTAACAGGATCTTTTGAGTCAGTATGGGTGGAATTCAGGAACAGGAAGGGAGCAGTTACTCTATTGGGGGAATTCTATAGGCCCCCTGGTAGCAGCAGAGATACCGAGGAGCAGATTGGGGGGCAGATTTTGGAAAGGTGCAAAAATAACAGGGTTGTTATCATGGGTGACTTTAACTTCCCTAATATTGATTGGCACCTGATTAATTCCAAGGGTTTAGATGGGGCAGAGTTTGTTAAGTGTGTCCAGGATGGATTCCTGTCACAGTATGTTGGCAGGCCGACTAGGGGGAATGCCATACTAGATCTAGTATTAGGTAACGAACTGGGTCAGGTCACAGATCTCTTTGGGTGAGCATCTGGGGGATGGTGTTCACCTCTCCCTGGCATTTAGCATTGTCATGGAAAAGGATAGAATCAGAGAGGACAGGAAAACTTTTAATTGGGGAAGGGCAAATTATGAGGCTATAAGGCTAGAACTTGCGGGTGTGAATTGGGATGATGTTTTTGCAGGGAAATGTACTATGGACATGTGGTCGATGTTAAGGGATCTCTTGCAGGATGTTAGGGATAAATTTGTCCCGGTGAGGAAGATGAAGAATGGTAGGGTGAAGGAACCATGGGTGACAAGTGAAGTGGAAAATCTAGTCAGGTGGAAGAAGGCAGCATACATGAGATTTAGGAAGCAAGGATCAGATGGGTCTATTGAAGAATATAGGGTAGCAAGAAAGGAGTTTAAGAAGGGGCTGAGAAGAGCAAGAAGGGTGCATGAGAAGGCCTTGGCGAGTAGGGTAAGGGAAAACCCCAAGGCATTTTTCAATTATGTGAAGAACAAAAGGATGACAGGAGTGAATGTAGGACTAATTAGAGATAAAGGTGGGAAGATGTACCTGGAGGTTGTGGAAGTGAGCAAGGTCCTCAATGAATACTTCTCTTTGGTATTCACCACTGAGAGGGAACTTGATGACGGTGAGAACAATATGAGTGAGGTCGATGTTCTGGAGCATGTTAATATTAAGGGAGAGGAGGTGTTGGAGTTGTTAAAATATATTAGGACGGATAAGTCCCCGGGGGCTGACGTAATATTCTTCAGGCTGCTCCATGAGGCGAGGGTAGAGATTGCTGAGCCTCTGGCTAGGATCTTTATGTCCTCGTTGTCCACGGGAGTGGTACCAGTGGATTGGAGGGAGGTGAATGTTGTCCCCTTGTTCAAAAAAGGTAGTAGGGATAGTCTGGGTAATTATAGACCAGTGAGCTTTACTTCTGTGGTGGGAAAGCTGTTGGAAAAGATTCTTAGGGATAGGATCTATGGGCATTTAGAGAATCAGGGTCTGATCAGGGACAGTCAGCATGGCTTTGTGAAGGGCAGATCGTGTCTAACAAGCCTGATAGAGTTCTTTAAGGAGGTGTCCGGGCATATAGATGAAGGTAATGCAGTGGATTTGATCTAGTATTTGGATTTTAGTAAGGCATTTGACAAGGTTCCACATGGTAGGCTTATTCAGAAAGTCAGAAGGCATGGGATCCGGGGAAGTTTGGCCAGGTGGATTCAGAATTGGCTTGCCTGCAGAAGGCAGAGGGTCGTGGTGGAGGGAATACATTCAGATTGGAGGGTTGCAACTGGTGGTGTCCCACAAGTCTCTGTTCTGGGACCTCTACTTTTTGTGATTTACCAGGATGCTGTCTGGTTTAGAGAGTATGGATTATGATCAGAGATTAAGGGAGCTAGCGCTTTACTCTTTGGAGCGAAGGAGGATGAGAGGAGACATGATAAAGGTATACAAGATTTTAAGAGGAATAGATAGAGTGGACAGCCAGCGCCTCTTCCCCAGGGCACCACTGCTAAGTACAAGAGGACATGGCTTTAAGGTAAGGGGAGGGAAGTTCAAGGGGGATATTAGAGGAAGGTTTTTTTACTCAGAGAGTGGTTGGTGTGTGGAATGCACTGCCTGAGTCAGTGGTGGAGGCAGGTACACTAGTGAAGTTTAAGAGACTACTAGACAGGTATATGGAGGAATATAAGGTGGGGGGTTATATGGGAGGCAGGGTTTGAGGGTCAGCACAACATTATGGGCCAAAGGGCCTGTACTGTGCTACGTTCTATTCCATGTTCTATTAAATTGTTTCCTAGTACAGTTAAGTTAAACTCCTTCATTATGACCTTGCACCTTTGTGTTCACCTGCACGCCATTTTCTCTGTAGATGTTACCCTTTACTCTACATTGTTATTGTTTTACCTTTTTCTACCTCTGTGCATTGTGTAATGAACAAAGACAAGCTCTTCACTGTATCTTGGTACATGTGACAATAATAAACCAATTTTATTTTAAATTCCTAAATCATGGTGGAATTGCACAGCAGGTTTTTTTTTAAGAACAGATTCTGCATGTTCTAATGTTGGCAGAAGCATTTTTCAAACCAAATTTTAATTCATACTACCATCCAGATGAAAATATATTAAATGATGTATTGTGTCTGGATGAACCTTTTATTCCTGCAGAGAATTTTCCTATTTTTGATTAGCTTTCTTATCTCTTTTCCCTTCAGATGTTCTTTGAGGATCACATTGATGATGCCAAATATTGTGGCCATCTGTATGGTCTTGGCTCCGGCTCATCATATGTTCAGAATGGCACAGGGAATGCATATGAAGAAGAAGCTAATAAACAGCAGCCTTGACCTGAAATGGGGAGATTAATTTTTTGGGCCACATATACTGGATCTGATTTTTTTTATCTTGTGTCTGAGTTTCTCAGACTTACAGATTTTCTTCTTTTCCCTGTTCTTTCAGTTCACTAGTTTTGTGCCAACATCTTGGGCATTTTGGCCTTGGTAAAGAAACTCATTGTAGGTATAATTCACCCAGCTGTTTATAGTATGGATTTTTTTTCACAAATTGCTTGAAGAAGTGGGAAAATAGCCACCTGAATGAATTTTCAGTTATTTTCCTCTCTTCTTTCTGAAAGCATATAAAATGTATCATCTGGTTATTTGTCGCTCCAATCTAATATGTGGCACTTAAAATAAAAGATAACAGGAATTTTAGCTATTCAGGATTGTGGACCATCAAATTTGCACTTTAGAGAGTGACTGGTTCCTCTATTTTATGGGAATTTTGCTGCTTGTTCTCACAAATGAGATAAAGCTCAGAAACTTGAACTAATTCACACCATTAAGTTACTGTTTGTGGATTTTCTGTGCCTGCTGGCTTAGTGTGACAGCGTCTCCACTACTGGTTTGTGGTAACAAAAAATTTTACTGAAGCTCTTGTATTTGCTGCAGTCAAAAACAAAATCTGTAAGTGTTGCCTTACATTTTTTCCTTTTATCATCTTTTTTTCTTCTGGGACTGTTACCCATACACAGTCTGGCATATCAGAAGTGCAGCTAGCTGAAACAAAACCAGCATCTTACACCCATTGTGCTAAAACTACTACATCTGTTTGTACATTCTGATTGCATTGTTGTAATAAAATAAAACTTGAATCAGTTTAATTTTAGTTTCTAAAAAAACAAAATTTATACGTATCACAACTTGGCACTGTTATTTGTGTCAGATTATGTACATGATGTGATGTTGTTTATGGCTGAACTGCCTTTTTCCAACAGAAGAATGTTTTGAGATTTTTTTTAAGATCTACTTTATTACAAAAACTATTTTCTTCCTCAGTGGCAGCCATAATTACAACAGTGCAGAAACATTTCAGTTCCACCAAAGCTAGGCTTCCTCCAAAGTTATTGCAGAAAAAAAGCACTATCAAGCATGCATGAAATTTTTAACTTCAAGGTTTTCTCTGACCAGTTCCAATTTTGTAACAGTACAGCAATTTTAGCCAGTGTTTTTATGTTTAGATAGCCTTTCTTCCAACCAAATGGAGGACTGGGCTTCAACTCCTCATTTTGCTAATGGTTGCATTATTTCTGTGGATCAGTTGGTGGCAGGAAACATACATTATTAAGAAGACGGGGTTATCCCAGAATGATTACCATACCTAGTGGTGTAGTTGGGAAATGGTAAAAACCTTTTTTGTAATTTGGGTTGCTAGACTACAGGGGTTCAAGCCTCAGTGGAGAGAGAGAGACAGTTGTTTCTCTACCAGTATGGTGCAAGGAAAGACACAATTGTAAAACATTGATAGTCATTCTACGTTAGGGCTTTCAAAGCATGTTACCACTCAACCAGAATTAATAACAGTTCAACACTTCAGTATTTGTTTTATTTACCATTTTACTTTTATATGAAAAAGCTTTTTTTTAAAAGAAAAACTTTGAAAGGGCATACTGTCTTTTTGCAGTATTGCAATTCCATAAGTAGCATTGCATAGGTATATCAGTTGAGAGTGATGCTGGTTTTGATGCAGCATGACTTGCTATGCAACACCTTTAGTACATTATATAAGAGCTGTAAATGCCATGTAATATATTATTCAGTCTTATGCATTGTATCTGCATGCCTCGAGCAGCTGTGGAGGAAGGCCTTTACTGAATAGTTGGTACTTATCCGGAACCATCAATTGCATATTTCAAAATTCAATTATTAGATTTCAGAGCTTGGGAAAAGGTCAAAATCTCCCAACGAGTGTGACTACAATGTAATTGTGTTCTGTTCTTTCATTATGTTACAGAACTGTAACTTAATGGACCTTTTTTAAAAGCAATTATGTGGAAAAACAAGGTATTATTTGTTTTTAAACCTTTTTGTAAATAAAGGCTTCAGATTTGTTTCTTACTTAAGGTATAGTTGCTTGATTTTAATAGTGCAAGATTTTGATTACCTTTCACATTGTTAATTAGAATTTTAAAAATGCTGTTTCCATTTTAACCAGCAAAATGTACTTCGTGTATCGAGAAGTTTGGCAAAACAGTTGCTTGTTCTTTATCTTCCACTTTCTCCTCCGCTTGAGTGTAAAGCACAGTAAACTGCAATCAAAAGTGAAATTATATGGGAACTAGTAATAAAAGTAATACTTCAAACAAAAAAAACTGCTGTAAGTTTAACAGCATCTGTGGAGGCAGAAGGACAGTCGACTTTTTGGGTCAAATCTCCCTACATGTAATGTATCAGATGTTTAAGGTATAACAATCAAGAGATTACTGTAGGACAGATTTTTTAAAATATTCTTCTGATAAACCTTATCATGAAATTTCTGTTTGGGGTATTTTATTCTTTCTGTCATTGTTACTGCTACTTGGGTGATTCACAAGAAAATTTTACTTGCTGCATTGTCGCCTAATCTGATTGGTAAGTTGCATGTCACTTTCAGTTCGAACTATAGTATTGTTAACAGTTAAGCATACATAATTCTGGACTTTATCAACAGAAGCATTGAGTGAAAAGCAGGGAAGTTAGGCTGAATTTTCTGATCACTGTATTCAGGAAGGATTTGAAAGGGTCCAGCTAAGGTTTCAACGATGGTCACAAAATATGTAAGAAGTAGCAGGAGCCATTCAGCCCCTCAAGCCTGCCCTGCATTCAATATGATCATGGCTAATCTGTCTCAATTCCTCATCTCTCAATTCCATCATCTACTTCCTCTTTAAATGACCAGAGTGATTTTATCTCCAAAACTGTAGATAAGAGAATTCCAGAAAATTCCACACTTGTAAGAAGTTGTTCCTATGCAATTTGGTTTTAAATTGCCACTCTGTAATGGTTCCAGGTGTTGAGGGGCATCGGTTACAAGGTAGATCAGAGAAATTACAAATCTTGAAAAGAGAAGGCTGAGGGGCAAATTTGATGCATGTATTTAAATTAACAATGGCCTTGGATAGTTCGGGATTGCTTCCTTTGAGGACTTGTGGACTGGAGGTCACAGATCAATATAAAGGGGAGAAGAATGATATGAGAACATGCAGTCTGGCTGGAATTTAGAATGTACTGCCTGCTGTAGTGGTGGAGGGAGGTTCCACTGGGAATTGGGTAAATACATGGTTGGAACAATTGGGGTTATGTATAAAGTATCAGATGGAATAAAAAAATAGCTCTGGTTGCGATTAGTGCAGATATGAGGTAAATGGCATCATCCTGCATACTAACCATTCTGTAATTTTCTCATGCCTTTATCCTTTTCCTTCCATTGTATTCTGCCTGTTCTGACCGCAGCTACTTCTCCGCACTTATCAGTTCTCATAGCTTCTTTCTTGCTCTGTGCTACAAAATAATTACAAATGTTCCAAAAAGAAGGCAGAATAGTCTCAGAAGAGCAGCCTCCTCCTAATTTATTTGGATGCCATTGGAAAACAGTAATGCCGTATAGTTAAAGGAAGATGGTTGCAAAGGTAAACTATTTTATTACAGTGCATTCTTAGGTGTTGTGGTTGACTTGGTAAATGACGTGCATTCATGAGTCACTACTCTTGGTTATGTTATAATCATAGGTACTTGCTTCCCAGTGCTGCTGATTAGGAAATCCTGCGGGCAGACTTGCCATCCCAAAGGAAGTTTCTCTTGTAGCTTTATGAAATCATTGCATCGTCTGAGAAGTCTGGTCTCTGCTGAGAGCCTCCTGTACATATTGTTAATGTGTAATTGTTTCAATATCACTATCTCATGATGCTTGTATTCTTAAAAGTGCAGCATGCATATTTAACCTACCCCAATGATCTTCAGAATACTGAATTAGCTAATTGAATGTGAGGATATAAGTCAGTTTCATGAATCAAACTGCATTATCTAAACTGAACTGAATTTTTATTCAGTGGCATTATTGCTTATTTGAATAGGCCATTCATTAAAATGCCTTCAAGGAGGCATTCTGTACACCAATATACTTGAGTAGCATTTCGTGGATACTTTAATAATAGGAGATAAATCCCTGTGGTCAACTTAACATTACTTGTGTTGAAGACATGAAGGCAAGGGGCAAGAGAGTGGGTCAAGATTGTGAGGTGATGCAAACCTTTGGTTTGCAGTCTGAAATATCACATTCAGTATTTAATGGACAAAAGTAGGTAGAATTTAGGGGGTGCATCATTTTGAAATGACTTTCAGGTTATTTGCTACAAGTGATAATTACTAGGGTCTCTTATTATTCCTTGCAGCTAAAGTATTAAGATATTTCTAACAGAATGCAAAATGCAGTTTGCTTTAAAGAAAGGATATTACGTTGTTTTTAAGTACATAAATAAATACATGTACCCCTTTGGTCACAAACAAATCAAACTTTATGTTAGTTGAGTAGTTTCCAGCATTACAGAGCATGGCAGACAGCAAATCAACTCCCATCTATGATACGTTTTGTAATAATACAAATGCATACACAAAATACTTCATTAAAATGCATTTTAACAACAAAATGCCACAGCTTACACTGATTGCATAAAACAATCAAAACAGAGCAACACTTCATTTACGTACAAAATTCCTGACAATAACAAAGCTGTTTGCATCCCCCTAAATAAGAGAAGAGACTAAAATAATGGATGCCAACATGCTCATTTTGTCTTTACTACTCTGTTTTATTCCTCTTTCCAGTAGAGAGCTCTTGTACAAATTAAATTACCAGAAAAATGCAGGTATTAAAATAAGAATTCTTTAACATCAATTGTGTTTTTTCAGTAACTGCCATACTAGTTCAAGGAGGGAAATTCAAATATCTATCTAATCTGGCCATTTTCCTATTCTCAGACTTAAGCAGATCGCTCTTGCAGTTAGGATCGATCAGTTCAATTTACTGTGATTGCAGTCCTTACTTGATAACATTTATTTAAAAATATAAGCCATTTTCAGAAATTTAGATTTTCTATTTTTTGAAATGTTGCTTTTAGCTTGTACCAAAAAAAATCTCTTTGGCTATCACCATCATGTGAAAATGCAACACTTTTATTATCGAATTATTTAATAATATATATACTTCCACCAGCAAAATAAATTTGTGACTGTTTCAAATCAATAGGTTTAAGTGTTAAAATAGTTTAATAGTTACTCTACTGAACTAAGACACAGCTTAAAATAGGAGTAAAACATTGGTATGTGTGAGGATCACATTAAGGCAATGATATAGTGAATGTTAATGGTCTTGGAATTTTGATTATTTGATCAAATATTGTTTAAGAAAAAAATGCTCAATAAGATATCTTTAAGTAGAACAATTAGGTAGCAGGAGTTTAGGATAAATGGTTTAACTTGTCCATAGAAAACCTTTAAATAAATGGACACAGGTTACTTAATAGTATTTCTGTTTTGACGCTGAGGGTAATGACATCACATTTAATCACTGATTGCTCTTCAAATCAGCAGAATATGCTATCCATCAGTTAGGAAACATGACACAGAATTCAAACTACATTTATCTTTGGGCACTTAGTGCAAACCTTATATAGTATTTAAATAGTGAAGCCTGAGTTGCTCGTACTATTGGGCTGTGCATCTCATTCTCCTGTGGCTGGCCTAGCAATGAGAGGTTGCCAGTGAAGAGTGCAAATAGTGCTATTCATTGTATTTCAGTGGCTCTGTGGGATATAATCAATGGTGATTATTTAGAAGATTTAATTTTTTACTAAATATATTATTACATTGATTTTTGCAAGAACATTTTGTATATGAGTGCCTGATTTCATGCATTAGAATCTATCACCCAAAGTTATGTGTTAAAATGTCTGCATTTTTACCGATTAAAACATTACAAACTTGCAAATTGTCTTTTGGAGAAACCAAGGCATTTAAAATATTACAGCTTTGTTAAGGAATAATGCAATTCACGTTAAGTGATACGAATTTGTTCAATGGAAACTATGTAAAAGACCTGAAATCATACATACAAAATAATTTTGTATCATAATCACTATTACATTACCATCATTGTTATCTTGAATGGCATTCTCTGACAGGATAGTGTAAAGTTATCTGATCGCCATGAAACAGAATGTAATTTGATATTTAATTATTTTAAGCAATATTTTGTGAAATAAGATACATTAGTTCTATGAGAAACCAAAGTAAGATATATGTATTTTTTTTTCTATTCTTGTCCTTTTTGTACAAAGACCTCACTTCCAATCATTATATTTTTAAAACGGATAACCAGGGTCTTACTCATCCCAAGCCAGGTTAAAGCACAAACCAGCTTCTCATTTTATTGACTGAAGTAAAAATCTCAAAGCCTATTTGTGATGAAATGTACTTACTTCGCTATTGGTAAGTTTCTTGTGACATTACCCAGACTAACTTATTGCAACTCATTTGATGCATACTTCATGGATGAAATATTTATAATACCATCCATCAACTTCAAAAACCCTTTTTATTTCCAGTTACTTAAAGTAAATTGTCAACCTCAATTATTTAACTATTATAAAAGTAATGTTTTATTTTTTACTGGACATGCAGCATAACATAGGGCAAGTACAATGACCAGGAACTTGTCCAAATATTCAGTTGTCCTGGATTGGGCTTAACTCAAAACACCCTCATAACAAAATGATTTTTCCTAAAATATATAAAAGATTAAGCCAACGACATAACATGACAGTGAAGTAAAGCTATATCTTTTTGATTCTTCCTCGCCCCTTTATATTGGATCTTTTTAAAAATCTGATGTTGATTGTGACGGTGTTCTCTGGCTAATGGACACAAGCAAAGTGAAAAAAAATTACAACTTTTACTTATTTCTCTATCTCATTAAATTTGCTCACAACTGAAGTGTCCAACAGAAGCCCTTGTTAAGTTTTCAGTAATTCAAGCCTTTGTGGAGTTTTTATCTATAAGTTTTAGAAAATAGAACTACCACGAGTAAATAACTTTATTAATACAAGTTGATTTTTAACATGACTGCATTTTAAGACCCATTATTTTGGAAGCCAAACTCCAATTTAATTAGGAAATATTAAATGCACTGTTTTGCAGGTTTATTTATGATTGTAGTTAAACGAATATTGTTCAATTCCTACTTTTAGCCAGTCAAGAAACAGATTTATTTTCTTATTGCTGCCCTTCAAAGGACCTTCAGTATCAGCCACATCTCAACTGAGGTTAGTGACAAAGAAGCAGAAAAGTGTCAGAGTCGTACAGCCCAGAAACAAGCCCATCAACCTACCACACCCACTCTGACTTGTAAGGACCCATCTATACTATTCCAATTACCAGCCCTGGTCTGAGACTGCTGGCCTTGGTGTTTTGTGTGCTCATCTAGATATTTGATTGTAAGGATTCTTAGTACCACCATCCAGCATGCTCTTCCTTAGATCCCCTCTAAATCTCTTACTCCTAATTAAAGCTATGCCCTGTAATTTTAAAAACCTGTGCAATGGAGAAGTTTCCTACTATTTACCCTATCTATGCCCCTCAAAATTGTGCACACTTTTGACACATTTTCTCACTCAGCTTCTGCTCCAAGGCCAACAAATACATTTTCTGCAGTTCCCCTCTCAAAACTGAATTGTTCCATCCCAAACAACATCCTGCTGAATCACGTCTGCACCCTCTCCGGTGCACTCATTCCTGTAGTAATGCATACAACACTCTAGGTGTGGCCACAAATATAATGCATAAATTTGTACAATTATCCCTCTTGCTGCTTTATTTGTTGATCTATAAAATCAAAAACCTCAGCATAGTAGCAAATTCAAACAACTTAAGACAATCAAATTATTGTTTATTCTTTAAAGAGATCCAGGTTAAAATGCAGCCCTTAGGAAGACACTCACCCACATCAGGGGTTCCTAACCTGGGGTGCACAGCCTCTTTGCTTAATGGCATTGGTTTATACCAACATGTTCTCTGGGGATCTAAAGACATATGGATTTGTCTTAATCCTACCATTAGATAGTTGACTCAATTATTTTTGAATTTGTAGGGATTATAATTACTAATTTAGTAGCAACGAATTGTCATGGTATAAAAATAAAGGAAACCCCTGACCTACATAGAGGGCCTACTCCAGTGATTTGATCACATCAATACAGTTGACAGATTTCCATACTAGCAGATGTATAGTAGTCCTTAGATGGGACAGAATAAGGCAGTTATAAAACAATGTGGCACGAAATTAAGGAGGTGAAGTTTTTCTTTGTATCTTGGCCAATATTTCTCCCTGAAACAAAACCAGAATTTTGGGTTCTTTTTCATTGCCATATGTAGGATCTGGCTGTATTTACATTTGGAAATTGATGAATCATCTCCTCCTGTCTTAGATATTTCCATGTTGAGTGTTTGGGATTGTGCAACTCTACAGTAGTTAAGATAAGCATAATGCAGACCATAAACAGATGCGAAGTATGACTGGTAGTCACAGTTTCATTACAGCTCAGCAGTTGAGGACAACTCACTTACTTTTGTTACCCACCTTACCTGTAATAAATTACTAGGAAGAGGTAAACTACACATTTAGAGAACGGGCCAGTGATAATTGTTTTTGATTCCATGGAAACAAAAATACAAAATTTCTTGCCTCATTTTGTAGGAAATTCTTTTTAATAGTTATGTCACTATATATTTGCATCCAGTTTGTAAATAATTTGGAGAACAGTGTGAAATAGACATTAGGGTTTTGATTTGCATGTTTACAGAAGAAGGCAAACCTTCAGAAACTGGGATTTTCCTCAGCTTTGTTTAAACTTCAAGTTACTTTATTTCACTCGTTTCTATCATCTGGTTACTAATACTGGATTTTCTTTTATTTGTGCATTCCTCTACTGCATAAATTATCAAAGAATATAACAAGATTGACAAACCAAATGTTGAAAGAAGAATTAACTTGAATATTTTTAAATGCCTTATAAAAGGCAAATGTAGAACAAATGTCTGACCTGCAGCTTTTTCCCTTGTTTTCTGCTTTTATTTCAGATTTCCAAATCTACTAGTTTGATTTTGCTTTAGTGCCAGAAATTTAATCAAAGTACCCCAAAACATATTCCACAGAAATAACTATGTTCTTTAAAATGCCTTGGTATAAATTACAGCTAGAAAACTAATTTGGCTACTATATTTATTCTAGGGACAATGTGTCAACAACACTCCCCTTTTCAACAAATATATTAATTTGAATTTTGAGATGTCGCAACTCTGAAACCTTACTGGCCTTAAAATTGTTCCTTTTTTTAAAAAATTAAACAACATGTTGCATTAGGATAGTTGACTAACTAAATATTCATTATTTAAACAGTACAAGTTGATTTACTCATGTTTAAAAGCAGCCCCAGAAAAACATTCACTTTTAATAAGCAATTTACTAAGTTTTCTTCTCTTTTCACTGCACAGGGAAAACTTCTCACTCCAATTATTAGAATATTTTTTCCTGTATAATTTAATAACAGGAATAAAAATGTTTAATTTCACCAGTTGAAATCATACTGAAATTTGGTTTAAAAAGGGGGAGTCTTGAAAATTAGATTCCAAATACATTACAACAGTGGATCAGATTTTCATCAAAGGCACTGCAAACTACAAGGGGACCAGTTTGTGCTTTCTCTCATTGGTCTTTACCAAAGCATTTTCTGTACTTTGCGTCCCTTTGTATTGATTGTGCTCATGGCACTTTGTTATCTAATATGATGTGTGAATATTCAGAAATTCTATTTGGTACACGCATTCCATTTGAAAACAACACACTGAAGTCATGCTGACTCAACATTTGTAAGGGGAAACTGTGCACCACAAAAAAGGCCACATGATCATTTCTTCTGCCTACCAAATAAACAAAGTTCGATGGGTTAAATGCCACAGTTGGGGCATGCAGAATTTATCACTGGAAACAGATCTCAGTACAGAACACTGCAGGTCTAAAATACTATTAAAATATATTCCTTCAGCACTTTCTTGGCCAGATAATCCACAACTCCTGTAAGTTATTTTCAATAAGATAGTAAAATAACTGACTCAGATATTTTGGGAACAATATTATATACTTTCTTCACCCCTTAGCAAAAAAAAATCAAAATGAAATCCACGTGCATTAATGAAAGGCATATTCACGATGTCTCATCTATTTCTGCCTTGTAAGACACCTGCTAAAATTTTGTTAGAGGTCTGTACTTATGAACTCCTTTAACACTAACAGTTAAAGGAAACAGGTCATTCCCATTAAACACAAAATGCCTTCACATGTACCAAGGGACCATTCACCAAGGGACGAGTGAGCCCTTGCACATATATGATCTGATATGGAAATCCAGGCAGTACCATAGCATGAACAGTGGTCAAACCAGAATTACTTTAGCATTGTTTCAAAGGGCAAGAGACTGTTTTCCTCAATAATTTCATAATTACTGCAATGCCAAGCTGCTATTAAGATTTAGCGTGTTTTGTTAAGCATATGCATTCAGAATAGAATTATATTTCCCCAGTGTACATTTACGGGTGGCTGAATCACTAAGTTGTTTGTTAAGCTGTGATAACAGGAAATCCAGTCAATCATAGGAAGATTTCCTTTGGACATCCCACAGAGGCACAGACATCAAACAGGGATGGACGGGCAGGTGAAGGTTGGGATCTTGGAAACAATTTCTTCCTAGATTTCATCCATAAGCAGCTGCATCTAGAACTAAATAAAAAAGATAAAATGGACTTAAAATTTCCATATAATCACAGTGAGTTAATTTCTTGTCTTTATTGCTCAGCAATAATCTAGCAGAGTGGATCTGCTGCTTATTGTGAATTCAATGCTTTCTCAGACAGATCACCCAGTTTAAGTAGTGAAATTACAGAAAAATAGTTGCTGTATCTGTTGTGCTCAGCTTCTTCCTCTAAATCAAAGAATGCACCATGATCTTGTAACTTTCACCCAAGCCAAGGACGTTTCATTAAAGTGCTGTTTATTAACAAGTGACAGGAAGAGCTTAGTGTTTTGACCACAGTATTTTCCCATTAATATCCCTCATGTGATAACTTTGCAAATCAAGTCTAGTACTAATCTTCAATAATCCTTTAAAGATGGTAAGTGGCTGCATTTTTAATTCTCTCTCTCTCTCTCTCTCTCTCTCTCTCTCTCTCAAAATCCAGCCCATCGAACAGATGCAAACCTTGTACAGTATATGTAAACTGAGAAATCAGTCCATGTAAATGATTATACTATTAGGAATTTATAAATGTCAAACAGAAATTTGGGACATCTGTTGTTTACTTGTTCTTACCCGATTCAAGCTTATTGAAAAAAGGGATGTTACACCTGATGATTGTCATTACACATTAGTGAAAGTGCTATGGCAACTCTCTGTTAAGTAGTTCTGGTATATTTGTTAATTTCAGGAGCAGTGATTGCTGAAGTAGGGAAATACAGGAAGTTCTAATTTGCACTTGTGGCCTCATGTTGTGCACCAATATGTTTTGCTCTTGGGGACACTATTACAATAATCTCGCATTAAGATACAAAAGGTTTGGGTGGGATGCAATAAGGAACCACAGATGGAAGGAGAGTAGATCTGATCCAGACTTGCAGTGAGAACTAAATGGATTCGCGACCTGGAGGATCCTCCAAATGTCGACATCCATGGATGGCATAGCAACAGACCAGGTAAGCCTGCTACACTTTACCTTGTCCAGAAACAGATTTTTCATGGATTGTGAGACTTACTTCTGAACTCCTGGCCCACGCTACTTGCCTGCCTTTCGAACTCGCTCTTTCCTGCCCCCTCTAAAATCCATAATGTTAAATACAAAAGAAACAATTCATTCCTTACCCTACTCTAACATGAAATTGAAATCAATATTCTAAACTCCAAAAATATTACTCCGAATTGAAACTGAGGGAAGGAATGAAAATGAAGATTTTGCTGTGTTGGGTTAGAGATCATTTTTCTGGTCCCAGAACCAAAGAATGTATACTTACAACTGTCAGCTGTTAAAGGCTGCTTGACACATAGCTAGGTCTCATTTTCCATGACCATGACAGGATTGCTCATACCTATGAATTAACAAACAACTAAAATGTTACCGACATTAACAGTTATCTTCGTGCTAGTCATGCAATTTGTATTTACAGATAGAGAATATTTTCTGTGATTCCTTAGCCCGCAATACAAATATGTGAAGCAGTGTGAAGTCCAAGGAAATTATTAAATAATGAACTCAACTTTGGTCTCAAAATTATACAGTGGTTTTTGCACAGGTCAGCTTGGTGAGCCTTTATCCCTCATTTATCAGTTGTCTGGTACTCAACATTATTCTTACGTGTTTCCCAGAAAAGCATACTATATCATCTCTGTAGGATGATGAGGCCCATGTCAGACTGTAGACTCTTACATAGGTTCAGCAGGTGAAGCCTTGTGGATGCTGTTCATGCCTTTTAAGACAGGTATCCAACAAAGGGTCTCAGGCTCTTAATGCCATTCCAAATATTCTTTGTTCATGTTGAACAATCAAGGGCCAGGGATTCTGAAATCACTGTGGATGTTTCATAGAAAGTTCTGAGCTCATTCCTTGTCTGCCTATCTGGTAGTCTCTTCCTCAGAATTCAGAAGGTGTACTTGGTGGAGACAGGTGTCTGAAGTTTGTAACTAAGTCAACACTGCAGGATAAATTCATTAGGCTGATGGAGGGGTTTTAGAAAGCAGACTTGACAAAAGATGATTTCTGACCTTGGAAAGTTAGAAAGGAATATTCAACAAATAAACTTAGTTATTTTGGAGAGGAGAAAAATTCAGGGAAGAACAGTTTAATCGGGTTCTTCTGAAGGTTTTTAAATCAATGGAAAGTAGAAGGGAAATGGAGAAAATGCAATCAATTTAATTCAGGTTGCAAACACAAGGATACATTACACAAGTCATAAGTCTAGAATGATGGCATTAGGGAAAAAAATCCCTTTTTCTCTCCATAATGGATTTTTAAAATAAACTGCTTTGGATTATAATTGATGCAGCATCAATCCTGACCATTAATATAGAGCTGAACTGATGTTAGCCAGGAAGTGAGATAATTAACATTACTTAATTTTATTTCTCTCCGGTGTTTCAGGCAGCTCAAGATCACAAATGACAAGAGTAACATTTTGCAAATTTAGAATTGTAGACTTCACATAGCAAGTAGATTTTTCTCAATGTAAGTTTCTTTGTGTTTATATCTGAAACAAAATGTTTACAACATACTATCATAACTCACTAGTAAGTTCACTAAGGCAACATTCTCTCAAAGCTTCCAATGTTAAAAGACACCCTATCTAAAATTTAAAATATAAATGTGTTAATATGTCATATTTATATTCCTATAGTTGCAAAAGTTACTGTCCTATAGAACCTTAGAACATTACAGCACAGAAACAGGCCTTTTGGTCCTTCTTGGCTGTGCCAAACCATTTTTCTGCCTAGTCCCACTGACCTGCACCTGGCCAATATCCCTCCACACACCTCTCATCCATGTACCTGTCCAAGTTTTTCTTAAATGTTAAAAGTGAGTCCGCATTTACCACTTCATCTGGCAGCTCATTCCACACTCCCACCACTCTCTGCGTGAAGAAGCCCTCCCCCTAATGTTCCCTTTAAACTTTTCACCCTTCACCCTTAACCCATGACCTCTTTTTTTCTCCCCTAGCCTCGGTGGAAAACGCCTGCTTGCATTCACTCTATCTATACCCATCATAATTTTATATACCTCTATCAAATCTCCCCTCATTCTTCTACGCTCCAGGGAATAAAGTCCTAACCTATTCAAACTTTCTCTGTAACTCAGTTTCTCAAGTCCCGGCAACATCCTTGTAAATCTTGACTGAATCTTCCTAACTAACCTCCCATGCGGGACCTTGTACTGATATAAACTGTCATAATTTTAATTTGTACAGTGGATTCTGGATATTTGGGCAATCAGTTAATTGGGGCAACACTTCAAGAACAAAAACTAATCAAGAAAATAGCTGGGATACCCTTTGTTTATTTGGAACTCAGTATTCCATTTAATTGGGGCAGGAGATTGTTGCCGAACAGGTTCTAACAAGTGTCAGTTGTGTGTACTTGTGTGGCTGCTGGTTGCTACACTGAGCTCAGAGTGAACAGTTTTTAATTAGGGTCAGTTGTGTGTGTTTGTCTTCAAAAAGCAGTGATTTTTGTCACTGATAATTGGTGAGAAATAAGCAGTTAAGTCAATTCAGAACTGTTTGTTCACTGTGGCTTCAAGTATTCAAGCTTGGAGATGTCAGAAACAGCCAGCAGTGAAAATGAAACAAGTTAGGAACTATGAAGAATTTGAAGATATTGACAATCATCTTGAAAGTTACAATGAAAATGAAGATTTGGAAGATGCAATCATCGATAGAATTGTATGAAGGCAGTCCATTATTTGCATTAGGTGTCTGTGCTTACTTGTTTATTTACAATCAATTAAAAGAACATGGCAGTGTTGAATACCTCCTTCGATAACTATTAGGAACTAATACTCAGTTTTACAGTCTCCCCGATAGTGTTCTAATTTGTTCTCCATTTCATTTAAATACATAATTTGTTACTCAGTGTCTTTTTTTATACTTTGACTAATTCCAAGAAACTTCAGCTTATTGGACAGCTGCTTAATTGGGCCAAAATGACTGGTCCTGATGTATCCCAATTAATCAAAATCCACTCTATTACAAAAGTATCTGACTGAAATCATTTGAATTCCTACTAACAATGGTTGCAATTGTCTCAGATTTAAATTAATACATCATTCAGTTACACTGTCAAGTTATCTAAATTTTAAGGTTTTAAGTACTCACCATGCTTGCCTTTCTCATCATCAGAAGTTCCTTCTGACCATGTTTGGCTGCTACCCAATAGATGATTCTGGGACTCTCGTAAAGGTTTGGCAGGAAATGGATGGCCTTCAGCGACACTGTCAAAATGAGTGATTAAGTGATTAGTTCATTGTGTGGGTAACTGGAATCGATCTCACTCCAACCACTCAGCAAACCTCACTCACTACTGCAATTACCATGCCATGAACTGTATTTTACAGAGAATACACATTCCTGTCTGCTTCAAAGTGCAATTACATAAAATATTTAATAACAGTTCTTACAATCAAAGTTGAAAACTGCAATGATCAACAATTATTTATGCTTACAAATGAAGTCATCTAGTTGACAAAAAAAATTCAGTTTTGGAAAACTTCATGCATACAATCAAATAATAATTAAGTAAATACCTTTTAGTATTTGAGTTATGCCCAGATGGAGTGGAGGGTTGCTCTGGGTCCTGATTCACTAAACATGTTGGGAAGGAACAGCCATCACCTAAACTGGAATTACATTTAAAAATTACATACTTCAAAATAAATTATAATTTATTCACAAAGGACCTGCAGTAATTTAAATTAGTTTTAGGATTGGCTAAAATACAATAACTTGATATTTTGATGTAATTAACTGATCCTTTAATATATAAATAAGCATTTGCTTTTCGTTTAGTAAACAAGTATATCTAATGCAGGTTAGCCTACCTGTCACCAATTGCAACCAACAAAAAGCATCTTATGTTTAAACACTATGTGATAAGTTGCTTGATCTTGTTCATGCAGAAAAGCAGTGAAGGTGGGAAAGCCAATTCCTGCATATAATTTTTCAATGGTTTGGTATGTGAGGCACTTTACTGGGAGCACTGTCATACAGTAAATAATTGCTCCAACACACAAAATGGTGGAGGAACTCAGCAAGTCAGGAAGCATCTATTGAGGGGAATAAACAGTCAACATTTTGGACCTAGACCTTTCACTGGGATATCAGGAATCTGCTTGAAATACCAACCGTTTATTTCCCTCAAAAGATCCTGGCTGAGCTGCTCCAGTGTTTTGAGTGTGTTGCTCAAGATTTCCAGCATCTGCAGAATCTCTTGCTTCTGATATAATTGCTCTGCTGCAGAGTTCTCGAGAACCATGGACGTACCTTCAAGAACAGCCTCCGATGACCCTATGAATTCAGGTTTGGGGGCAGACACAAGAGTACCATTCAGGAGATTGTACCCACAGAATGTATCTGTCCCAGATGATATACCCAGCTGAGTACTGAAGATAAGTGCTAATCAACCGGCTGGAGTGTTCGTTGACATCTTTAACCTTTTGTTTTGACAGTCTGAGGTACCCATCTGCTTCAAACAAACTTTAATCATACTGGTGCCCAAGCAAGTCAGGCAGCCTGTCTCAAAGACTATCATCTAATAGTATTTATATCCATTGTAATGAAGGGCTTGGAGAGGTTGGTCATGAAACAGAACAACTCCTATCTGAGAAGTGAATTGGATCTGCTCCAATATGTCTACCATCACAATAGGTCAACAGCTAATGTCATTTTTTTTTGGCTCTTCACTCAGCCCTGGAACATCTGGACAGTGAAGATGTATATATCAAGATGCTCTTCATTGACTACAGCTCAGCATTCAACATTATTATCCCCAAAAAGCTAATAAATAAGCTCCAAGACCTGGGCCTCAACACCTCAAGCAACAATCCCTGATTTTCTCATCTACAGACTTCAGTCATGGATTGGCAACAACATCTCCACAATCATCATCAGCATAGGTGTACCACAAGGCTGTGTGCTAAGATCCCTGCTCTACTCGCTCTATACTTACTACTGTTTGACTAATACAGCTCTAATGCAACATTTAAGTTTGCTGACAACACTGTTGGCCGAATCAAAGGTGGCGACAAATTAGCAATTTGGATGATATTAAAAATCTGGTTAAACGGTGTCACAACAACCAGCTCTCACTCAACGTTAGCAAAACCAAAGAGACTATAAGAGGAGGAAACCAGAGATCCATGAGGCAGTCCTCATTAGAAAATCAGAGGAGGAGAGAGTCAGTAACTTAAAATTCCTCAGTGTTAACACGATCTGTCCTGGGACCAGCACATAAGTGCTTTTACAAAGAAGGCATGGCAGCGCCTCTATTCCCTTATAAGTTTTGCAGAGTTGGTATGTTATTTAAAACTGTGACAAACTTCTACAGATACACGAGTATCCTGACTAGTTACATCACAACCTGGTATGGGAACACCAATGTCCAAGAAAGGAAAAACCAACAAATAGTGGATACAGACCAGTACAGTACAGGTAAAGCCACCCCCCCCCCCCACAATAAGTACATTTACAAGGAACGCCATAGCAGGAAAGCAACATCCATCGTCAAGGAAACCCACCATCCAAGGCCATGCTCTCAGCTCACTGCTGCTATGGGGGAGCAGGAAAACAGAGTCTTAGGTGCCACACCACGAAGTTCAGGAACAGTTATCAATTACCCTTCAACCATCAGGCTCCTGAACCAGCATGCTTAAATAACCTACAAGCTCACTTTCAAGGATTCTATAACTCATTTTCTCAGTAGAATTCATTTACTATTTGTTTATCATTATTATTGTTTTATCTGTATTTGTACAGTTTGTGTTCTTTGCACATTGGTTATTTATCAGTCTTTTTGCGCAGTTTTTCATTGATTTTTTTTGTATTTCTGTCCTGTGAATGCCTGCAAGAAAATGAATCTCAGGGTAGTATATGGTGACATATATATACTTTGATAATAAATTTACTTTGAACTCTGAAACAGTTAGCTCAGATTTTCTCTTCAAGTTGATGCTGACTGGTGTTTCATTTCAATGAACAAAACCTACATTTTTTTCTGCTTTCACACACCCAGTGTGGAGCTTCAAGCTTCAGACCACACATGTGAAATGGTAAGCGCAGTTTTCGGCAACATTTAAATTAATTTGCAGAATATCACAGGCTACACTCCTTTAGTTTCCAAATACATCTTACACTGTGAATGTGCATGCTGGAAATCATTTATCTGCTTGAAATCATCTTGCTCTTTCCCTTGGTTTCCAAAGGTACAAGGTTTCCAAACTGGATTTAAATTGTGAGTTTAAAACTTATTGGGCTGAATTATTAGAATTTGCACAATAGGTGTGAAATTTTGCACATGGGAATTTGTGTCTAAAATTTACAAAGGGACTATTTTAGAAATGGACAATTTCAATGTCTCTTGGTAGGCACTCTAGTTTAACAGATTGGCGTTATGCTGGAGAACTCAGCAAGCCAGGCAGCATCTATAGAAAAAAGTACTGTTGACGTTTCAGGCTGAGACCCTTTGGCAGGATCCGATGTGCATCACTTCTACTTGAGATAGAAAGTTCTTTGCTAAAATGCAACTGTTTAGTGTTGTAACGAGACAAACCTTACTTTGAATGTAAATGACGTATAGTACTTTTCATCTGCATTTATGTATCTGTACATAATTGCATACAGTTTTGGTCACCTTGTTATTGGAAGGACACTGTCAAGCTGGAGAGAGTGCAGAAGAGATTTATGAGGATGCTGGCTGGGCCAGAGTTCCAGGAAGAGATTGGCCACACTGGATCTTATTCCTTGGTGCATAGAAGAATGAGAGGAGATCTTGTAGAAGTTTATACAGTTATGAAGAGTATGTATATAGTCTTTTCTCTAGGGCTAGGGTGTCCAAAACTGGAGGGCATAGATACAAAAGGGGAGTGATTCCAAAGATTTCCAAAGGAAACCTCTTTAAACAGAGTAGTGAGTATTTAGTATGAGCTGCCAGAGGAAGTGAGTACCATTTAAGAAGCATTTGGATAGGTACATGAAGGGAAGGAGCTTGGAGGGTTTTGAGCTGAACGTAGGCAACTGGGAGGATGCTGTGGATGGTATGGACCAGTTGGGCTGAAAGGCCTGTTTTCATGTTGTATTACTTTATAACCTCAGATGCATTATTAGTTATTGTTTAATGAATGACTAGCAAAATCTAAAGAGAGGGTGGCAGGGCCCAATTCTGAGAGTGAGGTTTGGATGATTTAGGTCAGGGCATTTGGCCCATAGGCTGGTTCAGCTCACTGCTCTGCAGTTTACTTGTTTCTGCACTGAATTGAGGCTGTGGTCTGCAATTACAGGCTTCTGTGGCCTAAATTTCGTGAACTTCAATTCATTGCTTGCATTAAGATTTTTCTCTCTGCACATTGGGTGTTCAACAGTCTTCTTTTGTTTTAATGGGTTACTTTGGGTTTCTTTGTTCTGTGGCTGTCCAAGGATTTCAATCTCAAGGTTGTACTTGATTAACCTTGAAACTAACAGAGTCAAAGCAAGGCCCCTCGCCGAGTTCCCTCCGGCACCTTTTCCTGCCCTGGTGGATCTTAAGCCCCTTCTCTGATGTTATCTTTGTCCAGCCACAGATGCAGCATTGTAGTTTGTGTCCCACCGGTGCTGCTGCTCTGTTAAATGCGGTGCTAGTTGTCTGTTTCCATTCCCAGGTCTGTTGCTGTGTAGTTTGTCAGTGAGTCATCTTGCCCCGCTCCACCCTGCTCTCACAGACTCGAGGGGTATTCTTCATCCTGAAGTTTTCGTAGCAATAAATGTGTGGATCTAATACTCTGTCCAGCGATGGATCCTGCTGGCATGAGCTGCAGGCCCATGCCAGGCCCGATGGGGTCTGTTCCCTCTTGTCAGAAGTCTCTCCAGGCCATCACCAGATCTTCCTCTGGTTGTCAGCTGCCCTTTTGCAGTGGTCACTGCTTTATTCCAGATATTCAGTTTGATTAATGGGACTGGATGTTACAATTCCTAAAATTTCTGCACTGCACTTGACTTGAGAAGCAGCTCTTAAAGATGACCACTCGATGATGTTACTACCATTACGACACATCTTCAGTTGTGTACCTCGACATCACTGGGTGTTTTGGCCTTTTATCACAAGACTCCCTCAGCAGAGGCAGGCCTACCACAGGCTGATCAGGCCTGGGTGTGTGACACATAGTTTGTCCCTAGATAGTCACTTGGCAGCCCAGACAGCATCCCTTCTTTTCAGCCACAGCCAGTGACTGCTCATTTCGGCAGCATTAGCAGGTGCTTTGATTGCCTTCCTATGGGCCTGCCCTCTGACTCCTCCTTCCCTCAGCAGCCTTACGATGGAACTGGCTACAAAGCCCCTGCACCCCACCTGAACTGGGCGCACTTTTATATTCCAGCCTCACTCCTCTGCTTCAACTGCAAGGTTTGCATATCGCAGCCTTTTCCGTTCGTAAGCCCCATCAACAGCATCCTCCCAGGGGACCGTCAGCTCAGTGACAAAGACAGGAGTTGGACCAAAGGACCAGGTCAAGCCGCAGGTTGGTCGTTGCAATTTCAGATGGGAAGGTAAGTTTCTGGCCTAAATCAACACGCATTTCCCAGTCCCTAGCTGCACTCAGTGGGCATGAGTCTTGAGGCAAGGGGTTAGCCCCCGGTTTCTCTCCTTCCTGGATGAAGGATGATAATTGTGGGATTGTTCCCTGGACATTGAGAGGCCTGGTGTTGGTGGTTACTCTCTTACTCAAGTTCAGCTGCCAAACGCCTCAGCACTTGGTTGCGCCATCAGGTGTATCTGCCTTGTGTTAGGCTGGTCTTGCAACTAACCAAGATGTGCTTGAGGGATGCCAGAACTGTGCACAGAGGACAGGCTGGACCCTCTCCCAGTCAAAGATCTAGGTTTGTAGGAGAGGGCAGGACATCATATGTTGCTCTGATAATGAAGCTCAATCTATTTGACTCCATGCTTCACAGCTCATTCCAAGTGATTTTCCTCCGCTCAACACCCTCCCACCTCATCCAGCAGCCTTGCTTGGTTTGGGATATTGCTTTGGCACATCTGGCTGCTGCTTCTAGGTGGCGCACCTCTACCACCACCAGGTGTCAGAGTTCAGTTGTAGCCTTTTGCCAGGTAGTTTTCATTACTCCAAGGCCAAAGCCCCCTCTGCCCCGTTGGACATAGCCCACTATGTCCAACTATGTGTTGGAGGGCAGCTTCTGCGTCCAGTACTGCTGCAGCTGGGGTCCATTTCTTCCCTGTTGCTAGAGCAGCAGTAACGCCTCTTACGATTGGGTCCTGAGGTTTTTTTGAGTGTCATTTCCAGCCTTGCTTTGGCACATTTGTATTCCTCCACCAAAAGGGCTCTGTTCCCGTAAAGTCCTATGCTGCTAAGGCATCTCAGTAACCCAAGCCACTTCCTCACATGTGAGTTCACCAGCCTCTCCAGCCGATTTGCATGAGACATAGTGACCTCATAGACGGTAACTGGCCACATAAGTCGGGGCAGCAGTCCAAACTGAAAGCACCAAAGCTGCAACTTCCCTGGGAGAGCCGAGTTGTTGATTAGCTTGAGGCCACTGATTGTATCCTGCCTTAGTTGTTCCACCTGCTCGGTGTCTCTGAGGTCTGCGTTGTACCAACGTCCGAGGCTTTTGATAGGTTTCTCCAGGACAGTTGGTATTGGCTCAGCGTTGATACAAAAACTTAGGTCGGTTAGCCGACCTTTGACAATTGAGATACTGCAAGACTTTCTGGGTTTGATCTCCATTCATGCCCATTTGATGTTCCCCTGGAGTTTATCCAGCTGGCGTTTGATGCATGCTTTTGTTGTTGTTATTGTGGTCATGTCATCCATATACGCCCTGATTGGAGGACAATGCAGCCCATTCTTCAAGCGTTTCCCTCCAACCACCCATTGTGATGCTCAGATAATGACCTCCATTGCCATGATAAATGCCAGAGGAGAGATGGTACAACCCACCATTATGCTTATCTCAAGGTGCTGCCATGTGGTGGTGTTACTGTGTGTTGTGACACAGAACTGCAGATCCTAGATGTACGCTTTGACCAGCTTTGTGATGCCCTCTGGAACCTGGAAAAAGTTGAAAGCTGCCCAGAGTCTTGTGAGGTACTGACACAAAAGCATTGGCAAGATCTAGGAAGACCACATGCAGGTCTTTCTTTTCTTTCTTGGCAGTTTGTATCTGGTGCCAGATGACATTTGAGTGTTCCAGACATCCTGGGAAACCACATACTCTGGCTTTCTGCACTGATGTGTCGACAAAGTTGTTGCTCTGCAAAAAGGCTGAGAGTCTTCGAGCCACGACACCAAAGAAGATCTTTCCTTCCACATTCAGGAGACTGATCTGGTGGAACTGACTGATTATTGAGGAATTCTTCTCTTTGGGAATTTATATCCCTTCCGCCCTTTGCCATGCCTTGTGTATAATTCCATTTCCCATGCCACCTTCATTAGATTCCAGAGGTATTTCAGGATGCCGGGGGTGTTCTTATAGAGCTTATATGGGACACCATTGTGTTGATGCTGATGCTGATCTTGCTCGTTTATCTTTACTTTCCACCTCCCTCCATGTAGGGGGCCTTCCATCTATCTATGCTCAGGTTGGTGGATTGGTGGCATGTCATTCGGAATGGTCACTGGCTCATGCCTCTGGTTGTCAAGAGTGGATCTACATACTTTGCTGATAAATGTACTTAGAACCCTTCAACAACACTAGCCTACACAGAGTTTGGGCTATGGTCATATCACACACACAAGATGGCGATTTCTTTATGCAGGCAAGTTTGAGAAGAACGCTTGGAACTTGACCTCCAGTGTGGGAGTCTAAGGTTTTGATGAAATTTCAAAGGGCCATGTACTGCAGTTGATTCTGCACCCTGCATTTCTCTTGAACGTACAAACATAACATACAAATTAGGAGCAGCAGCTAGTCACCCAGCTCCCAAAGAGTGTTCTGCCACTTAATAAATGCACAGCAGCTGATCAGACCTTAATTCCCCAATTCTCATCTATCCACGGGAAATTTTCAACCATTTGCTTAATAACAATTCACGTACCTGTACCTTTAAAGCATTCAGAGACTCTGTTTCCACAGCACTTTGAGTTCCAAAGACTCAACACAACAAGTGAATAAAACAGCCTAATTTCTATCTTAAATGGGTGACCACTTATTCTTAAACAGTGACCCGTGGTTTTGGATTCTCCTCACATTCAATCAGTCAAAAGACCACTCAGATTCAATCAAATCCAGCACCTCTATTCTAAACCTCAGTTGACACAAGCCTAGCCTATTCGAGCTTTTCTCATAGCCAATCAGCTCATTTAAAACCCTTCCTTAAATCAGACTTATCTTGAAAACAGTGAATCAGCTGTGTATTATTTAGATCAGATAATACGTGTTATTTTTCCTAAAAACACTGACAGTTTCACATCTTCCAACAGTATTCTCCACTTGCTTGATCTATGACACAAGATGAAATCATGTCCATTCTATCTATAGATGAACAGAATCTCCACTGCAATTCCGGAAGCAGTTCTCTGGGAGGTGATGGTAGTGGAGGACTAAGGCAATGACCCCACCTCCTACATTTGGGAAAAAGAAGATATTTTGGGGGAGTTCAGAGACCTTGCATTTGTGACCACCTTCAGGACTAAGACATTTCTAAATGCAGAAATACAAAGTGGTCTTTCCTTCTACAAATATCAGCTGGTTCAAATACAATGCAATGTGACAAATTACTACAACAAATTCAATCACCCAGTATTCCTATTCTCACCAGCTTGTATCAGCTTTGTTTTCCATTCAACAAAGTTTATGATCATCATACAAAATGCTGGAGGAACTCAGTAAGTCAGGTAGCATCTATGAAGGGAAATAAACAGTTGATGTTTCAGACAGAGATCCTTCATCAGGACCAAAATCATAATAGGGTTTCTGCAGAATTTCTTTGTGTTTCTAATCATTATTATCAGTTTCAATGCATCAAGCTGTGGTTCCCTCCAACTTTGAGAAGACCACTGTCATCCCAGAACCCAAAAATAACAATATAAGTTTTAATAACAACAGTCCAGTGCTCTAACATCTACTATCGTGAAGTGCTTCAAGAAGTGAGTCATGGCATGATTCAACTCCATCTTTCCAGACAAGTTCGACCCACTACAATTTGCCTACTCTGCAACAGGTCTACAGCTGGTGCCACCACCCTGGCCCTACACTTAGAACTGGAGCATCTGGACAATAAAGTCACATACATCAGACCCTGGCAGTTAATGCCTCTAAATGCAATGGGGTCCTTGACTTCCTGACCATGTCTGCAATCAGTAAGGACAGGCCATAATTATTCTAAAATTTAGTGTTCCACAAGATTGCATCCTCAGCCCCCTACTCTACTCCCCATACACTCATGAGGGTATGGTCAGATTCTGGTATACAAGTTTGCAGATGAGAACACTGTAGCACGCTGCATTACAAATAATAAAGAAGGAGATAGAGAGCTTAGTGACATGGTGTCATGACAAAAAAAAAATAAGAGCAGGTCAATGACTTCAGAAAAGCAGGCGATGCAAATTCTCCTGTCTGTATCAACAGTGTTGAGGTGGAGAGAGCTGAGAGCTTCAAGTTCCTAGGTGTGAACATCAACAACAGCCTGTTCTGATTCAACCATGTTGATGTCATGGCTAAGAAAGCTCACCAACACCTCACCTTCCTTCGGAGGCTAAAAAAATTCAGCATGTCCCCGTTACTCCAATTTTTCTTCTTCTTATTATTATCATCAACATGTCCACGGACAGTCCATACATGGCCCAGCCAGAACCGGACACATTTTTGCGTCTTGTTGTTGAATTCAGCAAGACCTGCAACAGTACAGGGTTCCTCTAGCGATGGGCATCGCAGGAGATGTTGCAGGCTCAGTTCCACATTCACAAGTTGACGGGCTGGTTGCATATCCCCATGTGCTTAGTGACACCTTTGAACGATCTACACCAGTCCTGAGTCTGTTAAGGCACTTCCTGGTTGCCCAGCTGCCATTAGCTCCTGGGGGAAGACTTTCATCCGGTGGAATTTCCATCGTTGGGGGTTGTTTGAGACTGGCGAGCTGGTCTTTCCACAAGGTGATGTGGGCTTCAGATGGGGTTGATTGTAATGGAACAACACTGTTCATGAAGCTCTTCCTTCACTTTAGGCGGCTGGGTGTAGGTGTATGACCACGTAGAGGGTGCTGCTCATCTGATGTCTGACGGAGTCGTTCTTTCTTGCTGGCTACCGTTCTTATATCAGGGTAGAGATACCAGCTGGATATACAAGCTGTTGGTGTTTGTTGGTCTTAAACAACCTGTGATAAGTCGGCAGCTTGAATTCAGAACGGCATCCATCTTCTTACCATGAGTAGATCTTTCCCATGTAGGGCAGGCGTATTCAGCAGTGGAATAACAAAGAGCAAGCGCACTGGCTTGCAATGTTTTCCAGCTTGCTCCCCATTTTGTGTTAGTGAGTTTATTCAGGATGTTGTTTCGTGTGCTCACTTTTGCCTTTGTTTTATTGATGTGGTGCTTGAAAGTGAGGCATCCGTCAAGGGTGACTCCTAAGCAGATAGGGTGCTCGCAATGCGTCAGTGTGGCTCCACACCAGGTCACTTTAAGCTGCCTTTTGGCTTCACGGTTCCTGAGGCGGAAAGCACAAACTTGTGTCTTTGATGGGTTTGCATGGAGGTGGTTTTCTTCATAGTAGGATGTTAGTCCCTCCGAGGCCTCAGAAAGCGTTTTCTCCACGGTGTTAAAATCAGTGCTTTGGGCAGTGATGCATAAGTCATCAGCATATATAAAACGGTGTGTGACATCATCTATAGGTTGGTCATTCGTGTAGATAGAACATAGAATAGTACAGCACGAGAACAGGCCCTTTGGCCCACAATGTTGTGCCAACCCTCAAACCCTGCCTCACATATAACCCCCCACCTTAAATTCCTCATATACCTGTCCAGTAGTTTCTTAAACTTCACTAGTGTATCTGCCTCCACCACTGACTCAGGCAATGCATTCCACGCGCCAACCACTCTCTGAGTGAAAAACCTTCCTCTAATATCCCCCTTGAACTTCCCTCCCCTTGCCTTAAAGCCATGTCCTCTTGTACTGAGCAGTGGTGCCCTGGGCAAGAGGTGCTGGCTGTCCACACTGTCTATTCCTCTTAATATCTTGTATACCTCTATCATGTCTCCTCTCATCCTCCTCCTCTACAAAGGGTAAAGCCCTAGCTCCCTTCATCTCTGATTATAATCCATACTCTCTAAACCAGGCAGCATCCTGGTAAATCTCCTCTGTACCCTTTCCAATGCTTCCAAATCCTTCCTATAGTGAGACAACCAGAACTGGACACAGTACTCGCAAGTGTGGCCTAACCAGAGTTTTATAGAGCTGCACCATTACATCGCATCTCTTAAACTCTATCCCTCGACTTATGAAAGCTAACACCCCATAAGCTTTCTTAACTACCCTATCTACCTGTGAGGCAACTTTCAGGGATCTGTGCACATGTACCCCCAGATCTCTCTGCTCCTCCACACTACCAAGTATTCTGCCATTTACTTTGTACTCTGCCTTGGAGTTTGTCCTTCCAAAGTGTACCACCTCACACTTCTCCAGGTTGAACTCCATCTGACACTTCTCAGCCTACTTTTGCATCCTATCAATGTCTCTGCAATCTTCGACAATCCTCTACACTATCTACAACACCACCAACCTTTGTGTCATCTGTAAACTTGCCAACCCACCCTTCTACCCCCACATCCAGGTCGTTAATAAACATCACAAAAAGTAGAGGTCCCAGAACAGATCCTTGTGGGACACCACTCGTCACGACCCTCCAATCTGAATGTACTCCCTCCACCATGACCCTCTGCTTTCTGCAGGCAAGCCAATTCTGAATCCACCTGGCCAAACTTCCCTGGATCCCATGCCTTCTGACTTACTGAATAAGCCCACTGTGTGGAACCTTGTCAAATGCCTTACTAAAATCCATGTAGATCACATCCACTGCACTACCCTCACCTATATGCCTGGTCACCTCCTCAAAGAACCCTATCAGGCTTATTAGGCACAATCTCCCCTTCACAAAGCCATGCTGACTGTCCCTGATCAGACCATGATTCTCTAACTGTCCACAGATCCCATCTCTAAGAATCTTTTCCAACAGCTTTCCCATGACAGACGCAAGGCTCACTGGTCTATAATTACCTGGACTATCCCTACTACCTTTTTTGAACAAGGAGACAACATTCGCCTCCCCCCAATCCTCCGGTACCATTCCCGTGGACAACGAGGACATAAAGATCCTAGCCAGAGGCTCAGCAATCTCTTCCCTGGCCTCGTGGAGCAGCCTGGGGAATATTCCGTCAGGCCCTGGGGACTCATCTGTCCTAATGTATTTTAACAACTCCAACACCTCCTCTCCCTTAATATCAACATGCTCCGGAACATCAACCTCACTCATATTGTCCTCACCGTCATCAAGTTCCCTCTCATTGGTGAATACCGAAGAGAAGTATTCACTGAGGACCTTGCTCACTTCCACAGCCTCCAGGCACATCTTCCCACTTTTATCTCTAATCGGTCTTACCTTCACTCCTGTCATCCTTTTGTTCTTCACATAACTGAAGAATGCCTTGGGGTTTTCCTTTACCCTACTCAACAAGGTCTTCTTATGCCCCCTTCTTACTCTTCTCAGCCCCTTCTTAAGCTCCTTTCTTGCTACCCTATATTCCTCAATAGACCTCATCTGATCCTTGCTTCCTAAACCTCATGTATGCTGCCTTTTTCCACCTGACTAGATTTTCCACCTCACTTGTCACCCATGGTTCCTTCACCCTACCATTCTTTATCTTCCTCACCGGAACAAATTTATTCCTAACATCCCGCGAGAGATCCTTAAACATCAACCACATGTCCATAGTACATTTCCCTGCAAAAACATCATCCCAATTCACACTCACAAGTTCTAGCCTTATGGCCTCATAATTTGCCCTTCCCCAATTAAAAATTTTCCTGTCCTCTCTGATTCTATCCTTTTCCACGATAATGCTAAAGGCCAGGGAGCGGTGATCACTGTCCCCCAGATGCTCACCCACTGACAGATCTGTGACCTGACCCAGTTCGTTACCTAATACTAGATCTAGTATGGCATTCCCCCTAGTCGGCCTGTCAACATACTGTGACAGGAATCCATCCTGGACACACTTAACAAACTCTGCCCCATCTAAACCCTTGGAACTAATCAGGTGCCAATCAATATTAGGGAAGTTAAAGTCACCCATGATAACAACCCTGTTATTTTTTCACCTTTCCAAAATCTGCTCCTTGGTTTCTCTGCTGCTACCAGGGGGCCTATAGAATACCCCCAGTAGAGTAACTGCTCCCTTTCTGTTCCTGACTTCCACCCATACTGACTCAAAAGAGGATCCTGCTACATTACCCACCCTTTCTGCAGCTGTAATAGTATCCCTGACCATTAATGCCACCCCTCCTCCCCTTTCCCCCCTCTCTATCCCTTTTAAAGCACTGAAATCCAGGAATATTGAGAATTCATTCCCGACCTGGTGCAAGCCAAGTCTCCATAATGGCCACTACATCATAATTCCACGTATGTATCCAAGCTCTCAGTTCATCACCTTTGTTCCTGATGCTTCTTGCATTGAAGTACACACACTTTAACCCTTCAACCTTTACAGCCTTTATTCTGCTTCTCTTTCTTCAAAGCCTCTCTATATATTAGATCTGGCTTTACTCCATGCACTTCTTTCACTGCTCTATCACTCCGGGTCCCATCCCCTTGCAAATTAGTTTAAACCCTCCCGAACCATGCTAGCAAACCTACCAGCAAGGATATTGCTCCCCCTCGAGTTCAGGTGCAACCCATCCAATCTGTACAGGTCCCACCTTCCCTAGAAGAGATCCCAATGGTCTAAAAATCTAAAACCCTGCCCCCTGCACCAACTCCACAGCCATACATTCAACTGCCATCTCCTCCATTTCTTACCATCACTATCACATAGTACTGGCAGCAATCCTGAGAACGCCACCCTTAAGGTCCTGTTCTTCAGCCTTCTGCCTAGTTCCCAAAACTCACACTTCAGGACCTCATCCCTCTTCCTGCCTAAGTTGTTGGTCCCAACATGTATCACGACTTCTGGTTGCTTTCCCTCTCATACCAGGATGTCATGCAGCTGGTCAGAGACATCCTGGACCCTGGCACCCGGGAGGCAACAAACTATGTGGGTTTCCTTCTCACGTCCACAAAATCTTCTATCTGCTCCCCCACTATACGGTCTGCAATGACGACAGCTCTCCTCTTCTCCGTCCCATCGTTCTGCACCACAGGGTCAGACTCCGTGCCAGAGGCCCTGCCACCGTGGCTCACACCTGGTCGGTCGTCCTCACCAACAGCATCCAGGATGGTAAACTTATTATTCATGGGAATGGCTACATGGGGTGCTCTGCACTACCTGTCTACTCTCCTTCGCTTTCCCCCCTCGGACTGTCACCCAACGACCTGCTTCTGGCAGCCTAGCTGTGACTACACCCAGATGTTGTACAGCAGCGGAGTGAGCACACTTCCCGGAGGAAGGCCATTCTTCTGAATTCGCCACCTGCTGTGCTTCCACCTAGTTCAACACAAAACCGGCCATTCTGAAACATGCTTCCTAACAGCTCTGTTCAGTGAATATCTTTTGTCATCTCCAGGGTCTTGCTGAGGAGGCGCCTATGGTTCACTGTATTGTAAGCTGCTGACAAGTCTACAAAAACAGCAGCTGTTACCATCCCTTGCTCAAATCCATCTTCGATATATTGTGTGAGGTTGAGCAGTTGGCTTGTTGTTGATTTGCCGGGGTGGAAACCTGCTTACTCTGCGATGATCTTCTCATTTAGAGCTGGTGTTTGATGTGGCAAAGCAGTGAGATTAGCCGAAAACTCTTAGGATCTGAGGGATCTTTTCTGGGCTTTAATAGTGCTATTTCATGTGACCTCCACCACATATTAGGTAGCTTGTGTGTTGCTAAACAGTGGTTCAACAATTGTAGGAGCCATTTCTTTGCTTGCTGTCCAAAATGCTTTATCTGCTCCGATGCTATGTTGTCAAGACTAATTGCTTTCCCATGTTTTAGACTAGATATACCAATTTCCAGCTCTTCACAGTGAATGGTCCAGTGAAGCCAGAGTCATCACTGTACTTCTTCCTATCTAGTTGTGCTCCTGATTGTTTCTTGTTGGTTTTTCCATTTAGGAACAACTGGTGTGCAACTTGGTTAGCAGACACATTGGGATGTTGGGCAGCTTTCTTGGGATTGCCTCCAAGTTTGCATATGAGAGACCATGCCTTCTTGCTGTTTTTTGTAAGATCTGTTGTCTCTATCAAGTTTTTATTGATGCACCATAGAAAGCATTTTGTCTGGATGCTTGGTGTGGCAACTGCTCTGCTCATGACCACAAGAAACTGCAGGAAGTTGTGGACACAATACAAGAACCACCCTCCACTCTATGGACTGTCTATGCTTCTCACTGCCCCAGTAAAGCAGCCAGCACAGGAAATGACTCTACCCTCTGCAGACATTCTCTCTTCTCTGTCCCATTGGGCAGAAGATACAAAAGCTTGAAAGCACATTCCACCTGGCACAAAGGCAGCTTCTATTCCACTCTTATCAGACACCTGAACAGACCTTTTGTATGATATGATGGTTTCTTAGCCTCACAATCTACCTCATTATGATCTTTGTACTTAATCTTTAACCTGCACTCTTATTGGTAGCTATTATACTTTATTCTATGTTGTTATTATTTGACCTTATTCTTGCTCAGTGTACTGTGTAATGTCTTGATCTGTATAAATAGTATGCAAGATAAACTTTTCACTGTATCTTTGTACACATGACAATAATATACAAATACCAGTGCTATTGGTATAGTATTCTAGACTCAATTTTATACAATCAAGATTGTATTAAGGATTTGAGAAGTCAGGATAATGAGTAGTTACCTTGTAAAGACAGGCAGCAACCAGTACTTCTTCTCATCACCAAATACCTGCTTCATATTCTTGCTGCAGCCCAAGCTAAACCCATTCTTGTCTGGTCCATGTCGGAATACAGGTGCTCTGAATGCCTCTGAAACAAGTAAGCCATTATTTTAACTTTATTGCTTGAAACTCACACCTGAATATTTAACTGCAGAATGAGTCAGTAAACTGAAGAAAATCATGAGTGATATGTAGTTAGGAAGGGGTCTATTATCCATTTTAGAAAGGATAATACATCACAGTACAGCCCTTCAGACGACAAGTGTTGTGCTAATTTTTTAACCTACTCTGAAGTCAGTCTAATGCTTCCTTCCCACATAGCCCTTTCATCTGTGCCTACGAGATTCTTAAATATCCTTACTGTATCTGCTCTACCACCAACCCTGGTAGCATGTTCCATGCACCCACCACTCGCTGTATAAAAAAAAACTACCTTTCACATCACCCCTTTCCATTCGTCCTATCACTTTAAAATAATAGTCATATTAGTCATTTATGCACTTGGAAAAAGAAGATGACTGTCCACTCTATGCCTTATCACCTTATATGCTTCCATCAAGTCACTTCTCATCCTCCTTCGCTCCAAAGAGGAAAGCTGTGGCTCACTCAACTTATCCTCACAAGACTTGCTCTCTAATTCAGGCAGCGTACTAGTAAATCTCCCCTACACTCTCTCACTAAAGCTGTCTCATCCTTCCTATAATTAGGAGACAAGAAATGAACATAATATTCCAAGTATGGTCTAACCAGAGTCTTATAGAGCTGCAACATCACCTTGCAGTCCTTGAACTCAATCTCCCGACTACTGAAGGCCAAGGCACCATAACTACCCTTTCAATTGTGTGGCAATTTTGAAGGATCTATAAAGGTGGACCTTAAGATCCTTCTGTTTCTCCACACTGCTAGGAAACCTGCCATTCACCCCCTTCATGTGACCTTTCACTTCCTAACCCAAGTCATTTATAAAAATCACAAAGAACAGAGTTCCTAGAACAGATCACTGTGGAACACCACTTACCATTGAACTCCATGTGGAATATACTCTAGCCGCTACCACACTCTGCTTTCTATACACCAACCCATACTGAATCCCGTGTAGCCACGTTTCACTGGACTCTGTGCCACCTCACTTTATGAATGAGCCTACCATAGGGAACATTGATGAACATCTTACTAAAATCTATATACATCACATCCACTGGTCTAACTTCACCAATTTTTGTCACTTCCTCAAATAATTCATTCAGGAGTGTGAAGCACAGCCTGCCCCTCACAAACCATGTTGACTATCCTTAATCAGACTATTCTTCTTCAAATGCTTGTAAATCCTGTCTCTAAGAATCCTCTCCAATAGTTTGTTCACTACTGATGCAACATTCGCTGGTCTTCATTTCCCAGTATTACCCGTTACCTTCCTTGAACAAAGGAATAACATTTGCCACTCTCCAATCTTCTGGCACTACTCCTGTGGCCAGTGAAGACACAGAAATCATTGCCAAAGGTGCAGTAATCTTTTCCCTCAGTTCCCTAAGTAACCTGGGGTATATCCCTCTCTCAAAGTTCCAGCATATTACCCTGTCCTCACATTTGTCAAGATCCCTCTCGCTGGTGAATAGTGAAGCAAAGTATTCATTAAGGACCTCCTCTACCTCCTCTGACTCCAGGCATGTTTCCTCTCTTATTCCTGATTGTCCTGCCCTCACTCTAGTCATCCCCCTGTTCTTCACCTACATGTAGAATGTTTTGGGGCTTTCCCTTATCTGACTCACCAAGGCCTTCTCATGCCTCTCTTAAGTCTCTTCTTAAGCTCCTCCCTGATTATCTTACAACTCTCTAGAGTCCTGTCTGATCCTTGCTTACTAAACCTTAAGTATGTTTCCTCTTTCCTCTTGACTAGGTGTTCCGCATCTCCTATCAACTATGTTTCTATTAATCCTACCATCCTTTCCCTGCCTCAATGAGAGAAACCTATCCAGAACTCCATACAAGCATGTCCTTAACAACTTCCAAATTTCCACTGTGTATTTCCAGAGTACAGTTGTTCCCAATTTATGCTCCCAACTTCCTGCCTCATAACATAATACAATCTCCTCCAAGTAAATATTTTTCAATACCTTCTGCACCTATCCCTGTGCATACCTATAGTAAAGGTCGGTGAGTTGTGGTCATTGTCTCCAAAATGCTCACCCACCCAGAGATCTATCAGATCAGGTTTATTGCCTGGTACTGGATCCAGAATGGCCTCTCCTCTAGTTGCCCTATCTACATATTGTGTCAGGAATCCTTCCTGGACACACCTAACAAATTTGGCCCCATTTAAATCTCTTGCACTATTGAAATACCAATAGTTTTACACCATTCCAAAATCTGCCTCTTGGTCTGTTCGTCAACGTTTCTGATGCTATGGAGGGGGGGGGGGGGTATATATATAGAATACTCCCTTCCGGTTTCTGACTTCTACCCACACTGACTCAGTGGATGATCCCTCCACGACATTCTCCCTTTGGCAGCTATGATACCATCCTTGATCAGCAATGCCACTCCTCCACCTCTTTTACCTTCCTCTTGAAACATCTAAATCCAACAATAATTCTTGCCCTTGTGACAACCAAGTCTCTATAATAGCCACAATGTCATAGATTCACATACTGATGAGTGCTCTGAGTTCATCCCCCGGTTCCTGATACATATTGAATTAAATTAGACAGGTTTCAATCCATCCATGCTGTATCCACTGCATATTCTTCCTCACAGTATCTCTACATACACCATGTACCTACTTTACACCATCCTCCATCCTCTGACCTATCGCTCTGGTTACAATTCCCTGACCAACCTAATTTTAACCCTTCCCATCAGCTCTAGCAAACCAGCCCACAAGGGTATTGGTCCTGTCAAAATCATGTGTAACCCATCTCTTTTGTACAGGTCACATCTACCCCAGAAGAGATCCCAATATCCATAAATCTGAAACCCTGTCCCCTGCACCTTTCTTCAGCCACACAATCATCTGCCATATCATTCTCATCTTACTCTCACTGGTGAGAGGCGAAATGTTAATTCATCGCTATATCATCAATGATGCGTAAAGCAGTACAGAGTTTATTATCTAGTCTTCCAATCTTCGTAAGATCAGTCACAGTTTTACTTTGCTTTAATTTTAAAGTTCCATGTTCCATGTTGCACCTGAGTAGCTGTCGAAGGAGAATTAAAGAAAAATGAATGCACAGGTGGAAGGTAGATTTTAAATGGCTTTGGGTATTTCAGGCAAAACAAAGGGGGAGGGATGAGGAGAGAACTCCAGGGTATTTAAAGGTTGTCACTAAATCATAATTGTTAGTGACTGTGTCAGCACTTATCTGATCCTACACTGACCAGCTTGTTTGGCGATTTCATAACCACCCTCTGATTCAGCCACATTACAGTGGGCTGGAGGAACATTTAGATCAGACCTGGAGAGAATGATGAAAGGTACTGGACAAGAAATATTAACTACAATTTCTCATTCCATGACTGTTGACTGGTGCTTCTTGCATTTTCTGCTACTATTTTAAGTAAAGTTGGCAGGTGTCTTTCTCTAGTATTTAGGAACTGGAGTTTTTACAGCAATCTGATTACTGATACTACGCTTTTAATTCCAGATTTATTCAATTACTCAATTTTAAATTGTCAGCTGCCATGATGAGGTTTGTACTGGTGTCTCCAGATCAATAACGTGGGTCTCTGTATTTGAATTGCAATGTTATGACACACTGTTACTGTTGCCTCTTACAGCTTACTATTTTGGCTACAGTCACTCCACAGATTAAAATCAAAGACATTGCATTTTTTTTCCCTGAGTTAGAAAAAAGCAGATCTTTTGTTGTTCTCTGCACATCAAAACACAGAAGTATTTTTGTATTCTGTGAGCATACTCTGAACACGGAACATTTGCACATCATACTATTCTTATTTTACTCAAATGCTTCTGGAATGAAATATATGCAAGATGATCATTAGCCTGTGAGGTGTCCGCGACAACTGATGTTTCATAGCAAAATGCAATTGTTGCTACAATGTCTATTTTCAACTGACAGAGTAACTCTGCCAACTCAGGCCAAGGTCAATAAATGAAGCATTACACTATATAATTGTCTTAGATTTGGGTGTTCCATCAGAATTCAACATTGCATGAAGCAGCCAATGAGGAAGTTCTGTTTCAATGTGACAAAAAAGATACACCTACATTTCAAATGTGAAAATGTGTATTTAATCCAGAACCTTTCATTCACTGACATTTAAAAAATAACAGGAAAAGGAAGAGAATTTGGAAAATATGTAATTGCTGGAACCACTGAAGATGCAACACCAGTGTGATCAGTGTTGTTGAAATACACTAAAAATAACACTAATGTATCAAAAGATTAGAATATTTCTCATTTTTCACATAACAAAAGCTGGCATTTATACAGCATCTTTAACGTAGAACATTTTTCAGAAGGGCAATCAGAAATTAGACATTGTACCCAGGAATGTATTATGTGAAAGATTGGAAACCTGATCAATGGAATTTTAAGGAGGGAAAAAGAGGGAAATTTTCATTAATGTAACTCGCCAAGTAAAGGCAGAAGAAGTGCAAAAGATTAGAGACAGAAGAAAAGAGAGTCTGAAGATTAACTTTATAGCTGGAGAAAATTATATTTAATGATTGATGAGATAAGAAAGGATTTAAAATCACAAACTAGTAAATTTTATTGGAAATATTGGTAAGAACAGTGAGAGTGGGAATGTGTAACAGGATGTAGGCAACAAAGTTTCAGATGAATTGGAAAAAAATCCATCCGATTTTGATGACAAGAGTATGGATGACAGCATATGCTTTTTAAAAATGGTTGTCTTAAAGGTGTACATCAAATAGTGCTGCAAAAAATTGTTTATTTTTTTATTTTCATCTAACAGGTCTACATTACTGGGTTGAATCAGCCAACTTCACCAAGAAGGAAAAAGGAGACCTTTCCATGTGAGTAGGAGGCATGTGCCAAAAGTTCAGCTAAGGATTGCACAAGGGCAGATTCATTATGATATGGTAGCTTTTACTGAGGTGGTCGCACCCAGAGTGCAGGTTTCAGATAGTAGATGGGTGACCACCAGAAGTATGGGGAGTAAGCAGTCAGTGCAGGGTTCCTCTGTGGAACAAGTATCCTTCAGATACTGTTGTGGGTGGGAGAGAGGTTCGCCTATTGGGGCACAGCACGACAGCAGGGCCAGTGGCACTGTGTCCAGCTCTAAGGCTCAACAGGGAAGGGTAAAGACAGGCAGAGTAGTAGTGATAGGGATAGGAGACAGACAGCAAATTCTGTGGCCAAGAAAGAAATACCAGGATGTTGGTCCCTCCCAGGTGCTAGGGTCCAGGACATCTCAGAGCGGTTGCAGATATTGTCAAGGGAGAGGCTGAGCAGCCAGAGGTCATGGTGCACACTGGCACTAATGACATATGTAGAAAGGTGGAGGAGGTCCTGTGGAGAGTATAGAAGTTGGGAAAGAAGCTGAAAATCAGGGCCTCCAAAGTTGTAATCTCTGGATTACTCTCCATGTCACATGCTAGTCAAGGCAGGAACAGGCTGATAGTACAGATGAATGAGTGGTGAAGAACTGGTTCAGGGGTCAGGGTTTCAGGTTCTTGCATCATTGGAACCTCTTCTGGGGCAGGGGTGACCTGAACAAGATGGACAAGTTGCACCTAAACTGGAGGGAAACCAATATCCTAGCCAGAAGCTTCACTAGTGCTACTCAGGAGAGTTTGAACTAGTTTAGCAGAGGATGCGAACCAGAACAACAGGTTATAAAGTGGAGGGACACAAAGGATGGAAGATGTCAGGGCCAGTAAGATCAGGCAGGAGCAAAGTAAGAGATACCATAGGAAGGATAGTGTATTTTAATGCTAGGAGCATTATGGGTAAATGTGATGAACTTGGAGCATGGATCAGTACATGGAACTCTGATGTTGTGGCCCTTACAGAGACTTTGTTGAGAGATGGACAGGAATGTGTGCTTAATGTCCCAGGGTTTTTCATGTTTTAGGAAAAATTGAGAGGGAGGTAAAGGGGGGAGGGAGAGTTGCATTACTAATCAGGGACAATATCGCAACTGCACTCAAAGGGGACAGAATGGAAGGCTCATCCACTAAGTCTATATGGGTAGAACTCCAATATTATAAGGGTGTAATCAGTCTGATGGTATTGTACTACAGACCTCAGCCCCAGTAGCCACTGGGACACTGAAGCACAGATATGCAAACTAAGAAAAGGTGTAAAAACAACAGGGTTGTTGACGTGAGGGGCTTCAACTTCCCTTATATAAACTGGGACCTTCTTAGAGCAAGTGGTTTAGATGGGGCAGAATTTGCTAGGTGCATCCAAGAGGGCTTCTTAAATCAATATATAGAGAGTCCAACAAGAGGAGGGATTCTACTGAGTATGGTGTTGGGTTATGAACCTGGCCAGGGGTCCAACCTTTCAGTGGATGAGCAGTTAGGGAACAGTGAGCACAAATGCTTAACTTTCAAGATAGCTATAGATAAGTATGGATGGACCTAGTGAGAGAGTATTAAACTGAAGCAGGGCAAATTACAGGAGTATTAGGGTAGAACTAGGGAGAGTTACTTGGGAACTGTTGTTTTTGGGCAAGTCCACACTCGACATGTAGAAGGTGTTTAAAGACCAACTGCAAACAGGTAAATTCTACGCAGAAGGAAGGACAAGGAAGGCGACGTAAGAGAACCTGGATGTTGAGGGAGGTGATGAATTTAGTCAAGAAGAGAAAGGAAAAGCATGTGAAACTCAGGAAGCTAGGATCAAACAGAGTCCTGGGGATTATAAAGTAGCCAGAAAAGAACTCAAGAAGGAGATTAGGAAAGCCAGGTGGGGGCATGAAAAGTCCTTGGCAAATAGTATTTAAGACAGTCCAAAGGTATTCTATGCATACATCAGCAGCAAGAGGACAACTAGGGAAAGAGTAGGACCACTTGCTTGGATGTGGTTGAGTAATCTATGTATGTATTAATCAAGTAGAAGAAAGTGGAAGATAGGCAGATCAGTGTCAAGAGTCTTAATATGCTAGGGCATTTTGATGTAAAGGAGGAAGTTGCGTTGGGTCTCTTAAAGAGCTTTATAGGTGATTAAAACCCCAGGGTCTGATGGGATATACCTTAGGTTATAAAAGAGGCAAGTGAAGAGATTGCTGGGGCCTTCACCACCATCCTCATGTCCTCTCTAGACACAGATGAGGTTCCAGAGGACTGTTAAGATGCTAATACTGTTCCATTGTTCAAGAGAGGAACCAGGGATAATCCTGGAAACAACAGACCAGTGAATCACACATCAGTGAGGAAGTTACTGGAGGAAATTTTTTGAGATAAGATTTATGAGCATTTGGAAAACCATGGCCTAATTAGGGAGAGCTGGCATAGCTTTGTGTGAGGCAAGTCGAGTCTGCTAACTTGACTTGAGTTTTTTTGACAAGGTGATGAGGATGATTGATGAAGGTAGAGTTGTAGATGTTGTCTACATTGACTTTATTCAGGTGTTTGACAAGGTCCCTCATAGGAGGATCATCCAGAAAATGAAGATGTATTTGGTCAATGGTGATTTGGCAATTTGGATTCAGAAATGGCTAGTCCATAGCCAACAGAGGGTGGTAGGTGAAGGGGCTTATTCTTGCTGAAGGTTTTGCTGGAAGACCGAATGCATCTTAATTAGTGGTATTCTGCAGGGATCTGTACTGGGACCTCTGCTGTTTGTGATATAAATGACCTGGATGAAAATGTAGCTAGGTAGGTTAGTAAGTTTAAGGATGATATGAAGATAGGTGGTGTTGTGGATAACATAGATGACTGATTGGCAAAGAATAAAGTGGGATATAGATCAGTTTCAGATAAAGGGTGAAAAATAGCAGATGGAGTTTAATCTAACCAAATGGCTTTGTACAAATTGATAAGAGTGGTGAAGGTGGCATATGGTACGTTTGCCTTTCTTAGTTGATATTTATTAGACTGCATCTGAAGTATTCCATTCAGTTCTGGTCACCCCATTACAGAAAGGATTTCAAGGCTTTAGAGAGGGTGCAGAAGACATTTACCAAGACACTGCCTGAACTACACCTGCCCAGGTACATGTACCATCTCACATTTTCTTCAGTACTATTTTTTTTTTCACTTTATCATTCTCACAGTGCCTGAATATTGGGATAATGGCCAATCTAAGGTCGGGTGTGGAGATAATTCTATTGGGCTCTGTGCTGTACTTGTTTGAATTTTGCAGGTGCAGTAGCATAGAGAATGTCTGGTCTTCATGATGTCCCATCCTTATTGACCTGTTTTAATTTCACTGCAGATACCTACAGGAGCTTGTTGAACTAGCAATCTGGCTGGAGAGAATAGGAGATAAACACCAGGTCAGGAACTGGAGTTTTGATGTATTTAGTCTTCTCTGTGGACTTTGACACACTCACCCTAAACCTCTGATAGATGTTATTGTGCAGAATATTTCTGCAACCCATTAAATTTTAAGCCCAAAAATGCCACCAAAAACAGAGATTTTATTTTTCTTTGTTGTAGATTGTCCAATCTTGCTCCAACCTAATTATTTAAAAATTCAACATCATCAAATATTTAGTAGAGAAATTCGATCTTACCTAATGTAGACCTGTTCTTACTGACTAACCAGCAATGGTAGCCAAACAGAGAGGACAGGCTGACGGAGAACATGGCAGCTGCAAAGAACAGGAACATGATGTGGAACTTAGCTTGGGTGTCTGGTAGGCCATTCTGGGGAAGGGGAGAAAGAAAGAAAAGGATAACAATATGCCGGAAACACAGAAAACAAGGTTGTACTTTCTATATGTAATTTTGCAACTATACATTGCAGAAACTGATCTGCTTTGCATATCTTTTCTACACCACGGGAATACAGGAGGAGGAGTTGGCCATTTTACTGTATTATGATTATCTGTACCTCAACCACAATCACCTAGCCTTTCATCCATGAGCATACATTACCTACGCTTAAAATAAACCTACTGAAGCTCTTGAAAGTTTCAATTAACCAAGCAGAGGTATTCTTAAGATGAGTATGAAAAGGTTCCAAATTTCCTTTATTATTCCCCATAGAAAAAGTACATGTTTGACACAGCACTGCAGACTGAAGGGCCTGTACTATGCTGTAGGTTTTGTATGTTTCTAAAAACTGCCTCTTCCCTTCGTTCATGAATAACTCACAATCTAATTCTGATTTCTCCATCAATAATCATATGCAAATAACCTTCAAAAATGGGACAGCTTAATTAGATTATTCCCCAACATTGTCTTGTTCATGACTAATGTTGTAAACCTTCAAGCAGCCCTAGGCTGTCCATTCCTGGCACCCTCTATATGGGGAATTGCATTTTTAAAAGCCTAAAATCAGAAGCTCTGCAACTCGTGGGTCAAACCTAATTCTCACTACTGCTATGATTACAACATGTTTGTCTTTCCACAACTCAAGATGAAACATATTATTGCCAATGTTCTTTTAAGAAGTTACAATTTAGTTTGATTTAACTTCTTTCTTTTCAAAGTTAATGAAATTAGTAATTTGGTTTATTAAATCGAAGCAAGAGGCGAAGAGGGAAGAGGTAAAAGAAGCTCAGAGAGAAGCTGTTTTTTTTAACTGATCGGACAAAGGGGTTGGATTGCGCAGGTGTGTGATGCAGCGCGCCAAAGGTTTAAAAGAAAGACCGCCATATACAGTGGCCATCGTCGTAGCGGACTGAGGCAGAGTGGGATGGCTTTGGCTCAATCAGGCTTCGGCGAGAACAGGCAGAGGCGAGGTTGAACGGGGCACGACTGCGCAAGCGCATGAAGATCAGCCTCTGAGATCAGTGGGAGAATTTAGTGAGCAGAGGCTGAGGACGAGCTTCACTCCAGGTGAGGTAAGGCCGGATAAGCTCCTTTAATTAATCTAATTATCTTAGGAGTAGGTAATGGAGGCAGCAGTTAGGGCAGTTGAGTGCTCTGTATGCAGTATGTGGGAAGTCAGGGCGAGCACAGCTGTCCCTGATGACTACACCTGCAAAAGGTGCATCCAGCTGCAGCTCCTGACAAACCGTGTTAGGGAACTGGAGCTGGAGCTGGATGAACTTCGGATCATTCAGGAGGCAGAGGCAGAAATAGACAGGAGTTTCAGGGAGATAGTCACCCCTAGGTGTCAGGAGACAGGTAGTTGTGTGACTGTCAGGAGAGAGAAGGGGAATAGACAGGAAGAGCAGAGCACCCCTGTGGCTGTTCCCATCAACAATAAGTATACGGTTTTGGATACTATTGGTGGGGACAACCTACCAGGGACAAGTTGCAGTGGTTGCATCTCTGGCAGTGAGACTGGACCCTCAGCTCAGAAGGGAAGGAGGGAAAAGAGGACAGCAGTAGTGATAGGGGATTCGAAAGTTAGGGGGACAGATAGGAGGTTCTGTGGAAGAGATCGAGAATCCCGGACGGTCTGTTGCCTCCATGGTGCCAGGGTCCGCGATATCTCGGATCGAGTTCTCAGTATTCTCAAGAGGGAGGGTGAGCAGCTGGATGTCGTGGTCCATGCAGGGACCAATGACGTGGGTAGGAAGAGTGAGGAGGTCCTGAAAGGTGAGTTTAGGGAGCTAGGTACCAAGGTTAAAGGACAGGACCTCCAGGATAGCAATCTCAAGATTGCTACCAGTGCCACATGCAGGTGGGTTTAGAAACAGTAAGATAATGCAGATCAACATGTGGCTGAAGACATGGTGCAGGAGGGAGGGCTTCAGATTTATAGATAATTGGGCAGTTTTCCAGGGAAGGTGGGACCTGTTCCGGCAGTACGGTTTACATCTGAACTGGAGGGGGACAAATATTCTTGCAGGTAGGTTTGCTAGAGAAGCTCCAGAGGATTTAAACTAGATATGAGGGGGGAGGGGAACCAGTGTAGGAACAGATGTATGGGAGAAGGAAGGAAAAGATTTCAGTAAAGTTCTTTGTACTGTTAGAGATAAACAGAGAGGAACAGGGGGAGAATTTCTTAAACGCGTTTATTTTAATGCTAGGAGCATTGTAAGAAAGATGGATGAGAGAGCATGGATTAATACCTGGAAATATGATGTTGTAGCTAGTAGTGAAACATGGTTGCAGGAGGGGTGTGATTTGCAACTAAATATTCCTGGATTTCGTTGCTTCAGGTGTGATAGAATCAGAGGGACAAGAGGGGGAGGTGTTGCGTTGCTTGTCAGAGAAAATATTACAGCGGTGCTCTAGCAGGATAGATTAGAGGGCTCATCTAGGGAGGCTATTTGGGTGGAATTGAGGAATGGGAAAGGTGTAGTAACACTTATAGGGGTGTATTATAGACCACCTAATGGGGAGCGAGAATTGGAGGAGCAAGTTTGCAAGGAGATAGCAGATATTTGTAGTAAGCACAGTTTTGTGATCTTGGGGGATTTTAATTTTCCACACATAGATTGGGAAGCCCATACCGTAAAAGGGATGGATGGTTTGGAGTTTGTAAAATGTGTGCAGGATAGTTTTTTGCGGCAATACATAGAGGTACCGACTAGAGAAGGGGCAGTGTTGGATCTTCTGTTAGGGAATGAGAGGTCAGGTGACGAAGGTATGTGTTAGGGAGCACTTTGGGTCCAGTGATCACAATGCCATTAGTTTCAATATAATTATGGAGAAGCATAGGACTGGACCCAGGTTTGAGATTTTTGATTGGAGAAAGCCTAACCTTGAGGAGATACGAAAGGATTTAGAAGGAGTGGATTGGGACAATTTGTTTTATGGGAAGGATGTAATAGAGAAATGGAGGTCATTTAAAGGTGAAATTTTGAGGGTACAGAATCTTTATGTTCCTGTTAGGTTGAAAGGAAAGGTTAAAAGTTTGAGAGAGCCATGATTTTCAAGGGATATTGGAAACTTGCTTAAGAAAAAGAGAGAGATCTACAATAAATATAGGCAGCATGGAGTAAATGAGGTGCTCGAGGAATATAAAGAATGTAAGAAGAATCTTAAGAAAGAAATTAGAAAAGCTAAAAGATACGAGGTTGTTTTGGCAAGTAAGGTGAAAATAAATCCAAAGCGTTTCTACAGTTATATTAATAGCAAAAGGATAGTGAGGGATAAAATTGGTCCCTTAGAGAATCACAGCTATGTGTGGAGCCGAAAGAGAGGGGGGAGATTTTGAACGATTTCTTTTCTTTGGTATTCACTAAGGAGAAGGATATTGAATTGTGTTAGGTAAGGGAAACAAGTAGGGAAGTTATGGAAACTATGCTGATCAAAGAGGAGGAAGTACTGGTGCTCTTAGGGAATATAAAAGTGGATAAATCTCTAGGTCCTGACAGGATGTTCCCTAGGACCTTGAGGGAAGTTAGTGTAGAAATAGCAGGGGCTCTGACAGAAATATTTCAAATGTCATTAGAAATGGGGATGGTGCCGGAGAATTGGCATATTACTCATGTGGTTCCATTGTTTAAAAAGGGTTCTAAGAGTAAACCTAGCAATTATAGGCCTGTCAGTTTGACGTCAGTGGTGGGTAAATTAATGGAAAGTATTCTTAGAGATGGTATATATAATTATCTGGATAGGGAGGGTCTGAATAGGAACAGTCAACGTGGACTTGTGCGTGGAAGGTTATGTTTGACAAATCTTATTGAATTTTTTGAAGAGGTTACGAGAAAGTTGATGAGCAGTATATGTTGTCTATATGGACTTCAGTAAGGCCTTTGACAAGGTTCCACACGGAAGGTTAGTTAGGATGGTTCAATCATTAGGTATTAATATTGAAGTAATAAAATGGATTCAACAGTGGCTAGATGGGAGATGCCAGAGAGTAGTGGTGGATAACTGTTTGTCAGGTTGGAGGCCGGTGAATAGTGATGTACCTCAGGGATCTGTATTGAGTCCAATGTTGTTTGTCATTTACATTAATGATCTGGATGATGGGGTGGTAAATTGGATTAGTAAGTATGCAGATGATACTAAGGTAGGTGGTGTTGTGGATAATGAAGTAGGTTTTCAAAGCTTGCAGAGAGACTTAGGGCAGTTAGAAGAGTGGGCTGAACAATGGCAGATGGACTTTAATGCTGATAAGTGTGAGGTGCTACATTTTGGTAGGAATAATCCAAATAGGACATACATGGTAAATGGTAGGGCTTTGAAGAATGCAGTAGAACAGAGTGATCTAGGAATAATGGTGCATAGTTCTCTAAAGGTGGAATCTCATGTGGATAGGGTGGTGAAGAAAGCTTTTGGTATGCTGCCCTTTATAAATCAGAGCATTGAGTATAGGAGTTGGGATGGAATGTTAAAATTGTACAAGGCATTGGTAAGGCCGAATTTGGAGTATTGTGTACAGTTCTGGTCACCGAATTATAGGAAAGATGTCAACAAAATAGAGAGAGTACAGAGAAGTTTTATTAGAATGTTACCTGGGTTTCATCACCTAAGTTACAGTGAAAGGTTGAACAAGTTAGGTCTTTATTCTTTGGAGCGTAGAAGGTTGAGGGGGGACTTGATAGAGGTATTTAAAATTATGAGGGGGATAGATAGAGTTGACGGATAGGCTTTTTCCATTGAGAGTAGGGGAGATTCAAACAAGAGGACATGAGTTGAGAGTTAGGGGGCAAAAGTTTCAGGTTGACACAAGGGGGAATTTCTTTACTCAGAGAGTTATAGCTGTGTGGAAAGAGCTTCCAGTAGAAGTGGTAGAGGCAGGTTTGGTATTGTCATTTAAAGTAAAATTGGATAGGTATATGGACAGGAAAGGAATGGAGGGTTATAGGCTCAGTGCAGGCCAGTGGGACTCAGTGAGAGTAAGCATTCGGCAGGGACTAAAATGGCCAAGATGGCCTGTTTCCGTGCTGTAATCGTTATACGGTTATATAGTTGTGTTAAGTTAGTTAATGACTATACAGCACTGAAATTATTCACTTTTGAAGGAATCTTAATGCATCCATTTCCATTACTTTCTCTTCCCACATCATTGGGTTCAGTGACTCACCTAAGACTGTCACTGTGCTAATATAAATATAACAAAGGCAGATGGAACAACTTCTCCGAAGCTTTTTTTGTCATATTATGTGAGAATTGTCTTAGTATTCTTTAGTGGAATTTGATACATCTCCAAAATATTGATGAATGATGACATTCCTGGCATCCCAACAGGCATTGTATGGTAAATGGTATAATCTGAAGTGAGTTACAGAAATTGTGCCAGATATGTTCGGATGATCCATGACCAGATATGCTAGGTCAAATTTCTGGATTGGCACTATTTGATCAAGAAATGGTTCAAATGTTAAAAAAAATGATTTACAAAAATGTGTTGCTGAAAAATACCAGTGCTAAATTTCTAAATTTCCAGACATAAATTATTATGCTAAAGTTTTGTAATCTGTCCCAGTATAATTTTATCTGGATTAATGCCAATTTGTTTTGGAAGAGAGTGTTTTATTATTTTTAAGGCATTATATTTTTGTTGTCTTGCTGCAGGGCCAGGCACAGATGAGCTACATCCACCAGTGTTGAATTTTCTATCTATTCAGAAACAAAGGTCAAGGAAATATATTCAAATATAACAGACCTTGGTGTAAGATAGGGGTTCACAACCTAGGGTCCATGGAACCGTTGGTTAATGGTAGGGGTCCATGGCAAAAAAAACCCAGATGGGATCCCCTGGTCTAGGAGAATGTATGCATTAAATTCACATTCTGTTAGGTCTAATGTAGGAAAACTCACAGTAAACATGGCCAATGAATTGTTTATACCAAATAGGATTTATAACTGTTAATAACTACTATATTCACAGCTTGACCAAAATGGGCCGCGTCTTATAAAGTCATAGAAATAGCTCTTCACCCAACTTGTCTGTGTCAACCATGGTTCCCACTAAGCTAGTTCCATTTCCCTGCACTTATCACCTACCCCCTTCCCAACCCTCCTGTCCATGTACTTAATCATATGGTTTTAGAAAAATTTGCCTCATGGAGATATCCTAGCCTCCTGAGGAAAGGGCAGCAGTTGGGAAGAATTATTGAGGAAGAAGGAATTAGTATCAATATTTGAGCAATGCAATCAGTCAATCTGCATCTGTAATCTAGAATCAAGTCTATCTTTACTCTTTACATCAAGGACCTTCAATAGGAATTGCGTCTCTTATTCAAGAGAATGACAGCTGTGACTCTTGTGAATCAAAGCATGGATGTTAGAGGGAGGTTGTCTCACAGATGTGAATTGAGTTCATTGAGGAAGTGACAAGAGGGTAGGGCTATGAATGTCGATGTGGACTTTACTAAGGCATTTTACAAGGTTCAGAAGATTAAGTCACCTGGAATTCATGGTGAGTTGATAAAGTGGATACAAAATTGGCTTCATCAATGAAGACAGACAGTAGTAGTTGAGGGATGTTTTTCTGACTGGAGGTCTGTGATCAATGGTGCTCCTCACGGATCTATGTTGGGGCCTCAGTTGCTTGTAATATATTTTAATGATCTGAATTATAATGTAGGTGATTAGTAAGTTTGCAGGTGAAATGACATTTGGTGAAGCTGTGGATAGTGAGCAAGGTTGTCAAAGGGTACAGCAGGGTATATATTAGCTGGAAATATGAGTGGAGAAATGGCAGATGGGAGCTTAATCCAGACATTTTGGAAGATCAAATGCAAGGGAAAAGTATACAAGGCAAGACTTTAAGGTACATTGATATTTGGTGGAACCTTGGGGTGCAAGAAGTACAATGCAAATCGGTAGTGTGTTAGGAAGACATGGCAAGCATGTCTTCATTGGTCAGGGAATTGAGCATTAAAATTGGAAAGTCATGTTTCAGCTCTAGATTTGGCTCCATTTGGACTGTTATTTGAGTTCTGGTTGGCTAACTACAAGAAGGATGGGCAGACTTTGTAGAGGTTGCAGAAGAGTTTCACCAGGATGCTGCCTTGATTGGACTGCATCAGCTATGAGGTTAGACAAACTTGGAATGTTCTTTATGGAGAGTCAGAGGCCAAGGTGGTAGACTTACATAACATTATGAAGGTCATAGATAGTAAGCCTTTTTCCCCAGAACGGGGATACCAAATATGACAAAGCATAGGTTTAAGGTGAGACAGGAAATGTTTTTGACTATGTAGAAGACTAGCGGGGCAAGTTTTTTTTAAAAATATAGAAAATGGTGCATGCCGAGAGAGTGCTGATGAGAGGTGGTAGAAGCAGATACAAAAGCAATGTTTAAAGAACATTCAGTCACATACATGAACAGGCAAGGAAGAGGGAGATATGGATCATATGCACATAGATTGGATTAGAGACTGGCATTACAAATGGCCCAGACATGGTGGTCCAAAAGGCCATTCCCTGTGCTGTACTTTTCTATGTTCTACTATGGTGCAGATTGAACGTAGAACCCTAAATCAGACCTCTTTGGCTTCATGAGACCATACATGTATTGCTTTGGTAATGCTATCCCAGGAAACTATGATTATGACACCACAATGCATACTTGTTTATGGGCTTCTGTGCAGGTTGACCAGACTGAATGCTGAGATGCGAGAGCTCTCCTATGAAGAGAGGAAGTGGTACAGATTCATATTGTTAGTAGTTCAGAAGGAGGGGGAATGACATCAAACCACTGAAAATTCCCGAGGATTGCACAGTAGGATCCTTAGCGAGAGTTTCTCTTAGCTAGAGCATCCTGATCAAGATCTCAGGACAAGGGTTTAGTCAGTGTGTTCTGGGTTGAGAAGGCACATCTTCATAATGTTACAATCTTTAGAATTCCCTACCCCAGATGCCTGTGATGGTTTGGTTGATGAGTATATTCAAGCCTGACAGATGGATAGATTTCTGGAATGTAGAATTATTAAGGCAACTTGTAGGTGGGGTAGGAAAATGGCTAATATAAAATAAGCTGATTGAACAGGGGAATATACTCAAAGGGTGGATGATATATACTTGGATTTCCAGGTGTTGTTCAATAAGGTGTCACATAAAAGATTTATCCATAAGGAGTCATGGAGTTACGGGTAATGTACTGGCATGGATTGATTAACCAATAGAAGGCAAAAAGCTGCAATTAGTGGATGTTGCTCTGGTTGGCGATCAGTGGGGAGCGGAGTATTGCAGCAATCAGTGCTGGGACACAACCGTTCATGATAAGCATTAAAGATTTGGAAGGGGAAACTGTGTATAGCATATGTAAGTTTGGTGATGACACTAAATTGAGTGGAAAAGCCAACTGAGCAGTGGTTGCGGACAGTCTGCAGATATGGATTGGTTCAGTTAATGGGCAGGAGTCTGGCAGAGGGAACACAATATTGGTATATACATGACTATCCACTTGGAAAGAAAAAAAATACAAGATCAGATTATTATTTAGATGGTTAAAGATTGTAGCATGCTGTTGTGCAGAGAGAACTGGGAATATTTGTACATGAATTACAAAAGGTTGGTTTGCAGGTGCAGGAGGTTATCAAGAAGGCCTTCACTGATACAGTGATTCAATTGATGAGCAGGGATGTTACACTGGCTTTAGAGACCATATGTGGAAGGTTTATTGGGTTGATTCCAGAGAAGAGAGATTAGCTATATGGAGAGATTGAGTTGCTTGGGACTATACTCATCAAAATTCTGAAGAACGAGAGGGGATCTTATAGAAAGACATAAAATTATGAAGGGGATAAATAAGATTCAAGCAGGAATTTTGTTTCCACTGGTAAGTGAGACTAAAACTAAGAAACTAGATTCAGAGGAGTAGGTTTAGGATAGAGATGGTTTACCTAGACAGTAGTGAATCTGAGGAATTCTCTGACAAAGAAGCAGCAGAGGCTATCTCATCAAATATATTTATGACACATTTAGATTTTTACATAGTAGGGGAATTAGGGGCTATGAATTAAAGGCTGGTAAATGGAGTTGAGTCATGGCTGGATCAGCCATGGTCTTATTGACTGGTGGGAGCAGATTCAACAATCCAGATGGCCTACTCCTGCTCCTGTTTCTTATGTTCTTAAAGAGTCTTCCAGCCCTAAACCCGCTCTTTTCTTTTAATACTCTGTGCAAGTTTATATTGGAACTTTTCAATTCACAGATGCTCAGTACCAGAATTGGAGGAGTAAAGCTATTTCCAAAAGTTGTAGATCTGTTAGAAGGTACAGAAGTAGGAAAGGTAAAGGCAATGAAAAGATCTGAAAACAAGGGGGAGAATTTCAATCGAAGTGTTGTTTAAGTCCCCAAGCACAGTGGAGATGGAAATTAGATGTAGATGGCCTCATATTTATTGAGGGCCTGGAGTACAGAGGTTGCAGAGGCATGGTTTCACGTTGAACTAAGGCAAAGGCAGAGTCGGCCAATAATACAATATTACCAAAGTAGAAATATCCAGTTCCTAATAATAGTGAGGATGGGTGATGTAAAGCTCAGTACAGAATTACAATGACATCAAGTTTCTGAGTAGTTTTGTTCAATTTCAGATTGTTGTCGTTGAAGCGTAGAAATTGTAAAAAGTACTGTATATGGTGTCAGGATTTGAACTGTGTTATGCTTAGTATATACTAAAGGCACTACAAATATAGGTTGTTGTGTAGTTATGTTTAGACTGCAAATCAACCTGATTCATTGCTTGCTTAGATTGTTAATGAGGTCAGGATAACTGAAGCACTAGGTGGCATAACCTTCTTGAATAAGTCCCAATTGTTCTTCAGCTGTGAAGTGTTTGGAAATGACAGTACCACATGCAGGTGACACTAAAGCCAGCAGAAACAAAAGTAGTTTTGGGTTAGAACAGCTTACAGTTAAAGACACTGTGACAATATGACTACCACATCACAGTAATTAAACATTACTAAAGAAGCAGAAGAATTTTCTCCCTAATAAGAATGCTGCAGCATTATGAATCAAAAGAGGAGGGTATTAAAATGTTGTAAAATGACTAATCAACTTTCATCAGGGAAATGGGCGGATCAAGAGTTTGGATTCCTACCCAATATTCCTTCAGGCGCTTAATTAGAACTCCATCCTTGAAAAGTGGGACGTCATCAAAAGAGGTGAAAGTGGATGGAGGAAATCAATAAAAATAGAACAAGTTAGAATTAATGAAATAAACAAATCAAGAAATAACCAAAGAAAGTGTCTTATGTTGATATTTTTAAAATCTTGTGTTTATAGAGCACATTTTGCAACCTCAGGCTGCTTTTCAGTCACAGAAATAGTGTTTGAAGTGTGATTATTGTCATACTGCAGGAAAATTAGCAGCCAATTTGTGCACAGCAAGCTTCCACAACAGCAATGTGACAATGATCTACAATAACTTATTCGTAGTTGTTGGTTGACTGCAAAACCATTGGACAGGGCACTGGAAAGAAACACCTAATCTTTAAAATAATGTCATTGGCTCTTTTGGACCTTCATTGGAAATAGATCAAGGCAAAGTCACGAATAGGAAATCTGTTTTGTAGCCATAAAGGCATTTTAAACCATGTGCCATATTATGATTCAGAACGTAAGCCAATTTGAGTTGTATTGTTAAAAAGAACAGAATTCCATATGAATTATACAGATGATAAACAAAAGTTACGTATCATATATTGATTGTAGAATGTATTGAACTGAGATGGGATAGAATCATTGCATTCACTGTTGTTTTCTACACAGTGATGCATAAAGAAAGTAAAAAATGAAATAATAAAAATCATATTTAATAGTTTTCATATATAATAGTTTTCATAATAGAGACATTAGACCAAAATAAACTTCATGTACTTTAAACTATGAAGTTTATTTTGGTCTAATGTCTCTCCTTAATGAAACAAGATATTAAAAGGAATATAATTTTATTTGTTAAATCATATGAATATCAATTTTATTGTGAGGTGCTCTGCCAATACCAATGCACAGTTATATTTGTATGAGGCCCCAAAAAACTCAATACAATAAGCTACAAATACAAACTGAACCACCTAATATATTCATGACTAGTTCAATTTCTTTTCGCATGACCTAAATGGGGATAATGAAATATTAGACTACATGAAGGAAACAAGTTGACTTATTTCAGAAAATCAGAGTTTTATGTTTCACCACTTTGAATCCTCCTAGTCAAGTTTCCTTAATATTCCGTACATTGGCTAAAA